>NC_134083.1:110992059-112259059 GCF_000715075.1 Nicotiana tabacum
GATGAGACGTAAGCCCTAGCGGCAGTGTTATATAAAAGGTCAAGTTATCAATGGTATATTATAGATCAATATTAAGGTGAATCAACAATGGATGGATAAGAGTTACAAAGTATGAGATGAGAGTAGGTTGTCATTCATAAGATAAACAATAATGAGGAAGCATTAATGGACTTAGATTTATACATCTATGATAAGAAGCGAGAGAGTAGCCTGGAATTGGGTAGCAGACCTAGATAATAATAAAATCAAGGTAAGAGTTATAGTAAAGTTTGACCTACCTAGATGCAGTAAACTCATATGGATGAATAACCAGGTCTATGAAATAAGATATAATAATATTCGTAAGTTCGATAAAGTAACGAGCGAAGAACTTCAGTATCCTATAGATACCTAGAGGGACATCTTATTAAGCCTTGTATATGTTTATAAAGCGAGGCCAAGAGATTGGCTAAAAGTTGGAGGGAAAAAAGGAAATAAGAGTCGCATAGGCGTACTTACAAAGTCCGAGTTGTACAGGCTGCATGATAAAAGGTAGCAACATTTACAAGATTGGAAGGATTCCGACCACGAGTCGTGGTGTGAGAAAGAGGCCTAAAGGGGGGAATGCCCTGGCCTCTTATTTATTCACAAAATAGTTGCCTAAATGGCAAGGACAGTATTAAAATCATTCGTAAGAGCCATCCATTTATGAGACCGATATATGCATTAGTCAACATTCGAGGACGAATATTCCAAAGGGGGGAATGATGTTACACCCCACAGTAATACGTCGATGTTACACTCCGCAGTATTATATTACGACGATGTTATACCATGTAGTATTGTACGTTGAATTTGCCGTAAGATAATTGACACCAGTTCAAGGACAAGATTATTTGGAGATTATAAGTATTATGCTATTTCAATCAAGTGACGAGTAAATTCGTGAAGGTGAGAGGGTAAGCAAATCGAAGAAAATAAATTTCGTCGAAGTTTGACATTTTGAGATAAAATATGGTCCAAGCTACAATACCCCATATTTATGGATTAGTGCCATACAAGGTACTACATAACTATGATAGTAAGGTGTACAAGATATGTTAAAAGTGAGTAGTATTTTAAGTAAGTTGAGATAATTCTTAATTATGTGGGTAATTGGTTAATTATTGGGTAATGGGATATTGCCTAATTAATTAGGGAATTATTGGATAAAGATTAAATTTCTTAACGTGGCAGCCCACCCTTCAAACTAAGTGACTCATAAATCAAATTGAAGGTGGAAAACTAAAGTTATAAACACAAGTCACTACATTCTTCATTAGCTGTAAACATATACTTAGAAGATTTGTAACCATTCTACTTCATTTGGTCTTTAGATGTTAAGTGATTCAATTATAATGTTATTTCTATTACAAAGACACGTTTGAATGTATTAAGACAATACATAACATTTGCCTACTACAACACCAAAATAACACATGATGGAGCACTTGATTTCATAGCATCTTAAGCAACATGAGATTTTTTGATTCTAAGGGAATACAATGCAATATTTCCCAAGAATATCATATGAATTTTTCCTACTCCAGGTATGTTAGGCTAAGCCCTTCCTTCATTTTGGCATGATCTCGTAACTACATGCGCTTGATAATGAGGCATAAAGAGAAGTTCATACTCCCGAATTTATATTCACTATCCTAGACTCATAAGTTACAGTATTCTCCCTTATCAGAACTTTATATTCAATTGAGTATTGTCTTCTTCTAGTCAAGAGAGCAGAGGGTCTATATATATACAATATTACAGTATTTTCACCACCATCGAGCTATAATCGGTGGGCAGGCCCCTATTGGGCAACCTATGATCAAATGGTAAGTTATATACCGAGCCTACTGTGGCCGAGTGCCTATGAGCGAGCCTAGGATGGCCGAGATACAGGGCCTAGTATGTCCGAACATCTATGAGCAAGCCTAATACGGCAGCGTAGTTATATATACCGAGCCCTATAAGGCCGGACAGCTATTTTACTTACTATATTGAGAGAGTTGAGAGAGTTGAGTCAGCATCAGCAGATAAGCATATCTTCAGATTATCTTTGACTCCCAGTTATTTCAGTTATTATATTATCGGTTCAGTTTTAGATTTCAGTTATTCTGTTGCCTTACATACTCAGTACATTATTTCGTACTAATGTCCCTTTTGCCGGGGATGCTGCATTTCATGCGTGCAGGTTCAGATAGACAGACGAGTAGACCTCTCCAATAGGTTTTGCCCGAGTTCAGCTTGATCGGTAAGCTCTGCGTCCTTCGGAGTTGCCAGGTCTAGAGTGTTACGTACATCTTGTGTATATATTTATATATACGTTATGGATAGGTCGGGGCCCTGTTCCGATCACAATAAATCTATCAGTAGAGGCTTGTAGACATATCATGTCAATTAGTGCAGTATGTTGGGCTTGTTAGCCGTGTATGTATATTTTGTTGGTTTGTAAGTTGTAGTAGTTATGACGGCCTTGTCGGCCCAGCTTTATATTGATGTTTAGTCAGCATTCGCAAATTGTCTTGCAATGTGGCCCATGGCCAAAGTATGACATTATATGTTCAGAGTCCCTTAGTTGCAAGTTGGTACGCAAGGATAGGTGAGGCACAGGGTGCCGACTCGCCCCCTAGGTTCGGGGCATGACAAGTGGTTATGAGTTTCTACATCTTTTTTACATCATTAGTAGCATTGTGAAGGTTTGGATCAAGGTTATATCTGGTATGAGGTATGTTACGAGTACCAGGTTTCGTAATGGAAAGTTATTGTGGTCAGAGATATTGCTACGGACGTATGAGAAATGGGTTACATCGTGTGGTTAAATCTCAAGAAATATTTATGATTTGCTATATATTGTTGAGATTGATATAATATGTATATGCAAGAATCAGATTGTATCAAAAAATTTGAATATTGGAATTTGGGTCTATGGTTGATATAGTAAGGTTGAAGAAAGAATCTTCAGTTAGTTGACGGGCTTATATAGGTTCAGGTGATGTGGGATCACTCATGCGTATGTGCATGTAAAGTTTATACAGTGATTTGATGTCTTTGGAATGACTCCTGGCACGTTTGAGGACGAAAATATGTTTAAGTGGGGGAGAATGTAACGAACCGACCGGTCGTTTTGAGTATTAGCATTCTATTTGATGGTTTGAGACTTTCAGTAGCTTCATATGATGTATTATGACTTGAGCGTATTGTCGGTTTTGGTTTTCTAGTGGTTCGGGATTGATTTGGAAGAATGACTCATGATTTGGAAGCTTTAAGTTGGAAGAGTTGACCAAGATTTGACTTTTGGGTAAACGGACTCGGAATCGGGTTTTGATTATTCCGATAGGTTCGTATGATGATTTTGGAGTTGTATATATGTTTGGATTTGGTTTCGGGGGTTCCTATAAAAATTTGATACTATTTGTTGAAAGTTTGCAATTTGAGGAACTTAAGAGTTCATAAGTTTGACCAAGAGTTGACTTTGATGTTATTATCCTCCAATTGGTGTTCCGGGACTTTTGATAGGTCTATATAGTTGAATTTAACTTGTGTGCAAATTTTGGAAGTAATATGAAGTGTTTAAGTATGATTCGCGCTCTCTTTTGAAAGAATGGAGATTTAATAACTTAAGAGAAATTTTATTGGGTTTGAGCCTCGATTCTTTGTTGTGATGTTTCTCTGGGTGTTTTGAGGCTTGGGATAATTTTGGATAATGTATTTTTACTATTTGGTATAACTGGATGGGGTCCCGAGGGGCTCGGGTGTGTTTTGGATCATTGGTTGAGAAACTAGTTGTTAAGGATTTGGAGTTTGACCATTGTCAGTATCGAGCCAAAATGACCTCTTTTCGGTGTTTTGAGTGCGTGAGAAGGTTCATAGCTTATTTTATTATGGAAATGCATATATGGTTTGTGTCCTAGACGTTCCGAATGAGTTTTTGGTGCTAAAATATAGATTTTCTTATTGCTGATTTTTTTCTGGAATAAATAATTTCGAAAATACCATTTATGTCCCAGAAATTTTCCGACTTCCTTTAAAACTTCAAAACATCATATCTCCCTCATTTGATGGCCAAATTGAGTGATTCAAAAAGATATTTTAGGAGTGTGTACTATCACAAGGATCATGGTGGGCTTATCAAACATGAGTTTTGGGATCATCAAGAATCTTATTCGGGCAGGGAAAACTACTGCATTTTTACTTATTTTGGAATTTAGTTACCTTTTATCAAAGGTCTTAGAGCTTGGTTGTTATAACGACTCGAACGGTCGTTTTGCACTTCGGTGATCTGTTCAGTGGTTCGGGGTCTTGAATGACTTCATATTATGTATTATGACTTGCGTGGATGGTCGTGTTTGAATTTCCAATGTTTCAGGATGAATTTGGATGAGTGATTCTCACTTTAGAAGCTTAAGTTGAAAATGTTGTCTGAGGTTTGAATTTTGAGAAAACGACCCCATAGCGGTGTTTTGATGGCTACGATAAGTTCGTATTGTGATTTTGGACTTGGGCGTATGCCCGGAATCGAATTCGAAGGTCCGTAGGTTGATATGTGTTGTTTTGATTGTAGGTTGACTTCATATCTATCGTGTTTGGATTTCTATTTAGGGACTTCGAATAGGTCCATTTTGTCATTTGGAACTTGTCTGCAAAGCTTGGCGTCATTCTGAGTTGATTTGATAGGAATGTGACGCGCGATTGTGTTTTTAGAAGTTCTTGAGTTTCATGTATTTTGGATGTCCGATTCATTGTTTCGGATGTTATTTTGATGATTTGATCGCCCGAGAGAGTTCGTGCTATTTTTGTAGACGTGTGTTGATATTTGGTTTGGAGCCCCAAGGGATCGAGTGAGTTTTGAATGCGTTGCGGAGTGTTTGATACAGTTTAAGTACTACTGGTTATTGCACAGAAACTTCAGGTCTCGCAATTTCGAGATATGCGTCACATTTGCGATGTTTGGCTTAGTCTGCTAGGTTTGCATTTGCAAACCCTGTGTTCACATTTGCGAAGGTGGTTTGGGTTCAGCAGTGATCGCATTTGCGATGGTCCAAAGTTCGCATATGTGAACCAGTCGTCGCATTTGCGATGATTGCAGGGATGTGAGGTTCTTTGCTTTTGCGATTGTTTCTTCCCATTTGCGGCGCTGGCATTTGCGACACCTGCTAATGGACAAAAAGCTGAGTGATGGGATTTTTAGTCTCATTTTCATATTTTGAAACCCTAGACTAGGTAGAAGGCGATATTGAAGAGGAATTTTCATCTAAAATCATTTGGTAAGTGATTTTGTTCAATATCCAACTATTTTACATGATTATATGAAAGTTTTAACATCAACATCTAGAGAATCAAAGTGCAATTTTGGGAAACTTTCTCTATATTTTGAAAAATGAAAATTTGAGCTTTGAGAGTCGATTTGGACTCGAATAACAAAACACATATATGGACTCGTAGGCTTATGGGTAGTCGGAATGTAACCTTAGACCCAAGTTTTGACCGGGCGAGCCCAGGGTTGACTTTTGTTGACTTTTGAGAAATTGTGTAAATATCATAGCTTTATTTATTATTATTGATTTCTCTTGCATTATTTGATGTTATTAATTCGACTTTGCTTAGATTTGTGCCGAATTGATTGAGGCCTTTTGAGGTAAGTATCTTGTATAACATTGTGTCGGGGAACTACCCCGTAGGAATTGGTTGTTTGCACTATTTGAACTATGTGAAAGACGTGTACATGAGGTGTCGAGTGTGTACACGGCTTATATGTAGAAATTGACTGGTTTAGATTCTTAGGTTCTTATGTACACTAAAATGAAGTTGTATTGGCATGTTATATCCTCCATCACTAAATTTACCCTACACGTCTTATTTGAAGTTGATTGGTTCATCTTCTACCCTTTTGTCATGCCCCGACCATGGGGAGAGCAACCGCTGCTCGACCGAGATATCCCGGCCGAGCAAGCCTGAACAATACCTTCTCCCAACTCGCCCATGAATAAAGAGAAGATATATTTATATCATTAATTAAACATTGAGTGGATTCCATGAACAATGTCAATTCCATTACCATCAGTCACTTCATTTTATATTCTCAAAATACATACACAATCATAGTTAAAGTGCAACAGGTGATTCAAATACAACAAGGCTAGTTTGACTTTCCCAACACCCATATATAACCCACACTGTGTCTACGGAGCCTCTATGGATAGAAAATACTATGATAATGTCAGCAACAAGGCATCGGTTATACCTCAAAACATAATACACGTGGGACAAAAGATACACGACCCCGAATAAAGTGGGGCTCACCAAATCTGCTGAGAAGAGGGCGTACTACTATCAATGATCACTACCACCTGATGCGGAACCACCTGCATCTATTGAAGATGTAGCGCCCACGGCAAAAGGGACGTTAGTACATATGGAATAGTACTAGTATGTAAGACTAAACACCCTTTCGTTAGAACAAATGATAACAAAAGGAAGGATAGTAATAAATCAATGGAGGCCTCAGACAATACTAAAACATTAAATTAGGAGCAAGATAAGTGTCAAGTAAATTTCCATTATTTTAGGTTGGGAGATCTTAGCAACGATAGACCACCGTGATTTTAGCACGGAGTCCGATCACGGCCCGATCGGCTAGGCCGTCTCATCCAAAGACATCAACCACAATCACAATCATTTTCTCAGTCTCAATCATAATTTCAAGAACAATCACCACCATTTGTGCGGCATGGCGTACGATCACGACCCGACCGGCTAGGCCGTCTCACCACAATTCCATATGGATTGACATCACCCTTTTCTAGCAACCATCTCATCCCAATGAAGGGGATTATTCTATTCACATCAATCTCATCCTAATGAAGGGGTACAATCACGATTCACTCCTACACTGGCACGTGTAGTTTCGGGGTTAGGTTATTTCAACATACCCTTCCTCGGTGAACAATGATACTCCCAGGGTGTTTATTTATTTAATGGTTTGACAACTCATTTCATTATCTTTTGTATATCATTTAGTTAATTGGCATCAATGGCCAAAACACAATATCACTCCTAGCACGTTGGCCGTATTTCATATTTCATGTTCATCTCTTTCATTTTCAAACATCGTCATGGATCGTCAACAACAAAGAATTTATATTCAAGACTTTAAGTCCACATATTGAGCAAATAACAATGTTAAGCACATTGAGATTTCTTACACAATTTGGCATAATACCTTTCATTTGAATCACGACTTGAAGGTATAACATTTAGATATGCATCCTATACTTTGAACACATTCTCAAATAATAAGATAACATAACAAGAGCATTTCGAATACAAATTGAACATATATCTTTGACACAAGGCTTATTCAGAATAGTCAATTATAATGAACAACTTGGGACTTACAAGGACATTGTGGGGTTCAATTCTAAGAGAAGAGTTTAGCCAACATACCTCGCTTTGAGATTTCCTTAATTTACTACACAATACCAAAAATCCTAGCAACTTTGATCTATTTAGAGATATAGCAAAATTGAACACAAATTATTAAGGACTTAATGGTTCCAGCTCATTTGAGCATTTTATCAAACACTAGGTGAGTATTATGAGTTCAAGGTCCTCCTATGGTGGATTCATTCATTCCACTACCCAAAGTCTATCAAATTTAGCTCAACATTCTTCCCCCAATCCTTGATAGTACATGCATGCATAATGGACAACTTCCACCCCCAAGAATTACTTTTCTTATTACCTATATTCAGTAAAATCACGAAATTGGGGGCTAGGGAGTAGAATCTTACCTCTAGGGTGAAACGGTAGTGAATGTTTCTTGTGAATTCTTCAACTTTGAGCAAGATTTGATGAACAATGAGCTTAGGAACTTCCCCTCTCACTCTATGGCACTCCCTCTCTATGGAAATATCAGATGTTTGCTTCAAAAGTGGCACTTTACTTCAATATATCAAAATAGGGTCGAGTCAAAACAATTAGAAAAATGAAGCCTCGATGCAGTCGCATATGCGACCGCATAACGCTTTTGCTATCCGCAAAATGGACCGCATAATCCCCTCCGGAACTGGGCATTTCTGCCTCACTCTGTGATCGGTCTGTGGTCCGCAGACCAATTCTGCGGTCGCATAATGTGCCGCAGAACTTCCCTCTGGAAATGTTTATGTTGGATCTGCGATGGATTGTGCGGCCCGCGAAATGATTATACGGCCGCATAATGGTCCATAAATTTGCTCAAGTTTCTGCTTCAGTCTGCGGCAGATCTGTGGTTCGCATATCAGTTCTACGATCGCAGGATAGACAACAGAAGCGCCCTGCACTTCCAAAAATGTTCTTCAACTCCCCAATGCAATGTTTCAATAAAAAAAAGTCTGAACCGCGGCACGCAAGCTCGCCACAAAGAATCTCTACAATCATCAACACATAAGTCTATCTTAGCATCACGAAACCCTGGGTTTTAGGTAAAATTTTATGGGGCCTTACACCTTTATTGCGAAATATACGCTAATATGCCTTAATTGAAGTTGTTGCCTCTTTTATAGCCATGTTATCTCTACTGTAGTTGATTATCCTTAATTGAAGTTATTGTTATCTATTTCGTTTTCAATTATCCTTAATTGAAGTTATTGTTATCTCTTCACTTGTTAACTTATCCTTATTTGAGGTCGTTGTTACACACTATCTCTCGTTTGAAACCATCATTACTTGTTATGTCTTTCATTGTGAGGTCGTTCTTCCATTCTTTGTGTATAGTAATTCTTGTGTTGATTTACTTGTCGTATTTTCGTGTTATTGTTGCTGTTGTTGTGGTACTCAATGTTGTTGAGCCGAGGGCTACGTGTGGTTATTTTATTGGAATTTGTCTGGAGGAAATGTTGTGGAATATGGGTACATGTGGTACGAGTTGATATATTTTGATGTTATATTTTTGGCACACGTGATATTGTTGAGAGGATTGTTGGGGTGTTCGCATGCGAGTTGTCCGTGCTTTTATTATTATTGATATTGCTCATGCGGCGAGATAAGGCAGGCTATATATGTGGGTTTGCGCATGTGGCGAGACAAGGTAAGAATATTATTATGCACATGTGGCGAGACAAGACATGAATTTACTTTATTATTGCGCACAATGTGAGACAAGGGGGCTATGACGGAGATAATTTGTGTTGACTTGTGATGGACTAGGGGCATTGTTGTTGATAATTTTTTTGTAGTGGTGTGCCTGCTTTGTGTGAGTCCTGCATTTTATGTTTTGTTGTGTTGTTTCTTATGTACCATACATTGTCTCTGATCTTACTTGTTGACTTGAGTTGTGATAGAAGACTTGCACAAGCATACACCGTAGTTAGTCACTCATACCAATCCAAGAAGATGAACCTTGATGTTTATTGATCATTTGCATGTATTCTTGTACACCTGCCTTCTATGTGTGAGTTGTACTATTAGCACGTGAGTTGTCCGTGCGGATATGAGATATTTTTGCTATTGGCACGTGAGTTGTCTATGCAGTTTTGAGATATTGTTAATGTTAGCACGTGAGTTGTCCGTGCTGATATGAGATATCATCACTCTCTTTGCATGTGCGTTGTTTGTGCAGATATGAGGTATTTATGGTATTGGCACATGAGTTATCCGTGTAGCACGTGAGTTACCCATGCAGTTGCAATTTGTATTGTAGGCACAAGGTGACAAGTGACTAGGGTTCGTGTTTTGGGACCCGTGATTTGTGATTGTGAGGTGTGGGACCTTGGGGAAGTTCTTGTATAAACCTTGTACGAAAGCAATTGTTTTGTTGGGTTATTACTTGTGTTTCCCTTACTTTGTTTCACCGGACTTTAACTGTATTCTGGTTACTTTACGATGTTATTACATGTTTCTCCTTGTTATTAATTATTATTCTAGTTCTTATTGCAAGTATTGTAGCATCATTCTTACCATGTTTAGCCTTATATTGTTCCCTATTGGTTTTATGTTCATACTTGTACAAGTTATTATGTCTAGTAGGTGTCTTCGACTGTTCCTCGTCACTACTCCACTGAGGTTAGTCACTATACTTACTGGGTACAGCTTTGGTGTACTTATGCTCTGCTTTCTGCATATTTTTGTGCAGATACATGTATTCAGAGTGCGCGGGTCGTTAGTTAGCTGATTGTGAGTTGCAGTGGAGACTTCAAAGTATACATGCCATCGTGTTCGCAGGCCTCAGAGTCACCTTCCAAAATTTTACTTTGTACTGTTTATTTCTATTCTGGAACAATTTTACTTAGAGATTTTGTAGTAAACTCAGTAGAGTTTATGACTTGTACTACCGGTTTTGGGATGCTATGTATCTACCTTGGACTGTTGTCTTTATATAGAAATTTATGTTTCATGCTTAAGAGTTAATTAGCTAAAATCGGTTATTAATTCAGTATGTGTTAGGCTTACCTAGTCTTAAAGACTAGGTGCCATCACGACTCCTAATGAGGGATTTTGGGTCGTAACAGGTTTGGGCAATTATGGAGGGGATATTCATTACTTGGATTGGGGTAACTATTGTTTACTCTAATTTGTTTAAATTTCATGATTCCAACCTTGAATTTAGCGATTGATTGATGAATTGAATTGAAGAGATTGGGGATTTTAGTATAAACTGTAAGACCCCGGAAAATTTTGAAGTATTTCAGTGTGAAGCCCCGTAAGTTTTGCAAGTGAATTCAAGTTATCGTGGTGTCGGAGTAGGCTTACGTGTTTTAGGATGGTATAAGACTTTTTGGGTTGAAAAATTCACCGGAAAGTAAAGGAAAATTTTTGGCAAAAATACGCATTTATGCGGTCCATTATACGCAGTCGATTATGCGATCGCATAATCGATATGCGGACCGCATATCGATCGCATAATCCCTCTTGAGTTTTTGCGGAGGGTGTTCTGCGGTGCATTATGCGACCGAAGAACGAGTATGTGGACCGCATACTGGTCGCATACCGGAGCTAAAATTTTAGGCCCCTGAGGGCCAATTCTGCGGTCACTTTGCGGACCACATAACCATTATGCGGTCGCATATGCGACCGCAGACTTGTGTCGGGGCACCATTTTATTAATTTAAAACCCGACCCCCATTCTGTTAAAATACCCTTAGGTCTATTTTGAGCTCATTTTCAGCTGTATCTAGAGTTAGAGAGAAAGGGTTCGAGAGGGAGGGTCTAAGTTTTCATCAAATTGATCTTCAATCATCACTTGAAGCTTTGGAAATATTCAAGCAGAGTACCAAATTATTCATCCAAAAAGGTAAGACTTCATCACCCTAGCTCTTAATTTCAAACATTGCTATAATGGGGTATTAATAAGATGGTCCATGGGTGTGAGGGTTGTTTATCTTGCATGCATGTGATAAAGAGTGTGGGAAAAATAAGAAGTGAACTAGAACCATGAACGTTTTCCGAATTTGGGTTCAATTTGTATGTTGCTAAAATAGATTGATGTTGCTAAGGGTTCCGGAAAATTGTAGAGTCTAAAGAAGCGCAATTGAGGTATGTTGTCTAAAGTTTCTCTCTCGGAATTGAATTCCATAATGTTTCTGTAAGTTTCAAAGTGTAGGTTACGTATTAAAAGGTTATGGCTTTGAGTCGTGTTTCAATGAAAGATAGAATTATCTAAAAGCTTTTGTACTAAATTCATGCTTAACTAATGCTTTGACTTATAAATATATCCAGTGTGATTCGAGTTCTATATACTCCTGTGTTGAAATTGTACATTGTCATTTCTGGGGGAGAGTATTGCAAGAGTAAATGGTGTATTGACTGTTTATGATTTTTCATGTGTGTTTCTATTGTTGGTTGGTATGCTTCATTCTTTGGGAAGAAACCATTTGTGTTTGAAGTTTCCATTTCAAATGGATTTGAAGTATATGATTTTTAAAATATCCTATATGTTGATACTTGATGGTGATCTTTGAAATTGAAAGAGGTGAAAGTGTGGAATATGAAATACGGCCATTGTGCCAGGAATAAAGAATCTTGGGAATGGCCTAATGAGCCAAGGATATATTGTCGTTGTGAATGACTAGAAATACTAATGAGAATTCACACAATGTGAAAGATGTTGAGGTGAGTACAATTGTATTTATGAAATTTCTGTTTGCTAATCAAATCAAAACTATTTTTGGGAGCATCATTAGCAATACCGAGAAAGGGTTGGGTCATAAGGCCCACACCTGAAACTACACGTGCCGGTGTAGGGGTGGATTGTGATATTATTCCCCTTAATTGGGATGAAACTGGAACCTTTGTGGATTGGAAAAGTCAACCCGCACGGCATATGTGGGAAGGCGGCCTAGCTGATCGGGTGGAGATCAGACGCCATATTGTGCATATGGTGGTACAACTCTTGGTAACAACTTTCTTTCACATAACATGTCAAACCACATTGTTCGTGGGGAGATGGCCTAGCCGATCGGGCGTTATCGGACTCCGTGTTAACAAAGATGGTGGTATATCGGTGCTAATGATCTCCCAACAAAAATTATATATGAAGTTTGTATTTTGAAAATTATTATGTTTTAACTGGACGTTTGGATATTGTTGATTGTGACTTGTTGCTCCTATGTGTTGCCTTTTCTTATATGGGCATTCTATTTTGAAAGAGGGGTTTTAGCTATACATACTAGTGCTATTCTACAGTACTAACGTCCCTTTTGCCGGGGGCTCTGCATCTTTAATTAATGCAGGTGGTTCTTCAGCAGGCGGCATTGACCAGTGATAGCAGTACACTCTTTTCAGCTGACTTGGTGAGCCCCACTTCATTCTCGGGTCATGTATCTTTTGCTTCTCATGTACAGTGTTTTGATGTATAGCCGGGGGCTTGTTGCCGGCATTTCCATATTACTCTTCTATTGTATTTAGAGGCTCCGTAGAAGGGTTGTGGGTTATGGTTGATGTTGGTAATTGAACTAGAAATGTTGGTACTTGGAAGTTATGTTTTTCATTAATTCTATAAACTCGTAATGTTTTGGAAATTATGAATGAAGCTAATAATGGAAATGAAAAGGAAGTTGTTAATAAAATCTTTTTAGTGATTGATTAATGGAGTACATCTTCTCTTTATTCATGGATGAGTTTGGGCAGAAGTAAGTCTAATAGACTTGCTCGGCCGGGTTCTCTCGGTTGAGCGCCGGTCGCGCTCCCTAAGTTTGGGGCGTGACATAAACTTTTCTAAATCATAAATTGATGATTTGAAGGCCGATTTGAGGTTGAAATTGGATGAAATTGCTATGGTTGGACTCATAGTGGAAGGGGTGTTTGAAATTTGTGAGTTTTGTTGGGTTCCGGGTGCGGGCCCGAGATTGACTTTTTGATTTTATTTAAAAATTGAAGCTTTATTATTCAAAATTGTTTCCTATAGCTTTTATTTATGATACTATGTTATTTGGCTAGATTTGAGCCGT
This sequence comes from Nicotiana tabacum, assembly GCF_000715075.1. Classification (NCBI taxonomy): domain Eukaryota; kingdom Viridiplantae; phylum Streptophyta; class Magnoliopsida; order Solanales; family Solanaceae; genus Nicotiana; species Nicotiana tabacum. The sequence goes on from NC_134083.1 coordinate 111,005,499, forward strand.
CCGAAGTTTGTTTCTCGCGGAAAGGGCTTCGTAGAATATTGATTTAGTTTCTTTGAAGTAAGTATCTTGCCTAACTTTGTGTGGGGGAATTATCCCATAGGATTTGGTCTATTTGCACTACTTGTACTATTTGAAAAGACGTGTACACAAGGTGACGGGTGTGCACAGGCTTATATGTGGTAATTGAGCGGATTAGACACTTAGGTTATTAATCTGCCTTGAATTAAAGTTGTTGTTATATGAAGCTCACTTATTGTTGAATTACTTTCGGTACTCTTGTGTTATGATTGTTTTTTTTGTACTTATTGTGGTTGAGTTGTGGACTATGTATTGTTGTGGCATTGGTATTGTTGTTTGAGCAATGTTGTGGCATATGGGCACTTAGTGTGCGATTGATTGTTGTGTTATGATTGAGATGTACATCCGGCGATATAAGGGTGGTGTGTATACTGATGCGCATGCGGCGATATAAGGGGAACATATGCTCGTGGTGCAAGTAAGGAAAAATACTTCCATATGATCCACACGCGGAGAGATAAGGGGGCTAAAGCGTGTGAAGCTATTTCGGGAAAAATATTTTTAAAATGTGAAGCTCACACGACAATGTAAGGATGATTGTGATATTGATATGTGGCACATCATAGTGACTCTTTTTGTAATTTTTGTGTTGGAACGGTTTGTGACTTCTTGTGTGTGTCATGCATTTTACGTGATACGCTATGTTGTTTTGATGTGCTAATATGTCTCTCCGTTATTACTTAATGAATTGGTTTTCAAGATGGATTTACCTGCGTGGAGTTATTATATCATATTTTGTTGAGTTGTTGGTAACATAACATATTTTTTGATAAATTCTAAATAAAGAAATTGTTATCATGTTTTACTTTATTTGATTTTTGATAAATTCTTTTTGAACATTTTATTGGTAATTGATACGGATATGATATAATGGTGGCATAAGGTCTCTACCGTGTGGTTGTTGTATTTGTTGAGGCATGAGGTCTTTGCCGTATCAGTGTGACTTATGTTGTGGCACGAGGTCTTTGTCGTGCGAAGGTGATTGACAATGTGGGCAAGAGGTGCCATGGGTATATGATTCGTGATTTGTGACTTGTGATTCGTGATTATGAGGTGTGGTACCTCGGGTGATTCTTGTTGTAATTCTTGTGTCGTAATGGTTAATGATTAGAACTGTCATTATTTTCCCTTAATTGCTTTCACTTGTACTTTATCTGTGTTTGATTATTTTGTTGTTTTATCATATGATTACTCTTTGGTTCCATCTATTTATTTTGCTTCCGGATGTTAGCTTTATATTGATATTCTGCACAGGTTATTAGATTAGTGAGTGTCATGACCCGACTGGTCATTTTGTGTTATTGCACCCTATTTCCTCTTTTGATGCTTCACACTTGTGTAATTTTTAGTTTATGACTTATGGGGTTGATTAGTTTCATTCCGGGAAGGTTTTGAGTTGATTTGCACCCTTTGATTCTTGGCTTATAAGCCTAAGTTGATTATGTTGACCGAACTTTGACTATTGTGAAAACGACCTCGGAGCGTGTTTTGATAACTCTGATAGGTTCGTATCATGATTTTGGACTTGGGCGTATACCTGAAATCAAATTCGGAGGTCCGTAGGTCGATTTTGTGGTGTTTTGCCTAAAATTGGAAATTTGAGGTTTAGACATTTGAGCGTAGATTCACTTTTGGCTATCGGGTTCCAAATTCGATTTTGGGACTTGTCTGCAAAATTTGGTGTCATTTGGAGTTGATGTGATACGATTCGGACGCTTGGTTGCAATCCTAGATGTTCTTGAAATTTCCTTGAAATTCATGCATATTGGTGTTTTGAAAGCGCGAGCGAATATGTATGATATTTTTAGAGGTGTGTGGATGTTTGGCTTGGAGCCTCGGGGGCTCGGATGATTTCCGAACGTGTCGCATAATGGTTTGGACTGAAAATGTAAGGCCCCGTAAGATTTCGCAAAGGAAAAAAAAATGTTTCGTGGTGCCGAACTGGGCTTACGTGTTTGAGGATTGTATAAATATTTCGTGGCTCGCAAGCTCATCGTGGCTCGGACTTTTTGGGTTGAACAATGCACTGGAAAGTAATGAAAAAATTTAGGCAGAAGAGATGCACTTCTGCGGCCCACTATGCGGCCACAGATTCACTTTGTGGACCGCATAATGGTCGCAGAGTGAGACTGTCTCCTGGGCCATTTTTATGTCATTTTCGCGGTCCATTATGCAACCGCAAAATCATTTCGCGGGCCGCATTCTGATCACATATCAAGCTTGGAAATTTTGCGGAGGGAGGTTCTGCGGTGCATTATGCGACCACAGAACAGGTCTACGGGCCGCATAATGACCGCAGACCGAGTTAGATTTGCCCAGCATTATACGGTTGCATATGCGACCACATACCCTATTCCGGAGCTTCATTTTTGGGGTTTTAAACCCGATCCTATTTTGTTAAAACATATGCCATAGTCCATTTTTGAGCATATTTATGATATTCTTAGAGTGGGAGAGGGTTCTTAGAGTGGGGAAGTATTCTTCAACCTAATATCCAACAATTTTTGCTCAATCCTTGAAGATTATCAAGAAAGTCTTCCTCCTAAAGGTAAGAATCTATGCCCTTCTCTTAATTTCGAAAATCTTCTAAAAAGGGGGATAATTAGAAAGACGATTATTGGGTGTGGGGGTTGTTATCTTGCATGCATATGTTATAAAAGAACGTGGGAAGGTTGTAAGCTAAAAATGGTAAAGAGTGGGTTGTGGTATGATGGAATCCTCCATAAAGGGACCTTGAAATCTTAATGCACACCTAGTGTTTGATAAAATGCTCAAATGAGCTAGAACCATGATCCTCCTCCTAATTTTTTGTTCAATTTGTTATATTTCTAAAATAGATTGAAGTTGCTAAGAATTCCGGATCATTTTAGAGTTTAAGAAATCTCAATTGAGGTATGTTGGCTAAACCCCCCTTCTTCTTATAATCGAATCCCAAGGTGTTCATGTAATTGGTCTAATTCCCAAATTGATCATTATAGAATCGGCTATTCCAAATGTGTTTGTGTTGAAGGTTGTATGTTCAATATTTATTCTAAATGCTTAATCAAGTTATCTTGCCATTTGAGGATGTCTTAAAAATGTGGAATATGTGTTAGAAATGTTGAAACTTCAAGTCATGATCGAAATAAAGGTTGTTATGCCAAATTATATGAAAAGCATCTATGTGCCTAGGATTCCCAAATTGTTCATATGTGAATTTAATTTCTTGAATGGGAAGCCTTATTGTTGTTGATAATGATAATGATGTTTGAATGTGAAAAGGGGAACGAGAATTATGAAATACAGCCAAATGCCAAGAATGACTTTATAATTGTGGCCACTAGTGCCAATGAATCGAAAGGATATGAAAGAAGTATGATGTGAGATATTTGACTGAAAAAGGTAATGTCTTGGATGAGACGGCCTAGCCGATCAGGCCGTTATCAGACACCATGCCGCACACATGGTGGTGACTGTGCTGGAAATTATAATGCAATTGTGGTTATGGTTGATGTCTCAAATAAGACGACCTAGCCGATCAGGTCGTGATCAGACTCTGTGTAAGAATACGGTGGTATTGCGAATTATGGTATATCGGCACAAAAGATCACCCAACCTAATAACATGGAAATTGACTTGAAAACTTATGTGATCCTTAACTTGATGTTTTAATATTATTTGAAGTTCTTATTGAATTCTTGATTGTCCCCCCTTGTATTATTATTCATTCTATTGAGATGGTATTTAGTTTTACATACTAGTACTATTCGACAGTACTAACGTCCCTTTTGTCGCGGGCGCTGCATCTTTAAATGGATGCAGATGGTTCCATAGCATGTAGTGTTGATCAGCGATAGTGGTACATCCTTTTTCCCAACAGACTTGGTGAGACCCATTTCATCCCGGGGTCATGTATTGTATCTTTTGTTCATATTATTATCATGTTTTGAGGTATAGGTAGGACCTTGTTGCTGGCACTATCATAACACTCTCTTGTATCTTTTAGTGGCTCCGTAGACACTATGTGGGTTGTACATGGGTGCTAGAAACGTTAAACAGATTATGTTGTGTTTTGATCTCTTGTTCAACTTGAATCATAAGAATGTGTGTATCTTGGAACTTAAAAATGATGTAACTAGTGAGAAGATTTAGTATTGTATATATGACCTTCCTACTGTCTAATTAACGAAATTATGTCTTCTCTTGATCATGGGTGCGTTGGGTAGAAAGCATGTATTAGGCTTGCTTTACCGGGTTCACTCGGTTGGGCGCTGGTCACGCTCTCCGAGTATTGGGGTGTGACAAACATGGTATCAGAGCCTAAGGTTTTAAAGTGTCATAGCATGTCTCGGAGCTGTGACTAGTAGAGTCCTCTTTATCGGTGTGTTGTCAACCACATCTATAAGTTGGGGGCTACTTGGACATTTACGAATAATACCCTTCTTTGATATTTCTGGATCGTGTGACGAAACTGATTGTGAAACTGTTCCTCCTCTAACTCGTGCATCCCTTTAACTTTTAGAACATGGCACCCAAGAAGAGAGAAAGAACTGGCCAAGGACCCTTTATTTGGTGATGCGGGTGAATACCCGAGGGGTGAGGATAATCCCCCGACTGCTACACTGCCTGATTCCACTACACCTCACCAGGCCACACCACTTCCTGTACCTATTGAGGGTGCAGCAGTTCCTCCAACAGAACGGATATTATCTCTAACTAAACATCAGTATAAAGCTAGGCTGAAAAGGGCGTCATAACTACTACATCTGACAAACCAAAAACAATATATATATATATATATATATATATATATATATAAGGCCTACAATCCCAACATACTGCACTGACTGACAGGATATGTTTACAAGCCTCTACTGATGGCTGTACTGTGGTCGGAATAGGGACCCGACCTAACCATATAATCTTTATATATATAATGGACTCCAAGATCTAGACCTGGTAACTCCGGGGCAATTGAGCTTACTAATCAGGCTTGGAACGTCTATCGAGCTATCTATTAGGACCTACAGGTATGAAATGCAGCGTCCCCGACAAAAGGGACGTCATTATGAAACACTGTGCCGAGTATGTAAGGCAATAAAATAATTGAAAGCTGAAACTGAACTAATAATATAGTAAATGAAACTAATTGAGATTCAAAGATGATATGAAGATATGCTTACCTGTTGATACTGACTCAGCTCTCTCAATATAGTAAGTAAAATAGTTATCCGACCCTATAAGGCTCGGTACGCGTAAATGCTCCACCGTAATAGGCTCGTTCATAGGCGCTCGGCCATACTAAGCTCTGTATCTCGGCCATTCTGGGCTCGCTCATAGGCATTCGGCCACAGTAGGCTCGGTATATAATTTACCATCTAATCAGAAGTTGCCTAATAGGGGCCTACCCACCAATTATAGCTCGATGGTGGTGAAAATACTATAATAAAATATATGTGTGTATATATATACCCTATATACATATATATTTATATATATAGACCTTATGTTCTCTTGGTTGGAAGAAGACAATACTTAACTGAATATAGTATCCCAATATAGGAGAATACTGTAACTTATGAGACTAGGATAATGTACATAAATTCAGGAATACGAACTTCTCTTTAAGGCTCGTTATCAAATGCATGTAGTTACAAGATCATGCCAAAAGGAAGGAAAGGCTTAGCCTTAACAAACCTTAACATAATCTGTCCAATAACCACGTTGAACTCGTCTCATGGCACCTTAATCTACAACAAGGATAATAACGCTATCGTTATGCTATGAAAGGTACAACTATCGCACAACGAACGATAAACTTATTTTATATTAAAACGGACAGCATCTTCCCTATAATCTTTACGTCCTCCGAATTCAAGATATTACCAAGAAAAAAACAATAATTACATATATACATCATTTTCCATCCTTATATCCATCACAAAATACCACAATATAGCCCAACACACCCCAATCACTTCATACACAAAACGACAACCATAGTAGCGTCAAACAACCCGAAAATGTAATGACGATTTTCAAAGGCGATCTCATTCCTAAGCTTACATCAATTGACTTATGACATACTCTTACGTATGAAAACATGAGGTGTAACATCATTCCCCCCTTTGGAACATCTGTCCTCGAATAGTGACTGATGAGCTTGTCAATCTCATAACCCATAGATCTTACGGTAGGGTATTCACCCTTTAGGCCACTTTCTCACACCCCGACTTGTTGCCAAAATTCTTCCAATCTCGTAACTATTGCTACCTTCTGTCATGCAGCCTGTACGACTTTGTCCTTGTATGTGCGATTATGCGACTCTTCTCTCCTTTTTCCTCCAGCTTTTAGCCAATCTTTAGGCCTCTCTTTGCGAAGATATATAGAACTATGACAAGTTGTCCCTCTGGGCATCTATAGGTGTACTGAAGTTTGTCGCTTGGTACTTTGTCAAACTTATGACTATTGCTTTATTTTGTTTCATAGCCTCGGTTATTTATCCTTATGGCTTTACAACATTTATGTAGGTCATACTATACCATAACACTTACTTCAGTTTTATTAATAGCGAGGTCTGCTACCCAACTCCAGATAACTCTCTTACTGCTTATCCTGTATGTATAAATCTAAGTCCTTTAATGCTTCATCATTACTAATGATCTTAAGAATGACAGCCTAATCTCATCTTTTACTTTGGAACTTTTATCCATCTATTGCTGATTTGCCTTAATTTTGATCTATAATCTACCACTAATAACTTGAAACCTCTTACGTAATACATTGTCACTAGGGCTCACGTATCATCGGGGAACATCTGAAGTGATTTGCTCGATCCACCTAGGGACAAAACTATACTTCAATAACCGTATTTCATGGAATCCCAACGTGGTTTATCTTATGAGGGGCATTCTAATCCCGTGCAATTCTTTAAATCATTACTCAATCAAAGGCCTAAACATCATGCTCATATCCATCACAATTACACCCTTATTCTACTACTAGGGTAGCATTCCATCTCTTCTAAATGCTCCTAGTGTTAAACTCCTCCGAGTTCATTCATGCTATACGTAGCTTTCTATAACTTACGGAAACCATCAACTCTCTTATTTTATTGGGCTTAATCCTGAGGCCTTACCTATTCTTGTTACCTTCTCACTCACCTTTTCTTATCCTTACTCATATCTACATAAAACCTTGTCGCCCTACCATACATTAGCTTACGACCTACACATGTCCATTTTATACTACTTGCAACCTTCCTTTAACTTGCTAGCACCATAGATTTCCTTTCGTGCCTTCTCGGTTGTCTTTAAACATAATCAATTACTTTTCCTAGTAGTTTTGGCACTTGCTGCATGAATACTTGGCTTAACTTAGTGCCCAAGAATACTGGAATTTCTTGTAACTCATATGATATCGAATATTATTTTTTATTTTACTTCACGTTCATTACTCACGATAGGTACCACTTTCTTATGGAGTGAATACAATGTTGTAGTGAGATTGTTGTTACAAGACCATTTCTTCTTCAAATTACTGTACTTAGGTTGCCTTCTTCCTTATTTCCTCAGCTAATCTTTCATTGTGGTACTTAGGCGAGACCCTCTGACTCTTGTAAAGCTGCGAGCATATTACATCGTATACCTGGCAGAATGTTTTGATGTTCTTACCCACTTATAATTATCTTTAGTTACTTACCTCTATGCCCTTGTGCTCATGGGGTTACTTCAGAACTGAAATTTTTATTTTTTCCCCAGTGGCACTCTCTTTTATTTTCGTAACACTTCTACAGTACCTTTAACTACCCTAACTCATATATGAATGTTTCTCAAGGATTACGATGTCATATATGCGAGAGTGAATTCCCTATGTTGGGGTTCACTAATTTTATCTTGCATTATCTGCTAATTTGTCTGTATCCTGTTGTCTAGAAATAACTAGACTCTTCTTGAATGAATTACTAAATACTCATTGGTCTATTCTCATATCTATATTCCGCATAATCTGTCTCGAGTTATTTCCTTTATCTTAACCTACCTCTACCACTGGATCCTAATGTATCAAGTGTCCATTCACACTTATTTATCAATTAACATCCCGGCAGGGAACCTTTACTGCCTCTTCCCGACGTCGTGCTTGCATAATGTTCAGGAGTCATAACATATATGTAAGATCTGAATAAATGCAATCTCATTCCTTTCGCCTTTTTACCATATTCTTCCTTTACTATTCTATAGTTACCTATTCATCTTTGGCATCTCTTTACTTCTTCACTAACTCGTACTCACCTTTCGGTAAACCTTCTGTACTAAGAATAATAGAATTTCTTATGCAGGAGGGTGGCACCTAGTGTAACAGGCACACTTAGCCCCTTAATCTTAACTCTGCTCACAGTGCTTGCTTTAGGGAAGCGTCTTCCTGAATGACCTTTAAAAATTATTCTTTTGTCATCCATTCTATTATTGTCAGAACAAGGTCTCTGAAATTCCCACGATGTCAACAATTATCAAATCCTCTGGTGCCTAATTCAAGTTCTGTTTTATCTTGTTTACCAGCCCATATTAATTTTTTTTACTCCGGGGTGTCTAACATAGCCTTATTCGTAATCACATTGGAGTCACCAACTCATTTCCTTCTTGTTGTTTCCTTCACTTTACAATATACTCTGTCATCCTGTCATATTTTGATTTACCGTTATCACCCATTTATCACAACTTACTCATAATGCTTCATTTATTCTCCTGCTAATATCTCTATCTATCGCCTTATTCTGAAAGATTCAAAAAACTATTCTTTCACTTTTAGCTCCCCTTGCTCTATCTCACTAGCTCTTCGGGTGGCCTAACGTTCTCTCTTTACTAGGGACGGGAGTCATACTAAGGTAAATATTTATCCCTATTAGGATTCCACTGCCTATCGTCTGAAATTCCTGAACATTCTAGTATTCATATCTGGCTGTACTATTCTGGAGTGCACCAACTAGGTGTCTCACAAGGAGAACTTTTACCATGGTTGCAATATCCTTTGGAGATGTCAGCTTACGCTAATAATCCATCCACTATTTTGGATTACTCTAACCCTAGCTGAATCCTGATATCCCATCCTTCTCTTAAACTCTATTTGTTAGATCCTATAGGGCATAACTGAAATGGGTGTGGCCAATTGTACGTACCCCTGCTATTGTTGAAGGTAACTCAAAATGCTTATATTTCTCTACCTGAATTGTAAATACTGATAATTTTTACTAACTGTGTACCTCATATCCTCCTTCACCTTGCGTCTGTTACCTGTTGAAACTTATACTTTTACCTTCTTATACTCCCACGGCCTGCTACTCGCGGGGTGTGGTTGATATTACCATCTTAGGGTTTTAAGCTTGAAATTTGCACATCTCGGATGCACGATCTGATAGACCCTCAAATAGGGCCACGTCGGTAATAACTCTTTATCTATTAGTGCCATTACCTGTTGTTGTATTAGTCCTGGCTAATTCTAATCTTCCTAATTGCAAACATCTCGGTATCATTAGTGAACATAAGTCTTGACTCAAACTCTTATGACTCAGCTCTATAACATGATTTGGATTTGAAAAAAGGGTAACAGACTCCTAAAAGCCTTGTAGCTTCCTGTTTATATAATATTGTGCACAACACATCTATAAACAAAGCTCTACTAGACATAGCTTGTAGACTCCCTAGGATAGAACTACTCCGATACCAAGTTTGTCTCTCCCCAAAACCTGGGTAGGCGAGACCGGCACTCGGTACCTCACTTGACCGAGCATACCAACCTGCGATTGAGAGACTCCGAACATACAATGCGATACTTTGTCCATAGGTCCACGTTGTAAGAAAATTTGGGAAACAAAATATAAAATGGAATGGAGACTAGCTCCAGCAGAACATCAGTATAAAGCTGGGCCGGGAAGGCCGTAATAACTACTACAAATGGCAAACCAAAAATAATATATACATACAAGGCCTGCAAGGCCAACATATGGCACTGATTGACAGGATATGTCTACAAGCGTCTACTGATGGTTGTATTATGTTGTCGGAATAGTGCCCCGAACTACCCATATAATCTCTATATATAAAATCGACACAAAGGTCTAGACCTGGTAACTCCGGGGGTGTGGAGCTTACCAATCAGGCTGATGTTTGGCTCTGTCTACTCGAAAGGTCTATACGGCTATTTAATAGGACCTGCAGGCATGAAATGCAGCGTCCCCGACAAAAGGGTCGTCAATACAAAATATTGTACCGAGTATGTAAGGCAAGAGAAAAGCTAAAAGCTGAAACTGAACTGATAATATTGTAAATGAAAGTAACTGAGAGTCGAAGATCACCTGAAGATATGCTTACCTACTGATACTGACTCAACTCTCTCAATGTAGATAGTAAAATAGCCGTCTGGCCCTATAAGGCTCGGTACATGTAACTGCTCTGCCGTAGTAGGCTCGCTCATAGGCGCTGGCCATACTAGGCTCGGTATCTCGGCCATTCTGGGCTCGCTCATAAGAACTTGGCAATAGTAGGCTCGGTATATAACTTACCATCTGATCAGAGTTACCCAATAGAGGCATGCCCACCGATTATAGCTCGGTGGTGGTGAAAATACTATAATATCATATATATATATATATATATATATATATATATATATATATATATATAGAGAGAGAGAGAGAGAGAGAGAGAGAGAGAGAGAGAGAGAGAGACTTGAATATTAAAAGACAATACTTAACTGAATTTAAAGTCCCTATAATGGAGAATACTGTAACTTATGAGACTAGGATAATGTACATAAATTCAGGAGTACGAACTTCTCTTTATGTATCGTTATCAAACGCATGTAGTTACAGGATCATGCCAGAATGAAGGAAAGGTTTAGCCTTAACATACCGTAACAAAATCTGTCCAATAACCACGTTGAACTCATCTCGTCACACATTAATCTATAACAAGGATAATAATGATATCGTTAAGCTATGAAAGGTACTACTATCGCACAACGAATGACGAACTTATTTTATATTAAACTGGGCAGCATCTCCCCTATAATCTTTACTTCCTCCCAATTCGAGATAACACCAAGAAAAAAAGTAATAACAACATATGTAAATCATTTTCCATCCTTATATCTATCACAAAATACAATAATACAGCCAACACACCCCAATCACTTCATACACAAAACGACAATCATAGTAGTGTGAAACAACCCAAAAATATAACAACGAGCTACCTGCTAACCAGCCCGCAATTATGTGGTATTTATCAACACCCTTTCTCCTCTCAAACTCCATAAAAATAGTAGCAAAACAGACAACCCGAAACAGCCCACAAAAGAGTCCATTACAAGTTGAAAAACTCGAACTCACGGCTTCCGATTACCGTCCCATGATTTCTTACTATTATGGAACGGATTTCTCTACCTTTCCAGCAGAAAAAAGAGATGAAAGAGGTCAGTATACTTACCTTATTTGGTGATGATCTCAGCTTCTAACTTGGTTCTTCAACTCTTAGGTTTTCCTCCTACTACAACTTGAAAAGAAGAGAAAATCATTTAGGGTTTTGTGTTAAATTTTTGGGAGAAGTTTGCTAAGGGTTATATCTGAATTTTGTCTCTATAATGAGTAAAATATATGATGGAAATCAGCCTTTAAAAGGTCCATTTGTCCGACCCCAACTAGCCCCTTTTTGTGGACTTGTTTGGTCCTTTCATTTAAGCAAGTACGTGACACACCTACTTGTCACTTATGCAGCATGCGCAGTCTCGCAAAAATGCAAATATGTCTCTACTACTATGTTGTATCGACAAAAAATTTAATGAGATAGAAACTAGACTCGAAGTTCTTCAATTTAGTAAGTGGATCGTCCCGTAATTCCAAGTATATTGGGAGAAAATCTACGATATATTTATACTAATATTCACTGCATTATTAATGTAACTTGTGATGACCTTTGCCAACTTTTTCTCCACAACTCGCTTGACTTCAAAACATAGCACACAATTATCATATGACTAAAATAACTCATAACATAACCTCCTTATCATGTTAATCGCCCTAGTCTCACACCAAAAGTACATGTCATAACATTCCCAACTTATCGACTTTTGACAAAACTTATTTTCTTCAATTGGTTTAGCTTCTAAGCCTTCCAACCCTCTTGGTACTTGTTATTCATGATCTTAATGATCTCATTCCTGAGCTTACTTCAACTGACTTACGGCGTACTATTACATACGAAAACATGGGGTGTAACAATATCATTTGTAACCCCCAGTACCCTTCCTTTATAACTGCCCCAATCTCGCACTGCTATTTAACCGAATGATTCATAAACTACTGTGACACAAGTCATAAAACACTAAAAAGACTCTGCCAAGTGCATATTCATCCTTGTGACAGTCACGCAAACTTCTTCAAGCCCTCCAAAATAGTAGTTTATGAATTTCGCTGAATCGAAGTCTCGTACGAATCACACAACCTCACATCTTCTCGTAGGAGATAAACCACCTGCTTAGCCTCCAACAAACATCTCTCTATGGCACTACTACAGTCATAACCACTATGCAATCAATCCTTCTGAGTCTATACTTGAAACGATTCGGCCTGTCATTTTGAGTGTCGTAGCCCCGCTCTCCCATTTACTGCTTATTATGTGCTCATTTGCTTTTATGTGACTTGTCGGGGTAGTTGGTTTGGTCCCGAGAATGTTACAGAATAAATTAGGATATTTAGTCCCAAGGTTAGTTGACCGGATGTTGACTTATATGTAAACGACTCTAGAATGTAGTTTTGATGGTTTCGATAGTTTCGTATAGTGATTTTGGACTTAGGAGTGTATCTAGATGTTGATTTGGAGGTCCATAGGTCATTTTGTCTTGAAATGGCGAAAGATGGAAAATTAGATGTTTGGAGAGTTGAGAAGTTTGACCGAGAGTTGACTTTGTGGTTACCAGCCTCAAATTTTTGTTCCATAAGTTAGAATAGGTCCTTTGTGTCACTTATGACTTATGTGCCAAATTTGAGGTCAATCGATGTTGATTTGATAGGTTTCGGTGTCGATTGTATAAGTTGGAATTCATTAGTTTTTATTGGGCTTGAATTGGGGTGTTATTCATGATTTTATGTTGTTTGATGTTATTTAAGGTGTCGACTAAGTTTGTATCATGTTTTAGGACCTGTTGGTATGTTTGGACGGGGTCTCGGGCGCCTCGGGAATGATTCGGATGGGAATCAGATTGAAATATGGACTTAGAAGAATTTCTAGGCTGCTGATGTTTGGTATGTGACCCGCAGAAGAGAAGAAGTGATGGCAGGTGCGGTCTGGAAAGAGTTGGGTAGTGGGCACAGGTGCGAGGAGGTGGTCCATAGAAGTGGAGCCGCACCCGCAGAGAAGAGGTTGTAGAAGCGAATTTGGGCAGAAGGCTTTGGAGTCGCTAAAGCGAGGGGTGATTTGCAGATGCGGTCCTGCAGGTGCGAAGCTGGGACCGCAGGTGCGTGAGGTCGGCTGTTTAGTGGGCTTCACAGAACCGTGATTTTCTCTGCATAAGCAGAAGTGCAGGTGCGAGCCCAGACTTCGTATGTGCGGAATGCCTGGCAGTGTTTAAATTGAAGGGGTTCCGAGGTTTTTATCATCTTTGAACTTTTGAGGCTTTGTTGAAGGAGATATTTGAGAGGGGTTTCATGAGATTTCTTGAGGTAAGCACTTTTGATTAATCTTATTCGATAATATTGATTACCCACTGAATTTCCTACCTAGTTTATGTGTTTTTAAAGTGGAAGTTTGGGAGTTTTGGGCTAGGGATTGGTGAGTAAGATTTGAGTATTTGAGTGACGATTTGGTGTCGGAAAGTGGTGAATTTGGTATGGTTGGACTCATGGTAGAATGAGTGTTTGGATTTTGTAACCTTTGTTTGATCCCGAGACATGGGCCCGGGTAGACCTTTTGAGTTGACTTTTTAACTTTTTATTAAGAACTTAGTATTTACATATGGAACTGAACTTAGCGGATTAAGACCTTTTGAGTTGACGAGTTGTTTGTGGCTAGATTTGAAGCGTTCGGAGGCCGATTTGTGAGGCAATGGCTTATTGGAGTAGATATTTGCACGGTTTAAGGTAAGTAACACTTCTTAACTTGGTTCTGAGGGTATGAATCTCCGAATTACATGTTGTGTGATTGGTGTGGAGGTGACGCACATGCTAGTTGACAGGCGTGTGGGTGTGCACCATAGAAATTGTGACTCAATCGATTTCGTGGAACTGTGTAGTCATATAATCTTGTCCTTATCCATGTATTCTCCATGTGTTAGAGAAATTGAGCCGTGACTCATGTTAGAAATCATGCTTAGGCTATGGTGTTATTGTTGGGACCCACATAGGTCGTGTTGCTATCGAATTACTTGCTTAGTTTGAAATTTCGTACTCAGCCACATCTATCATTTACATATTATATCTCAGTCTCTGTTGGCATATATTGCTACATCATATCATCATTATTTGGGCTGATTTTTATGATGTTTGTGAACCCGAGAGACTGGAGAGATTGATGACTAAGTGAGGCCGAGGGCCTGATTGTGAGGATGTTTATGGGATAGAGCTTCACGCCGCAGCAGGCTTTATTAATTCATGTCATGATTGGCTTATTCTAATGCTTGGACAGGATCCACCCCACCGCAGTCTGACTTATCAGCAGTGAGCGCAGGTACCTACTGAGTGCGAGTGCTGAGAGTGAGTGCCAAGAGCGAATGCTGAGCGATTGGGAGGATTGAGTGACTGTGAGGAAATGGGTGACTGTGAGGAAATGAGTGACTGTGAGGATTGAGTGAATGGGAGAACTGAGTGAATTGATACTATGAGAGTATGCATATGATTTTACCACTGTTTTGCATTACAGTTGGCATGCATAATTGATATGTAGATATAGAAATGTATCATCCCTCACTTTTGTCACACTTGGCACAATTTATCTGTTTTGAACTTAAACTATTGAACTTGAAAGCATGTCTACATTTATGTACTGTTATTTCTGTATTTGGACTGTACCTGTTGAGCTCGCCACTGCTTTCAGCCCAAGGTTAGTCTTATTACTTATTGAGTGCATTGGGTCAGTTGTACTGATACTACACTCTGCACTTCATGTACAGATCTAGGTACTTCCGGGTATTGTGGTTGCTAATTTTTTGAGCTTTATCAGTTCGGAGATTTTTGAGGTAGCTGCTCTAGCATCCACACACCTTGATTCTCCTCCTCTATCTTTCAGTTTTGTTTACATATACTATTCTACCTTCCTAGATAGTGTTTCAGCGTTTCAAACCATATTATTGTATAGATGGTCATGTACTCCGTGACACCTGAATTTTGGGGAAATGTTGTATTGAGTTGCGGTATTTTCTTATCAGTATTTATGAGATTTTACTCTTAAACTTATTTTGTTATGTTTTCAAACTTAATGAATGGGTGGTTTATTGTGGTTGTCGGCTTGCCTAGTATTGCGATAGGACCGGGGCAACGAGAGGCCGGAGCCATATTAAGGGCTGAGGTGCAGCTAGAATAGCACCTGTAGTACCACCAGTTGCTCCAGCTAAAGAGCAAGTTCCAGATGTAGTTGAGCTGGCAGGATCAGCTCAGGCAGTAGCTTTGCCCATGGTGATTCCAGGCCTTCAGGAGGCTTTGGCCCAGATATTGACTGTTTGCACTAGCCTTGCTCGGGCGGTTTAAGTTCAGGCCGCACCAGCCACTTCTTAGGATGGGGGAGGTGCTCACACTCCAGCTGCCCATACTCATGAGCAGGTGATGCAGGGACTCCAGACACCGAGGGTATTACCAGCCTAGCTGGTTGCAGTTGCTCGAGCCTAGGTGGGTCCCATTATGAGTTATGTGGAGAAAACTTGACTAGAGAGGTTTGTTTCATGCCCCAACCTCGGGAGGCGCAACCGGCACTCAACCGAGTGAACCCGGCCGAGCAATCCTGTTAGATACTTTCTACCTAATTCACCCATGATCAAGAAAAGACGTGATTTCATTAATTATACAGTATGACGCTCATTCATACAATCCTAAATCGTTTCATTAGTCACTGCGCCTTTAAGTCTCAAAATACACATTTCTTATAGTTTGAATGGAAAAAGTGATCAAACACGACATATACTTGTTAAACATTTCCAACACCCATATACAACCCACATAGTATCTACGGGGCCTCTAAAGATACAAAAGAGAGTAAAGATGGTGCCGGCAACAAGGCCCCGGCTATACCTAAAAATGTGACCATATAAACAAAAGGTACAATACTAGACCCTGGAATGAAATGGGGCTCACCGAGTCTGCTGAGAAGAGGATGCATCACTATCAGTGATCAACATTGTCTGCTATGTAACCACCTGCATCCATTTAAAGATGCAGCGCCCCCGGCAAAAGGGAAGTTAGTACCATCCAATAACACTAGTATGTATAGCTAAACACCAACTCAATAGAATAAATAATAATACAAGAGGAACAATCAAGAATTCAATAAGGGCTTCAAATAATATTAAAACAACAAGTTAAGGATCATATACGTTTTCGAGTCAATTTCTATATTATTAGGTTGGGTGGTCTTTAGTACCGATATTCCACAATTCACAATACCTCCGTATTGTTACACAGAGTCTGATCTCGACTCGATCAGCTAGGTTGTCTCATTTGAGATATTACCATAATTTCTTTATAATTTCCAGCACAATACCAACATGTGTGCGGCATGGCGTCCGATCACGGCCCGATCGGCTAGGCCATTTCATTTGAGACATTACCACAATTTCATCCACAACACAACTGTATTCTAACACGGAATCCGATCTCAGTTTGATCGGCTAGGCCATCTCATTTGAGACATTACCTTCTTCAGTCAATCATCTCACATCGTACTTCTTAACAATTACAAATTCATTCTTGGCACTTAGCCGTATTTCATAGTTCCAGTTCCCTTTTCCACGTCAAATATCATTATCATTATCAACATCAATAGGGCTTCTCATTCAAGACATTAATTCACATATGAGCAATTTAGGAAATCTTAGGCACATAGAGGCCATTCATACAATTTGGCATAACAATCTTTATTTCGGTCTTGACATGAAGTTTTAACATTCCTAACACATATTCCATATTTTTGAACATATTCTCAAGTGGCAAGATAACATGATGAAGCATTTAGAATAAACATTGAACAAACATCCTTCAATACAATCTTATTAGGAAACAACAATTCAATAATGATCAAGGACTTACTCTAATTACATGAACACCGTGGGATTCGATTCTTAGAAGAAGGGGGTTTAGCCAACATACTTGAATCGAGCTTCTCAAACTCTAAAATGATCCGGAATTCATAGCAACTTCAATCTATTTTAGAAATATAACAAGTTGAACCAAAAATTAGGAAGATGATCATGGTTTTAGCAAATTTGAGCATATTATCAAACACTAAGTGTGCATTAATGTTTTAAGGCCCTTTTTGTGAAAGACTCCACCAACCCACACCCCATTCTTTTCTATCTTTAACTTACAACCTTCCCTTATACCATAGGAACACATGCATATAAGGTATGAACTCCCATCCCCATAAATTACCTTACTAATGGCCCATTCTAATTACATTTTGAAATTAAGAGTTTGGGTGATAGAATCTTACCTCCTAGGAAGAACACCTAGGTGTCTCTCTTGATAATATTCAAGGTTTTAAGTAATAATTGAAGAACAACTTGATGAAGATCACTTCCTCCCTCTAGGGCCCTCTCTCTTACTCTAGAAATATCAGAAAATATGTTCAAAATGGTCTATGAGGTGTGTTTTAACGGAATTGGGTCGGATTTAGAAACTCCAAAATTGAAGCTCCGGAACGGGTTCTGCGGTCGCATATGTGACCGCATAATTAGTTATGCGGTCCACGAAATGACCGTGAAAATGGGTGCCAGAGCTTGAAAGAAATTGACCTAGTCGACGGTCACTATGCGGCCCGCATACCTATTTTGTGATTGCATAATGCACCGCAAAATGGTTCTGCGATCGCATAGTGCACCCTGAACCTCCCTATGAAAAATACCAAGGTGGGATATGGGACAAGAATGTGGCCCGCGAAACGGTTATGCGGTCGCATAATGGCCGTGAAATTGGGCATCAAAAATGCCCCAGAAATCTTGCCCACTCTACGACCAGTCTGCGGTCAGCTGAGTGGTTCTGTGGCCGCAGAATGGGCCACAAAAATGTGTACTTCTGCCCAACATTTTCCTTCAACTCGCAGCGCACTGTTCAATCGCAAAAGTCTAAACTGCTATTAGCACCTTCTGCTCGAATGAGGATTAAGTTTTGCTATTAGCACCCTGTGCAACTCAGTTATCATACCCTACACCAGCAACCCCAAATTTAACTAACTTCCGAAATTTCCAAAAATTTCGCCAGAGTTCCCTTTGTAACTAGGACTATCCACCTGCCAGAGAGCCCCAGAAACACATCTGACAAACATATGCACAATGCATCGACGTAAAAAACTCATAACAATACCAAACGTGGCCTCATGTTAACAACATATAATCAAAAGGAACACCTTTACATTAACTGAATAAGGGATACAGAATTCATAGGCGAGAAGTTCATAACAAGAAAGGATTACCCATCTATTCAAACAAGTGAGGATACTTCTTCTTCTTCATTTCTTCCTCGGCCTCCCACGTGGCTTCTTCAACCTGCTGGTTTCTCCATAATACTTTCACGGAGGCAATTTCATTATTCCTCAACTTTTGGATTTTCCTATCAAGAATGGCAACTGGAATTTCTTCATATGACAATTCTTCATTAACCCCAATGGTCTCAACCAGCATAATAGCTGACGGATCTCCAACTATGTTCTTTAACATAGGCACATAGAATACCGGGTGGACTAATGACATTTCGGGTGGTAGCTCAAGCTTGTACGCCACTTGGCCAATTCTCTGAATGATTTTGTACAGCCCGACATACCTCGGACTCAATTTCCCTTTTTTTCCAAACCGCATAATTCCCTTCATGGGGGAAACCTTCAAAAATACCCAATCATCTTCTTTGAACTCTATGTCTCTGTGACAAACATCCGAATAGGATTTTTTACGACTTTGAGTGGTTTTCATAGCCCGATGTACAAGTTCTTAACTTTATGATCTTAACTTTTTCCATAGCCCGATGTACAAGGTCTGGCCCTATCAACTCTACTTCCCCAATCTCGAACCACCCAATGGGAGATCTACATCTCCTACTATATAATGCCTCAAATGGTGCCATCTGAATACTAGCATGAAAGTTGTTGTTATAAGCAAACTCCATGAGTGGAAAATGATCATCCCTTCTACCCTTGAAGTCAAGAACACAAGCACGCAACATGTCCTCAAGCGTCTGAATAGTCCGCTCTGCTTGGCCATCGATCTGTGGATGGAAGGTTGTAGTAAGATTCACCTAAGTATCCAAACTTTGCTGAAATGTCTTCCAAAAATTGGTCGTGAACTGAGCCCTTCGATCGGAAATGATAGAAACTGGAGTACCATGTAGCCTAGCTATTTTATTGATATACAACTAAGCATACTGTTTTGCTGTGTCGGTAGATTTAACTGGAAAGAAATGAGCTAATTTCGTGAGTTGGTCCACGATCACCCAAATTGAGTCAAACTTGTGCGGAGTGCGTGGTAGTCCTACCAAAAAATCCATATTAATCATCTCCCACTTCCACATTGGAATATATATGTTCTAAGCCAACCCACCAGGCTGTTGATGTTCGGCCTTCACTTGCTGACGTTTCGGACACCTTGCCACAAGATCCGCCATATTACTTTTCATGGCATTCCACCAATAGACTTCCTTGAGATTGTGATACCTCTTTGTAGAACCTGGATGCACGGAATACCTAGAAGCGTGAGACTCGGTCATGATTCTTTCCCGGAGACCATCTACATTCGGAACACATAGTCTCCCTTGGTACCTTAGTGTACCATCATCCAAGCCAAGAGCAAAAGCCATAGTCTTATGTTTTTGAATCCCCTCCTTCAATTGCACCAAAAATAGGTCGTTGTATTGCTTCTATTTGACTTCCACAACAAGCAATGATTCAGCTCTATTTTGCACAATTACCCCTCCTTCATTAGAGTCCGTAAGATGAACTCCCATTCTAGCCAATCGATGGACTTCCTTGGCCAATGGCCTTTGTTATACGTCCAAGTGTGCTAAACTACCCATAGATTTCCGGCTAAGAGCATCCGCCACAACATTGGCTTTCCCCGGGTGATATAGAATATCGATGTCATAATACTTGAGTAACTTAAGCCATCTTCTTTGCCTTGAATTCAGCTTCTTTTGTTTGAAAATATATTGAAGACTCTTATGGTCCGTGAATACATCCACATGGACCTCATACAAATAGTGACACTAAATTTTCACTGCAAAAAGCACTGTCCCAATCTCTAAGTCATGTGTTGGATAATTCTTTTCATGATTTTTGAGTTGCCTAGAAGCATATGCTATAACTTTGCCGTGTTGCATTAACACACATCCAAGCCCAATACGTAAAGCATCACAATATACCACAAATTCATCTGTACCCTCTGGCCAGGTCAACACCGGCACTGTAGTCAATCTTAATTTCAACTCCTGGAAGCTCCTTTCACAAGCATCAGACAATTGGAACTTCACCGCTTTCTGAGTCAATTTGGTCAACGGAGAGGCAAGAGTAAAGAACCCCTAAACAAACTTCATGCAATACCCTGCTAAGCCCAAGAAACTGCGAATCTCGGTTGGCGTTATAGGTCTAGGCCAATTCTTTACTGCTGAAACCTTTTGAGGATCAACCTTGAATCATTCTCTAGAAACAACATGACCCAAGAATGTGACAGATTTGAGCCAAAATTCACACTTTAAAAATTTTGCATACAATTGGTGCTGATGAAGATTCTGCAACATTGCCCTGAGATGATCGGCATGGTCCTCCCGACATCGTGAATACACAAGAATATCGTCAATGAACACTATCATAAAGGATTCGACGAAAGGCTTGAAAACCCGATTCATAAGGTCAATGAAAGCTGTTGTGGCAGTTGTTAGCCCAAAAGACATCACCAGAAATTCAAAATGCCCATACCGGGTCCTAAACGCTGTTTTTGGAATATCTTGGTCTCTAATCTTAAATTGGTAATACCCGGATAGTAAATCAATTTTGGAAAAGCATCTAACACCCTGTAACTGATCAAACAAATCATCTATTCTTGGTAGTGGGTATTTGTTTTTGATTGTGACTTTGTTGGGCTGCCGGTAATCAATAAACATCCTTAGTGATCCATCTTTCTTCCTCCCAAAGAGAACCGATGCGCCCCATGGTGACACACTCGGTCGGATAAAACCATTTTCTAGCAAATCCTTCAATTATTACTTTAGTTCCTTTATGTAATGCCCCAAACCTGAAGAGGCGTGGCCGGCACCCGGTGCCATACTCGGCCCGAGCGTACCATTATGTAACTGTGAACTCTGGAGGGGTAACCCTTAACTTAGGCCGATGAGGCCATACTATGAATCATCTTAAAATAACGTCTCTCTACTCTCTTGACTGGAAGAAGACAATACTCAATTAAATATGAAGTCCTAATAAGGAGAATGTTGTAATTTATGAGACTAGGATAATGTATATAAATTCAGGAGTATGAACTTCTCTTTATGCCTCGTTATCAAACACGTGTAATTACGAGATCATTCCAAAATAAAGGAAGGGCTTACCATTAAAATACCTGAGTCGATTCTCTTGACAATCCCTCTAACACACGTTAATTGCGAAAACACACGTGATGACAAGATAGGAGTAGGGAACAATCCGTATGATATTCTTTGTTGCTTATGTGATATATGCGGATGCATATTAGAATGACTCACGTTACGTATGTTGCTTTAAAATTGCACCGTACTTTGAAGTCATTAATTGTTGAAAGATATGTATCTCCCTTTGAATGGGTGTGGGCCCCAGTACATGTGGTCGCTTAACCACATACTATTAATCCTTAATCTTGCCACATAACCTATAATGACTTAAGAGTCATATATCTTGGGGTGTCTTGCTGCCACGTTTTTGGCATTATTAACTTATCCAATAACTCCCCCATTTCCATAATTTCCTTAAGCAGCTGAAAGAACTATCATTTCTCTATATTGGAATATGGAATCCAGTTAAATGAAATACACTGTGAGCAAAATATCAACAAAAAGTCATATGAAAAATATAAAATAAGAGAGTAAACTGAAACCGCGAGGAAATCGTTATAGAAGCTGCATAGTTGAGTCCACGTCGCATGTGCTTTATTGATCAACTTAAATTACAAAAATATTTAGCATTAATTCATTAGGAAAGGAATAAGGAGAAGGGTGTCTATCACTTAGTTAACTGCAGTAGGAGGATAAAGTTACTTATTAATCCCTCACTAAACCAATAATTAACCAATTACCCTCATAATTATGAATTATCTCAAATTACTTATAATACTACTCAGTTTTAACACACTATATACACCTTACTATCATAGTCATGCGGTACCTTGTATGGAACTAGTCCATAAATATCAGGTATTATATCTCGGACCATATTTTATTCCAAATCAACAAACTTCGACGAAACTCACTTTCTTCGATTCACTTACCCGCTCACCTTCACGAATTTACTCATCACTTATTTGAAATAGCATAATGCTTATGGCAAAACATTAATATACAAAAATGCGGGATGTAACATCTCATTCCCGAGCTTTCATCAATTAAATTATGGCATATTTTCACATACGAAAACATGGGTTGTAGCATTATTCCCCCTTTGGAAAATTCGTCCTCGAATGTTGACTGCTGCACTTATCATTTTCATATCCTATGTCTTCCGAATACTTTAGTACTCTCCTTGCCATCTAGGAAACTATTTTGTGAATAAATCCAAAAGCCAAGGCATTCCCCCCTTTAGGCATCTTTCTCATACCAGGACTTGTGGTCGGAATCCTCCCAATCTCAAAACTGTTGTTACCTTCTATCATGCAGCTTGTACGATTCTGACCTTGTAAATGCGCCTATGCGACTCTTCTTTCCTTTTTCCTCTAATTTTTAGCCATTACTGAAGTTCTTCGCTTGGCACTTTGTCGAACTTATGAATATTGCTATATCTTATTTCATAGACCTGGTTATCTATCCGCATGATTTTACTGCATCTAGGTACGTCATATTGTACCATAACTCTTACTTCGATTTATCGTTACTGAGGTCTGCTTCCAACTCTTGGTTACTCTCGTTGCTCATCCCATATGTACAAGTCTAAGTCATTTAATGCTTCCTCATTACTGTTCATCTTAAGAATGATGGCCTAATCTCATCTCACACTTTGTGACTTTTATCCATCCATTGTTGATTCACCTTAATGTTGATCTTAATTTACCACTGATAACTTGACCTCTTATGTAACATTGTCACTAGGGCTCACGTCTCATCGGGGAACATCTGGAGTAATTTCCATAATCGTATTTCATAGTATCCCAATATGATTCACCTTATGGGGGGGGGTATTCTAATCCCGTGCCATCCGTGAAATCTCTTCTCCTCTTCCTTTGTTTTTCTTCAAATCATTATTCAATCAAAGGCCCAAACGTCATCCTTTATCTGTCACAATTACACCCTTATTTTATTATCAGGGCAACATCCCATCTATTCTAAATGCTACTAGTCTTAGACTCCTTTGAGTTCATCCAGGCTATATTGAGCTTTATATAATTTAGAGAACCCATCAACTCTCTCTCATTTTTGTGGGCTTAATCCCGAGGGATTATCAATTCTCGTCACCTTCGCACTCTCCCTTTCTTATCCTTACTCTTGTCTTCCTAAAACCTTGTCGCTTTACCATACTTTAGCTTGCGACCTATGCATATCCATTAATACTATTCACAGCCTTCCTTTAACTTACTTGCACCATAAATTTCCTTGTGTTATTCTGGAACATCAAGAGAGACATCACATCGTCTTTAACTCTTCTTTTCTCTCTGAAATAGACCTCTCAGTACCTAGAAACCACAGGCTGGAAGATATTCCACTGACGACACCGCTATCATTCCTTGATATTGAATCCCCGCACTTCTAGCCTTCTATTCGAAGTATGGACTGTTCTCAACATTCTGCATTTGATTATCTCGTACGTTGTTCACCTTTATCTTACTTACCTTAAAGTTTTGCATCTCATCTTCTATCTCTTTCATGACCTCCCTTCCACATAGGTATGATTTCCATCCACAACTTGAAGCTCTACTATAATACTTGCACCTATGGTGCATACACAATCCGGTGGGAGCTTCATACTGACTTCTTATGAGGCTGGTACTCTTCTAACTAGCTTTATCATAGAGCCGTTATAGAATATGGCTATTTGTACTATCTCTCTTGCACCTTTAATATTAAGAGTGATCCTGCAATGTTCTCAATCATGATGTCTATAATTTTCTGGGTCAAATAATCAAACTCCTGATTTACTTAGTTGATGTAAATCTTTAGTTTCTTCTTCCCTCTGATCAACCTTTACGTAGGCTTAAGCTATCTTCCGATCTGTGGCTCATGGTATTAGTTATTATTTTAGCCTTCCATGGACGATATGGAATATCCATGATACAATCTTCTGATAATTCAATCCTTTGTCTATGATCTGGACTCAATTCCTTCTTTTTAAATTTATACTGGAGTCTTCTACGGCTATATGATTGTCAACACATATGCTTCACGGATAATACTCCGAAATCTTATGTGCGTCCGTAACTAATTCTGGATCATTGATCAAATAATTCCTTCTGTTCCTTCTCAACTTTCCTTAAATGCAAGCAATTACTTTTCTGGTCGTTCTTCCACTTGTTGTATGAATACCTGGCTTATCTTAGTGACCACACATATTGGAATTCCATACAATCCATATGATCTTGAATCATTAGCCACGATATGTGACACTTTCTTATGGAGTGCATACAATGTTGTTGTGAGACTAATGTTACACAACCATTTCCTCTTTAGGTTGAAGACTTCTTCCTTATTTCCTTAGCTCGTCTTTCGTTGTAGTACTCAGGGAAGACCCTCCGACCCTTGTAAAGCTGTGAACTTATTACATCGTATTCCCGAATTTTTTTTTGATGTTTGTACTCACCTATAATTATCCTTAGTTACTTACCTCCATGCCCTTGTACTTCTAGGGTTGCTTCTGAACTGATATTTTGATTGTCTTTCCAGTGGCACTCTCTTTTATTTCCGTAATAATCATACAGTAACTTTAACTACCCCAACTCCTATCTGAATATTTCTCAAGGATGACGATGTAATTTCTGCGATACTGAATTCCCATGTTGGGGTTCACTGTGCTTATCTTGCACGATCTGTTGATTTGTCTATATTGGGGATGATGGGGTGCCAAAGAGGTTACTATTGGGGATGATGGGGTGTTGAGGATGTAGGGTCATATTTGTGTGTCCAATGTGGATGGGCTACGTGAGTTGATTCTTGAGGAAGCCCACAGTTCGCGGTATTCCATTTATCCTGGTGTTGTAAAGATGTATCAGGACATGAGGCAACATTATTCATGGAGGAAGATGAATAAATATATAGTGGGGTTTGTATCTTGGTATTAAGTTGTCAGCAGGTGAAGTACAAGCATCAGAGACAGGGCGATTGCTTCAGAGGATTGAGATTCTGAAGTGGAAATGGGAGCGTATCACCATGGATTTCGTAGTTGGGCTCCTAAAGACTTCGAGGAGGTTTGATTCTATTTGGGTTGTTATGGATCGATTAACCAAGTCTGCGCACTTCAATCCTGTTGGGACTACTTATTCTTCAGAGCGGTTGACTGAGATCTATATTCACGAGATTGTTCACCTTCACGATGTTCTGGTGTCCATCATTATAGATCGGGGCATGCAATTTACATCGCAATTTTTAAGAGCAGTGCAGCGAGAGTCAGGCACATGGGTTGGGTTTAGTACTGCATTCCACCCTCAGACGGACGGACAGTCCGAGCACAGTATTCAAATATTGAAGGATATGCTACGCACTTGTGTCATAGATTTCGGGGCCTCTAGGGATCAGTTTCTGTTGCTTGCAGAGTTTGCCTACAACAACAGCTACCAATCAAGCATTCAAATAGCTCCGTATGAGGCTTTGTGTGGGACGGTGTCGATCTCCTGTAGGTTGGTTTGAGCCGGGTAAGGATGGGCTATTGGGTACTGACTTGGTTTAGGATGATTTGGACAAGGTTAAGTTGATTCAGATTGGAAGGTCTGTGATGTTGCTTACATGGTATGGGAGAAGGTACTACTCATAGTGTAACCCATGAAGGGTGTTATGAGTTCGAGAAGAAGGGAAAGTTGAGCCCTCGGTATATTTAGCCTTTTGAGGTGCTTGAGAGGGTTGGAGTGGTGGCTTATAGGCTTGCATTGCCGCTTAATTTATGGAGTGTTCATGTAGTGTTTCATGTTTCCATGCTCTGAAAATATGTCGGCGATCCATCTCATGTCTTGGATTTTAGCACAGTTCAGTTGGATGGTGATTGGACTTATGATGTGTAGCCAGTGGCCATTTTGGATCGGCAGGTTCAAAAGTTGAGGTCAAAGAACATAGCTTCAGTGAAAGTGCAGTGGAGAGGTCAGCCAATCGAGGAGGCTACTTGGGAGACCGAGCGGGAGATGCGGACCATATATCCACACCTATTTGAGACTCCAGGTATGATTCTAGACTCGTTCAAGGATGAACATTTGTTTAAGAGGGGGAATATGTAACAACGCGACCATTTGTTTTGAGTGTCATAGCCCCGTTCCCCCATTTACTGCTTATTCTATGCGCAATTGTTGTTATGTGACTTGTCGGGGTTGTTGGTTTGGTTCCGAGAATATTTCGAAATGAATTGGGACACTTAATCCCAAGGTTGGAAGCTTAAGTTGAAAGAGTTGACCGGATGTTGACTTATGCGTAAATGATTCAAAAATGTAGTTTTGATAGCTCCGCATAGTGAATTTGGACTTAGGAGTGTGTTCGAATGTTAATTTGGAGGTCCGTAAGTGATTTTTGCTTGAAATGGCAAAAGTTGGAAAATTAGAAGTTTGGAGAGTTGGGAAGTTTGACTGAGAGTTGACTTTGTGGTTACCGGGCTCAAATTTTGGTTATGGAAGTTGGAATAGTTCTGTTGTGTCACTTATGACATGTGTGCAAAATTAGAGGTCAATCAGAGTTGATTTGATAGGTTTCGACGTCGATTGTAGAAGTAGGAATTCATTAGTTTTGAATTGGGGTGAGATTCGTGTTTTTGATGTTGTTTGATGTTATTTGAGGCCTTGACTAAGTTCGTATCTTGTTTTATGACCTGTTGGTATGTTTGGACGGGGTCCCGGGGGCCTCGGAAATGATTTGAATGGGAATTAGATTGAAATTTGGACTTAGGAGAATTTATGGGCTGCTGATGTCTAGTGCCATCGCTCATGCGGGGGATTGGTCGCAGGTGCGTGACCGCAGAAGAGAAGAAGAGATCGCAGGTGTGGTCTCGAAAGAGTTGGGCAGTGGTCGCAGGTGCGAGGATGTGATCCGCAGAAGGGGAGCCTCACCTGAGGAGAAGAGGTCGCAGAAGCGGATTTGGGCAGGAGGATTTGAAGTCGCAGAAGTGAGGGGTGGTTCGCAGATGCGGTCCCGCATATGCGAAGCTGTAACCGCATATGCGTGAGGTCAACTGTTTAGTGGGTTTCGCAGAAGCGCGATTTTCTCCGCAAAAGCGTAAGCGCAAGTACGAGCCCAGGCTTCGCAAGTGCAGAATACATGGGCATTGTTTAAATTGAAGGGGTTCCGAGGTTCTTTTATCATTTTTGGACTTTTGAAGCTCGGTTGAAGGAGATGTTTGAGATAGATTTCACGATATTTCTTGATGTAAGCCACTTTTGATTATTCTTATTCAATAATATTGATTACCCATTGAATTTGCATCCTAGTTTATGTGTTCTTAAGGTGGAATTTTAGGAGTTTTGGGATAGGGATTGGAGAGTAAGATTTGGGCGTTTGAGTGACGATTTCGTGTCGGAATTTGGTAAATTTGGTACGGTTGACTAGTGGTGGAATGGGAGTTTGGATTTTGTAACCTTTGTTGGATTTCGAGACGTGGGCCCGGGGTTGACCTTTTGAGTTGACTTTTTGAATTTTGATTAAGAACTTAACATTTTTATATGGAATTGATTCTTATAGTTTGTGTTGATTGTATCAAGTTTTTTGTGGCTATATTCGAGGTGTTCAGAGGCCGATTCGCGAGGCAATAGATTATTGGATTAGAGATTTGCACGGTTACAGGTAAGTAACACTTCTAAAGTTGGTTTTGACAGTATGCATCCATGAGTTACGTGTTGTGTTATTGGTGTGGACGTGACGCACATACTAGGTGACGGGAGAGTGGCCGTGCACCATAGATATTGTGACTCAATCTATTCTGTAGGAATATGTAGTCATATAATCTCGTCCTTATCTATGTATTCTCCATATGTTAGAGAAACTGAGTTGTGACTCATGTTAAAAATCATGCTTAGGCTATATGCTGGTAATGTTGGGACCCACAGAGGTCGTGTTGCTGTTGAATTACTTGCTTAATTTGAAATTTCGTACTCAGTCACATCTACCATTTGCATATCATATCTCAGTCTCTGTTGCCATATATTGATACATCATTATTTGGGCTGATTGTCATGATATTTGTGAGCCCGAGAGACTGGAGAGATTGATGACTGAGTGAGGCTGAGGGCCTGATTGTGAGGATTTTTATGGATCGGGTTGCACGCCGTAGCAGGCTTTGTTGATTCATGCCATGATTGGCTTATTACAGCGCTTGGGCAAGATCTACCCCTCCGAAGTCTAACTTATCAGCAAAGAGCACAGGTAACAACTGAGTGCGAATTTGAGTGCCGAGTGCCAGTGCCAAGAGCGAGTACCGAGCGCTTAGGAGGTTTGAGAGACAGTGAGGAAATGAGTGATTGTTAGGAAATGAGTGACTGAGGATTGAGTGAATGGGAGGACCGAGTGAATTGATACTCTGAGAGTATGAATATGGTTTTATCATTACAGTTGGCATGCATAACTGACATGTATATATAGAGATGTATCATCCCTCACTTCAGTCACACTTGGAATAATTTATCTATTTTGAACTTAAACTGTTGTACTTGAAAGCATGTCTACAGTGCTGTACTGTTATTTTTGTATTTGGACTGTACCTGTTTAGCTCTTCACTTCTTTCAGCCCAAGGTTAGTCTTGTTACTTATTGAGTACATTAGATCGGCTGTACTCATACTACTCTCTGCACTTCGTGTGTAGATCCAGGTACTTTCGGGTATGGTGGTTGCTGATTTTTGGAGCTTTATCAGTTCAGAGATTTTGAGGTAGCTGCTATTGCGTCCCCGGACTTTGACTCTCCTCCTTTATCTTTTAGTTTTACTTACATATATTTTTCTACCTTTCTAGATAGATTTTCAAATCATATTATTGTATAGATGCTCATGTACTCGGTGACACCCGGATTTTGGGGAAATATTGTATTGAGTCACAGTATTTTTTTATTAATATTTATGAGATTTTACTCTTTAACACTTTTGTTATGCTTTCAAACTTAATGAATGCGTGGTATATTGTGGTTGTCGGCTTGCCTAGTAATGCGATAGGCACCATCACCACAGGTGAGATTTGGGTCATGACAATACTCGTCAACCAGATACAAGAATTCGCTTCATCCCACAAATGAGCAACTGAGAGAATTTAACGACCCGACCAGTTGTTTTGTGTATTTGAATCTTGTTTGCCCCTTTGATGCTTCACATATGTGTATTTATGGTTTTATGACTTGTGGGGTTGGTTAGATTCATTTCGGGAAGGTTTTGGGTTAATTTGGACCCTTCAGTTCTTGGTTTAGAAGTTGAGGTGGAAATGCTGACCGAAGTTTCACTTTTGTGAAAATGACTCCAAAACGGTATTTTGATGGTTGCGATAGGTTTGTATCGTGATTTTGTACTTGGGTGTATTCTCGAAATTGGATTCAGAGGTCCCTAGGTTGATTTGACCTATTTTGCCGAAAGTTGGCACTTTAAGGTTTAGAAGTTTCCAAAGTTTGACGTAGGTTGACTTTGTGGCAATCAGGCTCAGAATTTTGTTTTGGGACTTGGAATAGGTCTATTTTGCTATTTGGAACTTGTCTACAAAATTTGGTGTCATTTGGAGTTAGTTTGATAAAATTCAGGCGCTTGGTTGCAATTCTAGAGGTTCTTGAGTTTTGTTTTTTTGAAATTCATGCATTTTGATATACGATTCGTGGTTCTAAATGTTATTTTGGTGTTCTGATTATGCGAGCGAGTTTTTATGATATTTTTAGACTTGAGTGAATGTTTGGTTTGGAGCTCCGAGGGCTCAGGTGAGTTTCGGATTGGACTGAACTCATTTTTCGGTTGCTGGTATGCTAGTGCTGCAATTATCGCAATTACGAGCACCAACCTTGAAATTTCAAAGTGATCAGAAGTGGATCAGGTATCGCAATTGCGATGCCTCACTCGCAATTACGAAGTTTAGCTAGTCTGCTTAGTTTTGTAACTGTGACATTTTGGTCGCATTTGCGATGGGAGCAGGCTTCGCAATTGCAGACACAATGTCGCAATTGTGACATCCGCACCTGAACAAAAGGGTTGGAAAGACGGGATTTCATCTCATTTCTCTCATTTTAGAACCCTAGACTCTGTAGGAGGCGATTGGAGAGGGAAGTTTTACATACAATCTTTGGGCAAGTGATTTTGATCAATTTCCAACTATATTTCATGATTATATATGATATTTAACATCAAATTTAATAGAATCAAAGAGAAAGTTTGGGGATTTTTATCTATATTTTGACTTTTGGAGAATTGTGTAAACGTCATAGCTGTATTAATCGTAATGGGGTTCTCATGCATTTTTTTATGATATTGGAGCCGTGCGGAGGCAAATTTTAAAGGAAAAGCTATCTTTGAGTGTTGATTTGGGTTGATTGAATTATGTGGAAGACATGTATATGAGTTGACGAGTGTGTACACGGGCTAATATGTACTATTTGACCGGTTTAGACTCTTAGGATACTTATAAATACTTAATTGAATTATTATTAATTGTTTTATCTTTTGTTGTCAACTTTCTTCTTACATGCATTAACTGAAGTTGTTATTACATGTTCTAGTTCCCATTATCAAGTCACTCTTATATGCATTTATTTGTAGTTGTTGTTACATGCTATCCTCCCCATTGTTGAGTTATTCTCATGCTTTTAGTCGTAGTTGTTATGTTATGTTATCTCTTTCATTGTTAAGCTTCAGCTACGTACTTGAATTGGAAGTTGCCATTTCACATGAATACCTTCATTTTGGGTTATTGAGGTAGTAGTTGTTAAATCTATTAGCATATTGTGGTTTAAGTGTTGATTATTGGGACATCCTTCCTTATTGACTTGTTTCTTATTCATTTTGTCATTATTGAGATTCTAGTACACATTCTGGTTTAGACGTGGGCTATGTGTTGTGGTAATATTATTATTGTTGATTTGGTAATGTTGGGGCATATGGGCACATGTGGTGCGAGTTGATTTGTTGTGGTGTGATTTTGATATGCATGCGGTGGTATAAGGATGGGTATTGAAACGCAAGTGGTGAGATAAGGTGTGATTTATACGCGTGTTCCTAGTAAGGGAATTACTTGAAGCCATACGGTGAGATAAGGGGGCTAAAACGCATATAGCTATGTCGGAAAAATGTTTTTAAAAATAAATGCAAGGCCTATGCAGTGATATAAGGAAGATTGTTATTGTTACTTGTGAAATGAGAATATGAGGTGCGATACCTCGGTTGTGATTTTTGTTGTACATTCCATGTTAAGAATGCTTGTTGATTTGTATGGTTATTATCTTTCCTTCATTGCTTTACTTGTATACTCACGGTACTTGTTCTGTTGTTGTTCCTATCATGTGTATCCTCTTTATTGCCTTTTTATGGCCTTAATATCCGTTGTTAGCCTTATATCATTGTACTGCTCTATTGTCATTATTTTCTATCCTTGCGTTATTAAATTATACAATATTCTGTTTAGGTTTATTATGTCCTAATAGGTGTCTTGACCTAGCCTCGTCACTACTCTACCAAAGTTAGGCTTGATACTTACTAGGTACTGTTATGGTGTACTCATGCTATGCTTCTACATAATTTTGTGCAGATCCAGGTACATCTGCTCATGCCGGATGCCTGTGATTGACCAGTAATTCCGGAGACTTCAAGGTATACCTGCTCGACGCTCGCAGGCCTCGTAGTCACCTTCTTCTATTGCTTTACTACTGTTTATCTTCACTTCAAATAGAGTTGTATTTAGAGATTATTATTGCATTCTCTGTAGATTTTATAACTTAGTTCCACCGGTTTTGGGAGATATTTGACAGTTGTACCATTTGGGTTTTATCATGATAGTTTAACAGTTTATTTTGATATCTAAGTTGCTATTTATGCTAATTCTCAATGTATGTCAGGCTTACACAGTCTTAGAGAGTAGGTGCCATCACGACATCCTAAGGTGGGAATTTGGGGTCGTGACATGTTGGTATTAGAGCTCTAGGTTCATAGGTGTTACGAGTCATAAGCAAGTTTAGTAGAGTCTTGTGGATCGGTATGAAGACATCTGTACTTGTCTTTTAGCGGCTACAGAACTATTAGGAAAATTTCCATTTCTTTGATTCCTTATCGTGCTAATTTGTTGGTTTTGAAATCTAAGCCTTTGTCTTTCTATTCTCTTCCAGATGGTGAGTACACGCACTGCTGGATCAGATGATCAGACATCCGTGCCACTGCTAGAGCCGCGAGAGGCCAGTGCCAGGTTAACATTTATTTTATTTAAGTATTGCAGCTAGAGCAGTGACTGAGGAGCCACCAGTAGCTTCGGTTGAGAGACAGGCACCTCAGGTGCCTTTTTTTAACCCTGGACTTCAGTAGACCCTATAACAGTTTTTGAGCATGTTTGGTGCTTTAGCTCAGGTGGGATTGATCCCCCTTGAACCCGCTACATCTCAGGCTGGGGGAGGAGCTCAAACTCCCGCGGCCCGTACTCGAGAGCAGTGGGTCCACATTGATCAGGTCTTGAGTGTCATGCTAGCAATGCCCGTTATTCTAATTCAGTATTAGGTCAGGCTAAAGGCATCCGAGGAGGAGCATAGGAGACTTGAGAAGATTAAGAAGTATGATCCTCATACATTTAGTGGCGCAGTTATTGAGGATGCGTAGGGTTTTCTAGACAAGTGCCACCATATTCTCCGCACCATGGGTATTGTGGAGGTGAGCAGAGTTGTTTTTAGTATATTTCAGTTGTCAGGAGTAGCATATAGGTGGTGGCAGGCTTAGGAGGAGGATAGGCCAGTTGATGCGGCCCTGCTCACTTAGGCTCAGTTTTCATATATGATTTTGAGAGAGTTTGTTACCCAAACCCTTCGAGATACATGGTATATAGAGTTTGAGCAGCTGCGTCAGGGGACTATGTCAGTGTCATGCACCTACCTTGGTTTCTATAGTCAGAGAGAGATTCCGTAGATTTATCGAGGGGCTCCGTTATGGCCTTGGATTCAGCTTGGCTCAAGAGTTGGAGATAGATACTCCATTCTAACAGGTTGTAGAGACCCGATCGGTTGTTTTGTGAATTTGAGCCATGTTTGCCCTTTTGACGCTTCACACATGTGTATTTGTGGTTTTATAACTTGTGTGTTTGATTAGTTTTGTTACGGGAAGGTTTTGGGTTGATTTGGACCCTTTGGTTCTCGGTTTAGAAGCTTAAGTTGAAAATATTGACCGATGTTTGACTTTTTTGAAAACATTCTTGGAACGGTATTTTGATGGTTCTGATAGGTTTGTATCGCACTTTTGGACTTGGGCGTATGTCCGGAATCGGATTCGGAGGTCCCTAGGTTGATTTGACTTGTTTTGAAAAAAGTTGGCAATTTAGGGTTTAGAAGTTTCCCTAAGTTTGACCGTAGGTTGACTTTGTGGCTATCTATTTCGGAATTTTGTTTTGGGACTTGGAATAGGTCTGTTTTTCTATTTGGAACTTGTCTGCGAAATTCGGTGTTATTTGGAGTTAGTTTGATAGGATTCAGACACTTGGTTGCAATTTTACAAGTTCTTGAATTTTCTTTTGAAATTCATACATTTTGATGTTCGCTTCGTGGTTCTAAATGTTATTTTAGTATTTTGATCATGTGAGCGAGTTTGTATGATATTTTTAGATTTGTGTGGATGTTTGGTTTGGAGCCCCGAGGGCTCGGGTGAGTTTCAGACGTGTTTCGGATTAGACTAAACTCATTTTTAGGTTGCTTGTGTATTGGTGCTGCAGTTATCGCAATTACGAGCACCAACCTCGTAATTGCGAAATGATCAGAAGGGGAGCAGGTATCGCAATTGTGATGCCTCACTCGCAATTGCAAAGGGTAGGCTAGTCTAGGTTGTTTCGCTATTGCGACATTTTGGCCGCAATTGCGATGGGAGCAGGATTCGCGAATGCAAAGATAGTGTCGCATTTGCGACTTCCTGGTAGGTTGTCAGGTTTTGAAATTGAGAGTATTTCTTTGCAGTTGTGAAGGTTCGCAATTGCGAACCCAGTGTCGCAATTGCGACATCTACAACTGAAGAAAAGGGTTAGAAAGACGGGATTTCATCTACTTTCTCTAATTTTAGAACACTAGACTCGGAGAGGAGCTTTTCACATAAAATCATTGGGTAAGTAATTTTGATCAATCTCCAACTGTATTTCATGATTATATATGAGATTTAACATCAAATTTATGAGAATCAAAGAGCAATTTTGGGGATTTTTGTCTATGTTTTGAAAAATGAAAATTTTGGATTTGAGAGTCAAATTGGACTCAGATTTGAAAACAAAACACATATATGGACTCGTGGGGCTATGGATAGTCGGGATGTACCCTTGGACCGGGGTTTTGACTGGGCGAGACCAGGGTTGACTTTTGTTGACTTTTGGAGAATTGTATAAAGATCATAGCTTTATTAATCGTAATTGGTTATTCTTAAATTGTTTGACGATATTAAGTCATTTTTGTTAGATTAGAGTTGTGCGGAGGCGAATTTTAAAGGAAAAGCTATTTTTTGAGTGTTGATTTGGCCTAGTCGAGGTATGTATCTTGTCTAAGTCTTGTCTAACTTTGTGTGGGGAAATTACCCCTTGGGATTTGGGTTTATTGTACTAACTAGATTATTTGGAAGGCCTGTATACGAGATGACGAGTGTGTACACGGGCTTATATGTGTTATTTGATTGGTTTAGACTCTTAAGATACTTATAAACACTTAATTAAAGTTATTATTAATCTGAAGTGGAAATAGTAATTCAAGCACAACACACGAGTTTGACTTCCCCAGCACCATTATACAACCCACACCATATCTACGGAGCCTCTATAGATAAAGATGAGTGCAATGATAACGCCGGCAACAAGGCCCCAGCTATACCTCAAACAAAATACACAAAGAACAAAAGATACATGACCCAGGGATGAAGTGGGGCTCACCAAGTCAGCTGGGAAGAAGGTGTGCTGCTATCACTAATCAATATCTCCTGCTGTGGAACCACCTGCATCCATTTAAAAGATGCAACGCCCCCGCCAAAAGGGACGTTAGTACCGTTGAATATTACTAGCATGAAAACTAAATACTAATTTAAGAATTCAGAAATACAAGATGAATATGACGAACTAGTGCAACAATAGAATAATATAGATAATCGTTTAAACCATAGCAAGCTTATTAAAAGTTATAAAATAACATTCATAGGATTTAAGATGAGATCCTCTGTAACCATCTTCACACAAAGCGGCCCCGCCGCCACACCCGATGTATGCAGGTGGAAGTGTACGTACAATACCACTACTCTAATCAAGCGGCCCTGCCGCCTCACCCCAATGTATGCAGGTGGATGTATAACCACAGTACCAAGAACCTACACAAAGCAGCTATGCCGCCTCACCCCAATGTATGCAGGTTGAAATGCATCAACGATACCAATACCAACACAAAGCGGCTATGCCGCCTCACCCCAATGTATGCGGGTGGTGGTGCCACAACAATACCAAAACTATACACAAAGCGGTCATACCGCCTCACCCCAATGTAAGCGGGTGGAGGTGCAGTCCCACAATACCATAATCCCTACACAAACTGGTCATACCGCCTCACCCTAATATATATGCAGGTGGAAGTGTATCACAATCACAATCTCTATACCATAATCCCCAGACAAAGCGGTCGTGCCGCCTCACCCCAATATATGCGGGTGGAGGTGTATCAAAATCAAAATCTCTACACAACTTGGCATAATAACCGTCACATAAATAACGACTATAAATTATAACATGTGGATACATAATCCATAGTTTGGGATGCATCCTCAATTTATAATGCAATATGATAAGAGCATTTGAAACACGAATTGAA
The DNA here is from genome assembly GCF_000715075.1 of Nicotiana tabacum. Lineage (NCBI taxonomy): Eukaryota > Viridiplantae > Streptophyta > Magnoliopsida > Solanales > Solanaceae > Nicotiana > Nicotiana tabacum. Next base: position 111,042,120 of record NC_134083.1, read on the forward strand.
TATATATCTTTATCACAAAACTTATCGGAATACTCGATTTATAATCAACATCTCGGAACTTACAAGGATATTGGGAATTCCAATTCTTAAAGAAGAGTTTAGCCAACATACCTCACTTGAGCTTCCTTACACTCTAAATGTTTCGGAATTCTTAGCAACTTTAATCTATTTTAGAAATATAACAAATTGAACCAAAATTAGGAAGATGACCATGGTTCTAGCTCATTCGAGCATTTTATCAAACACAAGGTGTGCATAAGGTTTCAAGGCCCTTTTATGGAGAATTCCATCATCCCACAACCCAATATTTACCATGCCTAGTTCAACAATCTTCCTACACCCCTTGATATCACATGCATGTAAATAAACAACCCTCCTACCCAAAATTTATCTTGCTAATTATCCAACTCTACCGAAAATTTGAAGGTGAGGGTTAGGGTGTAGAATCTTACCTCTAGGATGAAGATGTAGTGAGTTTCCCTTCTTAATCTTCCAAAACTTGGGCAAGAATTGAAGAACAATTATTGAAGAGCACCTTCTCACTCTAGGGCACTTTCTCTCACTCTAAAATATCAGATTATAGTTAAAGAATGGCCCAAAAAGTGTATTTATCGAAATAGGGTGGTTTTAAAAACTCAAATATGGAGCTTCGGAAAGGTTCTGCGGTCGCATATGCGACCGCATAATGGATATGCGGACCGCATATCGGTCGCAAAATTGATGACAAAAATGATCAAAAATTTGTCAGTGTATGCGGTCACTATGCAGTCGCATAGTCGACCGCAAAGCTGCTTCCAGAATGGCTCTCTCTTGCTCACATCTGCGGTCATTATGCGGCCCGCAGAGTGATTATGCGGTCGCATAATGGACCACATAAATGCGCTTTTCCGCCAGAAATTTTCCTTTACTTTCCGGTGTTTTACATTCTCTCCCACTTAGGATCATTCGTCCTCAAATGAGGGTAAAAATCCATCATTAGCATCCTATGCAACTTAGTTTGGTTTATACCACAAACTAGCAGTCCCAAATTTGACTAACTCCCTAAATTTCCAAAAATTTTGCCAAAGTTTCCTTTGTAATTATGCCTATCCACCTGTCAGAGAGCCCCAGAAACATATCCTAACAACATATACATATTCCAACGACATAACATAATACAAAACAACACCAACAGAGGCCTCATAAGCAATATATTTCCAGAAAGGAACACCCTTAACGCCAATTGTTCAAATGATACAAAATTCATAAAACGTAAGTCTTATAATTTATTTTCCTATATCACAACTTTATAAATACATGGTCATTCAAACAAATAAGAATACTTTTTCTTCATTTATTCCTCAGCCTCCCAAGTAGCCTCTTCGACCTGTTGGTTTCGCCATAACACTTTCACGGAGGCAATTTCTTTATTTCTCAATTTCCGAACTTGCCGATCAATAATAGAAACCAGAATCTCTTCTTAAGTCAATTTCTCATTTACCTCAATAGTCTCAACCGGAATATTGAATGTCGGATCTCCAACTACTTTCTTCAAGATAGACACATGAAACACCGGGTGTACTAATGACATCTCAGGTGGTAGTTCAAGCTTGTATGCCACCTCACCGATCCTTTGAATGATTTTTTACGGTCCGACATACCTCGGACTCAATTTCCCTTTCTTACCAAATTGCATTACACCCTTTATGGGGGAAACTTTCAAGAATACCCAATCATCTTCTTGGAACTCCAAATCTCTACGACGAACATCTGAATAGGATTTTTGGCGACTCAGAGCAGTCTTCAACCACTCCTTATTGATTTTAACTTTTTCCATAGCCTGATGCACAAGGTCTGGCCTTATCAAATGTGCTTCCCCAATTTTGAACCACCCAATGGGAGATCTACATCTCCTACCATATAAAGCCTCGAACGGTGCCATTTGAATGCTAGCATTGTAGAAATTGTTATATGCAAATTCTACGAGTGGTAAATAATTATCCCAGCTACCTTTGAAGTCTATAACACAAGCGCGCAACATATCCTCAATCGTCTGAACAGTCCTGTCTGCCTACCCGTCAGTTTGTGGGTGAAAGGTTGTACTAAGATTCACCTGAATACCCAAACCTTGCTGAAATTTCTTCCAAAAATTAGTAGTGAATTGTGCCCCCCGATCATAAATGATGGAAACAAGGGTGCCATGCAACCTGACTATTTCTTTGATATACAACTGAGCATACTGCTCCACTATGTCGGTAGACTTAACGAGCAAAAAGTGTGTTGATTTCATGAGTCAATCCACAATCACCCAAATTGAGTCAAACTTGTGCGGAGTGCGCGCTAATCCTACCACAAAGTCCATATTAATCATTTCCCACTTCCACATTGGAATTTCTATGTTCTGTGCCAACCCACCAGGCCTTTGGTGTTCTGCCTTCACTTGCTGACAATTTGGACATCTTGACACAAAATCTGCCAAATTCCTCTTCATATTATTCCACCAATAGACTTCCTTAAGACCATGATACATTCTCGTAGAACCTGGGTGCACGGAATACCTAGAAGTGTGAGCTTCAGTCATAATTCTTTCCCGGAGATCATCCACATCTGGAATATAGAGTCGCCCTTGGTACCTTAGTGTACCATCATCTATGCCAAGAGAAAAGGCCATGGTCTTATGTTTGTGAATCCCCTCTTTCAACTACACCAACAATGGATCGTGGTATTGCTTCTCTTTGACTTCCACAATAAGCGATGATTCAGCCCTATTTTGCACAATTACCCCTCCTTCACTAGAGTCCGCAAGACAAACTCCCAAACGTGCCAATCGGTGAACTTCCTTGGCTAATGGCCTCTGATATGCCTCCAAGTGTGCCAAACTACCCATAGATTTCCGGTTAAGAGCATCAGCCACAACATTGGCCTTTCCCGGATGATATAGAATATCAATGTCGTAGTCCTTGAGTAACTCAAGCCATCTTCTCTGCCTCAGATTCAATTCCTTCTGCCTGAAAATATATTGAAGACTCTTATGGTCCATGAATATATCAACATGGACCCCATATAAATAATGACGCCAAATTTTCAATGCAAATATCACTGCCACAAGTTCTAAATCATGTGTTGTATAGTTCTTCTCATGATTCTTTAGATACCTAGAACCATAAGATATCACTTTCCCACATTGAATTAATACACACCCAAGCCCGATTCTTGAAACATCACAATATACCACAAATCCATCTATATCCTCTGGTAGAGTCAACACCGGCACCGTAGTCAATCTTGCTTTCAATTCCTGGAAACTCTTTTTACAAGCATCTGACCATTGGAACTTAATTGACTTCTGCGTCAATTTAGTCAATGGAGAGGCAAGAGTAGAAAACCCCTCCATAAACTTTCTGTAATATCCAGCTAAGCCTAAGAAACTGTGAATCTCTGTTGTAGTTGTAGGCCTCGGCCAATTCTTCACAACCACAATTTTCTGAGGATCAACCTTAATCCCCTCACTAGAGACAACATTACCCAAGAATGTGACAGACTCGAGCCAAAATTCGCATTTCAAAAACATCGCAAACAACTGGTGTTGATACAGAGTCTGCAACACTGCCTTGAGGTGACCGGCATGGTCCTCTCGATTGCATGAATATAAAAGAATATCGTCAATAAACACTATCACAAAAGAATTGAGGAATGGCTTGAAAACGCGATTCATAAGATCCATGAAGGCTTGTGGGGCATTTGTTAGCCCAAAAGACATCACCAGAAATTCAAAATGCCCATACCGGGTTCTAAAAGCTATTTTCAGAATATCCCGCTCCCTGATCTTCAATTGGTGATACTTGGATCTTAAATCAATCTTGGAGAAGTACCTGGCACCTTGCAATTTATCAAAAAAATCATCTATCCTTGGCAGTGGGTACTTATTCTTGATTGTGACCTTATTAAGTTACTGATAGTCAATACACATTCTCAGTAACCCATCATTATTTCGTACAAAAAGGACCGATGCGCCCCAAGGAGACACACTTGGCCGGATAAAATCCTTTTCTAACAAATCTCTCAATTGTTCCTTTAGCTCCTTCAATTCTGTCGGTGCTATTCTGTAGGGTGGAATAGATATAGGATGCGTGTCTGGCATTACATCAATCCCAAAATCAATCTCCCTGTCTGGTGTGATCCCAGGTAGTTCATCCAAAAATACTCCCGGAAATTCATTCAAAACAGGCATGGACTCAACTGTAGGTGCCTCAGCATCGGTGTCTGCAACCCGGACCAAATGGTAAATACATCCCTTATTGATCATCTTTGTGGCCTTAAGGTAGGAAATAAACCTACCCTTTGGAACCACATCATCACCCTTCCACTCAATAGCTGGCTCATTTGGAAATTCGAACCTAACAGTTCTAGTTCGGCAATCAAGCTTGGCAAAACATGAACAAAGCCAATCTATCCCTATTATCACATCAAAATCGACTATTCTCAATTTAATAAGATCGTCCACGGTCTCTCGACCACGCAATGTGACAACACAATCCCTATAAACACGCGCGGCCTAAATAGACTCACCAACCTGAGTAGATACAGAGAACGGCTCATAAAGCTGTTCTGGTTCTATCCAAAATTCCATAGCAACATAAGGTGTGATATATGACAAAGTGGAACCGGGATCAATAAGAGCATATACATCATGCGATTGGACAGTCAATATACCTATGACAAAATCTGGAGAAGCCTCTGATTCCTGACGCCTCCACATGGCATAGAATCTGCTGGGTCCTCCCGAATTCTGTGCACCACCCCTTGCTGCACCACGCCTTGCGGGTGCTGGGGTGCCTTGAGCTGGAGGTGCTGTAGATGTAGTAGCTGCAGAATTAGCTGGCTGTGCCGCACCTCTGCCCATATTTCGGCAGGACAAGCGACAATCCCTCTGAATGTGACCCCTCAAACCACACCCATAGCATAATGGTAGGTCCATGAAACAGGACCCAAAGTGCATCCTCCCACACTTAAGGCATGGAAGCCTCTGCTGCTGAAACTTTTTGTCAGGCCGACCCTGCTGGTGAGGTCCCCTATTGTCCTGACTGGGTCCAGATGATTGTGCACCGATCGAAGACTGGGCGAATGATTGGGATAGTCCTGATGGCACTCCCCTGAATGCTGACCTACCACCACTACCACCGGAAGAACTACCAAAGTTGCCCGCGGACCTGGCCTTGCTGCTACTCTAACGCTCCATTCTATTCTTCAATTTGCAGGTCTCTGTGGCTTGAGCAAATGCCACCATCTTACCATAGTTCATATCAGAATTCAAGGCAGCTTTAGAGGCCTCATTTATAACCAAGGGGCTAAGGCCCTGTACAAACCGGCGTACTTTAGCCTCCATAGTGGGCAACATGTGAATAGCATACTTGGATAGGCGTTCAAACTCCATATGGTACTCCCACACATTCATACTACCCTGCTTCAGGCTTTCTAACTCAGCGGCACGATCTGCCTTAGTTTCGGGAGGCAAGAAATGATCCATAAAGGCATCTGTGAACTCACCCCACCTTGCTGGAGGGCTTCCCTCCTCACGGTATTCCTCCCACAACTCAAACCAAGAATAGGCCACCCCTTTCAGGCGGTAGGAGGCCAACTCTACTCCCATCCGTCTCTGTAGCATGCATAACCTGGAGAGTTTTGTGCATCTCAGCAATGAAGTCCTGGGGGTCCTCCTCGGGATCAGTACCCGTAAATACTGGAGGATCTAACTGAAGAAACTTGTTCACCATGGAACTAACAGATTCCCCTGGATGACTGGAAGAAGTAGGCCCAACACTCGATCTTTGGGCCTGCGAAGCCACTATCTATGTGAACACTTGTATGGCTCCCCTAATATCAATATCAGACACACCAGAATTTGAAGTTGGAGCTGGAGGTGGAACTGGAATATCAGTTGGAGGAACTGTTGCACCTTCTGTAGGTGTAGGGATTGTTGCGGTCTGATCAGTTGTAGTAGAGTCAGGCAATGTAGTAACTGGAGGAATATTCTCACTCTTCGTGTGCTCACCTGCATCATCAATTATAGGGTCAATTGTCACTCTTAGGGTAACATTGGCTTTTTGGCCAGTTCTTGCCTTCTTTCTTAGGTGCCATGTACTGAAAATTAGAGCAACGCAGGAGTTAACGGAGGAACAATCTTACAACCAGCTTTATCGCACAATCAAGAACATGAAAGAAGGGTATTATTCCTAAATGCCCATGTAGCATCCTAATTATAGATGTGGTCGATAACACACCGATAATAAGGACTCTACTAGACACGGCTCCGAGACATTCTAGGATACTTTAAAACCTTAGTCTCTGATACCAAGTTTGTCACGCCCCAAAACCGAGGAGCGCGGCCGGCGCTCAACCGAGTGACCCCGGCCGAGCAAGCCTATTAGATTTCCTTCTACCCAAACTCATTCATGAATAAAGAGAATATATATATTTTCATTAATCAACCAATAAAGTGATCATGTTGCAATACCAATTTCTTACCATCAGTTACTTAATTTTAAAGTCTGAATTCCAAACACATTTTTCATAATCTGAAGTGGAAATAGAAAATCAATCACAACACATGAGTTTGACTTCTCCAGTACCATTATACAACCCACACTATGTCTACGGAGCCTCTATAAATAAAGATGAGTGCAATGATAACGCCAGCAACAAGGCCTCAGCTATACCTCAAACAGAATACACAAAGAACAAATGATACATGACCCCGGGATAAAGTGGGGCTCACCAAGTCAGCTGGGAAAGAAGGTGTGTTGCTATCACTGATCAATATCTCCTGCTGTGGAACCACCTGCATCCATTTAAAAGATGCAACACCTCCGCCAAAAGGGACATTAGTACCGTTGAATATTACTAGTATGAAAACTAAACACTAATTTAAGAATTCAGAAATACAAGATGAATATGATGAACCAGCGCAGCAATAGAATAATATAGATAATCGTTTAAACCATAGCAAGATTATTAAAAGCTATAAATAACATTTATAGGATTTAAGATGAGATCCTCTGTAATCATCGTCACAAAAAGCGGCCCCGCCGCCTCACCCGATGTATGCAGGTGGAATTGTACGTACAATATCACAACTCTAATCAAGCGTCCCTACCGCCTCACCCAAATGTATGCAGGTGGATGTATAACCACAGTACCAAGAACCTACACAAAGCAGCTATGCCGCCTCACCCCAATGTATGCGGGTGGAAATGCATCAACGATACCAATACCAACACAAAGCGGCTATGCTGCCTCACCCCAATGTATGTGGGTGGTGGTGCCACAACAATACCAAAACTATACACAAAGCGGTCGTACCTCCTCACCCCAATGTAAGCGGGTGGAGGTGCAGTCCCACAATACCATAATCCCTACACAAAGCGGTCATGCCGCCTCACCCCAATATATATGCGGGTGGAAGTGTATCACAATCACAATCTCTATACCATAATCCCCACACAAAGTGGTCATGCCGCCTCACCCCAATGTATGCGGGTGGAGGTGTATCACAATCACAATCTCTACACAACTTGGCATAATAACTATCATATAAATCACGACTAGAAATTATAGCATGTGGATACATAATCCATAGTTTGGGACACACATACTCAATTTATAATACAATATGATAAGAGCATTTGAAACACGAATTGAACATATATCTTCATCACAAAACTTATCGGAATACTCCATTTATAATCAACATCTCGGAACTTACAAGGATATTGAGAATTCCAATTCTTAAAGAAGAGTTTAGCCAACATACCTCACTTGAGCTTCCTTACAATCTATTTTAGAAATATAACAAATTGAACCAAAATTAGGAAGATGATCATGGTTTTAGCTCATTTGAGCATTTTATCAAACACAAGGTGTGCATAGGGTTTCATGGCCCTTTTATGGAGAATTCCATCATCCCAAATTACCATGCCTAGTTCAACAATCTTCCTACACCCCTTGATATCACATGCATGTAAATAAACAACCTTCCTACCCAAAAATTATATTGCTAATTATCCGATTCTACACAAAATTCGAAAATGAGGGTTAGGGTGTAGAATCTTACCTCTAGGATGAAGATGTAGTGAGTTTCCCTTCTTAATCTTCCAAAACTTGGGCAAGAATTGAAGATCAATTATTGAAGAACACTTTCTCACTCTAGGGCACTCTCTCTCACTCTAAAATATCAGATTATAGTTCAAAAATGGCCCAAAGAGTGTATTTAACGAAATAGGGTCGGGTTTTAAACACCCAAAAATGGAGCTCCGGAACAGTTCTACGGTCGCATAATGCACCGCATAATAGTTATGTGGTCACATAGTCGACCGCATAGCTGCTTACATAATGGCCCTCTCCTTCTCACTTCTGCGGCCATTATGTGGCTCGTAGATTGATTATACGATCGCATAATGGACCTCATAAACGCGTTTCTCCACCAAAAATTTTCCTTTAATTTCCAGTGCATTGTTCAAAAACTTAAGTACTTCAAAATTTTGTGGGGTGTTACACCAGGTATGTTAAGGCTAAGCCCTTCCTTCATTTTGGCATGATCTCGTAACTACATGCATTTGATAACGAGGCATAAAGAGAAGTTCATACTCCCAAATTTATATACATTATCCTAGTCTCATAAGTTATAGTATTTTCCCTTATCAGGACTTCATATTCAATTAAGTATTGTCTTCTTCCAGTCAAAAGAGCGGAGGGTCTATATATATACAGTATTACAGTAGTTTCCTCACCGTCGAGCTATAATAAGTGGGCAGGCCCCTATTGGGCAACCTCTGATCAAATGGTAAGTTATATACTAAGTCTACTGTGGCCGAGCGCCTTCGAGCGAGCCCAAATTGGCCGAGATATAGAGCCTAGTATGGCCGAGCGCCTATGAGCGAGCCTAATACGGCAGTGCAATTATATATACCGAGCCCTGTAAGGCCGGACAACTATTTTACTTACTATATTGAGACAGTTGAGTCAGTATCAGCAGGTAAGCATATATTCAGATTATTTTTGACTCTCAGTTAATTTAGTTATTATATTATCAGTTCAGTTTCAGCTTTTAGTTATTCTGTTGCCTTACATACTCAGTATATTATTTTGTACTGACGTCCCTTTTGTCGGTGATGCTGCATTTCATGCATGCAGGTTCAGACAGACAGACGAGTAGACCTCCTCAGTAGGTGTTGCCCGAGTTCAGCTTGATTAGTAAGCTCCGCGTCCTTCGGAGTTGCCGGGTTTAGAGTTTTACGTACATCTTGTGTATATATGTATGTATATGTAATGGATAGGTTGGGGCCTTGTTCCGATCACAGTATATCCATCAGTAGAGGCTTGTAGACATATCCTGTCAGTTAGTGCAGTATGTTGGGCTTGTAAGCCTTGTATGTATATTTTGTTGGTTTGCCAGCTGTAGTAGTTATGACGGCCTTGTCGGCCCAGCTTTATATTGATGTTTAGTCAGCGTTCGCAAATTGTCTTACAATGTGGTCCATGGCCAAAGTATGAAATTATATGTTCAGAGTCCCTTAGTCACAAGTTGGTACGCAAGGATAGGTGAGGCACTGGGTGCCGGTATCGCCCCCAGGTTCGGGGCGTAACAAAAGTGGTATCAGAGCAGTTCTGTACGAGTGAGTCTACAAGTCATGTCTAGTAGAGTCTTATTTATTGGTGTGTTGTGCACCACACTTAGATGGATAAATGTGAGGTCTTCAGCAGAACATGTACGTACCTTACGTGTAAGCTTCTTGATAAGGAGCCTTAAGGTAAGAATATCTATCCACCTCTATGGTGAAAGGCAATGAGAGATTCAGAAGATAGATACAAGCTTCAACAAGTAAAAGGAGCAAGATGAGAAGGGTACGAGGTACCCAGTTAATGAAGATTATCGGTATTTTCAACTCCGGCAGAAAAATATAAGCATTGTGAGTTACCTTCAACAGTAACAGAGGTATGTAGAATTGGCCACACACATCTCAGTTATAACAGGTGTAGTTTAAGAAAAAGGACGGGATATTAGGATTCGGCTGGGGTTAGAGTAACCCAAAATGGTGAATAGATTGTTTGTGTTAGTTGACATTTCTAAAGGATATTGTAAATGTGCTAATAGATCCTTGTTAGGTACCCAGATGGTGCATTCTAGAATACTACAATTAGATGTGAATATTAGCATGAAAAAAAAAATTAGAAGATAGGCACTGAAAGCCTGGAAAGGATAAATATTACGTTAGTGTGGCTCGCATCCCTAGTAGAGTGAGAATGTTATGCAATCCGAATAGCCACTTGATAGAGCAAAGGGGAGCTAAAAGCAAAAGAATATCTTGTTCGAGTTTTAAGAATAAATTTATAGGCATAAATGTTAGCGGGAAATAAGAAAAGAGTTAATGAAGAATTGTGAGTAAGATATGATACATGGATGACCACGGTAGATCAAAAGATGACACTATTATAGAGTCTATAGTCAAGTGAAAGAAAAGACGAGAGCAGGCCTTGAGACAATAAAAGAGTATAGGCCATAAAGTCATATCCTCATTTCGAGAAACAAGTTTGTGATTCCAACGCGACTACCAGAAGGAAAAGTTAGACCCCTGAGAAATAGAAATCAGTATGGGCTGGTGAACAAGATAAACTAAACATGAATTAGGGACTAAATGCTTTGATAATGGTCGACATCATAAGAATTTTAGATTTTGTTCCGGCAAAAATAGAATGGACAATAGAAGAAGATTCATGAGAAATTTAGAGAATGGTCATTCAGGAAGACGCTTCCCTAAAGCAAGCAATGTGAGCAAAGTTCAGCTTAAAGGACTGTATGTGCCAGTTATATTAAGTGTCACCCTCGCGAGTAAGGATATATATTATCCTTGGTACAGAAGGATTTCCATGAGGTTGGTAAGGGTCATCGATGATGTGAAAAGACGCCAAAGATGAAGAGGTAAAACATCTATACGTAGATCATCGTAGCACTAAATCATAGTACTCCCCAAAAGGGGGGAATATGGAGTGATGTGGCATTAAGTCAGAATTAAGTGGTTCTAGTAACTATGGAATGGTAAAGGAAGAAAGCGATAAAAATGAGAAAGGGATGAGATTTCACTTATTCAAATCCTACAGATATGCTACAATTCGAGAACATTATGCAAGCACAACGTCAAGGAGAGGAAGTAAGGGTTCCGGGATGGGATGTTTTTGATAAATAAGGAGCTATTGTGAGAGGTAAGTTAAGACAAAAAGAATAACCCAATAAAGATCGCGTGAAATTTTGATATGAGAATGGGCTAAAGAGTAGTTAACAGTTAACTCAGGAAATGCCTAGTCATTGCTAGACAGGTGGTTACAGACGAATCAACATATCATGCAAGATAAACATAGTAAAATCCAATATAGTGAATTCAGTCTCGCAGATATGACATCCTAACCTTGAGAAATATTAAGATGGGAGTTGGGGTAGTTAAAGGTACTGTATGAGTGTTACGCAGGAGAAAGAGAGTGGCACTGTGAAGACAATCAAAATATTAGCTCAGAAGCAACCGTACGAGCACAAAGGCATGAAGGTAAGTTAGTAAGGATAATTACAAGTAAGAAAGAACATCAAAAATTCCGCCAGGTAAACGATGTGATAAGCTCGCAGCCTTGCAAGAAACAGAGGGTCTTCCCTAAGTACTACAATGAAAGTCTAGTTGAGGAAGTAAGGAAGAAGGCTTCGATCTAAGCTCAGCGACCTAAAGAGGAAGTGATCTTATAACAACAGTATCACAACAACGTTGTATCCACTCCATAAGAAAGCGGCACCTACCATGGCTAACGGATAGGAAGTAAAAATCAGAAGTGATATTCAAGATCATACGAGTGGTATGGAATTCCAATATGTATGGGCACTAAGATAAGTTAAGTATGCACGCAACAAGGGGAAAGAAAGACCAGGATAAGTAATTGCGTACATTTAAAGAAAGCTTAGAAGGAAAGAAAGGAATTATTCGATCAGTGACCCAGAGTTAGTTACGTCATGAACGCACTTACGATTTCATAATGTTATCCATACAGCATATATACTGACATTCATATAGTCGTAGAAGACTCCGGTATAAGTTAAAAGAATGAATTAATCCCAGGGTATAAACAAAGGATTGAATTGTTAGAAGATTGTATCATGGATATTCTATAGCGCCCATAGAAGTCTGAAGTGATAACTAATACCAGGATCCGTAGATTGGAAGATAGCTCAAGCCTACATGAAGGCTGATCAGAAGGAAGAGGAAACTAAAGAGTTAGATCAACCAAATAAATCAGGAGTCTGATTATTAGACTTAGAAAATTATAGAAATCGTGATTAAGAACATTGCAGACTTACTCTAATATCAGAGGTACAAGAGAGATAGTCTAACAACCATATTCTATAACGACTTTATGATAAAGCCAGTTAGAAGAAGTACCAACCTCATAATAAGTCAGTATGAAGCTCCCACCGGATTGTGTATGCACCAAAGGTGCAAGTATTATAATAGAGCTTCAAGTTATGGATATGAATTATATCTATGTAGAAGGAAGGTTATGAAAGAGATAAAAGATATGATGTGAGATTTTAAGGCAAGTAAGGTGAAGGAAGGTTGTGAATAGTCCATACTTCAGATAGAAGGCTAGAAGCACTGGGATTCAGTGTCCAGGAATGATAGTAGCATCGTCAGTGTCATACCTTTCAGCCTATGGTTTCGATGTATCGAGAGGTCTAGTTAAGAGAGTAAAGAAGAGTTTGAGACGATGTGATGTCCTACTTGATGTTCCAGAATGACACAAGGAAATCTATGGTGCAAGCAAGTTGTAGGAAGGTTGCGAGTAGTATAAATGGATATGTGTAAGTCGCAAGCTAAAGTATTGTAGAGCGACAAGGTTTTAGGAAGACATGAGTAAGGATAAGAAAAGGCGAGTTAGAAGGTGACGAAAATGGATAAGTCCTCGGGATTAAGCCCAAGAAAACAAGAATAGCTGATGGTTTCTCTAAGTTATAGAAAACTCGGTATAACCTAAATAAACTCAAAGGAGTCTAAGACTAGTAGCATTTAGAAGATATGGAATGTTGCCCTGGTAGTAGAATGAGGGTGTGATTGTGATAGATAAAGGATGACGTTTGGGCCTTCAATTGAGTATTGACTTGAAGAGAATTTCATGAATTGTACGGGATTAAAATACCCATGTAAGGTGAGTCACATTGGGATGCTATAAAATACGGTTATAGAAGTATAATATCGCCCCTAGGTTGATCAATCTAATCATTTTAGATGTTCCCCGATGAGTCGTAAGCCCTAGCGGCAGTGTTACATAAAAGGTCAAGTTATCAATGGTAGATTATAGATCAATATTGAGGTGAATCAACAATGGATGGATAAGAGTTACAAAGTATGAGATGAGAGTAGGTTGTCATTCTTAAGATAAACAATAACGAGGAAGCATTAAAGGACTTAGATTTATACATCTAGGATAAGAAGCGAGAGAGTAGCCTAGAATTGGGTAGCAGACCTCGATAATAATAAAACCAATGTAAGAGTTATGGTAAAGTATGACCTACCTAAATGTAGTAAAGTCATACGGATGAATAACCAGGTCTATGAAATAAGATATAACAATATTCGTAAGTTCGATAAAGTACCGAGCGGAGAACTTCAGTATACCAATAGATGCCCATAGGGACATCTTATTAAACCTTGTATATTTTTACAAAGTGAGGCCTAGAGATTGGCTAAAAGCTGAAGGAAAAAAAAGGAAAGAAGAGTCGCATAGGCGCACTTGCAATGTTAGACTCGTACAGGATGCATGATAAAAGGTAGCAACATTTACAAGATTGGAAGGATTCGACCCCGTGTCGTGGTATGAGGAAGAGGCCTAAAGGGGGGAATGCCCTGGCCTTTGGATTTATTCACAGAATAGTTTCCTAAATGGCAAGGAGAGTATTAAAACCATTCGTAAGAGCCATATAGTTATGAGACCGATAAATGCATTAGTCACCATTCGAGGACGAATGTTCCAAAGAGGGGAATGATCTTACGCCCCGTAGTATTACATCTATGTTACGCTCCACGATATTATATTATGACGATGTTATACCCTATAGTATTGTACGTTGAATTTGCCGTAAGATAATTGACATCAGTTCAAGGACAAGATTATTTGAAGATTATAAGTATTATGCTATTTCAATCAAGGGACGAGTAAATTTGCGAAGGTGAGAAGGTAAATAAATCGAAGAAAATAAATTTTGTCGAAGATTGTCATTTTGAGATAAAATATGGTCCAAGCTAGAATACCCCGTATTTATGGATTAATGCCATACAAAGAACTACATAACTATGATAGTAAGGTGTATAAAGTATGTTAAAAGTGAGCAGTATTTTAAGTAAGTTGAGATAATTTTTAATTATGTGTGTAATTGGTTAATTATTGGGGAATGGGATATTACCTAATTAATTAGGGAATTATTGGATAAAGATTTAATTTCTCAACGTGGAAGCCCACCCTTCAAACTAAGTGACTCATAAATCAAATTGAAAGGTGGCAAACTAAAGTTATAAACACAAGTCACTACATTCTTCATTACGTGTAAACATATACTTAGAAGATTTGTAACCATTCTGCTTCATTTGGTCATTAGATGTTAAGTGATTCAATTATAATGTTTTTTCTAATACAAAGACACATTAGAATGTATTAAGATAATACATAACATTTGCCTACTACAACCCCAAAATAACACACAATGGAGCATTTGATTTCATAGCATCTTAAGCAACGTGAGATTTTTTGAATCTAAGGGAATACGGTGCAATCTTTCCCAAGAATATCATATGGAATTTACCTACTCCGGGTATGTTAAGGATAAGCCCTTCCTTCATTTTGGCATGATCTCGTAACTACATGCATTTGATAACGAGGCATAATGATAAGTTCATACTCCCGAATTTATATACATTATTCTAGTCTCATAAGTTACAGTATTTTCCTTTATCGGGACTTCATATTCAATTGAGTATTGTCTTCTTCCAGTCAAGAGAGCGGAGGGTCTATATATATACAGTATTATAGTATTTTCCCCACCATCGAGCTATAATCAGTGGGTAGGCCCCTATTGGGCAACCTCTGATCAAATGGTAAGTTATATACCGAGCCTACTATGGTCGAGAGCTTATGAGCAAGCCCAGAATGGCCGAGATACAGAGCCTAGTATGGTCGAGCGCCTATGAGCGAGCCTAATACTGCAGAGGAGTTATATATAAAGAGCCCTATAAGGCCGGACAACTATTTTACTTACTATATTGAGAGACTTGAGTCAATATCAGCAGGAAGCATATCTTCAGATTATCTTTGACTCCCAGTTACTTCAGTTATTATATTATTAGTTCAGTTTAAGATTTCAATTATCTTATTGCCTTACATAATCGGTATATTATTTCGTACCATTGTCCCTTTTGTCGGGGACGTTGCATTTCATGCGTGCAGGTTCAGACAGACAGACGAGTAGACCTCCCTAGTAAGTGTTGCCCGAGTTCAGCTTGCTCGGTAAGCTCCGCGTCCTTCTGAGTTTCCGAGTCTAGCATTTTACGTACATCTTGTGTATATATTTATATATATGTTATGGATAGGTCGGGGCCCTGTTCCGATCAAAGTACATCCATCAGTAGAGGCTTGTAGACATGTCATGTCAGTTAGTACAGTATATTGGGCTTGTAAGCCGTGTATGTATATTTTGTTGGTTTGCCAGTTGTAGTAGTTATGACGGCCTTGTCGGCCCAACTTTATATTGATGTTTAGTCAGCGTTCGCAAATTATCTTGCAATGTAGCCCATGGCCAAGGTATGACATTATATGTTCAGAGTCCCTTAGTCGTAAGTTGGTACGCAAGGATAGGTGAGGCACCGGGTGCCGGTCTCGCTCCCCTGGTTCGGGGCGTGACAAGTGGTTATGAGTTTCTACATCTTTTTTACATCATTAGCAGCGTTGTGAAGGTTTGGATCAAGGTTATATCTGGTATGAGGTATGTTACAGGTACCAGGTTTGGTATTGGGATGTTATTATGGTCAGAGATATTGCTACAGACGTATGAGAAATGGGTTACGTTGTGTGGTTAAATCTCAAGAATATATTTATTATTTTCTACATCTTGTTGAGATTTATATAATATGTATATGCAAGAATCAGATTGTATCAAATATTTTGAATGTTGGAATTTGGGTCTATGGTTGATATAGTAAGGTTGAAGAAAGAATTTTCAATTAAGTTGTGTTGACAGGCTTATATAGGTTGAGGTGATATGGGATCACTCATGCGTATGTGCATGTAAAGTTTATACAGTGATTTAATGTCTTTGGAATGAATCTTGGCGCGTTTGAGGATGAAAATATGTTTAAGTGGGGGATAATGTAACGACCAGACCGGGCGTTTTGAATCTTAGCATGCTATTCGATGATTTGAGACTTTGAGTAGCTTCATATGATGTAATATGACTTGAGGGTATTGTCGGTTTTGGTCATCTAGTGGTTCAGGATTGATTTGGAAAAGTGACTCTTGATTTTGAAGCTTTAAGTTGGAAGAGTTGACCAAGATTTGACTTTTCGGTAAACGGACTCGAAATCGGGTTTTGATTGTTCCGATAGGTTCGTATTGTGATTTTGGAGTTCTATGTATGTTCGGATTTGGTTTCGGAGGTTCCTAGAAAAATTTGACACTATTTGTTGAAAGTTGGCAATTTGAAGAACTTAAGAGTTCATAAGTTTGACCAAAAGTTAACTTTGATGTTATTGTCCTCTAATTGGTGTTCCGGGACTTTTGATAGGTCTATATTGTTGAATTGAACTTGTGTGCAAATTTTGGAAGTAATCTAAAGTGTTTAAGTATGATTCGAATACTCTTTTGAAAGAATGGAGATTTAACAACTTAAGAGAAATTCTATTCGGTTTGTGCCTCGATTCTTTGTTGTGATGTTCCCCTATGTGTTTTGAGGCTTTGGATAATTTTGGATAATATATTTTTACTATTTGGTATAATTGGATGGGGTCCCGAGGGGCTCGGGTTTGTTTTGGATCATTGGTTGAGAAACTAGTTGTTAAGGATTTGGAGTTTGACCATTGTCAATATCGAGCTAAAATGACCTCTTTTTGGTGTTTTGAGTGCGTGAGGAGGTTAGTAGCATATTTTATTATTGAAATGCATATCTGGTTTGTGTCGTGGACGTTCCGAATGAGGTTTTGGTGCTAAAATATAGATTTCTTATTGCTGGTTTTTTTTTGGAATAAATAATTACGAAAATACCATTTATGTCCCTGAAATTTTCCGACTTCCTTTAAAACTTCAAAACTTCATATCTCCCTCATTTTGATGGCCAAATTGTGTGATTGAAAAAGCTATTTTGGGTGTAATATCACAGGGATCATGTTGGGCTTATCAAACGTGAGGTTTGGAATTATCTAGAATCTTATTCGGGTAGGGAAAACTACTGCATTTTTTGATTATTTTGGAATTTAGTTTACTTTTTATCACAAGGTCTTGGAGCATGGTTTTTATAACGACCCGACCAATTTTTTTGAGTTTCGGCGATTCGTTCAGTGGTTCGGGGTCTTGAATGACTTCATATTATGTATTATGACTTGCGTGCATGGTCGTGTTTGAATTTCGAATGTTTCGGGATGAATTTGGATGAGTGATTCACACTTTAGAAGCTTAAGTTGAAAATATTGACCGAGGTTTGACTTTTGAGAAAACGACCCCTTAGCAGTGTTTTGATGCTCCGATAAGTTCGTACCGTAATTTTGGACTTGGGCGTATGCCCGAAATCGAATTCGGAGGTCCGTATGTTGATATGTGTTGTTTTGACTGTAGGTTAACTTCATATCTCTCGTGTTTGTATTTCTATTTAGGGACATGGAATAGGTCAATTTTGTCATTTGGAACTTTTCCGCAAAGTTTGGCATCATTTCGAGTTGATTTGATAGGAATGGGACGCGCGATTGTGTTTTTTGAAGTTCTTGAGTTTCATGTATTTAGGAAGTCCGATTTGTTATTTCAGATGTTATTTTGATGATTTGATCGCGCAAGCGAGTTCGTGTTATTTTTGTAGACATGTGTTGATGTTTGGTTTGGATCCCCAAGGGCTCGAGTGAGTTTTGAATGCGTTGCGGAGTATTTGATAAAGTTTAAGTACTGCTGGTTATTGCACAGAAGCTACAGGTCTCGCAATTTCGATATATGCATCACATTTGCGATGTTTGGCTTAGTCTGCTAGGTTCGCATTTGCAAACCCTGTGTTCACATTTGCGAAGGTGGTCTGGGTTCAGCAGTGATCGCATTTGCGATCATCTTGATTGCTTTTGCGATGGTCCAAAGTTCGCATATGCGAACCAGTCATCATATTTGCAATGACAACAGGGATGTGAAGTTCTTCACTTTTGCGATTGTTTCTTCCCATTTGTGGTGTTCACATTTGCGACACCTACGAATGGACAAAAAGCCAAGGGATGGGATTTTTAGTCTCATTTTCATATTTTTGAACCCTAGACTAGGTAGGAGGCAATTTTAAAGAGGAATTTTCATCTAAAATCATTTGGTAAGTAATTTTGTTCAATTTCCTACTATGTTACATGATTATATATGAGTTTTAACATCAAAATCTAGAGAATCAAAGTGAAAATTTTGGAAACTTTGTCTATATTTTAAAAATGAAAATTTGAGCGTTGAGAGTCGACTTGGACTCGGATAACAAAACACATATATGGACTCGTAGGGTTATGGATAGTTGGAATATACCCTTAGACCCAGGTTTTGACCGGACGAGCCCAGGGTTGACTTTTGTTGACTTTTGAGAAATGGTGTAAAGATCATAGCTTTATTTATTAGAATTAATTTCTCTCGCATTATTTGATGTTATTAAGTAAATTTTGCTTAGATTTGTGCCAAAATGATTGAGGCCTTTTGAGGTAAGTATCTTGCCTAATATTGTGTGGGGGAACTATCCCGTATGAATTGGTTGTTTGCACTCTTTGAACTATGTAAAAGACGTGTACATGAGGTGACGAGTGTGTACACGGGGAGAGCGACCGATGCTCGACTGAGATATCCCGGCCGAGCAAGCCTGAACAATACCTTCTACCCAACTCGCCCATGAATAAAGAGAAGATATATTTATATCATTAATTAAACATTGAGTGGATTCCATGAACAATGTGAATTCCATTACCATTAGTCACTTCATTTTATAGTCTCAAAATACATACAAAATCATAGTTAAAGTGCAACAAGTGATTCAAATACAACAAGGCTAGTTTGACTTTCCCAACACCCATATACAACCCACACTGTGTCTACGGAGCCTCTATGGATACAAAATACTATGATAATATCGGCAACAAGGCCCCGGCTATACCTCAAAACATAATACACGTGGGACAAAAGATACACGACCCCAATGAGGTGGGGCTCACCAAATCTGCTGAGAAGAGGGTGTACAACTATTAATGATCACTGCCACCTGCTGCGAAACCACCTGCATCCATTAAAGATGCAGCGCCCCCAGCAAAAAGGATGTTAGTACATATGGAATAGTACTAGTATGTAAGACTAAACACCCTTTCGTTAGTACAAGTGATAACACAATGAAGGACAGCCATAAATCAATGAAGGCCTCAGACAATATTAAAACATAAATTAGGAGCAAGATAAGTGTCAAGTAAATTTCTATTATTTTAGGTTGGGAGATCTTAGCAACGATATACCATCGTGATTTTAGCACGGAGTCCGATCACGGCCGTCTCATCCAAAGACATCAACCACAATCACAATCATTATCCCAGTCTCAATCATTGTTTCAATCGTAATCTCAAGAACAATCACCACCATGTGTGCGGCATGGCGTACGATCACGACCCGACCGGCTAGGCCATCTCACCAAAAATGTCATATGGATTGACTTCACCCTTTTCTAGCAATCATCTCATCTAAATAAAGGGGATTATTTTATTCACATCAATCTCATCCCAATGAAGGGGTACAATCACGATTCACTCCTACACTGGCACGTGTAGTTTCGGGGTTAGGTTATTTCAACCTACCCTTCCTCGGTGATCAATGATACTCCCAGGGTGTTTATTTATTTAATGGTTTGACAACTCATTTCATTATCTTTTATATATCATTCAGTTCATTGGCACCGATGGCCAAAACACAATATCACTCTTGGAACGTTGGCCGTATTTCATATTTCATGTTCATCTCTTTCACTTTCAAACATCATCATGTATCGCCATCATGTATTGTCAATATTGAGATTTCTTACACAATTTTGCATAATAACATTCATTTGAATCACGACTTGAAGGTATAACATTTAGAAATGCATCCTATTCTTTGAACACATTCTCAAATAATAACATAACATAAGAAGAGCATTTGGAATACAAATTAAACATATATCTTTTGACACAAGACTTATTCGGAATAGTCAATTATAATGAACAACTTGGGACTTACAAGGACATTGTGGGATTTAATTCTAAGAGAAGAGTTTAGCCAACATACCTCGCTTTGAGATTTCCTTACTTTACTACACAGTTCCGAAAATCCTAGCAACTTTGATCTATTTACAGATATAGCAAAATTGAACACAAATTAGGAAGGAGTTCATGGTTCCAGCTCATTTGAGCATTTTATCAACCACTAGCTGAGTATTTAGCTCAACATTCTTCCCCCAACCCTTGATAGTACATTGATGCATAATGGACAACTCCCACCACCAAGAATTACTTTTCTCATTACCTATTTTCAGTAAAATCACAAAATTTAGGGCTAGGGAGTAGAATCTTACCTCTAGGGTGAAGACCTAGTGAATGTTTCTTGTGAATTCTTCAACTTTGAGCAAGAGTTGATGAACAATGAGCTTAGGAACTTCCCGTCTCACTCTATCGCACTCCCTCTCTCTAGAAATATCAGACTTTTGCTTCAAAAGTGGCACTTTACTTCAATATATTGTAAATAGGGTCGGGTCAAACAAATTA
Organism: Nicotiana tabacum; assembly: GCF_000715075.1. Taxonomy (NCBI): domain Eukaryota; kingdom Viridiplantae; phylum Streptophyta; class Magnoliopsida; order Solanales; family Solanaceae; genus Nicotiana; species Nicotiana tabacum. Next base: position 111,063,170 of record NC_134083.1, read on the forward strand.
GAAAAATGAAGCCCCGATGCAGATTTGCGGATGCATATGCGACCGCATAACTCTTCTGTTGTTCGCAAAATGGACCGCATAACGGCCCTCCGGAACTGGGCATTTCTGCCTCGCTCTGTGACCGGTTTGTGGTCCGCAGACCAATTATGCGGTCGCATAATGCGCCGCAGAACTTCCCTCCGAAAATTTTTATGTTGGATTTGTGATGGATTGTGCGGCCCGCAAAATTATTATGCGGCCGCATAATAGACCGCATAATTGTCCAAAAATTTACTCAAGTTTCTGCTTCAGTCTGCGGCAAATTTGTGGTCCGCATATTAGTTCTGAGATCGCAGAATGGACAGCAGCAATGCCCTGCACTTCCACAAATTTTCATCAACTCCCCAACACACTGTTTCAACCGAAAAAGTCTAAACCGCGGCATGCAAGCTCCCCGTGAAGAATCTCTACAATCATCAACACATAAGTCTATCTTGGAATCATGAAACACTGGGTTTTAGGTGAAATTTTATGGGGCCTTACACCTTTATTGCCAAATATACACTAATATGCCTTAACTGAAGTTGTTGCCTCTTTTATAGCCATGTTATCTCTACTGTAGTTGATTATCCTTAATTGAAGTTATTGTGATCTCTTCCGTTGTCGATTATCCTTAATTGAAGTTATTGTTATCTCTTCTATTGTTAACTTATCCTTATTTGAGGTCGTTCTTACATACTATCTCTCGTTTGAAACCATCATTACTTGTTATATCTTTCATTGTGAGCTCGTTCTTCCATTCTTTGTGTTTAGTAATTCTTGTGTTGATTTACTTGTCGTGCTCCCGTGTTATTTTTGTTGTTGTTGTACTCAATGTTGTTGAACCGAAGGCTACGTGTGGTTGTTTTATTGGAATTTGTGTGGAGGAAATGTTGTGGAATATGGGCACATGTGGTGAGAGTTGTTATATTTTGATGTTATGTTTTTGGCACACATGATATTGTTGAGAGGATTGTTGGGGTGTTCGCGCGCGAGTTGTCCGTGATTTTGTTATTATTGATATTGCTCATGCGGTGAGACAAGGCATGCTATATATGCAGGGATGCGCATGTGGCGAGACAAGGCAAGAATATTATTATGCGCGTGTGGCGAGACAAGGAAGGAATTTACTTTATTATTGCTCACACGGAGAGACAAGGGGGGCTATATCGGTGATGATTTGTGATGACTTGTGATGGCTTGGGGGTATTGTTGATTATAATTTTTGTGTAGTGGTGTGCATACTTTGTGTGAGCCGTGCATTTTACGTTTTGTCGTGTTGTTTCTTGTGTACCATACGTTGTCTCTGATATTACTTGTTGACTCGAGTTGTGATAGAAGACTTGCACAAGCATACACCGTAGTTATTCACTCAGACCAGTCCAAGAAGATGAACCTTGATGTTTATAGATCATTTACATGTATTCTTTTATACTTGCCTTCTATGTGTGAGTTGTACGACTGGCACGTGAGTTGTCCGTGCGTATATGAGATAATTTTGCTATTGGCACATAAGTTGTCTATGCAGTTCTGAGATATTGTTAATGTTAGCACGTAAGTTGTCCATGCTAATATGAGATATAGTCACTCTCTTTGCATGTGCGTTGTCTGTGCAGATATGAGGTATTAATAGTATTGGCACATGAGTTGTCCATGTAGCACATAAGTTGCCCATGCAGTTGCAATTTGTATTGTAGGCACAAGGTGCCAAGTGACTAGGGTTCGTGTTTTGGTACCCGTGATTTGTGATTGTGAGGTGTGGGACCTCGGGGAAGTTCTTGTATAAACCTTGTGCGAAAGCAGTTGTTTTGTTGGGTTGTTACATGTGTTTCCCTTACTTGGTTTCACCGGACTTTAACTGTATTCTTCTTATTTTATGATGTTATTACATATTGCTCCTTGTTATTAATTATTGTTCTAGTTCTTATTGTAAGTATTGTAGCATCGTTCTTACCATATTTAGCCTAATATTGTTCCCTGTTAGTTTTATGTTCATACTTGCACAAGTTATTAAGTCTAGTAGGTGTATTCAACTGTTCCTCGTCACTACTCCACTGAGGTTAGTCACTATACTTATTGGGTACTTCTGTGGTGTACTTATGCTCTACTTTCTGCATATTTTTGTGCAGATACATGTATTCGGAGCGCACGGGTCATTAGTTAGTTGATTGTGAGTTGCAGCAGAGACTTCAAAGTATACTGCCGTCGTGTTCTCAGGCCTCAGAGTCACCTTCCAAAATTTTAGTTTGTACTGTTTATTTCTATTTTAGAACAATTATACTTAGATAGTTTCTAGTAAACTCAGTAGAGTTTATGACTTGTACTACCGATTTTGCGATGCAATGTATCTACCTTGGGTTGTTGGCTTTATATAGAAATTTATGTTTCATGCTTAATAGTTAATTGGTTAAAATCGGTTATTAATTCAGGATGTCAACGGCTTACCTAGTCTTAGAGACTAGGTGCCATCACGACTCCTAATGAGGGATTTTGGGTCGTAATAGTTTTGGGCAATTATGGAGGGTATATTCATTACTCGGATTGGGGTAACTATTGTTTACTCTAATTTGTTTAAATTTCATGATTCCAACCTTGAATTTATCGATTGGTTGATGAATTGAATTGAAGAGAATGGGGATTTTAGTATAAACTTTTCTAAATCATAAATTGATGATTTGAAGGCCGATTTGAGGTCAAAATTGGATGAAATTGCGATGGTTGGACTCATAGTGGAAGGGGTGCAGGCCCGGGATTGACCTTTTGATTTTAGTTAAAAATTGAAGTTTTATTATTCAGAATTATTTCCTATAGCTTTTATTTATGATATTGTGTTATTTGGCTAGATTCGAGCTGTCCGAAGTTTGTTTCTCGCGGAAAGGGCTTCGTAGAGTATTGATTTAGCTTCTTTGAAGTAAGTATCTTGCCTAACTTTGTGTGGGAGAATTACCCCATAGGATTTGGTCTATTTTCACTACTTGTACTATTTGAAAAGACGTATACACGAGGTGACGGGTGTGTGCACGGGCTTTTGTGTGGTAATTGAGAGGATTAGACACTTAGGATATTAATATGCCTTGAATTAAAGTTGTTGTTATATGAAGCTCATTCATTGTTGAATTACTTCCGGTACTCTTCTATTATGGTTGTCTTTTTTGTACTCATTGTGGTTGAGCTGTGGACTACGTATTGTTGTGGCATTGGCATTGTTGTTTGAGCAATGATGTGGCATATGGGCACGTGGTGTGCGATTGATTGTTGTGTTATGATTGAGATGTGCATGCGGCGATATAAGGGTGGTGTGTATACTGATGCACATGCGGCAATATAAGGGGGAAGATATGCTCGTGGTGCAAGTAATGAAAAATACTTCCATATGATGCACGCGCGGCGAGATAAGGGGGCTATAGCGCGTGAAGCTATTTCGGGAAAAATATTTTTAAAATGTGAAGATCACACGGCTATGTAAGGATGATTGTGATATTGATATGTGGCACATCAGAGTGACTCTTTTTGTAATTTTTGTATTGGAACGATTTGTGACTTCTTGTGTGTGTCATGCATTTTACGTGATATGTTGTTTTGTTTCGATGTGCTAATATGTCTCTCCGTTATTACTTAATGAATTGGTTTTCAATATGGATTTACCTACATGGAGTTATTATCTCATATTTTGTTGAGTTGTTGGTAACATAACAGATTTTTTGATAAATTCTAAATAAAGAAATTGTTATCATTTTTGAACCCGATATCCAAAAGTGAACCTACGCTCAAAAGTGCGAGCGTAGGTTCAACCTAATATCCAACAATTCTTGCTCAATCCTTGAAGATTATCAAGAAAGTCTTCCTCCTAAAGGTAAGAATCTATACCCTAGCTCTTAATTTCGAAAATCTTCTAAAAAGGGGGATAATTCGAAAGACGATTATTAGGTGTGGGGGTTGTTATCTTGCATGCATGTGTTATAAAAGAACGTGGGAAGGTTGTGAGCTAAAAATGGTAAAGAGTGGGTTGTGGGATGATGGAATCCTCCATAAAGGGACCTTGAAATCTTAATGCACACCTACTATTTGATAAAATGCTCAAATGAGCTAGAACCATGTTTATCCTCCAAATTTTTGGTTCAATTTGTTATATTTCTAAAATAGATTGAAGTTGCTAAGAATTCCAGATCATTTTAGAGTTTAAGGAAGCTCAATTGAGTTATGTTGGCTAAACTTCCCTTTTTCTTAGAATCGAATCCCGCGGTGTTCATGTAATTGTTGTAAGTCCCAAATTGATCATTATAGAATTGACTATTCCAAATGTGTTTGTGTTGAAGGATGTATGTTCAATATTTATTCTAAATGCTTCATCATGTTATCTTGCCATTTAAGGATGTGTTCTAATGTGGAATATGTGTTAGAAATGTTAAGACTTCAGGTCAAGATTGAAATAAAGGTTGTTATACCAAATTGTATGAAAAGCATCTACGTGCCTAAGATTCCCAAATTGCTCATATGTGAATTTAATGTCTTGAATGGGAAGCCTTATTGTTGTCGATAATGATAATGATGTTTTAACATGGAAAGGGGAACGGGAATTTTGAAATATGGCCAAGTGGCAAGAATGACTTTATAATTGTGGCCACTAGTGCCAATGAATCGAAAGGATATGAAAGAAGTATGATATGAGATGATTGACTGAAAATGGTAATGTCTTGGGTGAGATGACCTAGCCGATCGGGCCATGATCATACACCAATGCGCACACATGGTGGTGACTGTACTGGAAATTATAATGAAATTATGGTTATGGTTGATGTCTCAAATGAGACGACCCAGCCGATCGGGTCGTGATCGGACTCCGTGTAAGAATACGATGGTATTGTGAATTATGGTATATCGGCACTAAAGATCACCCAACCTAATAATATGGAAATTGTCTTGCAAAACTTATGTGATCCTTTACTTGATGTTTTAGTATTATTTAAAGCTCTTATTGAATTCTTGACTGTCCCCCCTATATATTATTATTCATTATATTGAGATGGTGTTTAGTTTTACATACTAGTATTATTCTACAGTACTAACGTACCTTTTGCCGGGGGCGCTGCATCTTTAAATGGATACAGGTGGTTCCATAACATGTAGTGTTGATCAACGATAGTGGTACATCCTTTTTCCCAACAAACTTGGTGATACCCATTTCATCCCGGGCTCATGTATTGTATCTTTTGTTCATATTATTATCACGTTTTGAGGTATAGCCGGGTCCTTGTTTCCGGCACTATCATAGCACTCTCTTGTATCTTTTAGTGGCTTCGTAGACATTATATGGGTTTTACATAGGTGCTAGAAAAGTCAAACGGATTATGTTGTGTTTTGATCTGTTGTTCAACTCGAATCATAAGAATGTGTGTATCTTGGAACATAAAAATGATGTAACCAGTGAGATGATTTAGTATTGTATATATGATCTTACTACTGTCTAATTAACGAAATTATGTCTTCTCTTGATCATGGGTGCGTTGGGTAGAAAGCGTCTATCGGGCTTGCTTGACCGGGTTCACTTGGTTGGGCACTGATCACGCTCTCCGAGTATTGGTGCGTGACAAACATTGTATCAGAGCCTAAAGTTTTAAAGTGGCATAGGATGTCTCGGAGCCGTGACTAGTTGAGTCATCCTTATCGGTGCGTTGTCGACCACATCTATAAGGTGGAGGCTACTTGGACATTTACGAATAATACCCTTCTTTGATATTCTGGATCGTGCGATGAACCTGATTGTGAAACTGTTCCTCTTCTAACTTGTGCATCCCTTTAACTTTTAGAACATGGCACCTAAGAAGAGAGCAAGAACTGGCTAAGGATCCAATGCCGCCTCAGGAGTGGCAGTTGACCCTTTATCTGGTGATGCGGGTGAATACCTGAGGGGTAAGGATAATCCCCCGACTATTACACTGCCTGATTCCACTACACCAGACAAAGCCACACCACTTCCTGCACCTACTGAGTGTACATCGGTTCCTCCAACTAATATTCCTGTTCCACCTCTAACCCTAGCTTTCGATTTTGGTATTTCTAATGGGGATCTTAAGGGAGCTATCCAGATGCTGACACAGATAGTGGCTTCACAAACCTAGAGATCAAATGTTGCACCCACTTCTTCTAGTCAACAAGGGAATTCTTGTGGTTCCGGGGTGAACAGGTTTCTTCAGTTGAATCCTCTGGTGTTCACAGGTGCTAATGCCGAGGGGGACCCACAGGACTTCATTGATGAAATGCATAAGACTCTCCGGGTTATGCACACTACTGAGACGGAGGGAGTGGAATTGGCTGCCTACCTCCTGAAAGGGGTGGCCTATTCTTGTTTTGAGCTGTGAGAGGACTCTCGGGAGGAGGGAAGCCCTTCAGCGAGGTGGAGTGAGTTTGTTAATGCTTTTATGGACCATTTCTTGCCGGCCGAGACTAGGGCAGCTCATGCCATAGTGTTTGAGAACCTTAAGCATGGATGTAAAAGTGTGTGGGAGTATCACTTGGACTTCACGCATCTATCTAAATATGCCATTCTCATGTTGCCTACTATGGAGGCTAGAGTGCGCCGGTTTGTGCAGGGCCTTAGCCCTTTGGTTATCAATGAGGCCGCTATAGCTGCTTTGAATTCAGATATGAACTATGGGAAGATGGTAGCCTTTTCTCCAGCTATAGAGAACCGTAAGTTGAAGAACATAATGGAGCGAGAGGGTACCAGCAAGGCCCGATCCGCGGGCAACTTTGGGGTGTCATTTGGTGTGGGCAGGGGCACATTTATTGGAGGGTCATCAAGGCCATCCAGTCTTTTGCTCATTTTTCAGGCAGTGCACCGCGAGCAGAGCCCAGTCAGTAGCAGAGGAGTCGTTTCAGGCCCAATCAGGGCAGCAGGGGGCCCCACCAATAGGGCCGATCAGGAGGGAGATTCAGTAGCAGCGGAGGCCCCCATGACCCAGGTGTGGGAAGATGCACTTGGGGATCAGCTACATAGACCTACCTATATGTTACTGGTGTGGATTGAGGGGTCATATTCAGAGGGAGTGTCGTTCATCCCGCCAGGATGCGGGCAGGGGCAAAACACAACCATCCAGTTCTACAGCTGCTACATCTTCAGCACCCCCTCCAGCTCGAGGCACTCCAGCGCCAGCAGGGTGTGGTGCAGCTAGGGGTGGTGCGCAGAGTTTAGGAGGACCTAACCATTTCTATGTTATGAGTGGTCGCTAGAGTGCAGCGGCTTCTCCAGATGTTGTCACATGTATATTGACTGTCCAATCTCATGATGTATGTGCTCTTATTGATCCCGGTTCCTCCTTGTCCAATGTCACCCCTTATGTTGCTTCGGAATTTGGTATAGAACCGGAACAGCTTCTTTAGTTGTTCTTTGTATCTACCCTGGTTGGCGAGTCTATTGTGGCCGCAAGGGTTTATAGCGGTTATGTTATCACGGTATGTGGTTGGGACACTGTGGCCGATCTCATTGAATTGGGGATGGTCGATTTTGATGTAATTATGGGAATGGATTGTCTTTATTCATGTTTTGCCAAGCTCGATTTCTGAACTAGGACTGTGAGGTTGAATTTACAAATGAGCCAATTGTTGTGTGGAAGGGGGCTAAATCTAATGCCAAAAGGTATGTTTATTTCTTACCTTAAGGCCACAAACATTATTAATAAGGGGTGTATCCATCATTTGGTCTGGGTTACGAACACCTATGCTGAGGCACCTACACTTGGGTCTGTGCCTGTTATGAATGAATTTCTGGGAGTCTTTCCTGATGAGCTCTCTGCAATTCCGCCAGACAGGGAGATCTATTTTTGGGGTTGATGTGATGCCAGGCACGCATCCTATATCTATTCCACCCTACAGAATGGCACCGGCAGAATTGAAGGAGCTAGAGGAACAATTGAGAGATTTGTTAGAAAAGAGTTTAATCCGGCCGAGTGTGTCGCCTTGGGGTGCACCGGTCCTTTTTGTAAGATGGGTCACTGAGAACGTGTATTGACTACCGGCAGCTCAACAAAGTCACAATCAAAAATAAATACCCATTACCAAGAATTGATGATTTGTTTGATCAGTTACAGGGCACTAAGTACATCTCCAAAATTGATTTACGATCTAGGTATCACCAATTGAAGACGAGGGAGCAGGTCATTCCGAAAACAGCTTTCAGGATCTGGTATGGGCGCTTTGAATTTTTGATAATGTCTTTTGGGCTAACAAATACCTCGGCGGCCTTCATGGATCTTATGAATCGGGTTTTCAAACCTTTTCTCGATTCCTTTGTGATAGTATTCATTGACGATATCCTTGTGTATTCACGAGGTCGAGAGGACCATGCCGATCATCTCAGGGCAGTTTTGCATACACTTCATCAAGACCAATTGTACGGGAAATTTTCAAAATGTGAATTTTGGCTCGAATATGTCACATTCTTAGGTCATCTTGTCTCCAGAAAAGGAATTAAGGTGTCACTCAAAAGATTGCAGCGGTGAAGAATTAGCCTAATCCTATAATGCCAACCAAGATTCGCAGTTTCTTGGGATTAGCAGGGTATTGCAGGATGTTTATGGAGGGGTTCTCTACTCTTGCCTCTCCGTTGACTAAATTGACTCAGAAAGCGGTTAATTTCCAATGGTCCGATGCTTGTGAAAGGAGCTTCCAGGAGTTGAAATCAAGATTGACTACGACACCCGTGTTGACCCTGCCAGAGGGTACAAATGGGTTTGTGGTATATTGCGATGCTTCAAGGATCGGGCTTGGGTATGTGTTAATGCAACACGGCAAGGTTATAGCTTATGCTTCTAGGCAACACAAGAATAATGAAAAGAACTACCCAACACATGACTTAGAACTTGCGGCGGTGGTTTTTTCATTAAAGATTTGGCATCATTATTTGTATGGGGTCCATGTGGATGTATTCATGGACCACAAGATTCTTCAATATATTTTAAACAAAAGGAGCTGAATATGAGGCAGAGAAGATGGCTTGAGTTACTCAAGGATTACGACATAAACATTCTGTATCACCCGGGGGAAGCCAATGTTATGGTGGATGTTATGGGTAGTTTGTCTTACTTGGAGGCATGTCAAAGGCCGTTGGCCAGCGAGGTTCACCAGTTAGCTAGCTTGGAAGTTTGTCGTGTAGACTCCATTGAAGGAGGGGTAATTGTGCAAAATAGGGCTAAATCATTGCTTGTCGTGGAAGTCAAAGAGAAGCAATACGACGATCCATTGTTGGTACAACTGAAGGAGGGGATTCATAAACATAAAACTATGGCTTTTACTCTTGGCATGAATGATGGTACACTAAGGTATCAAGGGCGGCTATGTGTTCCAAATGTAGATGGTCTCCGAGAAAGAATCATGAACGAGGTTCACACTTCTATGTATTCTATGCACCCAAGTTCTACTAAGATGTATCATGATTTCAAGGAAGTCTATTGGTGGAATGATATGAAAAGAAATGTAGCGGACTTTGTGGCGAGATGTCCAAATTGTCAGCAAGTGAGGGACGAACACCAAAGGCCCGGTGGGTTAGCCCAGAACATAGAAATTCCAATGTGAAAGTGGGAAATGATTAATATGGATTTTGTGGTAGGACTACCGCGCACTCCGCACAAGTTTGACTCAATTTGGATGATTGTGGATCGACTCATGAAATTAGCACACTTTTTGCCAGTTAAGGCTACCGACACAGCGGAACAGTATGCTCAGTTGTATATTAATGAAATTGTCAGGCTACATGGCACTCCAATATCATTACCGATCGAGGGGCTCAATTCACGAAAAATGTTTGGAAGAAATTTCAGCAAGGTTTGGGTACTCAGGTGAATCTTAGTACAACCTTCCATCAACAAACCGATGGGCAGGTAGAGCGGACTATTCAGACACTTGAGGACATGTTGTGTGCTTGTGTCCTTGACTTCAAGGGTAGCTGGGATGATCATTTGCCACTCATAGAGTTTGTGTATAACAACAGCTTTTATGCTAGTATTTAGATGGCATCATTTGAGGCATTATATGGTAGGATATATAGATCTCCAATTAGGTGGTTCGAGATTGGGGAAGCAGAGTTGATAGGGCCAGACCTCGTGCATCAGACTGTGGAAAAAGTTAAGATCATTAAGGAGTGGTTTAAGACTGCTCAGAGTCGTCAAAAGTCCTATTCGGATGTTCGTCGCAGAGTTCAAAGAAGATTATTGGGTATTCTTGAAAATTTCCGCCATGAAAGGTGTAATGCGATTTGGTAAGAAAGGGAAATTGAGTCCGAGGTATGTCAGACCATACAAAATCATTCAGAGGATCGGTGAGGTGACGTACAAGCTTGATCTACCACCTGAGATGTCATTAGTGCACCCGGTGTTTCATGTGTCTATGTTGAAGAAAGTAGTTGGAGATCCAACACTCATTGTTCCGGTTGATACTATTGAGGTTAATGAGGAATTGGCATATGCAGAGATTCCAGTTTCTATTATTGATCAGCAAGTCCGAAAGTTGAGAAATAAAGAAATTACCTCCGTGAAAGTGCTATGGTGAAACCGGCAGGTTGAAGAGGCTACTTGGGAGGCCAAGGAAGAGAAGAAAAAGAAGTATCCTTACTTGTTTGTATAAGCTATGTAACCTTTCTATAAAAATATCGCCTATGGATTCTTGTATCACTTGTTCAGTTAATGTAAAGGTGCTTCTTTCTAAGTATATTGTATGTGAGGCCACTGTTGGTGTTGTTTTATGTTATGTTACATCATTGGATTATGTATATGTTGTTAGGATGTGTTTTTGGGGTTCGCTGGCAGGTGGATAAGCCCAGTTACATGGGAGACACTGGCAAAATTTTTGAAAATTTAGGGACTTAGCCAAATTTTGAAACAACTAGTGAGTGTGAATTAATAGTTGGGTCACATTTGATGTTAATAACAGATTTTAACCCTCATTCGAGGACGAATGTTCCTAAGTGGGGGAGAATGTAAGTCCACGTAAGATTTCGCAAAGGAAAAAAATATGTTTCGTGGTGCCGAACTAGGCTTACGTGTTTGAGGATTGTATAAATTCTTCAAGGCTCGGACTTTTTGCGTTGAACAATGCACTGGAAAGTAAAGGAAAAATTTGGACAGAAGAAATGCACTTCTGCGGACCTCATAATGGTCGTAGAGTGAGACAGTCTCTTGGGCCATTTTTTATGTCATTTTCGCAGCCCAATATGCGACCGCAAAACCATTTCGCAGGCCGCACTCTGATCACATATCAATCTTTGATGTTTTTCATTGGAGGTTCCACGGCGCATTATGCGACCTCAAAACAGGTCTGCAGGCCGCATAATGACCGCAAACCGAGTCAGATTTGCCCAGTTCTGGAGGGCAATTATGCGGCCTATTCTGCAAACGGCATAAACGATATGCGGTCGCATATGCGACAACATACCCTGTTTCGGAGCTTCATTTTTGGGGTTTTAAATCCAAGCCTATTTAGTTAAAACATATGACACAATCCATTTTTTAGCATATTTATGATATTCTTCGAGTGGGAGAGAGTTTTTAGAGTGGGGAAGTAACCTTCAACCTAATATCCAACAATTCTTGCTCAAGTTTTAGCATATCTCTGAAGATTATCAAGAATGTCTTCCTCCTAAAGGTAAGAATCTATGCCATAGCTCTTAATTTCGAAAATCTTTTAAAAAGTGGGATAATTAGAAAGACAATTATTGGGTGTGGGGATTGTTATCTTGCATGCATGTGTTATCAAAAAATCTATATTTCTAAAAAATATTGAAGTTGCTAAGAATTCCGGATCATTTTAGAGTTTAAGGAAGCTCAATCGAGGTATGTTGGCTAAACCCACCTTCTTCTCAGAATCGAATCCCACGATATTCATGTAATTGGTGTAAGTCCCAAATTGATCATTATAGAATCGGCTATTCCAAACGTGTTTGTGTTGAAAGATGTATGTTCAATATTTATTCTAAATGCTTCATCATATTATCCTGCCATATGAGGATGTTTTCAAAATATGGAATATGTGCTAGAAATGTTAAGACTTCAAGTCAAGATCAAAATAAAGGTTATTATGCCAAATTGTATGAAAAACCTCTATGTGCATAAGATTCCAAAATTGATCATATCTGGATTTAATGTCTTGAATGGGAAGCCTTATTGTTGTTGATAATGATAATGATGTTTGAATGTGAAAAGGGGAACGAGAATTATGAAATGCGGCCAAGTGCTAAGAATAACTTTATATTTGTGGCTACTAGTGCCAATGAATCGAAAGGATATGAAAGAAGTATGATGTGAGATGATTGACTAAAAAAGGTAATGTCTTAGGTGAGATGGCCTAGCTTATCAGACCGTGATCAGACACCATGCCGCACACATGGTGGTGACTGTGCTGGAAATTATAATGAAATTGTGGTTATGGTTGATGTCTCAAATGAGACGACCCAGCCGATCGGGTCGTGATCGGACTCCGTGTAAGAATACGGTGGTATTTTGAAATATAGTATATCGGCACTAAAGATCACCCAACCTAATAACATGGAAATTGACTTGAAAACTTATGTGATCCTTAACTTGATGCTTTAGTATTATTTGAAGCTCTTATTGAATTCTTTACTGTCCCCCCTTGTACTATTATTCATTCTATTGAGATAGTGTTTAGTTTTACATACTAGTACTATTCGACAGTACTAATGTACATTTTGCCTGGAAAGTTGCATCTTTAAATGGATGTAGGTGGTTCCATAGCAGGCAATGTTGATCAACGATATTGGTACATCATTTTTCCCAACAGACTTGGTGATCCCCATTTCATCCCGGAGTCATGTATTGTATCTTTTGTTCATATTATTATCACGTTTTGAGGGATAGCCGGTGCCTTGTTGCCGGCAGTATCATAACACTCTCTTGTATCTTTTAGAGGCTCCGTAGACATTATGTGGGTTGTAGATGGGTGCTAGAAACGTCAAATAGATTATATTGTGTTTTGATCTCTTGCTCCACTCGAATCATAAGAATGTGTGTATCTTGGAACTTAAAAATGATGTAACCAATGAGACGATTTAGTATTGTATATATGACCTTCCTACTATCTAATTTATGAAATTATGTCTTCTCTTGATCATGGGTATGTTAGGTAGAAAGCGTGTATCAGGCTTGCTTGATCGGGTTCACTCGGTTGGGCGCCGATCATGCTCTCTAGGTATTGGGGCATGACAAAAAACTGGATTGCTAGTGTGTTGATGCCTCATGTGTCACAATTGCGAACACCAGCGTCACAATTGCAATCCTAGCAAGGAGGACTCGGGTGTCACAATTGTGATACCTGGATTGCGATTGTGAAGAGTGTCAGGATTTGGGTAGGCTCGTATTTCTGACAAAAGTGTCACATTTGAGATGAAGGTAGGCTTCACAAATACGAAGCCATTGTCGCATTTGCGACTTCCTCTTAGGCTGTCACTTGTCGCATTTGCGAGAATTTCTTTGCAACTGCGAGATTTTGCAATAGAGAACCACCCAATGTCTCAATTGCGACATCTGCAACTGAACAAAAGTTAGAAAAGTCGGGATTTAGGTCTCATATTTCATATCTTAGAACCCTTTACTCAGTAGGAGTCAATTTGGAGAGGGGATTTTCATCTACACACTTTGGGTAAGTGATTCTAATCAATTTTCAATTATATTTCATGATTATATCTTAGTTTTAACATCAAATTTTGAGCGTCGATTTGGACTCGGATTTGAAAACTAAACACATATATGGACTCGTGGTATTATGGGTAGTCGGAATCTACTCTTTGACCCGGGTTTTGACCGGACGGGCCTGGGGTTGTGTTTTGTTGATGTTTTGGGAATTGTGTAAGGATCAAAGCTTTATCTATTGTAATTGATTCCCCTTGTATTGTTTGATGATACTAAGTCATTTTGGTTAGATTTGAGCCGTGTGGAGGCAAATTTTAGGGAGGAAATAATTTTCGAGGGTTGAGTTGGCCTAGTTGAGGTAAGTATCTTGTCTAACCTTATGTGGGGGAACTACCCCGTAGGATTTGGGCTGACTGTGCTCTTTGTGTTACGGGGAAGACGTGTACGCGAGGTGTCAAGTGCGTACACGGGTTGTATGTGGTATTTGACCGATTTAGGTTACTTAGACTCTTTAAATACCTTTAATTGAATTGTCATAACATGTTATATCTTTCATTGTTAATTTACCCTTACATGTGTTAATCTACTCGTACATGCTAAATTTGACATTGATAGCACTTGTTCTATATCTTACTTGTCATATTTGCTCTCACATGATTTTGTTGAAGTTGTTAACTCCCTTATTGTCTTGTTACTTCTTATTGTTGCATTACTCTTATTAGAAAGTTGTTCTCTCGTGGGAATTGTCTCCTTCTTGGGTTTTTGACGTTGAAGTGGTGAAGGCTATTATCATTGAGGTTGAAGTTGTTGATATTTGAAATATCTTTCCTTGTTGAGTATTTCACATGCATTATGTCATTGTTGAGATTCTTGTACACATTGTGGTTGAGCCATGGGCTAATTGTTGTAGATACATTAGTATTGTAGTTTTTGAAAAGTTGTGGCATATGGGCACTCGAGGTGCGAGTTGTTAAAGTGTTGTGATATATATGCGCATGCGGTGGTATAAGGATAGGGGTTCATACTCATGCGGTGAGATAAGAAGGGCTTGATACGCGTGTTCCTAGTAAGGGAATTACTTGAAGCCACGGTGTGAGATAAGGTGGGTTAAAATGCATGTAGCTATTTTGGGAAAAATGATTTTTAAAACTAAATGTAAGTCTCACGCGGTGATATAAGGAAAGATTGTGATTGAAATTGTGAAATCTGAATACGAGGCAGTACCTCGGTTGTGATTCTAGTTGTACATTACATGTTGGAAAGGCTTGTTGGTTGAATAGTTCTTATTGTTTATTCATTTATTTTACTTCTAATTATCCGTATTTTCCTTCTTGTTGCTTCATCATGTGTTACTCCATGTTACCTTTACTGCGTAAATCTCTGTTGTTAGCTTACATTATTGAACTGTTTTCTTGCCATTTACTTCCTTGTTTCCCGACGAGCTCTGAACACAAACTTAAATTATGTTCGCTAATCAAATATAGTATAGTATAATATCGTATCCACAGGGATTGGATTTAAACAATATTCTTGTAGTTTCTAGCTTGGTTGCTATCCAAGATAATCAACAATTGAGATTTCTATGATAGGATAGGTGCAAGATAATTGTATTGGATCTAACTCTAGATAATTCACTTCTAATGTTCAAGTGAATTCACTCGATTATTAGTTCAAACGTTAGGTATAACTCCTCTCACTATTAAGTCTTAATCTCACAAGATGAACCAATTTAAGCACGTGACGATATGCAGGAATGTGTAGTGGATTGGTCTTTAGGAGAACCTCTCTTGATTATCCTCCTAACGATATGCTCTTGATGAACAGTGTATTCCATCCATATCTTGACTCATTCGTCATTGTGTTTATTGATGACATCTTGGTGTACTCCCACAGCTGGGAGGATCATGAGAAGCATTTAAGGATCGTGCTCCATACCTTGAGGTTGACGAAGTTGTATGCAACATTCTCAAAGTGTGAATGTTGCTTGATTCGGTGGCATTTTTGGGCCATGTAGAGTCGAGTGACGGGATCAAGGTAGATCTGAAGAAGATTGAAACAGTTCAAAGTTTGACCAGAACATCTTCAGCTACTGAGATTCAGAGTTTCCTTGGTTTGGCCGTATATTATCGACATTTCGTAGAGAGTTTCTTAACCATTGCTACACCTTTGACTAGATTGACGTAGAAGAGTGCTCCTTTTAGATGGTCTGAGGAGTGTCAGGTGAGCTTTCAAAAACTCAAGACTACATTTACTACAACCCTAGTGCTGGTGTTGCCTACGGGTCTAGGGTCTTACACTGTGTATTGTGATGCGTCACTTATTCGGCTTGGCGTGGTGTTAATGCAAGACGGTAGTGTGATTGCCTACGCGTCTTGGTAGCTGAAGGTTCATGAGAAGAATTATCTGGTACACGACTTTGAATTTGCAGCTATTGTTCACGCATTGAAGAATTGGCGATACTATTTGTACAGTGTCCCATGTGAGATCTATATCGACCACTGGAGTCTCCAGCATCTGTTCAAGAAAAAAGATCTCAGTTTGCGGCAGTGGAGGTGGTTAGAGTTACTGAAAGACTATGATGTCACTATTCTATATCATTCCGAAAGGCCAATGGTGGCCGACGCCTTGAGTAGAAAGGCGACGAGTATGGATAGTTTGGCATATCTACCGATAGCTAAGAGGCCACTAGCCATGGATGTTCAGACTTTGGCTAATCAGTTTGTTAGATTGGATTATTCGGACCCAAATCGGGTCCTTACTTGCATGGTTTCTGGGTCTTCTTTATATTAGTGCATCAGAGAGCGTCAGTATGATGACCCCCATTTTCTTGTCCTTAAGGACACGATACAACATAGCGATGCCAAGGATGTTTCTATTGGAAATGACGGGGTGTAGCAGATGCAGGGCCGGTTATGTGTGCCTAATGTGGGTGGGTTGCATGCGTTGATTCTTGAGGAGGCCTACAGCTTGCGGTACTCCAATTATCCGAGTGGCACAAAGATGTATCATGCTTTAAGACAGCAGTATTGGTGGAGGAGATTGAAGAAATACATATGGAGTATGTGTCTCGGTTCCTAAACTGCCAGCAGGTGAAGTATGAGCATCAGAGGTCGGGCGGTTTGCTTCAGAAACCTAAAATTCCCGAGTGGAAATGGGAGCGTGTTACCATGGATTTCATTGTTGGGATCCCACGGACATTGAAGAAGTTTGACGCAGTTTGGGTCATCGTGGACCGGTTGACTTAGTCGGCACATTTCATTCCGGTTGTGACTACCTATTCTTCATAGCAGATGGCTTAGATATTTATCCGTGATATTGTTCGTCTCCACGGTGTGTCGGTGTCCATTATCTCCGATTGAGGCACACAATTCACATCGCATTTTTGGAGAGTTGTGCAGCGTGAGTTTGGCATGTGGGTTGAGTTGAGTACATCATTTCACCCCTAGACGGATTGGCAATCCAAGCGCACCATTCAGATATTACAGGATATTCTTCGTGCATGTGTTATGGATTTCGGGGGTTCTTAGGATCAGTTCTTGAATCTTCAAAAATTCGCTTACAATGACAGCTACCGGTCGAGTATTCAGATGGCTCCTTATGAGGCCTTATAGGGAAGCGGTGCCATTCTCCAATTGGTTGGTTTGAGCCGGGAGAGGCTAGGTTGTTGGGCACAAATTTGATTCGAGATGCCTTGGAGAAATATCAAGTTTATTCAAGATCGGCTTCGTACAACCCAGTCTAGACAGAAGCATTATGCTGATTGGAAGGCTCGTGACGTAGAATTTATGGTGGGAGAAAGAGTTTTGCTCTGGGTGTGACCCATGAAGGGTTTGATGAGGTTCGGGTAGAAGGGCAAGTTGAGCCCTAGGTACATTGGTCATTTTGAGATCCTTGAGAGAGTTGGTGAGGTGGCCTACAAGCTTGCATTGCCACCCAGCCTATTGGAGTCCACCCGGTGTCCCATGTATCAGATTTCAGTTCAGTCTAATTGGACAAGGATTTAACATATGTTGAGGAGTCGGTGGCTATATTGGACAGGCAGGTCCAGAAGTTGAGATGAAATAACATTGCTTCAGTGAAGTTCAATGGAGGGGTCATCCGGTCGAGGAGGCGACCTGGGAGACCGAGCACAAAATATGGAGTCGTTATCCTCACCTTTCCATCACTTCAGGTATATCTCTATGCATATTTGAGGACGAACGTTTGCTATAAGAGGGGGAGAACATAATGATCCGACCGGTCATTTTGTGTTATTGCACCCCCGTTTCCCCTTTTGATGTTTAACACTTGCGTTATTTTTGTTTTATAGCTTAAGAGGTTGATTGGTTTCATTCTTGGAAGGTTTTGAGTTGATTTGCTGACGAGCTCGAAACACACACCAAAATTATCCTCGCTAATCAAATATAGTATAGTATAATATCGTATCCACATAGATTGGATTTAAAAAGTATTCTCGTAGTTTCTAGCTTGGTTGCTATCCAAGATGATCAACAATTAAGATTTATATGATTTCTAAAAACAATTAACTAAGAGTCTAAAGCTATTGACTAATGACAATCGAAACAAGGAACAAGCAAAAAAGGTTATCAATGGGAGAAGATAGAGTTTTGATAGGATAGGTGCAAGATAATTGTTTAGGATCTCACTCTAGATAATTCACTTCTAGTGTTTAAGTGAGTCTCTCGAATTCACTAAATTATTAGTTCACACGTTCAGCAAAAACGCCTCTCTCGATTAAGTCTCAATCTCGCGAGCTGAACCAATTTATCACGTGAAGATATGAAAGAATGCATAGTGGATTGGTCTTTAGGAGAGCATCTCTCGATTATCCTCCTAACTATGTTTAATAAATGATTCAACTAGCCTCTTTCGATAACTAAGAAGAATTAGTGAACTCAACCAACAATATAATGCAAAGATATCGCAAGTTATGCCTCTCTCGATTACATAAACAAGTGAATATAGATGCAATAATTAAATCATCCAAAAATGCTTCAATACATAAAACTAGAGTTATAATCCATAAACAATCATCAATACACCAAATCTATCAAACCCTAAAGAGAACTATTGCATATATATGGAGTAATTCATGACAAATAAAATTAAAGTATAGGAAAACATAAATTCGATCCAAACGCTTGTGTTCTTCCAACTCCTCCTTAGCTTCCTTAGGTATAAAGTATGTCAAAAGACCAGAAAATAACATTTTTCCCGTGTATTTATACCAAGTAGGGTCGGGCCCGGACGAAACCTCCCTTTCCAAGCCGAAATAGGAAAACTTGCAAACTTAATACTTTTCATGCGTCGCATGGTGCATAGCATTAGTGCATTTTTCTCGGTTTTAAACTATATGAACTTATCTTGTCTGAAAATATTATGTACTGATGCTACGCACTATGCCTCGCACTAGTGTATTTTTCTGTCAGACTCAAAAATTACAAGTCTCTGAACTTCTCAAATTTCTGACGCACATTTGCACTGATGCGTCGTACTGTGCTACGCATGGTGCGTTGCATTAGTGCATTTCCTCAGAATGTTGCTTCTTCCTTGATTTTTGACGTCCAGAAGTGATCCTCGACCTCCGAACACTATCCCGGCTTAATCCCTTGGGCTTTTACACAAACTTTAAAGCTCCAATTATTTGATTTAGCTCCACAACATCTACATAACTCGGAGTCATTCCTACAAGGCATAAAATATGCAATAAGTGCAAAATACTACCAATTAAAGCTCAACACAAGTAAAGTGCAGTGAATTAGAGTGCAATAAGAGACTAAAATACATGATTATAGCCTACCATCAACACCCCACACTTAAACCATTACTCATCCTCGAATCAAACTACGCTTTATATAGACACGACCTTTTTAAACAACGTTACTAACTTATCATACCCAAAATATTTAAAACAGATTAAGCACTCTAATGTAACATCCTTGCCTCCAGATTTGACTCAAAAGCACCATGCATTTTCACAACCCGCTCACTTATTCTAACATAGAGGCGAACGACATTACCTTTCCTTCGTGAATAAAGTGCCCTCACACAACAATAGAGACTAGTTCCACACACAATAAAATTTAAGAACAATTAGGAACTCAAGATAGTAATAATTCACTCACTCTCAGAAACAACATTCATATGCCACAAAAGACGTACCATAGGCTTGCCCGCAGTGTACTACTCTACTAATTGAGCTCATTCAGTCTAGGATCAAGTAGGATTTTAATTGGTTGAAATGTAGGCTACGAGACGGGTAGGATATATTTAGATATAAGAGTGACTACACCTCCCTAAGTACTTTAATACATAATTACTCGTTCAAAACCCCACACATATGCCAAACTATAACTCCACCTTCACAACAATATACATCAACTCCCTACTTCTCTAGGCACAAATACATCAATTGTTACCACTATCAAAGAATATTTTTTACAACAATACAACTATTTTTCTTTTTCTTTTCTTATTCAATTCAAGTGGCTCTTACTTTTTTAAAGCAATGCACTTTTCTCCTATTTCAATAGTTCTACTCAAAAGCCAAACCCACCACCCCACACTTCAACTTTTACAAAGTTCATTACAAATTCAAGTGCTCACGAGAGGTACAAAGTTCAAATAAATGGTCAATTCAACCAAATGGGTAGGGCTTGTAATGTGGTCGCCAGAGAAAAGGATTACATGCTCAAAAGGGTTAATTACGATACATAAAAATTAGGTAGGTAATAGCATATATCTGTCTCAACAAAGAAATGCCTATATCACTTCCAAGACTAACTAAAACTACTATTTCGCTTTGCAAATACACGGGGCAAGTTCTAGACATCAAATGCAATGCACATAATAACTAAAACCTCACACACACATGGCACATAACTCATTAGGATCGGACTCATCAACACACTCTAGTCAAAGCAGTTAAGCAAAGTTTAAATCATACAATTTAAGGTACTTATACAAGAGTCAAAAACTGAGCCTAACTGTCGCAACTAAAGCACTTACTATTCTCAAGGGATAATAAAGTCAAGAGATATTGCCTTCAATTCCAATCATAGCACAAGGTTTCCTACTCCTAAAAAATAAAAAACTAACTACACCCGGTTCAAACAAAGCCCTTAGAAAGGAACAAGGCACAAAGAAAAACCAAGGGGGACTTATTATACTACCCACAAAAGAAATTTTTTTTGTCTTTTTTCCTTCGACTTAAATCCTTCAAGAAACCTGTCGATGATATCCATCGTTGGGAAAAACAGAGAATTTTAAAAAAATTGCTTTTTTCTATCTCTAACTACTACAACTAACAAAAAGAAACACATATACAAACATACATCCAAATATCCCTAACCCCATGACACACAATTAACAAGCATATAGGTAAAGAAAACTTCCCTGAATATCTAGTCGGGGTCTGAGTCGAAGTCAGGCTCCATTCCTCGCACCCGAACTAATGCACACATCCATGCGGACAGCTTCTTCTCGACCTTCTTTGGGTACACCCCACTCTTATCTTTCTCGCTCACCACAACCTTCTCTTACCTCTCAACACTTGCAGTTGGTTTTCGTTTTTGCACCCCCTTTTCTACATCTATCTAAAAAGTCACAGTCTCCTCACCCACTCTAAGCATGAGTTTTCTCTCATGTATGTCGAATATCGCTTTGACCGTTGCTAAGAATGGATTTCCTATGATGAGGGGGACCTCCTTGATTTCCTCCATATTCACCACTATAAAAGCCACATGAAATAAAAACTTATCCAACCGAACTAACACATCTTCCACTATCCCCCTCGAGTATTAAAGTCATTTTGTCTGCCAGCTGCAATGATATTGGTGCAGACCTTATCTCTCCAATATCCTTCTCCAATTTCCTTTAAATAGATAGAGTCATTAAATTAATTGAGGCACCAGAATCACATAATGATTTATCAAAATGAATAGTTCCTATAGAGAAACGTATAGTAAAACTCCCTGGATCTCCACACTTTTGTGGCAGTTTATTTTGCAATATCACGTTGCAATGCTCTATGAGCTTTACCACTGAGGTCTCCTCTATTTTTCTTTTTTTCGCAAGGATCTCTTTCAAGAATTTAGCATAAACAGGCATCTGTGAGAGCACTTCTGTGAATGGTAAGTTTACATGAACCTATTTCAGCACATCCAAAAATCTCTCAAACTGCTTGTCCAGCTTTTCTTTATATAGTTTTTGAGGGAATGGTAAAGCAGGCATATGCTCGCTCCCCTCAGGGTCCTCCCTTCTCAAATTTTCTTCCTTCTTATTTTTCTCAACTTTCTTCTGGTCTTTCTTCTTGTTATCATAATCATCACTTTTCAGTTGCTCCCCACTTTCTTTTTCAAGTATCATATCTTTTTTGATCGGGGTGGGATCTTTCATCACTTGCCCACTTCTCAAGGTTACAACATTCACTATTTCTTTTAGTATCAGCGGGGAGAGTTCCTGGAACCTTCTCAGATAATATTGTTGCAATCTGTCCCACTTACTTCTCTAAACTTCGAATTGCTACCCCTTGTACTTCAAATCTTTCATCAGTTTTCACAATAAAGTCCTACATTAGATCTTCTAGAGCAGGTTGATTGGGCTGTTGAGGCTGAAACTGCTGCCTCGGCTAATTCATATAACCAGGAGCTCGTTGTCCCTGAAATCTGGGGTTGTTTTATTGCCATGCATTAGCGTTACCCCCGGGTGAACTCCATGAAAAACCGGGGTGCTTCTAACCTATTGCATTAAAATTATAATTTCCCACAGCATTCACTTCCTCAGTTGACACTCATGAGTAGGGTGTCCTCTTCCACATATATCACAAGTTGCGTGAGGCTCATTTTGTATCGAGGCTAAGGTCATCTTTTGTATTTATTTAGCCATAGCATCAAGTTGTACTTGCATAATTGTATTATCATCAATTTGGTAAACACCAGTTGATCTTCTTCTTTCAGCACTCTCAAAGGGCCACTGATTGGCATCTTCAGATAACTCATAAAGAATTGTAAATGTCTCCTCTGGAGTCTTATTTATCAAAGGGCCTCCAACTGCATTGCTCAATGTTCTACGCGAGGCCGGTGGCAATCCATCCCAAAAGTCCAGGAGTTGCATCCAGAGTTTAGTTCCGCTATGTTGACACATTCTAAATAACTCTTTAACCCTCTCCCATGCTTCAAAAAATAGTTTCAGTCACTTTCTGGCAAAAGTTATGGATTTTTCTTCTAAACTTGCCCGTCTTAGCTGAGGAAAAATATTTATCAAGTAATTTTCAGGTCATCTCCGCCCATGTTCTAATCGATCCCGTGGGAAAGCTTCGAAGCCACTGCTTTGCATCATCTTTGAGTGTGAATGGTAATGCTCTCAAGTACACTACATCTTGTCACATACCATTGTATTGAAAGGTGTTCATAATCTCCTCGAAGTCCATTAGATGTGTATTTGGATCTTCGTTCATCTTCCCTCTTAAAACACATCAATTCTAAAGGGTTTGAAGAAACCTTTGCTTCAACTAGAAATTGTTAGCTGCAATTGGAGGTGGTATAACACTTGATAATCCTTGGTTGTAAACTGGTCTAGCGTAATCACCCAGTGGTCTCCCAGGCATATGAGCTATATTTCCGAACTAGTCTGCAGCCAAGGGTTTATTCTGAGCAATTCTCCGACCCCTCTCTTCTTCATAGATAATATGTGCATCTCTAATGGCTGCATCCTAAGCATCCCGTGCAACTTTTTTTCATCGTTGGAATGCCTCCCTTGCTACCAAATCTACATTGTCATCACCATTTACAGCCATAGTCTCTGTGGTTGAGAATTGCCCAACCTTTTCTAACGTCTCGGAGAGATTTCTTTCCTTCCTCAGTTGTCACAATTATTTTTCTATCTCTGGTTCATATGGTAGCACTTATTTCGCAGAGGCCCGAGTCATGCACCACTCTTAACCGGTAACCTGCGCACAGTCAAAGAACACCAACCGTAAAAAAAGAAAAATAAAAATAAAATGAAAAAATTCCTGAATTAGCACTACAAAGTATTTCAAACACTACTGATTGCCAATCATTGGCAACGATACCAAAATTTGACGAGCTCAAAATAAACACATAAATTATGCTCGATAATCGAATATAGTATAGTATTATATCATATCTATATGGTTTGGATTTAAACAGTATTCTTGTAGTTTCTAGCTTGATTGCTATCCAAGATGATCAACAGTTGAGATTTATAAGATGTCTAACTAAAATTAACTAAGAATCTAAAGCTATTGACGAATGACAGTCGAAACAAGGAACAAGCAAAGAAGGTTATCAATGGGAGAAGTTAGGGTTATGATAGGGTAGGTGCAAGGTAATTGTTAAGGATCTAACGTTAGATAATTCACTTCTAATTTTCAAGTGAGTCTCTCGAATTCACTCAATTATTAGTTCAGACGTTTAGTAGAAACTCCTCTCTCGATTAAGTCCCAACCTTAAGAGATGAAACAATTTAAGCTTTGTGAAGATATGCAAGAATGCATAGTGGATTGGTCTTTAGGAGAACCTCTCTAGATTATCCTCCTAACTAGGTTTAATCAATGATTCAACTAGCCTCTTTCGATTAATAAGAAGAATTAGTGAACTCAACCAATAGTATAATTCAACGATATCACAAGTTATGCCTCTCTCGATTACATGAACAAGTGAATATAGAAGCAATAATTAAATCATCCTAAAATGCTTCAATACATAAAACTAGAGTTATAATCCACAAACAATCATCAATACAATAAATCCATCAAACCCTAAAGAGAACTACTCTATAGATATGGAGTAATTCATCAGAAATAAAATTAAAGTATAGGAAAATGTAAATTCGATCCAAACTCGGGTCTTGGGTGGGGAAGGAATTGTGAAATCCTTGTGCTTGTGTTCTTCCAACTCCTCCTTAGCTTCCTTAGGTCTAAAGTATGTCAAAAGTCTAGAAAATAAATTTTCCTACGTATTTATACCAAGTAGGGTCGGGCCCAGATGAAACCTCCCTTTCCTAGCCGAAATAGGAAAACTTGAAAACTTATTACTTTTCATGCGTCGCAGGGTGTGTAGCACTAGTGCAATTTTCTCGGTTGTAAGCTCTATGAAATTAGCTTGTCTGACAAAATTTTATACTGATACTACACACTATGCCTAGCATTAGTTTATTTTTCTGGCAGGCCCAAAAATTTCAAGTCTCTGAACTTCTCAAATTTCGGATGCACATTTGCACTGATGCGTCGCATGGTGCGTCGCATTAGTGCATTTCCTCAGAGTGTTGCTTCTTCCGTAATTTTTGACGTTCAAAAGTGACCCTCGACCCCTGAACACGATCCCGGCTTAATCCCTTGGGCTTTTACTCAGACTTCAAAGATCCAATTATTTGATTTAGCTCCACAACATCTACATAACTCGGAATCATTCCTACAAGGCACAAAATACACAATAAGTGCAGAATACTACCAATTAAAGCTCAACACAAGTAAAGTGAAGTGAATTAGAGTTCAATTAGCGAAGTGAATTAGAGTTCAATTAGCCTACCATCATTTGCACCCTTTGATTCTTGGCTTAGAAGCCTAAGTCAATTATGTTGACCGAATATTGACTTTTGTGAAACAACCCCGGAGCGGTGTTTTGATGACTCCATTAATTTTGTATCATGATTTTTGACTTGGGCGTACCCAGAATCGAATTCGGAGGTCCGTAGGTTGATTTGTGTTATTTTGCCAAAAATTGGCAATTTGAGGTTTAGAAGTTTGTCTGAAAGTTGACTTCTGGATATCAGGTTCAAAATTTGATTTTGGGACTTGGAATAGGTCTGTTATGCTATTTAGAACTTGTCTATAAAATTTGGTGTCCAATTCGTAGAAGGTCTTGGCTGCAATCCTAGAAGTTCTTGAACTTTTCTTTGAAATTTATGCTTTTTGGTGTCCAATTCGTAGCTCTTGATGTTTGGTTTGGAGCCCCCGGGGCTCGGATGAGTATCAGACGTGTCGTAGAATAGTTTGGACTGAAAACTAGACTACCGGTGTGTTGATGCCTCAGGTGTCGCAATTGCTAACACCAACATCGCAATTGCAAACACCAACATCGCAATTGCAATCCTAGCAGGGGGTCTCAGGTATGGCAATTGCGATACCTAGATCACAATTGCGAAGAGTGTCGGGATTTGGGTAGGCTCACATTTGCGATAAAAGTGTCGCATCTGCGATGAGGGGAGACTTTGGAAATGCGAAACCATTGTCGCATTTGTGACTTCCTCTTAGGCTACCAGCGGTCGTATTTTCAATAATTTCTTCGCAATTGCGACATAGGTAACTGAACAAAAGTTAGAAAAGTTGGGATTTAGGTCTCATTTTTCATATCTTAAAACTCAATACTCGGTAGGAGTTGATTTGGAGAGGTGATTTTCATCTACAAACTTTGGGTAAGTGATTCTAATTAATTTTCAACTATATTTCATGATTATATGTTAGATTTAACATCAAATTTATCAGAATCAATGAGAAAAATTGGGAATTTTTGTCAAAGTTTTGAAAAATGAATTTTTGAGTTTTGAGAGTCAATTTGGACTCGGGTTTAAAAACTACACATATATATGGACTAGTGGAGTTATTGGTCGTCATAATCTATCGTTGGACCCGAGTTTTTACTACTCTGGCTCAGGGTTAACTTTAGTTAACTTCTTGGGAATTGTGTAATGATCAAAGCTTTATCTATTGTAATTGATTCCCCTTACATTGTTTGATCATAATAAGTCATTTTTGTTAGATTTGTGTCGTGTGGTGGCAAATATTAGGGGTAAAGCTATTTTCGAGGGTTGAGTTGGCCTAGTTGAGGTATGTATCTTGTCTAACCTTGTGTGGGGGAACTACCTCTTAAGATTTTGGTTGATTGTGCTATTTGTTTTATGTGAAATACGTGTAAGTGAAGTGACGAGTACGTACACAGTCTATATGTGGTATTTGACCGGTTTAGGTTATTTAGACTCTTTCGATGCCTTTAATTTAATTGTCATAACATGTTATATCTTTCAATGTTAATTTACCCTTAAATGTGTTAATCTACTCTTACATGCTAAATTTGACGTTGATAACACTTGTTCTATCTCTTACTTGTCATATTTGCTCTCGTATGATTTACTTGAAGTTGTTACCTCCCTTGTTGTCTTGTTATATCTTTATTGTTGCATTACTCTTACTTGAAAGCTGTTATCTCGTGGGAATTGTATCCTTGTTGGGTTTTTGACGTTGAAGTGGTGAAAACCATTATCATTGAGGGTAATATTGTTGACTTTTCAAATATCTTTTCTTGTTGATTATTTCTCATTCATTATGTCATTATTGAGATTCTTGTACACATTGTGGATGAGCCATTGGCTAATTGTTGGGGACACATTGGTATTGTTATTTTTGGCAAATTGTGGCATATGGGCATTTCTAGTGCGAGTTGTTATTTTGTTGTGATATTTATACGCATGCGATGGTATAAGGACAGGGGTTGATACGCATGCGGTAAGATAAGATGGGCTTGATACACGTGTTGCTAGTAAGGAAATTACTTGAAGCCACGCGGTGAGATAAGGTGGGCTAAAATGCGTGTAGCTATTTCAGGAAAGAAGGATTTTCAAAACTAAATGTAAGGCTCACGCGGTGATATAAGGAAAGATTGTGATTGAAATTGTGAAATGTGAATACGAGGCGGTACCTTTATTTGTTTACTCTGTATTTTCCTTCTTGTTGCTTCATCATGTGTTTGCTCCAAGTTGCCTTTTCTGCTTAAATCTTTGTTGTTAGCTTACATTGTTGAACTGTTTACTTGTCATTTACTTCCTTGTTTCCCATACTGAGACTTTGTTATACTCTGTTTAGTTCTTTTCTCCTAGTAGGTGTCTTGACCCGGCCTCATCACTACTCTACCGAGGTTAGACTTGATACTTACTGGGTACCATTGTGGTGTACGCATACTATACTTCTGTACATTTTTGTGCATATCTAGGTACATCTGCCCATGCTGGACGCCAGTGATTGATTAGCTACTTTTGGAGACTTGGAGTCTTGAATCAAATTATTCGGGGAAATGCCAATTGGAGTCTTGAAAGTAGTGCGCTAAGCCCAAAGTGCATCATCTAACTTTCTTGCCCAATCCATTATTGTTGCATTCATAGTTTTGGTCAGCACACTCTTAATTTCTCTGTTTGACATCTCTACTTGCCTACTTATTTGCAGGTGATATGGAGTGGTCGCCTTATGGCAAATGCCATACTGTTCTAGCAACTTTGTGATGACTCGATAGCAGAAGTAGGTGCCTCCATCACTAATTATGGGCCTTGGAGTGCCAAACCTGGTGAAGATGTTCTTTCTCAGAAAGCTAATGCCTCCTTTTGTATCATCCACGTGGAGTTCCATAGCTTCAACCTATTTTGAGATGTAGTCCGCATCTACAAGTATGACTAGTTACCATATGAGCTGACAAATAGCCTAGTGAAGTCGATTCCCCATACATCAAACAATTTCACCCCCTGAATTGGGGTTCATGTGCATCTCATGTTGGCGGGAAATAATCACAGTCCTTTAACATTCGTTACACTTCTACGCCTAAAAATGTGCATTCTTGAATAAGGTCGGCCAGTAGAAGCCCGATTTCAACACTTTTGCAGTTGACCTCACTCCTCTAAAATTTCCACCATATGGTGATACATGACAAGTTGCAACACAAAATTTTTGTCTTTCTCGGAGACACGCCTCTAGATCATGATATCCATACAAATTCTAAACAAAAAAGGGTCATCCCATAAATATTGGTGACAGTCACATAAAACACAAATGTGTGATCTTTTTCAAACAATTTACACAGAGGGTTAGTAATCTTGAAGAAGTTCTTTATGAATGCGTTACCAAGAAAACTTCCTATTACCTTTACCGAGGTGGGCGGTGGCAATGTTTCTATCTCATCAACCATAGCACGGTGTCACGACCCAAATCGGAGGGCTGCCACAAGTACCTGGTGTCTTACTCAATCGAGTACCAACGTAACGTATCTTTATTACTACACCATCATAGGTAAATGGGATAGAAGGGCCGTCATGAGATAACCAGAATAAAACATAAGGGAATAATAGACATAGGATGACCCAACATGATATAGAAACTTATACATTTGACATACGGGCCTATAAGGCCGACATGATCATTTGTACACTCAAAACATAAGCTGACAAGGACATACAAGTATCCATATACATGACATCTGTCTACAAGCCTCTAAGAGTACATAAATATCATAAAGGTCGGGGCAGCGCCCCGCCATACTAATCAATACATGTGCAAAGCATATTGACCAAATTGGCAACTTCGGAGCAAATGGAGTGCACCAACACCTTCCGATGAGCTGGTAGCCAACTAGGAGAACTGTCAACATGTTTATCGAGACCTGCGGGCATAAACCACATCGTCCCCAGGAAAAAGGGATGACAATACAAATAAAGTACCGAGTATGTAAGGAATTAAACGTAGTATATAAAAGGCATGAAAGAAACACCGAGTAAAGAATACCTGTAAGTCTGAATAGCTCTGTGAATCAAGAAAAATTTATAACGTCATGAATATGTGTATAAATGTCATACCATGCATAGTTATATGCGTACATAACATCATCAAGCCTCTAAGGGCATCCCATCATATCATCTCAGCCCCTGTGGGCGAAATCATCAACGTATACTAGCTGATCAGGTGGTGGTGCATATATAACGCCATAACCTTTTCCCATACCCCATATACATACAATATATGCATATATAATGCCAGCTGGCCATGGGTCAATATACATGTATAAATGAATGCAATGCATAATGAAGAAAGTCAGTAAGATCCCTCGGAATGTCATAAGATCAATATGCCTTTGGTTAATATCACAAATAAACTTTATCAACTTATGTATTTTCTAAGACCCATGAACAGATGTTATGATAATAGGACATATGGGGAATCAAGAACATAGGCAACCCTATTACTTCTAATAATAGAGTCATTTGTGAAAGTTGCATGTTTGCTCGTTTCGTTGTATCATATGGATCATGCCAAAAGGAAAGAAGGGATAGCCTTAACATACTTTATCACAATCTCAATAACCTTATTGAACACGCTGTGTTGCACTTTAATCTACAACAATGATAATAATACTATCATTACGTTATGGAAGGTTCAAATATCGCATAACTAACGACTAGCTTATTTTGTAATAAAATGGACAACATCACCCCTATAATATTTACTTTCCCCCAATTTGACATAACACCAACAACAACAAGAACACAACAATAAAAACATGTATGAATCATTTTCCAACCTTATCTCCATCACAATATAGCACAAAACAGCCCACACACCCTAATCACTTCATACACAAAATGACAACCGTAGTAGTGTCAAACAACCTGAAAATGTAACGAAGAACAACCAGCCCACCATTCCGCCATTATGTGGTATTTAACCACAACCTTTCTCCTCCAAATATTCATAATACAACAGCAAAATAGACAACCCATTAGAAACATGAAACAGCCCACAAAATAGTCCACTACAAGTTGAACAACTCGAACTCACGGCTTCCGATCACCGTCCAGTGAGTTCTTACAATTAGGAAACGAATTTATCAACCTTCCTTGAGATTTAAAAAAACTTAAATACAGAAATTAGGTATTTTCTTAACCATGAATTACCTTCCACAACTCAAACTACAATGAAAAAGAGAGGCAGTGTAATGATACTTACGTCGTAGGGATCGTTCTAGTGTTATCGCTTCTTGATTTCGTGAAAGGAATGTTGATCTTGCTTGAAATTTCTTGGAACAGTCCTTGGAGAGCTTGAGAGTGTTTTGGTGTAAGTATTCTCTGTATATTGATGAGATATAAGGGGAAAAGACCACTTATAGGCTGACCGCCTCAATTCTCCAAGCAGGTGGGTAAGTTTTCTGCTTGGCAGCTTGAGCGGTGCAACTCCGGATGCTTGTATCTCTCTATTCCGACATTGTATTGACAAACTATTTGCAGCTTTAGAAACTAGACACACTAGGCTTTAATTCCATATGAATATCTCCCTGTAAATTTCAATAGATTGGGAGAAAACTACCTCGCAATATGGCCAATAAACCTTCCAGTTTCTCCGAAGTGCGGCGACGTGACTTGGCGACCCTATTTTAAAAATCCATATTTCTCTACCCCGATGTCGTATGAATAAATGGTTTGGACCATTGAAAACTAGGTTCCAAGGCCTTCATTTTGGTATGAGATATGTCCCAAAATGACCTCATAAAGCTTACAAATTTAATTTCTCAAAACAGCTTGTTACAAGGCAAATATTAACTCTATTTTTCCGCAAGTTAAATCCGATTTTTTCCAAACTTTATATTTTACATTCAAACATATTATATAGTCATATTATGACTTTAAACTCATTTAAATCATGATTAACAAGTCTCATTCATCTAAACTTACTTAAGAGGTCGATAAACCTTCCTTAGCCTTGTAGAAGGATTTCATCCTTTTTGAGCTTACATTAGATAATCTTATAATGGCAGTGACCTCTGAAGTATGGGGCATAACATCCTTTCCTCCTTAGAAATATTCGTCCTTGAATATTGACTCTTAAAGGCTTGCGAAAATAAGGCGTAACATCATTAAATCACTTTATATCCTTTTAAAGAAGATCTCATTTCCGAGCTTGCATAAATTGGCTTATGTCGTACTTTCATGTACGAAAACATGGGGTCTAACATCATTCCCCCTTTGTAACATTCGTCCTCGAATGTTGAATGATGCGTTTATCAATCTCATAACCTATAGATCTTATGAATACTTTAATATTATCCTTGTCATCTAGGCAACTGTTCTGTGAATAAATTCAAAGGCCGGGACATTCCCCCCTTTTGCCTCATTCTCACACCACGATAAGGGTGGCATGTGGGCCGGGGCCGGTCTTAAGTGGGCTTCGTAGGCCGGTCCTAAGTGGGTCGGTCCGAAGTGGGCCGATCCTAAGTGGGTCAGTTCTAAGTGGGCCCGATCCCAAATTAAATGGTCTTAAGTGGGCCCGGGCTTCGTGGGCTTCTTGTTGGAACTAGCCTGGGAAAGAGACTACGAACTAATGGTCGCTGGTTAAGTGGGCTGGTCCCGGTCCTAAGTGTGCCCAACAAATACTTTCTATTTTTAAAATATTTTTTATAGAAGCTAATGAAAAAAAAATGGTAATAAAAATATCTAAGGCAATTCCTTGTAAATTATATTATAGAATTGTGACCTAATGTTTTTAATTCAAATTTAAAGACAAAAATATTTTAAAGAGATATTCAAAGCAATGCGTTATAATGTTATTAGAGCATTAAAAAAATATGGCAATATCTTTCTTAGTCTTCCTCCTCCCATGGAATGAGCACAACAAGGTGCTAATACCATCATTGAGAAGAAAAAGAAACTAATCAAGATGTGCCAAAATACAAGTTATATACTAATTTTTGTTCATACAAGTTATATGGTATCTCTTACAAATTTTATAAATCCTTCAAGGTCCAGAGGAATTTCCGTTGGTGGTGGCGGAAAAGAAGCTTGGTCATCACCGCTTCCGGGCGAAGCAACATCCTCCGCAAGTTCAGCTAGCATTTCTTCGTAAGCTTCGTTTATCTCTAGTTGTGATTCAGCAAGTCCAAAATTTCTTCTTTCCGAATGGATCCAATCTCTGGAAAGTACTGATTTTCCAAGCTCTCCCTCATAGACGCTCTATAATCACTGAGTTGAAGTCTTGTTTGACTTAAAGCGCTCTCCAATCACTTACATGAGCATTAAACGTTGAGTTTATTGGGTTTCTATATTCATATGCAACAACTAAACTTTCATACATGTAATTCCATTTAGTTTAGGAACCTTTCTCTCTCTTAGGCTAAATTCATCGCATCTTTTAAAATATTCTCTAAGTCTACTTCTACGGTTTAAATAAAAAATCCAATTAAGAGCCATTTTAACCTTTTCAATTTCAACATTTAAAATTCGCATACCATCACCCACAATTAAATGGTAAATATGACAAATACATCTAACATGAAAAATGTTACTAAATGCAGGAATTAGTGTAGTGGTAAGCAAGGCTACAACATTTGTGTTACTAGTAGCATTATCCATTGAAACTAACATTATTTTATCACTAATGCAAAAATATCTACAAATATCCATAATTGTGCTAGAAATAAACTACCATGTGTGACGTGAATTAATTATTCTATAAGCAATAATGCGTTTTTGCATTATCCAATCCTCATCAATCCAATGACTGGCAACAGTAAGAAAATCACAGTCATTACAACTTCTACCAATATTAGTTGTAATAGCAACATGACAATTTATATGAGTAAATAGATAGCACAAATATTGTTCATATTCATGTTTATATTTATAAATATCGCTCTTTATGGTTGTGCGAGGAAAACCTTTATAAGTAGGATTACAAACTTTACTAATATAATGCACAAAGTG
Source organism: Nicotiana tabacum (assembly GCF_000715075.1). NCBI lineage: Eukaryota > Viridiplantae > Streptophyta > Magnoliopsida > Solanales > Solanaceae > Nicotiana > Nicotiana tabacum. Next base: position 111,096,352 of record NC_134083.1, read on the forward strand.
AGGGTTAGAAGGAAAACTATAGGGTACGCACATAACAGTAACCATTTTTGCCAATTCTTCCTGATCATTTTTTGGATCATAATATAAAATACCACCTGTAATAGTGTTAATTCCCGGTTGAAATTGATTTGACCCGGTACTAAGGTCAGCCTGACTAGGTACACTTGTCCCCTTGGCCAAAGCTTTCATACGAAAATATCTAGCTTTATCTTGAGGGTGTAGGAATATGTGTCTAGTCAAAGTTTCCGTCCCTCCCCCCCCCCCCCCTCCCACCTCCAACATATTTAAAAACTAACTTTTTTCCACAAGTTTTACACTCAGCCCTATTTTTTATCTGAGTTGAGTAAAAAATGGTCAAACAACAGATGTTTATGCTCGTTTAGAAGGTTGTCTAGAAAAAGTAGGGGGTCAGACGGGGCATCATTTGGATTATTATTAGTTGGGTTAACTTCAGGAGCAGGATTAGTGGATGTATCGTCATCCGGTTGCGTTTCATCAAAATTTATTTCTTCATCATCATTTTTATCAATAGTTTGTTTACCATAAAGAGCATTCATATATTCAAGGTTTAATTGTTCACCGGGTGCAATATTATGGCAAAATTAACTCTCGGTAAATTGTAATCGCTATCAAGAATAGCAGGTGTAGGACGGGTAACAGGTTTGGGTCGGGGAGTCGGGGGAAGTGGAGGAGGAACAGATTGGCCACTATATTCACCACTCTTGGATTTTTCCTTATTTTTACTAAACATTTTTTTAAGGAATAATCCATCTTAATTAATCAAGCAATACAAAGTAAATAAAACAAACAAAATTATAATATTAAAACTTAAGATTTGGAACGAGTTTACCGAATTGACGAACAGCTTGTTGAAAATTAATTATCATTAAAGACTTGAAGACTTCAATTCACCAATTTCACAATTTTGTACAAATTGTAACAATAAAGTAAGCAATTACAGAAGAAAATTAGAGAGATATTGAGAGAAATTGATGATTTTGTGAGAAAAATGAAAGAATCAGGGGGTATTTATTGTTGAAAATAGGAAAAAGTGTAATTATAAAAAATTTGGGGTAAAAACAAAGTTGGGGGGGGGGAGGGGGTAAATGGCTAATTTGTAAATGGCCAATGGCTATTTTGGTAGAGGAAACGGAAACATTTTAAATGCCCCAACGGGCAGATTTTTTTTTAAACTTGGAGCCGTTGGGACCGTTTAGGCCCGCTAGGACCGGTCCGGTCCCGGTCCCAAATGGTCTGGTCTCGCGGGCCTCGCGAATAGGACCAGCCCACTTGCAGGCCCACCTCCCCCCGGTCCCGGTTTTAAACGGTTAGGACCGTTTAGGCCCACTACCCATATGGGCCGTGGTCCTGGGCCTGTCCCGATCCAGGACCGGCCCACTTGACAAGGTTACACCACGACTTGTGATCGAAATTCTTCCAATCTCATAACTGTTGCTATCTTCTCTCTTGCAGCATGTACGACTCTAACCTTGTATGTGCGCCTATGTGACTCTTCTCTCCTTTTTCCTCAAGCTTTTAGCAAATCTCTAGGCCTCACATTGTGAACATATACAGATCTATGATAAGCTATCCCTCTGGGGATCTATAGGTGTATTGAAGTTCTTCCCTCGGTTCTTTGTTGAACTTACGACAATTGATATATCTTGTTTCATAGCCTCAACTATATATGCTTATGGCTTAACTACATCTACTATACCATGACACTTACTTCAGTTTATTATTACTGAGGTCTGCTACCCAACTCTAGGTTACTCTTGTTGCTTATCATGTATGACAAATCTAAGTCCTTTGTCTTAACTTACCTTTTGCACTGGCTCCTGATGTATCAAGTGTCCATTCGCACTTATTTATCAATAACATCCTGGCCGAGAACTCTTACTGCCTCTCCTTGGCGTCATGTTTGCATAATGTTCTGGAGTCGCGACATATTTGTAGGATTTGAATAAATGTAACCTCATCTCTTTTTCCTTTTTACCACATTCTTCCTTTACCATTCCATAGTTACCTGAACCACTTAACTCCAACTTAATACCATATCACACCATCTTCCCCCTTTAGGTGAGTACTAAGATTTAGTGTTACGACGATCTAACTATAGATGTTTTACCTCTTTATCTTTGGCATCTTTTCCCATCATTAATGACCCTTACTCGCTTTATGGTAACTGTGATTTTAAAGCTCAAAATGGTTTTCAAATTGAAAGTGATAGTAACCCTTTTGCACTAGGGATAACTAAATTCCTTATTCACAAGGGTGACACCTAGTGTAACTGGCACACTTAGTCCCTTAAGCTTAAGTCTTCTCACATTGCTCGCTTTAGGGAAGCATCTTCCTGAGTGACCTTTAACGGTTATTCTTCTTTTATCATTATTTCAGTAACGCTATCTCTAAAATTATCATGATGCCGAATAGTATCTAATCATTCGGTCCCTAATTCATGTTCAGTTTATCTTGTTCACCAGCCAATACTGATTTCTATTACTCTGGGTCTAACTTTTCCTTCTGGTAATCACGTTGGAGTCACCAACTTATTTCTCGAAATGAGGATATGACTTTATGGCTTATATGCTTTTATTGATTCAAGGCATGTCTCATCTTGTCTTCCCTTCACTTGACTATAGACTATATCATCCTGTCATATTTTGATTTACCGTTATCACTCATTTATCACATCTTACTCATAATGCTTCACTTACTCTTTTCTTATTCTCCTACTAATATTTTTGGCTATCACTGTAATCTTAAAACTTCAACAAAACATTCTTTCTCTTTTAGCTCCCCTTGCTCCATCCACTGGCTGTTCGGGTCACCTAACATTCTCTCTTGAGTTGGGACGGGAGACATACTAATGTAAATATTTATCCCTTCTAAGATTCCAGTGCCTATCTTCTGAATTTTATGAACATGCTAGTATTCATATCTAACTATACTATTCTAGAGTACACCATCTGGGTGTCCCATAAGGAGAACTATTACCATGTTTGCAATATGTTTCGAAAATATTAGCTAACGCTAACGATCCAATCACATATTTTAGTTACTCTAACTCAAAATGCTTATATTTCTCTACCTAAATTGTAAATACCGATAATCTTCATTAATTAGGTACCTCGTACCCTTCTTCACCTTGCTTCTTTTACTTGTTGAAACTTGTATCTATCTTCAAATTCTCTTATTGATTTTTACCATATGGGTGGATAGATATTCATTCCTTAGGGCTCCTTATCAAAAAGCTTACACGTCTTAGTACACGCATGATTTGCTGAAGACCTCATATTTACTCATCATAAGCATGATGCAAAATTGAGTTCCACTGAATCAACCCTTCCACAACCACATTCAGTCTCTTACCAACTATTTTTCTAGATGTATGTATCATTAAATTAGGAATAAAATAGAATTTAGGAGTTAGAATTCTTACAACTGAGCTCTACCACACGATCTAGAGTAGGAAGAAAGAGTGACAGTCCTAAATGCCCCGTAGCCTCCTGCTTATAAGTGTGGTGCACAACACACAAATAAACAAGACTTTACTAAACACGGCTTGTAGACTCCCTAGGATAGAACTACTCTGGTACCACTTTTGTCACGACCCAAATCGGAGGGCCGCGACAGGCACCCAGTGTCTTACTCAACCAAGTAGCAATGTAACGTATCTTTATTTTTACACCATCATGGGTAAATGGGCCAGAAGGGCCATCATGAGATAACCAGAATAAAACATAAGGTAATACTAGACATAGGATGACCCAACATGATATAGAAACTTATACATGTGACATACTGGCCTATAAGGCCGACATGATCATTTGTACACTCAAAACATAGGTCGACAAGGCCACACAAGTATCCATATACATGACATATGTCTACAAGCCTCTAAGAATACATAAATATCATAAAGTTTGGGACAGGGCCCCACAATACTAATCAATACATGTCCAAAGTATACTGACCAAATAGGCAACTCCGGAGCAAATGGAGTGCACCATTACCTTCCACTGAGCTGATAGCTTACTAGGAGCGCTGTCAACTTGTCTATCGGGACCTGCAGGCTTGAAACGCATCGTCCCTAGGCAAAAGAAATGTCAATACAAATAAAGTACCGCATTTGCGAGGAGGACATACTTCACATTTGCGAAGTCTGCGTCACAATTGCGACATCTCCTCGGTGTGTTAGTAGCCGCAATTGCGAGCTTTTCTTTGCAATTGCAAACCCAGTGTTGCCAATTGCAACATCTAAAATAGAACAAAAGAGCTGGGAGTCGGGATTCATGTCATTTTCTCTCATTTTAGAACCTTAGACTCGGTAGGAGGCGATTTGGAGAAGGGACTTTTATCTACAAACATTGGGTAAGTGATTCTAATCAATTTTCAATTATATTTCATTATTATATCTTAGATTTAATATTAAATTTATGAGAATCAAAGAGGAAAATTTAGGTTTTTTGTCAAAACATGAGTTTTGAGAGTCGATTTGGACTCGGATTTGAAAGCAAAATACATATATGGACTCGTGGGGTTATGGGTAGTCGAAATCTACCATTGGACTAGGGTTTTGATTGGCATGCCTAGGGTTGACTTTTGTTGACTTTTTGAGAAATGTGTAAAGATCAGAGCCTTATCTATTGTAATTGGTTTCCCTTTGCATTGTTTGATGATATTGAGTCAGTTTTGGTTAGATTTGAGCCGTGTGGTGGCGAATTTTAGGGGAAAAGCTATATTGAGGATTGATTTGGCCTAGTTGAAGTAAGTATCTTGCCTAACCTTTTGTGAAGGAAACTACCCATTAGGATTTGGGTTGTTTGTGCTAATTGTACTATGTGAAATACGTGTACACAAGGTGTGTGTACACAGGCTATATGTGGTATTTTGACTGTTTTAGACTCTTAGACTTCTTCCATGCTTCTACTCAAATTTGTTATAACATATTACATCTTTTGTTGTTAGATTTACTCTCACATGCTCTAATTGATGTTGTTAGCATTTGTTATACTCTTTATTATTGTAATGGCTCTTATATGCTTAGTTGAAGTTGCTACCTTCCTTATTGTCTTGTTACCCCTTTTATTGTTGAAATACTCTTACTTCAAGTTGTTGTTCCGTGGAATATGTTCTTGTTGAGTTATTGGTGTTGAAGTTGTTGAAGTCAGTATCACATTGATGTTGAAGATGGTAATTGTTGAGATATCTTTCCTTGTTGAGTATTCATCATTCATTTTGTTATTATTGAGATTCTTGTACACATTGTGATTGGGCCATGGGCTATATGTTGTAATAACATCGGTATTGTTGATTTTGGCAAGTGTTGTGGCATATGGAAACTTGTGGTGCGAGTTGATTATTGTGTTGTGATAATTATTAGCATGCGGTGGTATAAGGATAGGGGTTGATACGCATGCGGTGAGATAAGGTGGGAACTTATATGCGTGTTGCTATTAAGGGAATTAATTGAAGCCATGCGGTGAGATAAGGGGGCTAAAACATGTGTAGCTATTTCAGGAAAATGTTTTCAAAAATAAATGTAAGGCTCACATGGTGATAGTAGGATAGATTGTGATTGAAAGTGTGAAGTGTGGATACGAGGCGGTACCTTATTTGTGATTCTTGTTGTACCTCTTATTTTAAAAGGCTTGTTGTCTACTTGTTGTTTTCCTCATGTGTTCGGTCCTTGTTGACTTTACCACTTAAATTTCTGTGGTTATCCTACATTATTGAACTGTTTACTTGTCATTTACTTCCTCGCTTTTCATTATTAGACTATGCCATACTCTTTTTAGTTTATTTTATCCTAGTAGGTGTCTTGACCTGGCCTGATACTTACTGGGTACCATTGTGGTGTACTCATACTACGCTTCTGCACATTTTTGTGCAGATCCAGGTACATCTGCATGTGCTGGACGCAAGTGATTGATTAGCTCTTGTCGGAGACTTCAAGGTACACCTGCTCGATGTTCGCAGGCCTTAAAGTCACCTTCTATTTTTAGATTCTCTACTATTTATTGTTTGTTCTGAAACACTACTGTATTTCGAGACTATTAGTGTACTCTTGTAAAGCTTATGACTTAGATCAACCAGATTTTGGGAGTTATTTTGCTAGTTGTACCGTTTGGATTTTGTTTTAATATCTTAACGGCTTAATTTGACAAGTGGGATTTTGGGGTTGTGACAAGTTGGTATCAGAGCACTAGGTTCATCGGTGTTATGAGTCATAAGCAAGTATAGTAAAGTCTTCCGAAATGGTACGAAGGCGTCTGTACTTATCTTCGAGAGTCTACGAAATAATTAGAAAATTCCACTTCTTTGATTTCTTATTGTGCGAATTGGTTGACTTCGAAATTTGAATATTTTTATTTTATTCTCTCACAGATGGTAAGGATGCGCACTGCTGGATTCAACGATTAGACATTTACGGCCCCTACTAGAGCCGCACGAGACCGGGTTGGACAGAGGCCGAGGAGGGTCACGTGCTGCAGCTAGAGCACATGCCCGAGTAGCGACTGAGGATCCAACAGTAGCGCTCTATTTGGGGGACAGGCAACCAAGGTGCCTGTTACTACCCCTGGACATCAGGAGACCCTAGCACAGTTCTTGAGCATGTTCGGCACTCTTACTAAAGTGGGATTGATTCCCCTTGCACTAGCCACATCTTAGGCTGGGGGAGGAGCTTAGACTCCCGCGGCCCGTACTCCAGAGTAGTGGGTCCACTTGATCAGGTTCAAGGTGTCATGCTTGCACAACCCATTATTCTGGATCAGCTTGTGGTCAGGCCAGCAGCATCTGACAAGGAGTAGCGGAGACTTGAGAGGTTCAAGACGTATAATCATCCGAGTTTCAGTGGTGCAGCTACCGAGGATGCACAAGATTTTCTAGAGAAGTACCATCGTATTCTCTACACCATGGGTTTTGTGGAGGTGAGCGGGGTCGCTTTTAGTATTTTTCAGTTATCAGGAGCAACATATCAGCGGTGGCAGGCATACGATGAGGGTAGACCAGCTGATGCAGCCCCACTCACTTGGGCTCCATTTTCAGAGATGTTCATGAGAGACTTTGTTCCCAAGACCCGTCGGGATGCATGGCACACGGAGTTTGAGTAGCTGAGTCAGCGGGCTATGAATGTGTTAGAGAATGCTATTAGATTCAGTGTGTTATCCCGACATACACCTACCTTAGTTTCTACAGTCAGAGAGTGAGTCAACAAATTCATTGAAGGGCTCAACTATGTTATTATATTCAGCATGGCTCCGTATCAGTAGGTGGTATAGATCGCACGGGGGTTGGAGGGTATTTGGGGCCTTGAAAGAGAGGATAGGGAGTCCAACAGGCCTCGAGATTCTGGAGGATATAGTGGTGCCCACGCTCCAGTTGTAGCCCATCATGGTAGAGGCTATGTGAGTCGCCCAGTTAATTCAGCTCTTCCAGTATCTAGAAGTGCTCCAGCTACTCCGAGGTCTCAGGTTGCCCATTTTGCTCAGGCACTGTCTAGTGCACCTTCTGCAAGGCGTGCCTTCAGCGGTCAGTCTAACCGACTAGGACAGGGTTAGTTTCTGCAGCCGCGCCCACCGAGAGCTTGCTTTGAGTGTAGTGATACCATACAAATGGTGTGGAACTGCCCCAGACTCAGGAGGGGTAATCCTCCACATACTACTCAGGCTCTACAGATTCCACAGGGTCCACAGGGTTCTCAAGCCATAGTTGCTACTCCAGTTATCGCTCTATCTGCACCGCTAGCTAGGTGTGGAGGTCAAGTGGGTAGAGGTCACCCTAGAGGGGGAGGCCATGCTCGTTTATATTCTTTTCTTGGTAGGACGGAGGCAGTTATGTCGGATGCTGTCATCATAGGTATGATTCTAGTTTGTCATAAAGATACATCAGTCTTATTTGATCTGGGATCTACTTATTCAAATGTGTCATCCTACTTTGCTCTGTATTTGGATATATCTCGTGATTCTTTGAACTCTCTTGTATATGTGTCCATGCCTGTGTGAGATTCTATTATTGTGGATAGTGTTTATCGATAGTGTTTAGTGTTTATAGGTGGTTTTGAGACCTATCATATTATTGTGGATAGTGTTTATCGATCGAATTCAATATGGTAGACTTTGATGTGATCTTGGGCATGGATTGTTTGTTGCCCTATCATGCTATTCTGGATTCTCACACCAAGACTGTGACAATGGCTATGCAAAGTTTTCTGTGGTTGGAGTAGAGGGGTACATTGGATTATATTCCTAGTAGGGTTGTGTCCTTCCTTAAGTCACACCGGATGGTTGAGAAGGGGTGTGAAGCATATCTAGCCTTTGTGAGAGATGTTAGTGCTGATACTCCTACCATTAAGTCAGTTCTAGTAGTGAGAGGGTTCCCTGATGTGTTCCTAGTAGACCTTTCAGGCATGCCACCTGATTGGAATATCGATTTAGGTATTGACCTGGTGCCGGGCACTCAACCCATTTCTATTCCACTATATTGTATGGCACCAGTGGAGTTGAAGGAGTTGAAGGAACAACCGCAAGAGTTGCTTGATAAGGGTTTCATCCGGGCTAGTGTCCCCTTGGGATGCTCCGGTTCTATTTGCAAAGAAGAATGATGGCTCGATGCAGATGTGTATTAATTATAGGCAGTTAAACAAGGTTACAGTGAAGAACAGGTACCCATTATCGCGCATCAATGACATATTTGACCATCTTTTGGGTTAAGGAGTGTTATCAAAGATTGATTTGCGGTTAGGATATCATCAGCTGAAGATTCGAGATCCGAATATTCCGAAGACTGCTTTCAGGACTCGGTATGGTCACTACTAGTTTCCAGTGATGTCATTTGGGCTGACCAACGCCCCATCAACATTCATGACCCTGATGAAAAGTGTATTCCAGCCATCCCTTGACTCATTTGTCATTGTGTTTATGGATGACATCTTGGTATATTCTCGCAAATGGGAGGATCAGAAGCAGCATTTGAGGATCATACTCTAGACCTTGAGGGAGAAGAAGTTATATGAAAAGTTCTCCAAGTGTGAATTCTGGCTTGATTCGGTGGCGTTTTTGTGTCATATGGTGTCTAGTGAGGGGATCAAGGTAGAAGAAGATTGAGGCAGTTCAGAGTTGGCCCAAACCGTCTTCAACTACTAAGATTCAGAGTTTCCTTAGTTTGGCAGGATATTATCGTTGTTTTGAAGAGGGTTTCTCATCCATTGCTGCACCTATGACAAGATTGACCAGAAGGGTGCTCCTTTCAGATTGTCTGAGGAGTGTGAGCCGAGCTTTCAAAAGCTCAAGACTGCTTTGACTACAGCCACATTGTTGGTGTTGCCTACGGGTTCAGGGTCCTACACTGTGTATTGTGACACATCTCATATTGGGCTTGGCGCGGTGTTGATGCACGACAATAGGGTGATTGCCTATGCGTCTCGGCAACTAAAGGTTCATGGGAAGAATTATCCGGTGCACAACTTACAATTGGCAGCTATTGTTCATGCAATAAAGATTTGGAGGCATTATCTGTACGGTATCCCATGTGAGGTCTATACCGACCACCGAAGTCTCTAGCATCTATTCAACCACAAAGATTTTCATTTTCGGTAGTAGAGATGGTTAGAGTTGTTGAAAAACTAGGATATCACTATTTTGTATCATCCCGGGAAGGCCAATGTGGTGGCTGATACCTTGAGTAGAAAGGCGGAGAGTATTACCGGCAGTAGAAAGGCCACTAGTTATGGATGTTCAGGCCTTGGTCAATCAGTTTGTTAGATTGGATGTTTCGGAGCCGAGCCGAGTTCATGCTAGTGTGGTTTCTCAGTCTTCTTTATATGAGCGCATCAGGGAACATCAGTATGATGACCACCATTTACTTGTCCATATGGACACTATGCAGCACAACGATGCCAAGGAGGTTTCTATCGGGGATGATGGGGTTTTGATGATGCAGGGCCGGTTATGTGTGCTCAATGTGGATGGGTTGCATGAGTTGATCCTTGAGGAGGCCCATAGTTCACGGTATTCCATTCATCCGGGTGCCTCTAAAGTGTATCAGGATTTGAGGCAGCACTATTAGTGGAGGAGAATGAAGAAAGATATAGTGGAGTGTGTGGCTCAGTGCCTGAATTGTCAGCAGGTGAAGTACGAGCATCAGAGGCCGGGCGATTTGCTTCTCAGACTTGAGCTTTCCTAATGGAAGTGGGAGCGTGTTACCCTGGATTTCGTTGTTGGCCTCCCATGAACTTTGAAGAAAGTTGACGCAGTGTGGTTGATTGGGGATAGGTTGACCAAGTCGGCACATTTCATCTCGGTGGTGACTACCTATTCTTCATAGCAGCTGGCTCATATCTATATCTTTGAGATTGTTTGGCTACATGGTGTGCCGGTGTCCATCATCTTCGATTGAGGCACGCAATTCACATCGCATTTATGGAGGGTTGTACAGCGTGCGTTAGGCACACGGGTTGAGTTGAGTATAGCATTTCACTCCTAGACGGAAGGACAGTCCGAGCAAACCATTTAGATTTTGGAGGATATGATGCGTTCTTGTGTTATGGATTTTAGGGATTCTTGGGATCGGTTCTTGCCGCATGTAGAGTTCGCCTACAATAACAACTACCAGTAGAATATTCAGATAGCTCCTTATGAGGCCCTATATGGGAGACGGTGTCGTTCTTCAGTTGGTTAGTTTGAGCCAGGAGAGGCTAGGTTGTTGGGCACTAATTTACTTCGGGATGCCTTGGAGAAAGTCAAGTTGATTCAAGATCGGCTTCGTATAGCACAATCTAGACATATGAGTTATGCTTATCGAAAGGCTCGTGATGTAGAATTTATTGTGGGAGAGAGGGTTTAGCTTCGGGTATCACCCATGAAGGGTGTGATGAGGTTCGGGAAGAAGGGCAAGTTGAGCCCTAGGTATATCGGTCGTTTTAAGATCCTTAAGAGAGTTGGTGAGGTTGCCTACATGTTTGCATTGCCACCCAGCCTATCGGCGGTCCACCCGGCGGTTCATATTTTCATGGTCCAAAAGTATTATGGTGACTCATCCCATGTATTAGATTTCATTTCAGTCCAATTTGACAAGAATTTGACTTATGTTGAGGAGCTGGTGGCTATCGTGGACAAACAGCTCCGAAAGTTGAGATCAAAGGACATTGCTTTAGTGAAGGTTCAATGAAGGGGTCATTCGGTCGAGAAGGCCACCTAGGAGATTGAGCACGACATGCGGAGTCGTTACCCTCACCTCTTCATCACTTCAGGTATGTCTCTATGTGTCAGGCCAGCACCCGGTGCCATACTAAGCCCGAGCATACCACTTTGTAACTGTGAACTCTAGATTGATAAACCTCAACTTAGGCACGATGCCTACCTGCAAGCTGACAATACCAATCAAGGCCGATGAGGCCATATTATGAATCATCTCTCATCTGAGGGGTAAACATACCCAAAAGCTCATATGCATAATTGTGCAGGCCGACAAGGCCGCCATGAACGTCTACAATTAGCAACACAAAACTAACATGTACACAGGGCTATCAAGGCCACAATACCAAAATACAAAATATATATAACTCGTCTACAAACCTCTAGAGATAACTAAATTGTATCATGGTCGGGACAGGACCTCGACCTACCCATTAAAACTGTATATATAAAATGGACTCCAAGGTCTAGACATGGTAACTCCGGGGAAGTGGAGCCTATCAACCAATCTGATGTTTTGCTCTATCTACTGGGAAGGTCTATCCAGCTATCTATCAGGACCTGCAGCATAAAATACAGTGTCCCCGACAAAAGGGACATCAATACGAAATAATGTACTGAGTATGTAAGGAAATAGAATAACTAAAAGGGTGAGACAAAACTAATAATATAATAATTGAAACTAACTAGGAGTCAAATGCTATCGATAAGCTACGAAAAGTACAACTATCACATAACGAATGACAAACTTATTTTATATTAAAACGGAGCATCTTCCCTATAATCTTTACTTCCTCCCAATTCGACATAACACCCAAAAAAATAAGAACACAACAATAACAACATGTAAAGATCATTTTACAACTTTATATCCATCACAAAATACCACAAAATAGCCCACACGCCCCAGTCACTTCATACACAAAACGATAACCATAGTAGTGTCAAACAACCCGAAAATATAACGACGACGATCAGCCCACCACCCCGCCATTACTTGGTTTTTATCCACAGACTTTTCTCCTCAAAAAATCCATAAAAATAGTAGCAAAAGAGACAAGCCAACAGTAACACGAAACAACCCACAAAACAGTCTACTACAAGTTGAATAACTCGAAATCACGGCTTCTGATCACTGTCTCGTGAGTTCTTACAATTATAGAACGAATTTCTCTACTTTTTCAGCATAAACAAAGGATGAAAGAGGTCAGTATACTTAACTTATTTGGTGAAGAACTCAGCTCTTAACTTGGTTCTTCAACCCTTAGGTTTTTCTCCAACTAGAACTTGAAAAGTAGAGAAAATAATTTAGGATATTGTGTTTAATTTTTGGGAGATGTTTGCAGGGATTTATCTCTGATTTTTGTCTCTATAATAAGTTGAATATATGAAGTAAATAAGTCCATAAAAGTTCTCTTTGGTTGACCCCAACTAGCCTTTTTTGGGACATATTTGGTCCTTTCATTTAAGCAAGTAAGTGACAGACCTACTTGTCACCTATGCAGTCTGCGCAGTCTTGCAAAAATGCAAATATCTCTCTACATCAATGTTGTATCGACAAACAGATTAATGAGTTAGAAACTATACTCGTAGATCTTCAATTTTGTAGGAGGAGCGTCCCATAATTATAAGTATATAGGGAGAAAATTGAAGCTACATTTGACCTAATCTTCAGCACATAATTAATGTTGCTTGTGATGACCTTTGCCAACATTTGTTCCACAGCTCGCTTGACTTCAAAACGTAACACACGACTATTATACAACTAAAATAAATCATAAAATAACCTACTTATCATGTTAAGTACCATAGTCGCACCCCAAAAGTACATGTTATAACATTCCCTACTTGTCGACTTTTGAGGAACATATTTTCTTTAATTCGTTTAGCTTCTAAGCCTTGTTCCCTGTTGGTACTTGTTATTCATGATCTTTAATATTTGTAACCTCCAAGGTAAAATGATTAACCTTCTTTAAGTACTTTCAAATATAATGTCATTTTTGAGCTTACATCAATTGACTTACGACGTACTCTCACGTACGAAAACATGGGGGTGTAACATCATTCCCCCATTTGGAACATTTGTTCTCGTTACCTGTAACTACTCCACCATAGTAGGCTCACTCATAGGCACTCGGCCACACTAGGCTCGGTATCTCAACCATTTTGTGCTCGCTCATAGGCGCTCAACCATAGTAGGCTCCTATATAACTTACCATTTGATCAGAGGTTGTCCAATAGGGACCTGCCCACCGATTATAGCTCGGTGGTGGTAAAAATATTGTAATATATATATATATATATATATATAGCCTATACTATCTTGACTGAATTGAGACAACACTTAACTGAATATAAAGACCCGATAAGAGAGAGTAATATAACTTATAGGACTAGAATAATGTAGATAAATTCAGGAGTACGAACTTCTCTTTATTTGTCATTATCAAACTCACGTAGTTACGGAATCATGCCAAATTGAAGGAAAGGTTTAGCCTTAACATGCCTTATCACAATCTATCCAATAACCATGTTGAACCCATCTCATCACACCTTAATCTACAACAACGATACTAATGCTATTGATAAGCTACGAAAGGTACAACTATCAAACAACGAATGACAAGCTTATTTTATATTAAAAAGGGCAGCATATCCCCTATAATCTTGACTTCCTCCCAATTCGACATAACACCAAAAACAACAAGAACACAATAATAACAATATGTATACATCATTTTCCAACCATACAACCATCACAAAATACCACAAAACAGCCCACACATCCTAATCACTTCATACACAAAATGACAACCATAGTAGAGTACCGAAAATATAACGATGAACGACCAAACCACCACCCCACCATTACTTGGTGTTTCTCCACAACCTTTCTACTCCAAAACTCCATAAAAATAGTAGAAAAAGTGACAACCCAACAACAACATGAAACAACCCACAAATTAGTCCACTACAAGTTGAATAACTCGAACTCGCGGCTTTCGATCACTGTCCCGTGAGTTCTTGAAATTATAGAACAAATTTCTCTACTTTTATAGCAGAAAAAATGGATGAAAAAGGCCAGTATAATTCACTTATTTGGTGAATATCTCAGCTCCTAGGTTTTTCAACCCTTCGGTTTTCCTCTAACTAATACTTGAAAAGAAGAGAAAATCATTTAGGGTTGTGTTGAATTGTTGGGAAAAACTTACATGGGTTTATCTCAATATTTTTGCTTTATAGTGACTGGAATATATGAAGTAAATCATCCCTTAAAAGGGCTATTTGGTCGACCCAAACTAGCCTATTTTTGGACATATTTGGTCCTTTCATTTAAGCAAGTAGTTGACATACCTACTTGTCACCTATGCAGTCTGCGCAGTTTGGAAAAAATATAAATATCTCTCTACTCCAATGTCGTATCGACGAATGGTTTATGCGTTAGAAACTAGACTCGTAGGTATTCAATTTGTTAGGCAGATCATCTAGTAATACATGACTATCATACAACTAAAACAACTCATAAAATAACCTCATTATCATGTTAAGCACCCTAGTCTCACCCTAAAAGTACATGTTATAATATTCCCAACTCGACGAATTTCGACAAAACGTATTTGCTTTAATTCGTGTAGCTTCTAAGCCTTCCAACCCTATTGGTACTTCTTTTTCATGATCTTATATATTTGTAACCTCCAAGGTAACATGAACTCAATTTATGTACTTTCAAATATAATCTCACTTATGAGATTACATCAATTAACTTATGACGTACTCTCATGTATGAAAACATGGGGTGTAACATTATGCAGGTTCGAGGACAAATGTTTATTTTAAGAAGGGGAGAATATAACGACCCGACCGGTCATTTTGTGTATTTGTGCCCTGTTTACTCTTTTAATGCTTCACACATGTGTATTTGCGATCTTGTGACTTGGGGAGTTAGTTAGTTTTGTTCCGGGAAGGTCTTGGGTTGATTTGGACCCTTTGGTTCTTGGCTTAGAAGCCTAAGTTTGAAATATTGACCAACGTTTGACTTTTATAAAGACAAACCTGGAATGGTATTTTGATGGCTCCGATAGGTTCTTATCGTGATTTTGGACTTGGGCATATGCTAGGAATCGAATTCTAAGGTTCGTAGGTTGAATTGTGTTATTTTATCGAAAGTTGGCAATTTGAGGTTTAGAAGATTTCCGAAGTTTGACCGTAGGTTGACTTTTGGCTATCGGATTCAGAATTTAGTATTGGGGCTTAGAATAGGTCCGTTATGCTATTTAGAAGTTATCTGCAAAATTTGGTGTCATTTCAAATTGATTTGATAGGATTCGGATGCTTTGTTGCAATTTTAGAGGTTCTTGAACTTTTCTTTGAAATTCATGCATTTTGATGTTCGATTCTAAGTTCTAGAGGTTATTTTTATGTTTTGATCATGTGAGAGAGTTCGTATGATATTTTTAGACTTGTGTGGATGTTTGCTTTGGAGCCCCGATGCCTCAGATGAGTTTCAGACATGTTTTGGAATGGTTTTGAACTGAAAATAGGATTTGTTGGTGTGCTTGTGCTCCGATGTCGCAATTACGTGCACCAGAATCGCAATTGCAAACATAATAGGTAAGGCTCAGGTATTGCAATTGTGATACCTTGTTCGCATTTGCGAAGTCAGTGGTTGGGGTAGGCTAATTCGCATTTGCGACTGTTTTGTCGCATTTGCGAGGAGGACAGACTTCGCATCGCAATTGCAACATATCCTCGGTGTGTTAGTAGCCGCAATTGCGAGCTTTTATTCCCAATTTCAAATCCAGTGTCGCCAATTGCGACATCTGTAACAGAACAAAAGAGCTGGGAGTCGAGATTCATATCATTTTCTCTCATTTTAGAACCCTAGACTCGGTAGGAGACGATTTGGAGAAGGGATTGTCATCTACAAACATTGAGTAAGTTATTATAATCAATTTTTAACTATATTTCATGATTATATACTAGATTTAATATTAAATTTGTGAGAATCAAAGAGGAAAATTTACGATTTTTGTCAATGTTTTGAAAAATGAAGATTTGAATTTTGAGAGTCGATTTGGACTCAAATTTGAAAACAAAAATAATATATGGACTCGTAGGGTTATGGGTAGTCGAAATCGACCCTTGGAATCGGGTTTTGATCGGGCGAGTCCGGGGTTGACTTTTATTGACTTTTTTATAAATGTGTAAAGATCATAGCTTTATCTATTGTAATTGGTTTCTCTTGAATTTGTTATACTCTTTATTATTGTAATTGCTCTTATATGCTTAGTTTAAGTATTTACCTTCCTTGTTGTCTTGTCACCCCTTTTATTGTTGAATTGCTTTTACTTGAAGATGTTGTTCCGTGGAATATGTTCTTGTTGCGTTATTAGTGTTGGAGTTGTGGAAGTCATTATCACATTGAGGTTGAAGATGGTAATTGTTAAGATATTTTTCCTTGTTGAGTATTCCTCGTTCATTTTGTTGTTATTGAGATTCTTGTACACATTGTGATTGAGCCATGGGCTATATGTTGTGATAACATCGGTATTATTGATTTTGGCAAGTTTTTGTGGCATATGAGAATTTGTAGTGTGAGTTGATAATTGTGTTGTTATAATTATATGCATGCGGTGGTATAAGGATATGGGTTGATACGCATGCGGTGAGATAAGGTGGGAACTAATACACGTGTTGCTAGTAAGGGAATTAATTGAAGCAACACAGTGAGATAAGGGGACTAAAACGTGTGTAGCTATTTCAGGAAAATATTTTCAAAACTAAATGTAAGGCTCACGCGGTGATGTAAGGAAAGATTGTGATTGAAATTGTGAAGTATTGATACGAGGCGGTACCTAGGTTGTGATTCTTGTTGCACCTCTTATGTTAAAAGGTTTGTTGGATGAGTAGTTGTTGTTGTTTCTTCATTATTCTACTTGTAATTATCCGTATTTGTCTACTTGTTGTTTTCCTCATGTGTTCACTCCTTGTTGCCTTTACCACTTATATTTTTGTGGTTGGCCTACATTATTGAACTACTTACTTATCATTTACTTCCTTGCTTTTCATTATTAGACTATGTTGTACTCTGTTTAGTTTATTTTATCCTAGTAGATGTCTTGATCTGGCCTCGTCACTACTCTACCGAGGTTAGGCTTGATACTTACTGGGTACCATTGTTGTGTACTCATACTACGCTTTTGTATATTTTTATGAAGTTCCAGGTACATCTGCACGTGTTGGACGCCAGTGATTGATTAGCTTTTGTCGGATACTTCAAGGTACACCTGCTCGACGTTCGCAGACCTCGAAGTCACCTTCTACTTTTAGATTCTCTACTGTTTATTTCTTGTTCCGAAATAGTACTGTATTTTCGAGACTATTAGTGTACTCTTTTAGAGCTTATGACTTAGTTCCACCAGTTTTTAGGAGTTACTTTGCCAGTTGTACCGTTTGGATTCTGTTTTGATAGTTTACTAGTTTAATTTGATGTCTGAGCTATTATTTCTGCCATCACGACATCCTAAGGTGGGGAGTTTGGGGTCGTGACAGGTTGGGTCCACCCAATATGGGGAGCAGCTTCTCGCACAAGAGGTGCCACTTCATGATTTCCAACGTGAAGTTCATCGTTCATTGTTATTTCTAACTTTCCCTATTTCAAATTTAATTTGTTTATTCGATTTCTATATGTTTGTTCCTCTTGTTATCCTGATTCAATGCCCTGAAAGCCTTCTCAGGTTCCGCTAATGATTTAAATAATTCACCAGTTCCTTGATGAGTTTCTAGGCATACACCTGCAACACAAAAGAATACAAAAGTTAGAATTTTATAGTAATAAAAATAGAATCAAGAAAATTGACTAAACTAGGAATCCTAGCAATTCTTCTAGCTATAATAAATAACAATGTTAACTGCCGATTAACGATAATAAATTTTGATCACGCTCAACTTTTTCACCTAAGAGGACAAGCGGTCAATGTAAACATAATATAGTGTGAGAGTTCCGAGTCGAATTCCACAAGGAATAACCTATTAGTTATGACTATATTTTGCATAGGGATTCATGCGGTCAACTCTCAAAGTAGCAAATAGTGATTTCTTGATTGTTTTACTAACTAATGGCAAGTAATAAAATGCAATAAAAATTATTACTAAATAAACTGAAGATTGTGAACAAGATGAAAACAAAGGGTTTGTGATTTCCCCAAATGTTGAAGCCCCTTCCGCTACTTCTCCTATAATTCAACTGAATTCTCTAATGATCATGAGTACTTCACTTATTGTAATTCTTTCTCGAGTAAGTACAATAATTTACTAACGTATTCTCTCGAATTACGCTAGTTACACTCTCTTGTCGCCCACTAAGATCACATCAAATTTTTGTAATTTTTAAACCTACCTTTAAACTCTCCGTACTAATTTCTCATATACTTTAGGAGTAACTTTGTTAAACAATAACCTAAATATGCACTTTCTCTCAAGCAATACAAAATAAATAGGTATAGCCAACTAAGGTCCCTTCAATCAAAAAAGATAATCATGTAGTAGAACAAGTAGAGAAAATTCAAAGGCAAAATTATATTAAACATAATGAAAAGTCATCATTAAGAGTATCTATCAAACCCTAAATTAAAAGTTAAGCTACTCACTGGTGTGTAAAAATACAATACTAGAATTTATAATAATAGAAGAAAAGGAAGAAAGAGAAAAACAAATGTGAAGTTGAATCCTTTTTCTTGATTCCAGCGTGTTTTTGCCTCAGAAAATCTTGTGTCCCTCCAAAAAAATGGCTAAATATCATATTTATACAAGGTAGGGTTGCATTGGGAAAACTTGGTGATAGGTTATATGTACCTTATTATGTATTGATGATCTAACAAACTTAATGACAAGAACCAGATAAGGAACCCGATACACATCCTCAAGTATGTGGCAACAAGACTTAAGCTGGAATTGTAAATCAATGCTTCAAGAGTCAAAGAATAAACAAGGGGAACAAATGGACATCAGTTCCCCTGCTGATCGTACTAGTTAACTCTCCAACAGTTGTAAAGTTGCTGCCTGCATGCGCAACAGTGCGAAACAGTGTAACAGTCAACTTCATTGGGAATGATCCTGTACCATGCATGCTTGCGTCATTCAAGTGATGTCACCAATGTTATATTAACATTAAACCAAAGACAAAACATCACTTGAACTTTTGAAGAATCCATCAAGCACTCCCTCAAGTAACCAATCAATCTAGCAAGCGATTCTCAAGAGCATCAAGAACAAAGAACAACATAAAGACGGACTAGTTCCCTGTATTGAGTTATTACATGTCCTTAGTTGTGTTTTACCTTTGTTAAAGTTCTTTACTTGTAATTCCTACTTAGCTTAGTTAGAAGCATTGTGTAGGAAACCTTTGTAAATCATAAATCCTTGTGATTGTGTCTTGGCTAGAGTTAGTCGAGTTGTAAGTCTTTGTAATAGAGTTGTTATAAGTTAGTGAGGGATTAAGAGATTAATTCCTCGGTTACAATAGGTTGTAATCTAAAGTTTGCTCAGAAGTGAAGTTGAAATCCTACAAGTGTAGGTCATGGTTTTTAATCCCGTGAGCTGGGAGTTTTCCACGTAAAACTTCCTTGTGTCATTTACTTACTGTAGTGTGTGTGTGTTCTGTGGGAACTAATAGAAAACCCGGTTATCTATATAGTTTGGTGGACCCTTAAATTCAATCAATTGGTATCAGAGCAGGTTCTTTCTATCAGGCTAACACCTAGAAAGGATCCCCATGGCTGCTCTACCAAACTTTGAAAAAGGTCAATCTACCTACAGACCACCAAGGTTCAACGGCCAATACTATGGATAGTGGAAGACTAGGATGCATGACTTCATCATGGATGAAGACTCAGAGCTCTGGGACGTCATCTGCGATGGACCCTTAGTCCCCACAAAAACCAGTGGTGACCCAGCTTTAACAATCCCCAAAACAAGAAAGGAGTTCAATGATGTTGACCGCAAGGCCATAGAAAAGAACTTTCATGCAAAGAAAATTCTTGTCTATGGTATTGGACCTAATGAATACAACAGGATCTCATCATGCCAATCTGCTAAAGAGATTTGGGAGGCGCTCCAAACAGCCTGTGAGGGAACAACACAAGTTAAGCAATCAAAGATTGACATGCTTACCACAAAATATGAGTTGTTCAAAATGAAAGATGATGAATCCATCCAGGACATGCATACTTGGTTCACTTCTATCATCAATGAGCTTCACTCTCTAGGAGAAATCATTCCAAGAAACAAACTCGTCAGGAAAATACTCAGTGTTTTTCCCAGTTCCTGGGAAAGCAGAGTGAATGTTATCACAGAGGCAAAGGACCTGCAGAAGCTAACCATCGATGAACTTGTTGGCAATCTGAAAACCTATGAAATGAAGAATAAGAAGGGCAATGAGAGAAGATAGCTTAAAAGGGAGAATAACTGTCATGCCCCAAAATCGAGGAGCGCGACCGGCGCTCAACCGAGTGAACCCAACCGAGCAAGCCTGTTAGATTCCTTCTACCCAAACTCATTCATGAATAAAGAGAATATATGTTTTCCTTAATTAAACAATAAAGTGGTCATGTCTGCAATTACCAATTTCTGACCATAAGTTTCACCATTTTTAAAGTCTCAAATGGACA
This sequence comes from Nicotiana tabacum, assembly GCF_000715075.1. Lineage (NCBI taxonomy): Eukaryota > Viridiplantae > Streptophyta > Magnoliopsida > Solanales > Solanaceae > Nicotiana > Nicotiana tabacum. Next base: position 111,117,218 of record NC_134083.1, read on the forward strand.
AGTAATACAACCACAATATAGCATAGTTTGTCTTTCCCAGCACCAATACACAACCCACACTATGTCTACGGAGCCTCTATAGATACCGAAGAGTACAATGATATTGCCGGCAACAAGGCCCCGGCTATACCTCAAATAGAATACATAAAGTACAAAAGATTCATGACCTCGGAATGAAGTGGGGCTCACCAAGACAGCTGGGAAGAAGGTGCACTGCTATCACTGACCAATATCTCCTATTGTGGAACCACTTGCATCCATTCAAAGATGCAGCACCCCCGGCAAAAGGGACGTTAGTACTGTTGAATAGCACTAGTATATATAACTAAACAGCTTCTCAATAGAATGACAAATAAAATAAATATGATTATCATAATATCAATGGAAGCCTTAATTAACATCAAACTCAATTTAGGATTAAGACAAAGTTCAAATTAATTTCCTTATCTCACATTGAGAGATTTTTAGTATCGATATACCATTGTCCACAATACCAGTACCATTATTCACCATACCAATACCACTATTCACAATACCATTATTCACAAAACCTGTACCACCACACTCGTAGCACGGAGTCCGATCACGACCCGATCGGCTAGGCTATCTCAGTAGAAACATCAACCACAATTTCTCTCAATATCAATACCACCGTCTGTAAGACGGAGTCCGATCACGACCCGATCGGCTAGGCTATCCATTAGGGACATCGACCACAATCACAATTTCAATTACAATATCCAGCACAATCACCACCATATGTGCGGCATGGTGTTCGATCACGACCCGGTTGGCTAGGCTATCTTATTTGAGACATCAACCTTTTTATATCAATCATCGCATCTCATAATACATTCACATCCTTTCATTTCATTGGCACTAGTGGCCATAATTATAAAATCATTCTTGGCACATTGGCCATATTGAGTATTTCATGCTCACATTATCAATTTCAAATATCATCCTCATCATCAACAACAAATACAATTCAAATCAAAGTGTGTAGTACACATGTGAGCAATTTATAGTCTAATGCACATAAAGATATTTCACAAAATTTGGCATAATAGCCTTCATTTGAACTTGACTTAAAGTCGAAACATTATTAATGCACAGCCCATATTTTAACACATCCTCAATTGCTAACATAACATGAATAGAGCATTTGGGATGCTTGTTGGACATATATATTTCAACCCAATATTACTCAGAATAGCCAATTTCATAATGAATCACTCGGGACTTACATAATTTACATGAATATCGTGGGATTTAATTCTAAGAGAAGAGTTTAGCCAACTTACCTCGCTTGAGCTTCCTTACGCTCTAAATATTTCAGAATTCTTAGCAACTTCAATCTATCATAGAAATATAACAAATTGAATCAAAATTAGGAAGGTGGTCATGGTTCGAGCTCATTTAAGCATTTTATCAAACACTAAGTGTGCATTAAGCTTCCAAGGTCCTTTTATGGAGAATTCCATCATCCCACAGCCCAATCTTTACCATTTTTAGCTCAACAATCTTCCTACACCCTTTGATAACACATGTATGTAAAATAAACTACTCTCATGCCCAAAAATTATCTTGCTAGTTACCCATTTTCAGAAAATTTCGAAATTAGGGTTTAGGGTGTAGAATCTTACCTCTAGGATGAAGACCTAGAGAGCTTCCCTTCTTAATCTTCCAAAACTTGATCAAGAATTGAAGAAAAATTATTGAAGAACACCTTCTCACTCTAGGGCACTCTCTCTCACTTTAAAATATCAGATTATGTCTCAAAAATGTCCTAGAGAGTGTATTTAACGAAATAGGGTCAGGTTTTCAAAACCAAAAAATGGAGCTCCAGAATAAGGTATGAGATCACATAACCGATATGCAGACTCCATATCGGTCACATAATTGGTTACAAAATAGCCAAAAGAACTGTCGGTGTATGCGGTCACTATGCGGTCCGCATAACTGTTATGTGGTCGCATGATGCACCGCATAACAGTTATGCGGTCGCATAGTTGCTTCCAACTGACCCAATTAACTGCCTCACTCTGCGGCCATTATGCGGTCCGCAGAGTGGTTCTGCGGTCGCATAATGGACCGCAGAAATGCACTTTTTTGGCAAAAATTTTCCTTTACTTTTCGGTGTATTGTTCAAACATGTAAGCCTAGTCCGGCACCGTGAAACATTATTTTCTTTGTAAACTTTATCGGGCTTTACACTTAAGTACTTCAAAATTTTCCGGGGTGATACAATAACCTGGTCCTCAAGACGGACAACAATGATTCAGGTGGTGAGGATGCTGATACGGCTTACCTGACAAAAAGATTCCAGAAAATGGTTCGCATAAATGGAGGCATTCCAAAAAGGGGCAATTCCAGCAAGCCAAAATATTATGACCTTTGTCATAAGTGTGGTAAGCCAGGACATTTCATCAAGGATTGTCCTCTCCTCAAGCAAGATGAATACAAACACAACACAGACAAAGCAGCTAAGAGAAACCCGGTTCCTAACAAACTCTTCAAGAGGAAAAATGACGCTGACAATGTTATGAAACAAGCTCTTGCTGCATAAGGAGACTCTTCCAGTGAATCTAAAGAAGATGATGATCAAGGTGATAGCTCCATGATGGCAATGGAAAGTGAAGCAGCTGAGTATGACTCTATCTTTGCCTTGATGGCACAATCCGATGAAGATGACGACGATGATGATAAGGTAAATTTTCTAGATGTTCAAAGAAATGTGAAATCATATTCTCTTAAAAAACTTATATCTCTGGCAAATGTTTTAATTGATGCTTATGACAGTCTTATAAATGATAAAAATGAATTGACTATTGAACTAGGAGAAGCAGAACATTCGAGAGATGACTAGTAGTTGTTGTGGTAGATTTAAACTAAACCATTGAGAGTCTGAAGAAAGAAAATGATGTTTTAACTGAAAAAATTGCAAACATAGAACATGCGAGAGATGATCTAGTAGTTGTTGTGGTCAGTATAAAGGAGACCATTGAGTGTGTTAAGAAATAGAAAGAAGCCTTGACTGAAAAGGTTGCTAGCATAGAGCATGAGAGAGATGATCTATTAGTAGTAGTTGTAGATCTGAAGGACTAAAAGGAGAAGGCGGGAATGAGATTCTTCAAGAGGGAAAGGAAGTTGCGGATGAAATACATCTTAGGCTTGAAGCTGAGATAAAATCGGTGAAATCTAGTCTGTGTGCTGAACTTGAGAAGAACAAACAACTTCAAGAAGAACTAGGTAGAATCAAGAGTGATCTTGAAAAATCACTCAAGTGGACCTGGTCTTCTGATGCTATCACTACCATGTACACAAATAATGAGGGAAACAGGCAGGGAATCGGGTTCCAAAGGGAAAAAAAACCCTACAACCCTCATAGCAAGTACGTTATTGTACCTGAAAATTGGCTTTGTACTCACTGTGATAACACTGGGCACTTTAAGGAAACCTGTAAGGCTAAGTTTCAGTCTCAACAGAAAAACAAAGTGTTTTCTAAGAAGGTAAGTACTGCTAGAGAACCTGGTCCCACATATAAACGACGCAGGATGCCTGCTTGAACCAAAAGAACTCTCATTCATCCCTTTCCTCATTACAAGGGATCCAAACTTGTTTGGGTTCCTAAATCTACCCCTTGATTTCCTTGTGCAGGGAGAAATGAAGGGGAACAACAAAAAATGGTATGATTGGAAGTACAATCGATTTCCTTTCACTGAAGGCCCTGCAAGGAGGGAGTGTATCCTTTGGAAATGGCAAAAAGGGATACATTTTGGGAATTGGAAGGATTGGGGAGTCACTCTCTCATTCTACTGAAAATGTGTACTATGTCAACGGATTGAAGTACAACTTGTTGAGTGTTTCCCAAATCTGTGACAAGGGAAACAAGGTGGAATTTGTGTCAAAGGTATGCACAGTCACAAATCTTGTGACTGGTGAAGTGGTGCTAGTGGCGAAAGGATACAAAAATATCTATGTTGCTGATTTTGAGTCCCAGCAGAGTGGTGATCTCAGCTGTCTAAGTGCTATTGATGATGATGCTGAGTTATGGCACAGAAGGCTCGATCATGCAAGTTTCTTACTACTGAACAAACTGGTCAAGAAGGACCGGGTTCGTGGTTTGCCCAAGTCAAGCTTCAAGGATCACAAGGTGTGTGATGCATGTGATAAAGCAAATCATGCCAGATCCTCTTTCAAGCCCAAAAGGGAAGTTAGTACCTCAAGGCCACTTGATCTTCTCCATATGGATCTATGTGGACCTATGATAGTGCCAAGCAGAGGAGGAAAAAGGCACATCTTTGTCATTGTGGACGACTACTCCAGATTCACCTGGACTTTGTTTCTCAGAACCAAGGATGAAACCTTCCAAGTGTTTGTTGCATTTGTCAAGAAGATCCAAGTGAAGATGGGTAATAATGTAGTATGTATCACGTCTGACCATGGGACAGAATTTGATAATGCCAAATTCGACGAATTCTGTGTTGAAAATAGCATTACTCACAATGTTTCAGCTCCAAGAACACTACAATAAAATGGTGTTGTGGAGAGGAAGAATAGGACTCTTGAAGACATGGCAAGAATAATGTTGATTGATAGTGGTGTTGCAAAGGGTTTCTGGGCAGAGGCAGTCAACACTGCATACTACTTGGTGAACAGGTGCATGATCAAGTCCCTCCTGAACAAAACCCCGTATGAACTGCTAAATGGGAGAAAACCTAAGCTAACACACTTTAGGACATTTGGTTGTAAATGCTTTGTTTTCAACAACGATAAGGAAGCTCTGAGAAAGTTTGATGCCAAGAGTGACGAAGGAATATTTCTTGGATATTCATCACAAAGCAAAGCCTACAAGATATACAACAAAAGAACCCAGTGTTGAGGAAAGCATACATGTGATATTTGACGAAGAACTACACCTTCTTCGAAAAGTTGCACATGATACGGCTGATCAAGATGCAGAGCTATCAAATATCCCTGGTGAAGTTATTGACATGGCAAACGGAAAGGCTGACATGATGAGTCATGTCAAGGAATCCAATGAATATGGTGCGACTATGTTGTTACACTTTGTACGTGAAAGTATGCCATAAGTAATTGATGGAAGCTCAGAAATGAGATGTTATATCCCGCATTTTCGTATGTTGAAGTTTCGTCATAAGTTAATCGATGTAAGCGCAAGAATGAGATTAGTTTGGGATTATAAGTATTACGCTATTCCAAGCAAGTGATAAGTAAATTCGTGAAGGTGAGAGGGTAAGAAAATCGATGAAAATGAATTTTGTCGAAGTTTGACATTTCGTTATAAAATACAGTCCGAGCTATAAATACCCGGTATTTATGGACTAGTGTCATACAAGGTACCACATGACCATGATAGTAAGGTGCATGAAGTGTGTTAAAAGTGAGTAGTATTCTAAGTAATTTGGGATAATTCTTAATTATGTGGGTAATTGGTTAATTATTAGATTAATGGGGGATTAACAAAGTTAATTAAGTTATTGGATAATCTTAAAACCAAAAACGTGGCAGCAAAATGTAGTCAATCAAATGACTCTTGAATTATGTTGCTAGGTGTCATAATTTGGACATTATTTGGCCAAGACATCCCTATCAAGTAGAGCCCACAAAAATCCAACAATTTTAAGAAATTTACCTTATTAAGGTATGATTCTAAGTATGGTTCGAAGTATGGAAAGAGACGGACTAAGCTTTAATTCGGATTCGCAACTCTAAGAAATTTGTAACGAAGTTATTCGGTGTAATCGCAATGAGATTTGAAATTCTAAGTGAGCACGGTACAATCTTGATCAAGAACATCATACGGATTCTTCCCTACTTCGATCCGCCATTATGTGTTGTCGCAATTGACGTGTGTTTGAGGGATTGTCCAGAGAATCGGCTCAGGTATGTTAAGGCTAACCCTTTCTTTCATTTTGGCATGATCTCATAATTATATGTGTTTGATAACGAGGCATGAAGAGAAGTTCATACTCCCGAATTTATATACATTATCCTAGTCTCATAAGTTACAGTATTCTCCTTATCAGGACTTCATATTTAATTGAGTATTGTCTTCTTCCAGTCAAGAGAGCAGAGAGCCTATATATGCAGTATTATAGTATTTTCATTACCATCGAGCTATAATCCATGGGCAAGCCCCTATTGGGCAACCTCTGATCATATGGTAAGTTATATACCGAGCCTACTGCTGCCGAGCGCCTATGAGCGAGCCCAGTTGGCCGAGATACAGAGCCTTGTATGGCCGTGCGCCTTTGAGAGAGCCTACTACGGTAGAGTAGTTATATATACCGAGCTTTATAGGGACGGAGAGTTATTTTACTTACTATATTGAGAGAGCTGAGTCAGTATCAACATGTAAGCATATCCTCAGACTATCTTTGACTCCCAGTTACTTTCAGTTATTTTATTGTCAGTTCAGTTTCAGCTTTTAGTATATTGTATTACATAGTCCGTACACTATTTGTACTGACTTCCTTTTTGCCTGGGGATGCTGCATTTCATGCCCACAGGTCTCGATAGACAGGTCGAGAGTCCTCCAAGTAGGCGATCAACTCAGCGGAAGATGTTGGTGTACTCTATTTGCTCCGGAGTTGCTTCTTTGGTCAGTATGATTTAGATGTGTATTGTTTGGTATGGCAGGGCTCTGTCCCTACCCTTATGACAATTATGTATTCTTAGAGGCTTGTAGACAGATGTCATGTACGTAAAAGATTGTATGGCCTTGTCGGCCTATGTTCAGTGTATGAGTGGTTATTTTGGTCTTATACGCCCATATGTCTTATGTATAAGTTGGTATTACATATTGTATTCTACTTATCTCATGGCAGCTTCTCCGACTTAGTTATCTATGATAGTACGATATGAAAAGATACGTTATGTTGGTACTCGGTTGAGTAAGGTACCGGGTGCCCATCGCGGCCCATCGGTTTGGGTCTTGACAAAAGTGGTATCAGAGCAGTTCTGTCGTAGGGAGTCTACAAGCTGTGCCTAGTAGAGTCTTGTTTATGGGTGTCTTGTACACCACACTCATAAGCAGGAGGCTACAGGGCATTTAGGACTGTCACTCTTTCTTCTTTCTCTAGATCGTGTGGTAGAGCTCAGTTGTAGGAACTCAATTTCCTAAACTCTTTCTTATTCATAATACGACGATTCCTACATCTAAAAAGACGGTTGGTAAGAGATTGCATGTGGCTGTGAAAGAGTTGAGTTAGAGGAACTGGATTTTTCATGATGCTTATGATGGATAAATGTAAGGTCTTTAGCAGATCATGTGTGTACTAAGACGTGTAAGCCTTTTGATAAGGAGCCTTAAGGAAGGAATATCTATCCCCCCATGGTGAAAGGCAATGAGAGATTCAAAAGATAGATACAAGTTTCAACAAGTAAAAGAAGCAAGATAAAGAAGGGTACGAGGCGCCCAGCTAATGAAGATTATTAGTATTTACAATTCAAGCAGAGAAATATAAGCCTTTTGAGTTACCTTCAACAATAACAGAGGTATATATAATTGGCCACACCCATCTCAATTATACCCTATTGGGGGCTAAAAGGTGTAGTTTACGAAAAGGACGGGATATCAGGATCCGGTTGGGGTTAGAGTAACCCAAAATGCTAAATGGATTATTTGTGTTAGTTGACATTTCCGAAGGATATTACAAAGGTGCTAATAGATCTCCTTGTGAGGCACCCAGGTGGTGCACTATAGAATATTATAATTAGATGTGAATACTAGCATGATCAAAAAAAAAATTCAGAAGATAGGCACTAAAAGCCTGGAAGGGATAAATATTACCTTAGTGTGGCTCGCGTCTCTAGTAGAGAGAGAATGTTAAGCAACCCGAAGAGCCACTGGAAGGAGCAAAGGAGAGCTAAGAACAAAAGAATATCTTGTTCGAGTTTTCAGAATAAAGTGATAGACATAAATGTTAGCGGGAAATAAGAAAAGAGTTAATGAAGCATTATGAGTAAGACATGATACATGGATGACAATGGTAGATGAGAAGATGACAATATTACAGAGTCTATAGTCAAGTGAAGGAAAAGACGAGAGGTGACAGGCCTTGAGACAACAAAAGAATATAGGCGATAAAGTCATATCCTCATTTTGAGAAATAAGTTTGTTACTCCAACGTGACTACTAGAAGGAAAAGTTAGACCCCAGAGTAATAGAAATCAGTATGGACTGATGAACAAGGTAAACTAAACATGAACTAGGGACTGAGTAATAGTCAGCATCATGAGAATTTCAGAGATTGTGTCCTGGCGATAATAGAATAGAGGACAGAAGAATACCCTTTAAAGGCCATTCAGGAAGACGCTTCCCTAAAGCAAGCAAGGTGAGCAAAGTTAAGCTTAAGGGACTGTATGTGCCGATTACACTAAGTGTCACCCTCGCGAGTGAGGTATTTTGTCATCTCATGTACATAAGGATTACCGCGAGGCGAGGAAGGATCATCGATAATGTGAAAAGATGCCAAAGATGAAAAGGTAAAACATTTATACGTACATCATCGTGGCACTAAATCTTAGTGCTCCCCTAAAGAGGGGAATATGGTGTGATGTGGCATTAAGTCAAAATTAAGTGGTTCTAGTAACTATGGAATGGTAAAGGAAGAATGCGATAAAAAATGAGAAAGAGATGAGATTGCACTCATTCAAATCCTATAGATATGCTATGATTCTAGAACATTATGCAAGCACGATGTCAAGAAGAGGAAGTAAGGGTTCCTACCCGAGATGTTATTGATAGATAAGGAACCAGTGCGAGACGTAAGTTAAGACAAAGTAAATAACCCAAGAAAGATTATGTGGAATATTGATATGAGAATGGGCCAACGAGTAGTTAGTAGTTGATTCAGGAAGAGCTTAGTTATGGCTAAACAAGAGGACACAGAAAAATCAACAGATTGTGTAAGACGAACATAGTGAACCCTAACATGGGGAATTCAATCTAGCAGATACGACATCGTGACCCTTGGGAAATATTCAGACAAGAGTTGGGGTAGTTAAAGGTACCGTATGAATGTTATGGAAATAAAAGATAGTCTCACTGGGAAGAAAGTCAAAACTTCAGTTAAGGAGCAACCCTACAAGCACAAGTGCATGAAAATAAGTAACTACGGATAATTATAGGCGAGGAAGAACATCAAAAATTTTGTCAAGTATACGATGTAATAAGCTCGAAGCTTTACAAGAGTTAGAGGGTCCTCCCTAAGTATGACAACAAAAGACTAGCTGAGGAAATAAGGAAGAAGGGTTCAACCTAAGCATAGTAACTTGAAGAAGAAATGGTCTTGTAATAGCAGTCTCACTAAAACATTGTATGCACTCCATAAGAAAGTGGCACCTATCGGAGCTAATGAGCGGGAAATGAAACCAAAAGTAATATTCGAGACCATGTGAGTTGCAAAAAAATTCCGGCATGCATAGGAACTAAAAAAAGCTAAGTATACACGCAACAGAGGGGCAGAAAGACCAAGAAAAGTAATAGTTTACGTTTAAAGGAAGCTCAGAAGGAACAAAAGTGATTATGCGCTTAAGACTTCAGAGTTATATCCATGCAACATATATGTTGACATTCATACAGCCGTAGAAGACTCCGGTATAAATTAAAAGAATGACTTGAGCTTAGGGCATAGACAAAGGATTGAATTGTCAGAAGATTGTATCATAGATATTCCATAGCGCCGATAAAAGGATAAAGTAATAACTAATACCAGGAGCCGTAAATCAGAAGATAGCTTAAGCTTACATAAAGGTTGATCATAAGGAAGAGAAAACTAAAGAGTTACATCAACCAAGTAAATCAGGAGTCTGATTATTGGACCCAGAAAATTATAGAAATCATGATTGAAAACATTACGGAATCACCCTTAATATCATAGGTACGAGAGATATAGTACAACAATCGTATTCCATAACGGCTCTACGAGAAAGCCAGTTAGAAGAGTACAAGCCACATAAGAAGTCAGTATGAAGCTCCCACCGGATTGTGTATGCACCAGAGGTGCAGGTATTATAATAGAGCTTCAAGTCGTGGATGTGAATTATACCTATGTGGAAGGGAGGTCATAAAAGAGACAGAAGATGTGAGGCAAGATTTTAAGGTAAGTAAGGTAAAGGTGAACAACGTACGAGATACTCAAATGCATAAGGTTGTGAATAGTCCACACTTCAGATAGAAGGCCAGAAGCGCTGAGACTCAGTATCCAAGAATGATAACGGCATCGTTAGTGGCATATTTTCTGGCCTATGGCTTCTATGCATCGAAAGGTCTAGTTAAAAGAGTAAAGAAGAATTAGAGACGATGTGATGTCTCGCTTGATGTTCCAAAATAACACGAGGCAAGCAAGTTGAAGGAAGGTCACGAGTAGTATAAATAGATATGTGGAGGTCGCAAGCCAAAGTATGGTAAAGCGACAAGCTTTTAGGAAGGCAGGAGTCAGGATAAAAAATGACGAGTGAGAAGGTGATGAGAATGGATAAGTCCTCAGGATTAAGCCCATTAAAACAAGAGAGCTAATGGTTTCTCTAAGTTATAGAAAGCTCAGTATAGCCTGAGTGAACTCAAAGGAATCTAAGACTAGTAGCATTTAGAAGATATGGAATGCTGCCCTGGTAGTAGAATGAGGGTGTAATTGTGATAAATGAAAGATCACATTTGGGCCTTCGATTGAGTAATGATTTCATGCATTGTATAGGATTAAAATACTCACGTAAGGTGAATCACATTGGGATGCTATGAAATACGGTTATGGAAGCATGGTATCACCCCTGGTGGATCAATCTAATCATTTCAAATGTTCCATGATGCAGCGTAAGCCCTAGTGGAAATATATTACGTAAGAAATTTCAAGTTATCAATGGAAGATTATAGATCAACATTGAGTAAATCAACAATGGATGGGTAAAAGCTGCAAAGTACAAGATGAGATTAGGCCATCATTCTTAAGATGAACAGTAATGAAGAAGAATTAAAAGACTTAGTTTTATGCATATAAGATAAGCAACGAGAGTAACCTGGAGTTTGGTAGCAGACCTCAGTAACGATAAATCGAAGTAAGAATTATGGTATAGTATGGCCTACTTAGATGAAGTAAAGCTAATGACGCCCAGAGGGACAGCTTGACATAATTTTATATATGAACACAAAGTGAAGCCTAAAGTTTGGCTAAAAGGTGGAGGAAAGAAAATGAGAGAAGGGTCGCATAAACGCACTTACAAAGTTAGAGTCGTACAGGCTGCATGATAAAAGGTAGCAATAGTTACAAGATTGGGAGGATTCCGACCTCGAGTAGTGGTGTGAGAAAGAGGCCAAAAGGGGGGAATGCCCTGGCCTTTGGGATTCATTCACAACACAGTTGCCTAGATGTCAAGAGGAGTACTAATGAAAGTACGCCATAAGTAAATTGATGGAAGCTCAAAAATGAGATGTTACATCCCGCATTTTCGTATGTTGAAATTTCATCGTAAGTTCATCGATGTAAGCTCGGGAATGAGATTATTTTGGGATTATAGGTATTACGCTATTTCAAGCAAGTGATAAGTAAATTCATAAAGGTGAGAGGGTAAGCAAATCGATGAAAATGAATTTCATCAAAGTTTGGCATTTTGAGATAAAATACGGTTCGGGCCATAAATACCCTGTATTTATAGACTAGTGTCATATAAGGTACCACATGACCATGATCATAAGGTACATGAAGTGTATTAAAAGTGAGTAGTAATCTGAGTAATTTGGGATAATTCTTAATTATGTGGGTAATTGATTAATTATTGGATTAGTGGGGGATTACAAAGTTAATTACGTTATTGGATAATCTTAAAGCCAAAAACGTTGCAGCAAAATGTAGTCAATCAAATGACTCTTAAATTAAGTTGCTAGGTGTCATAATTTGGACATTATTTGGCCAAGACATCCCTATCAAGTAGGGCCCACAAAAATCCAACAATTTTACGAAATTTACCTTATTAAGGTATGATTCTAAGTATGGTTCTAAGTATGGCAAGAGACGGATTTAGCTTCAATTCGGATTCGCAACTCTAAGAGATTTGCAACGAAGCTATTTAGTGTAATCGCAACGAGATTTGAAATTCTAAGAGAGCACGGTACAATCTTTATCAAGAACATCATACGGATTTTTTCCTATTTCGATCCGCAGTTATGTGTTGTCGCAATTGACGCGTGTTTGAGGGATTGTCAAGAGAATCGGCTCAGGTATGTTAATACTAAACCTTTCTTTCATTTTGGCATGATCTCTTAATTACATGTGTTTGATAACGAGGCATAAAGAGAAGTTCATACTCCCGAATTTATATACATTATCCTAGTCTCATAAATTACAATATTCTCCTTATCAGGACTTCATATTTAAATGAGTATTGTCTTCTTCCAGTCAAGAGAGTTATAATCAATGGGCAGGCCCCTATTGGGCAACCTCTGGTCAGATGGTAAGTTATATACCAAGCCTACTGTGGCCGAGCGCCTATGAGCGATCCCAGTTGGCCGAGATACAGAGCCTAGTATGGCCGAGCGCCTATGAGCGAGCCTACTACGGCACAACAATTATATATATTGAGCCTTATAGGGTCGGACAGTTATTTTACTTACTATATTGAGAGAGTTGAGTTAGTATCAGCAGGTAAGCATATCTTCAAACTATCTTTGACTCCCAGTTACTTTCAGTTATTATATTATTAGTTCAGTTTCGGCTTTCAAGTATATTGCCTTACATACTTGGTACATTATTTGTATTGACATCCATTTTTGCCTGGGGATGTTACGTTTCATGCCCGCAGGTCTCGATAGACAGGTCGAAAGTCCTCCAAGTAGGCAATTAGCTCAGCGGAAGATGTTGGTGCACTCATTTTGCTCCGGAGTTTCTTGTTTGGTCAGTATGATTTAGATGTGTATTATTTGGTATGGCGGGGTTCTGTCCCTACCCTTATGACAATTATGTATTCTTAGAGGCTTGTAGATAGATGTCATGTACGTAAAAGATTGTATGGCCTTGTCGGCCTATGTTCAGTGTACGAGTGGTTATTTTGGTCTTATAGGCCCATATATCTTATGTATAAGTTGGTATTACATGTTGTATTCTACTTATCTCACGGCAGCCTCCCCAGCTTAGTTATCTATGATAGTATGATATGAAAAGATATGTTATGTTGGTACTTGGTTGAGTAAGGTACTGGGTGCCCGTCGCGGCCCATCAATTTGGGTCGTGACATATGTCTCTAATTGATGGAGAGGAACCTAGTCCCACAATCACAACAACAGAAACTGAGAACAGAGTTGTCGATGCGGTCCAAGGCACCCTACATACTGAGATGAGAAGCGGCCAAGAACCATAGTTAGATATACCTGGATCTTCTATCAATGAGATTTAGGTACCAAATTGGAAGCACAAAGGTTCACACCCTCTTAAAAACATAATCACTCCTCTTGATTCAGGAATTCAAACCAGATCAAAGGCTAGAAACACACTTGCCTTCTCAGTCTTTCTTTCTCAAATAGACCCCAAAACTATCAAATATCATTAAAAGATACAGACTGGATTACTGTCATGCAAGAAGAGCTTCATCAATTTGAGAGAAACAAGGTATGGCACCTGGTTCCGTGGCCTGTGGATCGTATTGTTATTAGAACCAGGTGTGTATTCAGGAACAGACTTGATGAGTTTGGAAACACCACAAGAAATAAGGCAGGGCTAGTAGTTCAAGGCTATTATCAGGAAGAAGGGATTTATTATGATGAAACTTTCGCTCCAGTCGCTCGAATGGAGGCTATCAGAATTCTTATTGCCTTTGCATCACATATGGAATTCACATTATTACAAATGGATGTCAAAAGTGCATTTCTGAATGGCTTTCTAAAAGAAGAAGTCTTCGCCAAGCAACCTCCTAGATTTGAGAATCATGAGCATCCTGAGCATGTCTTTAAACTTGACAAGGCTTTATATGGATTAAAGCAGGGTCCTCGCGCTTGGTATGAAAGGTTGTCAAAATTCCTTCTAGAAAATGGTTTCACAAGAAGAAAAATTGACAACACCCTTTTTCTGAAGAAACACGGGAGGAACCTCCTCATTGTGCAAGTTTATGTTGATGACATTATTTTCGGAGCAACAGTTGACTCTTTATGTGAGGAATTTGCAAAACTAATGGGAAGTGAGTTTGAAATGAGCATGATGGGGTAATTGAATTTCTTCTTGGGTTTATAAGTGAAGAAATCTCAAAAGGGGACTTTGATAAGTCGTCAGAAGTACATCAAGGAGCTGCTGAAGAGATTTGACATGGAAGCATCAAAAATCATTGACACTCCCATTGCCACAGCAACTCGTCTAGACATGGATGAACTTGGTTCCCTTGTGAATCAGACCATGTATAGAGGTATCATAGGGTCACTCCTGTATCTCACAGCAAGCAGAGCAGATATTGTCTTCAGTGTGGGACTTTGTGCCAGGTTTCAATCTAATCGAAAGGAATCTCATCTGAAGGCTGCCAAGAGAATCCTGAGATATCTCAAAGGAACACAGGACCTGGTTCTCTACTACCCCTCTTGAGATAACTTTTACTTAGTTGGGTATGCTGATGCTGATTATGCATGGTATCTGGTGGACAGGAAAAGCATGTTTGGAATGGCACATTTTCTAGGTTCATGTCTAATTTCATGGGGTACAAGAAAACAAAACTCAATGGCCCTCTCCACTGCAGAAGCAGAGTATGTGGCAATTACATCTTGCTGTGCTCAACTACTATGGATTAAGCAGCAGTTGGAAGACTTTTGAGTGTTCTCTGATTGTGTGCCCTTGCTATGTGACAATACCAGTGCAGGCCAAGAATCTAGTCCAACATAAGAGAACAAAGCACATTGATGTGAGTCGCCACTTTCTTAGAGACAATGTTGAAAAAGGGCTCATATGTATGAAATTTTGCAGCACAGAAGATCAGATTGCAGACATATTCACCAAAGCACTGAACAGAGAGCACTTTGAAAGAAACCGCTTGGCACTAGGGCTGATAAACCCAAGTTGAGAACCTGGTCCCTCGATGCTTTTCTATGAAAGAAATATATAGCTAGTTTAGCTAAAAAGTGTTTTCTGGCGAAGTCTAATTCATTTCTATACCGTTACAGGTAAAGACACGCATGATGATTACAGAGCAAACAAGTAGTTGATGCATTGCACGTTGGTCAAAGGATGAAGCTTACATTTACAAAACCGTCAGGGAACCTGGTTCCTTTGACACAGGTTAGTAGTTTCTCTGTACTCTCATTCACAATTTTTAAATGGTTCAAACGGCGCCATGTCATCACATTGTCAGTTTCTTTACTTTTCTAATTTTTGAACATAAGCGTTTCACCCATTGTGGAGCGACCCGACTACCCAAACTGCGGGCTTTCTTAACCAGTCCCTCATCTATCTTAAATACATCCTTTAACCATCACTTCCAGCACTATTCACATCAAAAATCCAAAATTTCCCTTTCTTTTCTATCTTTAAACCAAAACTATCTCTTCATCAACTCACAGCTTCCCACCATGTCTGAACACCAGGAAACTCAAAATGTTCCAAGTGTCACCCCCACTGAGCCCTCACCTATTGAAACGCCAATCATAGAACCCACACTCTCCACACCAACCAGTCCAAACCCTAAGGCAGAATCACCACCACCCTCTGCCTCCTCTCCTACCCAATCGAGTACTGGTTCTCATCGGAGTCGCAAAAGATCGACTCATAAGAAGTTTGTGGCTACGACTTCTCCTTCTGCCTCGCCGGAAAAACTAGTTGAAGCGGATACAGTCGAAGAAGAAGAAAAACAAGAAATATCCAGTCTACTAATGGAAGAATACACTGATCAAGACCAAGTTGTTGGTCATGTCCATGCTGAATCAACAATGACAGCCCCTAGTCTTGAGTCTACATGTAACATTCCTTCTTCTACCGGGTTTTCCTTGGGGTTACAAGAAAAAGAAGCCATAGAAAATATGTTATCGATAGTTGTTGAGGGTGTTGTTATTGAGGATGGTAAAGGTGCGTCTGAGTCTCTGGGGGAAGAAAATAGGACTCTGGTGGAGAATAGGGAACTTGTGCCTGTTAAACCATCGGCATCGGACAATACTACTGGGGCACCTACTGAGGGACATGTTCCCTCCATAGAGGAGCCAACTCTTGAGTTCTCTCCCAAAACCCCAGGTCAGTACTGATCCCGCTCCCTCTCCTCACTTCTAAGATGAGCCTTTATCTATGGTTGTTGCTGAAATGAGATCTTTATCTGAAGAGGAGAATGAGGATAGTGAAGATTGATTATAATACTGTGGCTATTGTTAGTTTTATTAGGGCTATAAGTGGACAGGCCACTACTCAAGCGCCAACTCCTAAGAGACCTACCACTAGGTTACAAAAGAAGGTGGCTCTTGAGTCTGTTATTAGGAAAAGCCAAGAACACCGAAAGAGGAGAAGATTGGTAAAGGATGGGAAGATTGTGAGGAACATGGTTCCTTGACTTGCAAGTTCTCACAGAAGCATTCTATCTCCTAGTCAAAAAGGGGATCTTCTGCGAGTGGTGAGAGTCGGAAGAAGAGTGAAGGTGATAACTCTGGTGAAAAGTAGTGGAAGAATCTTGAGAAAAAGTGATAGAAAAATCAGTTGGAAAGATAGTGTTTGAGAAGTCGGCTGAGAAAAGGAAAGAGTGCTCACAAATCGGTGAAAATGAAGGGTGATGCCGGTGAGGAACCTGGTTCTTCCAAGAAGGCAAAGGTTGATGATACCCTGGCTGCTGGGAAGGAAAAATTGAAAAATAAAAAGATGTTGTGGGGCCGTACATTTACCCCTGCTATTCTGGATATGGCTGGCATGCGACAGTTGGTGGAGATTTGTGAATTTCAACAATGGACGCACTTGGTCACAAGTGACAGTCCCAAAGTGTATGAGGAAGAAGTGCGCAGTTTCTATGCTGACTTCTTCACAGTTGAGGATGATCATATTTGCATGATGGTGAATGGTGTCAATTTTGTGATGGACTCTGTTGTGCTGGGATCTATTGTATGTGTGCCTGCTGAGGGATTGTCGCCGATTCAAGGCTCCTGCTCTTCAAACTTTAGAAATGTTATCGTGAAGGATAAGGCAGTTCAGCAGGGGGAACAGGTACACAAGAAGGCCCTCCTTCCAGTGTACCAATTGTTGTTTGAGATGGTTAACAAGGTTTTGCTCCCTCGTGCTGAAAGAAGGTCAATTACATCTCGAGCAGACCTAGTTCTCATGCAAGCACTGGATGGATACACCACCATCAACATGCCTGGCATTATGATAGAACACATGCAAAAGGTGGCAGAGTTTAAGGATGGTAATCATGGTCTGCCTTATGGGTTCCTTCTCACCAAGGTGTTTGAGTTCTTCAAAGTCCCTCTGGGAAAAGCTAAGGTGGGTACTCGTAAGCAAACCTTCTCTAAGACCACTCTAGAGGAGTGTGGGTGTATTGATAAAGTTGGAGGGGTTGGAAGCACTTCTACTATCTCCCAGTTGATCAACGCCCAAAATAGTGCCACTGACGAGATTAGGAAGCTGAAGGCAAAGAATGTCATTCTTGAGGGTCAGCTTCAGGAGGCACCTAGTTCTAGTAGCTCTCAAAGTACAGAGGTTGCCCGTCTGTCCAAGAAGAATGCCGATATCAAGAAACAGGTTGAGGACCTGAAGGAGAAACTGCTCAATGAGCAGATGTCAGCAAACGCTCAAATGGACATAGTCCTCAAAACCCTTGCCTCTTCCACTAAGCTAGAACGTGTTCCCTTTCCAGTATCAAATCCTAGTGTATGTCCTTTGTTTTAGTTTTGATGATGTTTATGACTGGTACTTCTGTTTTTGTTGTTTTTATTTTGTGGATGTGTTGGTAACAATGGAACTGCTCCCTGCTTAATTTCCAAAAATTAATAGAAGTTTCATCGTTTTGATGTGTATGTCTTGCTCTTTTGCTCTGTTTTTAGTCATGATTGTGTGCACACATGTGGCATGAGTTAACAAGGCTAGACTTCTTTTTGCTTATTGCTTGCTACTGATATTTTTATGATGCCAAAAGGGGGAAAAATAATTTAGGGGGAACAAGCTAGGGAACAGATTCAGGGGGAATACTGGATACGTGTGTATGCCATTCTGGTTCTTAGGAGGAACTCAATTATATGTTTGACATCATCAAAAAGGGAGAAATTGATACGTTATATGTACCTTGTTATGTATTGATGATCTAACAAAATTAATGATAAGAACCAGATAAGGAACCCGACACACATCCTCAAGTATGTGGCAACAAGACTTAAGCTGAAATTGTTAATCAATGCTTCATGAGTCAAAGAATCAACAAGGGGAACAAATGGATATTATTTCCCCTGGTGATCGTACTAGTCAACTCTCCAATAGTTGTAAAGTTGCTGCATGCACACGCAATAGTACGAAACTGTGCAGCAGTCAACTTCAATGGGAATGATCCTGTACCATCCATGTTTGCATCATTCAAGTGATGTCACCATTGTTATATTAATATTAAACCAAAGACAAAACATCACTTGAACTTTTGAAGAATCCATCAAGCACTCTCTCAAGTGACCAATCAATCTGGGAAGCGATTCTCAAGAACATCAAGAACAAAGAATAACATAACGACGGATCAGTTCCCTGTATTGAGTAATTACATATCCTTCGTTGTGTTGCACCTTTGTTAAAGTTCTTTACTTATAATTCCTACTTAGCTTAGTTAGAAGCATTGTGTAGGAAACATTTATAAATCATAAACCCTTATGTTTGTGTCTTGGCTAGAATTAGTCGAGTTGTAAGTCTTTGTAATAGAGTTATTATAAAGTGGCTTGTAATAAAGTAGTTACAAGTTAGTGAGGGATTAAGAGGTTAATTCCTAGGTTACAATAGGTTGTAATCTAAAGTTTGCTCAGTAGTGAAGTTGAAATCCTACAAGGGTAGGTCGTGGTTTTTAATCCCGTGAGTTGGGAGTTTTCCACGTAAAACTTCCTTCTGTGACTTACCTGCTGCAGCATGCGTGTGTTCTGTGGGAACTAATAGAGAACCTAGTTTTCTATATAGTTTGGTGGACTCTTAAATTCTATCACTTGGCATCTCCGGTTTCGGTCTGGCGAAGCAAATCCCGCTTTCGTTAGCCGATAACTTATTCTTCAACTCTTTTTCGCCAATTTTTTCGCATTTTTATCATTTTTCGCACAAGATTGTTTTTACACATAAGAAACATGTGATGAGCATAATTCAGGTAAAAAATAATGTGAACTTCCCCAACTCATACAAGAAATAATACGCAAACACACTCAAAAATATTCACTTTTCAATATTTATCAACTTTGTTGTACAAATGGTAGTAAGCCAAATACAAGAACAACTGAGCAGTAGAAAGGGATTGATGATTTAGTTCAGTTGATGCGATACATCTACAATAATAGGTTTGGCAATTAATATAAACTAATATTTTGCCTTTAACATACACCTTGTTCCGCCCTAAACACAAGGTAAATTGTTGTTGCACGAGTCATCATGAAAGGAATAGTGCATGTTTTTGTTGTACATAGAAAATGTTGGACGTTACAAAAGATCAGTACATCAAAATCCTCACCTGTATTCTTTTGGTAGTTGATACCCACTTCTTGAAAATTAATGCCTTTATTGCTAATCCAAAGAATATGATTGTCGCTTGGTGATAACTAGAAACTCTAGACATGTGCGCCTTATTAGCCATCAACACTTATAAAATAATCATATCAATATATATGTTTTTGCAAAGTAGCTCTGGTTTTCACTTTTTTATGTTGGAAACCTTAACCAGATGTTCAAATTAATTGGCGTAGAGAATATGTCACGGCCCAATTTAGGTTCATGATCGGCACTTAGGAGCATGTATTCCCAAGCAAGTCTCATCGGTATTTTATAGAAAAATCAGTAGAATTTTATCTGTTCTTGAACTATCCAAATATTTTTGTGTCAAATCAACAAAGAACATCGTAGTATCAACAAACAATATAACTTTATCAATTAATCAAAACAAGTCTCCACCATTATTAACCAACCCACTCACAATTAGAAATACTAAATGCATCTTCAAATTCAGTAAGAACGTGCAATACTCATCACAAGCCTAAAATAACGAAAGAATACTTATGACACTAAAAGATTAATATGGAGCGACTCTAAAAGTTCAAACGAAAAGGACAATAACAATTAAATAAACTATTTGCCCATGTGAAGCAAGGGACTGACCAGAATTTTCTAACTTGTATGCTCTAGCTAACGAGATCCTCGCTTGCGTCAATTATTGTTTCTATTAAAAAATTATGGGGAGTGAGTCGCTAACTCAGTGAGTAATAATATTTAATCACAATTATTTTTAATGGGGGCAGGTCAGAAAATATACCAGTATAATAATCAGAAGATATATGAAAATGTCCTTTTAGATTCAGTAAATAATAATCAGTCTCACTATGTGTTTCATGTGAATATGAATTAATTAATAAATTCAGTAATCACTGTGTCATATCAAATATTTATGTTTGGGAGGTTTTCAGTAAAGGATCATGAAATCAGTATAACAGTGGATCTTTTTGCGAGAAGTCAAATATAATAGTAGTCCCTACTCGAGGAAAATTGGTAACGGTATGTTAGTTCTACCTTCCCACTAGTAATCGGTGATCGGTAATTCAGATTTTACAAAGTTCACCAGGTCTAATGAACTCGCCTTTAGCTACGGGATCTTTCAAAGTCTCCTCCCATTTATACTTATCTTTGTAATCAGTAAATACTCGTACGAACAGTACAGGACATTTTAATTCTTCTTAAATCATGTAATTTTATTTTGGTAACGGTAATCATATTTCAAGTAACATTAAACACATGTCTAGTAACAGTGAGAACATTTAAAATAACGGTAATCATCTCAAAATAAATGTTTCGAAATCAAATCGAGTAAAGGTTCCATATGCAAATTCAAAATAGTCGGTAACATATTCATTTTAAAAATTATGTGTAAATGATGCAAGTTATGAAAAATACTTGTTGCAGTAAAATTACTACTCACAGTACTCGTATCGAAATACCAACCATGTCAAATCAAGCAGTCCATACGACTTCTTTGATCAATCTATATTACCGCAAACAAAAGTCTAAGTATCAACTTCGTGACGTACCAACATAATTGGGTTCTATTTGTAACAGCCCGACCAGTCGTTTTAAGAATTAGCATTCCTTTCGGAGTCTTAAGCTCTGCAGTAGCTTCGTATTATGTATTATAGCTTGTGTGTGTGGCCGGGTTCGGTTTTTAGATGATTCGAGATTGATTTGGAAGAATAATTCTTATTTTAGAAGTTTAATTGGTAAGAGTTGACCGGAGTTTGAATTTTGTGTAGACGACTCTGGAATGGTGTTTTGATGATTCCAATATCTTTGTATGATGATTTTGGACCCGAATTTTGATTTGAAAGTCTGTAGGTTGATTTGATGCATTTTGGCAAAAGTTGGAAAGTTGAAGGTTTGGAAGGTTGGGAGTTTTGACCGGGAGTTGACTTTGTTGATATCGGGTTCGGATTACGACTTCGGGAGTTGAAATAGCTTGGTTCTGTCATTTGGGACTTGCATGCAAAATTTGAGGTCATTTGGAATTGATTTGATATGGTTCGACATGAATTTTAGAAGTTGGAAGTTCATTGGTTTATTAGGCTTGAATTGATGTGTCATTCATAGTTTTGGTATTGTTTGTTGTGATTTAAGGCTTCGAGTAAGTTTGTATTGTATTTTAGGACTTGTTGGTTTGTTTGGATGGGGTCCCGGGGACCTCGGGTATCTTATGGGTGAGTTTTGAGCAAGTTTGGGCATTTTGGCACTTCGATGATGTTCTGGAGCAATTGAAGTGTGGAGGGCAATTTTTGGAGTGCTGAGGTCACTTTTGGAGTGCTGAGGCAAAGCCTCAAGTGCGGCCGCAAACCCCCAAGTGCGGAGGCACTGGTCAAAGTGCGGATCGCGCTGAGAGCCGCAACAGGGAATATGCAGGTTTGTTGGTCCAAATTCGGGAGCATATATCTCTCAATCTTTGAAGAATGTGGGGATGATCCAAAAATAAAAGTTGTAGATCTTGAGTCTAGTTTCCAAAAAATAAAACCTTTCATCATTTGGCTATTTGTACAAAAAGTAATGATCAATTTACTAAAGATTGGTAGTGCCGTTACTACTGAAGTGCGGCCGCACAATATGGATTGCGGCCGCAGAACTTGGAAGTGCGGACCACACAAAAGAAAAGTACGGTCAGCACTGTGGGAGATTAGATCTTGTACAATATAAATGAGATTTTTGGACTTTTATTTTATTTTTCACCACATTAGAGACTTCGGAGCTCGAGTTTGAAGGGTTTCAACCTACACCTTCATCTACAAGCTTGGGGTAAGTGAATCTAAAATATATCTATGAGATTTACATGGATCCATCACTAGATTTAACATCAAACATGAGCATTCAAAAGAAAAATTGGGTTTTTTTGTCTAAACTTTTCTAAAGTGAATAATTGAGTTTTGAATATTGATTTGAAATCGGAATTGGATAATTTTGATATGGTTGGACTCATATCGGTATGGGTGTTCGGATTGTTTGAGTTTTGTCAGGTTCTGAGGTGCGGGCCCGGGGTTGACCTTTGGAGTTGACTTTTTAGTTTTCATTAAAGATCGAATTTTTATTATCCAGAATTATTTCATTAAGTCATTGTGGCTTGATTTGAGCCGTCCTGATATTGTTCCACACGAAAAGTCATTTTAGAGTATTAATTTAGCTTCTTTGAGGTAAGTATCTTGCTTAAATTTGTGTGGAGCAACTAACCCTTAGGATTTGAGTTGTCCATGCCATTTGTGTTGTGTGAAAGCCGTGTACGCGAGGTGACGAGTGCCTACTCGGGCTTATATGTGGAAATTGACTTGTTTAGACTCTTACTCTTCTTTCATGTATTTATTTGGAATTGTTAGCACATGTTATATCCTTTATTTGTCATGTTTACTTTCACATGCCTTATTTGAAATTGTTGTTACATGATATTTTTTTGTTGTCAGGTTATTCTCATGCATTTAGACGTAGTTGCGAGTTCGTTCCATCTCTTTCATTGTTAGTCTATTTCATATACTAGAATCAGAAGTTTTCCATTTCATGGAAATGCCTTCATTATCGAGTATATCTTTAAGGGAATTAATTGAAGTTGAAGTTATTGAAAGTCATTAATCCATTTTAATTGATGTTGTGTTTAAAGGGGGTATTTTCATTGTTGAGTTACCTTCCCGTTTATTTTGTTGTTATTGAGATTCGATACATATTGTGTTTGAGTCGTGGGCTATTTGTTGTGGAAATATTGATATCGTTGGTTCTTTTGGAAAGGTTGTGGCCTATGGGCACTTGTTGTACGAATTGATATGTTGGGTTGTTGTGATGTTATCATATGTAAATTGTTATGAGGATTGGTTGTTGTTATGCAGATCATAAAGGTTGCATTTCACTGTTGTTGTTATGCGGGGCATAAGGGTGGAATCTCACTATTGATTGTGCGGAGTGATACGGGTGGATATTGTGTTATTGTTCAGGCGGAGAGATAAGAGTGACTATTATGAAGAGTGATACGGGTGGCTATCGGAGTGATACGGGTGGCTAATGATATTGTCAAGGCGGAATGATACAAGTGGTTATCAGAGAGATAAGAATTTCAATGTCAGGGATGGTGTGTGATGGCCTGGGGGCATTATGTTCAATATCTGTGTGTTAGTGTGATTCTACTTGTGTATGTCATACACCTTACGTGACTTGTGTTACTTTCAATGAGCTACTCGATGTCTTTGATATGTCTTGTTGACTTGGGTTGTAATAGTACATTCGCACAAGCATACATCATAGCATGCAGCTTATACTAGTTCAAGAGTATAGAACTTGACGTTTATTGATCATTCCCATGTATTCTTGTATTATCTGCTTTCTTGTTGATATTGAGCATATGACCATTCCGGGTGGATTGTGATAGTGAGCCTATGACCATGCCGGGTGGATTGTGATTGTGAGCCTGTGATCATGCCGGGAGGATTGACATATTGACACGTGAGTTGTCCGTGCGGTTCTGATTAGAATTTTGGGCACAAGGTGTCGTCTGCGTACGATTTGTGGTTTGAGACTCGTGACTTGTGATTATGAGATAAGGTATCTCAGAAAAATTACATTGCGAGACTTATGTTAGAACGACTTGATTAATTGGTTATTAATTGTTTTCCTTATCTGGTCTCAATGGTACTTTCATGGTGTTCTTACTACTTTACTATTTATATAACATGTTGACTCTTGTTGCCATTTACTGATCCCTGATTTTATTATTAGCTTTATACTTCTATACTGCGTAGGTTATTTTGACTAGTAGGTGTCTTTACTTGTACCTTGTCACTACTCCATCGAGGTTAGTCTTAATACTTAAGGTACCGACTGTGGTGTACTCATACTATACTTCTGCACATTTTTATGCAGATCCAGGTATTGGAGATATCCGACTCAAGTAGAGATATCGCAGTCCCTTAGAGTCCTTTCCTTCCATTGTACTGTCAGCTTGTTATTCGAATAGTATTGTATTTCAATCTTTGAGATTTTTACATGTATTCAGCTAGAGTTCGTGACTCTGTATTACCTAGTCCTGGGAGGTTGTTATGATTATTGCTGCGTAGGCTTCTTTTCCTTTTATTTCGGTATTCATATTAAACTTTATTTTAAATTATCATTGTTAAACTGGCTTAATTGTTGTAAGTATTCGGCTTACCTAGACTTAGAGACTAGGTGCCATAACGACGCCTAAGGTAGAATTATGGGTCGTGGAACTATTCTATCAAATTCCTCTTGGTTCATATAATGACTGGTCATTTTGAGCATTTGTATCCAGTTTGGTGGTTTGAGGTCATGATTAGCTTCATATGGTGTAATATGACTTATGTGTATCGTCTTTTTTGATTTTGGATTGATTTGAAAGAATGATTCTCATCTTAGAAGCTTTAAGTTGGAAGAGTTAACCAAGTTTGAATTTCGTGTATTTGACCTCTAATCTGAGTTTTGATGATTCCTTTAGGTCTGAGATTTGAAAGAATGATTCTCATCTTAGAAGTTTTGATGAGAGTTAGCAATTTGAAAGTTTGGAAAGTTTATAGGTTTGACTGGGAGTAGAATTTGATGATATTGGGTTCGAATTATTGTTCTGGGAGTTATGATAGGTTTGTTATGTTATTTGGAACTTGTATGCAAAATTTGAGGTCATTCCCGGTTAATTTGATATGGTTCGGCACGAGTTTGGAAGTTGAAAGTTTAAAAGTTCATTAAGCTTCATTTGAGGTGCGATTCATGGTTTTGATATTGTTATGTGTAATTTGAGGTCCCGAGTAAGTCCGTGTTATGTTTTGGGACTTGCCGGCATGTTTGGACGGGGTCCCGAGAGGATCGGGTGAGTTTTAGTGTAGTTTCAGGCCATTTCGGGTGGATTTTGTGTTGCTGATTGCTGGTGTATTTGCAGAGCATTGCGATCGCGGAGATAGGATCGCGATCGGGTAGAGGAAATTGGTATGGGTTGTTTTATATCTTCATGTTCGCGAGTGTTAAAACCCGTTCGTAGAGGCTATGGAAAATGAACTTCGCGTTTGCGTTTCTGGAGTCGCATTCGCACTTGTAAGCTCGGAGCTGGAGAACCCTTCTTCCCGTCGGTGGGATACGGGTCACGTCCGCATAATGTGGCGTATGTGGGCATCGCGTTCACGTGGGAAGTGTTGCGAACGCGTAAGGCATTTTGTGGCAGTGCATTTTTGTTCATCGCGAATGGGATGGTTCTTCCGCGTTTGCGAAAATTATATTTGGAGCAGATCTATAAGTACTTTGTTTCGAAGGCTTTGGTCATTTTATCATATTTTGAGTTATGAAGTTCGTATTTGGGCAATTTTGGAGGTAATTTTTACCACATGGATTGGGGTAAGTATTTTTGACTCGGTTTTGATTACATTTCTTGATCTATCTTCGATTTTGGCATTTGGAGTATTAATTTAAAAGAGAAATTGGAGGTTTTTTGTCTAGTCTTTCCTAAAGTGAATTATTGAGTTTTGAATATCGATTCAGAGTCGGATTTGAGTAAAATTGATATGGTTGGACTCGTATTCGAATGGGTTATCGGAATTTATGAGTTTTGTCGGGGTCCGAGGTGCGAGCTCTGATTTGACTTTGAGTATTTAATTAAACATTCGACTTTTATCGCTTGGATTTATTTTCTATAGCATTATTTGATATGTTTGAGTTGCTTTTGGCTAGTTTTGAGCCGTTTGGAGGATGATTTGCGAGGGATGGCATTTCTAGAGTGTTGCTGGCTTGCTTGGTATTTGATTTGGCTTGTTTGAGGTAAGTAACATATCCAAACTAGGATTTGAGTGTATTTAACCCTAGAAACTACTTTATATGAAAGGTATTGGGGTGATATATGCACTAGGTCACGGGCGTGTATACATGCACTGGTGTGTTTCTGATTTGTGGTGTCTTTTAGACTATGATCGGAATTATTTTGCTATCATACCTTATTATACCTGTGTTTTCCCTACTTGTTCGGTTATTTGAACTGTTATTCATGTTAGACATCATGTCTAGGTTATGTGCTATTTGTTCGAGACTTGATAGGGTTATTCTTGCCGTTTCTGAGCTATTTATCTTATTTGTACACATGTTCTTAGTCATGGTGCTATATCCGTAGATGATATCTCTGTCTCAGTACTTCTTATTTGATTGCTCACATGTTGTTGATGCCTCCTATGTGTAACACTGATAAACTGAGTATCGTGAGATGTGTTTATCTGAGATTTGAACGGTAAATGACTGAGTTTGGGCCATGAAGTCGATTTGGTATTGATTATGAGGTGAAGCATACGCTAGGCCCATATTGGGCTAAATGTTATTATTTTGGGGCGACACGTACATCAGGCCTCACTATTGGGCTATATGATTATCATTAGCGCTTGGATAGGATTTGCCCCTCCGAAGTCTGATATGCTAGCAGTGGGCGCAGGCACATTGTTATATACACGTACTCGATGATGGGCATTTATGTGAGGCACCAATACAGTGCTAAGTGTGATTATTTTGATGGATCCACATTGATATTATTTGGGGCATTTGAGCAAGGCACCTGGAGTGTACCAAGATTGTGTGTACTTAATGATTCCACTATCAAAACTGATTTCTTGACATGTATACTTGACATGTAGGCATAGAGATATACCTTTCTCATGCTAGCATGTGACGTGACATTTGATTACTTGACATGTATATTTGACATGTAAGCATAGAGATGTACCTTTCTCATACTAGATGGTGATATGACATTTGATTACTTGACATATATACTTGCCATACAGGTATAAAAATGCCTTTTTCGCATAATAATTGGTAAACAAAAAGGGCTTATCTGATGTTGTAATTGGGAAAAAATATGGTTCTTTCGATAAACTCAAGTTTAATTGATTTTAGTGAAAGATTTGAACTTTAACTGTTATACTTGAAAGGCATGTTTCCTTTCCTGTAACTATGAACGAGCCAAGCATAGTATCTTTTAAGTCATTCACTATTGCTATCTATTTTTCATTATTATGAATTGTCATTGGCTATTGATGTTGGACTCTGGCCGTTTTCCGAGCTCGTCACTACTTTAAATCTGAGGTTAGGTTTGTTACTTATTGAGTACATGAGATCGGTTGTACTCATACTACACTTCTGCACATTGCGTGCAGATATTGCAGCTGAGTTTGCTGTGTATGGTGGTAGCTGGCATTGAAGATGTACCTGCGTTCCGGTGATAGTTGTTACTTGTCCTTGGTAGCTTTAGATTTTGAAATTCTATTTATGAATATTTCGAACATATGGTGTATTTATTTCATTCCAACTTTATAAATTCTAAGTCTTAGAAGCTCATAACTTGTACTATCAATCCTTGGGAGTTTGTATATAAAATTCAATTATTTTACTCATTTACTCTTAATTATTCTCATACGAGTTGTGTTGAATGTTACTTGGCTTACCTAGCAGGTTGGATTAGATACCATCATGACTGGTTGGAGTTTGGGTCGTGACTGTTCCATTCATAATACCCTTAGTTACGCTACCCATGACCTTATCAAACACTTCACTGTAATTCTTTCTTCCCCAGTTCATGGAATGTTCAGCATTCATTAATTAATTAATTTTATCATAATAAAATAATTCATATTTAATGATACCTATAATAATTAAACATCAATGTTAATCCTAGTATCACAATTTAACTCAAGTCAATGATCATGTATGTATTATTACTAGTTTAATAAAATTAAGAATACACTGTTACCTTATTCTTTTATTCACTGCGTCAGTTTTTGTTCTATGTATACCTACACTGAATCGAGGTGAAATTCCTCTTCATGTTCCCTTTTAAAACTTGTTGCCAGAAGGACCTCATTCCCTTTTAATTTTCTTGTAATGCTTTCTGATTATGAAGGTAAATTTTTCTTTTGCAGAGGCTTCGTGGCTCCTTCTCAGTTTTCCTTATTTCAGATTCTTCATAGTTGGAGATAAAGTTTTCCACTACCCTAGTTCATGTCTTTCTCCATCTGATGGGCAACGGCCCATTCATTGCTTTTTCTTTGTTTTTCTTTTTTTTTTAATTAGTCTTACTAAATGACCAATATGTCCTCATTCAAATTATGTGGTATTACATCAACTTATGAAATACGGTCCCCCAATATAAAATAAGTATGTATTTGTAAACTGAAGCAAGTGAGGCTACTACCTTGTATAGCATCTTCCGCTTTCGAAACGGTATGAGTTCTCCACAAAACATTCACAAATACAATTTCTTTTGACCGTAATTTTCTTATTTGCCTATCGTCAACCGTCATCGACTCCTCCTCGTAATTCAACTTCTTGAATATTAACGTCTTTATTGCTAATCCAAAGAATATGATTCTCACTTGGTGATAACTAGAAACTCTAGACGTGCATATTATTAACCGTCTAACACTTGCAGAATAAGCAAATCACAATATATGTTTTTGCAAAAGAGCTCTGGTTTTCAGTTTTTAAAATTGGAAACCTTAACCAGATGTTCAATTGCCGTAGAGAATAAAATCTGATTCTTTCTTTGACATGAAAATTGATTTATAGATAGTCTACATCATATATATAAATAATAAAACCCTGCAAACGGTACTCTACTACCGCTTGCTGGTTCCCTTTATCGACTAGCCATGACTAGGACAAGAATCATGACTATTTCATGAGAGATTACTGCTAATTAGGTTGCCCAGTACTACTTTCCTTCTCGTGTTGATCAACTACATTGGTTTATGTTTCTTGACAATTGTTAAATGGAGCGATTAATTAATTAATTAATTTGGCTTTATAATCATTAGTGTATGTTAGCATATGCTCAATCAAGAGAAGTCCACAAGATTACACAAATTAATACTTGTAGATTCTGAACCTTGATTTCTCAACCAGCTAGCATGCATCATCCTATTACTACTCGATGTATTTGTGATCTGAGATAAAGGTATGGAGAAGTATATATTGTATATCACTAATGGGTGCAAGAAGATAAAGAAATTGCAGCAGGCATTATTAAAATGTTGATGTTTGTCTTAATTAGAGGAGGAGATCTAGCCTATAGGAGGAAACTGGAGAGAAACATGAATTACGGCCGATTAGTAGGGGTACTCTTATTCAAGGCTGTGTTGCAGGTTTAAGCAGGTGCTTCAACGTCAAAGTTGGATGAGCAAGCTAAGCTTGCACGGCGGATGGAAGGAAAGGGACAAACCTGAAAGATCGATGGAAGAGAACAAATCGTCATGTTGGACAGCGATATATTTACGAGAAGGTCATGAGAGACTGATGGATGATTGTATATGGTAACCGATTTCGTTGGCAGGGGAGTTGCCTCGAGGGTAATCTCATAATGGATCGAGCTCGAGCTCGAAGATAGAACATCACACCTGGAGATCGAAGTGTCCATTGAGATCGAGGCCAGCAGTAATCGAGATCGAGCATGATTGACTTCGAGTAAGGCGTAATAACGGAATGGCGAGATATCAGTAACCGGTCGAATGTCAAGGCGAAAATCCCGGAACAGATCAAATCAAAGCGGTTATTAGCGCCAATTATGGGATCTACTTCCGTTATAAGAGTTGTACCTTATTTATGATTCCTCTATTATAGAGGG
This sequence comes from Nicotiana tabacum, assembly GCF_000715075.1. Classification (NCBI taxonomy): domain Eukaryota; kingdom Viridiplantae; phylum Streptophyta; class Magnoliopsida; order Solanales; family Solanaceae; genus Nicotiana; species Nicotiana tabacum. Next base: position 111,147,515 of record NC_134083.1, read on the forward strand.
ATCCCATTCACTTGTAAAAATAATATTATTCACTGATAAGAATATATATATACGTTGTTTTATTTTTTCATCACTGTTCATCGTTGTTTGTTCTATCCTATATTGTTCTTATTAATTAACCTCGAGACTATCTCGAATCGAGGCCGAGGCATCGTTTGCAGGCCGGTTCGATTTATTTTATTGTCCAAGTTATCTATTTAATTCGTTGTTTATCAATTGGTGCTGGGTTAAATCACATATCCTTTAAACCACAATATAAGTTTAATTGTTACTTAATTTTTAGGATAAACAGTTGGCGCCCACCGTGGGGCTAAGGATAATAGTGATTGTTCAGTACTGATTCTGGTAAAACGCACTATTTTACACTTGTTCTTGTCAAGCCTCTTTGCTTTCAGGTTAAAACATGTCAAACTCACAAAACGTATCCTCACACGGTGACAATAGCCTAGGATTCCACGGTGAAAACGAAAATGTGATTGCTCCTGGAGTCGAGGTGCCACATGCTTATTTTGGAGAAGCACCGGTTGCCAACCCAGTCGATGTCAGTTCGCACGTTGCTCTAAAGGCGGACCTAGGCGCACGTTTCGATGGGAGCGTACGCAGAGAAGGCCAATCTAGTGACCAAGGAACACAGGGCAGAGGAGACGAAGGAGTAAGCCTCCTAGTAATATTCGAGATGCTTCAGGCTCAGCAAGCCACTATTGCTCAATTACAAAATCAACATAAAGCTCCGAATAGGGTCGAGCCAAAAATTACTCACCGTACTGAGCCAATACCGGAAAGGTCGAATGGTAACGAATCGGGGACTGATCCTACAGTAATGAAAATGCTCGAGGAGCTCACCAAAATAATTGAATCAGGGGAGAAGAGAATCGAAGCCAATGAAAAAAAAGTGGAGACATACAACTCTCGAGTTGACCAGATACCGGGGGCGCCACCAATCTTGAAAGGAATGGATTTGAAGATGTTTGTACAAAAGCCGCTTGCTCCAAGTACGGCTCCAAAGCCTATTCCAAAGAAGTATCGTATGCCAGACATACCCAAATATAATTGGACCACTGATCCCAACGAGCAAGTTACTTCATATACATGCACCATCAAGGGTAACGATTTAGAAGATGATGAAATCGAGTCTTTCTTCGAGACTGGCACCTAGCATAATCGGCAACACAGGACAATCTAACCTCAGCAGCATCATAAATTTTCTTTACTCGAGTGTTAGCGGCTTCAGCGTCAGCTCGGTAGGAGGCCACGAGCGCCTTCGCCTAGGATGTGGGCATTGCAAGCTCAGCGGCCAACCGAGTCTCGATCTCTTCAACTTTCTAGGCTTGGGCAAAGTTCTCCACCTTCACACTTTGGAGTTGACGCTCAACCGAAGACAGTTGGGCCTGAACCGCATCTTTCTCCGAGGCGAGACGGTCCATTCTCTGCTTCCACCCCAAAGTCTCTGCCTCTTTTATCTTGGCCTCCTCACGAAGCTGCTCAACTAATTCGGCCTTCTGCTGAACCTGCAGGATCAAAGTGTTAGTTACCAATATCAAGTTAATACATAACAAGCTCCCAAAAATTTACATTACGCGTTCAATGAGCTCAGTCTGATCTCGTTGAGTTCTTGTCAGCTCAGCTTGAATGCTCATGATCTCCTCTTCTTTTCGCACATAGGAGAGTTTGAGGGCGTTTCTCTCCTCCGTAAGCTTCATGAGATCAGCCTCACATTAGGCCAGCTCAGCTCGGTACTTGGAAGATGCTTCTCGATGAAGCGTTGTAGTCTATACAGAAAGAAAGGAAATCACACTTAGAGAAATAAGAACAAACGCAAGCATGGTAGCACGGGCTAAAACTCACTTGGTTCAGAAGCCGCTAAGCCTCATCAAAAATGAGTGAGGCATCAAGGTCGGAAACATCATCGACCCCTGCGAAGCAACCACAAAATATATCGTCCCCTTCGGGGGCCGTCCCCACATCAGGGGTCCCCATGGATCGGGCATCCCGAAACTGCCCCTCAGAGAACGTGTGGCGGGGCGGCGAATCGTCAATATTAATTGCCCCGAGCGAGTCACTTGGGGCATTTTCTTCTCTTTGAAGGGCCTCATATCTAGACCCTTCGGTCACACCCACTGGTTGCTCATCACGGCAGGAGGCATCATCAACACCCGATGATTCGGGGACTCTGCTCGGACCTTCCCCCGAGATTACCTCGGTCTGCGGCTGACCCCCCTCGACCGTCACCGGCTCAGCAGCTTTCGAAGCTTCGATGTTTTCCCTCTTCCGAGCCACCAGCAGGCAGTCAGTATCTTCTCCTTCCTCATCTTCATCTCGTAGTATTAGGACTACCTCGGCAGGCAGAACGGCGAGATCAGTCTTCGACTTCCGAGCCCTGCTTTTCTTGGGCCTTGGGGTATCTAGTGGCGAGGCCTTTCTCCTTTTCATATCTTTGGTCGGCTTCGGGACCTCCTCTTCCACGAGGGGAGGTGGCCTCATAGCGACACTATCTCCAAGACCTGTATGACAAGAAATCAAGTTAAAAGTAAGTATTTCACTAGAAATGATCAAACACAGACAGGGGAACTTACCATGAGTTTTGGCCTCCCATCGAGCCTCAACATACGAGCGCTCAGCATACAAGCGCTCAGCATAGGAAGAGGTTAAAACTAGTTGTCGAACCCAACCTGCAAGATCCGGGACTGGACCAAGAAACCAGGGGGAAGCTGACCATAAAGAAGAATGTAGATGAGAAGAGGTAAAAGAAACATAACAAGTGACCAAACGTTATAGGTGAAGTTCTACTTGCACTTTATGTTCCATTCTTAGGGGAATGGCATTTTTTTGGCGGGGATTGAATCGGAGGTCCTGAATCGGACAAACCGGCACATCCATCCATGGTCCTTGTCCTCGTCTATGCTCGAGAATAGCACCTTCGTAGCCCCGCGCTCAAGACCTATCAGTCCACCCCAATAAAGACGAGGGTTGTATAGCCTATTGGGATGATCGAGGGTGAAAGACATCCCCTCGATCTTGCTCAAGAAGAATCTGAGCAAAATGACAATGCGCTAAAAAGAGGGGTAGATCTAGCTTAGGGTTACCCGGTATTGGCGGCAGAAGTTGATTATGACGGGGTCGACGAAACCCAGTGTGAAAGGGTAAGTATACACACTTAAGAACCCTTTTACATGAGTGGTGATGTCCCCTTCGGGGATAGGAATCACCACCTCTTTATTCTCCCAGTGGCAGTCCTTTTTCACCTGCTGGAGATTGCCTTCAAATATCGAAGAGATGTATCAAGACATGGGCTCGCATCGGCCATGAACCGAAGAGGGTTTTTTGACTTTAAAGTCGGAAGTAAGTTCACATGGACCGGGGATGCACTATTCGATACGTGGCTCCACCGGTGTTTTGTTATCGGCCGACCGCGATGAGGAGCCCTTTTCCTCTTGAGGAACGGTCTTTAATATTTTTGCTATTGCTATATGAAGTTTAAGAAAAGAAAAGGCGGAATTTGTGTTTTAATAAGAGATTGGCAAATAGAAACCGACAAAGTTGATGGACTTGAAGAGATTAGAAGAGATTTTGAAGATTAGAAGAACTTTGAAAGTAAAGTTTGAAAAGATTTGAAAACACTAGTGGCCGACCATCAACTGGCGTTAATTAATGACCTTGGGAACTGCTCAGACACGATGCTTCAATCGCTTTTATCGCTTACGTCATGATTTTGACGTCATAATTGATCAAGGTATTAAATCGAAGTCTCAAATTCGTTTCTTCTCGTTACATTCAAAAAAATAAAGGGACTATCTGTATACGGTCGAAATCGAGCGTACCCGATTTTGTTAGCATGGGAGTTACCTCGAGGATAACCTTATAATAGAACAGGCTCGAGCTCGAAGATAGAACATCACGTGGAGATCAAAGTGTCCATTAAGATCGAGGCCAGCAGTAATTGAGATCGAGTATGATTGACTTAGAGTAAGGCGTAATAATGGAATGGCAAGATATCAGTAACCGGTCGAAAGTCAGGGTGGAAATCTCGGAATAGATCATATCAAAGCAGTTATTAGCACCAATCATGGGATCTACTTCCGTTATTAGAGTTCTACCTTATTTAGGATCCCTCTATTATATAAAGAGGGATCCCATTCACTTGTAAAAAAATATTATTCACTGATAAGAATATCCATATACGTTGTTTTCTTTGTTCATCACTGTTCATCGCTTTTTGTTCTATCCTATTTTGTTCTTATTAATTAACCTCGAGACTATCTCGAATCGAGGTTGAGGCATCGTTTGCAGACCGATTTGATTTATTTTATTATCCAAGTTATCTATTTAATTCGTTGTTTATCAATTGGTGCTGGTTTAAATCACATATCCTTAAAACCACAATATAAGTTTTATTGTTACTCAATTTTTAGGGTAAACAATGATATTTCAAATGGTGCAGCCTCTCTTACTCCCAACTTATTGGCTGAGAAGCGCAGAGGGAGTTGATGTTGACAAATATGTTTCTGATTTTACCTTCGACCATTGCATGCACTACTTGTATAAGCATCACCATTGATCCATCATAGCTTGTAATGAATATTGTTTAACCTTAAAATGGATAACAATTAAATTTGTACATGATTTTAAGGATATGTGAATTGATTCAACACAAGTAATCAAGGATGTTAGATAAATAAATAAAAGATAAAGTAAATACCCAAACCAGTTGTGATGTTGAGTCCGGGCTCGGATTTTAGCTTAACAATAGTTCTGCCCTCAACTAGACCCTTGATTCGAAGCCAAATATGTATGAAGAACTATGGTTAAAATAAGAACCTGTCAATAGCTAGAAAGCAGAGAAATAAATTTGTATTGCCTTGATATGCGTGTTACAATATGTTTAATTTATAAGAAACTTCCCTTTTATATAGTATGGGAGTTTTACCCCTAGTATAATTCTAAGAAAGGTAAAAATCCTCCTTGTACATCAATCACCGATACGCTACTGACATCGAGCGAGATCCGCGGCGTGATATCCGGTTGGGTGCGGATATCACGACCCTCAATTAGTCGTGTGCAACCATTCGTAGTGCTTTCCGAGGAATCGAAGCTCGTTCCGGGTTTGAGGGGTGTTGTCTTGTCAGGCCCGGTGGTGAACACCTCGTTCCAGCCTTGATTCAAAGAGTTCTCAGATTCGATCTCTATCTCATACAATCATAATTCTTACTTCGTTTGACTCACCGAGAACTCGGGGTGTGTGCTGACCCCGAGTTTACCCGTATACAGATAGTCCCCTCGTTTCTCAGAGAGTAGGTTCACCGAAATGATGGGAAACGATAGATGAACCCTAGTTCCTTCCTTCGTACATTACAACTAAGATGACAAATAAGCCAAAACGTCCCATCAGTCGCGGCATTCTGACTTCGAACATGTGTCAATCATCGGTTGGTTGCCCCCAAATGTGAAACGTCGCGTATTGATTACATTTTCTCCTATAAAAGCTTTAACCACCATCAACTCTTTCAAATCATCGTCTCTTTACCTTTGATCTTCAAATCTTCATAAATCTTCTTAGGTTTCTACCTAGATATTCATCTTACCTTCAAACCTTTATACTTTTTCCTTCAAACCTTCATACCTTTCCTTCAAACCTTCATATCTTCCTTTCAAATCTTCTTATTTTCCAGATCACGATGGATAGACTTCCAAATCAGTTCCTCAGTAGGCTGCCTCTTTATCTTCTCACTCTGCCACAGGTACCGAGGCGGCCATTCCCAAGGTGGTTTCTCTCAAGATGGCTGCTCCCGAGGTGGTTTCTCCCAAAAAAGCTGCTACCGAATCGGCCCCAGATCCCCCCATGAAAAGCTTTATTCATGGGGGTTGTTCAATCACAGATGACTTCAAAGTCGAGACAGCCTTCTCCAATCATGGAGATACATATGCTCCATTACTGAAGATATCCTTCCCATAGTCCGAGAAGATTGTAAATGGGAAGACAAGGTTGTGGTTGTCCCCGGTCCCAAGGACGATATTACTACCCACGTGGAGGGTTATTAAAGAATTTACACTTATCTCTTCACGTTGGGCCCAGTAGACCCAGTGATTCTGTCCTTTTGTAAGAGGTACGAAGCGTGACTCGAGAAAATCCATCCATCTCTTTGGAGGATCGTGATCCTCATTCATCATTTCATGAAGAACATCGAGTTTCCTTATTTTACCCTCGACCATCTGCTCTGTCTGTACAGACCCCAAAATTTCCAAGAAGGACTAATCAAGCTTGCTCGCCGAACCAGCAAGGCTCCCTTTTTGAGTATCGATGAAGATCGGGATCGAGGTTAGCAGGGGCATTTTTTTTTGGGAAAAAATAGAAGACACGATCCCTGCCGGGTTTCTACCATTCCCCGATAAGTGGAATGCATCTTGTAAGTGTAGCCTTCCCTTAAGTGTCAATTTCACTTTAACTCCTTTCTCATCATCAGTATTTATGGTCGTGCAGCTATTGCCCGGGTTCCCAATGCAGTCCCCCGGCTTAAGGAGTGGATCAAACGTGACTTGTCGGGGTGCCTGGTGTCGGGTTCAGGATAGTTTCGGAGTGATATGGGACACATAGTTCCTAAGTTGGACGTTTAAGTCATAGGAGTTGACTATAGTTTTACTTGTGTGAATATGACTCCTGAATGGAGTTTTGACGGTTACAATAGCTCTGTAGGTTGATTTTGGTTTTAGGAGCATGTCCGGATGTTGATTTGCAGGTCCGTAGGTCGTTTCGGCGTTAATTGGCGAAAGTTGGAAATTGGAGGAATTTGGGAAGTTTGACCGGGATTGGACTTTATTAATATCGGGATGAAATTCTGATTCCGAAAGTTAGAATAGGTCCGTAATATCATGTATGACTTGTGTGCAAAATTTGGTGTCAATCGGAGTTGTTTTGGTATGAATCAGTATTGGTTTTGAAATTCTGAAGTTCATAAGTTCTTAGGCTTGAAATGTTGTGCGATTCATGAATCTAGTGTTGGTTGATGTGATTTGACACTTCGATCAAGTTCGTATGATATTTTAGGACTTGTTGGTATATTTGGTTGAGGTCTCGGGAGCCTCGGGTATAATTCAAACCATGTTCAATGCATTTCGGATCATTTAGGAATAGCTGAAGTTGCTAGTTTTCTCAGGTCTGGTTTCCTTCAATGCTATCACTAGTTTTCTCAGGCCTGGTCCACGATCACAGAGGGATTTTTGTGGACTGTTGGCTTTTACTCTTCGGGTTCGCAGAGAGAGGGTCGCAATCGCGGCAGTGGTGAAGCTTGTGCTTCGTGAACACGTAGAGCTGATCGCGTTCGCGTATAAGGAAGTAAGACAATAGAGTTACACGAAGTTGTGCTTTGCGATCGCGTGGGCATGTCCGTGATCGCGTAGGTCTGTGTATTCGTTATCCGCATTCGCGAAGGCCATTTTGGGGGTAACCTTGTTTTCTTCTTCGTGATCGCGATGTGTAATTAACTGGGTAGCAGAACTTAAGTTTGAAATCGATGGTTAATTTCATATTTCACAATTTGGACTAAGAGAGCTCGGTTTGAGGAGATATTTCAAGGGATTTTCAGAGGGATGGTTGGGGTAAGAGTTCTTATGGAAAATCAAGGGAAAGGCCTTCTAGTTGATTGATTTAGCGTGGTTTGAGGTAAGTGACTTGTCTAACCTTGTGTGGGAGAAATTGCCCTTAGGATTCGATATTGTTGTGCCAATTGTGACATATGGAGGCCGTGTACGCAAGGTGACGAGTGCGTACACAGGCTAAATGTGGAGATTTCGGTTTTAGCTATGTAGTTTATTTTTCATGCTTTAATAGAGTTACTTTAGCATGTTATAGCCACCATGTTTAGTCTAATTTCACATGTCTACTTGTCTTATCTCTTATTTGCAACTTGTACTACATGTTTAGTTGAATTACTTGCTTTTTAAATTTCGTATTCATTATTTAACTGTGGTATTCTTTACTTGAAAGTTGCTATCCTTGAAATATCTTGCTGTTGAGTTTGGTGTTGAGTTGCAAAGGTCGTGGTTTCTATTGAGGCAAAGTGTAAGTTGTGAAATATCATTTTATTGAGTTGTTGTGTTTTTGGCATTCGTGTTATTTGTTGAGAGGATTGTTTTGTTGTTGCACGAGTTTTCTGTCGTGCCGTTAATACTATTGATACACATGCGATGGTATATGTTCTGGGTGTTGAAATGCATGCGGTGAGATAAGGTGGGCTTGATATGCATTTTGCTGTTTTCCTTTTGTTGTTGTTTCCCTTAGCATGTCAAATACTTGTTTTTCTTTTGTGTTGTATTAATTGCCTTGATTCCGTGTTGTTAACTTTCCGTAAATTCTTTATTGTTTCACTTCCTTTGTGATTATCATTATATCATTATATCTTCTATCTTGTTTCTTATTATCTCCAGTAGGGCCTTGACCTGACCTCATCACTACTCTACCGAGGTTAGTCTTGGCACTTACTGAGTACCGTTGTGGTGTACTCATACTACGCCTCTGCACATATTTTTGTGCGGATCCAGGTACATCTTATCAGTCCTAGCAGTAGCGCGCTGAGCTTGCTATTGTAGACTTCAAGGTACACCTGCCCGCGTCCGCATACCTTAGAGTCGCCTTCTATCCTTTTCTTCTTTATTTCATTTATACTTTTATTGACAGTGATGTATAGGATTGTCCAGCACTGTAACTAGAGCTTGTGACTTATATTTCACTAGGTTTTGGGGAGTTGTACGCATTGTGTTTATAGATTATATTTATGAAATTGTTGGAGTTTTGAGATTCTAAGTTTTATTTAATATTTCTGCATATTATTAGGCTTACCTAGTCTTAGAGACTAGGTGTCGTCACGACATTCTACGGAGGAAATTTGGGGTCGTGAAAGAAGGCATCTGCAAGCAGATGTCATACTTCGAGCGCACGTGGCGCAAATTTTTGAAGAGCAGATGGGAGGCCCGTTTTCATGGTAAGGTTTTCCTCTAAATAGTTATCACTATGCCCGAACTTACATAACGCTGTCCTTTCTTCATTCCCTCGCAAATTTGCCTAATATTATTGAACATAAGCCACTGGAAGGGGATGAGGAGACGTCCTTATCTATTGATCCCTCTATTACGGGACAGCCTCGGGTTTCTGCCGAGAAGAAGAAGAGAACAAAAATAATCATCGAGCTCAGAGGGGCCCGAGGTGAAGATAAAATAAAGGGCGGCCACTCGGGCTCGCAAGCCCAAGAAGAACACCGAGTCTCGGGTACCGAACTATGACTTGCTTTACCAGCTCAGGGATGAGCCTGAAGAAGACAACATTTTTGTCTCTCATGGATCGACCCCTACCGGGGAACAAGCGGCAACGAGGGAAGGGGCCATAAGGCTGATCTCCTTCCGACTCGAGAGGCTGAGATAGAGACTCTGTTAGCGCCCTCCCAAGAAGTCGTTCCTATTTTGAAGGAGGTGACTGATGTGATAGACATTGTCGATACGCCTTCCTATATAGAGTACATGACCGAAGAGGCCCAAGCGGGCAAGGAAAAGTCAAGCGAAGGGGTTCACGATGCGGACGGCCCTATCCACTCCTTCTTCGATGGCGTGGACTTGTCCACTTTGGAAGATTTTTCCAAGCTAGGTGACCTAGAGATCCAGAAGAAGGACGTGTCCTCAGAAGCTGGCGGGCCGAGCTCATGCCCAAAACTGGTGAAGTATTTTCCCGCACCGAGCATGGACCCCGACCGCAAAAAAATAGTTATTCTTACGGTCCCAGAGGATGCTCGGGTTCTATCCACTCCGGTGGGCATAGCCAGCTACCTCTGATGCATGTTGATCGAGGAGGACAAGGCAAATATGAACTAGGTGGGTGCGTTGAGTCTTTTCAACGAGGCACAACTGGAGCTGAACCGAGTAAGATACCAACACATTCATACTCCCTCGTGATTTTCGCTTAAGTTTTGGTATCTCTTACTATTTTCATTGTTTTGCAGGGCTCAGTGCTCCACCATGAGAGCTTCATTCGGTATTGCTTTGAAATCAACCAGCTCGAGTTCGAGCTCAAGGAGTAGGCCAGGAAAAAAGGACATGTATAAGCTCCTCAGTGAGGAACAGGTCGGGGCTATCAAGGACCTTCAGGCCGAGTTGGATAGGGCTCAGAAAGAAGCTTCGACCCTAAAGCGGGAACATGTCGACCTGGTTGAAAAAGTAAAGGTCTTTGAAGCTAAAAACTAGGAGCTAGTCGTGGTTACTAACATCAAAACCTCGCAGGTCCAGATGAACGAGGTCCAGGCCATGGTCGACGGGTGGAAAAGCAAAATAGACCTGCTGGCTTCGGAGAAGGAAACCGCTAAGGCGAAGATTACATCGGTTGAGAACCAACTCCGGGTGGAAAAACACAAAATTGACAACTGAATGACGATCTCCGAGTACAACTGAGCTTGGCCGTCGCAGAACGGGAAGCCCTCGGTAGAGAATGTAAGGTTGTGAAGTCCAAATTGGACACAACCTCCACCGATTCCGAAGAGATGGTGGCCTAATACAAGGCCGATGTTGAGGTTGTCAAGACCCGCCTGAAGGCAAAGGCCGAATATATGAAGCGGTTGTCCCGAAGAGAGACCCTCAAAGAGATCCACGCCCGAGGTTTTGGCCTATCAGCTGTGATCGAGGAAGCAAAAAAGCTCTAGGCCAAGGCGAAGAATCTTTACGAGCCCGAAGGTGCCAAAGATTTTGAGGGTTTTGAGGGCTCCTAGTGATCTGAAGGCTCCGATAGTTCTGGCGATAAGTCGGGCCCCGGTGAAGATTAGGCGTAGATTCCTTAGTACTTTTTTGGTTTTGTCTCATGTATATATTTCTTTTTTTTTGTTTATTCTGAGGCCGTTTTTATGGGGCCTTTGTAAGTATATTCCGGAATATATATAAAATTTTCCCTTTCTCGCAATTTCGTGTCTTTACTTTTTCAGCATCTTTTCAAAATTTTTATTCTTGTAATGTTTCTAGTGCCTTAGCATAGAATAAAATGTAGTTATTGGTCATTCATTTTTCAGCGGTCCGAACGGAGCTTGACTTCGATACAACTTTGTTTGCTCGAGGCTTTGAAAACTCGGTGTGATCGGAAGTTTTTTCAAGATGCTTATGTGATTTTAGACGATGCTTTTATCGAGGGTAACCTTTTAGCATGTTTCGAGTTTTTATAAAGGACTTACTTTCTAATTATGAGCTACGAACGTCTCTGAGCTATTTTTAGGGTGGACGTAGCCTTTTGTATTTAGGCGCCGCCTAATAGGTTTGGTGCCTCCGGGATTCAGTAGCACGAGATGTCTGAACTATTTTCAGACGACAATACCCAAGGGGTAGCCCATGGGCTCGATAGTTCCCGAATAATGGTAGTCCTTGGGCTCGATAGTCCCCGAATAGGGGTAGCCCATGGGCTCTTAGCATCCGAAATTTAAGCGGCAAGAAAATGTGTAATAGCAAGGCGGAACTTTCATTCATTTATATGTGTAAAGTACATGATCGAAAATGTGTAAAAGCTTGTATCATGGATAAAGTGGACTATGGGGGCACGGTTAACACGACCGTTTGTCCCTTACAATTAATCCTATCCACCGAGCCTTAGCTTCTAGCATACAAGGTTTTCTTTTTTCCTTGCTAAAAACCTTAATCCGAGGGTAATGGCCCCCAGTATCTGAGGTCGAGCTTGAGAGGGCTCGGATACTATTGATGCTAAATGAACGCCCATTGACTCTGATTTGAGGCAGGCCTTCGAATCTAAGTTAGCACGTTTTACTTTGTCTCGAGACAAAAACAGTTCAAGGGAAAAAGAGTACAACGCGTGCTTTCAGACCTAACATCCATATGAATCCTTGGCCGTTTACCTGCAAATGTTAGTCCAATTCGTAACATGATTACAAAGTAACTAAGTTTGTACCTTAGCAGTAGTACCACATTAAGTGTGCCACGTTCCAGTTGTTCGGTAGCTGCACACCATTCCCAATTTGGTCCTAGCTTCCCCTCGTTTGGGTTCCGGGTGTGCAATGTTACCTTTCTCAACACCAAGTCCCCGACCTTAAAGTGACAGAGGTTGGCTCTTCAGTTGTAGTATCTTTCTATTCGCTGTTCTAGGAGGCCTCCCGCCTTTTATCCAATAGCTCTAGGCTCGTGATCATGGCCTCTCCGTTAGACCCTTCTATCGCATATTGGAACCTGAGGCTCGATTCTCCCACTTCGATTGGTATTAAGGCTTTGGCTCCGCAGACCAGTGAAAAGGAGGTGGCCCCGGTACTAGACTTTGAAGTCATACGGTATGTCCACATGACTTAGGGTAGAATTTCCTTACATTTCCCTTTGGCATCGGTCAATGTAACGACCTGACCGGTTGTTTTGCTTTCTAGATCTCTGTTCCCCTAATTAAGACTTTCTGTATGTGCTTTTACTATTTTATAACCTGCGAGGATGGTTGGTTCTGGTTTGGAAGGGTTCGGATTGAAATCGGAACACTTAGTTCCTTAATAGTAGCCTATAATGGTCAAGTTTGACTTGAGTCAACCTTTTAAGTAAACAACCTCGAAACAGGGATCCGACGGTCCCAATAGGTTTGTATGATGATTTTGGACTTGGGCGTGTGTTCGGATCAGGTTTTGGATTACCCAGGAGCGTTTCGGCACTTAATATTGGAAGTTGGCGCATTGAAGGTTTTCCAAGTTCTTTAAGTTTGGTTTGGAGTAGACTTTGGTGTTATCAAGGTCCATTTGGGATTCCAATCATGAGAATAGTTCTGTATGGTGATTTATAAATTGCACGCAAAAATTAGCGTCATTCCGAGTTGATTTGATAGGAATCGGACGCGCGGAAGTGATTATAGAAGTTTTTGAGTTTCATGATTTAATTCATGCGTTTTGGAATCCGATTCGTGATTCTAGATGTTATTTTGATGTTTCGATCATGCGACTGAGTTTGTATGATATTTTTAGACTTGTATGGATGTTTGGTGCAGAGCCCTGAGGGCTCGGGTGAGTTTCAGACGCTTTCGTAGGGGGGAGGACTTTAGTTTTTCTGGTTTTTTTGTTGGTGCCTAAGGTATCACAAATGCGAAGTTTTTTTCGCATTTGCGAGGAGCCTTTTGCATTTCAAATATGGGAAGGAACTGTAGATTTCGCATTTGCGAAGATCCTGTCGCTTTTGCGAACCTGCTACTCTTCTAATTTGCGAAGATTTTGTCACATTTGCGACCATAGTAGAGATGGCCAGCCTTTGCATTTGCGAACAAGATGTCAAAAATGTGACATATGCGGCTAGAGCAAGAGCTTTTATTACGGGACTTAACTTTATTTCCCTAATTTTCCACTTGGTCTTAGGCGATCTTGAGAGCATTTTGTGGAGGGATTTCATCAACATTAAGAGGTAAGTGATCCCTATCAATTCCTTAGATAAATACGCGAATCATAGGTAGATTTAAGATGAAAAAATGTGAAATTATTGTGATTTGTGAAAAACCTAGGGTTTTTGTAAAAATGAGATTTGACCACGTAATTGGTTATGAAATTAAGTAAAAATTATATATTTGAGTTCGTGATGCTATGGGTAATATTTATCTTCAAAAATTTCCAGAATTCGGGCACGTGGGTCCCGGAGGGAAATTTTTAGAATCTTCCAATTTGGGTTGGGTAATTACTCTAATAACAATATTATGAACTTTTGAGTATATATTGATTAAATTATACAATATTTGACTACTTTCGGATTGTTCGGCATCGATTTAGGGCTTTTAGAGCAGATTAGTGGACCAGACGTGAGCTTGGAAACGAGGTAAGTCTCTTGCCTAACCTTGTAAGAGGGAACTCATCCCCTTAGGTGTATCTTGTTGTGTATTACTTGTGTGGGGAGCTACGTACGCACTAGGTGGCGAGAGTCCGTGCGTAGCTATATTCCATGATATGTCCAGGTAGACTTAGACCCACATCACGCCTTTAATTGTATTGTTGTGTTTATCATGCGTATTAACAGTCTTGAATAGGGCCGAGACTAGGGATTTTAAAGTTGCAATTATCGACTTAGTCTTCTTATTTTGGAATATTGGGGAATACTGAATAACTATGAAAACTCCATTCCCTCTTGCGTCACAAGTACTTCTGCGAGCGAGGTAAAATTCTCCACTCTTATGGGATTGGGCCATTCGCCTCGGCTGTATAGTAACACTACTCTTATGGGATCGGGCCATTCGCCTTGGCAGTATAGTAACACCACTCTTATCGGATCGGGTCGTTCTCCTCGGTAGTATGGTAATACCACTCTTATGGAATTGGGCCGTTCGCCTCAGCAGTATGATGGTAACACTACTCTTATCGGATCGGGCCGTTCGCTTCGGCAGTACTGAGTACTGCTATTCTTATGGGATTGAGCCATTCACCTCGGCTGTATAGTAACACTACTCTTATGGGATCGGGCCATTCGCCTTACCACTCTTATGGGATCGGGTCGTTCTCCTCGGTAGTATGGTAATACCACTCTTATGGAATTGGGTTGTTCGCCTCCGCAGTATGATGGTAACACTACTCTTATCGGATCGGGCCATTCGCTTCGGTAGTACTGAGTACTACTATTCTTATGGGATCGGGTTGTTCGCCTCGCCAACATCGTGCTAAATAATGGATACGAATTCTAGATTGGATATAATTGAGTTAGGGTCTTCACGACCAGTTATGAGATATTGGTGATGTGTTACGAATCACTGTTGTATTTATTGTAGTTGTTTTTATTAGTTGCTTTGATACTTGTTGTATGTTGACCATGTCTATTTTATGCACTTTCATTATTATTATTGACCTCTAGTAAGTGTCAAGTCGACCCCTCATCACTACTTCTTCGAGGTTAGATTAGATACCTACTGGGTACGCGTTGTTCCTCACACTCATGCTACACTTCTGCACTGATGTGCAGGTGCTGAGACAGGTTCCACCAGTGGTCACGCGGGCGCGTAGCCAGTCATTACGGAGACTTAGGGATGAGATATTTTCCTTGCTATGATCCACAGCACCAGAGTCTCCTTCCATCTTATTTACTATCCCTATCTATTACTTTCAGACAGTAGTTTTTTGTAGTTTTGTATATTCTCTAGATTGCTCATGTACTTGTGACGCCGGGGTTGGGGGATTTGTAGCAATTATGTACTACTTTACTTGTCATTTTGATCTCAACAGACTATGTACTTATTATGTCGATATTTTATTTAAAAAAACTTGCCATAGTTGCATGAAATTCAGGGAAGTTAAAAATATGTTAAAAACGGATAAATAAATATTATCTTGGCTTATGATCTTGCCTAATGGCGGCGTTAGGTGCACTCTCGACCTAGTATGGAATTGGGTCATGATATCTTGGTATCAGAGCTTTAGGTTCACATAGGTCTCACGAGTCATGAGCACACCTAGTAGAGTCTTGCGGATCGGTGCGAAGACGTCCGTGCTTATTTTCGAGAGGCTATAGGGTGTTAGTAAACTTCTCTTTATTCCTTTCCTATCGTGCAGTTCATATTATACTAAGTGTCTTTCTATTGATCTCTCACAGATGGTGAGAATGCGCACGGTGGATGTACTAGTCGGTCGAGGGGCTGCTCCACATGTTGCTAGAGGCCGAGGCAGAGGCTGGGGAAGGGTACAACTTCTTTGTCAATATTAACACAACCTAAAGTAAGAAATTTTCATGTATTGTCAATTTAACGTTTAGGAAATGCAAAGTAAAAAATATCTCCTCATTATAAATATTCTCAATAGAAAATGCAAATATTAGTGAAAAACTTTTGGGGTGTTACAGTTCATGGATTCTTTGACTCAGATTGGTTTATTTCCAGCAGACCCTACCACATCTCAGGCGGGAGGGGGAGCACATACCCCTAACGCTCAAGCTCCAGGGCATGCTACTTCCATTTATCAGACCCTAGGTACACTACCTGCGGGCGGAGCCCAGCCTGTTATAGTGGCTATGCCAGAGGTTTTACCCGTACGTACCGATGATCAACAGAAGCGGCTGGGTAGATGGACTAGGCTTGGCCCCTTACTTTTGGGGTGAGCGGTAAGAGGACCCCCAGGATTTCATTGACCAGTGCATGGATAGGCTCCGAAACATGGGGATATTTGAGTCCAACGGGCTGGATTTTGCTACTTTTCAGCTTGAGGGCAAGGCCCGTAGATGGTGGCAGGCTTATCTTCTTAGCAGGCCAGCAGGTTCACCTCCCTTGACTTGGGATCAGTTTACACATTTGTTCTTGGAGAAGTATATACCACCTTCTGAGAGAGAGAAGCTTCAGGGTCAGTTTGAGCTACTCCATCAGGGTCACATGTCTATCACCGACTATGAGGCGAGATTTGCCATGTAGCTATTAAACTCCCCATAGATGCAGAGAGGGTGCGAAGGTTCATTACATGTCTGCACCCTGAGATTCAGGTACCTATGGCCCGTGAGGCAGAGATGGGGACTTCTTTTCTTCAGGTTGTGGATATAGCTCGGAGAATCGAGCGTATTCGCAACCATAATGGAGAGTTTACACCGAGGGACAAGTGGCCCCGACAGTTTGGAGGATTCAGTGGCGCCCTACCTAGGTGTAAAGGTCAGTTCATATGGGGTTAGCCCAGCAGGACCATGTAGTCAGCACCACCGCCTGCTCAGGCTGCTCCAGCACGACCATATTTAAGTGCCATTCCAGAAAGTACTTATCGCCCGCCAGGTATTCAGGGTTCCTCTTGTGGGTATTCAGGCCATCAGGGTCAGACTTCAGGTCAGTAGTCCACCGTTCCGAGGGGTTGTTTCAAGTGCGGGGATCTTGGCCATGTGAAGAGGTTTTGTCCCAGACTTTAGGGTAAGGCTGAGCAGCAGTACTATCGGCCTATCATTACAGCCCCAGCTGCCACACCAGCCTTCTAGCCACCCAGAAGTGGAGGACAGGTGGGTGGGAGCCGTCCTAGAGGTGAAGGCCAGTCAGGTGGTACTCCAGCTAGGCTCTATGCCTTTCTAGCCAGACTAGATGCAACAGCCTTAGATGCCGTGATCACAGGTAATATTTTTGACTGCGGTAGGGATGCTACGATACTATTTGGGAAGAAGTAGGCATTTATGTGACCCATTCTGCGGCCGCAGAACCACTCTGTGGACCGCAGACTAGTCGCAGAGTGGGGCAGTTTTCTGGGGCATTATTTATGTCAATTTCGCGGCGATTATGCGGCCACATAATAATTTCGCAGGCCACACTCTTGTCGCATATCCCGCTTTGGGATTTTTCGGAGGGAGGTTCTACGGTGCACTATGCGACCGCAGAACCGTTCTGCGGTGCACTATGCGACCGCAGAACCGTTCTGCGGTGCATTATGTGACTGCAGAACAGGTATGTAGGCCGCGTAGTGACCACAGACCAGGTCAGTTTCTTTCCAGTTCTGGCACCCATTTTTGCGGTTTGTGCGGTCGCATATACAACCACAGAACCTGTTCCGGAGCTTCAATTTTGGGGTTTTTAAACACGACCCTATCCCGCTAAAACACATCCCATAGACCATTTTGAGCTTATTTTCTGTTATATTTAGAGTGAGAGAGAGGGTCCTAGAGGGAGAAGTGATCTTCTTCAAATTGAGCTTCAATTCTCACTTAAAACCTTGAAGATTATCAAGAGAGGCACCTAGGTCCTCTTCCTAAGAGTTAAGATTCTATCACCCAAAATCTTAATTTCAAAATGTAACTAGAATGGGCCATTAGTAAGGTAATTCATGGGGATGGGAGTGCTTACCTTGCATGCATGTATCCTTGAAACATGTGGGAAGATTGTAAGCTAAAAATGATAAAGAATGGGTTGGGGAATGATGGAATCTTACACAAAAAGGGCCTTAAAACATTGATGCACACCTAGTATTTGATAATATGCTCAAATGAGCTAAGACCATGTTCATCTTCCTAATTTTGGTCCAACTTGTTATATTTCTAAAATAGATTGAAGTTGCTAAGAATTTCGGGTCATTTTAGAGTTTGAGAAGCTCAATTGAGGTATGTTGGCTAAACCCCCTTCTTCTTAGAATCGAATCCCACGGTGTTCATGTAATTGGAGTAAGTCCTTGATCATTATTGAATTTGCTATTCCTAATGTGGTTGTGTTGAAGGGTGTTTGTTCAATTTTTATTCTAAATGCTTCATCATGTCATCTTGCTTTGAGAATATGTTCAAAATGTGGAATATGTGTTGGGAATGTTAAAACTTCATGTCAAGACCGAAATAAAGGTTGTTATGCCAAATTGTATGAAAGGCTTCTATGTGCCTAAGATTTCCCAAATTGCTCATATGTGAATTAATGTCTTGCATGGGAAGCCCTATTGATGTTGATAATGATAATGATATTTGAATGTGGAAAAGGGAACTGGGACAATGAAATACGGCCAAGTACCAAGTATGACTTTGTAATTGTGATCACTAGTGCCAATGAACTTATAGTATATGTAAGGAGTACGATGTGAGATGATTGACTGAAAAGGGTAATGTCTCAAATGAGATGGCCTAGTCGATCGGGCCGAAATCGGACTCTGTGTAAGAAGACGGTGGTATTGTGGATGAAATTGTGAAAATGGTTGATGTCTCAAATGAGATGTCCTAGCCGATCGGGCCGTGATCGGATGCCATGCCGCACACATGGTGGTACTGTGCTAGAAATTATAACGAAGTTGTGGTAATGTATCAAATAAGACGACCTAGCCGATCGGGTCGAGATCGGACTCCGTGTAAGAATGCGGAGGTATTGTGAATTGTGGAATATCGGTACTAATGATCACCCAACCTAATAATATGGAAATTGACTTGGAAACGTATATGATCCTTAACTTGTTGTTCTAATATTATTTGAAGCCCTTATTGAATTCTTGACCGTTCCTTTTGTATTATTATTCATTCTTTTGAGTTGGTGTTTAACTTTACATACTAGTGTTATTCGATGGTACTAATGTCCCTTTTGCTGACGGTGCTGCATCTTTAAATGGATGAAGGTGGTTTCATAGCAGACAGTACTGATCACAGATAGTGCTGCATCCTCTTCTCAGTGGACTCGGTGAGCCCCATTTCATTCCGGGGTCATGTATTGTACCTTTTGTTTATATTATGGTCACTTTTGAGGTATAGCCGAGGCCTTACTGCCGGCACCATCTTTACTGTCTTTTGTATCTTTAGAGGCTCCGTAGACACTATGTGGGTTGTATATGGGTGTTGGAAATGTTAAACAAGTTATGTTGTGTTTGATCACTTGTTTCACTCAGACTATAAGAAATGTGTATTTTGAGACTTAAAGGTGCAATGACTAATGAAACGATTTAGAATTGTATGAATGATCTTCCTAATGTATAAGTAATGAAATCACGTCTTGTCTTGATCATGGATGAATTTGGTAGAAAGTATCTAACAGGATTTCTCGGTCGGGTTTACTCGGTTGAGCACCAGTCACACTTACCGAGGTTAGGGCGTGACATCTACGTATTCATATGTTTCATCTTTGTTTGCTCATTTTTTGGGTGTTCCTCGCGAGTCCTTGGGTACTCCTTTATATGTATCCACACCAGTGGGCGATTATGTTTTTGTGGATCGCATTTACCAATCCTGTATCGTGACTTTCTATGGTTATGAGACTAGAGCGGATCTTCTATTGCTCGATATGAGCGACTTTTAGGTCATCTTGGGCATGGACTGGTTGTCTCCATATCATGCCATTCTTGATTTCCATGTCAAGACTGTTTTCTTGGCGATACTAGAGTTTCCTAGATTGGAGTGGAAGGGTTCATCTGTCAGTGCATCTAGTTGGGTTATCTCTTTCCCGAAGACTTGACACATGGTTGAGAAGGGTAGTTTGGCTTCAATAGCTTATGTTCGGGATACTGCTGCAAAGACTCCGACGATTGATTTAGTGCTCGTGGTGCGGGAGTTCTCTGATGTATTACCTTATGATCTCCCTAGCATACCACCAGATCGTGATATCGATTTTTGTATTGATTTGGCTCCAGGTACCCAGCCTATCTCTATTCCACTGTACTGCATGGTACCAAAAGTGTTGAAGGATTTGAAGGAACAACTTGAGGAGTTACTAGCAAAGGGGTTCGTTAGACCGAGTGCGTCGCCTTGGGGTGCACCGGTGTTGTTCGTGAAGAGGAAGGATGGGACTATGCGGATGTGCATTGATTACCGCCAGTTGAACAAAGTTACCATTAAGAACAAGTACCCGTTTGCACGTATTGATGATCTGTTTGACCAGTTGCAGGGTGCCATGGTGTTTTCTAAGATCGACTTGAGATCTGGGTATCATCAGCTGAAGATTCGTGCTTAAGACGTTTTGAAGATGGCCTTTCGGACTAGATATGGTCACTATGAGTTTTTGGTGATGTCCTTCGGCTTGACTAATGCCCCGGTGGCATTTATGGATTTAATAAACCGAGTGTTCAGGTCATATCTTGATTCTTTTGTCATTGGCTTCATTGATGACATATTGATCTACTCGCGTAGCATGGAGGAGCACGAGTAGCATTTGAGAGTTGTACTTCGGACCTTGCGGGAACATAAGCTATATCCTAAGTTCTCCAAGTGCGAGTTCTTATTAGATTCTGTGGCATTCTTGGGGCATGTTGTATCAGGTGAAGGTATTAAGGTAGATCCCAGGAAGATCGAGGTAGTCCAAAGTTGGCCTTGACCTACCACAACGACCGAGATCAGGAATTTCCTGGGGTTAGCAGGTTATTATCACCGGTTTGTGGAGGGTTTCTCATCCATTGCAACACCTTTGACTAGATTGACCCAAAAGAGTGCTCCGTTCCGGTGAGCTTTCAGAAGCTCAAGATAGCTTTGACTACAACATCGGTTTTAGTATTACCTTCCAGTTCAAGGACGTATACTGTATATTGCGACGCTTCATGTGTAGGCCTGGGTTGTGTATTGATGCAGGAGGGGCGAGTTATTGCATATGCTTCATGCCAGCTGAAGCCCCACTAGAAAAATTACCCCGTACATGATTTTGAGTTCGATGCGATAGTTCATGCTTTTATGATCTGGATGCATTATCTTTATGGGGTGTTCTGTGAGGTGTACACCGATCATCGCAGCTTGCAGAATTTGTTCAAGCAGAGGGAATTCAATTTGCGGTACCGTAGGTGGCTTGAGATACTAAAGGACTATGATATTACCATACTTTATCATCCGGGAAAGGTGAATGTGGTTGCGGATGACTTGAGCAGAAAGGCTGAGAGTATGGGGAGTTTGGCATTCATTTCAGCAGAGGAGAGGCCATTGGCTTTGGACGTTCAGTCCTTAGCTAACAGACTTGTGAGGTTTGATATTTCTGAGCCCAGTCAAGTTCTTGCATGTGTAATGGCTCAGTCTTCATTACTTGAGCGGATCAAGGCTTGCCAGTACGATGATCAGCACTTGTTGGTTTTAAGAGAGACGGTACAACAGGGTGGTGCCAAGGAGTTTACTATCGGTCAGGATGGTGTTCTGCGGCTCCAGGGTCGCCTATGTGTTCCTAACGTTAATTGCTTGAGGGAGAAGATTCTAGAGGAGGTGCACAATTCTCGGTATTATATTCATCCAGGTGCTACGAAGATGTATCGCGATCTGAGGCAGCATTATTGGTGGCGGCAGATGAAGAAGGACATAGTTGAGTATGTAGCGAGGTGCCTAAATTACCACCAGATTGAGTATGAGCACCAGAGGACAGGTGGCCTACTTCAGCAGATGTATATACCTGAGTGGAAATATGAGCGCATTATTATGGACTTTGTAGTTGGGTTGTCACGGACTTTGAGGAAGTTTGATGTAGTTTGGGTCATTGTCGACATGTTGACCAAGTCGACACACTTTATTCCGGTTGTGACTACGTATTCTTCAGAGAGATTGGCCAAGATGTACATTCAGGAGATTGTTCGGTTGCATGGTGTCATGTTTCCATCATTTCTGCTATAGGTCATCAGTTCACTTGGCACTTTTGGAGAGCACTTCAGAGTGAGTTGGGTACCCGGCTAGATCTCAGCACAGTCTTTCATCCGCAGACCGACGGGCAGTCAAAGCGGACAGTTCAGATTCTGGAGGATATTCTCAAAGCATGTGTCATTGACTTCGGAGATCAGTGGGATAGATTCTTGCCCTTGGCTGAGTTTGCATACAACAACATTTATCAGTCCAGCATTGAGATGGCTCCTTTTGAGGCTTTATATAGTCGGTGATGTCATTCGCCCATCAGATAGTTTGAGCCCGGCGAGGCTAAGTTATACGGTACTAATTTGGTGAGAGATGCCTTGGAAAAGGTAGAGTTTATTCAGGAGCGACTTCGCACAACACAGTCCAGACAGAAGAGTTACGCGGATCAGAAGGCGCGTGATCTATCATTTATGGTGGGCAAGAAAGTTCTCTTGAAAGTTTCGCTGATGAAAGGGATATGAGATTCGGGAAGAAGGGCAAGTTGAGCCCAAGGTTTATTGGCCTATCTGAGGTGTTGCGGCGAGTTGGGGAGATTTCTTATGAGCTTGCTTTGCCTCCTAGTCTATCATGAATTCATCTGGTCTTCCATGTGTCTATGCTCTGAAGGTATCATGCCGACAGGTTGCACGTGCTAGATTACAGTATGGTTCAGTTAGATGAGAGTTTGGGTTATGAAGAGGAGCCAGTTGCCATTATTGACAGGCAGGTTTGCCAGTTGACGTCCAAGAAAATTACGGCGGTGAAGGTCCAGTGGAGGGGTCAACCAGTCAAGGAAGCGACTTGGAAGGCCAAGGAGGACACGAGGAGCAGATATCCATACCTTTTTAGCACTCCATATATGATTCTAGTCTCGTTCGAAGACGAACGTTTGTTAAGGAGGTGGAGAATGTAATGACACGACAGATCATTTTTCTTTCTAGATCCCTGATGGCAGGCTATAATCTCGTATTTTAGTCGCTTATTGCACTCTAATTTATTGTACTTTACTTGTGTTTAGCTTTAATTGATAGTGTTTTGCACTTATTGTGTGTTTTATGCCTTGTAGGAGAGATTATGAGCTATATAGATGTTATGGAATGAATTTGAGTGATATTGAGATTTGAAGTCTGACTAAAATCCGAAGGGATTAAGCCGGTATCGTGTTCGGGGTTTGAGGACCAAGTCTGGACGTCAAAATGCAATAAAAATCCATACTCTGAGAAATCCCAAGTACCGCGGCGCGTGGGGAGCCGTGCGTGTACAATTTCCTGCTGCCTATCAGAAACAACTCTCTAGATTTCCCCACTAATGCCCACATGGTGCGTCACCCATGCGGCGCGCCTGTGCAATTGTTTACAGTGTAAATATCCTATTTCGTCTAGGAAAAGGTGATTTCGTCTAGGCCCGACGCTACTTGGTATAAATACATGGAAAACGTTATTTTCTGACTTTTGACATATTGGAGACCTAAGGAGGCTGAGGATGAGTTGGAGAAGCAAAAGAACAAGGAATTCATCATTCAATACTCACTCAAGACCAGAGTTTGGATCATTTTATGTTTTCCTTTACTTTAAACATATTTGTGATGAATTGCTCCATATCTATGGAGTATTTCTCTTTAGAGTTTGATGGATTTGATGTATTGATGATTGTTTATAGATTATAACTCTAGTTTTATGTATTGAATCATTTTGGATGATTTAATCGTTGTATCTATATTCACTTGTTCATGTAATCGAGAGAGGCATAACTTGTGATATCTTTGCATTATCTTGTTGGTTGAGTTCATTAATTCTTCTTAGTAATAGAAAGAGACTAGTTGAATTATTGATTAAATCTAGTTAGTAGGATAATCGAGAGAGGTTCCCCTAAAGACCAATCCACTACGCATTCTTTCATATCTTCACGTGCTTAAATTTGTTCATCTTGTGAGGTTAAGACTTAATCAGGAGAGGAGTTTTTGCTGAACGTTTGAACTAATAATTGAGTGAATTCGAGAGACTCATTTAAACATTAGAAGTGAATTATCTAGAGTTAGATTCCAAACAATTATCTTAAACCTATCCGATCAAAACGCTATATTCTCCCACTATTAACTTTCATTGCTTATTCCTTGTTTCGATTGTCATTAGTCAATAGCTTTAGAGTCTTACTTAATTGTAGTTATTCATAATATAAATCTAAATTGTTGATTCTCCTAGATAGCAATCAAGCTAAAAATTACGAAAATACTGTTTAAATCCAATCCCTGTGGATACGATATTATACTATATTATATTTGACTAGCGAGCATAATTAAAGTGGTCTTTTGCGCTCGACAAATTTTAGCGTCATTTTCGGGAATTGACAATCAATAGTGTTTGCATTAGTTTTCTTTTTGGGGGAAAATTATACTACCAGGCATTCCTAGCAGCTATTTTATTAATAATAAACGAAAAAAGGAACCACAACGGAAAAGTACACATAAGGGGGATAGCTACAATAGTGTTGCCTCTATGCCTTGGCTATATAATTACTCCTCTGCGCCTCCATTGCCTTAAGATGGCAGCCTCATGTAGAGGATCATGGTGTAGCTACCGGGAGAAGTCTCACGAGGGCATATAATCTCATAGCCGCTTGGATCTTCCCAAAGGCATAGGAATATAGCACACACATATTGTGCTAGACATTACCTTATAAATCCTATTTGAATTAGTTTGTAGTGCAAATTCAGAAATTTTTCTTTTTATTTTATTTTATTTTTCCCTTTTTCTTTGACTGTGCGCAGGTTACAGGTTCAGAGTAGTGCATGACTACAACTTCTACGAAGGAAGTGCTACCATACCAACCCGAGATAGAAAAACAACTACGACGGTAGAAGAAGGAAAAAAATCTCACCGAGACAACAAAAAAGGCTGGGCAATCCTCAACCAAAGAACTTATGGCTGGAAACGGTGAAGATAATGTGGATTTGTCTGCGAGAGAAGCAACCCAATGAAGAGAACAAGCTACACGGGATGCTGAGGAAGCATCTATTAGAGATGCGCATAACATCTATGAAGAAGAGAGGGGTCTCAGACTTAATCAACATCAACCCTTGCCTGGGAGACCACTTGGCAATTATGCTAGACCGGTCTACAATCAAGGATTATCCAGTGTTCGACCACCTCCAATTGCAGCTAATAATTTTGAGTTGAAGCAAGGGTTGCTCCAAACCCTCCAAAATTGTTGTGTCTTCAGAGGGAAGATGAACGAAGATCCAAACAACCATCTAATGGACTTTGAGGATATTAAGAACACCTTTTAATATAATGGTGTGTCACAAGATGTAGTTTACTTAAGGGCATTGCCATTCACACTCAAAGATGATGCAAAGCAGTGGCTTTGATGCTTACCTAATGGATCGATTCGAACATGGGATGCGATGACCAGAAAATTTCTTGATAAATATTTCTCATCAGCTAAGACGGGAAATTTAGAAGAGAAATCCATAACTTCTACCAGAAAGATACTGAGACTGTGTTTGAAGCTTGGGAGAGGTTTAAGGAAATAGTCAGAAAGTGTCAACATAGCGGAATTGAACTTTAGATGCAACTCCAGGACCTTGGGATGGATTGACACCGGCCTCACGTAAAACATTGAGCAACGCAATTGGAGGACCTTGATAAAGAAGACTCCAGAAGAGATAGTCACAATTCTTGATGAGTTGTCTGAAGATGCAAATCAGTGGCCTTCTTAGAGTGCTGAAAGAAGAAGATCGACATGAGTTCACTAGGTTGATGCTAACACATCTGTGAAGGTACAACTTGATGCTATGGCTAAAGAAATATGTAAGTTGACCTTAGCTACAATACAAAGTGAGCCTCATACAACTTGTGATATATGTGTAAGAGGACATCCTACTCATGAGTGTCAAGCCTCAACTGAGGAAGTGAATGTTGTGGGAAATTATAATGCAATGGGCCAGAGGCACCCCAGTGTTTCGTGGAGTTCACCTGGAAGTACTCCAAATGCGTGTCAATAAAATAACTCTAGACCTCAAGGACAAGGAGATCCAGTCTTCCAAAATCAACAGAGGCAACAATTTCAACCTCAACAGTCCAATCAACCTGGTCTAGAAGATCTAATGAAGGCCTTCATTATCAAAATAGATGAAAGGTTGGACGCTCACGGGGCAGCTATCAAAGAATTGGGCATTGGTTTTTGAAGCATGGAGAGACAAGTGGGACAAATTGCAACAATATTATCTGAGAGAGTCCCAGGTACTCTGCCGGCTGATACTGAGAGAAATCCCAAAGAAAAAGTAAATTATGTGACCTTGAGAAGCGGGCAAGTTTTGAAAGATATCACTCCAATCCAAAAAGAGGTGGTTCTTGATAAGGAAAATGAGGAGCAACTGAAGAATGATATTGATAAGAAGATGAAAGGCAAGAAGGTAGCTGATAAAAAGAAGAAGGAGGAAACTTCGAGAAGGGATGAATCTAATGAGAGCGAGCATATGCCTGCTCTACCTTTTCCTCAAAAGATATATAGAGAAAAGCTGGACAAGCAATTTGAGAGATTTCTGGATATGCTGAAACAGGTTAATGTAAATTTGCCATTCACAGAAGTGCTCTCCCAAATGCTAGCTTATGCCAAATTCTTGAAGGAGATCCTGACAAAGAATAGGAATATAGGAGAGACCTCAGTGGCCAAGCTCACAGAGCATTGCAGTGTGATATTGCAAAACAAACTCCCACAAAAGTATGGAGATCCAGGGAGTTTTACTATACCTTGCTCTTTAGGCTCTATTAAATTTGATAAATCTGTTTGTGATTCTGGTGCCTCAATTAACTAAATGCCTCTATCTATTTACAGAAAACTGGAGAAGGAGACTGGAGAGATAAGGTTAGTTCCAATATCTCTGCAGCTGGCAGACCAAATGACTCTGATACCTGGGGGGATAGTGGATGATGTCTTAGTTTGGCTAGATAAGTTTGTATAACCATTAGATTTTATAGTAGCGAATATGGAGGAGAACAAGGAGGTCCCCATCATCTTAGGAAGACCATTCGTAGCAACAGGTAGAGCAATATTAGATATACACGAGAGAAAGCTCATGCTTAGAGTGGTTGAGGAGACTGTAACTTTCGAGATGAATGTAGAAACGGGGGTGAAAAAGGAGAAGACAGCTGTAAGTGTTGAGTGGAAAGTGAAGGGCTCAAAAGAGAAGGTTGCGACGAGTGAGAAAGATGAGTGTAGGGTGCACCCCAAGAAGGCGGAGAATTAGTTGTCTGCATGGATGTGAGCATTAGTTTGAAGATGAGGAATGGACCCGACTTCGACTCAGACCCCGACTAGATGTTCAAGGAAGTTTCTTTTACCTTATGCTTTTTATTTGTGTGTCATGGGGACATGCCACAACTTAAAGTGTGGGGTGGGGGATATGTTTTATGTTGTATGTATATGTGTTAGTTTTAGTAGTTAGATATTTAAAAACAAATTAAAAAAAAACCACAAAAATTGAAAAAAAACATAAAAATTGAAAAAATTCAATTTTTTCTGACGATGGATATCATTCGACGGGTTTCTTGAGGGATAGATATTAATTCCACCTTGATTTTTCTTTGTGACGCGGTTCTTTTCCAAAGGTTTTGTTTGAACCAGATGTAGTTAGTTTTTGTTTTGTAGAGTAGTAGGAAACCTTGTGCTGTGATTTGAATTGAATGAAATATCTCTTGACTTTATTATGCCTTGAGAATAATAAGTGCTTTAGCTGTGACGCTTAGGCTCAGTTTTTGACTCCTGTAGAAGTACCTTAAACTGTAGGATTTTAACTTTGCTTAACTGCTTTGACTAGAGTGTCTTGATGAATCCGATCCTGAGTGAGTTATGTGCCATGTGTGTGTGAGGTTGTGTGTTATTCGGTGCATTGTATTTGATGTCTAGAACTTGCCCTATGTGTTTGCAAAGCGAAATAGTAGTTTTATTCAGTCTTGGAAGTGATATAGGCATTTCTTTGTTGAGCCAGTTATAAGCTATTACCCACCTAATTGTTATCTATCGTAGTTAACCCCTTTGAGCCTGTAATCGTGTTTCTTTGGCAACCACATTACAAGTCTTACCCATTTGTTCGAATTGACCATCTATTTTAACCGTGTACCACTCGTGAGCACTTGAATTTGGTATGAACTTTGTAAAAGTGAAGTGTGGGGTGGTTGGTTTGGCTTTTGAGTGGAACTAATGAAATAAGGAGAAAGGTGCACTTTATAAAAAAATAAGAGCAACTTGAAATGAAAAAGAAACAAAAATGTTGTATTGTTGTGCAAAATATTCATTGATAGTGGTGACTCTTGATGTAATTGTACTTAAAGAAGTAGGGAGTTAATGTATATTGTTGTGAAGGTGGAGTTATGGTTCGACATAAGTGTGGGTTTTGAATTTTTAATTGTATGTATTAAAAGTGCTTAAAGAGGTGTAGTCACTCTTATATCTAAATGTATCCTACCCATCCCGCAACCTACATTACAACCAATTAAAGTCCTACTTAATCCTTGACTGAATGAGCTCAATTAGTATAGTAGTACACTACGGGCTAGCCTATGGCACATCTTTTGTGGCATATGAATGTTGTTTCTGAGAGTGAGCGAATTCTTTCTTTCTCGAGTTCCTAATTGTTCTTAATGTGTATTGTGTATGGAACTACTCTCTATTGTTGTGTGAGGGCACTTGATTCACGAAGAAAAGGTAATCTCATTGACCTCTATGTTAGAGTAAGTGAGCGGGTTGTTAATAATGCGTGGTGCTTTTGAGTCAAATTTTGAGGCTAGGATATTACGGTTTTGTACTTAATCTATTTCAAATATTCTTGGTGTGATGAGTTATGAGAGTTATTTAAAAAAGGTCGTGTCTATATGGAGTGTAGTTTGATAGCTCGAGGACGAGTAATAGTTTAAGTGTGGGATGTAGATGGTAGGGTGTAATCTCATATTTTAGTCGCTTATTGCACTCTAATTTATTGCACTTTACTTGTGTTTGAGCTTTAATTGATAGTGTTTTGAACTTATTGTAAGTTTTATGCCTTGTAGGAGTGATTCTGAGCTATGTAGATGTTATGGAATGAATTTGAGTGATTTGGAGCTTTGAAGTCTGAGTAAAAGCCCAAGGGATTAAATCGGTATCATATTCGGGGGTCGAGGACCAAGTCTGGACGTCAAAATGCAAGAAACATTCATACTCTGAGAAATTCCCACTACCGCGATGCGTAGGGTGCCGCGCATGTACAATTTCCTGCTGCCTGTCAGAAACAACTCTCTAGATTTCCCCACTAATGCCCGCATGGTGCGTCTCCCCATGCGGCACGCCTGTGCAATTGTTTACAGTGTAAATATCCTATTTTGGCTAGGAAAAGGTGATTTCGTCTGGGCCCGATGCTACTTGGTATAAATACATGGAAAATGTTATTTTCTGACTTTTGACATATTGGAGACCTAAGGAGGCTACGAAGGAGTTGGAGAAGCAAAAGCACAAGGTGTTCATCATTTAATCCTCACTCAAGACCCGAGTTTGGATCGTTTAATGTTTTCCTTTACTTTAAACATATTTGTGATGAATTGCTCCATATCTATGGAGTATTTCTATTTAGGTTTTGATGGATTTGACGTATTGATGATTGTTTATAGATTATAACTCTAGTTTTATGTATTGAATCATTTTGGATGATTTAATCGTTGCATCTATATTCAGTAGTTCATGTAATCGAGAGAGGCATTACTTGTGATATCTTTGCATTATCTTGTTGGTTGAGTTCATTAATTCTTCTTAGTAATCGAAAGAGGCTAGTTGAATTATTGATTACATCTAGTTAGGAGGATAATCGAGAGAGGTTCTCCTAAAGACCAATCCACTACGCATTCATTCATATCTTTACGTGCTTAAATCGGTTCATCTTGTGAGGTTAAGACTTAATCGAGAGAGGAGTTTTTGCTGAACGTTTGAACTAATAATTGAGTGAATTCGAGAGAATCACTTAAACATTAAAAGTGAATTATCTAGAGTTAGATCCAAAATAATTATCTTGCACCTATCCTATCAAAACCCTATATTCTCCCACTGATAGCTTTCTTTGCTTATTCCTTGTTTCGATTGTCATTAGTCAATAGCTTTAGAGTCTTAGTTAATTTTAGTTATTCATCATATAAATCTCAATTGTTGATTCTCCGGGATAGCAATAAAACTAGAAACATCGAAAATACTATTTAAATCCAATCCATGGGAATATGATATTATATTATACTAAATTTACTAGCGATCATAATTAAAGTGGTGTTTTGCGCTCGTCAATCCCCGTTCCCCTAGTTAAGACTCTCTGTATGTATTTTTATTATTTTATTACATGCGGGGATGGTTGATTCGGGTTTGGAAGGGTTCAAGTTGAAATCGGAACACTTAGTTTCTTAATAGTAGCCTATAATGGTCAAGTTTGACTTGAGTCAATAAAGGTTCGTATGACTAGCGATCTTTAAGTTTGTTTTGTAGTAGACTTTGGTGTTATCAAGGTGCGTTTGGGATTTCGATCCTAGGAATAGTGTTGTATGGTGATTTATGACTTGCACGCAAAAATTGGGGTCATTCCGAGTTGATTTGACAGGAATCGGACGTACAGAATTGGTTTTAGAAGTTTTTGAGTTTCATGATTTAATTCATGTGTTTTGGTGTCTAATTCGTGATTCTAGATGTTATTTCGGTGTTTCAATCATGCGACTGAGTTCGTATGATGTTTTAGACTTGTGCGGACGTTTGGTGCGGAGCCCTGAGGACTCGGGTGAGTTTCGAACGCGTTTGGAGGGGTGGAAGGTCTTCAGTTTTTCTTGTTTTTTTGCTGATGCCTCAGGTATCGCAAATGCGAAGTTTTATTCGCATTTGCGAGGAGCCTTTCACATTTGCGAAGGTGAGAAGGCACTGAAGATTTTGCATTTGCGAAGATCCTGCCGCTTTTGCAAACCTGCCACTCTTCGCATTTGCGACCATAATAGAGATGGCCAGCCTTCGCATTTGTGAACAAGATGTCGGAAATGCGACATCTGCGATTGGTGCAAGACCTTTTATTACGGGACTTAGCTTTATTTTCCTCATTTCCCACCTGGTCTAGGGCAATTTTGAGAGCCTTTTGTGGAGGGATTTCATCAACATCAAGAGGTAAGTGATTCCTATCAATTCCTTAGCTAAATGCACGAATCATAGGTAGATTTAACATGGAAAAATGATGAAATTAATATGATTTGTGAAAAATTTAGGGTTTTGGTAAAACGAGATTTGACCACTAAATTGGTTATGGAATTAAGTAAAATTTCTATATTTGAGTTCGTGAGACTATGGGTAATATTTATCTTCGAAAATTTCCAAAATCCGGGCATGTGGGATCGGGGGCAAATTTTTAGAATCTTCCAAATTGGGTTGGGTAATTACTCTAATAACTAAATTATGAACTTTTGAGTATATATTGATTAAATTATACAATATTTGACTAGTTTCGGATTGTTCAGCATCGATTTGGGGCTTTTAGTGCGGATTAGTGGACCGGAAGTGAGCCTGGAAATGAGGTAAGTCTCTTGCCTAACCTTGTAAGAGGGAAATCATCCCCTTAGGTGTATCTTGTTGTGTATTACTTGTGTGGGGAGCTACGTACACAGTATGTGGCGAGAGTCCGTGCATAGCTGTATTCCATGATATGTCCGGGTAGACTTAGACCGACATCATGCCTTTAATTTTATTGTTATGTTTATCATGCGTATTAACTGTCTTGAATAGGGTTGAGACTAGGGATTTTAAAGTTGCAATTCTCGGCCTATTCTTCTTATTTTGGAAAATTGAGGAATATTGAATAACTATAAAAAATCCATGTCCTTTCGTGTTGTAAGTACATCCGCGAGCGAGGTGAACTTCTCCACTTTTATGGGATCGGGTCGTTCACCTCATCAATATAGTAACACCACTCTTATGGGATCGAGTCGTTCACCTCGTTAGTATAGTAATACAACTATTATGGGATCGGGTCGTTCGCCTCAGTAGTATGGTAATAACACTCTTATGGGATCGGGCCGTTCGCATCGGCAGTATGATGCTAACACGACTCTTATAGGATCGGGTCTTTCGCCTCGGCAGTACTGATTACTTATATTCTTATGGGATTGTATCGTTCGCCTCGGCAACTTCGTGCTAAATAATCGAAACGGATTCAAGATTGGATATAATTGAGTTAGGGCCTTCACAGTCAGTTATGAGATATTGGTGATGTGTTACGGATCCCTGTTGTATTTATTATAGTTGTTTTTATTTGTCTCATTGATACTTGGTGTATGTTCACCATGTCTAGTTTATGCACTTTTCATTATTATTATTGACCTGTAGTAAGTGTCAAGTCGACCCCTCGTCACTACTTCTTCGAGGTTAGACTAGATACTTGCTGGGTACGCATTTTTCTTTGTACTTACGCTACACTTCTGCACTGATGTGCAGGTGATGAGACAAGTTCCACCAGTGGTCACGCAGGCGCGTAGCCGGTCATTACGGATTTAATGACCTGACCGGTCGTTTTGCTTTCTAGAACCATGTTCCCCTAATTAAGACTCCCCGTAGGCGCTTTTTCTGTTTTATGACTTGTAGGGATGGTTAGTTTGGGTTTGGAATGGTTCGGGTTGAAATCGGAACACTTACTCCCTTAATATTGGCTTAAATTGGTTATGTTTGACTTGAGTCAACGCTTTGAGTAAACGACCTACGAACATGGATTTGACGGTCCCAATAGGTTCGTATGATGATTTTGGACTTAGGCGTATGTTCGAATCGGGTTTTGGATGACCCCGGAGCGTTTCAGCGCTTAATATTGAAAGTTGGCGCATTGAAGGTTTTCAAGTTGTTTAAATTTGGTTTGAAGTATGATTTGGAGTTATCGAGATCTGATCGGGATTCCGAGCCTAGGAATAGTTTCATATGGTGATTTGTGACTTGCACTCAAAATTTGGTGTCATTCTAAGTAGTCTAAGTATGATTCGGCGCGTTCGGAATAAGTTGAAGTTCATAAGTTGATTTGATTTGATTTGGGATGTAATCCTTAGTTTTGATATTGTTTTACAAATTTCGAGGGTTCGAGCGAGTCCGTTTTATGATTTTGAACTTGTTAGTATGTTTGGACGAGTTTGGATGAGGCCCCGGGGGCTTCAAGTGCTATTCGGACGTTGTGCGGAACATGGTTAAACTTGGAACCATGGCTGAAACAGCAGCAGTTCTGGTGCATTCGCACCTGCGAGGAGCTAGCTGGAGGTGCGAGCCAATAAGCGCAGCTGCGGCTGAGAGTGGACTGGCCAGTGTTCGCAGAAGCGGAGTTTCTTCTGCAGAAGCGGACTTGCTTCTACGATGAGGGGATCGCAGGCGCGGAAGGAGGCAGCATGGCCAGGGTCACAGGTGCACAAGGTGAGCCGCAGAAGCGGGCTCGTAGACGCAGAGTTTTTCGGCAGGCGCGACCAAGGCTGGAGCGTGCGTGTTCCGCAGAAGCGGCCTTGCAGAAGCAGCGAATCTAACGCATGTGCGAAAGTCGCTAGGGCAGTGTGGTTCATTTAATGTCGGGACTTAGGCTATTTTGGTTCATTTCTTTCACTTCTTGAACGATTTTAGAGCTCTTTGACGAGGTGTTTTCACATAGCACATTGAGGTAAGTAATATCTATACAAGATGAGTTTAATACATGCATTTTTGATAGATTCTTAACACATAAATTGTAGAAAATATGGGTTTAGTTGAAAAACCTAGGTTTTGATAAAAATGGGATTTAACCACGAAAATGACTATGGAATTGGGTAGAAATTATATATTTGAGTTCGTGAGGTTATGGGTAACATTTATCCTTGAAAATTTCTGGAATCCGGGTACGTGGGCCGGGGAGTGAATTTTAAGGATCTTCCAATTTGGCTTGGGTAATTTCTCTAATAGCTAAATTATGAACTTGTGAGTGTATATTGATTAATTTATATAATATTTGGCTAGCTTCAGGTTGTTTGGCACCAAGTTGAGGCTTTAAGGTGGATTTGTAGACCGTAAGTGAGCTTGAGAACGAGGTCTCTTGCCTATCCTTGTAAGAAAGAACTCATCCCCTTAGGTGTACCTTTGTTGTGTATCACTTGTGTGTGTGGAGCTACGTACGCACGAGGTGACAAGAGTCCGTGCATAGCTATATTCCATGATATGTTTGGGTAGTCTTATATCCACATCATGCCTTAATTGTACTATTGTGTTTATTATGCATATTAATTGTTTTGAATATAGCTGAGAATAGAGATTTTAAAGTAGAAAATCTTCAATTTAGATTTCTTATTTTTGGGAAAAATTGAGGAAATACATAATAACTCTTAGAAACCCATGTCCTCTCGCGTCGCAAGTTCTTCCGCGAGCGAGGTAAACTTCTCTACTCTCATGGGAGCGAGCCGTTCACCTCGGCGGTATTATAGATGCAATTATGATTTGTGTCGTTCGACCCTCGACA
Source organism: Nicotiana tabacum (assembly GCF_000715075.1). Classification (NCBI taxonomy): domain Eukaryota; kingdom Viridiplantae; phylum Streptophyta; class Magnoliopsida; order Solanales; family Solanaceae; genus Nicotiana; species Nicotiana tabacum. Next base: position 111,181,956 of record NC_134083.1, read on the forward strand.
GTGCACACAGTATTTTGGATCGGGCCGTACGACCTCGACATAAATCGTGCGTGATAATACTCAGAACTCGATTACACTTGATATTATTTTATGGCAAGAGAGGTTATCATTTATTTAATGGTCTGAAATTGTTGGAGCTAGCATGTGTCAAATGGAGACATTTAAATTGACTTTTAGTTAAAGAACCATTTATTCGTTGCTGGCTATTATGTTATTATTATTATTCTTGTATTCCATGCCTATTTAGAATATCTGGATTTTATTATTGGCCCGTAGTAAGTGTCGATGTCGACCCCTTGTCACTACTTCTTCGAGGATAGACTGGATACGTACTCGGTACATGTTGTTTATGTACTCACGCTACACTTCTGTGCTAATTGTGTAGTTTCTGAGATAGGTGAATATGGTGTCCATTCAGGCGCGCACCCCTGTTATCCTGAGGCATAGTGGTGAGCTGCTCTCTGAGTCCGTTCTGCAGCACCCGCAGTCTCTCTTTTGTATTTACTTTCTGTCTATCCTATTTCAGACAGTAGCATAGGTGCTTTGTATATTCTACTAGTTGCTCACACACCTGTGATACCGGGTCTTGGGAACATGTTAGAAGACAATTTATGACTTTTGAGTATTTATTCCATCGTATTTGCTCTTTTATTAGTTTACGCTTTACTTTATTACATTTTTCACTTCTCATTTACTTAATAAATAAAAAAATCAACTACTTTGAAATTTTTGAAAAAGAATAAATGCATGGTTAGTTCACCGTTGGCTTTCCTAGCAACGACGTTGTGCGCCATCACGGCCTATAAGAGAAATTGGGTCATGACAACGGAGACTTAGGGGTGAGCTGCTTGCCTTGCTATGATCCGCGGCACCAGAGTCTCCTTCCATCTTATGTACTATCTCTGTCTATTACTTTCGGACATTAGTTTTTAGTAGTTTTATATATTCTCTAGATTGCTCGTGTACTTGTGACGCCGTGTTTTGGGGATTTGTAGCACTTATGTATTGTTGTACTTGTCATTTTGATCTCCGCAGACTATGTACTTATTATGTTGATATTTTGTTTTAAAAAAAATTATCACAGTTGCATGAAATTCACTGGAGTTAAAAATATTTTAAAAAGGGATAAATAAATAGTAGCTTCGCTTATGAGCTTGCCTAACGGTGGCGTTAGGTGCAGTCTCGACCTAGTACGGAATTGGGTCATGACAGTCAACCTCTTTTTCAAGTTTGAAGTATGGTTGTTACCCTTAAAATTGGATAACAATTAAACTTATAATGAGGTTGTAAGGACACGTTATTTCACTTAATACCAATTGATAAATATGAAGATTAATAACAGAAATAAACTATAAAGTAAAGCAAACCTGTATTGAAACGAAATTCAGCCCTCAAGCTAGGGTGCCCTCGAACTTATTGACACCAAAACAGTTAAAAATAAAGCAAGCTGATGAACAAGAGAGTATAAGCTAAGGAGAGAGCGTTATATTGCCTTTTTTATGCGCGAACAATGTGTCTTACAAATGGTTAATACTCCCCTTTATATAGTATAGGAATTCTACTTATGGTGTAACTCTAGTTACAGAAGGAAATTCCATGATTAGCTAATTAACCATTCCTAATTTGATCCGTTATGAGATATTCGCCATGATCTAAAACCAGTCATGGATATTTCGCCTTTCTGTTATTATGTTATCTTTGATCTTGCTCGATGCTTGTCTCATTCGGTCTCGATCACTGCTGGCCTCGATCTCGGCAGGTACCTCGAATCCCGAGCATGGTACCTTATCCTTGTGATTTATTTTTTTCCGTTACGAGGCCATCCTTTGATGCAACCTCCCGGTCTCGGTCAAGTAGTAAAATCTTGTGGAGTTGATTTTGGCGTGGCCTTCTTCGATTACCGACCTTGAAAGTTGTACGACAGTTCCTGCGCTAATCTCATTGTCTTCAACTGATGACCCTAAATTGGCAAAGGCATCGGCCTCGTTGTTTTGATCTCGAGGTACATGATGTATGGTCCATTCTTTAAACTAATGTAGAGTCACCTGTAGTTTGTCCAAGTACCTCTGCATTCGATCTTCTCGAACCTCGAAGGTTCTGTTGACTTAGTTTACCACAAGCAGGGAGTCACATTTGGCCTCGATGACCTCTGCTCCCAAACCTTTAGCTAGCTCAAGACCTGTAATCATGGCCTCATACTCGGCCTCATTGTTAGTTAACTTGGAAGTTTTGATAAGTTGTCTAATTGTATTACACGTGGGCGGCTTCAAAACGGTGCCTAGCCCGGACCCCTTCGCGTTCGAGGAACCGTCTGTGAAGAGGGTCCACAGCCCCGATGATGTACCTGATTTTAATAATAGTTCCTTTTTGACCTCGGGTATGAGGGCTGGCGTAAAGTCGGCCATGAAGTCCGCTAAGATTTGAGACTTGATGGTCGTTCGGGGTCGATACTCGATATCGTACCCACTGATCTCGACGGCCCATTTGGCCAATCGGCCCGAAAGTTCGGGCTTATGCAAAATATTTCAAAGTGGATAAGTAGTCACCACACAGATCGGGTGACACTGAAAATATGGTTTTAATTTCCTAAAGGCGCTTATTAAGGCAAGCGCTAATTTTTCTAAGTGTGGGTACTAGGTCTCGGCCTAACCTAAAGTTCGACTAACATAGTAAACAGGAAATTGCGTACCTTTCTGTTCTCGAACTAGGACCCCACTTATTGCGATTTCCGAGACTGCTAATTATAGGTAGAGTTGCTCGTCCGTTTTTGGAGTATGAAGCACTGGCGAGCTAGATAGGTACCGCTCTAATTCTCCCAATGCTTGTTGGCATTCCGGGGTCCATGCAAAATTCTTCTTCTTTTTGAGCAGTGAGAAGATCATGTGACTACTATCTGAAGACCTTGAGATGAATCGGCCTAGGGCGGCTATGCGCCCTGTTAATCTTTGTACAGCCTTAACATTCTCCACGACTGTGATGTCTTCGATTGCCTTGATCTTATCGGGGTTGATTTCGATCCCCCGATTTGATACCTTAAAGCCAAGGAACTCCAAGCCGACCTTGATGCACATTTCTCCGGGTTGTGTTGCATTTAGTGTTTCCTTAGTATATCGAAGGTCTCCTGCAAATGTGTCAAACGGTCCTCTGGTGGCAGGGACTTAACTAGCATATCGTCAATATTAACCTCCATTGATTTACCTATTTGTTTTTCGAACATTAAATTTACTAAGCGTTGATAAATGGCACCAACATTTTTTAGTCCGAACGGCATTACATTATAACAATAGGTGTCGTACTTAGTGATGAACGAAGTCTTTTCCTGATCCTCTGGGTTCATTTGTATTTGATTGTACCCGGAGTAGGCATCGAGAAAACTAAGGATCTCGTGGCAGGCTGTGGCATCGATCATGCGATCGATATTCGGCACAGGAAAGAGTCTTTAGGACATAATTTGTTTAAATCTTTATAGTCTACGCACATTCTAAGTTTATTTCCCTTTTTAGGGACTACGACAACGTTTGCTAACCATTCGGGATATTTTACTTCCCGAATGGATAATATTTTGTGAAATTTGGCTACCTCGTCCTTGATGAATGCATGATTTACCTTGGACTGGGGCCTTCTCTTTTGTTTTACCGGGCGGAACTTTGGGTCCAAGCTTAGTCGATGTATGGTGATCTCTTATAGGATCCCTGTCATATCTATGTGGGACCAAGCAAAACTGTCCATATTATTGATAAGAAATTTTATGAGTTTTTCCCTGAGCTCGGGGGTTAACCTCGTACCCAGGTATATCTTTCGATCGGGTAGATGCTCGATTAGCATGACTTGCTCCAGCTCTTTGACTGTCGATTTGGTGGCATCGGAATCCTCGGGGGTTACGAAGGATCGAGGGGTCCAGTAGGCACCGTCCTCATCCATTCCCTGCTTCTCCGACTGAGTCGAGGCCGATGGTTGTGGTTTCTATTTAGCTTCCTATTTTCCTTTGGACTCCATTCCTTTTGTTGATGAAAGCGCCGATACCGGTATTACTTTGTCGACCGCGAACATCTCTTTGGCAGCATGTTGTTCCCCATACGCCGTTTTTACTCCATCCGATGTTGGGAACTTCAGTATTTGGTGGAGGGTTGAGGGGACCGCCCTCATGTTATGAATCCAGGGTCTTCCGAGCAGTGCATTATATCTCATATCACCCTCGATCACATGGAACTTTGTTTCTTGAATAGTTCTGGCTACATTTACTGGTAAGATGATTTCACCTTTAGTAGTTTCACTCGCCATGTTTAAGCCATTGAGTATCCGAGTTGCGGGTACGATCTGATCTTGTAGGCCGAGTTGCTCCACGACCCTCAATCGAATAATATTGGCTGAGCTTCCTGGATCAATTAAAACACGTTTAACCTGAATTTTATTCATAACGATAAAGATTACCAGAGCATCATTGTGGGGTTGTGAGATCCCTTATGCTTCCTCATCATTGAATGATAAGGTGCCTTCGGGCACATAGTCTCGAGTTCGTTTTTCCCTGGACATTGATACTTTAGTGCATTTGAACACGGGCCTTTGTGGAATATCGACCCCACCAACGATCATGTGAATCACGTGTTGTGGTTCTTCCTGCTCGTTTTTTCTATTTGCACCCCTGTCTCTGAAATGGTGTTTGGCTCAGTCGCTCAAGAATTTTCGAAGGTGACCCTCGTTGAATAGACGGGCCACCTCCTCCCTTAGTTGCCTATAATCTTCGGTTCTATGACCATGTGTACCATAGTATTTGTATATTTGATTGGGGTTTCTTTGGTATTGATCGGTTTGTAGGGGTCTGGGCCATCTAGTATCTTTGATTCTCCCAATGGCTGACACAATACCTTATGCATCGATGCTAAAGTTGTATTCTGATAATCATGCTGCTTTTGTGGGATCAGCATGTTTATCAAAGCCACTTTTTCTCATGAGCCCTCGAGAGCTCTGTCCTTGATCGTTCATTCAATCATTTCTGGTGGGATTGTGTCTTGGGCTGCTGTTTCTATGATCTGCGTTGTATGGTTGATACCGATCTTTGATCAACTGGAGTTCTCTGTCGATATCCCTTTGAGTTTTGCCGATAAACGGAACCGGAAGGGGTCCCCAATTGATCATCCTCGACCCTGATCTTTGATTGGTACCGATAATGTATATCGACCCAGATTACCGCTGGATATTCAATTAAATTCTACTTTAGCTGTCGTGATGCCACTGAACCGTTCGTTCAAACCTTAAGTAAAGGCTTGAACAACCCAATCGTCTGTAACCGGTGGTAGTTCCATGCATTCCATCTGGAACCGAGATACAAATTCCCTCAATATTTTGTTGTCTTTTTGTTTCACCATGAAGAGGTTTGACTTCCTAGTTGCAACCTTTATTGCTCTGGCATGTGCCTTTACGAAGGAGTCTGCAAGCATGGCGAAGGAATCGATAGAATTAGGCGGCAAATTGTGGTACCATATCATTACTCCTTTCGACAAGGTTTCTCCAAATTTCTTCAGTAAAACAGATTCAATCTCATCGTCCTCCAAGTCATTCCTTTTTATTGGGCATGTATAAGAAGTGACATGCTCGTTAGGGTTGATGGTCCCATTATACTTAGGAATTTCTGGCATTCAAAAATTTTTTGGAATGTGTTTTGGAGCCGCACTTGGAAGGAAAGGCTTCTGTATGAATTTCTTTGAATCCATACCCTTAAGAATCGGTGGTGCCCCCGGTATTTGGTCAACCCGGGAGTTGTATGTCTCTACTTTCTTGTCATTTGCCTCGATTTTCTTTTCTCCCGATTCAATCCATTTAGTGAGCTCCTTGATCATTTTTATAACAGCGCGGTCAGTCCCTGATTTGTTGGCGTTCGACCTTTTCGGTACAGGCTCGGTCCTATGGACGACTTCTGGTTCGATCCTACTCGGTGTTCGGTGTTGATTTTGTAGTTGTGCGATAGCGGCTTGTTGAGCCTGTCACATTTCGAATATCAATTGGAGGCTAACTCTATCATATTCTCCGCCCCTGCGTACCTCGACCACTTGATCAAACTTCCCTGCGTATGCTACATTCGGGATCCACGCCCAAATTTGCATTTAGGGCGACATGCGAACTGACATCGACGTGATTTGCAATTGGTTCTCCCTCAAGGTCAGCCTGGGGCACCTTGATTCTTGGGGTGGCTATATTGTCATTTTTCCCGTGAAATCCGAGGTCGTTATCATTATGTGTAAGCGTTACTTGTGAGTTTGACATATTTATCCTGAAAACAAAGATTCTTACGAGAACATTCGGGATCCACGCCCAATATAAAGCAGTGTGTGTTATCGGAATTAGTATTAAGAAATCACTATTATCCTCAGCCCCACGGTGGGCGCCAAACTGTTTTACTCTTAAAATTGGATAACAATTAAACTTATAATGAGGTTCTAAGGACACGTGATTTCACTTAATACCAATTGATAAATATGAAGATTAATAACAGAAATAAACTATAAAGTAAAGCAAACCTGTGTTGGAACGGAATTCAACCCTCGAGCTAGGGTGCCCTCGAACCGATTGATACCAAAACAGTTAAAAATAAAACAAGCTGATGAACCAGAGAGTATAAGCTAAAGAGAGAGAGCGTTATAGTGGCTTTTTTATGTGAGAATAATGTGTCTTACAAATGGTTAGTACTCCCCTTTATATAGTAGAGGTATTCTACTTATGGTATAACTCTAATTACAGAAGAAAATCCAACGATTAGCTAATTAACCGTTCCTAATTTGATCCGTTCCGAAATTTTTGCCATGATCTTCGACCAGTCTCGACACTGCTGACCACGATCTCGATAGGTACCTCGAATCCCGAACTTAGTACATTGTCCTCATGATTTATTCCGTTCCGTTATGAGGCCATCTTTCGATGCAACCTCCCGGTCTCGGTCAAGTAGTAAAATCAGGTGGGCCCGATTTTAACCGTATACAATGGTTTTGTTTGTTGATTACGCATGTACGTTCCCACTAGGGTGGTAAGGTGTTGATAATATATTCTTAATCTTGTGATCTTCGAAGAATTTATTTACCTTGCTGCCGATGAACTGCCTCTTATTGACAGTCATTTTTGACCCTCCGTATTTAAAAAATAAATTTTGCAGGCTTCCTTGTCAAAAAGTGATAAAATGTAGTACTCTGCACATTTTAAACTGCAATGCAATTTATTGATAATTTTTCTTATTTTTACAAAATATTGGAACTTCTATCATTTTATTGCAATTAGTTAAATACTAAAGTTTTATGCATTTTTATAAATTTCAAACATTCTATTGATAATTGTCCTATTTTTCAAATATTAATATATTCTATCAATTTGTTGTCTTTCAAAAAATATATAAGATAACAATTACTACATCTTTGTTGTAGTAATTGACATTTAAATAAATACTACAAGATATTCTAATTAAATAATTATTTTTTCTAATTCGTAGCACAATCTATTTAATTACAAGTAAGCCAATAGAATTTATTTCAAAATACAGATCGAGTCTGGTCAAACCTAATGTCTTGTCAACATCCGATGCGACAAAACAAGTAATATGACATGGCATATGACGCGACTTGACAAGTGATATGACATTACATCTTTTTGCTTATGACCACATCTTTAAATTTAACATTGTCTTTTATTTTAAATTTAATAAGGACCACATGTTTTCAACACCAATTACACAAAATATCTAGACACTACACATTTTGGGGGGAAAATACACTATGCTATTTAAAGGGGGAAACCCTAATAACTCATACACCCCTCATTCTTACAACAAAAGACAGCCTCCCATCCCACTGAAAATCTCTCTCAAACTCTGCTCTTCGAGAGACGCTGCTGTTAGGGGTGGGCATTCGGTACTTCGGTTCGGTATTTCAGTATTCGATTTATCAATAGTGTATACCAAATACCGTACCAAAGTACTTCGGTACGGTTCGGTATTTCTTATTTTGATTCGGTACAGTTTCAGTTTGATACATAATGTATCACGTTGTGCTAATAACACTGTTAATAGAATACCACCTTGATTTACGTTCCTTTCTAAAGTGACAACAACATCAAACATGGCAATAGTAAAGGGAAAAATAATAACCTCAGTACTCAGTAGTACATCAGAACTTCCCCTTCTTTCCTGAGCTGGAGCCTGGAACTCTTCAATTTCTCTATCATTTGTTTAACCTTTTTTATGCCATAGTCGCACAAGATGGCTCAGAAAACTACAACAGCATCAACTATTTGTGGCTAACAAATAACAATACATATATTTTGACTCAAGCAAAAGAATAGTCAGCGAGTCAGATGCACCTGATTATATGCAAAATAAGGATCTAAGAAACAAGAAACTTAGCAACTAGTAGTAACGACTAACGAGTAGCAACCTAGCAGAATTTCTAACCCAACAGCAGAATTTTTAATTCAAGTTTACACTTTACACAGCTACAACAAAAATATAGATGCATGATGCATCATGCAATAGCCATTAACGAGTAGCAGTAGATTAAACACAATGCAACAAAACAGAAAAGTCATAAACCTGCCAAACAGAATGCAAGTTTACACTAGTAACAATTAAAGTGTCACAAGGTCACAGCAGCAACATTATGCAAACCTACTGCCATTCTACCAAACATAAAGTTGTAAGTATAACTAACAAGAAACAAAAACATCAACATGAGAACACTGTCCCATAACGCCATAAGTCTAAGTGTCTAACACATTAAGCTTAAATAAGTCTAACAAATTCAAAAATCAAAATAACATAAATTTTTTCGAATCAGCTTAGTCTTAAATACGAATTCCTGGAAGATGCTCAAGACAACCCCTAATATGCTTCCTTAAGCAATATGTGTCATACCTATTTGGATGAACATTATAGACTCGACCACAGTGCTTACACTCTACTTTGCAAACTTTTTTGTTATATTCTATCATCGCAAAGTGTTCCCAAACATGAGAGCACTCTTTAGGAGTACGAGGCATGATTGAATTTGAACCTAAAAATAAAGAAGATAAAATCATAAGTTAGAATATTATTTTTTGATGATAAAAGAAAAAAACTACAAAAGTATATCACCAAACAAATAGAATATTAAACTCACCAGTGATCAAACAATGGTAGTAGTGCTTTCGTTATTTTACATATCTAATGATAATTAGACCAAATATGTCATACAAAAAAATAAGTGTAATATACTATTTTGAACAAAAAAACACACAAAATATTAAAACTTACCAAGCTCCAGTTCCTCAAGATACTCCCATTCTTCTTCAACACTAATATGATTCTTCTCTTCTCTAAGTCAATCTTGAACACAAATAAGAGCTTGCACGTATTTCGGAGTAATAAACTCTAAAATAAATCAAGAACACGGCCACCGGTGCTAAACGCACATTCCTTATATTAGGAGGAAGATCGAAGACAAATACCTCATCGATCCCCGCTTCGTACTTCCCGTTCTTGGATGTACCCAAAACATAAAGTATAGTAAAGTAGTATATAGATGTGTTTTCTTACTTGCTTTAATATTATCTATTTGCTAACCACTAAGAAAATTGCATCTAGTTAATAATCGGTAATCCGTAATATTGTATGTTACGCGAGTTCATAAAATTTGCGCTTTTCATTATTTATTTTCCATAATTAATTGTCCTTTAGTTAATTTATTTTCATAATTTTCTTGTAAAATTAATCAGCTCTCTTCTTACCCTATTTATTACATAAAAAACTATTCAAAGGTAATTGCTTTTTTCACTCTTGATCAATCATTTTCTAGACATGTTTTCTTCCAATGGTTGATCTTGTTTACAACTAAATTCTTTCGAGATTATTCCTTTCAACTCAAAATCATTTGGTTAATTTGTAAATACTTTACTTGATGATACACTTCACTTAGTCATTAAAATTTAACTCTTTCACATACTTTCTTTATCCACATCCTTTCAAATATTCTGTTACATACAAATATCCCTAGTTTTACTATGTGGCATTCATATTAAATCAGTCTTCATTCCAAATCATTTTCACCATTCTTTTTATATATCAAATTAATCATTCTTTTGAACCTTCCCTCATCTATTTGATCGAGTCCATAGGAACGATATTTTGTAGATCTTTAGGGATGCCTAACACCTTCCCCCTCGAGATAATTTGAACCCTTACCTAGAATCTCAATGGTTTCGCTATTTAGTGTAAATTATATAGTGTAATATAGGTGTCCTAGTGTACCTTAAATATTAGGTGGCGACTCTAAACTTTAATAACCTTGTAGAGTACTATAAGTTGTAGTTTATTTTGTCTTGTGCAAAATAGGGTGCAACAACATAGAGACTATGCTAGGGATACTTCAGGTTCTAACCACTCGGATTTGATCAATTATTTGAGGGATTACAGGTTCTCCAATACTCCAACTTCTATTCTCCCAGTCGCATGGTCGTATATTCTCTCTTCAAGCTATATATTTCTTGCTTTAAGTTGTATATTCTTTGCTCCAAGTGGTATATTTGTCGCATGCTTCAAGTAGTCTATTCTTTGTCATGTGCTTCATGTGGTATATTCTTGTTATGTTTTTCAAGTGGTATATTCTTTGTCATATGCTTTAAGTGGTGTATTCTTTGTCATTCGCTTCAAGCGGCGTACTATCTGTCATGCTCATGTTATATATGCTTCCCACATGTCTATGTTGTATATATTGTTACATATGATTGTGTTGTATATTCTATGCCACACACTTCAAGCTGTATATTCTTTGTCATGCTCATGTTATATATGCGTTTACACATGCTATGTTGTATATGCTTTCACAGAGGACAATGTTTTATATGCTTTGTCACATGCTTTGGTGCTTCTTTATTGAATTGTTATCACTTTTCTGTCGATACTTGATCGTACACAATCACTCACAAGTCACGCGAGGGTTATCTTTTCATCCCTCCAAACCTTCTTTTAAAACTCCTTAGTTTCAAAGATTGGCAGACAAGGTTAACTACTTACCATCTCGTAGTTTTTCTTAATTCATGTACGAATCTAGGTAAATCCACTCTTAGAATTCCCAGGTCACTAAACTAATCCTTGCATGTCCTTTCCTTGCTACATATTCTTTGTATATTTGTTATATATTCTTTGCATGCCATTGTTATCCTGCTGCGTGTACCTTCTATTTCTTATCCACTATTAGGTTCGCTTTATCTCACTAAACTCTGGTTGACTTGTGTTGAACCTTGGACCTTTCAAATTACACATACTCACTCCGGTCTTTATGCCCATCCTCATAACCGTACCATCATCCGGACTCTACCATCTTTTTCAAAGATACGTCAATCTAGCTTGACACATCTTCCATTGATTTGACATATTCTTCTCAATCATATATCACACTTTTGCTAACTTTAGTCATTTCAGACAGATCCATGAACTATGCTACCATCTATCTCTTATTCAGACGCTACGAGTGTCCACCCACCCACCCACCCAAGAATTCTCATTCGCAACCACTTCTTCTCAAAGAAGTAATCACTCATTCTTGATAACCATACGTATCTCACAATTTCAGTAGTTGGCCCGAAATACATTCTAACCAGATTCTTGACTTAGCAAGATACGTAGGCAGCCCTACATAAGGGTTCATTCTACCCACTATTTCAAAATAATTTCCTCATTACGAAATACTGGGGCAGTTCTTTTGAAACAATGCAATGATGCTCTCAAACCAGAAATCTCCGAGAGTGTCAACCCAATTTCACCCAGAAACTCCAAATATCAAAGTACCATGTCAACCTTACTTTGACCTTCACTCGACTTAGATCCCAACATATAGGATGCAAGTCCTTTATTCAAATATCTAACTATGGAGTCATGGTGTTTACTCCCACTTCCCAAGTTCAAAAGTGCAACACAAGTCAACCCATTTTGTTACAGGGGCAAGTTGTTAGTCATTTTTCGAGGAGTGTCATTACCGCACTACTCGGACAAAAAAAAGAAGAACGAGCAAAGCCTCAAGTCAACACGAATCGATTTCCCTCCCTCGCACTATGAATTGTTCTTTGGACGCATGATGGTGTAACGACCCGGCCGGTCGTTTTGAATATTATAACCATGTTGCCCCATTTACTGCTCAATTTATGTCTTGTAATTAATTTATGACTTATGGGGTTAGTTGGTTCGGGTCCGGAAGGAACTCGAAGTGAAATGAGACACTTAGTCTCATAATTGAAAATTTAAGTTAGAAAAGTAGACCGGATATGGATCTATATATAAACAACCTCGAATTTGAATTTTGATGATTCAATAGCTCCGTATGGTGATTTTAGTCTTAGAAGCATGTCCGGAATATTATTTGGAAGTCCGTAGAGAAATTATGCTTGAAATGCTGAAAGTTTAATTTTTGAGAAGTTTGACCGGGGGTTGACTTTTTGATATCGGGGTCGGAATCTGATTCTGAAAATTGTAATACCTCTGTTATGTCATTTATGACTTGTGTGCAAAATTTGAGGTCAATCAGACGTGATTTGATAGGTTCTGGAGTCGTTTGTAGAAATTAGAAATTTCAAAGTTCATTATGCTTGAATTGGGGTGTAATTCATGATTTTAGCATTGTTTTAGGTGATTTGAGGGTTCGACTAAGTCCGTATGATGTTTTAGGACTTGTTGGTATATTTGGTTGAGGTCCCGAGGGGCTCGGGTGAGTTTCGTATTGTTAACGGGTTGGATTTTTGACTTGGAACTCTGCTAGAATTTTTCTGATGCACCATCTAGTTTCCTTCATCGCGTTCGCGAGTGGAGCCTCGCGTTCGCGGAGAGGAACTGAGAGGCTGGCAATATTTGCTCTTTGCATTCGTGAAGAGAAGAACGCATTTGTGAAGGGTGGACTGGGTGTACATTGGGGAAGCGAGAGGTGTTACGCGTTCGCAAAGAAGAGAGGACGCAGTTGAGGACCCCATGCAATTGGTCTACGCGTTCACGTAGGGGGTGTCACGTTCGCGATGGGTTGAACGCGTTTGCGTAGAAGGCATTGAGGTAGAGACATTTTATGCTTCGTGAACGCGAGGGTCATGTCGCGTTCGAGAAGGAGGAATTTGGACTGGAGCTATTTTGTGCTTCGCGAATGCGAGGCACTGACCGCGTTCGCGAAGAAGAAAAGCCTGGGCAGTGAGTTTAAGTTCTGAAAATGGGACTTCAGCTTCGTCTCATTTTCAGTTTTTGACGATTTAGAGCTCGTATTGAGGCAATTTTTGGGTGATTTTCAGAGGAAACAACGGGTTAAGTGTTCTTAACTCAATATTGGATAAATTACCCGAATCCATTGTTGTTTTTATCATTTAATTGGTGAATTGAGTTGGGAAAGTTTGAAAACCATCTTAGTTTAAATTGAAGATTTGAGGGTCGAGTTGGGGTCGGATTTTGGTAAAATTGGTATCGTTAGACTCGTGGTTGAATGGGCTTCCGGATTTTGTAACTTTTGTCGAGTTCCGAGACGTGGGCCCCACGTGCGAATTTTGAGCTAATTTTTGGATTTTTAAGAAAATTCATTATTTTCTTTTGGAATTAATTCCAATGAATTTTATTGACTGAAACGAATTATTTATGACCAGATTCGAGGTGTTTGGAGACCAATTCATGAGGAAAGGACATTGCAGAATAAGAATTTCACGACTTGATGTAAGTAACAGTTTTAAATCTGGCCCTCAGGGTATGTAACCCCGAATATTTGTATTATGTGATTATTTTGGAGGAGACGCACATGCTAGGTGACGGGCGTGTGGGCGTGCACCGAAGAGATTGTGACTTGGTCCGTCCCGGGAAACTGTAAAGTTGAATAATTAGTTTTTAGTTATATGCTCTCTGTGTGTTTATAAAATTTGACTGTAAGTAATGTTAGAAATCATGCTTAGGCTATGTGATAGTACTGTTGGGACCCACAGGGGTCGCGTACTTGTTGAATTGCCTGCTAAATGCTATATGTACTCAGTCTCAGTTTTTACTTGCACATTTTATATCAGTCTCCGTTATTATTATTGATACATCATATCATTGTTGTTTGGGCTGATTTCATGATTATTGAGAGCCCGAGAGACTGGAGAGATTTATAACTAAGTGAGGCCGAGGGCCTGATTGTGAGATATTGATACTATAACACGTGAGTTGGACGTGCAGTTCCTTATATTATACTATAGCATGTGAGTTGGTCGTGCGCATCCTTATATTATAATATAGCACGTGAGTTGGTCGTGCGGATCCTTATATTATACTATAGCACATGAGTTGGTCATGCAACACGTGAGTTGGCTGTGCGGATCAAGATATTCATATTATGGCACTTGACTAGTCCGTGCAGCACGTGAGTTGTACGTGCAGATTATAACGCTTAGGCTGTAGGAGCCCCTCCGGAGTCTGAACACCCCCAGTGAGCGCGGGTACCCAGTGAGAGTGAGTGATGAGGGCTAGGAGCCCAGTGAGTGATTGTTGTCCTAAGAGGTTGTACTTGATTTCCATTTGTTGTTGCACTTAGTTGCTATCTGTCATTGTTGTGAAATCTCTGAAAGATTGTTGATATACGAATTACATAAACAGGAACTGTATAAAAATTGATTTGACATTAAACTGCCAGATTTGATAGCCTGTCGATTCTTTGCTGGAATTACTGAAAATGAACCATAACTGTGTAGCTCGTTACTATCTTCAGTTCCTTATTTATTATTGTTACTTGCTGAGTTGGTTGTACTAATACTACACCCTGCACTTCGTGTGCAGATCCAGGTGTTCACGGACATAGCGGGTGTTGATCCTTTCGCGCGGTTGATTTTTAGGTGATTTTGAGGTAGTTGTCGTGTTCCGCAGACCTTGTCTCTCCTTCTCTATCTCTTTGTTTACTGTATTTGGTCTCAGACTATTATGGACTATATTTTCTAGACTTGTATTCATATTAGATGCTCATGTACTCAGTGACACCAGATTTTGGGGAGTGTTTGTATTGTATTTAAATATTATATTTTCAACCTTAAAGAGATGTTTTGGTTATTGAGATGGGCGCCATCATGACATGTTGGGATTTTGGGTCGTGACAAGTTGGTGTCAAAGCCTAGGTTACATAGGTCTCACAAGTCATGAGCAGGTTTAGTAGAGTCTTGTGGATCGGTACGGAGTCGTCTCTATTTATCTTCGAGAGGCTGCAGAACCCTTAGGAAAATTTCACTTTCTTGTATTCTGTCGTGCGAATTTGTTGAATTTGGAAACTAAGTTATTGCTATTCTATTCTCTCTCAGATGGTGAGGACACGTACTACCGGATCGGACGGTCAGCCACAGTGCCACCAGTTAGGGCCGCGAGAGGCCGGGGCCGTGGTAGAGGCCAGGGCCGAGGTAGAGGTCGAGGTGTAGTTTGTACCACAGTTGGAGCACATGTAGTACCAAGAGTTGTTCCAGCACAGGAGCAGATTCCAGATATAGTTGAGCCGACAGGATCAGCTCAGGCACCAGCAGTACCCATTGAGATTGCAGGAATTCAGGAGACTTTGGCCCATATATTTATAGCCTACACTGGCCTTGCTCAGGTGGTTTCGGCTCAGGCCGCACCTGCCACTTCTCAGGCTGGGGGAGGTACTCATACCCCTATTGCTCGTACTCCAAACCACGTAGTACAGGGACTTCAGATATCGGGGGCACTACCAGCCTAGCCGGTTGTAGCTGCTCAGGCCCCGGTAGTTCCTGTTATGGCAGATGATGAGCAGAGGAGACGTGAGAGATTTAAGAGGCTTCGACCTCCACCATTTAGCGGTACAGAGTCAGAGGATGCTCAGGATTTTCTGGATAGGTGTCAACAGATGCTTCGGACAACGGGTATTCTGGAGACCAGTGGGGTCTCATTCACTACTTTTCAGTTTTCTGGGTCTGCACTAAGATGGTGGGAGACTTATGAGAGACGTAGGAATGTTGGTGCAGCACCCCTTACTTTGCATCAGTTCTCCGTTGTCTTTTTGGAGAAGTTCGTACCTCAGTCCCGCAGAGAAGAGCTACGCAGACAGTTTGAGCAGCTTCGCCAGGGTGATATGTCCGTGACGTGATACGAGATGAGATTTTTTGAGTTGGCTCTTCACGCAGTCTGGTTGTTTCCCACTGATAGGGAGAGGATAATGAGGTTGCTTTAGAGAAGGTCAAAGTAATTCAGGAACGGCTTCGCAAGGCACAGTCTAGATAGAAGAGTTATGCCAACAGGAAGGTTCGTGATGTTGTTCACAAGGTTGGGGAGAAGGTTCTGCTCAAGATTTCACCCATGACTGTAAATCATGTTAGAAATCATGCTTAGGCTATGTGATAGTACTGTTGGGACCCACAGGGTTCGCGTACTTGTTGAATTGCCTGCTAAATGCTATATGTACTCAGTCTCAGTTTTTACTTGCATATTTTATCTCAGTCTCTATTATTATTATTGATACATCATATCATTGTTGTTTGGGCTGATTTCATGATTATTGAGAGCCCGAGAGACTGGAGAGATTTATGACTGAGTGAGGTCGAGGGCCTGATTGTGAGATATTGATACTATAGCACGTGAGTTGGCCGTGCAGATCCTTATATTATACTATAGCACGTGAGTTGGTCGTGCGGATCCTTGTATTATACTATAGCATGTGAGTTGGTCGTGCGGATCCTTATATTATACTATAGCACATAAGTTGATCGTTCACCACGTGTGTTGGCCGTGCGGATCCAGATATTCATATTATGGTACGTGAGTTGTCCGTGCAGCACGTGAGTTGTCCGTGCAGATTATAGTGCTTGGGCTGTAAGAGCCCCTCCGGAGTCTGTACACCCCCAGTGAGCGCGGGTACCTATTGAGAGTGAGTGATGAGGGCTGTGAGCACAGGGAGTGATGAGGGCTGGGAGCCCAGTGAGTGATTATTGTCCTAAGAGGTTGTACTTGATTTCTATTTGTTGTTGCACTTAGTTGCTATCTGTCATTGTTGTGAAATCTCTGAAAGATTTTTCATATACGGATTACATGAACAGGAACTGTATAAAAATTGATTTAACATTAAACTGCCAGATTTGATAGCATGTCTATTCTTTGCTGGAATTACTGAAAATGAACCATAACTGTGTAGCTCGTTACTATCTTCAGTTCCTTATTTATTATTGTTACTTGCTGAGTTGGTTGTACTCATACTACACCCTGCACTTTGTGTGAAAATCCAGGTATTCCCGGACATAACAGGTGTTGATCCTTTCGCGCGGTTGATTTTCAGGAGATTTTGATGTAGCTGCCGTGTTCCGCAGACCTTGTCTCTCCTTCTCTATCTCTTTGTTTACCGTATTTGGTCTCAAGCTATTATAGACTATATTTTCCAGACTTGTATTCATATTAGATGTTCATGTACTCAGTGACACCAGGTTTTGGGGAGTGTTTGTATTGTATTTAAATATTATATTTTCAACCTTAAAGAGAAGTTTTGGTTAATTGAGATTATCGGCTTGCCTAGTATCGAGATAGGCGCCATCACGATAGGTTAGGATTTTGGGTCGTGACAGAGGGACAATACAATTTCTGGAACCATCATTGGAATGCAGACATCGCATTTCGGATCAGAACAGGATACACCACTGGATGCATGGCCTAATTCTGCAACCTCTTAGTTTTATAACTTCACCCAAGAGGGACTCTAGCATTTTCTACTCCGAGTCTTGAAGGTACATTATCTTGGACACTTCACAGGAGATAACATCTGCTCTCGAACTTGGTAGAACATCAATCAGACAATCAGGGAGTAGTAGTTTTACAATGAACTTGATCTATTTTCATGACTTCATTGCTCTCACCACTTTTATATATTCAGACCAGAACATCGTTCCCGATTGTCAACCGGAGATGATCATCAAATAGTTTGTGTGGACGGCCGAAAGGTGCATCGTCCTAGGACTGCATGGGAAATAACACCCGACACTGGACATTGCGGAACATCAATCGAACAAACAGGGGAGTGTTAGTTACAATTCTCAATTCATCATTTTATGACGGCACTACTCTCACTTTATTTTTATATCTTAATCAGATAATCGCCCCCGCTAATAGCCGGGGACGATCACCAAAGGGTACCTGTGGACAACCTGAAGGTCGCATAGAAATATCCCTGCAATCCATTAGGAGACAACCACAACAACTATCTCGCAAGCAGTCAGGGGCATCGAGGCAACTGTTTGAAGAAGCAGTTGGGGCACATCTTCTTGAGGGAGACGCTCTTCAACTCCAGAGATACCATACCCAATCATGGGTACAAAGAGACATCGCTCCGAGTTTGTCTATATCCTTGCGTTTCATGCATATCTTTGATGCAATTAATATAGTTAGTTCCAATGACTTGAAATAGGAGATTAAAAGGAGTGTTGAACACCATACACTTCATGCACTCAAATCTTCACGAACTACGCGTAATTGATTCTTCACCTTGTTGTCAAGATACGTAGGAAACCCGTCATGGGTCCGATCTTTCTCGTCCGTAATTGAATGAGTCGGTCAAGTCTGGCCACTTTTATCATAGTTGACCGAAGATCCTTATGAAAGGATCATCTCCAAAAAATAAAAATAAATGTAAACATATATATATATATATATATATATATATATATATATATATATATATATATACCTTCAAAATAGCGCATATGCATCATCATTTGATTCCTCAAAATCAAAATCCAAAAAAATATCATCCTCTTTTCTTGAGGAAATTCAAAATCCAAAACATCTTCCCTTTATCTCTAACCTTCCCGAACTACGAATGACCCGATTCCCATTTCGACGAGATACATAAGCAACTTGTGTGTTCGGTCACATCTTTAAAAAAGTCAAAAAACATATATATCAATCAAGGACCCTTCCCGGGTTCGAACACATTTTTCAAAAAGCCAAAAAACAAATCAATCAAGGACCCATCTTGGGTTCGATCCCATCTTTCAAAAATCAAAATACTCCCATCGTGCGGAGATTTTCAATTCTTGTCCATGTGATCACGTGGAGATTTTACATTTTTGCCACCCCCATCGTGCGGGAATTTTCTTTCTTGTCACTCTCATCGTGCCGAGATTTTACTTTCCAGTCAGCGCTCCTGAACGAAACGGTACCCAACCCCGTACTAACAATTCTCCTATATGGAACGGTACACAGCCCATCATTTTACTTTTCTGCCAGCGCTCCTTAACGGAATAGTAGCCAGCCCCGTACTAACAATCCTCCTATACGAAATGGTACACATCTCATCATTTTACTTTCCTGTCCATGCTCCTATATGGAATGGTAACTACAAAGCCTGTCTAACATTCAATGCTCCGATATCGCATCGGAACGGTAACAAAGCCTGTCTAAAATTCAATGCTTCGATAGCGCTTCGGAATGGTAACCACAAAATCCGTTTTACATTCAATTCTCTTTATCAAAAACCCACAAAAATTGATTAAGTCAAAATTACAAAAAAATTAAAATCTAAAAAATATTTTCTTTCCACCCTTCTCAACTACGCTTGACCTGATTCACATTTCAGCGAGATACGTAGGCAACCTTCGGGTTCGGTCTCAATTTGTCAAAAAAATCACAAAAATAAAATTTGATTAAGTCAAAATAGAGAGAAAAACAAAAATTATTATGTCAAAATCCAACCCCCCCCCCCCCCCAAAAAAAAAGGAAAACCCTACATCGTGTTTAGTCCCATTTATCAAAAAATTCAAAAGAAAAAGAAAATAAGAGGAAAATCATAAAATATTGACTTGATTGGTGCCAACATAGTTAGGAGTGAGCATGATAAAGAACAAATGTTTTAGTGGTATGATAGAGAGGATCAACTTCAGATAAACTATAGACTCTTGTGGTATAACGACCAGACTAGTCATTTTGAGCTCTAGCGTGTCGTTTGGCAGTTTGAGGCCTCGAGTAGCTTCACTTCATGTTTTATTACTTGTACGTGTGGTCAGAATTGAATTTCGGGAAGTTCGGAGTTGTTTCGGAAGGAAAATTCTAAATTCGGAAGCTCTAAGTTGCGAGAGTTGACCGAGGTTTGACTTTTGAGAAAACTACTCCAAAAAAGAATTTTTATGATTTCAATAGCTTTGTATGGCAATTTTGGACTTAGGTGTATGTCCGGAATTGGATTTGGAAGTCCGTAGGATAATTCGGTGCATTGTGGCAAAAAGTTAGAAAGTTGAAGTTTTGAAATATTCATAAATTTGACTGGAAGTTGACTTGGTTGATATCGAGCTCGGATTTTGATTCCGGAAATTTAAACATGTCCATTATGTCACTTATGACTTGTGTGCAAAATATGAATTCATTCAGGATTGATTTGATATGCTTCGGCGCAACTTATAGAATTTGGAATTTTCATAACTCATAAGTCGATTCAATGCGCGATTCGTAGTTTCGGCATTGTTTGATATGATTTGAGTCTCGACTAAGTTTGTATCATGTTTTGGGACTTGTTGATATGATTTGACGGGGTCCCGAGGGGTCCCCAAAATTGATCTCTAATACAATACGAAACTAACCCAAAACAACCCCAAAATCACTTACAAACGCAGCTGAAATCACTCTCAAAACATAGCAAAATCAATACCTAAAACGGGATAAAAACAGTCCCAAAACCTCCTCATAAATGTTAACTAAAATCAGTCCAGAAATCCAGCTGAAAGCAGCCCATAACATCACCAATAGCAATTTTAAAACAGTCCGAAAACCACCACGAAAGTTGTCGTCCTTCGGCCAAAACCAGCAGCGCCTTCGTACTCTATCAATCACTACAAACGAGCCGAGTTCTAGGCGGTTTGGTAGAGGTTTGTTGAGGTTCCGGCAAGGCCATTGGTTTCCTGTGCGAGGTTCTCATTTGCTTGATAATTCGGGAATATTTGTAACTGTTTGGAGCAACGACATCGGTTTGAGGTGTTAAAGTGGCGCTGGAGCCGGTTATGGAACTTCAAAGCGAGGTATGTCTCCTGTCTAACCTTCTGAGGGGGAAACTATCCCCTAGGTGATATTTATTATTATGTGGAACTAGTTGTGGGTGCTACGTACGCACGAGGTGATGAGAGTCTGTACGTAGCTAAATCATGTTTATGTATGGGTAGACTTAGGACTTTATCATATAAAATTTGAA
Organism: Nicotiana tabacum; assembly: GCF_000715075.1. NCBI lineage: Eukaryota > Viridiplantae > Streptophyta > Magnoliopsida > Solanales > Solanaceae > Nicotiana > Nicotiana tabacum. The sequence goes on from NC_134083.1 coordinate 111,203,120, forward strand.
TTGTTTGGACTCATTTCTCTAGCTTAATTAATTGAATTGATTTATAAACATAAAATTATATTAGGACTAGTTTTATCAGCTTGAGTTGTTGCCAAGATATTTGATAAATGTAAAGAGTTATATTTATTATTGTGCCCATGTAGTGTGTTGTAAGCACGTGTTTCGTAATTCGATAACTTCCTTCCTTTCTTGTGTAGCGGGCCGAACGCCTCAGCTGTATAATAGATGCATCTATGGTTCGTGCTTCTCGACCCTCGGTAGTGTACACATTATTTTGGATCGGACCAAACGACCTCGGCATAATTGTGCGTTATATCGCTAGTAGTCCGAACATTCCCGAGATTATCTTTCCACTAATGCCCGGCATTAAGTTGGGAGAGTTGATCGAGGTTTGACTTTTGAGCAAACGACTCCGGAATGGAATTTTTATGATTTCAATATCTTCGTATGGCAATTTCGGACATGGATGTTTATCCGGATTTGGATTTGGAAGTCCGTAGGACAATTCAGCACATGTTGGCAAAAAGTTGGAAAGTTGAAGTTTTGAAATATTCATAAATTTGACTGGACGTTGACTTGGATGACATCGAGCTCAGATTTCTATTCCGGAAATTGGAACATGTCCATTATGTCATTTATGACTTGTGTACAAAATTTGAAGTCATTCCGGAATGATTTGATACGCTTGGAGCAAATTATAGAATTTGGAAATTTCATAATTCATAATTCGATTCAAGGCGCGATACTTAGTTTCGGCGTTGTTTTATGTGATTTGAGGCCTCAACTAAGTTTGTATTATGTTTTGGGACTTGTTGGCATGATTTGACAGAGACCCGAGGGGCTTGGGTGCATTTTGGATCATTGGTTGAGAGAGCTAGAAAAAGGGGGCGACCGGTCTTCCGAAAAGCAGAGCCCAAAAACACAGCCCGTGCCTCCCTCTTTTCTCATCTTCGTCAGCCTCTAAGCTCACCCAAAAAAAAGAGCTTAGCAAACCCCTGAAACTCAGATGAAAAATCCACCCCAAAACAGCCCCAAATCTCCATTAAAACTACTCTAAACCCAACTTGAAACAACCACCAAACAGCCCCTCTAAACTCCAGCAAAATCCAGCAGCTTTTTAGCTGCAAAAAAAAACACCAAAAACCAGCCTCCAAAACAGACCTAGAACAGCCAAAAAATGAGCCGGAAATCCACCCCCAAACCATCCCTCTTCTTAGTCTAAAAATGACTCCGAAATAGCCCCGAACAACCTCCTAAAACGCAGCAAAAAGCCAGCTGCGAACAACCCCAAAATCCAGCTCTAGTATAATCCGAAACTGACCCAAAATAGCCCCAAAGTCTCTCAAAAACACAGCTGAAATCACTCTTAAAACACAACAAAATCAACACCTAAAATTGGACAGAAACAGTCCCAAAACAACCTCATAAACATCAGCTAAAATCAGTCCCGAAATCCAGCTGAAAGCAGCCCAGAACATCACCAAGAGCAATCTTAAAACAATCCAAAAACACCACGAACGTTGTCGTCCTTCAGCCAAAACCAGCATCTCCTTCCTACTCTATCAATCAGTACATACGACTTGAGTTCGAGGCGATGTGGTCGAGGTTCGTTGAGGTTCCGGCAAGGCATTTGGTTTCCTGTTTTAGGTTCTCATTTGCTTGACGATTCGAGAATATTTGCAACTTTTTGGAGCGACGACATCGGTTTGAGGTGTTAGAGTGGCGTTGGAGCCGATTATGGAACTTTGGAGCGAGGTAAGTCTAATGTCTAACCTTGTGAGGGGGAAACTACCCCTAGGTGATATTTATTGTTATGTGCAACTAGTTGCAGGTGCTATATACACACGAGGTGATGAGAGTCCGTATGTAGCTAAAGCATGTTTATGTCTGGGTAGACTTAGGACTTTATCATGTAATATTTGAATTGTTTGGACTCATTTTGCTAGCTTAATTAATTGAAACTATAACTGGAATTGATTTAGAAAAATATAAATATATTAAGCTGAGTTTTATCACCTTGAGTTGTTGCCAAGATAATTGATAAATGTAAAGGGGTATATTTATTACTGTGCCCATGTACTTTGTGGTAAAGCACGTGTCTCATAATTTGATAACTTCTTTCCTTTCTTATAGAGCGGGATGAACGCCTCGGCAGTATAATAGAAGCATCTATGATTTGTGCCGCTTGACCCTCGGTAGTGTACACATTATTCTGGATCGGACTGAACGACCTCGACATAATCGTGCGTTATATAGCTGGTAGTCCGAACATTCACGAGATTATCTTTTCACTGATGCCCGACATTTTATATGGTATTCCTTATTCATTTGATATTGGCACTTGACATTTTCTGAGTCGTTAAGGTAGAATACAAGATTGAGAAATTTATACTATAAAAGAAATATTTGGAAGATTATGTAACTTACAGATTCACCCTATTTATTGCTGTGTGCTTCATATCTGCTTATGGATTATTATATTGCTTTATTGGACCTCTAATAAGTGTCGATGTCGACCCCTCATCACTACTTCTCTGGGGTTAGACTAGATACTTGTTGGGTACGCGTTGATTTACGTACTCATGCTGCACTTCTGCACTAAATGTGCAGGATCTGACAGGTTCATTTGGTGATCATCTTGGCGCGTTGGCGCACATGTTGAGGGGACTTTATGTGAGCTACATTCCAGGCTACGCATCGCAGTCCACAAAGTCTCCATTGTACTGATTATTTTATTTTGTCTTACTACATTTGGGATAGGTGTTGTATTATTATTACACTCCTTAAAAAATGCTCATGCACTTGTGACACCGGGTTTTGGGGGTTCCTACTAGTGGTTCGTTATTGTAGTTCACGTGGTTATTATCTTTTACCCTGTAAATTCAATTTTTATACTATTTAAGTAATGGAGACTATGATCTCGAAAGTAATAAAATGAGTAAATAAATTGATAAATTAACGTTGGCTTGCCTGACAGCGGCATTAGGCGCCATCACGACCTATAGTGGATTTTGGGTCGTGACATATGGTACCTCTCAATTATACCTTAGTGGCACTTGAAAAATTCTCCTGCTTACAGTTAGGGCAAGAACAAAACCGAACTCATCGTTTCATGTGCATTGTGTGGTGAGCCTAGATTAAAATTCATTGTATTGCATTATAGATCTTGAACTTGGCCCGAATGTCTGTTGAGGCGAAATCCTGAGTAACGTTTGCTTTAGGAAAGGATCGTATGCCTTCTTTGACCCGTTTGAGCCTTTCAATCCTTCCAAATGACATTAATCCCTAGCATTTTCCCTTTGAGCCTTAAGCCCTTTTTCTTGGACAGCCACATCTTAGCCCATAACCTTTCTTGTACTTAAGAGCACTACCCCTATCTTGGCCCAACATCCTTGAGCGCACTGAAAATGTGTAACTTCGGGTGAATACCAACGTGAATGCGACAAGCATGAACAGACGAAAGATGCAAAGTCCAAGACAACAGAGACATTACTTCAAAGAAAAGAAAGGAAAACTCCACCATTCAAAAGTAGGATCCAACAAGAAGGAGAAAACTTTGACAAATTCAAAGAAAAATCAAGAAAAACAAGAAAAAGGGTAAAACTCCACAAATTCAAAAAGGATGAACTCCAACAAAAGAAGGGAAAAATTTTGCAAAGCAGGAGAAGCTTCAAAAAGAAAAAAAAGAAAAAAGGAAACCTCCAAAAATGGAAGAAGAATCTCCTACAAGTTTAAAAGAAATCAAGCAAAATAAAGGGACAATGAGCGAACAAGATCAAGTGCCAAAGCATGGTTTGAACTTCGAAAACACGGATGCAGTGTAGTGCTTGTGGAGGAATTAGTCACTTTCAACCCAATTGGATGTCCTACCCGACCCTAAGACTACATTATAAGCCAATGATAAAGCCCTACATGATCGTATTCCAAGTGTTCTCACATTAGTGAATACTCACATAAAGGTCAAGCATATGATATCTCAATCACATGCATTGAATGTCATTCCGAGTGTGAGCGTGCTTCGCAAAGTGTCCTAAAAAACAACATAAATACTTCATAAATATGTGAAAATTAGGACCTTCTTTGTGATAAGGGCACTTGAAACATGAGTTAGGTAGAATTCAAAACCTTTGATTGAATCAAGACGAACAAATCTTGTCAAACCTATGTATACATGGCGGAAATTCTTATGCACAAAACTAATTGTTGTTACCAACCAAAGTCCATTAAAAAAAAGAGATTATTATTGATCAATAAATCACAGTCTTTCTCTACTCATCAAATTTTCAAATATTCTCTACAAAAAGCTACAAAACAGCAAAAAACAACACAGAAAATAAAAGAGTCAAATTTTATTGATGGTAAAGTTAGGTTTTGTTCTAACAGAACTACGCTAGACCTGACTTCCCATGGGGGAATACGTAGGTAATCCACGTAGGATTCAGTCCACTCTTCTTCAAAAAATTATTTTATATATTCGAAACTACGCCGCGACTTGATTTCCTTTGGTATGAATACGTAGGCATTCCACATCGGATTCAGTCATCTTTTGCAATTGAACTACATTTTGGCATGATTCCATTGGCACTACTGGAAAATTCACCTATGGCTACGCATGGAAATCCATTGCAACATATAGATAAATCGTTGTCATAGAGGTATTGCAATGGTAAAGCGCCCGTTCCTTGAGCTGGCGTGCCAATAGAGCTAAAGGAATGGTTCTTGGAATGATTCAGATAACCGTTGCTATAGTATAGTCTATCGCATCGGTTTTCCCTCTTTCTGTTGGAACGATTAATCTTATCAACTGCAACGGTTGAATTCCATTACCATAACGTTTAATGCAACGATTAATAACTGTTACTATATCTATTAAACCGTTACGACTATCATAGATATGGCAATGATTTCTTTAAGATATTGGAGCAGTTTGAACTACCTATTTCAATGGTTTATAGATTAATTTGGAACGGTTTGCAGGTCCTATGGAAACGGTTCTATTAGCTAATGTAAAAGTTTAATTGAATGGAAAATATTGCCCTTGTTGTAAATAAAGATTTACATATATATACAATAAACTATAAAATACTAAAATTTATATAAATAATAAAATGAAACTATTCATTATCCAAATTGTCCAACAAGGTAATAAGATCCATAGAAGTGATGAAATGTTACCAAGTACATACATTTGACATTTCAAGAGTTAAAAGTTTTAAAATGTTGATAACAAACATTCCTAGAAACCACATGCATCTATAATAATTGAAAACTCTCTCAAGTAAGGTCTAGATCTTCACTGCCTCTGTCTTCTATTTCTTCATCTACTCCACCTACAAAAGAGTATAAACAAAGTCATTATCCTTTAAGAGAATTCGGTCTAAAAATTCTCTTAGTCCAAAAAACCAAAGGTAAAAAGGAAGTATAAAATTCTGCATTACACCCCTAAATTGGATGGAAAAATGTTTGTTTATCCCATTATATGTGGACAAAGATATTCTGGAGATCAAGGCATCGGCAACACATAAAACGATACTCCCAAGAATGCAAAATTAAAAAAAAAATAGTTCGCAAGAAGTACAAAAAGACACAGGTCTACCACACGCCAATTAATAAGTCAAATTAATCCACCCACCCTCTTATCAAATACAGCCTCGTCCTCAGTAAATAACTAAATTTATGCACTTGATATGTAAAAAGCTGCACTAGATAAAAAAAACTATCAAAGGTAATTCCTTTTTCACTCTTGATCAATCATTTTCTAGACACGGTTTCTTACAATAGTTGATCTTGTTTACAACTAAATTCATTTGAGATTATTCCTTACAACTCAAAATTATTTCGTTAATTTGTAAATACTTTACTTGATGATACACTTCACTTAGGCATTAATATTTAACTCTTTCACATACTTTCTTTATCCACATCCTTGCACATATTTTGTTGCACATAAATATCCCTAGTTTTACCATGTGACATTCACATTCAATCATTCTTCATTCCAAATCATTTTTACCGTTCTTTGTATATATCAAATTAATCATTCTTTTGAACCTTTCCTCATCTATTTGATCGAGTCCACAAGAACCATATTTTGTTGATCTTGAGAGATGCCTAACATCTTCCCCTCGAGATAACTTGAACCCTTACCTAGAATCTCAACGGTTTCACAGACCATAATTTAGTGTACATTATATAGTGTAATATAGGTATCCAGTGTACCTTAACCATTAGGTGGCGACTCTAAACTTTAATAACCTTGTAGAGTACTCTAAGTTGTAGTTTGTTTTGTCTTGTGCAAAAGAGGGTGCAACACGATCTTGACCGGTATCCCGAATCGACATATTATGTGGTCCTAGATGAAGTCAATGACTTCTTTTTCCCGGATATTCTCGAACGTTTGAGTTTCGACCCATTTGAAAAAATAATCAGTCATGAATAGTATAAATTGAGCCTTACCGGATGCCCATGATAGGGGATCGACAATGTCCATCCCCTATTTCATAAATGGCCATGGGGACAAAACCGAGTGGAGTAACTCTCCCGGTTGATGGATCATCGGTGCGTGTCTCTGGCAGTCATTTATTTTTTCATACGAAGTCCTTCTCATCCTTCTTCGGTCCAGTAATAGCCGGCCGTAATTAATTTTTGAACCAAAGATTCCACCCTTGAATGGTCCCCGCAAGTTCCTTCGTGAATTTCTCTCAAGGCATATTCGGTATCTCCCAGCCCCAAGTACCTGGCTAGTGGACCATCGAACATTCTCTTGAACAATGCCCCTTAGACCAAGCTAAATCTGATAGCCTTGGTACGCAGAGCTCTCAATTCTTTGTGATCCGAGGGCAATTTTTCAGTCTTCAAGTAATCTATGTACTTGTTCCTCCAATCCCAAGTTAAACTCGTGGAATTTACTTCGACGTGGCCTTCTTCTATCACCAATTTCATGAGTTGTACTAATGTCCCTGAGCTGAACTCATCGACATCGACCGACAACTCCAGGTTAGCTAGAGCATCGGCCTCACTGTTCTAATCTCGGGGCACATATTGCTGGCTCCATTCCATGAATTGATGCAGCGTTACCTGTAATTTGTCTAAGTACCTTCGAATCCGTTCCTCTTTTACTTTGAATGTTCCACTGACTTGATTTACCACAAGGATGGAGTCGCACTTGGCTTCAATCACCTCGGCCCCAAGGCTTTTAGCCAATTTGAGACCTACAATCATGGCCTCACACCCGACCTCATTGTTAGTCAATTTCACAGTTCTAATAGATTTCCTAATTACACTCCCCGTAGGTGGTTTCAACACGATGCTGAGTCTGGACCGCTTTGTGTTCGAGGCACCATCCGTCAAAAGGGTCCAGATTCCCGAGGCAGTTCCCGAAGTTAACAATTATTCCCTTTCGACTTCTGGTATTAAGGCCGGCATAAAGTCGGCCACGAAGTCTGCCATATTTTGAGATTTGATTGCGGTTCGAGGTCGATACTCGATATCATACCCGTTGATTTTGATGGCCCATTTGTCCAACCGGCGCAAAAGCTCGAGTTTATGCATGATGTTCCTCAGTGAGTAAGATGTTACAATGCATATAGGGTGGCATTGAAAGTATGAATTTAATTTTCGGGAGGCGCTTAGCAAAGTGATTGTCAATTTTTCCAGGTGAGGGTACCTTGTTTCGGCCTTGCCTATAGTTCTACTAACATAGTAAATAGGAAATTGTGTACCTTCCTCTTCCCGGACTAAGATTCCACTTACCGCCACCTTGGATACCGCCAAGTAAAGGTACAACTGCTCATCCGCCTTCAGAGTGTGGATCAAGGGCAGACTTAAAAGGTACTGTTTGAGTTCTTCTAAAGCTTGTTGGCATTCCGGGGTCCAGGAAAAGTTATTCTTCTTCTTCAATATTGAGAAGAACCGACGACTTTTGTTCGAGGACCTCGATATGAACCGGCCTATTGCGGCTATACGCCTGTTTAGCCTCTGAACGAACATGACATTGTCCACCACGGTGAAGTCTTTTATGCCTTTGATTTTATCGGGATTGATCTCGATCCCTCGATTGGTTACCATGAACCCGAGGAATTTTTCAAATCCGACCGCGAATGCGCATTTTTTTCGGGTTCAGCTTCATATTGTATTTCTTCAATATGTCAAATGTTTCCTACAAGTATTTCGAATGGTCCTCTGCTCGAAGTGACTTGACTAACATGTCGTCAATATAAACTTTCATTAATTTTCCTATATGTTCTTCGAACATCCAGTTTACTAGGCGTTAATAGGTGGCACCGGCGTTCTTTAATTCGAAAGGCATTACGTTATAGCAATAGGTGCCGATTTTAGTGATAAAGGAAGTCTTTTCTTGATCGCCCTGAGTCCATCCGAATTTGATTGTACCCGGAATAGGCATAGAGAAAAAAGAGTATCTCGTGCCCAGCCGTTGCGTCGATCATCCGATCGATATTAGGCAATGGAAAAGAATCCTTAGGGTATGCCTTGTTCAGATATTTATAATCTACACACATTCTTAGCTTATTTCCTTTCTTAGGTGCTAGCACTATGTTGGCTAATCAGCCCAGGTATTTAACTTACCAAATGGATCCTATTTTCAGGAGTTCAGATATCTCATCCTTGATGAATGTGTTCTTGACCTCGGACTATGGTCTCTTTTTCTGCTTAACCGGATGGAACTTCGGGTCCAGACTCGGCTTATGAGTAGTTACCTCCAGCGGGATCCCTATAATGTCAAGATTGGTCAAATCGAAACAATCTGTGTAAGCTATAGGGAATTTAATGAGCTTTTTCCTAAGCTCAGGAGTTAACCCCGTGCCTAGGTATACCTTCCGATCGGGTAAGTGTTCAATTAATATGACTTGATCCAGCTCCTCGACCATCGATTTGGTGACATCAAAATCATTGGAAGCAATGAACGACCTAAAAACCCCATAGTCATCCTCCTTGCCTACTCCTCGCTCTTCCGGTTCGGTCGGAGCCGGTACCGGTGATTGCTATTTAATATCTTCCTTCTTGGTTGGCTCCGTGTTCTTTTATGTTGAGACTATGGGCACTAGGATAACCTCATCGACAACAAACATTTCCTTTGCGGCCGGCTGCTCTCCGTAGACTGTCTTAATTCCTCTTGGCTTAGGGAAACTTAGTGCCTGGTGTAATATTGAGGTTACTGCCCTCATGTTGTGAACTCATGGCCTTCCGAATAGGACGTTATACCTCATGTCCCCTTTGATCACGTAGAATTTTGTATCTTGGATCATTCCAGCGGTGTTCACTGGCAATTTTATCTCTCTGTTAGTAGTTTCGCATGCCATGTCAAATCCGTTCAGCACCCGGACCGCCGGCACTATCTGGTCTTGTAACCCTAACTGCTCTACGATCCTCGATCTGATGATGTTGGTCGAGCTACCTGGATCAATCAATACACGTTTAACTCGAGATTTGTTGATAAGTACGGATATCACTAGTGCATCATTATGAGGTTATACGATGCCCTCAGCATCCTCATCGCTGAACGAAATGGTTCCCTCTAGGACGTAATCCCGAGTGCATTGTTCCCACGTGATGGATACTTTAGTGCGCTTTATCATTGGCCCCTAGGGGACATCGACCCTTATAATGATCATGTTGATGACGTACTGAGGTTCTTCCTATTCGGTCTGTTTATTGGAGTCCCTTTTCTTGAAGTGGGTTTTGGCTCGATCACTTAGAAATTCTTGGAGGTGCCCGTTTTTAAACAACTGGGCAACTTCTTCTCTTAATTGTCGACAGTCCTTGGTCCTGTGACCATGAGTGCCATGATACTTACACATCAGGTTAGGATCTCTCTGGGTAGGGTCAGACTGCAATGGTAGAGGACACTGGGTTTACTTGATGCACCCAACGGATGATACGATGCTGGCTGCATCGACGTTGAAGTTATACTCTGATAATCTTGGTGCTTCCCTTCCCCCGAGCAGCCTGTCAAAACCATTTTTGCTCATTAGACCTCGGCTATTGGACCCTCGATCGCTTCTCTTTTCATTCCTTATAAAATTGCGCTTGAGCCCATTTCTCATTCGATCTGTGCTGTATGGTTTACACAAATCTCGGACCGGTTGCAACTGCGCTATCGCCTCTTGTTGAGGCTACAACATTTGGAAGATCAATCGTAGGCTGACCCTGTCGCCTTCGCCTTCGGGCGCTTATCAAGCCATTGGTATGGCTCCTCTGCGAACACTGTTCTCGGGGTCGGTAGGCAGGTTGACATCGATAGCCACCTTCGAGTTAGCATCGACTGGGTCTGCAACTGGGATTCCATTGGGATCAGTAGTCGGCACCTCATAGCTAGGCAGCAGATTGTTGTTTTCACCCTGATGGCCGGATTTAGAATCAACGTTCAAGTGGGCAGACTGAGAATTTGACATTTATAAGTTGACCTGAAATTGAGACCTTAAAAAAAAAGTGTAAAATAGAGTGTGTTATGAAGATTTGTATCAAACCACCACTATTATCCTTAGCCCCACGGTGAGCGCCAAACTGTTTACCTTTAAGACGGATAATAATTAAATATGTACGCGCTTTTAAGGATATGTGGATTGATTCAACACAAGTACTCAAGGATGTTAGATAAACAAATTAAAGATAAAATAAATACTCAAACCAGTTGTGACGTTGAGTCCGTGCTCATATTTAAGCTTAACAATAGTTCTGCCCTCGACCGGACCCTCGATCTGAAGCCAAATGTGTATAAAGAACTATGGTTAAAATAAGAACCTGTCAATAGCTAGAAAGTAGAGAAATAAGTTTGTATTGCCTTGATATGCGTGTTACAGTGTGTTTATGGAGTAAGAAACTCCCCTTTTATATAGTAGGGGAGTTTTACCACTAGTACAATTCTAAAAAAGGTAAAAATCCTCCTTGTACATCAATCACCGATACGCTACCGACATCGGGCAGGATCCGCGGCGTGATATCCGGTTGGGTGCAGATATCATGGCCCTCTGTTAGTCGTGTGCAACCATTTGTAGTGCTTTCCGAGGACTTGGAGCTCATTCCCAGTTCGGGGGGTGTTGTCTTGTCAGGCCCGGTGACGAGCACCCCGTTCTAGCCTCGATTCAAAGAGTTCTCAGATTCAATCTTTATCTCATACATTCATACTTCTTACTTCGTTTGACTCACCGAGAACTCGGGGTGCGTGCTGACCCCGAGTTCACCCGTATACAAATACTCTATAGCCTATTGATTAGGAGCCATTCGTGAATAATTATTTTTCTTGCTATTAATGCTCTGCTTATTGTAACAAAATAAATAATTTTCAATGTATCCATTGTACATTTCAACAGAGTGTGAATGCTCATCGGTATTTTAAAATGTTTTCTTGGGACTCGCCTCAGAGCTCACCCGGGATTGGGCACTATTAAAACACCCTGAATCTAATGTGTGGGGCTTAGTTATGTGAGTCTTACATGCCAAGTGCCCTATATCCGCCTGAAACACGTCTAACATTCAATGTTTGGGCTCGCCTAACAGTTGTTAACACAAATCATGCGTCGAATTCCCTAATTAGCACTGTCAACACTCAAAATTCCTTAACAAATGAACGATTAAAATCCTATTCATCCATCTAAATATGAATATTGAGAGTAACTCAAAATAAGAAGCCATAGTATTACATATTTACATATTTTCATATAATTAGGGTGAATATCATTTGAATATTTCTTTCGGAAAAAAAAGTTACATCTTCATTTACTGTAGATCGTCATATCTTTGTTCTATGTCTCTCAAAATTATCAAACGTTTATTATTTTTCTATTGGCAAGCAATTTTATATTTACTTATAAGGAGTAATAACTTAAATTATAGTTCAAATGAAGTTTACTAACTATTAACTTTTAGAGAGGTAAACTGTGTAGTTTGGTAATGTTTTTATTGTATATTTTAATTGATTGAAAGGTAAGATGTTATAATTGATTTTTTATCTCATAATAACTTTAATACTGTTTATTAATTTATAAATTAAAAAATGGAAAATCCATGAGGCTCACGCCTTATGCCTCGGGGCTTACGTATCGCCCTACGTTAAGTAAAACGCCCTGCCTCACACTTTTGCTTTTAATATATTGATGCTCACACACATAAGCATCTATACAAATACAAGTCAGATACACTTTCTAAGAAAGCAGAAATTGAATAAGTATAACCGAGGGATAGGGGAGGAGAGTCAAGGTTTGCGGATGCCAGGGCAGCTACCTCGATAATCCCCGAACGATTGGAAACTGTGAGATCAACAACCACCGTGCCCGAAAATACCTGGATATGCACACGAAGTGCAGGGTGTAGCGTGAGTACGACCAACTCAATAAGTAACAAATCTAACCTTTGGACTGAAAGTAGTGACGAGCTCGAACATTACATCCCACGTACAGAATTAACAGTACGAAAATTTACGGAAAATATGACAGTAATATCTCAGAATTCATAATCCATAGGTAACGGTACAAGAATTTAGACATGCTTCCAGGTTTAACAATTAAACTCTGAACAGATAAAATATGTCAAGTCTGAATGATATGAGGAATATGACATCTCTATATCTACATGCCACTATGCATATCGTATGTGATGCAACACAATGAAAGACTCGCGTACTAAGACACTCGAAGTACTCAACCTGACTGTCTCAATTCTCACTCATCACACTCAATTACTCAGCACGGTACGGGGGAGATCCAGCCCTAATGCAAATAAATCCAAGGAAGATCCAGCCTAATGAAAAAAAATCCAGGGCAGATCCAACTCAATACAAATGAATCAATAACAACTACGCTCATTGTGGGTGTGGAGACTCCGGAGGGACAGATCCAGCCTAAGCGCTATGATAAGCCAAATCCTGGCATGAATCAATAAGTCTGTTGCGGCGTGCAGCTTGATCCCATAAATATCACACACAAACAGGCCATCGGCCTTACTCAATCATCAATCTCTCCAGTCTCTCGGGCTCACAACACTCATGCTAAGCAGTCCAAATCAATGATACAAGATGTGATAATATCCGATAACGGAGACTGAGATATGATATACAATGATGAATGCGACTTAGTACATAACAACAATTAAGAAAATAACTCAACAACAAAGATCGACTACTGTGGGTCCCAATAGTACTAGCACGTAGCCTAAACATAAATTCTAGCATAAATCACAGCTCAAGTGCTCAAACACATAGAGTACATTAATAGTGTTCAGATAAGATAGCTACACAGTTCCATGGAATCGACTAAATCATAATTACTACAGTGCGCTCCCACACGCTCGTCACCTAGCATGCGCGTCATCTCAACATCAATCACTTAACAGGTAATTTAGGATTTCATACCCTCAGAACAAAGTTTAGAAGTGTTACATACCTTAAACCGTGCAAATCTCTACTCCAATAAGCCCTTGCCTCGCGAATCAGCCTCTGAATGCCTCGAATCTAGCCACAAACAATTCGATACAATCAACACGAGCTAAAGGAATCTTCCATACGAAAATACTAAGTTCTTATTCAAAAGTCAATAAGTCAACTCAAAAGTCGACCCCCGAGCCCAGGTCTCGGAATCCAATAAAAGTTACAATATCCGGAAGCCCGTTCAACCACGAGTCCAACCATAACATTTACCAAATTCCGGTACCAAATCACCACTCAAATCCTCAAATTTAACTCTCCAAATTCCTAGCCTCAAACTCCAAAATTTCCACCTAAAAAACACACAAACTAGGTGGGAAATTCAACGGGGAAACAATATTATTGAATAAAAACGATCACATGTGATTTACCTCAAGAAACCCCTTGAAATCCCTCTCAAAAATCGCCTTAGTCCGAGTTTGAAAACTTAAAACAAGATGCATGCAAAAATGTACGGGGTTATTGCTGAAATTTAAACATGATACAAATTACCTTCGGACCATGAGAGTTTTCTTTGGACGATGAGGATGATGTCCTTAGACTATGATGTCCTGGGCCATGAAGCGTGTGATAAGGGATTTGCAGGACATGAAATGGTATCCCCGGGCCTTGAGAAAGGTGCCCCCGGACTATGACGCCTTTGAATAATGATATGCAATTTCGAGAGATCCTCAGGCCATGGCATGGTGTCTTCGGGATATGAGGATGGTGCCTTTGGACTATGATGCCTTCGGACAATGTGAAGATGTTTCAGCCCATGAAATGCCAATATGCGGTAATATCGATCGTTTGATAGAGGAAACAGGTGATGCTTAGTCATATGCAAGAACGAGATGAGACAAAGCTTAGTCTTGTATGAAATGAGGGTAGTGTTTTAGCCCGATGCAAAGAGTGAAGGAAATGCTTGGTCTCATGCAGGGAAAGGCAGTGCTTAGCCTTATGCAATGGTGAGGCAGTGCTTAGTCCTATGCAGTATGGAGGCAATGCTTAGCCTCATGTAGAGAATAGAGACAATGCTTAGTCTCATGCAAGGAAAGGCAGTGCTTAGTCTTATACAATGATAGAGGCAGTGCTTAGACTCATGAAAAGAATGGAGACAATGCTTAGTCTCATAAAAGGAAAGGCAGTGGTTAGACTTATGCAATGATGGAGGCAATGCTTAGCCTCATACGAAGAATGGAGACAATGCTTAGTCTCGTGCAAGGGAAGGCAACGCTTAGCCTTATGCAATGATGGAGACAATGCTTAGCCCCATGCGAAGAATAGAGACAATGATTAGTCTCATATAAGGAAAGGCAGTGCTTAACCTTATGCAATGATGGCGGCAGTGCTTAGCCTCATGCGAAGAATGGAGACAATGCTTAGTCTCATGCAAGGGAAGGCAATGCTTAGCCTTAAGCCATAATGGAGGCAATGCTTAGCTGATGTTTGGCTATAATTATTTATTTTTAGTGCATTACTTACCTTACATTTTGGGGATTTAATGCTAAATTATACTGTATTTGTGCTTAATTGAGTCTATTTTATGTGTAGGTACGTTGAAGACGAATTTGAGAGTAAAGTAGAGATTTTATGTGTATTTTATGCACTACAAGAATGGCTCGTGATTATTTGATGATGCAAATATTATACTGAGATAATGAAACAATGATTGAAGACAAATGAGTGAAGATAAATTAAAAGAATACAAAAGTCAATTGCAAAAGAGGAAAATAAAAACGTGAAACAAGGGAAAGTTAGGCAAAGCAAATCAAAAATAAGAATTGAAGCAAACGTTATGCAGCACATATGCAAAAAGTGAAACAAAGTAGCAAAGCACGTGACGCGAGGGATTCATCTCGCATGAGAGCTCGCGACGCCAGTGCTGTAGCTAGGTGAAGCTCGCATTTTGCCTCGCGCCGTGAGGCCTGTAGCGAGCGTGTTCCGGATATTAAAAGCATATTTTGTCTCCTTTTTGGTTTTGGACTTGGTTATTTCGTCTAGGCCTTTTCCCTACACCTATAAATATTCTTTAAACATCATTTTTAAGGAAGAGACCAATTTTGAGACCGACGTTAGACCTAGGGAGATCACGGAGCCACCGTGGAGGGCGGAATTCATCAGATTCCATCTTTCTTCCATCAAATTTAGTAATCTTTACTTTTTCTTGATGATTTGTTGTTTTGATACCATGTCTATGTGGAGCTAAACTTCACGTTCTAGGGTTGTGGTTGTCATGAATATTGAAGTTTATTAATTATATTACCGTTAATTTGAGTTATCATCTTTGGTTGTTTCTCTAATTCTATGCATAATTGCTTGATTGTTTGGCCAGCAGTTGAGTTCTATTTACTATCTATGCTATGCTTGGGAAAGCCGTGCATAGATTAAAGTAGAATTGGAGAGAGCTTGTTTCTGAACCCGTGGCTCAGGGAAAGATTTCGCGGTTAGGATAGAAATATACCTAACAGTCTTGCTTAGTTGAATACCGTATTATATTCGTTCATGATAAATTCAAGACTATAGGAATATAGGGTTGATATATTATGGATAGACAGATAGTATTGTGGGAACATGCTATTTATATAAATGATCTGGTCAACTAGCAACCATAGATAATTTGGATTAACAAGTGTAATTACTAACTCAATTGAATTGATAAATCTACCACAACCCTGGAATCTATATCTCCCTTGGTTACGTGTTTGAATTTCGCAATAGTAGTTGTAATAGAAAAGTTAAACTTTTGATCATCTTGGACAGTAAGTTCATTTTAGTTTACTTAGTTAACGATTAATCTAAGTCTCTGTGGGTTCGACATCCGACTTTTGAGTCACTTTATTACTTGACGGCCATGTATACTTGCGTGTACTTGGGGAACCAACAAGTTTTTGGCGACATTGTCGGGGACTTAGTTATTGATTGTTTATCTAAGATTAGATTTTAATTGATTTTTGTTCAAGTTTTTAATTTTCTTATTTAGTTAGTATTTTGTTTCTTTTACTTACTTTCACATGGCATCTTGGAATGTAAATTGTTCGAATGATGGTTATTCTTATTTTGATGATCCTTGTCCATATTGTGGAGGACCCCACTGATGAAAAAATTGATAGAATATTCCCGGGAGCCAGTTGTGCGCACAATCTCAATCCTTTAAGTGGAATATTTATAATATGTGTGGTGGTCAAGATGGCCATTGGGATGGTTGTCCTAATTCTTTTCATCCTTCTATGAGCCCTTATTATGATCTTGCTAACAGTGTTTGTGAGTTTGATAGAGGCAATGAAGTTCATGATATGGAACATGATGCATATAGTAGGGATATTCTGAGGCAAGTAGCAGAGCAACATGATAAACTCAAAAAAGAAATGAACAGAATGAGGGCGGCAATCACAAGAATGAAGGCCAATATGGAAGAATTGAATAAGGAAAGAGAGTACCAGCATGAGGAAAATTTTGAAAAAGAGGAGATTATAAGTCAAACATGGCTGGTGGAACAAGCTTAAAGATTGGAAATATATGAGGCTCAACGTGAGAAAATTACAGATGGGATAAAAGACTTAATAGAATGAAGAACTGAACTGGGACAAGCGATCGAAAAATTTGGCACTACTATTAACGATTTGGGAGCTCAATTTATTGCAAAGGTTGATGTGTCTAACGCCCAACAAAAAAGTAATGAGTTGTGTGAAGTTGAAAAGGATCTTATACGCCAAATTGAGGAGCTAACAGTGGAGAGTCAATCATTCGAGCATATGTTTGTTGATGATGCCTATGTTGAGAAACGTACACTAGATCCATGTGAGGAAGTAGATAATATTATATTTGAAGACCCTAGTAAGTACTATGAGGATGTAAAGAGTAATACAATTTTAGAGTTAGGGCATATTGGTCCTCATTCCATACATTTTTCAACATTGTGTTTGGATGATGTCATGGAATTCGAGTCATCTGAGCCTGTGGAGGAGGCAATGGACGAGGAACGGGGTGCCTATATTCTTGAATTTGTCGTGCCAAAAAGCAAAAATTGCGTTCCTCATCTAAAGGCCAAGAAGTGTAGAGAAAATATTTTATTGCTTGGCCTGGTTTTCTTTGTAGCCCCACCGAAGGAGCATAGCCACAAACTGGATGCCCTATTGGGGATTTAATTTATAAGTTTGAGATGGAGACAAAAAGTGCTATAATTCGTGCCGCGATGTTAAATCAGGCGCTTGTTGGGAGGCAACCCAGCTTTACTGCTTTCTTTTATTTTTAATTTTAACTTATTATTGTTGTAGTGTCTGTTTTTGTTTTGTATGATTATAAGAATAAGAGGCAAAGCCATTGGAAGAGTGCAAAAGCGAGCTAGATGGTGAGAACTAAGTGTGGGGTGACAACACAAAGGACCATGCCTGGGGGAAGTCGGAGTACCCGTGAGCCGCTATTGCTTCGGCCTTTGACCTTTCAGGGAGTTTCTTATCCACCCTCGTTTTGGTGTTACGACCCAAAACCTAACCCATCGTGATGACGCCTATTGTGATACTAGGCAAGCCGACCTTTCCAAAACACTTTTTAAATTTAACATAAATGAATTAAGACATTTAAAATAACCAGAGTCTTTCATAAAAACGGGGGTAAAACCCAAATAAAACATAAGTGCGGAAAAATAGCCCGACATCGGGGTGTCACTAAATCATGAGCATCTAGATATCCAGTCTAATACAAATAGTGTCTGAGTATCAATACTGAAAAGAAAGAAAACATAGAAGGAGAGACAAGGTCTGCGGATGTCGGCAGCTACCTCGTAGTCTCTAGTACTCGATCGCGCACGAACTCAACGACCTCTGTGATCAAACATACCTCGATTTGCACATGAAGTGTAGGGTGTAGCATGAGTACAACCAACTCAACAAGTAACATAAATAAATAAAGAATTGAGAAGGTAGTGACGAGCTATACAAATACAGTTCATTTTCAATAATTTCACCAAAGAATAGACATGCTTTCAAATCCGGCAGTTCATGTCAAATCAGTTTATACAATTACAGTGCAGGTAATCCGAATATAGAATCTTTCAGAAATTTCACAACAATGACAGATAGCAACTAAGTGCATCAACAAATGGAAAACAAGCACAGCCTCCCAGGGTAACAGACACTCAACTCATCATAACAACTCAATCACTCTGCTCTCAGCCCTCAGCACTCACACTCAATAGGTACCTGCGCTCACTGGGGGTGTGTAGACTCCGGTGGGGCTACTTTCAGCCTAAGCGCTATATCCACAAGGACAACTCACGTGCTATAGTATCAATATGTAAAACCGGACGGATAACTCACATGCTGCACGGATAACTCACGTGCTATTGTATAAATACCTCATAGACAGGCCCTCGACCTCACTCAGTCATCAACCTCTAGTCTCTCAGAAATCACAAAGATCGGCCCAAATAAAGATAACATAGTGTATCAATAAAATCAAGAAGCGGCTGAGATATGATGCGCAAGTAAAACCATGGTTGAGTACAAGTCAATAATTAGTAAGAAATTCAACAAGTACGCGACCTTTGCGGATCCCAACAATACCTTCACATAGCCTAAGCATGATTTCTAATATGATTTACAGTTAAATATCTATAACACAGGTAGAGCATATAGCAAGCAACAAGTTATTCAACATTATAGTTTCACGAAATGGACCGAGTCCTAATTCCTATGGTGCACGCCCACACGCCCGTCACCAGCATGTGCGTCACCTCCAAAATACTCACATAATCCAATAATCAGGGGTTTCATACCCTCAGGACCAGATTTAAAACTGTTACCTACGTCAAACCGCGCAAAATCCTATTTCGCAATGCCTTTGCCCCTAGAATAAGTCTCCAAATGCCCCGAATCTAGCCACAAGCAGTACGAGATAATTAATATAGGCCAAAGGAATCAATTCCACAAGAAAAATACAAAATTACAAGCCAAAATCCGAAATTGGTCAAAAGCCGGCCTCGGGCCCACGTCTCGAAATCCGACAAAAGTCACAAAATATGAACACCCATCCACTCATGAGTCCAACCATAAAAGAATTTCTCGAATCCAACCTCAAATCACCTTCCAAAACTCAAAATTTTAGCCTATGAAGTTTCTACCATTTCCCCCGAAATTTACAACTCAAATCCTTAATTAGATGATGAAAATAGCAATAGATTCATGAAATATTGTCCAATCCGAGTTAGAATCACTTACCCCAATAATCTTCTTGAAGAAACCACAAAGAATCGCCTCACACCGAGCTCTCAAAGTCCCAAAATCGAAATGGAAATCAAACCCTCGAAATCTCATTTTCTGCCTAGTTCTTCCGCATCTGCGGACCCACTGTCGCACCTGCGATGCCGTACCTGCAAAATAACACTCGCAGGTACGGAAATGAATTAAAGGGCTGGGTCCACATTTGCGATGAAGGGGTCGCACCTGCGTGTGCGCGCCTGCGAACATAGGTCCCCTTCTGCGGCCTTCCCCTACATTTCATTCTCCGCATCTTCGGAGCTTCGAAATGTCTTAAAATACCTGTGACATGTGACCCCTGCCCATCTCCTCAACTCCTGCTTCTGCGCACCTTCACCCACACGTGTGAGTACGCAGATGCGGTCTCCCCACCGTAGGTGCGAAACCACAAGATTACAGAAACCTTCAACAATTAGCCTAAGTCCAAAGTCAAACCGTTAAGCATCTGAAACACCCTACGAGGCCCCAGGGACTCAACCAAATATACAAACAAGTCCTAAAATACCATACGAACTTAGTCGAGCCCTCAAAACACGTCAAACAATAACAAAAACATGAGTTGCCCTCCAATCCAAAGTTAATGAACTTTGAAATTTTTAAATTCTACAAACGATGCCGAATCATACCAAACCACGTCCGATTGACCTCAAATTTTTACACAAGTCATATCCAACAATACGGACCTACTCCAACTTCCAGAATTGGAATCCGACCACAATATCAAAAAGTCAACCCCCGGTCAAACTTCCCAAAAATTCGACTTTCGCCATTTCAAGCCTAAATTAGCTACATACCTCAAATTCACAGTCCGGACATGCTCCTAAGTCCAAAATCATCCAACGGAGCTAACGGAACCGACAAGACTCCATTATGTAGTCATCTTTACACAGTTCCGACTACGGCCAAAATCCTAAGACTTAAGCTGCTGTTTTAGGGACTAAGTATCCCAAAATACTCCGAAACCAAAAACAAGACCTCCCGGCAAGTCACATAAGCAGAAACAGATAAAGGGAAAATAGTAAATAGTGGATAGGGGCTAATACACTCAAAATCACCGGTCGGGTCCTTACATTCTCCCTCTCTTAAACAATCGTTCGTCCTCGAACGAGCATAGAGACATACCTGAAGTAGTGAATAGATGAGGATAACAATTGCACATATCATGCTCGGTCTCCCAAGTCACCTCCTCGACCGGCTGACCCCTCCACTGAACCTTCACAGAAGCAATATGTCACGCCCCGAGCCTGGGGGCAAGACCGACACCCGGTGCCTTACCTATCCTTGCATACCAACTTGTGGATCATGAATTCTAGTCATATAATGTCATATTTTGTTCAGGGCCACATAACAAGACAATTTGCGAAGCATAATATAAAGCTGAATAGAGACTAACGCTCACTAAATGTCAACATAAAGCTGGGCCGGCAAGTCCGTCATAACTACTATAACTGATAAGCCAACAAAATATACGTACAAGGCCTACAAGCCCAACATACTGCACTAACTGACAGGATATGTCTACAAGCCTCTACTGATAGATGTACTATGATCGGAACAGGGCCCCGACCTACCCATAACCTATCTACATATATACACAAGATGTACACAAAACTTCTAGACCCGGCAACTCCGAAGGACGAGGAGCTTACTGATAAAGCTGAACTTGGGCAATACCTACTGAGGAGGTCTACTCGTCTGTCTGTCTGAACCTGCACGCATGGAATGCAGCGCCCCCAGAAAGGGACGTTAGTACGAAATAATGTACCGAATATGTAAGGCATTATGCAGAAAGCTGAAACTGAACTGATAATTTGAACATATGCTTACCTACTGATACTGACTCAATTCTCTCAATATAATAAGTAAAATAGTTGTCCGGCCCTATAAAGCTCGGTATATATATATAACTGCTCTATATAACTGCTTTACCATAGTAGGCTCTCTCATAGGCGCTCGGCCATACTAGGCTCTATATCTCGGCCAACTGGGCTTGCTCATAGGCGCTCGGCCAAAGTAGGCTCGGTATATAACTTACCATCTGATCAGATATTGCCAAATAGGGGCCTGCCCATCGATTATAGCTCGATGATAATGAAATTACTGTAATACTGTATATATAGACTCTCTGCTCTTTTGACTAGAAAAAGGAAATACTCAAATGAAAATGAAGTCCCGATAAAGAGAATATTGTAACTTACAAAACTAGAAAAATATACGTAAATTCCGGGATATGAATTTTTCTTTATGCTTCATTATCAAACTCGTGTAATTACGAGATCATGCCAAAATGAAAGAAGAGCTTGGCCTTAACATACCTGGAGTAGGGAAAAAAAGCCATATAATATTCTTAGAAAAGATTGCACCGTACTCCTTTAGAACCGCAAAATTTTACATTGCTACGACTCTAACAATTCTCGTTGGAATTGTTTGGTTACAAGAATCTCATTAAAACGTTGTAAGAGAATTTGATTTCAAGAAATATCGTTGTTAATGTCTTTGTAGGAACTTGAATCGTAAAAGTTTCTAATGTTCTGTTATGAAGGAATTTTGTAAGACTTTTCTAAGCAATTTCGTTGCTAAGGTGCAAAACTCACCTATGAGTTGTAGTGTCTTGTAGTTAAAAGCTAATGTTCTGATTGTGTCTTTGTAGTCAAAACATGAGAAGATGAAGCTTTGTTGAAAGCTTTGTGAAAATGGCTAACGTTAGTTTGCCACCTCAAGTCTTGAGAATGAATATGTAATGGTTTTACATTAGTTTGCCACCTAAGCTCATACGACTACTTAGTCATATCTATTAATGGTGGCTTACTGCCACGTGGGGGTGGGGAAAGTTAATCTTTATCCACTTATTAGGTAATTAGGTAATGTCCCGTTACCCGGTAATTAATCAATTACCCGCATAATTAAGAATTATCTCACATCACTTAAAATTTTACTCATTTTTAATATACTTTATACATCATACTACCATGGTCATATGGTACCTTGTATGGTACTAGTCCATAAATATCGGGTATTATCGCTCGACCCGTATTTTATCCCAAATCGGCAACCTTCAACGAAACTCATTTTCTTCTATTTGCTTACTTTCTCTGCTTCACGGATTTACTTATCATGTATTAGAAATAGCATAATGCTTATAATCTCAAGAAAATCTCATCCCCGAGTCTATGTTAATTAACTGAAGACGAAAGTTTAACGTACGAAAAATGCGAGATGTAACACAATATTCTTCGACCTCAACTTTCGAACCTGCCTATCTATGATCGCCACCGGATCCTCAACATAAGATAAATACTTGTCCAACTAGATAGAGTTGAAATCCAATACGTGAAACGGATCGCCGTGATACTTTCGGAGCATAGAAACATGGAATACTGGATGAACTCCTGCTAGACTGGGAGGCAATGCAAGCTCATAAGTAACCTTCCTAACACGTCGCAATACCTCAAATGGACCGATAAACCTCGGGCTCAGCTTGCCCTTCCTTTCGAACCTCATAACACCCTTCATGGGTGACACACGGAGCAAGACCCACTCTCCGACCATGAATACAATATCGAAAATGTTCCGATCCGCATAACTCTTCTGTATGGACTGGGCTATGCGTAGTCTATCCTGAATCACCCTAACCTTCTCCAAAGCATCGTGAACCAAGTCTGTACCCAATAATCTAGCCTTGCCTGACCCTAACGAACCCACCAGAGACCTACACCTCCTACCATAAAGAGCCTCATACGGTGCCATCTGGATGCTCGACTGATAACAGTTGTAGTAGGCAAACTCTGCTAGTGGCAAGAACTGATCCTACGAACCCCCAAACTCCATCACATATGCACAGAGCATATCCTCTAATTTCTGAATAGTGCGCTCGGACTGTCCGTCCGTCTGAGGGTGAAATACTGTGCTCAACTCCATTCGAGTACCCAACTCATGCTGCACGGCCCTCCAGAACCGTAATGTAAATTGCGTACCCTGATCAGAGATGATAGATACCGGTACGCCATGAAGCCTGACGATCTCGCGGATATACACTTGAGCCAGCTGCTCGGAAGAATAGGTAGTCATCATAGGAATGAAATAAGCTGACTTGGTCAGCCGGTCCACAATCACCCAAACTGCATCAAACTTCCGCTGAGTCCGTGGAAGCCCAACAACGAAATCCATAGTGATCCGCTCCCATTTCCACTCCGGAATCTCTAACTTCTGGAGCAACCCACCTGGTCGCTGATGCTCATACTTCACCTGCTGGCAATTTAGGCACCGAGCTACATACTCCACTATGTCTTTCTTCGTCCTCCTTCACCAGTAATGCGGCCTCAAGTCCTGATACATCTTCACGACACCCGGATGAATAGAATACATTAGGCACACATAGACTTCCCTTCATCCTCAATGCACCATCATCCCTAATAGTGACCTTTTTAGCATCGCTGTGCTAGACCATGTCCTTAAGGACAAGTATATAGGGGCCATCACACTGACGCTCCTTGATACAATTATAAAGAGAAGACTGAGAGACCACACAAGCCAACACTCGACTCAGCTCAGAAACATCCAATCTAACAAACTGGTTGGCTAAGGCCTAAACATCCAATGCCAATGCTCTCTCTACTGCTGGAAGATATGCTAAGCTCCCCAAACTCTCCACCCGGCAACTCATGGCATCAGCCACTGCATTGGCCATCCTGGGATGGTACAAAATGGTGATATCATAGTCCTTAAGAAGTTCCAACCACCTCCGCTGACGAAAGTTAAGATCCTTCTGCTTGAACATATGATGCAAACTCCGATGATCAATGTAAATCTCACAATGAACCCCGTACAAATAGTGCCGCCAAATCTTCAAGGCATGAACAATAGCTGCTAACTCAAGGTCATGGATAGGATAGCTCTTATAATGAGGCTTCAACTAGTGCGAAGTATCAACAATCGCTCCACCCTCCTGCCTCAGAACACACCCAATACCGATCCGCGAGGCATCACAGTACACTATATATAAACTAGAAGCTGATGGCTGAACTAGAACTGGAGCAGTGGTCAAAGCAGTCTTGAACTTATGAAAGCTCTCCTCGCACTCATCCGACAACCTGAAAGGAGCACCCTCTTGGTTCAATTTGGTCAAGGGTGATGCAAGAGATGAGAAACCCTCCACAAAACAATGGTAATAGCCCGCCAAACCAAGAAAGCTCATAATCTCCGTGGCTATGGATGGTCTGGGCCAACTCTACACCGCCTCTATCTTCTTCGGGTCTACCTGAATACCCTCACCAGACATCACGTGTCCCAAGAACGCCACTGAATTGAGCCAAAACTCACACTTGGAGAACTTTGCATAAAGCTACTCCCCGCTCAATCGCTGTAACACAATCCTCAGAGGCTGAGCATGCTCCTCCTGGCTACGAGAGTACACCAGAATATCATCAATGAATACAATAATGAACCAGTCCAAATAAGGCTGAAACACACTGTTCATCAGATGCATGAACGTTGCTGGGGCATTGGTCAGCCCAAAAGACATCACAAGGAACTCATAATGGCCATATCGGGTCCTGGAAGCTGTCTTAAGAATATCTAAGTCTCGAATCATCAGTTGGTGATACATTAACCTCAAATCAATCTTGGAGAACACCATCACTCCCTGAAGCTGGTCAAACAAATCATCAATACACGGTAAAAGATACTTATTATTGATTGTGACCTTGTTCAACTGTCTGTAATCAATGAACATTCTCATAGTACCATCCTTCTTCTTCATAAATAGAACTGGTGCACCCCAAGGTGACACACTAGGTCGAATAAATCCCTTATCAAGGAGTTCCTGAAGCTGCTCCTTCAATTCCTTCAACTCCGCCGGTGCCATATGAATGGTGGAATATAAATGGCTGAGTGCCCAACACTAAATCAATACCGAAATCAATAACCCTACCAGGAGGCATGCCCGACAGGTCTACAGGAAACACATCCGGGAAATCTCGCCGGAACAGAATCAATAGAAGGGGCCTCTGCACTAACATCCCTCAAAAAGGCCGAATAAGATAGACAACCTTCCTCAACCATCCGTTGAGCTTTCAAGTATGAAATCACTCTACTGGGAACATAGTCTATGGAGTCGCTCCACTCAACCCTCGGCAACCCCGGCATCGCCAACATCATAGTCTTAGCGTGATAATCTAGAATAATATGACATGGAGACACCCAATCCATACCAAAAATCACATCAAAATCAATCATACTAAGCAACAAGAAATCTACTCTGGTCTCCAAACTCCCAATAGTCACCTCACATTACCGATATACCCGGTCCACAATGATAGTATCGTCCACTGGAGTGGATACATGAACAGATGAGACTAATGACTCAAGGGGCATATCTAGAAAATGAGCGAAATACGATGATACATATGAATAAGTGGAACCAGGGTCAAATAATACAAAGGCATCTCTGTGGTAAACTGAGATAATACATGTAATCACAGTATCTGAAGCAATGTCATCTGGTCTGGCAGGGAGGGCATAGAAATGGGCCTGGCCACCCCCTGATCTGCCTCACCCTCTCGGGCGACCCCTAGCTGACTGAGCCCCACCTCGAGCTGGATGGACGGGTGGTGGAGCTACTGGTGCTGGTGCTATCGGCTGAGTACTCTACTGTGGAGTCCCACTTAACAACCTAGGTCAATCTCTCTTGATGTGACCAAAATCTCTGCACTCGAAACAACCCCTCCTCTGATGGAACTGCTGCTCCTGGTGCCCAGAGGAACTACCCGTGGAAACCTGAGCTGACGAGGCATGGTGAGAACTCTACGTTGGTAGTGCACTGAACGGCGACTGGCCCTGATGATGACTGTGTGGCCCGTGGCCAGATGATGCACCTCGATGGACTGGGCGAGCCATTTGAGCATGTCTAAAATGACGACCCCTACTGTGGTGGAACTGCCCCCAGAAGGGCACCGCTAAATCCACCATGTCCACGAGGCCTCTTGGCCTTCCTCTCAACCCGCTCCTGGCTGTGAACCATCTCAATCTGTCAAGCAATGTTGATAACCTCATCTAAAGTAGCACCACACACTCTCTCAAGTCATAAAAAATCGCAACTAAAAAGTGAGGCTATCTATGAACCTCCTAATCCTCTCCCTATCTGTGGGAACCAACCTGATAGCATGACGGGCCGACTTCGAAAATTGAATCTCATACTGCGTCACAGACATATCACCCTGACGAAGCTGCTCAAACTGCCTGTGCATCTCCTCTCTACGGGACTGAGGCACGAACTTCTCCAGCTCCTCTCGTAAGACTCCCACCAGCTGAAGGCAGCCCAAGAGAACTGAAAGGTAGTGAACGAGACCCCACTAGTTTCCCGAAAACCAGTTGTACGGAGTATCCTCTAACACCTGTCAAATAAGCCCTGCGCATCCTTTCCCTCGGTACCACTGAAAGATAGAGGCTGTAGTCTCCCAAACCTCTCCAATCAACGTTGCTCATCATTAGGCATGACAAATACCACATAGTCCTGAGTAGTTGCAACCGGTCGGGCTAGTGGTGACCCCGGTGTCTGGAATGCCTGTACCACCTGCTCTGGTGTTCGGGCGGCAGGAGTTCGAGCAGCTCCTCCAGCCTGAGAAGTGGCTGCTGCGGCCGGGACAGAGACCGCCTATGCAAGACTGGTACACGTGGTCAGAATATGAGCTAAGGCTTCCTGAAGGCCTGGAATCACCATGGGCACAGGTTGTGCGTGAGATGCTCCCACCGGCTCATCCACAACTAGAGCTTGCTCCTGAACTGGGGCAACTGGTGGATCTGCAGGTGCTTTCCTAGCTGTGGTGCGAGCTGCATCTCTACCCCTACCACAGCCTCTATCGCGACCTCGGCCTCTCGCGGCCCTGACTTGTGGTACTGGTGGATGTCCATCCGGCTCCGTAGTCGCGTCCTCACCATCTATGAGAGAATTTGAACAACAGAAATTTAGTTACCAGAATCAAAAGATTCGCATGACAAGAATTCAAGAATGTGAAGTTTCCTAAGGGTTCGGCAGCATCTCAAAGATAAGTACAGACATCTCTATACCGATCCGCAAGACTCTACTAAACTTGCTCATGACTCGTGAGACCTATGTAACCTAGGCTCTAATACCAACTTGTCATGACCCAAAACCTAACCCGTCGTGATGGTGCCAATCGTGATACTAGGCAATCCGACCTTTCCAAAACACTTTCAAAATTTAACAAAAATTAATTAAGACATTTAAATTAACCAGAGTCTTTCATAAAAACGGGGGTAAAACCCAAATAAAACATAAGTGCGGAAAAATAGCCCGACATCGGGGTGTCACTGAATCATGAGCATCTAGATATCCAGTCTAATACAAATAGTGTTTGAGTATCAATACTTAAAAGAAAGAAACATAGAAGGAGAGAAAAGGTTTACGGACATCGACAGCTACCTCATAGTCTCCGGTACTCGATCGAGCACGAACTCAATGACCTCCGTGATCAAACACACCTGGATCTGCACATGAAATGCAGGGTGTAGCATGAGTATAACCAACTCAGCAAGTAATAGAAATAAATAAAGAACTGAGAAGGTTGTGACGATCTATACAAATACAATTCATTTTCAATAATTTCAGCAAAGAATAGACATGCTTTCAAATCCGGCAGTTCTAGTCAAATCAGTTTATACAGTTACAGTGCAGGTAATCCGGATATAGAATCTTTCAGAAATTTCACAACAATGACAGATAACAACTAAGTGCATCAACAAATTGAAAACAAGCAAAGGCTCTCAGGGCAACAGACACTCAACTCGTCACAGCAGCTCAATCACTCGGCTCTCAACCCTCAGTATTCATACTCAATAGGTACATGCGCTCACTAGGGGTGTGCAGACGCCGGAGGGGCTCCTTTAAGCCCAAGCAGTATATCCGCACGGATAACTCATGTGG
This sequence comes from Nicotiana tabacum, assembly GCF_000715075.1. Classification (NCBI taxonomy): domain Eukaryota; kingdom Viridiplantae; phylum Streptophyta; class Magnoliopsida; order Solanales; family Solanaceae; genus Nicotiana; species Nicotiana tabacum. Next base: position 111,231,735 of record NC_134083.1, read on the forward strand.
TGCTCGAACAACTCACGTGCTATAGTATCAATATGTGGAACTGCACGGACAACTCACATGCCATAGTATTATTACCTCACCGACAGGCCCTCGACCTTACTCAGTCATCAACCTCTCTAGTCTTTCGGAAATCACAAAGATCGGCCCAAACAAAGATGGCATAGTGTATCAACAAAATCAAGAAGAGGCTGAGATATGATACGCAAGTAAAACCAAGGCTGAGTACAAGACAACAATTAGCAAGTAATTCAACAAGTACGCGACCTCTACGGGTCCCAACAGTACCATCACATAGCCTAAGCATGATTTCTAACATAATTTGTAGTTAAATTTCTATAACACAGGTAGAGCATATAGCTAGCAACAAGTTATTCAACTTTACAGTTTCACGGAATGGACCAATTCCTAATTCCTATGGTGCACGCCCACACGCCCGCCACCTAGCATATGCGTCACCTCTAAAATACTCATATAATCCAATAATCCGGGGTTTCATACCCTCAGGACCAGATTTAAAACCGTTACTTACCTCAAACCGTGCAAAATCCTATTCCGTAATGCCTTTTCCCCTCGAATTAGTCTCCAAATGCCCTTAATCTAGCCACAAGCAGTACGAGATAATTAATATAGGCTAAAAGAATCAATTCCACAAGAAAAATACGAAATTACAAGCCAAAATCCAAAATTGGTCAAAACCCACCCTGGGCCCACGTCTCAAAATCCGACAAAAGTCACAAAATACAAACTCCCATCCACTCAAGAGTCCAACCTCAAATCACCTTCCAAAACTCAAAATTTTAGCCTATGAAGTTTTTACCATTTTCCCACAAAGTTACAACTCAAATCCTTAATTAGATGATGAAAATAGCAATAGCTTCATTAAATATAGTCCAATCCGCATTAGAATCACTTACCCCAACAATCGTCTTGAAGAAACCTCAAAATATCGCCTCACACCGAGCTCTCAAAGTCCCAAAATCAAAATGGAAATCAAACCCTCGAAATCCCATTTTCTGTCGACTTCTTCTGCATCTGCGGACCCACTGTCACACCTGCAGAATAACCCTCGTAGGTGCGGAAATTACTTAAAGGGATGGGTCCGCATCTACGATGAAGGGGCCGCACATGCGTGTGCGCGCCTGCGGACAAAGGTCCGCTTCTGCGACCTTCCCCTCCATCTCACTCTCTGCATATACGGAGCTTCGAGCGCATCTGCGGGCTCATAGATGCGGAAATGTCCTCGCACCTGTGACCCTTGGCCATCTCCTCAACTCCCACTTATGCTCTCCTTCACCCCCACGTGCGAGTACGCACCTGCGATCTCCCCACCACAGGTGCGAAACCACCAGTTTACAGAAACCTTCAGCCATTAGCCTAAGTCCAAATTTAAACCGTTAAGCATCTGAAACACCCACCGAGGCCCCCAGGACCTCAACCAAATATACGAAAAAGCCATAAAACACCATACGAACTTCGTCGAGCCCTCAAAACACGTCAAACAACAACAAAATCATGAATCGCCCTCCAATCCAAACTTAATGAACTTCGAAATTTCCAAATTCTACAAATGATACCAAATCATACCAAACCACATCCAATTGACCTTAAATTTTGCACACAAGCCATATCTAACATTACATACCTACTCCAACTTCTAGAATCGGAATCCGAGCCCGATATCAAAAAATCAACCCCCCGGTCAAACTTCCCAAAATTTGGACTTTCGCCATTTCAAGCCTAAATTAGATACAGACCTCAAATTCATAGTCCGGACACACACCTAAGTCCAAAATTACCCAACAGAGCTAACGGAACTGATGAAACTCCATTTCAGAGTCGTCTTCACACAATTCCGACTACGATCAAAATCGTAAGACTTAAGCTTCCGTTTTATGGACTAAGTGTCCCAAAACACTCCGAAACCAAAAACAAGACCTCCCGGCAAGTCACATAAGCACGGAAAAAATAGTAAATAGGGGATCGGGGCTAATACACTCAAAACGACCGGTCGGGTCGTTACAATTGGCTACACTGCACTCCTTTAAGTGTGAGGTGGGAGAATTCCTATAGATAATTAGTAGTAGTAGCTTCTTATTTTTATTTTTGTAGTTGTGTTGTATTTCAGTAGCTCCTAATTTTTTTTTAAATAAGAAAAATAGAAAAAAATCAAAAAACAAAATGTAGAAAATTGGACTTTTCCCGACGATGGATCTCCTAGATAGTTTTCTTGAGGGACAAAAGTCAAAACAAAAATCCAAAAATATATCTTTTAGCTTTCTTTAGGTAATAATAATCCCATGTGGTTTTTCTTTGTGGCTCGGTTCTTTCCCATGGGATGTAGTTTGAACCCGGTAGTTGTTTTTCCTTTTATTTTTTTAAAATTTTAGAGTAGATTAGAAATTAGGGAATAAATGGAGGAAGAAAGATGAGATTCCTAGGCGCCCTTGACCTTTTTGATAGTAGCATATTTAGGCTTTGGCATGTGTAGTATCTTCCCTATGTGCTAAAAGTGCTTATGATGCCTTGGTTATTTGGATAGCATGTTTTGTGATGCCTATGTCTCATTTTCTTGACTAATGTTCACTTGGTGCTTAATGCTTTGTAAGGAACCGTAAAAATTTTAACCAAAAACTCGGGGTTTCATGGCGCCAAGATAGATTCCTGGTGCGTACTTTTTGGACTGAACAGTACCCTACGGGCTTAGAGGAAAATGTTTCGCAGAAGAAAGCATTTCTACGGCAGCATAATCACTCTGCGGACCGCATAATGGCCACAAAGTGAAGCAGTAAGTTTGGCCAATTTGAGGTCAGTTTTGCGGTCGATTATGCGACCGCATATTGGTCACATAATTCCTCTTGGGTTTCGGCGGAGAGAGTTCTTTGGTGTATTATGCAACCGCAGAACAAGTATGCGGACCGCATACTGGTCGCATACCTGAGCCGAAAGTTTAGGCCCCTGAGGGCCATTTCTGCGGTCACTTTGCGAACCGCATAACCATTATGCGATCACATATGTGACCGCAGACCTGTGTCGGGGCACCATTTTTCTTAATTTAAAACCCGACCCCCATTCCGTTAAAATACCCCTTAGGTCTATTTTGAGCTCATTTTCTGATATTTCTAGAGTGAGAGAGAGAGGGTTCAAAAGGGAGGGCCTAAGTTTTCATCAAATTGATCTTCAATCATCACTTGAAGCTTTGGAAATATTCAAGTAGATCACCAAATTCTTCATCCAAAAGGGTAAGATTTCATCACCCCATCTCTTAATTTCAAACATAGCTATAATGGGGTACTAGTGTGATACTTCATGGGTATAAGGGTGGTTTATCTTGCACGCATGTATGTTAAAGAGTGGGGGGAAAAGTGAGCTAGAACCATGAACATTTTCCTAATTTTGGGTTCAATTTGTATGTTGCTAAAGTAGATTGAGGTTGCTAAGGGGTCCGTATAATTGTAGAGTCGAAAGAAGCACAATTGAGGTATGTATGGATGACTCTCTTCTTCCTAGAATCAAACTCCTGGTGTCCGAATGATGTGTGTAAGTTCTAACTTTATCATACTAGAATTGTTTGCCTTAGTGTGTTGGATTGAAATATTCATGTTCCCTAATTGTTTTAGATGGTTACCATGTCGTCATGCTATTTGAGAACGTAATTATGTTGTTTCCAAGCTCCTTCCCTCATGTGTGCAATGCCTTATGTGATGATGTTATTTGAACGGATAAAAAGGGAAAAGACTTGAATTGTAAAATATTCCCAAGTGCCAAGAACTACTTAATAAATGAGGTTGTTTGTGCCTTGTATCGAAAGATGGGAAAGAAATGTGAATTTAGTGAACAATTGAAAGAGGTTATGTCTCAAGTGAGATGGCTTAGCCGGTCGGGCCGAGATCGGACGCCATGTTGTACACATGGTGGCATTTGTGTTGGAATTAATGATTTACACTGTGGATATGGATATGTCTCACTTGAGATGGCTTAGCCGGTCGGGCCGAGACCGTACTCCGTGTAAAAATACGGTGGCATTGTGAGTTGTGGCTTTGGTACTAAAGATTATTAATCTAAAAAGATGGAAAGAATGAATTGGAAACTATGTGACCCTTATTTGGTGTTTTCTTTGTATTTCAATGAAACTCTTATTGATTTTTATGATTGCCCTTCTCTTTGTTTCACTGTTCATTCTACTAAGATTGGTGTTTGCCTTACATACTAGTACTATTCGACAGTACTAACGTCCCTTTTTGTCGGGGGCGCTACATCTTTCAATGGATGTAGGTGGTTCCTTCGCAGATAGTGTCGATCGCAGATAGTGGTGCTCTCTTTCTCTCCTCACATCAGTCTTGGTGATCCCCATTTCTCCCAGGGGTCATGTAGTCTTTCTTTTGTATAAGTTTTTATATTTTGAGGTATAGCCGGGGCCTTGTTGCCGGCATTGTCATGTTGCCCTTTTGAACTCTTAGAGGCTCCATAGACGTTTATGTGGGTCATGTATGTATGTTGGGGTGGTCGTTGGATTGAGTTGTATTTTTGGAACTCAACTATGGCATAATGTATATAAGGAAAAATTAACTAGCAACGTTTATATATTTATATAACTTATCTCTCCCCTGTTTTACAAATGGGGATGCGATCCCTTCTTGGATTATGAATGAGTCGGGTAGGAAAGGTTTAATAGGCTTGCTCAACCGGATTCACTCGGTTGAGCGCCGGTCGCGCTCCCCGAGGTTGGGGCGTGACATGCTTAACATCTCGTGGCTCCGTGAATACTTGCATTAGTTTGAGAGTCGGATTGAAACCGTCCTTAGTGAGTCATGTTCCATGTGTGGTGATATTTTTATATATATTATTGTGCTTGTGTCTAGAACTTGCCCGGTATGTGAGTCGAAGTGAAATTTTAGGTGATACTCGGTTTGAAAAATGATTTTAGGTTTTATATGTTCTTTTTGAGTTTAATGCTTATCACAACTAAAATATATCCCTAGTTAACCATTTTGAGCTTATAGACTTTTATTTGGCACCCACATTACAAGCCTAAACCTCTTTTGTTTTAAATTGACATTGTTTTGATCCGTTTACCTCTTAATGCACTTTAATTGTGAGATGAGCGCTAATAGGAGTAAGAAGGGACTAAGTGTGGGGTGGCTTTTGAGTGGAACCAGTGAAAGGAAGAAATGTGCACTTGTTTTGTAAAAGAATACACCACTAGTGGAAATTGCAAAAGAGAAAAAGGAAAAAAAAATTAGATGAATAAATTGATATTTTGTTCTTGCTAGTGGGAATGAATTAAAGTAATGCTTAAAGAAAGAGAGAACATTGTTAGGGATGATTTTAGTTGTTAAATTAAAATTACGATGGAAGAATTTGCGCTTACAGTTGATTATGTGATGTGTTATAGTGCTTAGGAGGGTTAGCCACTATTCCTAAATATATCCTTCCCATCCCTTAGCCCAAATTACAACCATAAAAAAGTCCTAATTGATTTTAGACTGAGTGAACATACGTGCCAATTGCATGAATGTGACTTCTTTTGTGAGAGTGGGAGATTTTCTTTGATATATATGTGTCCTTAAAATATATTTGAGCATTTGATTTGAATGTATGGATTCAACTTACTCTCTTGTTCTTGTTGCAAGGGAACATGGTTTCACAAGGGACAGGTAACGTTATTAGACTTCTCTCTATGATGTTGGGTGTTCAAGCCATGAGTGCATTGTGATATTGAGTTGGTTTTTTGAGGTTAGGATTGTTATGAGCATGTTGTCTTTGTTGTGAATATTTGTGAAGTATGGCATAAGAAAAGGGAAGTGTAAGTGATTGCATATGCTACAGTTTAATTGTTGCTATCAACTATGGTCATTGATGTAGTGTGCCTCGATTGTGTAAATATGAAGTACTCAAGGATAGTGTGAATTGCTGGTTCACTCAAGGACGAGCAACGTTTAAGTGTGGGGTAGTGATGTTTGGCTATAATTATATATTTTTAGTGCATTACTTACCTTAAATTTAGGGGCTTTAATGCTAAATTATACTATATTTGTGCTTAATTGAGTCTATTTTATGCGTGTGTACGTTGAAGACAAAATTGGGAGCAGAGTAGAGATTTTATGTGTTTTTTATGCACTACAAGAATGGCTCGTGATTATTTGATGATGGAAATATTATACTGAGATAATGAAACAATGATTGAAGACAAATGAGTGAAGATAAATTAAAAGAATACAAAAGTCAATTGCAAAAGAGGAAAATAAAAACGTGAAAGAAGGGAAAGTTAGGCAATGCAAATCAGAAATAAGAATTGAAGCAAATGTTAGGCAGCACATATGCAAAATGTGAAACAAAGTAGCAAAGCACGTGACGCGAGGGATTCATCTCGCATGAGAGCTTGCGACGCCAGTGCTGTAGCTAGGTGAAGCTCGCGTTTTGCCTCGCGCCGTGAGGCCTTTAGCGAGCGTGTTCCGGATATTAAAAGCATATTTTGTCTCCTTTTTGGTTTTGGACTTGGTTATTTCGTCTTGACCTTTTCCCTACACCTATAAATAGTCTTTAAACTTCATTTTTAAGGGAGAGGCCGATTTTGAGACCGACTTTAGACCTAGGGAGAGCACGGAGCCGTCGTGGAGGTTGGAATTCGTCAGATTCCATCTTTCTTCTATCAAATTTAGTAATCTTTACTTTTTCTTGATGATTTGTTGTTTTGCTACCATGTCTATGTGGAGCTAAACTTCACGTTCTAGGGTTGTGGTTACCATTAATTCGAGTTACCATCTTTGGTTGTTTCCCTAATTCTGTGCATAATTGCTTAATTGTTTGGCCAGTAGTTGAGTTCTATTTGCTACCTATGCTATATTTGGGAAAGCCGTATTTAGATTAGAGTAGAATTGGATAGAACTTGTTTCTGAACCCGTGGCTCGGAGAAAGATTTCGCGGTTAGGATAGGAATACACTTAATAGTCTTGCTTAGTTGAATATTGTATTATATTCGTTCATGATAGATTCAAGACCATAGGAATATAGAGTTGATATATTATGGATAGACAAATAGTATTTTGGGAACATGCTATTTATATAAATGATCTGGTCAACTAGCAATCATAGATAATTTGGATTAACAAGATAATTATGAACTCAATATGATTGATAAACCGATCACAAATCTGGAATCTATATCTCCCTTGGTTACGTGTTTGAAATTCGCAATAGTAGTTGTAATAGAAAAGTTAAACTTTTGATCATCTTGGACAGTAAGTTGATTTTTGTTTGCTTAGTTTACGGTTAATCTAAGTCTCTGTGGGTTCGACATCCGACTTTTGAGTCACTTTATTACTTGACTCCCACGTATACTTGTGTGTACTTGGGGAACCAACATTAGCCTCATACAAAGGGAAGGTAGCGCTTAGCCTTATGCAATAATGGAGGCAGTTCTTAGCCTCATGCAAAGGACGGAGACAGTGCTTAGTCTCATACAAGGGAAGGCAGTGCTTAGCCTTATGCAATAATGGAGGCAGTGCTTAGCCTCATGCAAAGGATGGAGATAGATCTTAGTCTCGTGCAAGGAAATGAAGTGCTTAGCCCTATGCGGGAAGGGAAACGATTAAATGTGAGAGGGAACAATGATTCTTATCTTGACGCATTTGTGCTTGGCGACTTCTGCCAGTGTGAAGATAGTGATCTTATTTGTCTGTATATAGTTGCGAACGTGCTTGTTATGTCCATTGTGCCTGCATCCAAAGAAAAATCATGAGTTTTTGGAGAGGGGAGGTTGGTTCGTGCTCTCGATTCCTTGCTTTGCCTTTTCTCCTGTTTCGAGGTCCTGTTTGAGTCACCCCAGGTAACGTCTGGCTACCACGAAAAAAAAGACTTTTGAAAAACATGCATTTGTGAAAATCATTTTATACAAAATGTGGTTGTGATAATGCATGAGAGCAAATAGTTTTGTTGAATCGGCAATTGTGACATGCTTCTAAGACACTGCAACCTCCTTAACTCGGAGTTTTTAGGGTCCTCCTAAATATTCTGGACCAAAATTCTGCCCCTTGGCGATTCTAAATTTGACGAGATCGGGCAAACTCCAGATCTTACCCCCATTTTTGACCATAAGGGAAATGAAAATATTATTATGATGTGACTAAACCCACAGGGCTGCCTACGTATCCCCTCATAAATATGAATCAGGTCAAGCGTAGTTCAGGTTATATCAAATAGAAAGTGCAAACATAGTCTTAAACATTATATCTCTTGACTGCTTCCAATTTGATTGGATTTGGCCAGATCTCTCCATCCATTTCTACATGTATAAGCGCTCCTCCTATTAATACTCGGTGAACCATGTAAGGGCCTTGCTAGTTGGGTGAGAATTTCCCCTTTGCTTCATCCTGATGTGGGAAAATTCGCTTCAACACCAATTGCCTTGGTGTGAATTGCCTTGAACTAACCTTTTTATTGAAAGCCCTTACCATTCTATTCTAGTAGAGTTGACCGTGTCACACTGCATTCATTCTTTTACCGTCAATTAGAGCTAGTTGTTTGTACCGGCTCGGTACCCATTCTGCGTCGCTGAGCTCGTCTTCTTGTATAATTCTTAAGGAAGGGATCTATACTTCGGCAGGGATAACAACGTCGGTACCATAGAACAGTAGATATGGAGTTGCCCCAGTTGATATACGAATTGTGGTGCGGTATTCGAGCAAATCAAATGGTAGCTTTTCGTGCCATTGCTTGTAGTTGTCCACCATTTTTCTTAATATCTTCTTGATGTTCTTATTGGTAGCTTCTACGGCTCCATTCATTTGTGGCCTGTATGCTGTAGAATTTCGATGCTTGATCCTGAATGTTTCACACATAGCTTTCATCAGGTCACTGTTGAGATTGGCGGCATTGTTAGTAATGATTGACTCGGGCATTCCGAATCGACACACAATGCGATCCCGGACAAAATCTGCTACGACCTTCTTAGTTACCGTCTTATAGGATGCGGCTTCAACATATTTTTTGAAGTAGTCTACGGATACTAAAATGAACATGTGTCTATTTGTAGCAGCAGGTTCAATTGGTCTGATGACATCCATGCCCCAAGTAGAGAAAGGCCATGGTGAACTCGTTGCATTGAGTTCATTGGGCAGCACTCGTATCATATCAGCATGTATCTTGCATTTGTGACACTTTTGAACATATTTGAGATAGTCTGTTTCCATAGTCATCCAGAAATACCCTGCTCTTAATATCTTATTGGAAAAAACAAAATCGTTCATGTGAGATCCGCAAGTTTCGGAATGTATCTCCTTGAGTAATCTAGATACTTCCTTGGCATCGACACATCGCAATAATCCCAAATCAGTAGTCCTTCTATACAGAGTTCCCCCGCTTTGAAAGAAATGGCTGGCCATTCTTCTCAGTGTGTGCTTCTCAGTGTGTGTAGCATTCTCTGGGTATTCTCCCTTTTCCAAGTATTCTCTGATGTCGTGGAACCATGGATTTCCATCGAACTCTTCTTCAAAATGAGCATAATAGGCTGGCTGCTTACATATTCCTATTGGGATAGGGTCGATGAAATTCTTTTCTGGATGTTGTATCGTGGAAGACAAAGTAGCTATGCATCTGCGAACTCGTGCCTTGTGTACCAATAGATCAAAATCTCCTATTACTAGTAACTCTTGAACATTCATGTCAACAGCCAACTTGAGTCCCAAGATGCAGGCCTCGTATTCTGCCATATTGTTGGTGTATGGGAACTTGAGTTTTGCGGATACCGGGTAATGTTGACCAGTTTTTTATACTAAGACAACTCCGATGCCCATTCCCTTGAAGTTTTTTGCTTCGTCGAAGAATATCCTCCAACTATCATATGCTTTGGTAATATCTTTAATTACAAACAACACCTCCTTGTCGGGAAAATACGTCTTCAGTGGTTCATATTCTCCGTCTATAGGATTCTCCACCAAGTGATCGGCCAATGCTTGCCGCTTGACTGCCTTCCGAGTTACATACATGATGTCAACTCACTTAGCAATATCTGCCACTTTGCTACCTTGCCTGTAGGCATGGATTTCTGAAAGATGTATTTTAGTGGATCCATCCTTGATATGATATATGTAGTGTACGCATAGAAATAATGTCTCAACTTTTGGGCTATCTATGTCAAAGCACAGCAGGTGCGCTCCAACAAAGAGTAATGGGCCTCGTAAGGTGTGAACGTTTTTCTCAGATAATATATAGCTTGCTCTTTCCTCCCAGTTTTGTCATGTTGACCTAGAACGCAGACAAAGGCGCCATCTAAAATGGACAGATAAAGCAGCAGAGGTCTTCCTAGTTCTGGCGGGACCAACACAAGTGGTTTAGATAAATAGTCTTTGATTTTGTCGAAGGCTCTCTGGCTTTCTTCAGTCCAGCTTGTTGTAGCATCTTTCCTCAGCATCTTGAAGATCGGCTCACATATTACCGTTGATTGTGCTATAACACGGCTGATATAATTGAGGCGTCCTAGAAAACTCATCACATTATTCTTATTCTTTGGCGGTGTCAAGTCATGTATAGCTTTGATTATTGACGGGTCTAACTCAATACCTTGGCGACTGACTATGAAACCTAGCAACTTTCTAGCAAGGACTCCGAAGGCATATTTTGCGGGGTTCAACTTCAAATTATATTTTCGAAGTCGGTCAAAAAACTTCTTCAGGTCTGCTATGTAATCTGAGCTCCTTTTGGATTTGATGAAAACATTATCCACATACACCTCTATTTCTTTATGTATCATATCGTGGAAGATAGTCATCATGGCCATCATGTAGGTGGCCCCATCATTCTTCAAAGCAAACGACATCATTTTGTAACAATATATACCCCATGGTGTGATAAAGGCAATCTTTTCGGCATCCTCTTCGTCCATCCAGATCTGTTGATATCCCGTGAAGCAATCCACAAAAGATTAGAGCTCATGCTTGGCGCAGTTGTCCATCAGTATGTGTATGTTAGGTAATGGGAAATCATCCTTGGGACTTGCTCTATTCAGATCTCGGTAATCGACATATACCCTAACTTTCCCATCTTTCTTCAAAACTGGTACAATGTTGGTTGACCAAGTCGGGTATTCAACCACTCGAAGAACCTTGGCTTTGATTTGCTTGGTGACCTCGTCTTTTATCTTCAGACTCATATCTGGCTTGAACTTTCTGAGCTTCTACTTTACCGGTGGACACATGGGATTGGTATGTAGATTGTGAGCTACTATGGATGTGCTCAACCCAGTCATATCATCATAGGACCATGCGATAATGTCCTCATATTCCGTTAGGAACCTGATATACTCTTTCTTTTTCTAACGGTGATAGATGAATGCTTATATGAGTTTTCTTGACTGTTTCAGAAAATCCCCTAAGTTAACTGCCTCAGTTTCCTCCAAATTAGACTTTGGTTTGTTTTCAAAGTTCTCTACTTCTTTGACAATTTCCTCAAGTATTACATCATCTTCCATATCTTTCGAATCATTGTCCTTATGTTGTGTTGTCTCATTACATGTCACATTCGTAGGTTCATCAGGATATGTAATAATTATTCTGAAAAGAATGTAGAAAGATAATAATAAATACGAAAAACAATAATGCATTAATAACTGCTCGAGTGATTATTTCAAAACAAAATACTGAAAATGTCTTAAATGCTCAAAACAATTTGAAAACAAGTCATTCTAATTTGCCAGGCTACCCAGGAACTCGGCCAGCCCGGGATGGTGCGGCGGTCTAGTTCTTGAGAAAAGCTCCTTCTCCCACTGTCTGAATGGTAAGGTCTTCCTCCTCAACAACAATTGCACTGCAGTCCATGTCTTCTTCATCCAGAAACAACTTGCTCATACCAGCCAAAATCTCATCTTCTTCGGATCCCCACATCATGTCAGCTTTACATAATATCTGGTGCAAAGGTGGTATGGGTTGTTCCAGTGAATAGTAATTGGCGCACCATGGCTGTATCCAATCTTGATAATCTTTCCCTTATAGTGGCTCTCTAGGATCCGTCGAACGCCTTCACATTTATGCTTCCCATCCGTATCTCGTACAGGCCTTTACCTAATCTTTTCAGAGTGGTCAGTGGGCATATGTTCAGGCTTGAGCCTCCATCTATCAAGACCCTGGCAATGAACTTGTTTTCAAATTGCACTGTGATGTTTTCAAGTGACCCTTCTAGCGATAACTCATCTTCGTGGAAAGTAATTTTATGACTCTCAAGTACCTGTCCGATCATGTTAGCCATCTCTCCACTATTGATGCCGGCGGGTACATAAGCTTCACTTATCACTTTCATCAAGCCATTGTTGTGTGCGTCTAAATTTTTCTACAGTCATAAGATGAATATCTGAGCGGGGGTCTTGTGTAGGTGGTCAACAACGGAGTATTTCCTTGCTTGTATCTTCCTCCAAAGATCATCAGTGTCAGTCTCAACAACAGGTTACTTAGGTGAGGCTTCTTTTCTCACTCCTCCCAGATTCTCAGGTGTGTAAACTCTGCCAGTTCTAGTCATACCTTGTGCGTCACCTGTTTCTTCCATTTTGGCTTTTCCTTTTCTTCTTGCTTCCGTGACATAATCCCATGGGACGATATCAGGCTTGTAAGACGGCGTGGGAGCTATCATTACAGTGAAGGGTGTAGCTACCTCAACCTCAAATGGTGCCTGGGTTTGTACCACGACTGGCGTGAGGGTGACCGGAGATGTTTTGGGAGTGTCTCCTTCTCGAATGAGTCCGATGGACCCTTCCTAATCCCATTCTTCATCAGTTTCTATTACATTCACCCTCTCACCCCTGTGATGTGGGAGAGGGTTATTGTGGACATTCAGTGTAGCTTCCTTTGCTTGTACAACCTTAGTGTCGATTAGTGTCCGAATCTTGTCGTTCAGCATTCAACACTCTTTAATGGTATGACACTTCATGCCTGAATGATAGGCACATGTTTTGTTAGGATTGATCCAATGGGAAGTATTCTCAGCAGGAACAGCAGGAATAGGGGTGACATAACTAGCGACCTTCAGTCTTTCATACAATTGGGCTATGGGTTCAGCAATTGGTGTGTATTGTCTGGGAGTTCTGCAGTCGATATTTGGACATGGCTTTGGGTAGTTTTGGCAGGCGGGTGGAGGTGAATGGTAATATGTAGGTTGAGTATTGTAGGTATGGTAGGTGGTGGCAGGGTATTGGTATTTTGGGGGTGAGGGTTGATATGTGGGTGGAGGTGTTTGGTATGTGAGGGGAGACTTAGGGCCCTGGGCTACCATTACGACACCCACTTCTTTCTTCTTTGGAGATTCCTCCTGATTGGAAGGCTTTATTTGCGGCTTGCAGCGCCTCAAAATTAGTCACCATCCCATTCTTGATTCCTTCTTCTATCCTCTTTCCTAACTTGATGATATCTTAGAACTTGTGATTCTCGATGACCATCAACCTTTCATAATAATGCGGATCTTGAACTCTAACAAAGAACTTATTCATTTGTTCTTCTTCAAGCACTGGCCTTACCTTTGAGGCTTCTGACCTCCAACGAGTAGCATACTCGCGGAAGGTTTCTGTCGACTTCTTCTTGAGTTTTTGGATATAGAAAATGTCTGGCGCATTCTCTGTGTTGAACCTGAATCTGTCCATGAAATTTGATACCATACTTACCCAATTTGCCCACTTCTTCGGGTTTTGACTGATATACCAATATAGGGCATCTCCTGTACGACTTCGCATGAACAGTTTAATTCAGATTTCTTTATTCTTACCTACTCCCACAAGCTTGTCACAATAGGTTCTCCAATTCCCCTTCGGATCACTAGTGCCATCAAATATTTCGAACTTGGGAGGTTTGTAACCCTCCGCCAGTTCCACATCTGGCTGAATACACAGATCTTCATAATTCAGACCTCCAATGCATTTACTACCTTCAATGCTCTGGACTCTCCCTGTAAATTTCTTGAGTTCCTCTACCATGTTTTGAATGAGCAGGTCCTTCTCAGTCGGTTCAGGTATCTATAGGGTTTTCTGCGGGGTATGGGGTAAGGTTTCCACATATATTAGATTGTTTTGATGAGTAATTGGAACTTGGGTATATGGGTGATCGTTGGTTGAGTTTTAGGGATCGTGAGTGGGTAGCGGTGCATTTTGGGAAGTGTGGTAAGTAGTGGTTTGCGGGTATTGAGTTGGATGATGGTGATGTTGTTGAGGGGTTTGCACTGGCGGTGGGTTAAGGTTCTGGGGAGGTGCAGGATTATGATACTGGTGTGGTGAGAGAGGATTTGGAGCTATGGGTGGTGGATTCTGGTTTTATGTGTTTTGTGGCGGTTTTTAGTTTTGGGTAATAGGATTTTGCTTGTTGATGTTGGGGACATTGAGAGTGAGGGAGAGGTATGCCAAATTTCAAACCTGCTCAAGTTCGCCCTGTAACTCTAGGATTTTCTGCTCCAAACATAAGACTAATTCATTCTACCCCGGGGTGCTTCTACTATCTAAAGTTTCAACATTTTCTGCCACATTAGCATGATCTTTTCGGATACCACTTAAATTATTCATTTTCCCTTTGCCCTTACTTTGCTTTTTGGGTCGCTAGGTGGAGGAGGAGGTGGAGGACCTCTGGATCTAGTGTGGTATGTTGATGATGCCAGTATGCACGAACCAACCTTTGGGAGTGGGAATAAATAAAGAAAAAAAATAAAAAGGTAACCAAGTCAGTAAGGTGAACTAAAGGAGTGTTTGCAATATTTAAACATGTTTCGCAAAAGTCATGCAATGATTCGCATCTTAATTTGGGGACCTCATTGTGCCCGAGGTAGGCATAAGCGACATACAGACTTGGAGAAAATTGATGTCAACGTTTGCTTCATTTCATTAGTGCGGAAATAAACCGAATCAATTTCTTACTAAATCGACAAATAATAAAATCACTAATGGCATTAAGCCTTATTACATCGAAATCTAATATAAGCTAGAAAGTGGTGAAGAACATCATTTACTTGGTCCCTGAAGGACCTTCTCCATGCTTGGCTCTCTTGACCCCATCAATTATGATTCCCAGATCATGCATGTCCAGCAATAAGTAAGCCTTTGCCAGCTTTCCTCCTTCATCATCGTTCATGCCTTGACAATCCCAAAGTCCCTTTCTCACCTTCCCTTCCAGCTCCATTAGACCTTGCTACAAGTATTCTAACCGCTTTGATAACTTAGTAGCAATCTCTTTCCATTCCCTTATCGCCTCTATGTTTACTTTGTGCTACTCCAGATGCTTAGCTTCAGACTCGAACACCCTTTTGCGTAGCCTCTTGTACTTCACATATGCCTCAACCACTTCATCTATGATCCTATCCTTTAGTACATTTGGCCGGCGTGATACCTGCCTGGCTCAATAGTTTCTCCTTCCACAATGCTCTTTTGGTTCCACATGTGTTGCGATTCGAACTTGAATGGGATGACAACTCCCTTGCAATCAACCTTGTACTGGACCATGTTGGAAACCCGAGGTATGACTTGTTTCCTTCTAGCTTGCCCCATTACCCTTATAGAACTGTAATGGTAGATGCCTAGTAGCCTGATAAGTACCAAGTGAGTAGTCCCTTTTGACATGATGATGCGCTCACTACTAGGAAACCACTCAAACATCCAATGCACTTGCTTGTCTATTAGATTGCTGAAGATACGCACCCAACTCATAGCATTTCCAGGCTTTGCAAACCTGTCTGGAAGAAACATCATTTTCTTTGGGTGATGATTGGCTATTTAATCATTCAATGGCCTTCGCATAATCTATTGACGATACTCACCCCTCTGAAAGTGTTCCAAGAGCCAGACTCATAGCAATAGATTGCAATCCTCAAAGTGTCTGAATCCATGCTTGCACCGATCTAGAGCACGATACATCTCAGCTAAGATCATTGGGATGATAGTATAAGCTTGTCCCTCAATGCCATCCACTAAGGTCTTGGCGACCATGGCTAACAGAGTGTGAATGCTTCCTCCTTGCATTGAAAAGATCAACAACCCCAAGAAGCAGACAATAAAAATATAAACCCGGCGATGCACCCTTCCTAAATAAGTAATTGCTACTTTATCATGATGAAGACGGTATGATTTGCTATGCATGTAGCGCTCGTAATGAAACTCAAATGGTGTGTATGATTTCTTTAGACACAGCAGTTCATCATTCTTTTTAAAAGCCACTATTTTCAGAAAACCACGGGGAGTGCGATTTTCTGGCACTAGCAGTTCTTGACTATCCCATGGTAACTTGGCGAACCCCACTATTTCTTCCAGGAGAGGAAATATTTCTATATTGCCAAATTGAAAAACATCTCTTTTCTCGTCCCAGAACATGGTAGCGGCCTCAATCAATTCCCTGTTTGGCTGAATGTTCAGCAAAGACAGCAGGTTACCCAATACCCTCCTCACACGATTTTTATCACAAAGTGCGAGGTCTTTCCACCAGTCAATTAGCAATGGCGGGATATATTGGACCATACCAAACTCGGGGACTTCGTGCTTCATTTTCTTCAAACAAATAAAAGTTAGCCCTTCCCTCTTCCAAATTTGACTATTTACGCACTAACGATTAGCATGTTGACACATTTTCTCCAAGTAATGCAAATAACATGATAGTGTCCTTTATGATTATGAAAATCCCGTCAGACTTTGAACAAGGTTTTATCTAAGTGAGTTGTTACGTCAGTGACGTCTCAATTCATACTAGGTTCATCATGATGCATGTATATTTCAAATCGAAGTGTGGTTTATAGAACGGTCTAGAATGATGCTCTCAAGTGGACAACTCGAGAGGGAAAGGCACTAGTCTACCGCAAATAAGTCTTTATGGTTTAAGAGGTTGTTTTCAGGAAAGCGCGGACACTCATCAAGCACCGCTATGTTGATAATAAGAATGAGTGGAGTATGATGTAGAGCATGCTTTATGCAGAAATAGTAACTTGTTGTCAAGTATTTGCATGATAAAAGTGCATACAATATTAACTAATATGGCAAAGATGAATAGGAGAAGGAAAAGAAGAGAAAAGAAAAGAGGCAGAAAGAGAGAAGTCAGCTTAACTCATGAAAATGTGCGAGAACTTAATGAAGCAGATAGAGAAATAGGGATGGGAGAGTCATGATATAGCAGTCTTAGACAAGATGAGGGAAACGGGGAGAGTACGTACACATCATAGCAAATAAAGAGAAATAAGGGAGGGGAGGTACATGGTATAGCAAATTAAACAGATAAAAGAAGATAAGGGAAAGGATGTACATGCCATAAAAAATTAAAGAAATAAAGAAAGATAAAGGAAGGGATGTACATGTCAACAAATATATATGTTAATCCACATAAGCCAACTTCGCTATGGTAAGAGCCTAAGTGTAACTCCCCAGCAGAGTCACCATGCCGCCGCGGCCCGTTTCCTCGCGAAAACAGGATTCGACGTGTGAAAACTATTTTAAGAGAGGTATTAAAAGAGAAGAGTCACCACCTAATGATTTTTAAGGTGTGTTAGGGCACTTATTTGTAAATAACTCTGTTTGATTAGTGTACATCACCAAATATCGGGTAAGGGATCAAATTACCTCAAAGAGAAGGTGTTAGGCACTCTTCGAGGTCCACAACTGTGGGTCTCAGCCAAAATTTAAATTATGTGGATTAGATGATTAGGCTAGGTGATCAAACAAGGAAAGGTATAAAAGTTGAAAACTTTATTATAACACATAAGAATTGATGATCAGTACAAATCATAAAGGTTACAAAGGGTACAACGACATTAGCCTACGTTAAATAACTAAGTGTGAATAACAAGTATATAAATAAAAAAAAGGGGGGTCCTATGTTTTTTAGCCTAAAGGATCACCCCGTGCAACATAAATACTTTGCAACTCCCTTAATGTAGGGGTTGCTCATATTATTCAGCGGGCACAGACTATCATCTCATGCTACCCGATTACTATGTTGAAGTTATTACTTAAGGCGTTTTAATTCCATTCTAAACCATTTCCTATGCGTGCGCTACCCGTCCCATACCTGTGGTTCATGAGGCTTTGGACCTACTATGAGGTGGTTCTAAACAGAATTTAGGTTACTCGAAATGAGAAAGCTAGGTGACATTCAAAACAGATAGGACTTCACATAAAGACAATTAAAGGCCCAAGTTAGCCTCCACACATGGAAAACAAATGCACGCGGCAGAATAGGCAGTAAATGGTTTCAGAATTAAGACTTAGAGTCCTATAGGCATGGCTTCTAGGTGATTCTAAATTCCAGCAGAGTATGTGCAACGTTATTGCTCTCAATGGCTTAGGCGAGGAGGCAGTAAACTGTTTGTAAACTCAGAATTATCCGCGCTGATTTTATAAATATGTGTCTAGGCATATGACATTTGTCCTATAGGCAGGATTTCTAGTAGTTGATAACTGAAATTCATTTTATATACTTTATCCGTATAGGCATGTTGTCTAAGTGTGGCAATGCGATGAAATAACAAAGTAAATGATAAGTCGATAAAAATCTTATTGCCATGATATCTAAAGGAGCCGTGTAATTAAAGCAGTTGATTAATTATTTACAAAACCTATAGTCATGGTATCTGGAAGGGCATCATCCTAAGAGCAATAAAAATAATTGATTGATTGATTAAGTTAAACCCTAGAGACATGGTATCTAGAGGAACATTAGCAAAACATGCGTTATTGTATCATATAGGCATGCTGTCTAAATGTGCACAATAGTAGACCTGGAAACAAGTATAGCAAATACTCAAAACATGCTTTAGACAATTGAGTGAAGTGTGTGCAATTTCCTATAAGCATGCTTTCAATGAGTGTGAAGAAATAGAGCATGTCAAACAAAATAGAAAACAAAGAATGTAGACCCTATAGGCATGTTTTCTACCCTTTTATGTAAAATAGAATATACTTGTTCCCCCCGATTTTATTAAGACCCCAATTGTTTATTTTAAAAATTATTACAGGCCGAGATAATGAGTACAAGTACAAATATTATATAAAGGAACAACTGCAGACTTGGGAACAAGCCCAAGAAGAGAAACCCAGCATTGCCCGGGCCTTCGACAAGCTTCCTTTATTACGAATAGCAGGCCCAGATCCAAACGCATTTGAAACAGGAGAGTGTGTCCCTTTGCACAGCCCAGGGCCACACATGAAACTTATACCAAGCCCAACAATTACAGATTGACAACTTAACCACATAAGTTAATGGAGCACATATGAAATCAATTAAACAACCCTGAAGCAATGCCTCATAGCAACAAGATTATATGACAGCTAGTAGAATTCACATGACATTTCAGAAGCAAAAGTGACAGGATTGATTTAGCCGAGAACATGAGAACTAGGAGAATCGGCATGGCTTATTTTCAACAGGGCAAATTTTACATAGAAAACAACATAAGTTTATGAGTGAGCAATTATTCAACAAAGGGAAAGGGTGTAGCGTGCTGAACACAGTCCACACTAGGAAGACCTAAGAGGCATGTCTATTTAATTAACAGAGTGAACATATACAATGCCATGTTTCAGAAATCAAGCTTAAGGCATGATTTAGAACTAGTCAAAGGGATTTTGGACTTAGGAACTTTAATCGTAGAAGACAGATAGAGTTGTAGTTAAGAGAATAGCCAATTCACATGCAAATTTCTATCATGAGAACCTAAACAATATAACAAACAGACTGGTGGGTGTCATCTTACAACAGTCGATAAACAACTGAATATACTGGGTGTAACACAAAGACTCAAAATCCAATAACTCAGGGTAAACATAACAATATAAGGTCAATAAGACAGGCAGATTTCAAGACTTATACCAATTGATCATGTGTAACAGAAGAAGCTAAATTCATTGAGATTCAATTAGAAGTTTAGGCAATACTAGAGGGTACAGGATTAACAAGTCGAGGAATACAATCGTCAAAGTTACAAATAGAAGAGAAACATGTTTGTCTAGATATTAAAACAGTGTTGCAATATGGGATGATCAGGGATCAATTTACTGGGTAACAATAGATTACACATAAAGGGTTCAACAAAAAGGGACTCATTAAAGCAAATTCCGGGACGGTATTAATTCCATAGGAGTTTCATTGCAAGTGTTCGAAGTAAGACATGAGAAAAGGGTTCAATATTAGACAATCAATGTAGGAATTTAAGCATACATAAACATGATATCCTCAAACAAACATAGCAGCCTAGAAATTTCCCCAAATTGACTATCCTAAATGACCATAAGCAAACTCATACAAGTTCTGATGAAGCGTTGTGGAAGCAATTCAAAGTGAGGTTGACACAGTATCATATTGGCTCAGAAAGGTCCACATAAAACAGATGTTTAGAAGCATGAACACAAACAGAGAAGAAACATAATTGTGAGGGATTGAACACTTACAAATTTGCTGATTTAATAACAAATAGAGGAGAATCAATAGCAAAGTAAGAACAAAAGCAAGAACTCCAAACCCTAGTGCGTCAGAGTTCCCAGAAGCTTAGAATGCGCCCCGAGCAGTGCTCGCACTAGAGGGGTAGAGAGGATTCCGATGGCCTTGGCTTTCAGCCGGCCAAGAGCTCAAGTTTTAGAATAATATAGAACAAGTGAGAGTGAGAGAATAACAGTGACTAATGTCTCCCTTAGGAGATTTGGGGAAGGGTTTATATAGTGTTGAATCAGGCGAGTAGACAAGAAAAGAAATCAAGCAAACATAAACAAGAAAAATAAAATATCACATGCAATCAGTAGAGTAATCGGAAAGAAAAAAATCAAACTCCAAACCCTAGTTAGGGTTCGATGCTTAAAAATCAGCCAACTAGTATGAAGAATCAAGTCTTTTCTTCATGTATATGGACGAAATATTGTCCAAATCTCCAATATTGAGGTCGATTCCAGCCCGATATGGAGATGGTACTTGCCAAAATTGGGCAAGTACCTAAGTAATATCATAAATGTGTGACCAGTGGCGGAGAAACATAGATATGATAAGCAAAAAATGGTGGAATCACATTATCAACGGGATAAGGAAAGGGATTCAAGGGAGAGGCGACTAGGGTTCTTCAGAAGAGCGAAGAGGAGAGTAAGGGTGTTTGGGGGTGGCATCTCAAAGAGAAATGGGTAGGGTTACCGGGGTTTGGGATAATTAAAGGGGTAGGGTGATCGTGGGCCGTTGATCTTGAGAGATCAACGGCCAGGATAAAAAGAAAAGCGAGGCGAGTCGTTTAAAATGGGTTCCGACCAGGTTGGTCACAATGGTCATTTGGTTTGGGCTGGGGCTATTGGGCTAATGGTTTGGGCCAGATTTTGGTCCGAATTTAGCCTTATGTTGGGGCTATAAATTAAATATACGAAATTTATTAAAATTATTTTAAAAAACAATTAATAAATAATAAAAATATTACCTATACAATAAAGTGATTGAAAATAATAGCCTGACATTATAAAAATATAAAAAATTCTATTTTAGCATGAATAATATAATAAACGCCATTATATATAGAATATAGGCTATTATCGCGAAATTGTGTAAATAGCTCAAAAAATACAAATGTAGCTATGTAAAAATGAAGTAAAAAATATTATAAAATATGTATGTGGATGTAAATAATAGATTTGGATAATTAAGTCATCACAATGTAATTTGAAAAGGTAATTAACAAATATTTGAACAGTTTAAATGCAAGAAAATCAATTTCAAAGCCTTAAACATTATGATATTTTGAAAGTATATATAATATTTATAATAATATGAGGAAAAAATTTGGTATCATCGGGTTTTTATATCAATAAACTTCTACCTTATTATGGCATTATTTTATTTGTATAGTACAAACTAGAGAATACAGTGGGTAGTTTTTCACATATATATTACCCCGCTACAAATTGTAGAGAAGATATTAAATCCTTCCTTTATTTATAGTATCAATATAACCAACCGCTTTCGCGAATACTTTAGAAATTCCATAAGTTTTTTTTGAGACTTACTACAACACTGTCTCATTGATAAATGATATTCAATTTTATTTCTCCAAAATAGTATAATTGGCTCTTCCAAAGCTCTCAATTAATTTTATACTACTACATATTCATCAACATCCATATGGTGAAAGTTATATCATTATGGTCATGGTCAAAATTATTATAGGTAAGATATGTTACTTCCATTACTTTTGCACTATAATAATCATATTGCCATAATATTTTGGCATAATCATAATAGGTACGTGATCAACGAACTTTTATGGCATAATAATAAAATTATTTTCTTATTTTATCTCAAACATCTTTCTAGAGGTTAATGTGGTATATCCACTACCACTAGCACTTTCATATTCTTCCAATAATGAATATGTATTCATAAATCACATTTGTCACATTCACATCATGAATGGACCATAGTCATCTATATGTACTTTACAAAATTTTATGTCAAATCGATAACAAACATTAATTTTACATAGTGAAGGATTATTTTGAGATTTCTTATTTTTTTTCAATACCACAATGATGACGATTATAATTTCGTCTATTTCCACGTCCACATCCATTGATACCTTCACGGTAATAATTTTGTCTTCTTTCAAACTTATCACATACTGCTACCACATTCTCTTAAGAGAAAGAGAATGAAGCAAATTCAATGGGATGTGTTTTTACTTCTTGTGACCACAATCATACATGAATTTGATCATGGCAAGGCATAGAAATTTTACCACTTCGGGTGATTATAATTTCTTACAAACTCGATTAGAGTTATAATCAAAATTCATTGCCTTTGCTTGTATTTAAAATCAAATTATAGAATGTCAAAAATTTATTATAGACAAATAAGGTAAAATACTTACATTAAATCCAGAATTTATTTCTGAGGGAAGTTCATGGAACAACTGACAATCATTATGCTCAATATTATGTATAAGTTGAGAACCATTCACGTATCCTAAATCCCCTACTCAATTGGTTGGAGTCTCGTGTTGATATAGTGTTATAATAGAATAAGAGAATAAGAGTATTGCAGTGAAAAGTAGAAAGAGAATTCTTATTGATTTGGGATGATTTACAATGGAACAGAACCACTCTATTTATAGGGAAAAAGTGACTTAGCCACAAAGTAACAAACCCTAGAATCTCTATAAAATATAGACATTTACCTTAAATATAATTCTTTATAACACATACCAATTTGATGGTAAATAATTCCTTCACCTCTTGAAGGATTACTTCGAGAACCCTTATTGCTCTCCTTTTATAGTTACCGTAGTGATGACAATTATTATTTCATCCCTTGCCATGTCCTCGTACATTCATAATGTCATGAAAAATTATTTTGTCTTCTTTCAGACTTATCATATACTGTTACCACGTTCACTTCACTAAATGGAGCATATAAAGTTGTCACGATCCAAAATTCACTAAAGGTCGTGATAGCGCCTAACACCGCCATCAGGCAAACTAATGGTGATTGATCAATTTAATTACTCATTTTAGTATTTTGAAATTGTAAGTTTCCTTCATTAAATAGTATGAAAAAAAATTTACAGAGTAAATGATGATATTTACACAACTACAATAACGAACAACCCGTAGGAACCCCCAAAATCCGGTCTCACAGGTACATGAACATTTTCTAAGGAGTACAATAATAATACAACATCTGTCCAGAATGTAAATAAAACAAGATAAAATAAATAGTATGATGGAGACTCGGTGGATTGCGATGCATAGCCTGAGTTGCAGCTCACATAAAGTCTCCTCAACAGATGCGCCTACGCGCCAAGGTGATCACCAAATGAACCTGTCAGATCTTGCATATTTAGTGAAGAAGTGCAGCATGAGTACGTAAATCAACGCATACCCGGTAAGTATCTAGCCTAACTCCGGGGATGTAGTGACGAGGGGTCAACATCGACACTTACTAGAGGTCCAATAAAATAATGTGATAATTCATAACAAATATGAAGTGCACCACAATAGTGGAGTAAATGTGTAAATTTCATAATTTTCCAATTATTTCTTTTAAAGTATAAATTTCTCGATCTTTTATCCTACCTTAATAGATCAGAAAATGTCAAGTGTCAATATCAAATAAATAAGGAATACCATAAAATGTCGGGCATCGGTAGAAGGTTTATCTCGTGAATATTCGAACTACTAGCGATGTAACGCACGATTCTGCCTAGGTCATTCGGCCCAATCCAGAATAATGTGTACACTGCCGAGGGTCAAGCGACACGAACCATAGATGCATCTATTATACTGCCGAAGCATTCGGCCTGTTCCACAAGAAAGGAAGGAAGTTACCGAATTCAAGACACGTGTTTACAATATAGTACATGCATCACAAAACAAATATAATCTTTACCGTTTCTCAAAATAGCTCGTCCACAATTCAAAGTGTTAAGGCTCGGCCTATTATACATATATTTATCGCTAAACCAAATTCAGTTATAACTTTAATTAATTAAGCCAGTAGAACGAGTTCAAATAATTCAATTATTACATGATAAAGTCCTAAGTCTACCCAGACATAAACATGCTTTAGCTATATACGGACTCTCATAACCCCATGTGTACGTAGCACCCACAACTAGTTGCACATAACATGAAATATCACCTAGGGGTAGTTTACCCCTCACATAGTTAGACAAGAGACTTACCTCTCTCCGAAGTTCCATAACCGGCTCCAACGCCACTCAAACACTACGAACTCAAATATAATGATTCCCAATCTTCGCTCTAAAGCCAACAAAGTCAACCCTCGAGCCCACGCACCCGGATTCCGAAATGTTCCAAAGATAAACCTTACCCATAGCACTACGAACTCAAATATATAATCTATTCCTAATTCAATATCCAATTTCGTGGTCAAATTCCAAAAATATCAAATTCTAGGTTTTCTACCAAAATCCCGAATTCCTACTAATTTCTATGTTTAAATCCTTATAAAATCCATGTATTTAATTTACTAATAGGTGGGAATAACTTACCTTGCCATAGATGATGAAAACCTCCACTTGAAGCTCTCCAAAAATCGCCCAACCCAAGAGAGAATGCAAGAAAAATGGACAAATCTCGTTCTTAAAACAACACTTCCCAGCGACCTCTCGCACCTGCGGTCTCTTAGCCTCTTCTGCGGAAGCCACCTCGCAGATGCAACTTTCCCCAAGGTGCCAGCTTCCCACTTCTGCGGCCCCTCAATCTCAAATGCGCATCCGCTTCTACGGAAATCACCCACATATGCGGTCTCCCTAGATAGAGCAGCCTTCCGCACCTGCGTGCCCACGACCGCACCCGCGGCTCCGCAGGTGTGCCACAACACCCGCACCTGCGATCTTCCATCCCCAGACCACTTCCGCTTCTACGCTCCTTCCCCCGCATGTGCGGTAAACTCCTCTCACCTGCATCTCCAGCCAACCTTAAGCCCAAGCACTTCTACAACACCAGGGGCGCTACTGCGGTCTTGCACCTGCGGCCCTTTCCACGCAACCGGTTGGATAGTGACAACGACCCCAATTTCCCTACGTAAGATGTCGTGACGGTACCTAGTCTCCAAGACTAGGTAAGCCTAACATTTATGCAGAGATAAGAAAAATAATAATTAAAAAACTAAAAATCAAACTACTAGTATAAAGAAAATCTCCACAGCTCAGTATATATATAATTTCGAAAAACACGGTGAAATACAAGTCACAAACTCTATGAAGTGATACAGAATATCTTTATACAATAGTGTCTAAATAAGGACAAGAAAAGAAAATAATCCAGGTGGAGGGGGACTGTGAGGCCTATGGACACTGGCAGGTCTACCTTGAAGTCTCCACGCATGGGCTCTACTCACTGACGCCCGGACTGGTAGGAAGTACCTCGATCTGAACAAAAAGATGTGCAGAAGCATAGTATGAGTACACCACAACGGTACCCAGTATGTGCCAAGCCTAACCTCGGTAGTGTAGTGACGAGGTCAGGTCAAGGCCCTACTAGAATAAATAAAAGACTGAACAAGTGTAAGACAGTGTAATAATTACAGTAATGAAATTGAAACAACAAATAGCTTATCAAGGCCAGCTACCCGAAACTAAAGCAATTAGTACAACACGGAGAAAACAATGAAAACTATGCTAAGGAAAAACAACAACTAAAGACAAGTGCAAAAATGGAAAAATGCCAACAAGAGTCACTACCGAGGTACCACCTCATAGAATCAAATCACAATAATAAATCACAATCTTTACTTATATCACCGCGGGAGCCTTTACATTTATTTTTGAAAATTATTTTCCCGAAATAGCATCCCGCGTTTTAGCCCACCTTATCACACCGCATGACTTCTAGTAGTTCCCCTACTATCCATGCGTATGAAGCCCACCTTATCTCACCGCATCTGTTTTAACCCCAAAACCTTATATCACCGCATGCGTATCAATATCACAACGTATAACAAATCGCACCTCAAGTACCAATATCACAACTTGCCAGAGAAACCAAACAATAACGGAATTTTCACAGTAAAGAGTCTGTGGCTCAACCACAAGGTACACAAGAGTCTCAACAATAACAACCGGAATGAACAACTCAACAGAATGATATTTCAAAACTTAACACTTTGCTTCAATGTGAATCACGGCCTTTATATCTCAGTACCAATTTCAACAACAAGATATTCCACAACTTAACAACTTCAAGTAAAGAGTTTAACAATTAAGTAATGAATACGGAATACAGGAGACAAGAACTTCAACTAAACATATAGGGAAATTAGCATGTAAGAGAATAAGACAAGTAGACATGTGAAAATAGACTAAGAATGATGAATATAACATGTTATGATAACCCAATTAAGGCATGAAAGGAATCTACATAGCTAAAACCGGTAATTTTCACATTTAGCCCGTGTACACACTTGTCACCTTGCGTACACGGTTTTCACATATCACAATCAATCACAAATGTTAAGGGGAAATTTTCTCCACACAAGGTTATGCAAGTCACTTACCTCAAATTACACTAAATCAATCCACTAGAAGGCCTTTCCATCGATTATACAACTCAAAGCGGCTCGAATCTAGCCAAAACAATATAAATATAAACTATAGGAAACTAATTCGAATAATAAAATTATGATCTTTGCAAAGAATTAAAACGTCAACTAAAAAGTCAACCCAGACTCGCATCTCGGAACCTGACCAAAATTACAAAATCCGAACACTCATTCGATAACGAGTCCAACTACATAAGAATTACTCAAATCGGACCTCAAATCGCCTTTCAAATCCTCATATTTTAGTCTAATAAGTTTCTACCATTTTTCCTCAATTTTCCAACTCAAACCACTAATTAAATGATGAAATTATCAATGGATTCATGTAAATTAACAAAAACCGAGTTAGGAATTCTTAACCAAATAATCTCTCTGAAAATCTCCCGAAATTTCACCTCAAACCGAGCTCTCTAAGTCCAAATTATGATATAAGAAATAAAACCCTCGTTTTGAAATTTAAGTTCTGCTGCCAGTGATTTCTTTTTCACGAACGCGGAAAATGCCTCGCATTCGCGAAGCACAAAAATGCTGCTGCCCAAATTTCTTCTTACGCGAAAGCGAGAATACACTCGTGAATGCGATGGCCAAAGGTCCCAAGCTTCGCGATCGCGATGCCACACTCGGGAACGCTTAGAACAACCGCGTGAGGTCTCCCCAGCATGCTTTTCCTCTCCGCAAACGCGGCTCCCTGTCCGCGATCGCAGTGCACAAAATCCTGACCCTTCGCAAACGCGAAGGGTAAATCTCCAGTAATCCATGAAGACTCTACATGAATGCGGGAACACCTTTACAAATGCGGAAAAGGAAACCAGACTTGAGAGAAACCATAACATCAAAAATCCTCAATGTTCCGAAATGCGCCGAAAATGGTCTGAATTACACCCGAGGCCCCCATGACAACCAAACATACCAACAAGTCCTAAAACATCATACGAACTGGCTCGTAGCATCAAATCACATTAAATAATACTAGAATCACCAATCGCGCATCGATTCAAGCCTAAGGAACTCATGAACTTCCGAATTCCAAAACAAATGCTGATTCATACCAAAACAACTCCGATTGACTTCAAATTTTGTAAACATGTCATAAATGAAATTACGGACCTATTCCAACTCCCAGAATTGGATTCTGACCCCGATATCAATAAAGTCAACTCCCGATCAAACTTTCCAACCTTCCAAACCTTCAACTCTCCAACTTTTGCCAATTCATGCCGAAACGATCTACATACCTCCAAATCAACATCCGGACACGATTCTAAGTCCAAAATAACCATACAGAGCTATTGCAACCGTCAAAACTTCATTCCAGAGTCGTCTTCACAAAAGTCAAACTACGGTCAACTCTAATAACTTAGGACTCCTACTTAGGGACTATGTGCCCATTTCACTCCGAAACTCACCCAACCAAAACTAATTACCCCGGCATGTCACATAATCAAAATGTAGCATAGAGGAGGCAATAAATAGGGGATCGGGCTAAAACACTCAAAACGACCGGTCGGGTCGTTACATCCTCCCCCTCTTAAAACAAACGTTCGTCCTCGAACGAGTATCGAAACATACCTGAAGTTGTGAAACGATGAGGATAATGGCTACGCATATCAAGCTCGGTCTCCTAAGTAACCTCCTCGACTGGCTGACCCCTCTAGTGAATCTTTACTGAAGCAGTATTTTTCGACCTCATCTTTTGAACCTGCCTGTCCAAAATAGCCACCGGCTCCTCAACATAAGACAAATCCTTGTCCAACTGGACTGAGCTTAAATCCAACACATGAGACGGATCACCGTGACACTTTCAGTGCATAGAAACATAGAACACTGGATGAATCACAGCTAGACTAGGTGGCATTGCAAGCTTGTAAGCCACCTCTTCAATCCTCTCAAGAATCTCGAAACGTCCGATATACCTAGGGCTCAACTTGCCCTTCTTCTCAAACCTCCTAACACCCTTCATGGGCGAAACATGAAGAAAGACCCGCTCCCCAACCCTGAATCCAACTTCGCGAACCTTCTAATCAGCATAACTCTTTTGTCTAGATTGGGTTGTACGAAGCCGATCTTGAATCAATTTAATCTTTTCCAAAGAATCCTGAACCAAGTCTGTACCCAATAGATTAGCCTCACCCGGCTCGAACCAACCCACCAGACACCGACACTGCCTCCCATACAAAGCCTCATGCGGAGCCATCTGAAAGCTCAACTAGTAGTTGTTGTGGTACGCAAACTCTGGTAGCAGCAAGAACTGATCCTATGAACCCCAAAACTCCATCACACATGCACAAAGCATATCCTCCAGTATCTGAATAGTGCACTCGGATTGTCCGTTCGTCCGTCTGAGGGTGAAATGTTGTACTCAACTCAACCCGCATGCCTAACTCATGTTATACGGCCATCCAGAACCGCGTTGTAAACTGCGTACCCCGGTCAAAGATGATGGATACCGGTATGCCAAGAAGCCTGATGATATCGCGAATATAAACCTGAGCCAGTTGCTCTGAAGAATGAGTAGTCACCACTGGAGCCCAACAGCAAAAGCCATAGTAACCCGCTCCCATTTACACTCTGGAATATATAGCCTCTGAAGAAATCCACATGGCCGTTGATACTCATACTTCACTTGTTGATAATTTAGGCACCGAGCTACATACTCCATTATGTCCTTCTTCATTATTATCCACCAATAGTGCTACCTTATGTCCTGGTACATCTTGGAGGCACCCGGATGAATGGAGTACCACGAACTGTGGGATTCATGAAGAATCAATTCCCACAAACCATCTATATTGGGCACACATAGCCTGCCCTACATCTGTGATACACCGTCATCCTCAATTGTGACATCCTTGGCATCGCCGTGCTGAACCGTTTCCTTGAGGACAAACAAATGGGGTTCGTCAAACTGACGCTCTCTGATACGATCATAAAGAGAAGACAGAGAAACCACACAATCCAA
Source organism: Nicotiana tabacum (assembly GCF_000715075.1). Lineage (NCBI taxonomy): Eukaryota > Viridiplantae > Streptophyta > Magnoliopsida > Solanales > Solanaceae > Nicotiana > Nicotiana tabacum. The sequence continues at coordinate 111,261,711 of NC_134083.1, forward strand.
AACTCGACCCAGCTTCGAACCATCCAATCTAATAGACTGGTTGGCCGAGGCCTCAACATCCAATGCTAATGGCCTCTCCACCGCCGATAGACATGCTAAACTGTCCAAGCTCTCCAACTTGCGACTCAAGGTATCGGCCACCATATTGGGCTTCCCGGGAAGATATAGAATGGTGATATCATAGTCCTTAAGCAACTCTAACCACCTCCGTTGTCGCAAGTTAAGATCATTCTATTTGAACAGATGCTGTAGACTCCGGTGGTCGGTATAGACCTCACAAGGGACACCGTACCTATAGTGCCACCAAAGCTTCAAGACATGAACAATAGCTGCTAACTTAAGGTCGTGGACATGATAGTTCTACTCGTGCACCTTCAGTTGTCTAGACATGTAGGCAATTACCCTATCATCTTTCATCAACACCGCGCCGAGACCAATAAGCGACGCATCGCAATACACAGTATAAGACCCTGAACCCATAGGCAACACCAATACTGGGGATGTAATCAAAGCAGTCTTGAGCTTTCGAAAGCTCTCCTCACACTCCCCGGTCCACCTGAACGGAGCACCCTTCTGGGTCAATATGGTCATATGTACACTAATAGATGAGAAACTCTCTATAAATCAATGGTAATATCCTTCCAAACCAAGAAAACTCCGGATCTCAGTGGCTGAAGACGGTCCAGGCCACCTCTGCACTCCTTCAATCTTCTTTGGATCCACCTTAATCCCTTCACTCGACACTACATGACCCAAACTGCCACTGAATCAAGCCAGAATTCACACTTTAAAAATTTTGCATACAACTTATTTTCTCTCAAGGTCTGAAGCACAGTCTTAAGGTGCTGCTCATGATCCTCCTAGCTCCGGGAGTACACCAAGATGTCGTCAACAAACACAATGATGAATGAGTCAAGATAGGGCTGGAATACACTATTCTTCAAGTGCATGAATGTTGCTGGGGCATTGATTAGCCCAAATGACATCACAAGTAACTCGTAATGACCATACGAGTCCTGAAGGTAGTCTTTAGGATATCTGGCTCCCGAATCTTCAACTAATGATAGCCTGAACGCAAGTCAATCTTGGAGAACACTCTGGCATCCTTCAGTTGATCAAATAGGTCATCAATGCATGGCAATGGATACCTACTCTTCACTGTAACCTTCTTCAACTGGCGGTAATCAATACACATGCGCATAGAACCGTCCTTCTTCTTTACAAACAAGACCGTAGCACCCCAAGGTGATTTACTGGGCTGAATGAATCCCTTATCAAGCAACTGCTCCTTTAACTCCTTCAACTCTACTGGGACCATACGATATGGTGGAATAGAAATGGGCTAAGTTCCCGGTAACAAATCAATACCAAAATCGATATCCATGTCGGGCAGCATGCTCAAAAGATCCACCAGAAATACATCTGGATAATCCCTCACTATCGGAACTGACTCAACAGTAGGAGTATCAACACTGACATCCCTCACATATGCTAGATTTGCCTCACATCCCCCTTTCCAACCATCTACTGTGCCTTATGGAGAGACACCACCCTGCTAGGAACATAATCTAAAGTACCTCTCCACTTTATCCACGACAAACCTGGCATAGCTAATGTCACCGTCTTGGCGTGACAATCAAGGATAGGATCATAGTGCGTGCCCAAAATAACATGAAAATAACATAGATCGGCTTTGATATCAAAACCACCAAGAACAACTAAACACGACCGATATACATGGTCAACAATAATGGAATCTCCCACAGCCGTGGACATGGGTTATACCCAAATACAGAGCAAAATATGATGATACATAGGAATAAGTGGAGCCTAGATCAAATAAGACTAATGCCTCTCTATGACAAACCGGGACAATACATGTGATAACTGACCTCCACCGCTGGCTGGCTGTGTATGTAGAGTGGCAACTGGTGCGGTAACCACATCTTGATAAGCCGAAGGGCCCTGTGGAATATGTGGGGCCTGAGTAGTTTGTGCAGGTGCACCCCTCCTGAGTCTAGGGTAGTCCATCACCATATGACGAGTGTCACCATACTCAAAATATGCTCTCAGAGGACGTGGCTACTGGAACTGGCTCGAGCCTAATTGGCTGAACTGACCGCTGAAAGCACCCTATGCAGGAGTTGTACTAGACAGTGGTGGTGCATAATGGGGAACCTAAGGCATGGGAGTGGATGGAATATCGCCGGAAGCTGGAAGAACTGAATGAACAGGGCAGCTCCCATATCCCCTACCATGACGGGCTGCAACTGGGGTACGGGCACCACTATATGTGCCAGAATCTCGAGGCCTCTTGGCCTTCCTCTCCTCTCTCTCCCGGGCCTACATATTCTCCAATCTCATAGCAATCTCCACTATTTGTTTGTATGGGATGTCGATATCCAACTCTCGAGCTAAGCTGAATCTGATACCAGGGTTAAGCCCCTTGATAAATCGACAAACTCGCTCTCTAAAAGTAGCAACCAAGGCTGGTGCATACCTGGACAAATCGTTGAAGCGGACTACATACTCCGACTTGGTCATAGAACCCTGGCGCAACTGATCAAACATTGCACGTCATACATCCCTAAGACTCTGGAGAACAAACTACCTTATAAACATCTCTGAGAACTTAGCCCAGGTGAGTGAAGCTGCCTCAGCCGGACTACCCAACTCATACACTCGCCACCACTGATAAGCAGCTCCCTTAAGCTGGAATGTAGTGAAAGCAACCCCACTCGACTCCACAATACCCATAGTACGAAAGATATAGTGGCACTCCTCAAGAAAACCTAGGCATCCTCTGAAGCCAACCCGCTAAAAGCAGGAGGGTGGTATATCTTGTACCTCTCGAGCGTGAGCTACTCCCCCTCAGAAGTTGTTGCCCTTACCTCGAGCTGAACTAGCATAACTGGTTGCACTGGTATGACCTCTGGGACTTGGTCAACTTGGACCTGCTACTCTGGGGTGCGGGCGGCGGGAGTCTGTGCGCCTCCCTCTATATCCGATGTGGCAGGAGCAAGTGGAATCAACCCTGCTTGAGCTAAAGTGCCGAGCATGCTCAAAAACTGAGCGAGAGTCTCCTGAAGTGCATGGGTAGTAACAGGCATCTCAGGTGCCTGCTCTCCAACTGGAGATACTGGTGGCTCCTCTGTAGCAGCTCGGGCAGGCGCTCTGGCTGCACCACGTGCCCGTCCTCGGCCTCTGCCCCGACCCCGGCCTCTCGCAGCTCTAGTAGGGGGTGCGAGTGTTTGATCATAAGATCCAGTTATGCATGTCCTCACCATCTGTAAGAGAATAGAAAGACAGAGATTTAGAATTTGGAAGTCAACAAATTCGCACAATAAGGAATCAAAGAAGTGTAACTTTTCCTAACAATTCCATAGCCTCCCGAAGATAAGTAAAGACGACTTCGTACCGATCCGTGAGACTCTACTAAACTTACTTGTGAATCATAACACCTATGAACCTCGAGTTATTTGACATTATTTGATGTTCTTGAGTTACTTTTGGCTAGTTTTGAGTCGTTCAGAGATCGGTACGCACGTGATGGCGTTTATAGAGTATTGTTGGCTTGCTTGGTATTGGATTTGGCTTATTCAAGGTAAGTAACACTTCTAAACTTAGTATTGAGGTTATGAACCCCTGAATACACGTGCTATGTGTTCGGTGTTGAGGTGACACATATGCTAGGGGAAGGGCGTATGGGAGTGCACCATGTGAATTATGACTCGGTTGATTTTGTGGTACTCTGTAGTCACCTAACCTTGTCTCTATCCATGACATTTCTACACTCTAGAGTTATGGAGGTGTGATCCATGTTAGAAACCATGTTTAGGCTATATGTTTATTTTATTGGGACCTACTAAGTTCATTTCTGGTGTTGAGTTATTTTGCTTAAATTGCAATTATATACTCAATCATATTCATTCATTTGTATATCATATCTCAGCCTCTGTTATCACATCATGTTATCATTGTTGGGCTGATTGGCATGAGATTTGTGAGGCTGAGAGATTGAAGAGTATGATGATTGAGTGCCTGATTGTGAGTGATATTTATGGGATCGGGTTGCACGCTGCAGCAGGATTTATTGATTCATGCCATGATTGGCTTATATTAGCGCTTGGGCAGGATCCTGCCCTCTGGAGTTTGACATACCAGCAGTGAGCGCAGGTACCTACTGAGTGTGAGTGCCTAGAACGAGTGCAGAGTGATTTGAAGGACTGAGTGACTGGGAGGACTGAGTGATTGGGAGGACTGAGTGACTGGGAGGACTGAGTGATTGAGCATGCTGAGTGAGGCAGAGTGCTCCAAGAGCATGAGCAAATGAGTTTATTATTATGGTTCATTATACTTGGCATGTAGACATAAAGATGAATTTCCTCATGTTCTACGGTATTTTGACATTCATAAATTCACATGCACATTGAATTCACATGTCTATTTCCGTAACTGTGAACTAGCTGAGTATCACATCTCTAAGTTATTTCTTGGACCACTTTTATTATATTGTTATGAGTTGTTTTTGGCTATTGGTGTTGGACTCTGACCTTTATCCCAGCTCGTCACTACTTTCAACCTAAGGTTAGGTTGTTACTTATTGAGTACATGGGGTCTGTTGTACTCATACTACACTTCTGCACCTTGCGTGCAGAATTGGGAGCTGATGTTGTTGTGTATGGCGGGAGCTGACATTGAAGATGTACATGCATTCCAGTTGTAGCTGCCTCTTATTCATGGTAGTTGTAGATTTATAAAAAAACTATTTATGCACGTTTCAAATAGATGATGTATTTATTTCATACTAGCTTTATAAATTCTAAATCTTAGAAGTTAATGATTTGTACTACCAGTTCTTGGGGAGTTGTATAAAAAATTAGATATTTCATTTTTGACCCTTATCATTATCATTATATTGTGGTTTATTGTTAATTGGCGTACCTAGCGTGTTGGGTGATGTGCCATTATGACTAGTTGGATTTTGAGTCGTGACCAGTTGGTATCAGAGCCCTAGGTTCATAGGTTCTATGAGTCATGAGCAAATGTCTAGTAGAGTGTTGCGGATCGGTATGATGACGTTCATACCTATCTTCGAGAGGCTACAGAACATTTAGGATAAATTTCCCATCCTTCTTTCCTTATCGTGCGACATTGATTCAGCTTGAAGCGTATCTCTTTGAATTCCTTCCATTCACTCATATGCGCACGTGAGCGCTCGGTATCAATTGTACATCGACGGCTTGCAAAATTCCATGGATGAGGTGCGATATGTGTTTTCTATGTTTTGGTCATGGGTCAGTCTAGAGGACTTGAGGCTAGGTTTAGACTGCAACATAGGCTTAGTAGTTTCAGTTGTGTGAGCATGTGCCTTTGGACTTATATGTTCGGTAATATGCCTATGAGTGGAACTTATGGCTTGGTGAATGGTTGGATAGCTATATTATGAGTATGATATGACTGTGGGACATGTTCATATTGTTTGAATGTGATGAGAAGAGTTTGCTTGAGATTTGAAAAGGACTATTGGGTGTTTGATTTCTATCTTGATATGTTGTACAGTCTCGGGTTATGATCGTGTTGATGGATCTTTCATGTCATTTAATTTTGGAACGAAGTAGATTCACATGTCTTATGGATGAGTTCAGACTCAGGAACATTAAGTGATTGTCTAGTAATGGTGGCTGTGAAAGGGTATAGAGAGATGTCAATTTGAGGATAAGAAGGTGGGTTATCACCTACGAGATAATCTATGGATGTGTGATCCTTATGATGATTGTGTGGAGAGTTTCTTTTCTACTAATGGGTATAGGTGTTGCGATTTGAGTTTGGATTGGTTGAGAAAGTTGATCTGACCGACACGAGGATGAATGCGAGCTTAGCAGATGATTTGAGGTATTATATGTTTTGTGTTACATCAGCTTATGAGGGATTTAGTTGAATCTCACTGCGGTGTTATGGCAGTAATAGAGTATGGGCATTGTTAGTCGTCGAGTGTTTTGATCTATGGCTTTCACCCAAGTGGGGGAGTTTGCTATCGACGATTTGATTGTATGATTACGTGTTGTATTGGTGTAGGTCTGAGGCATACTTATGGATCGATTATGACTTGTAGGGGCTGGTTTTTATGATGACTTAAGCAAGGAAATTTCTGAGTGCATGGTGTATTACACTTTATGGATATATAGTAATCTTGGAATGATTCGGGTTTGTTGTATGTGGTGGATTTGATGTGCTAAGGAAAGGGGTTCACTCGATCGCTTAGAGGTGTTGATTACTCGTTCGCGTGTTGTCATGCTAATGGGGCACAAGTCGTTCGGCCCGTTTGGGCGGTGCAATTAAGATTGAGCAGAGTGGATGACTCTCGAGAAGGTTCCAATGGATTCAAGATTTATATGTAGCAATTGAGAATTTTTCGGATTTGTATATGGCTAGAATCTAAGATTTATATTAGATGGTGTCGAGACTCGCGGTATTTCTATATCATTATGGATTCTACATTTTAATATCAGGAATGTAAAGGAAATGGCTTTAGGTTCATAGAAGGTTTCTTCAGAGTGGGTGTCTCGGTTGTGGTACTTTTGGGGTGCTTAGGAGGGAATAGAACGGCCTATGGGCCGTAAGGCAGTGTTTTTTTATGCAAGGATCTCTTGTGGTTAGCTTTGGGTAAGGATCGTGGTGTTCTGGCAAGGAGAAGTGTCAACTTGAGGGTAATTCGGAAGGAACTCGGAGAAATAGGACAACTTGGTAGTAGGTTGGATCAACACGGTAATGTATATGATCGGTTCTTTGTGTACTTATGATGTGGTGAGGCTCTATAGGTGTTTTGGTGGCAATACTCTTGCGTTTGGCAACCTGCGTGGCTTGGTTGAGTTAGAGATATTCAGTCTGATGGCTTGGTTGTGTGCAAATGGGTTTCGAAGAGTTCTCGATTGTTTCTATCGTGATTTGAGATGGATATTTCCTACCGGCGTGAAGAGCATGTTGCGTATTGTGATTTTCTCTTGAATGGGATCATATTTGTCACGCCCCGACCTCGGAGAGCATGACCGGCGCTCAATAGAGTTACCCCGGTAGAGGCAAGCCTGCACAGTGCTGTCTACCCAACTCACCCACAAATAAAGAGACTAATGCATTTCACTAATTAGTCAGTAAGAAGTCATGTGAACAACACCATTTCAATTCTATTAGTGACGTCCTTAACAATTGTTCAAAACAGTACATTGTACAATCATAGTTAAAGTGGGACAGATGATACAATTACAACATTTTTAGTTTTAAATTTCCCAAAACAGACACAACCCACACTATGTCTACGGAGCCTCTAACAGGAACAAAAGAGTGCTATGACAGTGCCGGCAACAAGGCCCCTGCTATACCTCAAAATGCTATGTATAAAGAATAGAAGATACAGGACCCCGAAATGAAGTGGGGCTCACCAAATCAGCTGATGAGAGGGTATGCTGCTATCACTAATCAATACCACCTGCTATCGAACCACCTGCATCCATTAAAGATGCAACGCCCCCGACAAAAAGGACATTAGTACATATGGAATAGTACTAGTATGTAAAACTAAATACCATCTCAATAGAATGAGCAACAGAAAACGAAGAATAAAACATGATATCAATAAGAGAATCAAACGGTATCAAAGTGTCACATTAGGGGAAACGTAAATTTCATGTAGGTTTTGGTAATTTATGTTTGGAGATCTTTAGCACCGATATACCACCGTGTTTTAGCACGGAGTCTGATTTCAGCCTGACCGGCTAAGCCGTCTCACCCCGAGACATACACTCACAATACCGCCATATGCGCAGCATGGCGTCCGATCTTAGCCCGATCGTCTAAGCAGTCTCACCACAATGCCGTGTGGGTCGACATTACATCACATCTATCTAGGAATAATCTCATTCCATTTAAGGGGATAACATCTCAACACACCAATCCCATCCCATATAAGGGGAAACAGTCTCATCACATTAACACGGGGATTTACCCCTCAATCACTTCTACACCGGCACATGTAGTTTCGGGGTTAGGTTGTTCCGACCTACCCTTCCTCGGTGGCTAATCGATACTCCCAAAGTATTTTTTATTAAAATTATTTACCACTCAATTCATATTCTTTTACATGTCATTCATTTTAGTGACATCATTGGCCATAACGCAATATCATTCTTGGCACATTGGCCGTACTTCATAATTCAAGCTCACTATTCCATTTTCAATCATTATCATGGATAATCAATAACAAGGCCTTTCAAATTAAGACTTTAAACACATGCTTGAGCAAATTAGGGTCTTAGGCACATATGATCTCTTATACAATTTGATGTGATCACTTTTATTTGGACTTGACTTGAAGTCACAATATTTTAATACATACTCATACTTCAAATAATCTCCCGAAGAATAGCACAATATAATAAGAACATTCCGGAACACATTTGAACATATTCATATATATATATATATATATATATATATATATATATATATATATATATATACACACACACACACACATCATCCTGACGTCAAACTTATTTAGAAAAGTCAATTCATAATGGACAACTCCGGACTTACAAGATCATCATGGGAATTCAATTCTAAGAGAAAAGTTTAGCCAACATACCTTGCCTCGATCCCTTTTAATTTACTAAAATGTTCCAGAGATCCTAGCCACTTTGATCTATTTAGAGATATTGCAAAATTGAACACAATATAGGAAGGAGTTCATAATTCTAGCTCACTTGAGCATTTTATCAAACACTAGGTGTGCATTAAGGCTCAAAGGTCCTTTCTATGGTTGATTCTATCATCCCACTACCCAAAGCTTACCCAAAAGAGCTCAACAATCTTCCCACTACCCTAGATGATGCATTCATGTAAAATAAACAACTCCCACACCCCAGAATTTACTTGGCTTATTACCTATTTTCAGTTAAAATCACGAAATTGAGGGCTATGGAGTAAAAGCGTACCTCTAGGATGAAGACGTAGTGAATTCTTCTTACAATTTCTTCAACTTTGAGCAAGAATTGATGGATCATGGGCTTAGGAACTCCCCCTCTCACTCTTTGGCACTCCATCACTCTAAAATATATGTTTTTGCTTCAGAAGTGGTCCATTACTCTAATATATCAAAATAGGTCCGGGTAAACAAATTAGAAAAAAAGGAGCCCCGTCACATATCTGTGGTCGAATATGCTACCGCATAATAATTCTGCAGTCCGCAAAATAGGCCGCGAAATGTTCCTCCAGAACTGGGCAATTCTACCCCACTCTGCGGCCATTATGTGGTCCACAAACATGTTATGCGGTCACATAATGTGCCGCAGAACCTCCCTCCGGAAAATTTTCATGTTGGTTCAGTGGTTGATGTGTGACCTGCGAAATGGTTTTGCTATCGCATAGTGACCGCACAATATCACCCAAACTTTGCCCAGTTTTCTGCTTCATTATGCGGCCTGCAGAGTGATTCTGTGACCGCATAGTGGGCCGCAGAAATGTCTTTTTCTGCCAAAGAGTTTCCTTTACTCTCCGAAATCTCGGGGAGTAAAGGTACCTACTGGGTGCGAGCACAGGTACCTACTAAGTGTGAGTGTCTAGTGCGATCGCGAGTGCCGAGTGATTGGGAGGACTGGGTGATTGAGCGTGCTGAGTGAGATTGACTGGTCAGAGAGCATGAGAACATGAGTTTATCACTGTGGTGCATTACACTTGACATGTATACTTGGCATGTAGGCATAGAAATGCATTTCTTCATGTTGTATGGTATTGTGACATTCATGACTCTATCCGGTAATGAAACATCTTATCTGTTGTTAAACATTTTTGGGAAAAATCACAGTTTTCTGATATACTCACATTTTTTGGTGATTTCGGTGAAAAATCTAGGTTTTACTGTGATACATGAGAAGCATGTATATTTCCGTAACTGTGAATGAGCTGAGCATCATATCTTTGAGTATTATTTGTACGATTTTTATTATATTGTTATGAGTTGTTCCTGGCTGTTGGTGTTAGATTCTGACAGTTGTCCAAGCTTGTCACTGCTTTCAATACTTCTGAGTCACTGCTTTCACTGCTCGTTCTTGGTTAGGTTTGTTACTTATTGGGTATATCGGGTCAGTTTTACTTATACTGCACTTCTGCACCTTGCATGCAGATTTTGGAGCTGATGTTGCTGTGTATGGCGGGAGCTAGCATTGAAGATGTACCTGCATTCTGGTTGTAGCTGACTCTTGTTCATGGTAGCTTAGATTTATGAAATTCTGTTTATGTATATTTCGAACAGATGATGTATTTATTTCATACTAGCTTTGTAAACTCTAAATCTTAGAAGCTCATGATTTGTACAACTAGTCCTTGGGGAGTTGTATAAAAATTCAGATATTTCATTTTTTACGCTTATCGTTATCATTATATTGTGGTTTATTCTTAATTGGCTTACCTAGCGGGTTGAGTTAGGTTTCATCACCACTAGTTGGATTTTGGGTCGTGATATTTATTTTTGGGAAATAGCTATTGTTATTGCCTGATTCCGGTTTTGGTCCTTGTGATATCTCACATAACACATTTAACCAAAGTGAGTGATCATAGTCCTTTTACTAATAAAAGTTAACATTGCAAACATAACGTTTACTACTACAGAGTGTTATTTGGGTATTACATCCAAGAGCATATTAAGAAACCTAATTTTACAAAAAATTTAAGAGCCATAATAACATTTATTCTTTCACGATGAATTTGCTGAGCTTAAGGAGTATACAATAAAAGGAATACCGATTTTTTGCGTACATTTCTGGTGCATAAGAACGAAGGTATTATGGTGCTTCTGTAATCACTGAAAATGTTTTTGATAGGTTTGATTCATTCTAATGGATTTTGGCATTTGATTTACATTAGTGAATTTGATGGTGGATTGAAATTTCTCTATGGCCGTGAATTTATGGACATTTGGGGTTGTATTTGCACTAATGTTAGAGTTCGATAGACGATAATAAACATTTCTCTGAAATAATAACAAGAAATCAGATTCTGTTTTCAATGTATTCAATGTGTTATTGGAATATTTTCATCTTTATTTTTTATTTTAAAAAAGAAAAGGAAAATCACTATGAAGATGTATCTAAGAAGCATTTGATGGATTTGCATTTGTTGTATCGGGTTGCCCATGTGTAGTGATAGTAAAATGGTTAAAAATAATAGTTAACCACCCATATTATCCACTAAAAAATAGGTTGGATAATGAATTTTTTAAAAACGGGTCAAATAAGGATAAGAACCATATTATCCATTTAGAAAATGGATAACTAATGGGTTTAACTTTTACATTTGTAAAGCCTCAAATTAGGGGTTCCTCAAATTTCGAAGACTAGAAATTCTCCCAAAAGTGATCATATTCAAGAAGCCATGGATAATATGGTTACCCATATTATTTTCACGATTCAAAATCCCACCTTAGATGTCGTGATGACGCATAGTCTTTAAGACTAGGTAAGCCAATTCTTTACAACAATTAAGCCAATTTAACAATGATAATTTAAAATCAAAGATTTATATAAATACCAAAATAAATGTGAAATAATCCCACGAGACAATAATCTCTACAACCTCCCAAGACTAGGTAATACAGAGTCACGAACTCTAGCTGAATACATGGAAAGATCCCAAAGATCGAAATAAAATACTATTCAAATAACAAGCTGACAGTACAATGAAAGGAAAGGACTCCTGGGGACTGCGATGACCAAGCAACTCTTCCTTGAATCCTCTCAATCAATAAGCTACTCCGCCTGAGTCTTATATCTCAAATACCTAGATCTACACAAAAATGTGCAAAAGTGTAGTATGAGTACACCACGGTCGGTACTTAGTAAGTATCAAGACTAACCTCAGTGGAGTAGTGACAATGTACAAGTCAAGAAATCTACCAGCCAAAATATCTTGTGCAGTATAGAAGTATAAAGCTAATAATGAAAGAAGGAATCAGTAAATAGCAACAACAATCAACATGTAATATAAACAGTAAAGTAATTAGAACGTTGTGAAAGTACCATTGAAACGAAATAAGGGAAACAAATAAAAACCAATTAATCAACCCGTTCTAACATAAGTTTCGCAATAAAATTACTCTGAGATACCTCATCTCATAATCACAGGTCACGAGTCTCAACCCACAAATCATATGCTCACGGCACCTTGTACCTACATTTCTAGTCAAAACCGCACGGACAACTCACGTGCCAATATCTCAATCCGCCCGGCATGATCACATGCTCACAATCACAATCCGCCTGACATGGTCACATGCTCATTATCACAATCCGCCCGTCATGGTCATATGCTCAATATCAACATGAAAGCAGATAATACAAGAATACATGGGCATGATCCCCTGAACTAGTGTAAGTGGAATGCTACGGTGTATGCTTGTGCGAGTGTATTATTACAGCCCAAGTCAACAAGTAATGACAAAGACATCGAGTAGGCCATTTAAAGAAACACAACATGTTATGTACGGTGTATGCTTTAAACAAATAGAATCACACTATCACACGAATATCGTCAACATAATGCCCCCGACCATCACACATCATCCCTGACATCTGCCACCCTTATCTCTCTGATAGCCACCCGTATCATTATCCATTCGTATCTCTCCGATAGCCACCCGTATCACTCCGTGTAATAGCCACCCCTATCGCTCTGCCTGGACAATAACACAATAGCCACTCGTATCATTCCACGCAATCAACAACAGTGAGATGCCACCCTTATGCCCCGCATAACAATAATAGTGAGATGCCACGCTTATGCTCCGCATAACAACAACTAATCCACACAACAATTCAGATGTGCTAACATCATAACAACACGACATATCAACTTGTACCACAAGTGACCATAGGCCACAACCTTTCCAAAAGAACCAACAATATCAATGTTTCCACAACAAATAGCACACGGCTCAAACACAATGTGTATAGAATCTCAATAACAAAAAAATGAATGGGAAAGTAACTGAACAATGAAAAACACCCCCTTTAAATAAAACTTCGATTAAAATAGATTAATGACTTTCAATAATTTCAACTTCAAATAATTGCTTAAAGATAAACTCGATAATGGAGGTATTTTCATGTAATGGCAAACTTCGGATTTTAGTGTATGAAATAGGCTAACAATAAAAGAGATGGCACGAACTAGCAACTATGTCTAAATACATGAGAATAACTCGGCAACAAAAGGATATCATGTAACAACAATTTCAAATCAAGCATATGAAAGTAAACATGACAAATAAAGGATATAACATGCGCTAACAACTTTAAATAAATACATGAAAGAAGCCTAAGAGTCTAAACCGATCAATTTCCATATATAAGCCCGAATACACACTCGTCACTCGCGTACACGACTTTCACATAACACAAATAACACGAACAACTCAAATCCTAAGGGGTAGTTCCCTCACACAAAGTTAGGCAAGATACTTACCTCAAAGAAGTCAAATAAATACTCTAAAATGACCTTCTTGTGTGAAACAAACCTCCGAATGAATCAAATCTAAATAACTCAATATCATAAATAAAAAATCATACGAAATAATTTCGGATAATAAAGCTTCAATCTTTAATGAAAATTTAAAAGTCAACTCAAAAAGTCAACCCCAGACCCGTATCTTGGAACCAATAAAACTCACAAATCTAACCACCCGATCAGATACGAGTCCAACCATACCAAAATTATCCAATTCCGACATCAAATCGGCCTCCAAATTCTCATTTTACATTTTTTTATGTTTTTATAAAAATCCCCAATTTTGTCCAACTCAAATCACTAATTTAATGATAAAAATAAAAATGAAATCATGAAATATAATCAAATAGGGGTGAAGAACACTTACCCCAATCCAAAGAATAAAAATCCCCTCCAAAATCGCCCAAAACCGAACTCTCTTACCCAAAAAGTGATAAAATATAAAAAAAACCTCGAAACAGAGTACTTTATATTCTGCCCAGTGAATTATACATCGTTATCGCAGAACTTCCCTTATGATTGCGAAAAACAAAACATTCAGCTACTAAATCGTGCTTCGCGAATGCGACCCAACGGCCGCGAACACGGTGAGCAAAACCTCGGCCCCTACGCGAACGCTTCGCATACTCGCGAACGCAAAGAGAAATTTCCTGATGCCCTTTCTCGCCTTACCTTCAGTGCGATCGCGTAAGACATCATGCGAACGCGAGGACAAAAGTCTTCCAAGCTACACGAACGCGGTCACATATTCGCAAATGCGAAGAACAAATACTATCTGCCATAACTTACACTACGCGAACTGAATACCATCGATGCGAATGCGATGAAGAAAACCAGATAACATAACCAGCATTGTAAAATGGGAGGAAATAGCTCGTAGCCCATCTGAAACACACTCGAGGCAACCGGGACCCCATATGAACATACCAACAAGTTCTATATCATAATGCGGACCTGCTCTAACATCAAACAATATCAAAACTGCGAATCACACCTCGATTCAAGCCTAATAAACTAATGAACATTCAACTTCTACAACTCGCGCAGAATCATATCAAATCAACCCAGAAGGATGTCTAATTCTTCATGCAAGTAAAAATGACATAACTAAGCTATACCAACTCCCAGAATCAAAATCCAAACCCGATATCAACAAAGTCAACTCTCGGTCAAACCTCTCAACCTTCCAAACATTCAACTTTTCAACTTTTGCCAAATTGCATCAATTCGACCTATGGACTTCCAAATCCAAATCCGGACATACACCTAAGTCCAAAATCCCCATACAAAGCTATTAGAATCATCAAAACACCATCCCAAAGTCGTCTACACAAAAGTTAAACTCCGATCAACTCGTACCGCTTAAGCATCTAGAACAAGAATCATTCTTCCAAATCAATCCCGAAATATCGAAAAATTGAACCTGACCACACTCGCAAGTCATAATACACAATACGAAGCTACTTGAGACCTTAAGACACCGAACGAGACGCTAATTCCCAAAGCGACCGGTCTGATCATTACATTCTCCCCCTCTTAAACAAACGTTCATCCTCGAACGTGGCAAAAACCGTTTTGAAGTCATCAATCACTAAATGTACTTACCATACATATACTCACAGGTGATCCCACGTCACCCCAATGCACATAAGCCCAACAACATCATCTCAACTGAAGATTCTTCCTTCCACCCACACTGATAATCCTTAGAACCAAATTTCTTTCATCATCCGATCATTCCCCAAAGACCCGACTCCCACATAAACACATTGTATCAGCCTCACTAAATAGCAACGACTCATGTATACACCTACAAGGTATAACCACACGATGTGACATGTCACATATTCCCATAACAACAACTCTGACCATGATAGCTTCCTATAACCAAATCCAGCATCGGTAAATAACCTCATATTAGCTAAAATCTTGCCCCAAACTTTCACGATGCTTACAACGATGCAAGAAAAATGAAGATCTCATAACCATTCACCCAAATCAACAAGTCACACCCAATGTCACCTGGGTGCATACCTCGCAGGCTAAAACTCAATAAGCACAACGCGAATATGACTGAATATTGAAAGAAAGACACATGAGAGAGCTATCAAAAAGGTCTGACAGGCACAACTCCCTATCAGTACTATACTATGAATCCATTCCACAAGGGAGAATCAAAACATATGAACTAATCACAAGGATCTCATTCTAATATAACTCCAACATGACATGTAACCCGGTTCAAACATATCAAACCACACAAAAATGAGAGGATCCCATCCTCAGCTCTGAATCACAAGTCGAATACACACCACACCAACTGAAACCTTTCACTAACTCAATTTTCCAAAATAAAATCACAACATGTAATGGACTCCCCATACTGATAGAGCACTTAAATCACAAATCGTAGCCAAACCATCCAGAAATCACATCAAAACCAATCGTTAATGAGTAACAGAAAATTCATTCTAGTCTCACCCTCAATAGTGGCTAAACCGAAATGATAGACACAACTATCACTATGGAATTCTCTCAACAAAGGTAAACACATAAACATAGTACAAGAATCACGAAATACACCCATATATGAAGCAAGAAAGGAGGACTCACTCCGATAAATAGGACCAAATCAAAATAAGAATGATGTTCCTCTACAACAAATCAAAACCGTACCTGTAACGATACCATATGATGCAGCAGCCTTAGCCCTACCATGGAAAGCATATCAACGGGTCGGGACTCCCCCTCTAGGTGGAGTAGCAACTAGAATGGGGCCCATATCCTGAGTTCTCTAATGAAATCCACCTCTCCCAAGTCTGGGACAATCTCTCATGATGTGCCTGGTATTGCCACACTCATAACAACCCTTTTGCGGGCGTGGCTGCTCTTACTGAGTCTGTGCTGGATAACTAGAACAACCGATGTAGGAACCATGCGCCGGTGGCACACTAAAAGATGACTGCCCCATATGGGTACCCTGAGGTCCCTGATTAACTAGATCACCACGAGTAGTCTAAAGTGCGGACTGGATTGGCCGACTACCCGAGCCTCCGCCGTGACGGGTCATAGCTAAAGAGTAGAATCCACTGAATCCTCCAAAATGTCGAGACCTCTTGGCCTCGTTATTCCCGCTCTCCTTACCACGAATACGCTCTACCTCATGACAATCTCCACAACCTACTAAAATATAGCATCAATCTTAGACTCATGAGCCATGCTGAATCTAAGACCATAACTAAGCCCCTCAATAAATTTGCAGACCCGCTATCTAACTGTATGAACCAAAGTAGGTGCATGACGGGATAACTCGTTGAACTTGATGGCATACTCTGACACCGCTATGGTGCCCTGACACAGCTGCTCGAACTCTATATGCCACACATCCTGGAGGGTCAGGGGAATAAACTCCCTCAAACATATCTTTGAAAACTAAGTCTAAAGGAGTAGTGTTGCATCAGCTAGCCTACCCTCCTCATAAACCTTCCACCACTGATAAGATGCTCCCGACAAGTGAAATATAGTAAAATCAACACTCCTCACCTCCACAATACCCATAGTGTGAAGCATACAGTGACACATTTCTAGAAAGCCTTGTGCATCCTTGGTAGATATGCCACTAAAAGTAGGTAAACTATACCTCTTGAACCTCTCAAACCTCATTTGTTCTTCCTCTGATGCCCCTGGCCTGACCTCAGGCTGAACCGAAACAATAGGACGTACCGGCACCACACCCGAAATCTGACCAATGTGAGCCTGCTTCTTTGGAGTGCGGGCGGTGGGAGTCTGAGCTCCACCCCCAATCTGCGAAGTAGCTGGTGCAACAGTTATCAATCCTGCCTGAGCCAATGTATCAAACATGCTCATGAACTGCGCTAAAGTCTCCTGAATTCCGGGAGTAACAAGAGGCGCCCTCCGGTGCCTGTCCCATAACTGGAGCTACTGGCGGCTGCTCAACTACTACTTTGATAGGTGCTATAACTGCGACACATTACTCCTTCTCGGCCCCGGCCTCTCGTAGCTCTAGCAAGGGGCACGGGGGTTTACTTAGGTGATGTGGTAGCACATGTCCTCACCATTTGTGAGAGAATAGAGATAACAAAGGCTCAAACTTCGAAATCAATAAATCTGCACGACAAAAATTAAAGAAGTGGAATTTTCCTAATCATTCCGTAGCCTATTGAAGTTAAGTACAAATGTCTCTGTACTGATCCGCAAGAATACACTAAACTTGCTCGTGACTCGTAGAACCTATGAACCTAGAGCTCTGATACCAACTTGTCATGACCTAAAATCCCACCTTAGGCATCGTAATGGCACCTAGTCTCTAAGACTAGGTGAGCTGATTACTTACAACAATTAAGCCAATTTAACAATGATAATTTAAAATAAGAGATTTATATAAATACCAAAATAAATGTAAAATAAGCCCATGCGGAAATAATCACTAAATCCTCCCAGGGCTAGGTAATATAGAGTTACGAACTCTAGCTGAATACATGGAAAGATCTCAAAGATTGAAATATAATACTGTTCAAATAACAAGCTTACAGTACAATGAAAGGATATGACTCCAAGGAATTGCGATGACTAAGCAGCTGTACCTTGAATCCTCGCTAGCAATAAGCTACTCCGCCCGAGTCCGATATCTCCAATACCTAGATCTGCACAAAAATGTACAAAAGTGTAGTATGAGTACACCACAGTCGGTACCCATTAAGTATCAAGACTAACATCCGTGAAGTAGTGACAATGTACAAGTCAAGACACCTACCAGTCAATATATCCTATGCAGTATAGAAGTATAAAGCTAATAATGAAAGCAGGAATCAGTAAATAGCAACAACAATCAACAATTGATATAAACAATAAAGTAATTAGAACACCGTGAAAGTACCATTGAAACCAAGTAAGGGAAACAAATAACAACCAATTAATCAAGTCATTCTAATACAAGTTTCGCAACAAAATTACTCCGAGATACCTCATATCATAATCACAAGTCCCGAGTCTCAACCCACAAATTATATGCTCACGACACCTTGTACCCACATTTCTAATCACAACTGCACGAATAACTCACGTGTGAATATCTCAATCCACTCACAATCACAATCCGCCTGGCATAGTCACAAGATCACTATCACAATTCCCCTAGCATGGTCACAAGCTCAATAACAACATGAAAGAAGATAATACAAGAATATATGGGAATGATCAATAAATGTTACATTCCGTACCACTGAACTAGTATAAGTGGCATGCTACGGTGTATGCTTGTGCGAGTGTATAACTATAGCCCAAGTCAACAAGTAATAACAAAGTCATCGAGTAGCCCATTGAAAGCAACACAACATGTCAGGTAAGGTGTATGACATACACAACTAGAATCACATTATCACACGAATATCGCCAACATAATTCCCCCAGGCCATCACACATCATCCCTGATATTTGCCACCTTTATCTCTCTGATAGCCACCCATATCACTGCCCCCTGGCAATATCATTAGGCAACCGTATAACTCCGATAGCCACCCGTATCACTCCGCAAAATAGCCACCCTTATCTCTTTTCCCGTACAATAACACAATAGCCACCTTGTTACACCCCATGTTTTCGTACGTGAGAGTACGTCGTAAGTCAATTGATATAAGCTCATAAATGAGATTATATTTGAATGTACATAAAGAAAGCTAATCATATTATTTTTTAGGCTACAAATCTTTAAGATCATTAATAATAAGAACCAAGAGTGTTGGAAGGCTTAGAAGCTAAACAAATTGAAGAAAATAAGTTTCGTCGAATGTCGACAAGTTAGGAATGTTATAACATGTACTTTTGGGGTGATAATAGGGTTCTTAACATGATAAGTAGGTTATGTTATGAGTTATATTAGTCGTATGATAGTCGTATATTACGTTTTGAATTCAAGGGAGTTGTGGAACAAAAGTTGGCAAAGGTCATCACAAGTTACATTCATAAATTTGTTGAAACTTAGGTCAAACGTAGCTGAGATTTTCTCAAAATATACATGGAATTAAGGGATGATCCACATATAAAATTTAATATCTAGGAGTTACATTTCTAAACATTTCTAAATCATTAAATCGTTCGTTGATACGACATCGGAGTAGAGAGATATGCGCGTTTTTGCTAGACCGCGCAAGCAGCTCCCAATTAGAGCAACTTAGGCGGTGGTTGACGGACTTCACTTTATAAACGATTTGGACGCCAATAGTTTTCTCATTTTTGACTAAAATTCGTCTCCAAACGTCTCCTAACCCTCCTAAATAGATACCATAAGGTCTTGAAGTGATTCCAATGTGATTACACCATATTTCAACATCAAAAGTTAGTTCTAGTGAAGAACAACACCTCTTTGAGGTTGTGTTGTCATTGAGGATAGTTGTGGGCTGTGTTTGGCTAAACATTCAAGTGGTTACTTCTGGTTTAGGTATGTATAATACTCTACTACATATTCTTGAAGTTGTTTGTATGTTGGTTGCATTAATTGAGCAAGATACTACAAGAGAAGAGTTGAAATAGTTTGAGATATTGTTGTTCTTAATGGACTGTTTTGGGAAGGTTGTTTCCATGAACTTTAAATGGTTGGAAACCTTGGAAAATGACTTGTTTATGCTGTTATTTTCATGAATATATTGTCTACATGTCGAACGTGCTATTGGTATTGTGAATAAGAAGATAAAGGATAATATAATAATGCAAAGTTGTACTTGTTATTGTTGTATAGATTGATTGGTGTTGTTGGGCTGTTGGGTGTGTTGTGGTGCTGAAGGTATATAGTTGAAGATTGTTTGTGTTCTTGTTGTTTTGATGGACTTGGAAGTAAAATCAAGGAAAACAAGGGACAAGTTGTCCATTTTAATAAAAAAATAAGCGTGTTATTCGTTGTACGATAGTTGCATAATTCGTAGCTTAACGATAGTATTATTATCGTTGTTGTAGATTAAAGTGCGACAAGACGAGTTCAACGTCGTCATTGGACAGATTGTGATAAGGTATACGCAAAATTTTCACAAGTGACTTTATTCTTAGAAGTAATAGGGTATATGTCCTATTATTAAATCGTCTATTCATGGGTCTTAGAAAATATTTAAGTTGATAAAGTTTATTTCGTGACAGTAACCAAAGGCATATTAATATTATGAAATCCCAAGAGATCTTATTCACCTACATCATTATGCATTGCATTCATTTATATATTCACATTGACCCATGACCAGATGGCGTTATATACCCGTATATTATATGTATATGGT
Source organism: Nicotiana tabacum (assembly GCF_000715075.1). NCBI lineage: Eukaryota > Viridiplantae > Streptophyta > Magnoliopsida > Solanales > Solanaceae > Nicotiana > Nicotiana tabacum. The sequence goes on from NC_134083.1 coordinate 111,282,548, forward strand.
GTACGGGGAAAGGTTATGGCGTTATATACACACCACCACCTGATCAGCTGGTATACATTGATGGTTTCGCCAATAGAGGCCGAGATGATACGATGGGATGCCCTCAGAGTCTTGATGACGTTATGTCTCATATACCTATGCATGATATGACATTTATATGCATAATATGACATTATAAATGTTTCATGATTCACATAGCTATTCAGATTTACATGTTGAGTTCTTTACTCCATGTTTCTTTCATGTTTTTTATATACTCCTTTACATGCCTTACATACTTGGTACTTTTTATTTGTATTTACGTCCCTTTTTCCTGGGGACACTGTGTTTCATGCCCCAATGTCTCGATAGATAGGTTGATAGTCCTCCTAGTAGGCTATCAACTCAACGAAATGTGTTGGTGCACTCCATTTGCTCCGGAGTTGCCTATTTGGTCAGTTTGATTTGGACATGTATTGATTGGTATAGCGAGGCCCTATCCCGACCTTTATAAAGTTTATGTACTCTTAGAAGCTTGTAGACAGATGTCATATATATGGATACTTGTATGGCCTTGTCCGTCGATCTTTTGAGTGTACAAATTATCATGTCGCCCTTATACGCCCATATGTCAAATGTATAAGTTTCTATATCATGTTGGGTCGTCGTATGTCTATTCCCTTATATTTTATTCTAGTTATCTCATGACGCCCCTTTTGGCTCATTTAACCATAATAGTGTAATATGAAAGATATGTTACGTTGGTACTCGGTTGAGTAAAGCTCCAGGTGCCCTCGAGGCCCTCCGATATAGGGTGAGACATAATTGTGACTCAGTTGATTTTGTGGTACTATGTAGGTATCAAATCTTGTTGTTATTCATGTAATCTCCATGTGTTAGAGAAATTGAGCTATGATCCATGTTAGAAGTCATGTTTAGGCTATATGCTGGTACTGTTGGGACCCACCAAGGTCGTTTCTACTATTGAGTTATTTGCTTAAATTGTAATTATGTACTCAGTAACATTCATCATTTGCATATCATATCTCAATCTCTGTTATCATTTATTGTTACATCATGTATCATTGTTTGGGCTGATTGGTATGAGATTTGTGAGCCCGAGAGACTGGTGAGATTGATGACTGAGTTAAGGCTGAGTGCCAAATGGTGAGTGATATTTATGGGATCGGGTTGCGTGCCACAGCAGGCATTATTGATTCTTGATGGGATCAGGCTACACGATGCAGCATGCCATGTTGGCTTATATTAGCGCTTGGGCAAGATCCGCCCCTCCGGAGTCTGACATACCAACAATGAGCACAAGTACCGTTGAGTATGTGTGTGAGTACTGAGCGATTGAGAGTGCCAAGCGATTGAGAGTGTTGAGCTATTGAACGTGCTGAGCGAGGTTGAAAACTCCGAGAGCATGAGTATATGAGTTTATCACCGTGTTGCATTACATGTGCATGCATATTTGACATGTAGACATATAAATGTAATATTCCTCATGCTAGCTATACTTAGCACATTTTATCAGTATTAAGCCTAAACTGTTGAACTTGAAAGCTTGTCTCTATTTCTGTACCGTGTACAACTGATTGTGAGATTTTTCTGAGTTATTACTGTTATTTTCCTGTCATACATGTATTGTTATTATTTGGATTTGGACTGTACCTATATGAGCTCGACACTACTTTCAGCCCAAGGTTAGTCATGCTACTTATTGAGTACATTGGGTAGGTTGTACTCATACTACAATCTGCACTTCGTGTGCAGATCCAGGTACATTTAGACCCGGTTGTTGCTAGACTCAGAACAGTATCTGCTAGGAAATATTTGAGGTAACTGATTTGATGCGTAGAAACCTCGACTCTCCTACTTTTCAGTTTTATTCTGTATTGTTTTATCTTTTAGACAGTTGTATTGGAGATAAAGATTATGTTGACACTTAGTAGCTCACGAACTCGGTGACACCCAGATTTTGGGGATTTTGTATTTGAATCGCAGTTATTCTTATAAGTTATTATGAGATTTTTCACTGTTAAACTTATTACATTATGTTTTCAAGTTAAAATGCGTAGTTATTAGTGATTGTCGGCTTGCCTAGTACTGTAATAGGTGCCATCACGACATGTTGAGATTAGGGTCATGATAAGTTGGTATCAGAGTATAGGTTACATAGGACTTACGAGTCATGAGAAGGTTTAGTAGAGTCTTGCAGATCATTACAGAGACGTCTATACTTATCTTCGAGAGGCTACCAAACCGTTCAGAAACTTCACTTTCTTGTATTCTTGTCGTGCAAATTTGTTCATTCTGGAAACTAAATGTCTATTATTCTATTCTCTCACAGATGGTGAGGACACGTGTTACCGGATCGGGCGGACAGCCACCTATACCACCAGCTATGGCCACGAGAGGTCAGGGCCATGGTAGAGGCCGAGGTACATCTCGTACAGTAGCTAGAGAAATACTTGTGGAGCCACCAGTTCTTCTAGCTCAGGAGTAGATACCAGATGTGTTTGAGCTGGTGGGACCGACTCAGGCACCAGCTGTGCCCATTGTGATTCCAGGTCTTCAGGAGGCTTTGGCCTACATATTGACTGTATGCACTAGCCTTGGTCAGGCGGTTTTAGTTTAGGCCGCACCAGGCACTTCTCAAGCCAGGGAAGGTGCTCAGACTCCCGCCACCCGTACTCCAGAGCAGGTGGTTCAGGGACTTCAGACACCGGGAGTACTACCAGCCCAGCCGGTTACGGTTGCTCAGGCGCAGGTGGGTCCACCTATGAGTGACGAGGAGCAAAAGATGCTAGAGTAGTTTGGGAGGCTCAAGCCTCCATCATTCAGTTGGGTTGAGTCAGAGGAGTCTTAGGACTTATTAGATAGGTGTCAGCTGATTATTCGCACGGCAGGTATTTTAGAGACTAGTGGAGTCTCATTTACTACTTTTCAACTATCGGGGGTGGCCTTCAGATAGTGGGAGGCCTATGAGTTGAGCAGGCCATCCGGTGCTGCACCACTTACGTGGCATGAGTTCTCAGTTTTCTATTTAGAGAAATTTATTCCATAAACCCGTAGGGATGAGTTGCGTAGGCACTTTGAGTAGCTACCCCAGGGGGGTATGTCCGTGACCCAGTATGAGATGAGATTTTTCAGAGTTGGATCGTCACACGATCTGGTTAGTTCCCACCGAGAGGGAGAGGATTAGGAGGTTCATTGATGGCCTCAATTATGGACTGCGCTTCTTTATGACTCTTGAGATTACATGAGGTGATAGGTTCGATGATGTGGTTGATATTGCTAGGCGGTTAGAGCAGGTTCGTAGTCAGGAGTGTGAGGAGAGGGAGGCTAAGAGGCCTCGTGGTTCGGTTGGTTTCATCAGTGTTTACTTTGGAGGACAGTCCCACCATAACAGTGGTTGTCCATAGGCCAGCTGAGATGGCTCGTTTGGTTCATCGTGGTGCATCAGCTAGCTATGGTTCATATAATGCTCATCTGTGTTGGTCATCTCTCAGTGCCCTCCTAGCTCAGAGTTCATCTCGTGGTCCATCAGTTCAAGGTTCATCTGTACCAGGTTATTCTAGTAGCTATTCTAGTTCTCGGGGTTTGATTCAGTCTCCACCCCCAGTGGCGGATCGGAGTTGCTTCGAGTGCGGGGAGTTTGGACATGTGTGGAGGTAGTGTCCTCGTAATTTTGGAGGTCCAGTTCAGCAGAGAGATTATCTTATGACTTTCGCATCAGTTACTTCACCCTCCTCTCAGCTAGCTTGGGGTGGGGCTCAGGCAGCTAGAGGTCGCCCTAAAGGGGGATGCCGCTCAGGTGGCGGTCAGGCTTGATGCTATGCTTTCCTTGCAAGGCCAGAGGCCGTTGCTTCAGACTCAGTGATCACATGTATTGTCGCAGTATGCCATAGGGATGCTTCCATATTATTTGACAGTGATTCCACTTATTTATATCTATCATCATATTTTGCTCATTCTCTGGTTATGCCCCGTGAGTCCTTTTTTTTGCCTGTCCATGTATCTATGCCGGTAGTCGATTCTATTATTGTTGACAATATGTATCGTTCATGTGTGGTGACCGTTGAAGGATGGGAGACTAGAGTTGATCTCTTATTTCTTAGTATGGTTGATTTTGACGTGATTTTGGGTATGGATTGGTTGTCCCCATGTCATGCTATTCTGGATTGTCACGTTAAGACCGTGACATTGACGATGCCGGGGTTACCTAGGATTGAGTGGAGAGGTTCTCTGTGCTATGTTCCCAGTAGGGTGAATTCATATATGAAGGCCCAACGGATGGTTGGGAAGGGATGTTTGTCATATTTGGCTTTTGTGAGGCATGTTGGTGTTGATACTCCTACCATTGATTCTGTTTCGGTAGTGCGAGACTTTTGTAGACCTGCCAGGCATTCCACCCGATAGGGAGATTGATTTTGGTATTGACTTGGTGTTGGGAACTCAACCCATTTCTATTCCTTCGAATCGTATGGCACCAGCAGAGTTGAAGGAATTGAAAGAGCAGCTTCAGGAGCTTCTTGATAAGGGGTTCATTAGGCCTAGTGTGTCACCTTAGGGTGCACTGGTTTTGTTTGGGAAGAAGAAGGATGGTACTATGCGGATGTGCATTGACTATAGGCAGTTGAATAAAGTTATAATTAAGAATAAGTATCATTTTCCGCGCATTTATGACTTATTTGACCATTTTCAAGGAGCTAGAGTGTTCTTTAATATTGATTTGAGGTCTTGGTATGACCAGTTGAAGATTCGGTACTCTGATATTCTAAAGATGGCATTCAGGACCTGCTATGATCACTACGAGTTCCTTGTGATGTCTTTTGGGCTGAGCAATGCCCCAGTAGCATTCATGCATCTTATGAACTTTGTATTCAAGCCATATCTTGGTGTACTCACGTAACTAGGAGGAGCATGCACAACATCTGAGGAATGTACTACAGACGTTCAAGGAGGAGAAACTTTATGCTAAGTTCTCCAAGTTTGAGTTTTGGCTAAGTTCGGTGGCATTCTTAGGGCACGTGGTGTGCAGTGAGGGGATCAAGGTGGATCCGAAGAAGATTGAGGTAGTTCGGTGATGGCCTAGACCGTCTTCAGCTACTGAGATTTAGAGTTTTCTCGGCTTAGCTTAATATTATCGCCGCTTCGTGGAGGGTTTCTCCTCCATTGCTGCGCCTTTGACCAGGTTGACCTATAAGGGTGCCCCATTCAGGTGGTCTAATGAGTGTGAGGAGAGCTTTCAGAAGCTCAAGATTGCCTTGACCACAACTCCAGTTCTAGTTTTGCCTTCAACATTGGGTTATTATATAATGTATTGTGATGCTTCCCGGATTGGAATTAGGTGTGTCTTGATGCAAAAGGGTAGAGTGATGCTTATGCTTCATGCTAGTTGAAGCCTCATGTGAAGAATTACCACGTTCATGACTTGGAGTGGGCATCCATCATTCATGCATTGAATATTTGGAGTCACTATCTTTACGGCGTGTCTCATGAGTTATTTACTAATCATCAGAGTCTTCATCACTTGTTCAAGCAAAATGATCTAAATTTGAAGCAACGGAGATGGTTGGAGCTGTTAAAAGACTATGATATTACCATTTTGTATCATCCCGGAAAGGCCAATGTGGTGGTCGATGCTTTGAGTAGAAAGGCGGTGAGTATGGGTAGCCTTGCATCAGATGTGCAGGCCTTGGCCAATCATTTCACGAAGTTAGATGTTTCAGAGCCTAGTCGAGTTCTAGCTTGTGTGATTTCTCGATCTTCTTTATATGATCTTGTTAGAGAGCGTCAGTATGACAACCCCCATTTGCTTGTCCTAAATGACACGGTTCAGCACGGTGATACCAAGGAGGTTAATATTGGAGATTATGGGGTGTTGCGGATGTAGGGTCGAATTTGTGTGCCTAATGTAGATGGGTATGAGTTGATTCTTGAGGAGACCCATAATTTGTGGTATTCCATTCATCTGGGTGCCACAAAGATGTATCGGGGCTTAAGGCAACACTATTGGTGGAGAAGAATGAAGAAGGATATAGTGGAGTTTGTAGCTCGGTGCTTGAACTGTCAACAGGTGAAGTACTAGCATCAGAGGCTGGGTGGTTTGCTTTAGAGACTTGGTATTCGGAGCTCAGGAGGACCCAACAGGTTTTATGCTATGAGGAGGCGTCAAAAGTTGTAGGCTTCTTCAGATGTGGTTACAGGTATATTGACTGTCCAATCTCATGATGTACATGCTTTTGCTGATCCCGGTTCCACTTTGTCATATGTCAAATCCTTATGTAGCTATCGAATTTGGGATAGAGCCGGAACAACCTTATGAGCCATTTTCTGTATCTACTATTTAAAACGAACGTATCATTCGTGAAACCTCTTTATCATAATTATCTTACTTACAACCTCTTGAGGCATTGGATTCTATAATGACTTCTTTGAATTGAGTTATAATCCTAGGGTAATACTTCCTACTTTCTTTCCTAAATTCTCAACAAGGGACTATACCTGATGAATTTCTTACAGAACCTTTCCGATCAAATGGATAATATCTTCTAACTTATACTTATACATGCACCATCGTAATGTTTACCTATGTGGTATCAAATCCAATGTAAGGCATCCTAGTGTTGAGATCCTTCTCAAGCCACTCTTTCTCTCTTCGATGTATGTGACTCATATGGTTTGAACAGTCACTTTACTCCTTTTGTGAATAATATCATGAAGTTTTTTCACTGTCTAGTAACATGGGAGCATATCTCAGTACGTATCATATGTGTACATATCAATTGAAAAAGGGTCCACTTGTCCGCATAAAGTTTTCGAGAAATTTGAGATTTATCACAAATTCGTCACAGGAAGATCTTGTTGTTTGCCCATCTCAGTATGACTTTCATGTCCACCTAAATAGTCTCACAGTAAGTAGCTCACTTTGTACCTAGTATTGTAGTCTTCCATGAAGTGGCCTGGTATTGCAGTCTAAGAGTTATTATGGTAGAAACATGTCTATCTCATAGAAAAATGTTCAACTTCCTTTTCATCCTCATAGGCTTGTCGCATAGATTCCTTGTGCTAATTAGTGTTAAGAGCATAATGCAACTTTATGTATTTTGAAACACATATCACATTCAAGGTACCGTAATATTATCATTTCAAATTAAACAATATTTCCCTACACTCAAGTAGGTAACTGGTGTCACGTACTTGACTATTCCTCCTTAAGGATTTTTATTGTTGATATACTAGTTAACTCTATGCCTTATTTGTCGAATTAATGATGTCATCACTGTGATTAATCTTGTCAGCGTTATTAATATTAAGCTTCATGTATCTTAGGATATATAACCTCATGAAATACTCTACTCAGCACATTGATGGATTCTTGAATAATTCCAGCCAAACCCCGAACCCCATTGTTCCTCCTTGTATTAAATCTATGGGGGTTGAAAGTTGAAACATGTCAAAGAAGAAGCATCATCCCGTGATCAAATATATGGGATAGGAAATATTATCGTCATATTCATGCTAGTACATCTTAGAGTAAATGTTGGAGGTCGCCAAAGGTTTAGTTTGGGTGTTCGGTATAGAGATTTAGAGTTGAAGAAAGGGAACGGGTTATTATAAATATTTTCTCCATGAGGATGTTATGTGAACTTCTAATAAGGGTAAAGTATATGTAGTCACATTAGGCCTTATGAAATCGGGAAGGAAATATGCCAAACTATGAGTATGATGTTTCCCTATTATTGTCCTCTATGTACCTGGTGTTTCATGTGACTGTTTCTAAGAAGGTAGTGGAGGTGAAGTAAATGGATAATTGGCCTATGAGAGGTACTTAATTGTCATCCTTGTTAAATAAGTCTGGGAGTTGAGATTGCCTCCGTGAATGTGTTATGGCGAAGTCTGTGAGTCGAGGAGCCCACCGCGAAGGCCGAAATTGTTAGGGAAATAAAATGTTCCAACTTGGTTGTATAGTCAAATAATTGTGGGTCGAAAGGTATTTTCTGTGTTATGATTTAAATAGGTGCAACTCATGTCCAGGTATCAATTTTGATAATATAATGCTTGTAGTGTTGAGATTAGTGTTGTTGATATACATTGTGATACTTTGTCGAGTTGTGGATATGTTGTTAGGATGGTTTTGGTGATTCTCTGGCAGGTGGATAGGCCCAATTATAAAGGAAACTCTGCCGAAAGTTTTGGACAATTTAGGAGTTAGTCAAAATTTTGGGAACTTGAGGTGTGTGAGAAAAGAGTTAAGTTATGTTCAGTGTTGGGGTCGACTCTACTCCTCATTCGAGGACGAATGATCCTAAGTGGGGGGAAATGTAGCACCCCGGAAAATTTTGAAGTACTTAAGCGCTATTAAGGAAATTGATGGGTGCTAATTATATTATTTTATGTGTAGATGAGGGCTATTAATATGATGGATATCCATTGGATATGATAATAAGTATACGCGGCATATTATAAACTATGTGGGGTCTAAGGAAACGCCTAAGTCTAAGCCAAATTTGAAAATTACATGATAGACCAAAGTTCCAAATGAGTACGCACAAGACCAAACTTTGGACGAGCGTATATACGTATATGTAAGGAGTTATGTCATTAAAAACCTATCGAATAAAAGATCTTCAAGTCTAGTTTCTAACGCTTTAAACCATTCATCATTTGGACACTCCTACAAGACGTTATGACCAAATTACCAAACGCTGGCAGAATGTGTCACTACCGCGCCGCCCCATGCGGCGCGCCTTTGGGGATTTCCAGAACACTTCAAAATTTCGTTTCTAGGTACATTTTTCACTACCGCGCCATGCCCCAAGGCACCCCATGCGGCGCGGCTGTGCAAATTTCGAGGTTTTTACAACCCGGCCCCATTTTAATAAATAGCCTTTGGGGGTTTATTTGGGACGATGTTTTGGTGAGTCTAGAGAGAGGTGAGAGCATTGTAGAGAGAGAAGGAGAAAACCTAACCGCCCAATCATTCAATCTTGCACCAATCTTCAAGAATCAAGAAAGTCAATCAGTAGATTATCCTTCATCCGGGTAAGTCCTACTTCTAAGCTTTCATACAAGAGGTTATGAGTTCAAATATATTGTAGGGTTGGAAATAGGCCATGCATGTGACACAAAGCTGTAGTATGTGGGGTTAATGAACCATTTTGGGTAGTTTCTTGTTGAAATTGGTTGAGGGATGAAAGGATCTCCATTGTAGAGCCTTGTGGTCTATTTTGCATGTTAGGTGTTTGACAAAATTCCTAAGAGAGTTACATCATGGAAATCCTTCTAATTATTAATCGATTTTCACTGTCTTCCTATAGATTATTATTGCTAGAAGTGTTGGGGTGTTGTAGTAACTTAAGGAAAGCTCGGACAAGGTAAGTTGGCTAAACTTTCTCTCTTATAATCGAATTCCATAATGTTCCCGTGAGTTTCAAAGTATGGGTTGCGTATTAAAATGTTATGGCTTTGAATCGTGTTTCAAATGAAAACTAGATGCCAAATTTTGTGGGATAAACTCGATATGTTTAAGGCTCTAAATTGCCCATATGTGTACCTAAAGTCTTGATTAAAAATGACTTGTTGTTGATAATCTATAAAGATGCTTGAAAATGAAATAAGTGAATTGGGGATATAGAGTGTGGCCAACGTGCCAAGAATTTAAGTTATGATTGTGGCTAGTAGTGCAAATGAAATGAGAGGATGCGATAAAGAATTTGAAATGAGCTTCGACTCAATTGTTCAAAAATAATTTAGAAAATAGAATTGCCTAAAAGCTTTTGTACTCAATTCATGCCCATAAGTGGCTTCTTTAACTAATGCTTTGCTTTATGAATATATCTAGTATGATTCGAGTTCTTACATACTCATGTGTTGAAATTGTACATTGTCATTTATGGGGAAGTGTATTGTAAGAATAAATAGTGTATTGATTGTTTATGATTTTGATGTGTGTTTCTATTGCTGGTTGGTATGCACCATTCTTTGGGAAGAAACCTTTGTGTTTAAAGTTCCGATTATAAATGGATTTGAAGTATATGATTTCTGAAATATTCTGTGTGTTGATATTTGATGGTGGTCCTTGAAAATAAAAGATGTGAAAGTGTGGAACATGAAATACGGCCACCGTGCCAGGAATAAAGAATCTTGTGAATGACCAAATGAGCCAAGGAAATATTGTTATTGTGAGTAACTGGAAATACTAATGAGAATTTATACAACGTGAAAGAGGTTGAGGTGAGAACAATTGTATTTATGTTACCTTTGTGTGCAAATCAAATAATAAGAATGTTTTTGGGAGTATCATTGGCAAAACCGAGGAAGGGTGGGTCAAAAGGCCCACACCTGAAACTACATGTGTCGGTGTTGGGATGGATTGTAATTATTACCCTTAATTGGGATGAAACTGGTAATAGCTATGAATTGGAAGAGTCAACCCACACGGCATATGTGGAAAGGTGGCCTAGCTGATCGGGTGGAGATCGGACGCCATGTTGCACACATGGTGGTACTACTCTTGGTAACAACTTTCTTTCGCATCACATGCCAAACCACATTTTTCGTGGGGAGATGGCCTAGACGATCGAGCGTGATAGGACTCCATGCTAACAAAGACGGTGCTATATCGGTGCTAATGATCTCCCAACCAAAACTATATATTATTTTCGTATTTTGAAAATTGTTATGTTTCAATTGGGCATTTGGATATAGTTGATTGTGACTTGTTGTTTCTATGGGTTTCCTTTTCTTATATGGTCATTCTATTTTGAAAGTGGACTTTTAGCTTTACATACTAGTTCTATTCGACAGTACTAACATCCCTTTTGTCAGGGGCGCTGCATCTTTAATGGATGCAGGTGGTTCCACAACAGGCGGCATTGATCTGTGATAGCGGCACACTCTCTTCAGCTGACTTGGTGAGCCCCTTTCATTTCGGGGTCATGTATCTTTTGTTTCTCATGTACTGTGTTTTGAGATATAGCCGTGGCCTTGTTACCGGTATTTCCATATTACTCTTCAGTTATACTTAGAGGCTCCGTAGACAGGTTGCGTATGGTGTTTGATGTTAGGAATCGAATTAGAACTGTTGGTATTTGGCAACATGTTTTTCATTTAATCAATAAACTCATACTATTTTGGAAATATTGAATGATGTTGTTAATGGGAATGAAATGGAAGTGGTTAATGAAATATTTTTAGTATTTGATTAACGGAGTACATCTCCTCTTTATTTAGGTATAAATTTGGGTAGAATGAAATCTAACAGGCTTGCTCAGTCGGGTTTACTTGGTTTAGCACTGGCCGTGTTCTCCGAGTTTGAGCCGTGACAAACTTTGTATCACAACCTATATGTGAGGTAACGAGTACCAATGTGCTATTATTGGGTTAAAGCATGCGGGTGGAAATTATTTCTTTGTATTATATTGTTCCATTAATTATGATATCCATGTGTAGGTTATATTATTACTTCTTTGATTATTCATTTAGTATTTATTTCTTATTTCAAAGTTGTTGAATATTTTTGGAAGTTGAAGTTTGATATCATGGCACCATATTTGAAGTTAAATTATTCTTCGCATTGTTTATTATTCGAATTCATATTATTATTATTACATGGTGAGGAAGAGAGTAAAAGCACGAAGGGTGATGCAGTGCCATTTTATGTCATTGATTTAACTGATTTTCGGTTTTGGTGATTTACTTGGTTAGTTCGTGATTTCATACTTGTCGTATTCATTATATCTTCCCCTCTTCGCATGTTCCCTCCCAGTTAGTATGTTATCATTCTTTGTTATTATTGCTGCTTTATATATACTTGTACATGTTTATTTACGTAGGTGTCTTGTCATAGACTCCTAACTACCTCGTCGAGGTTCGGCTCGACACATACAGAGTACATTGGGTCGGTTGTACTCATACTACACTTCAGTACTTCTTGTACAGATACTAGTATTGGTCCCAGCGGTGCGTGAGGTACATCAGCTCAGATCTTTTTATACGGAGACTCAAGGTAGATCTTCTGGCATCCACGGACCTTGAAGTCCCCATCCATTTCCCACTTTTACTGTTTATTTCTTTTGAAACAGTTGTATTTATTTCAGACCTTGTTTGTACACTTCTAGTTGCTTGTGTACTCGTGACTCTAGATTTCTGGGAGTAGATATTATCATGAGGTTTATATCAGTATTGTGTTAGACTTGGCTTTTATTTCTCGTTGAATATCATTATTGTGTTTTTAACTATTAAAATTGGTTAATTAATTATTTCACACCAGCTTGCCTAGCAAGTGGATGTTAGGTGCAATCACGACCCCGAGGTTGGGATTCCGGGTCGTCACAAGTTGGTGTCAAAGCACTAGGTTGCTTAGGTCTTACGAGTCATGAGCAAGCTAAATAGAGTCTGGAGGATCGATACAGAGACGCCTGTACTTATCTTCTAGATGCTATAGAGTTTTAGGAAAATTTCACTTTGTTCTTTCCCTATCGTGCGATTTTATTCTATCATTGATATTTGAATCATTCTATTCTTGTACTCTCGCAGATTGTGAGAATATGCATAGCATCTACAACCGAGATGGAGCTGGAGCCCTCTGTTGGAGCAACTACCAGGGGTAGAGGTCGAGGCCGAGGTTGAGCCAGAGGCTGAGGCTGAGGCAGAGCTCAGCCTAGAGCTTGAGCTGTTGCACCCACAGCGGAGCCTCAGTTTTATCAGGAGGAAGAGATCCCAACTCAAACCATACCAGTTGGACCAGCTTAGGTCCCGAAGGGATTTATAGCCATTCCAGTGCTTCAGGACACTCTAGTTCACTTGGTGGGCCTGATGGAGAGTGTGGCCCAGACCAGTGCATTTTCGGTGGCACTAGTCGTCGCTTAGGCTGGAGGAGGAGCACAGACACCCGCTACTCACACTCCAGAGAAAATGAATCCTATATATTAGACTCCAACGATCCATCCAGTTGGGATAGTTCAGTCGGTTGTTGTTGCACAAACCGGGGAGAGGCCCGCAATGTCTACTGAAGGATTGATGCGATTGGACAAGTTCACAAAGCTCTTCCTTATTCACTTTAGTGGTGTACCTTATGAGGACCCACATGAATACTTGGACTGTTGCCATGAGGTGTTGGATAACATGGGTATGGTTGAGACCAATGAGGTTCAACTTTGCAGTGTTCCAGATGACCGGTTCTGCCAAAAGATAGTGAGAGATTATGTATTGACTAGACCAGTTGGTTAACCTTCACTTACTTGGGATCAGTTTTCACAACTGTTTCTAGAGAAGTTTATTCCTTTCACTCTGAGAGATGAGTTTTGCAGGCAGTTTGAGCGCCTTTAGCAGGGTGGCATGACAGTTACCCAGTATGAGACCCGATTTGTGGACCTAGCTCACTATGCGGTTATCTTACTCCCTACTGAGAGGGACAGAGTGAGGAGATTCATTGATGGAATCACTTTCAGTATTAGTCTACAGATGGCCAAGAATACCGGAGATGGTATTTCTTTTCAGAAGTCCGTAGAGATTGCTAGACGGATCGAGTTGGTTCATGGTTAGGAGAGGGGGTCGGTATCAGATAGGAGGCCTTGTCATTTTGGTGGTTTCAGTGGTGCCTCGTCTGGAGGAAGGGGTAATTTTGGTAGAGTTCATCCTCCTAGGCCATTTCACTCAGCGCTCCAGGTATCCCACAGTGCTTCGGGTTGTCGTAATACTTATGTACACATCCTGAGCAGCTAGCCTACAATACACCATCAACTCCTATTATTGCACCTCCAATCCAAAGTTATCAGGTGATTATCTAGGCCGATAGGGCCAGTTCTAGAGTCAACAGTTATAGCAGCCGAGGGCTTGTTATACTTGTAGAGATCTGAGGCACCTTTCTAGGTTTTTCCCCAAGTCACAAGGCAGCATGCTACAACACAGTTATTGTACCATGGTTCCGGCACTGATTTCTTCGTTGCCCGCTCTGCTAGCTAGAGGCGGGGGTCAGGCTTCCAGAGGTGGAGGTTAGGCCATTAGATGTGGAGGTCAGGCCATTACAGATTGAGGTCACCCAACAAGAGGTCGTTCGAGAGGCGGAGGTTAGAGTGGTGGGGCTTAGACCCCAAATTTATGCATTCCCAGCTCGACCTGAAGCCGAGTTATATGACAGTGTTATCATAGGTATTGTTCCAGTTTTCTATAGAGATGATTCAATTCTATTTGATCTGGGCTCTGCTTATTCCTACGTGTCATCCTATTTTGCTTCATATCTGGTTGTGCCTCATGATTATTTGAGTGCTCATGTACATTTATCCATGCCTGTGGGAGATTCTATTATTGTAGACCGTATTTATCGCTCGTGCGTGATTACTATTGGGAGTCTTGAGACTATTGTAGACCTCCCACTTATTGATATGGTAGACTTTGATGTTATTTTGGGCATGGATTGGCTCTCACTTTATCATGCTATATTAGACTGTCACGCCAAGATGGTGACCTTAGCCATGTTGGGGTTGCCTCGATTAGATTGGAGGGGGACTCCTGGCCATTCTACTAGAAGGGTTATTTCATATGTGAAGGCTCGGCGTATGATCGAGAAGGGATATCTAGCTTATTTGGCCTATATTTGTGATTCTAGTGTGGAGGTTCCTTCCATTGTTTCAATACTATTTGTGCGTGAGTTTCCCGAGGTGTTTCATGCAGATTTGCTGGGGATGCCACCAGATAGAGATATCAACTTGTGTATTGAATTGGCTCCGGGCACTCAGCCCATTTCTATTCCACCATACTGTATGGCCCTGCCAAAGTTTAAGGAACTAAAGGATCAGTTGCAAGATTTTCTTGATAAGGGATTCATTAGACCTAGTGTCTCGCCCTAGGTTGCACCTGTGTTGTTCGTGAAGAATAAGGATGGTTCGAGGAGTATGTGTATAGACTATCGGCAGTTGAACAAAGTCACTATCAAGAACAAGTATCCGTTGTCGAGGATTGATGACTTATTTGATCAACTTCAGGGTGCTAAAGTATTTTCAAAGATTGATTTGAGATCTGTCTACCATCAGATAAATATCAAGGCATTAGATTTCCCTAAGATAGCTTTTCGGACCCGGTATGGGAATTATAAGTTTCTAGTGATGTCATTTGATTTGCAATATGCCCCAGCATCATTCATGGAATTGATGAATAGGGTATTTAAGCCTTTTTGGATTCTTTTGCGATCGTATTCATTGATGATATTTTGATCTACTCCCACAGTCGAGAGGAGCATGAGTAGCATCTTCAGGTTGTACTTCAGACTCTGAGAGATAGTCAGTTGTATGCCAAGTTTTCAAAGTATGAATTTTGGTTGGATTCGGTTGCCTTTTTTGGACATTTTGTATCGGCCGAGGGCATAAAAGTGTATCCTAAGAAGACTGAGGCAGTTCAGAACTGGCCTATACCTAATTCAGCTACAGAGATTCGGAGATTCCTAAGTTTGGCGGGTTATTATCATCGGTTCTTGGAGGGGTTTTCATCCACTGTAGCCCCATTGACTAGATTGACCCAGAAAGGTTCCCCATTCAGGTGGCCCAATGAGTGTGAGTTGAGCTTTCAGAAGGTCAAGACTACTTTAACTACAGCCCCAATGTTGGTGCTACCCACAACTTCAGGATCCTACATGGTGTATTGTGATGCATCGCGTATTAGGCTCGGAGCAATATTGATACAGGATGGCAGGGTGATTGCAGTTGAATATTCATGAGAACAATTACCGTGTTCGTGACTTAGAGTTGGCAGTCATTATTCATGAATTGAAGATTTGGAGGAATTACCTCTACGGTGTGTCGTATGAGGTATTCACAGATCATCGGAGTCTACAGTATTTTTTCAAGCAACAGGATCTCAACTTGAGGCAATGGAGGTGGTTGGAGTTGTTTAAAGATTATTATATTACCATTTTGTATCATATTGGGAAGGCCAATGTGGTGGTCGATGCCTTGAGTAGAAAGGCTGTGAATATGGGTAGCCTTACATATATTCCAGTTGGTGAGAGACCGCTAGCCTCATATTTTAAGGATTTGGCCAATCAGTTCGTGAGGTTAGATATTTTGGAGCCTAGTTAGGTTCTATCTTGCACAGTCTCTTGGTCTTCTTTGTATGACGGATCAGAGAGCGTCAGTATGACGACTCCTATTTGCTTGTCCTTAAGGACATAGTGCAACACAGTGGTGCCCAGATGGTTTCTATTGGAGATGATGGGGTGTTGCGTATGTAGGGGCGGATTTGTGTGCCCAATGTGGATGTGCATAGTAAGTTGATTCTTGAGGAGGCCCACAGTTCACGGTATCCCATTTATTCGGGTTCTGCCAAGATGTATCAGGATTTGAGGTAGCATTATTGGTGTATAAGAATGAAGAAAGATATAGATGCACATGTGTCTCGATGTTTGAATTGCCAGCATGTAACGTAAGAACATCAGAGATCTGGCAGTTTGCTTTAGAGACTTGAGATTCCCGAGTGGAAGTGGGTGCATATTACCATAGATTTCTTTGTTGGGCTCCCACGGACTTCGAAGAAATTTGATGTAGTATGGGTCATTGTGGACAGATTGACCAAGTCGGCACATTTCATTCCAGTGGCAGCTGCCTATTCTTCACAGCGGTTGGGTGAGATCTATATCTGCGAGATTGTTTGTCTTCACGGTGTGCCAGTGTCCATTATTTTTAATTGGGGTACGCAGTTTACATCGCACTTTTGGAGGACCGTACAGTGTGAGTTAGCCATACGGGTTGATTTGAGTAGAACATTTCACCCCTAGACGGACGGACAGTCCGAGCGCACCATTCAGATATTGGAGGATATGCTTCGCGTCTGTGTTATGGATTACAAGGGTTCTTGGGTTTATTTCTTACATCTTGCGGAGTTTGCCTACAACAACAGCTACCAATTGAGTATTCAGATGGCTCCTAATAAGGCATTATATGGGAGGCGATGTCGTTCTCTAGTTGGTTGGTTTGAGCCGGGAGAGGCTCGGTTGTTGGGTACCGATTTAGTTCAAGATGCCTTGGTAAAGGTCAAGATGATTCAAGATCGACTTTGTACAGCTCGATCTAGGCAGAAGAGTTATGCTGATCGGAGAGTTCGTGATGTTGCATTCATGGTTGGAGAGAGGGTTTTGCTCCGGGTTTCACCCATGAAGGGTGTGATGAGGTTTGGGATGAAGGGCAAGTCGAGCCCTAGGTATAACGGACCCTTTGACATTCTTGAGACAGTTGGTGAGGTGGCCTACAAGCTTGCATTGCCACCTAGCTTATCATTAGTTACCCGATGTTCCGTGTGTTCATGCTTCGGAAGTATTACAGTTATCCATCCCATGTATTATATTTCAGCTCAGTCCAATTGGACTGGTGAAAAGGTGTGGGTATCTACTCCGCATGTCGGACTCGGACTCCCACATAGCGGCCTCGATCGGCTGACCTCTCAAATACACTCTAACAGAAGGATAACTCTTAGACCTCAACTTTCGGACCTGCCGTGCTAGAATGGCCACCGACTCCTTCTCGTAAGTCAAATAAAATGGGAACTAGAACATGTAATAGCAACTACGACTAAATGCATGAGAATAAATCAATGATGGAAAGAATAGCATGTAACAACAACTACTAATATATGCATATAAGAGTAACCTCGACAATGGGAACTAGAACTTGTAATAACAACTTTAATTAAAGCATGTAACAACAAACTTGACAACAAAAGATAGACCAAATAATAACTTCAATTGAATGCTTATAAGTAACCTAAGAGTCGAAACCGCTCAATTTTCACATATAAGCCAGTGTACACACTCGTCACCTCATGTACATGTCTTTCACATAATTCAAATAGTACAATCAACCCAATCCTAAAGGGTAGTCCCCAGCATAAAGTTAGGCAGCATACTTACCTCAACTAGGCCAAATCAACACTCAAAAATAGATTTTCCCTTAAAATTTGCCTCCACACAGGTCAAATTTAAAAATGACTTAATATCATCAAACAGTGCAAGAGAAACCAATTACGAGTAATAAAGCTATGATCTTTACACAATTTTCTAAAAGTCAATAAAAGTCAACCACGGGCCCGCCCAGTCAAAACCCGAGTCTAAGGGTAGATCTCGACTACTCATAACCCCACGAGTCCATATATGTGTTTTATTTTCAACTCCGAGTCCAATTCGACTCTCAAATCTCATATTTTCATTTTTTCAAAACATAGGATAATTTTCCTAAATATTCTCTTAGACTCTCACTAATTTAATTTTAAATCTCATACATAATCATGTACTATAATTGAAAATTGATCAAAATCACCTACCCGATTGTTGTAGGTAAAAATCCCTCCTACCGAGTCTAGGATTCCAAAATATGAAAATGAGACCAAATCCCATTTTTCCAGCCCTTATGTTCAGGTGCAGAAGTCGCAATTGCGACCCTAGGTTCGCAATTGCGAACCCTCGCAAATGCGAAGCATAGCTCGCAAATGCGGCGCTTGATAGCCCAGGAAGAAGTTGCAAATGTGACACTGACTTGACATTTGCAAAGTCTTTCCCTCTCACAAATGCGAACCTACCCATCCTAGGCCTTTCTTTGGAATTACGAGTAAGGCATCACTAATGCGATACCTGCCCCTCCCTGCCTACTTCGCAATTGCGAGGCTGGTGCTCGCAATTGCGATAAATAGAGCACAAGCACACCAGCGACCCAAAGATGAATTCAAACCAATCCGAAACTCACCCGAGCGCTCGGGGCTCCACACCAAATATCCACACAAGTCAAAAAATATCATACATACTCGCTCGCGCGATCAAAACACAGAAATAACATCTGGATCCCTGAATCGGACATCAGAACGCATGAAATTCAAAAGAAAAACTCAAGAACCTCTAGAATCACAACCAAGAGTCTAAATCCCATCGAACCAACTCCGAATTACACCAAATTTTGCACACAAGTTCCAAATAGAAAAACATACCTATTCTAAGTCACAAAACAAAATTCTGAATCCGATAGCCATAAAGTCAACTTACGGTCAAACCTAAGATAATTCATAAATCTCAAATTGCCAACTTTTGGCGACACAATTCAAATCAACCTAGGGACATCCAAATTCAATTACGAGCATAAACTCAAGTCCCAAATCACGATACGAACCCATAGAAGATATCAAAACATCGTTTCGGGGTGGTTTTCACAAAAATCAAATCTCAGTCAACATTTCCAACTTAAGCTTCAAAACTGAGAACCAAAGGGTCAAAATCATTCCAGAACTTCCCCAAAACACAGCTAACCATCCCATAAAACTAAACATAGACATATAGGAAGCTTAAAAATTGGAAACGAGGCTCCAATACATAAAAAGACCGGTCGGGTCGATAAATTCTCCCCCTCTTAAAACAAATGTTCCTCCTCGAACGTGCATAGAGACATACCTGGAGTGCCAAAAGCTTGAGGATGATGACTCAACATGTCGTGCTCGGTCTCCCAGGTCGCCTCCTCGATCGGTTGACCCCTCCATTGAACCTTCACTGAAGCAATGTTCTTTGATCTAAACTTCCGAACCTACCTGTCCAAGATAGCCACCGGCTCCTCAACATAAGTCAAATCCTTATCCAATTGGACTGAGCTAACATCTAATACATGTGATGGATCACCATAATACTTCCGGAGCATGGAAACATGGAATACCGGGTGAACTCTCGATAAGCTGGGTGGTAATTCAAGTCTTTAGGCCACCTCACCAACTTTATCAAGGATCTCAAAAGGGCCAATATACCTAGGGCTCAACTTACCCTTGTTCCCGAGCCTTATCACACCCTTCACGGGTGAAACTCTGAGCAACACACTCTCTTCCAACATAAATGCTACATCACGAGCCCTCTGATCAGCATAACTCTGATGCCTGGACTGTGTTGTACGAATCCGATCCTAAATCAACTTGACTTTCTCCAAGGCATCCTGAACCAAATCAGTGCCCAATAACCTAGCCTCCCTCGGCTCAAACCAACCCACTGGAGAACGACTCCGCCTCCCATAGAAGGTCTCACAAAGAGCTATTTGAATTCTCGATTGGTAGCTGTTGTTGTAGAAAACTCTGCAAGAGGTAGGAGCTGATCCCATGAACCACCGGAATCCATAACACAGGCACATAGTATGTCCTCCAAGATATGAATGGTGCGCTCGGACTGCCCGTCCATTTGGGGATGAAATGTCGTGCTCAGCTCAACTTATGTGCCTAACTCATGCTGCATGACTCTCGAGAAATGCAATGTGAATTGCATGCCTC
This sequence comes from Nicotiana tabacum, assembly GCF_000715075.1. Lineage (NCBI taxonomy): Eukaryota > Viridiplantae > Streptophyta > Magnoliopsida > Solanales > Solanaceae > Nicotiana > Nicotiana tabacum. The sequence continues at coordinate 111,302,813 of NC_134083.1, forward strand.
GATCGGAGATAATAGACACCGGCACACCATGAAGACGAATAATCTCATGAATAAAGATCTGATCCAGCTGCTCTGAAGAGTAGGTAGTCACAACCGGAATGAAGTGTGTAGACTTGGTCAGTCTGTCCATAATAACCCACACTGCATCAAATTTCCTCAAGATCCGTGGGAGTCCAACAATGAAATCCATGGGATACGCTCCCACTTTCACTCTGGAATATTAAGTTTATGAAGCAAACCGCCCGATCTCTGATGCTCGTACTTCACCTGTTGATAGTTCAAATATCGAGCCACATACTCCACAATATGTTTCTCCATTCTTCTCTACCAGTAGTGTTTCCTCAAATCCTGGTACATCTTCACGGGACCCGGATGAATGGAATACCGCAAACTGTGGGCCTCCTCAAGAATCAACTCACGCAACCTATCCACATTGGGCACACAAATCCAGCCCTCCATTCTCAACACCCCATCATCTCCAATAGAAACCTACTTGGCATCACCGTGTTGCACCGTGTCCTAAGGACAAGCAAGTTGGGATCATCATACTGATGCGCTCATACAAAGACGACCAAAACACCACGCAAGCAAGAACCCAACTAGGCTCCAAAACATCCATCCTCATAACCCGATTGGCCTAAGCCTGGACATCTGATGCTAATGGTCTCTCTCCAACCTGAATATAAGCAAGACTATCCATGCTCTTAGACTTCCTACTCAAAGCATCGGCCACCACATTGGCCTTCGCGTGAGGATATAGAACGGTGATATCATAGTCCTTTCACAACTCTAGCCACCTCCGCTGCCTCAAGTTTATGTCCTTTTTCTTAAACAAGTGTTGTAGAATCCGATGATCGGTGAATACGTCACAAGACATGCTGTAGAGATAGTGCCTCCAAATCTTCAATGCATGAACAATGGCCGCCAACTCTAAATCATGTACTAGGTAGTTCATCTCATGGGGCTTCAACTGACAGAAGCATAAGTAATCACTCTACCCTCCTGTATGAAGACACACCTAATGCCAATCCGCGAAGCATCACAATAAACTGTAAATGAACCCGATGCTGAAGGCAAAACAAGAATTGGAGTTGTGGTCAAGGCAGTCTTGAGCTTCTAAAAGCTCTCGTCATACTCGTCAGACAACCTGAATCGGGCAGCCTTCTGAGTCAATCTGGTCAATGGAGTTGCGATGGATGAAAACCGCTCTACAACACGGTGATAATAACCAGCCAAACCTAGAAAACTTCAGATCTCAGTAGCAGAAAATGGTCTGGGCTAACTCTAAACTACCTCCACCTTCTTCGGATCCACCTTAATCCTCTCACTAGATAACACATGACCGAAAAATGTCACCTAATCAACCCAAAACTCACATGTGGAGAATTTAGCATATAGTTTCTTCTCCCTCAAGGTCTAGAGCACGATCCTCAAGTGTTGCTCATGATCCTCCCACCTGCGAGAATAAACAAAAATATCGTCAATGAACACAATGACAAAAGAATCAAGATATGGCTGGAATACACCATTCATTAGGTGCATAAAGGCTGATGCGGCGTTGATCAGCCCAAATGACATCACCAAAAACTCATAGTGACTATAGCAAGTCCTGAAAGCAGTCATCGGAATATCTTAATCCCGAATCTTCAATTGATGGTACCCCGATCTCAAATCAATCTTCAAGAATACCAGAGCATCCTGAAGCTGGTCGAAATTATCAAATACGGCAGTAGGTACTTGTTCTTGACTGTAACTTTCTTCAGCTGCCTATAATCAATACACATATGTCACGGCCCAAAATTCCACCTTAAGGATCGTGATGGCACCTAGTCTTTAAGACTAGGTAAGCCTAACACATGCTGAGATTTTTGCAACATAACAACTAAGCTATTGTTTTAGACTGATAAATAGCATAATAAAGCCAAAAATGGAACAACTGTAACATAAATCCCAAAATCTGTAGTGCAGAGTCATAAGCTCTAGTGAGAGTAACTAATAACATCAAATACATCACTATTTCGAATAAAGGTAAACATAAATGAAGTAAGGCTCCAGAAGGTGACTTCGAGGCCTGCGAACCAATTGACAGGTATACCTTGATGTCTCCATAGCGAATCTTCAACAGCTAACTAATGACCAGCTAGTTTCAAGGTACCTCGATCTGCACAAAATGTGCAAAAGTCTAGCATGAGTACACCACAGCGGTACCCAATAAGTATCAAGACTAACCTCAGTGGAGTAGTGATGAGATTCAAGTCAAGATACCTACTAGGTATAATAATCTGTGCAAAATATTAATATAAAGCTAATAGAGGAACAAATATCAATGTAAAGCAAAACATGGAAAGAATAATAATATAACACTAGCAATGAGAAGTAGAAACAACAAATAGCAACAACGAGTTAACAGGTGATAACGCAACAAGTAATCAGAACACAGTTAAAGTACTAGTGAAAACAATTAAGGAAAGCAATGATAACCAAATAATCAACCGTTCTATCACATGGGTTTGCACAAGAATCACCTCGAGGTACCACACATCATAATCACAACTCACGAGACCCAAATCAAGAATCATAATCACATTGCATCTCGTGCCCACATTTTCAATCATAACCGCACGGATATCTCACGTGTTGCACGGACAACTTACGTGTCAATACCATTAATACCTCAGATCTGCACGGACAACTGACGTACCATTAGCTACAATACCTCATATCCGCACGGATAACTCACATGCCTATAGTAACAGTATCTCATATCCGCATGGACAACTCACGTGCCAATAGTAACAACATCACATATCTGCATGAACAACACACATGCCACCAATCAAATCCTCACATAGAAGGCAGGTATACAAGAATATTACATGATCAATAAATATAAAGATTCATACTCCTTGACTAATATAGGTGACATGTTACGGTGTATGCTTGTACAAGTATACTATCACAGCTCAAGACAGCAGGTAAAATCAGAGACACCGAGTAGCACATTGGAAACAACACAAAAACACCCATAATATGCATGACACACACAAAATAATCACACCATCACACAAATATCATCAATAACAATGCCCCAGGCCATCACAAATCATCTCCGACATAGCCCCCTGTCTCGCCGCATGTACAACAATAAAGTAAATGCCCGCCTTGTCTCGCCACACGCGCATCAATAATTATCCAACCTTGTCTTGCCATATGCGCAAACTCGATATATATATATCCCATACACACACATATGTGTGTGTGTATATATATATATATATATATATATGTATATATATAGCCGCCTTGTCATGTTGCATGTGCAATATCAATAATAACAATAGGACAGACCACTCACGTGCAAACACCCCGACAAGCCCCTCAACAATTCCACATATGCCAAAAACACAACAACACAACATAAAAACTCACACCACATGTACCCATATTCCATAACAACAATACCGATACCACAACAATATAAAGTCCATGGCTCAACAACACTAAGTACAACAACAACAATAACATGAGAGTACAAAAATTAAATCAACACAAGAATTACAACAACATAATGAAACAGAAGAATAAACACAACAATGAAAGAGATAACATGTAATAATGACTTCAAATGAGAATAACTCAACAATAAAGAGGTAACATGACAATAAAATAGGTAACAACTTCAATTAAAGAATATAAGAGTAGGCTTGACAATGAAAGATAGAACACGTAGCAACAACTTCAACTAAATGCATGTAAGACACCTAAGAGTCTAAACCGGTCAATTTCCACATATAAGGTCATGTACACACTCATCACCTCGTGTACACGTCTTCCACATAATTCAAATAGTACAATTAAATCCAATCTTACGTGGTAGGTTCCCCCACACTTAATTAGGCAAGATACTTACCTCAACTAGGCCAAATCAACACTCAAAAATAGCTTTTACTTTAAACTTCACTCTGCTCAGCTCAAATCTAACCAAAATCGACTTAATAATATCAAATAATGCAAGAGAAACCAATTCCAATAAATAAAGTTTAGATCTTTACACAATTTCCCAAAAGTCAACAAAAGTCAACCGCAGGATCGCCTAGTCAAAACCCGACTCCAAGGGTAGATCTTGACTACCCATAACCCGATGAGTATGTATATGTGTTTTGTTTTCAAATCCAAGTCCAATTCGACTCTCAAATCTTAAATTTTTATTTTTCAAAACATAGATAAAATCCCCCAAAACTTCCCTTCAAATCTCATGATTTAGATGTTAAATCTCATATATAATCATGTAATATAATTATAAATTGGTCATAATCACTTACCCAATAGTCGTATGTGAAAATCCCTCCTCTAAATTGCCTCCTACCAAGTCTAGGGATAAAAATATTATTAAATCAAGCTAAGTCCTGTAATTCAACCCTTATGTTTAGTTGCAGAAGTCGCATTTGCAAACTTGGGTTCGCAAATGGGAAGACTGTAAATGCGACCGATAGTTCACAAAAGCGAGCACTGCCAAGCCCACCCAGACGTTGCAAAAGTGAAGTTGGGCCCATCTCAAAGGCGACGAATAAGCTCGTAAATGCGAACTAGCCATTGCTCAGCCACTATCGCAAATTTGACTAAGGCTTCACAAATGCGTCGTCGAAAATGCAGAGCCCTTATCGCAAATGCAAAAATAGAAAACATCTCCAGACGTCACAAATGTGGTGCCCACCTCGCAAATGCGAGGTCTTAAATGCGAGGTCCGCAAATGCGAACAGTTTCACACGTTTACGAGACCTGAGGCACCAACAAAGATCCAGCAGAACTGTAACAGCCCGAAACACTCTGAAAGGCGTCTGAAACTAACCCGAGCCCCCGGCTCCACACCAAATATCCATAAAATTCTAGAAACATCATGCAAACTCGCTCGCGTGATCAAAGCACAAAAATAACACCCGGAACCACGAATCGAACATCAAATCACATGACATTTACAATGAAACTCAATAACTTCTAAAAACACAACCACGCGTCTGATTCCTATCAAACCAACACAGAATGATACCAAATTTTGAATAAAAATATCAAATGACTAAACAGACCTATTCCAAGTCACAAAACAAAATCCAAACTCCATTGCCATAAGGTCAAACCATGGTCAAACGTAAGGAATTACTAAACCTTCAATTTGCCAACATTCAACAAAACAAGCCAAATAAATCTAGGGACCTCCGAATTCAATTTCGGGCATACACCCAAGTCCAAAATCACAATACAAACCTATCATAGCCGTCAAATTACTGTTCTAGGGTCATTTGTCACAAAAGTCAAACCTCGGTCAACATTTCCAACTTAAGCTTCTAATATGAGAATCATTCATCCAAATCAATCCTAAATCACTCAAAAATCGAAACCAATCATGCTCAAAAGTCATAATACATAATATGAATCCACTCATGACCTCGAACCACTAAACGGAATGATAAAACTCAAAATGACCAGGTGGGTCGTTACTTTCTCCCCTTCTAAATAAACGTTCGTCCACGAACGTGCCAAGAGTCATTCCTAAGCTATCAAATCACTCCATAAACTTACCATACACATCCACGCCGGTGATCCCACATCACCCCAATCCACATAAGTTCGAAAATACCATCTCGTCCACAATTATTCCTTCCACCCATACCGATAAGCCTTAGAATCGAATTCTAACATCCACCAAAAACCAATTCTCATAAAAACACACTGCATCAACCTCAATCAGCTGCAACAACTCGTGCATATATCTAAAAGGTATAACCACATGATGTAACACATCATCCATATGCCCATAGCAAGAACTCTGACCACAATAGCTGCCTATTACCAAACCCGGTATCGGTAAATAGTCTCATATTTACTCGAACATTGTTCCAAACCTTTCCAACACTGATAATAATGCAAGAACATGTGAAACTCATAACTACTCACCCGACCAAAAATCCACTCCAAATGTCGCATTGTCACATACATCACAATCCAAACCTAACAAGCATAACTTGAATACGAATATGGAAAGAGAAACACTTGAGAGAACTATCAAACAAGTCCAACAGGTACAACTCCCCATCGGTACCATACTACAAATCTGTTCCACAAGGAATAAGCAATGCACATGCAACCACCGCAATGAATGGTACCCTAACATAACCCCATTGTGGCACATAGCGTGGTACAAACTCGCCTATAAACAAGGAACACAAGGTTTCCATCCTCCACTCGGAATCACAAGTAACATTAACATCTCGAGAACTAAAAACCTTCTACTAATTCAATCGCATAGAAAAAAACCACGACATATAACAGACTTCCTACACTTGTAGAGCACCCAAATCACTCGTCAGGGCCAAACCATCCATAAATCGCATTCAAACCTACTGTATTAACTAACAAAAAGTCCACCCAAGCCTCATGACCCTCAATAGCGACCAAACCAGAATGATAGACACAGGCTATCATAATAGAATCCCCTTACTAGCATTAACACAAACAAACTACAAGAATCACAAAACACATCCATATATGAAGCAAGGCAGGATGACTCGTACCGATAAATAGGGTGGGAATCAAAACAAAACTGATGTATCTCTATGAAAAACAGAAACCATATATGTAATGATATCATCCGCTGTAGCAGCCTCAGTCCCACAAGGAAAATAATAACAACAGGTTGGGGCCCCCCTCTAGGACGCCCTCTACCTGCCTATCCCCCCATCTCTAGCTGGCTTTGCAGGTATAGTAGTAACTGGAGCGAAACCCATAGACCGAGTAACCCGATATGTACACCCTCCCGAATTCTGGGATAATCCCTCACCATGTGCCTGGTGTCCCCACACTTAAAGCAACCTCTCCAATGACATGGTTGTGGAAGCTATCCGCAACGGGTACTCTGGGACCCATGGATATCTAAAGCACCACGTGAAACCTGAAGTGCAGACCGAACTAGCTGACCCACAAAACCTCTACCATGACGCGCTCGGCCTCAAAAATAGGGATCAGTAGATTCTCCCAGTCCATGAGGCTTCTTAGCTTCCCTATCCTCCCTCTCTAGACCGCAGATGTACTTCATTCTCCTGGCGATCTCCACAACCTACTGAAATGAAGTATTGGTCTCCAACACTCGGGTGATTCTGAATCTATGACCATAACTTAGCCCCTCGATAAATTTGTGGACTCGCTTTTTAACTATAGAAACCAACGCAGGTGCATGACGGGACAGCTCACTGAACCTGATGGCATACTCTGACACCGTCATACTGCCCTAATGCAACTGCTCAAACTATGCGCTCCACGCATCCCTGAGGGTCTTGAGAACCAAATCTCTCAAAAATATATATGAAAAATAAGCCCAAGTGAGTGGCGCTGCATTAGCTGGTCTACTATCCTCATAAGCCTGCCACCACCTATATGCTGTCCCTGACAGCTTAAATGTAGTAAAGGCGACTCCGCTCACCTCCACAATACCCATGGTGTAGAGAATATAGTGGCACTTATCCAGAAAACCCTGCGCATCCTCAGTAACTGTGACACTGAAAGTAGGAGGGTAATACTTCATGAACCTCTCAAGTCTCTTCTGCTCCTCAAATGCATCGGGCCTGACCTCAGGCTGGACCGCGATAATGGGCTATATCGGCATAACATTGGGAACCTGATCAACAGGATCCCGCTGCATTGGAGTATGGGCGACGGGTATATGAGCTCCTCCACTAGTCTGTGAAGTAGTTGGTGCGACTGGGATCAATCCCGCCTGAGCCAATGCTCCAAACATGCTCAGGAACTACGCTAAAGTCTCCTGAAGTCTAGGAGTAGTAAAGGCGCCTCCGGTGCCTGTCCCCCAACCGGATCTACTGGTGGCTCCTCAGCTAGTGCTCCGGTAGGTGCTATAGCTGTAGCACGTGGTCCTCCTCGGCCTCTAACAACACCGGTTTTGGGGGAAGCATCGTCAGTAACTACAACTCATGTCCTCACCATTTGTGAGAGAATAGAATGACAAAGGTTCAAACTCTAAAATCAATAAATCCGCATGATAAGAATGAAAGAAGTGAAGTTGCTTAATAGTTTTGTATCCTCTCGAAGATAAGTACAAACGTCTTCGTATCGATCTACAAGACTCTACTAAACTTGCTTATGACTCATAGCACCTATGAACCTAGAGTTCTGATACCAACTTGTCACGATCCAAAATCCCAACTTAAGGATCGTGATGAAACCTCGTCTCTAAGACTAAGTAAGCCTAACACATGCTAAGATTTTTGCATAATAACAACTAAGCTATCATTTTAGACTGATAAATAACATAAGAAAGCCAAAAAAGGAACAACTGTTACACAAATCCCAAAACTAGTAGTAAAGAGTCATAAGCTCTATTGAGAGTAACTAAGAATATCAAATACATCACTGTTTGGAATAAAGGGAGACAAAAATGAAGTAAGGCTCTAGAAGGTGACTTCAAGGCCTGCGAACGCAATGGCAGGTTTACCTTGAAGTCTCCGTAGCAAATCTCAAACGGCTAACTAATCACCAGCACGCTCAAAGGTACCTGGATCAGCACAAAAATGTGCAGAAGCATAGCATGAGTATACCACAATGGTACCCAGTATGTTTCAAGACTAACCTCGGTGGAGTAGTGATGAGGTTCAAGTCAATTCACCTACTAGACATAATAACCTATGTAAAATATTAATATAAAGCTAACAGAGGAACAAATATCAATAAAAAGATGAACGTAAAAAGAATAACAATATAACGCTAGCAATGGAAAGTAGAAACAACAAATAGCAACAAGAAATAAATAGGTGATAACGCAGCAAGTAATCAGAACACAGTTAAAGTACTAGTGAAACCAATTAAGGAAAATAATGACAACCAAATAATCAACCGTTCTATCACAAAGTTTACACAAGAATCGCCCGGAGGTACGACACCTCATAATCACAACTCACGAGTCCCAAATCATGAATCATAATCACATGGCATCTCGTGCCCACATTATCAATCACAATCACACGGACAACTCACGTGTTGCACAGACAACATATGTGCCAATACTATTAATACTTCAGATATGCACGGACAACTCACATACCACTAGTAATAATACCTCATATCCACACAGATAACTCACATGCCAATAGTAACAGCATCACATATCCGCACAAATAAATCACGTGCCAATAGTAACATCATCTCATATCCGAATGAACAACTCACGTGCCACCAGTCCAATCCGCACACAGAAGGCAGGTATACAAGAATACACGTACATGATCAATGAACATCAAGATTCATACTTCTAGACTGATATAGGTGACATGTTACGGTGTGTGCTTGTCCAAGTGTACTAACATAGCTCAAGTCAACAGGTAAAATCAGAGACATCAAGTAGCACATTGGAAACAACACAAAAAACCCGTAGTATGCATGACACTCTCAATAAAGTCATCCACCACATAAATATCATCAATAACAATGCCCCCAGGCCACCCCAAATTATCCCCGACATAGCTCCCCCTGTCTCGCCGCGGCAACTTGTCACGACCCAAAATTTCACCTTCAGGATCGTGATAGAACCTATTATCTAAGACTAGGTAAGCCTAACACATGCTGAGATTTCTTCAGGACAAAACTAAGCAATTTTTCTAGACTGTTAAATAGCATAAGAAAGCCAAAAATGAAACAACTATTATACAAATCCCAAAACTGTCACAACCCAAAACTCACTACAGGTCGTGATGGAGCCCAACGGCGCCGCTAGGCAAGTCAACGGTGAACTAACAACTTAATTATTCATTTTATTATTTTTGAAATCATAAACCTTGTTGGGTGGAGACGTAAATGATTTAAAGTGGTAGATAAATGCAATTTAAATATTATACAAGTAAAAGTGTATCGCAGTTAGGCAAACAAAAAATGAATTCTAGAACATCCCAAATCCTGGTATCACAAGTGCATGAGCATTTACTAAGGAATACAATAATAATAATAATAGTAATACAACATCTGTCCGGAATGTAAATAAGACAGGATAAAGTAAATAGTACGATGAAGACTCTGTGGGCTGCGATGCGTAGCCTGGAATGCAGCTCACCATAATTTCTCCTCAGCAGTTGTGCCTACGCGCCAAGATGACCACCAAATGAACCTGTCGGATCCTGCACATTTAGTGCAGAAGTGCAGCATGAGTACGTAAATCAATACGTACCCAGTAAGTATCTAACCTAACCCCAGAGAAATAGTGACGAGGGGTCGACATCGACACTTACTAGAGGTCCAATAAAGCAATATGATAAATCATAAGCAAATATGAAGCACAATAATAATAATGGGGTAAAGCTGTAAGTTACATAATCTTCCATAACTTTCATTTAAAGATATAAATTTCTCAGTCTCGTTTTCTATCTCAACAACTCAGATATATTATGTTCCAGAAACCAACGGATAATGAACACCATAATAAATGCCAGGCATCAGTGGGAGGAAAATATCGTGAATATTTGGGCTGCTAGCGATATAACGCACAATTATGCCGAGGTCGTACGGCCTGATCCAGAATAATTTGTACACTGCCGAGGGTCGAGCGGCTTGAACCATCGATGCATCTATTACACTGCCGAGGCGTTCAAGCCTCTCCACAAGAAAGGAAAGAAATCATCAAATTACGAGACACGTGCATACAATACAGTACATGAGCACAAAATGAATATAACCCGTACTGTTTCTCAAACAACTTGCAAACAACTCAAGGTCATAAGGCTCAGCCTAATATATTTTCCCCTCACAAGGTTAGACAGGAGACTTGCCTCGCTCTGAACTTCCATAATCGACTCCAACGCGTCTCTAACACCTCAACTAAAAGCCAAGCATTCTGAAACTAGTCAAACAACATGCAAATCTATCAAAATATACTCCAATGCTTACAATTTAACAATTTATAATGATTCCCAACTCCGCTCGAAAAGTCAATAAAGTCAACCCTCGGGTTTCAAAAATTTTCAAAGGTGAACATTACCCATGACACCACGAACTCAAATATGTAATTTATCCCTAATCCCATGTCCAATTTCATGGTAAAGATCCAAAAATATAAATTCTAGGTTTTCTTCAAAATCTCACAATTTTCACCAATTTCCATGTTCAAATCCATGTAAAATTCATGTATAGTTCATGTATTTAACTCAAAATATGTAGAAGTCACTTACCTAGTGATGGATGACGAAAAAGCTCCTTCAAAGTCGCCCCAAGCTCAGCTCCCATGGAAGATTCTAGATAAAATGAGCCAAAACCCGTTTTTGCAATTTCTTACACTGCCCAAAAGACCTTCATCGCTAATGCGGAAATCACATCGGGTTCGTGAAGCACATCCAACTTCAGCTCCAAAACTCCTCTACGTGAACGCGAGAAAGGGCACGCGAACGCGAAGCTTTACCAGCATGTCCTTCCGCGAACGCGAAGACCAAGTCAGCCACTAGGTCAGCTTCTTCGTTGCTAACGCGAAGCACAAAAATCCAGCAGCCATGATCCTTCTTTGCGAACATGATAACCACTACGCATTCGCGATGAGGAACACCAGAACCAGCAGCAACAACAACAACAAAGCATGGAGAAATGACCCGAAACCATCCCGAAACACACCCGAGGTCCCCGGTACCCTCGGGACCCCATCTAATCACACCAATAAGTCCCAAAACATGATACGAACCTGCTCGAGGCCTCAAATCACACCAAACAACATCAAAACTACGAATCAATGATCGAAACCTTTCTTTAATCTTTCAAACATTCAAACTTTGACAAACGCGTCTGAATCATACATAAACATTTCGGAATGACGCCAAACTTTACGCACAAGTCACAAATCATGATACGAACCTATTCCAAGGCTCAGAACCCCAAACGGACATCGATAACACCAAAGTCCACCTCAAACAAAACTTAGGAAATTCTAAAACCTTTAAAATGTCAACTTTCCACAATAAGTGTTGAAATGCTCCCGGGCAACCCAATACTCAACATAAACATATACCCTAGTCCAGAATCATCATACGAACCTAGTGGAATATTCAAATCCCGATTCCGAGATCATTTACTAAAAATTCAAACCTTACTCAACTCTTCCAACTTAAAGGTTCCAAAATGAGAATTTTCCATCCGAATCAACTCCGAACCTCCCAAAATTCAATTCCGATTATGCGTACACGTCATAATACATGAAGTGAAGCTACTCAAGTCCTCAAACCACCGAACGACACGCTAGAGATTAAAATGATTGGTCGGGTCGTTACAAAAACCGGTAGTACAGAGTCATAAGCTCTATTGAGAGTAACTAAGAATGTCAAATGCATCTATGTTTGGAATAAAGGTAAACAGAAATGAAGTAAGGCTCTATAAGGTGACTTTGAGGCATAGAGAATCACCAATAGCTAACTGATGACCAAAATGCTCTAAGGTACATGTATCTGCACAAAAATGTGCAGAAGCGTAGCATGAGTACACCACAGTTATACCCACTATATATCAGACTAACCTCAGTGGAGTAGTGACGAGGTTGAAGTCAAGACACCTACTAGATATAATAACCTGTGAAAAATATTAATATAAAGCTAACAGAAGAACAAATATCAATGTAATGCTAAACATGGAAATAATAACAATATAACGTTAGCAATGGAAAGTAGAAAAAATAAATAGCAACAAGGAGTAAACAGGTGATAACAGAGCAAGTAATCAGAACACATTTAAAGTACTAGTGAAAACAACTAAGGAAACTAATGACAACCAAATAATCAACCGTTCTATCACAAGGTTTTGCACAAGAATCACCCCGAGGTACCACACCTCATAATCACAAGTTACGAGTCCCAAATCAAGAATCATAATCACATGGCATCTAGTGTACACATTATCAATCACAACCGCACGGACATATCACGTGTTGCACGGACAATTCATGTGCTAATACCATTAATATCTCATATCTACATGGACAACTGACGTACAACTAGTAACAATACCTCATATCCGCATAGACAACTCACATGCCAATATTAGCAATATCTCATATTTACATGAACAACTCATGAGCCACTAGTCCAATCCACACACCGAAGGAAAGTATATAAAAATACACATACATGATCAATGAACATCAAGATTCATACTCCTGGACTGATATAGGTGACATGTTACAGTGTATGCTTGTGAAAGTGTTCTATCGCAACTCGAGTCAATAGGTAAAATCAGAGACACTGAATGGCACATAGGAAGCAATCACCACAAAATGCTTAATGGATAACTCACACAAGGTAGGCACACCACTACACAAATATCAACAATAACAATGCCCCCAGGCCATCACAAATCATAGCCCACCTTGTCATGCCACGTGCACAATAATAAAGTAAATGCCCGCCTTGTCTCGCCGCACGCGTACAATAATATTCCCGCCTTGTCTCGCCACATGCCCAAGCACACATATATATCCCACCTTTTCTCGCCGCATGTGCAAATATCAATAATAATAATAATAATAGCACGGGCAACATGCGTGCAAACACCCTAACAATCCTCTCAACAATTCCACATATGCAAAAACACAACATAACAACTCACACCACACTTGCCCATATGCTAAAATATTGCCATAACAACAATACCAATACCACAACAATACATAGCCCACAGCTCGACAACACTGAGTACAACAACAACCACAATAACACGAGAGTACGAAAAGTAAATCAACACAAGAATTAAAAAAACACAATTAAATGGAAGAATAAACTCACAATGAAAGTAGATAACAAGTAATAATGACTTCAAATAAGAATAACTCAACAATAAAGAGGTAACATGGCAATAAAAGAGGTAAAAACATCAATTACAACATAAAAGAGTAGACTTGACAATGAAAGATAGAACATGTAGTAACAACTTCAATTAAATGCATATAAGACACCTAAAAGTCTAATCCGGTCAATTTCCACATATAAGGCCGTGTACACACTCGTCACCTCATGTACACGTCTTCCACATAATTCAAATAGTGCAATTAAACCCAATCCTACGGGGTAGGTTCCCCTACACAAAGTTAGGCAAGATAGTTACCTCAACTAGGCCAAATCAACACTCAAAAATAGCTTTTCCTCTAAAATTCACCTCCGCTCAGCTCAAATCTAAACCAAAATCGACTTAATAACATCAAATAATGCAAGAGAAACCAATTTCAATAAATAAAGTTAAGATCTTAATACAATTCCCCAAAAGTCTATCCCCAGCCCTCGGTCAAAACACGAGTTCAAGGGTAGATCTTGACCACCCATAACCCTGTGAGTCCGTAGATGTGTTTTTCTTTTAAAATCCGAGTCCAAGTCGACTCTCAAATCTCAAATTTTCATTTTTCAAAACATAAATAAAATCTTCAAAAATTTCCCTTCAAATCTCATGATTTAGATGTAAAAACTCATATTTAATCATGTAATATAATTGAAAATTTGTGAAAATCACTTACCCAATAGTTGTATGTGAAAATCCCTCACTAATGATCGCCTCCTACCGAATATAGGGTTCCAAAATATGATAAAAGGAAGCTATGTCCCGTAATTCAACCCTTATGTTCAGCCGCAGAAATCGCATCTGCGACCTTGGGTTCGCAAATGCGACGACCGCAAATGTGACCCATTGTTCGCAAAAGCGAACACTGCCAAGCCTACCCATACATTGCAAAAGTGACAAAAGCCTCGCAAAAGCGAAGTTGAGCCCATTGTAAAAGCGAATAATAAGCTCGCAAATGCGAACTGGTCACAACCCAGCCACTATCGCAAATGTGTCTGAGGCTTCACAAATGTGACGTCGTGAATGCGAAAATAGCCAACATCTCTAGACCTCGCAAATGCAAATAGTTTCTCGCATTTGCAAAACCTAAGGTACCAAAAAGGATCCAGCAGAACTGTAACAGCCCAAAACACTCTGAAACGCATCCGAAACTCACCGGAGCCCCTGGGGCTCTACAACAAACATCAACATAAGTCTATAAACATCATACAAATTCACTCGCATGGTCAAAGTGCCAGAATAACACCCGGAACCACGAATTGGACATCAAATCACATGAAATTTACAATGAAACTCAATAACTTCTAATAACACAACCACGCGTTCGATTCCTATCAAACCAACTCAGAATGACACAAAAAATTTGCAGACAAGTCTCAAATGACAAAACGGACCGCTTCCATGTCCCAAAATGAAAATCCGAACTTGATATCCATAAATTCAAACCATAGTGAAAGTTAAGGAATTTCTAAACCTTCAAATTGCCAACTTTCGGCAAAACAAGCCAAATCAACCTAGGGACCTCAGAATTCAATTTCGGACATACGCCCAATTCCAAAATCGCAATACGAACCTATGGGAGACATCAAAACACCTTCACGGGGTCTTCTTTTACAAAAGTCAAATCTCGGTAAACATTTCCAATTTATGCTTCTAATATGAGAATTAGTCATCCAAATCATACTTAAATCACTCGAAAATTGAAATCGAACATGAACGCAAGATATAATACACAATATGAAGCCACTCATGACCTAGAACCACTGAACAAAATGGCGAAACTCAAATCGACCAATCGGGTCGTTATAACATCCTCATAGAGCCGTCCTTCTTCTTCACAAATAGAACTGGAGCACCCCAAGGTGAGACACTCAGTCGAATGAAACCCTTATCAAGCAACACATGTAGCTATTTCTTTAATTCCTTCAACTACCAATACTAAAATCGATATCCCTATTGGGCAGCATACCCTATAGGTCTGTTGGAAACACATTTGGAAAATCTCTCACTACTGAAACCGACTAATTGGTAGGAGTATCAGCACTAACATCCTTCACAAATGTTAGATATTCTTTACACCCCTTCTCAACCATTCACCTTGCCTACAAAAAGGACACCACCCTGCTAGGAATATAATCCAATGTGCCTCTCCACTCCAATCATGGAAAACCTGGCATGGCCAATGTCACGCTCTTCGCGTGACAGTCCAGAATACTGTGATAGGGCGACAACCAACCCATGTCCAATATCACGTCAAAGTCTACCATAATGAGTAGCAAAAGGTCAACTCTGGTCTCACAATCCCCGATAGTGACCAAACATGACCGGTAAACATGATCTATAATAGTACAATCTCTCACAAGCATAGACACATATATAGGGACACTCAAATAATCACGAGATATATCTAAATACGGAGCAAGGTAAGATGACACATATGAATAAATGGAACCCAGATAAAAAAAAAACTGATTCATCTCTATGACAGACCAGAACCATACCAGGGATGATAGCATTTGATGAAACAACCTCAGTACTACTTGAAAAAGCATAGCAACGGGCTTGGCCTCCCCATCTAGATATCCTCTACCCGCCTAACCCTCAACCCTAGCTGGCGGTGCAGGTGGAGCAGTAACTAGAGCACCAACCATAGTTTGTGGACCCTGTGGAATCCGTGGAGCGTGTGTATCTTATGGAGATGCACCTCTCCTATGGTTGGGATACTCCCACACCATATGCCATGTATCACCAAACACGAAACAACCTCTCTGCGGGCATGGCTATTGAAACTGAGTCTGACCGCTGAAGGCACCTCGTACGAAAGGTGAACTGGAAAGTAGTTGTGCCCAATAGGTGATCTAAGACATTAGATTAGGTGGAGCACTGTGAGTAGCTGGGAGTGCTGAATGAACTGGTCGACTCACATATCCTCTGCCATGATGAGTTGAAACTGCAGCACGGGCACCACTAAATCCTTCAGAATCTCGGGGCCTATTGGCCTCCTATCCTCCCTCTCCTGGATATGCATACGCTCTATCCTCCGAGCGATCTCCACAACCTACTGAAATGGAGTATCCGTCTCCAACTCTCATCTCCAACTCTCGAGCCATGCTGAATCTAAGACCATAACTGAGCCCCTCGATAAATATATGGACTCGCTCTCTAACTATAGAAACCAAAGCGGGTGCATGACCAGAAAACTCACTAAACCTATTGGCATACTCCGACATTATCATAGTCCCCTGATGTAGCTGCTCGAACTCTATGTGACACTCATCCTGAAGGGTCTGGGAAATGAATTCCCTAAAAAACATAATTGATAACTGATCCCAAGTGAGTGGAACTGCATTAGCTGGCCTACCCTCCTTATAAGCCTGCCACCACCTATATGCTGCCCCTGACAGCTGAAATATAGTAAAGGTGCCTCTACTCACCTTCACAATACTTATAGTGCAGAGAATGGTGGCACTTTATAACGACCCGGTCGGTCGTTTTGAGAGTATTAGCCCTAAACCCTTATTTATTGCACCCTCTATTTCATTTTTAGGATTTGTGACTTACTGGGAGAATTTGTTTTTGGTTTCAGAGTGACATGGGACACATAGTCCCTAAAATAGAAGTTTAAGTTGTAAGGAATCGACCGTAATTTGAATTGTGTGAAGACAACTCTGGAATAGAGTTTCCACCGTTCCAATAGCTTCATAGGGTTATTTTTGTCTTAGAAGCGTGTTCAGATGTTGAATTGGAGGTCCCTGTGTCATATTGGCGTCAATTGGCAAAAGTTGGAAAATTGGATGATTTTTAAAAGTTTGACCGAGAGTGAACTTTTTAATATTGAGGTCGGATTCTGATTCTGAAAGTTGGAGTAGCTCTGTAATGTCAATTATGACTTGTGTGCGAAATTTGAGGTCAATCTGAGTTGATTTGAAATGTTTCGGCGTCAAATGTAGAAGTTTAAAGTTTTAAAGTTAATTATGCTTGAATCGATGCACAATTTGTGTTTTTAGCATTGTTTGATATGATCTAAAGGCTCGACTAAGTTCGTATGAATGTTTTAGGAATTGTTGGTAAGTTTGGTCGAGGTCCTGTGGGCCTTGGGTGGATTTCGGATGGTTAACAGATCAAATTTGGACTTGGGAGAATGGCTGAAAGCACCAGCTCTGGTGTAATTGCACCTACGCAAGATTGACCGTAGGTGCGAGCCCCCGGAAGCGGGCATATGGGCGCAGATGCGGACTGGAGCAGTGTGGGCAGAGGTCACAGATGCGAGGAAAATTCTGCATCTGCGAGACCGCAGATGCGGGCTAGGAGGTCGCAAGTGCGCTGGAGCCGCAGAAGCGGACTGCTTCTCACATAAGCAAGTCAGTAGAAGCGGATAGGAGATCGCAGAAGTGGAGGCAAGGCAACCTGGGCAAAACCGCAGAAGCTGTGCATTTTTCGCAAAAAACGGGACCGCATATGCCGTCAAGTGATCAAGTCTCCTATACTTATTTTTGATCAATAACCTTGTTTCCCCATTGATTTTCCCACCTAGAGTGTGTGTATTTAAGGTGGAATTTGGGAGTTGGAGGCTAGGGATTTGAAGAGTTAAATTTGGTGATTTTAGTGGCGACTTGGTGTCGGATTTTGGTAATTTTGGTATGGGTGAACTCGATATAGAATGAGTATTTTTCGATTTGGAGACGTGGGCCCGGGTCGACATTGTAGGGCAATTTTTCAATTCTTTGCTAAAGTCGTAGATTTATGATTTAAATTAGTTTCTTGTAGTTGTATTCATGATATGTAATTGCTTTTGGCTAGATTTGGGTCATTCGGAGTCGAATAATCGAGGGAAAGGCATCCTTATCGATTGATTGAGCGAGATTTGAGGTAAGTGACTTATCTAACTTTGTGTGGGGGAAATTCCCTTAAGATTTGGTACTGTTGTAACAATTTGTGATATGTGAGCACCATGTATGCGAGGTGACGAGTGCGTACACGGGCTAAATGTGTAAATTCCAGTTATTGCCGAGTTTCTTCTTTTAAATTCCTTAACTGAGTTTCCTTAGCATATGTAGTGATCATTTTTAGCCTAGTATTGCATGTCTACGTTCCTTAACTCTTACTTGCAATTAGTGAAACATGATTAGTTGAATTACTTGCTTCCCTTGATTTGAATTAAATCTTTAACTGTGACATATTTACTTTGGGACTATGAGCCGGTTCCTCGGGAGATCCCCCCTTTCTTGCATATTTACTTTGGGACTATAAGGCGATTACTCGGGAGATCCCCCTGTCTTGCATATTTACTTTGGGACTACAAGGCGGTACCTCGGGAGATCCTCCCTGTCGTGCATATTTACTTTTGGGACTACAAGGCGGTACCTCGGGAGATTCCCCTGTTAAGCATTTACTTTTGGGTTACGAGACGATACCTCGGGAGTGCCCCTGTTATTTACCTTTATTTACTATGCTGATAATTTCTTAAACTTCTCATCTTTTAAATTCTTAGTCATTTCAAAACTTATCATATCATCTGCCTTGCTTATCTTTTAAACCAGTAGGGCCCTGACCTGACCTCGTCACTACTCTACCTAGGTTAGGCTTTGCACTTACTGGGTACCGTTGTGGTATTCTGATACTACACTTTTACACATCTTTTTGTCCAGATCCAGGTTGTTCCCACCAGACCAGATACCAGTGAGTTGGACCGCATGTGGAGACTTCAATGTATATGTGCCAGTGTCCGCAGACCTCAGAGTCCCCCTCTATCCTTACTATGTTGTTTTCCTTATTCCTTTTAGGCTCTGATGTATAGAGATACTTAGTATTTGCTCTTAGAAGCTTGTGACTTATTTCTACCGAATTTTGGGAATTGTAATTATTGATTTGCAGTTTAATATTTATTTCATGTGTTGAGAATTGGGCTTCAGTTTTATATTAGGCTATTCCTCAAATTTGTTAGGCTTACCTATTCTTAGAGACTAGGTGCCATCACGACATCCTATGAAAGGTGAATTGGGGTCGTGACACACTTGTCTAGAAATCCATGTGCATCCTCAGTAATTGCACCACTATAAGTAGGAGGATCAAACTTCTTAAACCTCTCAAGTCTCCCCTGCTCCTCCTCATATGCCTTTTGTCCGACCTCATGCTGAACCGGAATAACGGGTTGTGGTGGCATAACTCCCAGAACATGATCATCATGGACCAGCTACTCTAGAGTATGGGCCGCGGGAGTTTGAGCTCCTCCCCCAGCCTCAGATGTTGCTGGGGTGACTGGATCAATCTTGCTTGAGCTAGAGTGTTGAACATACTCAGAAAATGTGCTGAACATACTCAGAAAATGTGCTAAAGTCTCCTAGAGTCTAGGGGTATTAATAGGCACCTCGAGTGCATGTCCCCCAACCGAAGCTACAGGTGGCTCCTCGGTCGCTGCTCGGGCAGGTTCTCTGGCTGTAGCACGTGCCCCTCCTCAGCCTCTACCTCGGCCCTGACCTCTTGCGGTTCTAGCAGGGGGCGCGGGTGTCTCATAATCTGATCCAGCAGTATGTGTTCTCATCATTTGTAAGAGAATAGAAAGACAAAGGCTCAGATTTCGAAATCAACAAATCTACACGGTAAAAAATCAAAGAAGTGGAGTTTTCCTAATAGTTTTGTAGCCTCTCGAAGATATGTACAGACGTCTCCGTACCGATCCGCAAGACTCTACCAAACTTGGTTATGACTCGTAGCACCTATCAACCTAGAGTTCTAATACCAACCTGTCATAACCCCAAATTCCCACATTAGGTAGTCATGATGGCACCTAGTCTCAAAGACTAGTTAAGCCTAACACAGATTGAGAATTTAACAGTAATAACGACTAAGATATTAAATTAAACTGATAAATATTATGGTAAAACCAAAATGAATCAACAGTTACATAATCCCCAAAACTGGTGAACTTAGTTATAAGCTCTACTGAAATATACTAAGAATCTCTAATACAATACTATTCGAAAACAAGAGAAACAGTAGCATAAGATCTCTAGAAGGTTACTCTGAGGCCTGCGAGTGTCAGGCAGGTATACCTTGAAGTCTCTACAAAGTCTGAGTCAACTCACTGGTGCTCGGCACGAGGAGAATTACCTGGATCTGCACAAAAATGTGCAGAAGCGTAGCATGAGTACACCACAATGATACCCCATAAGTATTAATCCTCACCTCGGTAGAGTAGTGATGAGGCTAGATCAAGACACCTACTGGACATAGAAACATGTGTGGAATAATAATATAATCTAACAACAGGGAAGTAAAGGCAATAAGTGTCAGCAAGGCAATTTATCAATACAAGGCTAACAATGGATATAAAAGCAACAACTGGCATCAAAGAGAGTACATATGATAAAGACAACAAGTAACCAATTACATTCAAAATAAGAATGGAATGAGGTAAGGAAAACAAAACAATAACAGTCCAAATCAACAAGCCTTTACAACATAGATTGTACAACAAGAATCCACTAACGTACCACACCTCATATTCACATTTCACAGATCACAATCACAAACTTCCTTATATCGTTCAAAACAATTTTACCAAAATATCTTCACACGTTTTAGCCCCCTTATATCGCTGTGTGACTTCAAGTAATTACCTTACTAGCAACACACGTATAAATCCCACCTTATCTCACTGCATGCGCATCAATATCCATCCTTATACCGCCGCATGTGCATCAATATCACAATATAATAATCGACTCGCACCACAAATGCCCATATGTTACAACATTGCCAAAATCGACAATACCAATGTCACCACAACACATAGCCCACGGCTAAATCACAATGTGTACAAGAATCTCAATAACAACAAAATGAATGTGAAATAACTCAAAGGAAAGGTAATCCAATAACCAACAATTTCAACCACAAACGTGTTAATAGCTCTCAACATTTACAACTCCAATAACTCAACAATGAATGTATTTCCATGAAATGGCAACTTCAAATTCTAATACATAATATAAGCTTAACAATGAAAGAGATATCATGAAATAGAAACTACGACTAAATGCATGAGAATAACTAAACAACGGAAAGAGTAGCTTGTAACAACTATTAATAAATGCATATAAGAGTAATCTCGACAATGCGAACTAGATCATGTAACAACAATTTCAATTAAAACATGTAAGAATAAACTTGACAACGAAAGAGAGAACAAATAATAACAACTTCAATTAAATGCTTATAAGTAACCTAAAAGTCTAAACCGGTCAATTTTCATATATAAGCCTGTGTACACACTCGTCACCTCATGTACACGTCTTTCATATAATTCAAATAGTACAATCAACCCAATCCTAAGGGGTAATTCCCTTACACAAAGTTAAGGAAGATACTTACCTCAACTAGGCCAAATGAACATTCAAAAATAGCTTTTCCCTTAAATTTCACCTATGCACGACTCAAATCTAAACAAAAAATAACTTAATATCATCAAACAGTGCAAGAGAAACCAATTACGATTAATAAAGCTATAATATTTACACAATTTCTCAAAAGTCAACCCCGGGCTTGCCTGGTCAATACCTGAGTCCAAGGATAGATCTCGACTACCCATAACCCCATGAGTCCATATATGTGTTTTGTTTTCAAATTCGAGTCCAATTCGACTCTCAAATCTCAAATTTATATTTTTTCAAAATATAGATAAAACTTCCCAAAAAATCTCTTAGATTGTCACGAATTTGATGTTAAATCTCATACATAATCATGTACTGTAATTGGAAATTGATCCAATTAATTTACCCAATAGTTGTAGGTGAAAATCCGACCTCAAAATGGCCTCCTTCGAGTCTAGGGTTCCTAATATGATAATGAGACCAAATCCCATTTTTCCAGCCCTTATGTTCAGGTGCAGAAGTCGCAATTGCGACCCTGAGTTCGCAATTGTGAACCCTTGCAAATGCGAAGCATAGCTCGCAAATACCGCGCCTGACAACCTAGGGGGATGTCACAAATATGATACAAACTTCACATTTGTGATGTCTGTCCCTCTCGTAGATGCGACCAATTGGTCACATATGCAAACCTACCTAGCCTAGGTCTTTCTTCACAATTGCGAGTAACGCATCACAAATGCAATACCTGCACCTCCCTGCCTAATTTGCAATTGCGAGGCTGGTGCTCGCAATTGCAATAACTGGCACACCAGCATCCCAAAAATGAATTCAAACCAATATGAAACACATCTAAAACTCACCCGAGCCCTCGAGGCTCCACACCAAATATCCACAAAAGTATAAAAATATCATAAAAACATGCTCGCGTGATAAAAATACCAAAAAAAATATCCGGAACCACGAATCGGTTATCAAAACGCATGAAATTCTAAAGAAAAACTCAAGAACCTCTAGAATCACAACCAAGCGTCCAAATCCTATCAAACCAACTCTGAATTACACCAAATTTTACAGACAAATTCTATATAGCAAAACAGATCTATTCTAAGTCCCAAAACCTAATTTTAAACCGATATCCATAAATTCAACATACAACCAAACCTAAGGAAATTCCTAAACCTCAAATTACTAACTTTCGGCAAAATAAGTTAAATCAACATAGGGACCTCCGAATTAAATTCTGGGTATATTCTCATGTCCAAAATAATGATACGAACCTATCGGATCCATCAAAATACCCTTCCAGGGTCATTTTGACAAAAGTCAAACATCAGATATCATTTCTAACTTAAGCTTCTAAACTAAGAACCAAAGGGTCCAAATCATTCCAACACATCCCCAAAATGAAACTAACCATCTCCGCAAGCCATAAAATAACAAATATACATACGAGAAGTTTCAAAAAGGGAAACTAAATACACAAAATGACTAGTTGGATCGTTACACGTCATCCTCAACCATCTCTTAGAATTCAAACAAAGCACTAAGGTTTCGATGGTGCTATAAATAGAACTTTGAATGCTCTCACCAAACACACTGAAATTATAGAGAAGAGCATTGAAGAACACATAGACACACACTAAAATTTAAGAATGTTTTGTTGGTTTAAGTATTTGGAATTTCTTCTCTAATTTCTTTTTTCTTCTTTCATTCCTGCTCGAGTTCGACTACTGTAAATTGGTTGTTGAGGGTGAGTTCTTAGATGGCTACTAATTCTCTTTACTTGGTTTGCTGCTCTGGAAAAGTTCAGTGAATATTGACTTCCCTTGTTATTCTTCAACTAATTATGTGGCTCTTTGTTTGATATTTTCCCTGTTAATCATTTGTTATTCATGATACACATCAGTAACATGTGACTCTTCTTGCTATGTTCTAATTTTTGTATTTTTGAGTTAATTATGTTTTCTGATGATTATATTATCTCCATGTTGTTGTTGAATTCTTTTTCTTATGACTTAGCTAGTTAAAATGATTCTACACTGTTGTTATCCTCATAAGCAATCATGTTGAGACTTCATGATTAGTTAAATAGAACCTTATGTTAAAAATTATATGTGTGATCCACCCATGTTAATTTAACAATAGCCATATATATAGTATCATGTCAACTATGCTAACTGAATCATGTTCTTGAACTTCTCTTGATGTTTTGTTAAGATTTTATACCTGCAACAATATGCTACCTTGATATCTATGCCTGTGATATTGTGTTACATTGTTTTAGTTCAATGAATGATTCTCATTATTGCTAAAATTCTCATGTTTGATATGTTTGCCTAGATGACTTTAGCTGGCAGTCTTGTTCATAATGTTATGTTGTTCTTTACATTTAAGATAGAATGGTTCATGTGTGTCTACCATGAAATTTGAAATAAATGAAATCATGTGATAGACTTGTTAGCATGAATTATAACCAAACCTACCTACTTGATGTATTCTGCTTGTCCTGTCTAAGTCAGCCATGATATGAGGGTCAGTTTTTGCTATCTCATGACTGTTTGACATCACTGTTCATGGAAGTACTCACTCATAAGCCTGAATATTATTTGGTTCTAGTAATTTGAAAGCTGGTAGACTGTGTATTATCATATCTAGGTACCTTGCATATTAGGTTTAAATAAAGACTAAAGCTAGCCTTCCCATTCATGTTAATATCCCTATTATCCTAGTTGATTGGCATGCCCCTTTGAATTCTGAGTAAAGTTATTAGCATGAGTGTTTAATGAAGTAAGATTGGCATGAACCTACTTAAGAAAGTTCTGAAGTATTGAACCTTTAGTAGAATTAATAGGACAAGTACATATGCCTCTCTTTTTCACTTGCTGATGCTTTAGACTACTCAATAAGACATCCCTAAATTTGAAGTTGTAAGAAATGGAACCTATCTACTGGCAGCATACAACCAGCCTTCTTTGCTTTGTGAATTCTGCTTAACGGTGTCCTAATAGTGATCCTCATAAGTGTTGTGCACATGTTTCAATACTTAGAATCAGCATTAGTACTTTTTGTTACCATCGGAACATTAGTGATCCAGTTGTAGGGACTTGTTCTTACATTTCGTGCTGTGTTGAGAATATAGCAAGGTCAATATTATGTTAAGTCCTTAGCTTCTTATGGTTTGGCACTCTAATGATGGCTGCAATGTTTGATATGGTTGTTTGATTTCAAGTTGTTGTTTCTGTATGGCTAAATCTTTGAAAGTTTTATGATGAACCTTCTGTATTTGTTACTTTCATGTTCTTTGTTGGTTAAGTTATTGAGTTAACATTTGTTTGCGCTTAAACCTTTGAGGAAGATTAATGGTAAATGTTCAGGGGTATTTGGGAGTGAGCCTTGCTTTGTGGTTGAGGCACCCCTCCCTGGCACAAGCACTGCTCGGGGTCCATGAGACCCTCGTGAACTCTTAAGTGTCAGTGGTCCATAGGGGAACTTCATAAATAAACATGGTTCATCCTAAGCCCTTGGCCACTTACATTAATTAATCTTCATAGGATTAGCACAAATAAAAAAATTAATTTTACTGTATTCCTTAGATATTTTGTCATTACTTATTATAATTTGTCTTACTTCATCTTATGTTGATATATGCTAATCATTATCTCTTTCTTTCCTATGCATGATCATTGGGCCTGCTGAGTTCATTTGTAACTCAGGCCTAAGCTTAGGGAATTGGGTTGATCTCTTAGTCGTCTGTCCAAGTCCGTTGTTGCTAGAGTCAATCTGGGCCTGGCTACTCTGCCAACCTAATATAGAAGAGTCCAACTTACTCCCTTTACTTAAATATATACTATTGTTATTTCATTTTCATGTATATGTCTTTGGATAACTAACATTTTTATTGGATATATGTGGTTATTTTTGATTGATTAGGTAGACCTTAAGGCAAGCCAAAATTTGATAATTAAAAGGGTAATTATTATTAATAACCTCTTAACGACCTTAACATTTCTTTTTTAAAAAAATATTGAGTGTTCTTGAAGTTAACTGATTTTGATAACTAATCTTTTGTTTATCTTTTAATGAAGTTTATTTTGGTTTTAGGCATCAACAAGGTCCATATAAGATTAAAAGGAAATAGAATTCAAAAACGAGTCAAAAACAGAAACGCCTCTGAAAGGTTTTCGAAATGCACCAAACTATTTCAAAGCGAATGAGACAACCATATTTTTTTCAAAAAAAAATGAAGTGAACCATGCCATTTTAAGAAAATCAGATACCTCTTAGAAATATAAGGAGTCTTTTCGCCCAAAACCACTTTCAACAAACAGATGAGGTAACTTTGTCATATAACACGAACATATATTCTTATTTATTATACAAACACAAATAAGAAGATTTCAGAATAAGAATTGCAATATCAAAAGTAATTATACCATCATTTCTCAAAACAAAGACAAATTTCAAATAAGCTTTATGCATTTCTCTCGCTTTTACAAAACATTTAGTAATTTATGATCACTAACCAACCAGAACATAGGTATTTCTTTCCGCGAACCTAGCCTAAGTTTAAGGAGCTACCTCAGGTAGATTTTAAGTGATGCGTAACACCTTCCCCTTAGAATAACTAGAACCATTACCCAAATTTGACCGGTTAGCAGACCATTATATGTACCCTAGTATACCTTAAATTAGGTGGCGACTCTTTTTATAACCTTCAGAAGAACCACTAGTTATTTTTTATTTTGACCTGTTCAAAATATGGTCCAACATCCTCACTCTCTCTCCCTCGGTTGGAATCAAAATAATAGCATGACGGGACAGCTCTGTGAACCTCATCTCATACTCAATAACTGATATTGAACCATGTTGAAGGTGCTCAAACTGTCTCCTCAGCTCCTCTCTCCTAGTGAGGAGTATGAAATTCTCCAAAAAGACCCTAGAGAACAGATCCCAGGTAAGAGGAGGTAATCTTGCTAATTGACCTATCTCTTAAACCTACCACTACCTATTGCCCGAACCCCACACTTGGAAGGCACTGAAATCAACTCCATTGGACTCCACTAGTCCCAACTTGCATAGAATCTCATGCCAAATTCAAGAATCCCTGGGAATCCTATGAAGGTGTACCACTCAAGTGAGGAGGATGCAAATTGATGAACTCATCTAAACTTTTCATCTCATCATCTGACATCGCGGGCCTATCCTCAAGCTACGTGGCAATAGTAGGATGAACTCCCCCAACTGGTTACATTGTAAAAGCCTGAAAACCATGGGCCACCTTCTCTGGGGTATGGGTAGCTGGAGTGTGCACTTTGCCCCCTACATAGGAAGTAGCTGGTATAATAGGGTCCTGGCCTAAGCCAAACTCTCAAACCACCCAACCATATGGACCAAAGCATCCTGAACAGTTGGGGAAACAAATAGGCCTTGAGGAACATAGGCTGGTACGTCCGCCTCATCATCATAGTCATGAACCTAATCCTCAATCGCATCTACCAGTGGCTCCACGGCATCTGCACAAGCAAAGGCTCTAGCCGTGGCGCATTCTCTAGACGTATATCGGGATCAAGACCGGCCTCTCACGGACCTAGCTTAGGGTACCGGTGCCTGCTCATCTAAACCACGCGATCGTGTCCTCACATTCTGTCAGAGAAGAGAAAATCAAGGATTCAGGTTTAGAGGTAAACAAATCTGCACGACAACGAATGAAAGAAAGTGATGTTTCCTAACATCCCTATAACATCTCGAAGAAAAGTACAGACGTTACCATACCTACTCTACAAGACTTGCTCATGACTCGTGAGACCTTAGCAATCTAGTATTTTGATACCAACTTGTCACGATCCCAAATTCAACCAAAGTCGTGACAGCGCCCAACACTTCTTGCTAGGCAAGACAACATCAAATATACAAAAATAAATTGTAACAATGACAAGAAATAGCCTCGAAAGCATAATATGATAGATAGCTAAAGCAATATAGCGATACAACTGCAATACCATCCTAGAACATGGTGTCAACGAGTACATGAGCTCTAGAGAATAATTAAAAACAACTGTTTGAATAACGATACAATATTGTCTGAAGTACATAAACAATAATAACAAAAGTGAAATAAGGGACTCCAAGGCCTACGGACGGAAATAACAGTGCTTACCTTGAAATCGCCAATGGGAACCGGTGTAACTCTCTAAAACCAGCTCTATCAGCAGTACCTGGATCTGCATATAAGGTGCAGAGTGTAGTATGAGTACAACCGAACCCATGTACTCAATACCTAGCAAGCCTAAACTTGGATTGAAGATACTGACGAGATTGGCAAAGTCCGCTACTTAGTTTCAATATCATCATCATCATCATCATCATCATATCATCATCATCATCATCATCATCATCATCATCATCATCATCATCATAATAATAATAATAATAATAATAATAATAATAACAACAATAACAATAACAATAATAACAATAACAATAACAATAACAATAACAATAATAATAACAATAATAACAATAATAATAATAATAATAATAATAATAATAATAATAATAATAATAATAATAATAATAATAATAATAATAATAATAATAATAATAATAATAATAATAACAATAACAATAACAATAACAATAACAATAATAATAATAACAATAATAATAATAATAATAATAATAATAATAATAATAATAATAATAATAATAATAATAATAATAATAATAATAATAATAATAATAATAATAATAATAATAATATAATTAAAGGGAAAGCAACTCAAGAATAACAAGCTCAACTTATTCACATTAACATGAAATAGGCATGCTTTCAAATCAAATCAACTAAGTCCTCAATTTCAAGATATAGAATTTCATTAGCATGAGAAAGATACATCTTTATTATGCTTGCATGGCAAGTAACAATGCCAAAGTCAACGAATTCACAATGAAATTATCAAATAAGCACACTTTTGGCACTGTACGAGTGCCTGGAATAAAGTCCACCACTCAGCACATACTAAGTGCTTGCACTCACATAGCACAAAGACCATGGGTTATCACCTGACTTTGGAGGGGCGGTTCCTAGCCCAAGTGATAATCGGATCAAAAGTCAACGATCATCATTACTCATCCCAAATATCCCGGTGCACGCGCCACCTCAATATCAATACCGCTCAGCCTAATAGGGGCTTGGTGTGTATGCATCACCTTAGTATCAATATAAATACGGATCTACAGCCCAAATTCAGTCATTAATCCACTCAAATAATAATATGCCAATATCTTACAGTATCAGAAACCAATAAACCGCACAAGTTATACCGATATGCCATAAATCGACTCAAACCTGTAGTACTCAAGTAAGAAAAGCAATAACATGTGAGATAACAGGTAAGAGATTTACATAAATGGTGAAATAACACTTGGATATATTATCATGATTGAAAAGTATGACTACAATCATGGAAAATAGCTCGACATAGCAAAATAGCCCTATCATGTCTCAAACGGATAAGCACATTGCCTAGACATGATTATTAGCATGAATAATAATCCAAGATGTCATACAAGTAAAGAAAATACAGTATCATGAAGGCATGATCGCAAAACAAGGAACATAATAGCTTAAGGTCTACCCTGATCATGAATAACCCTAGTGTACGCAAATACGCTCGTCACCACGTACGCGCATCACCCCATCACATGGCAAGGATCAAAATCTACGAGAAAAATATCCTTAATCCAAGCCTAGGCAAGATATTTACCTCAAGGCGTGAGAATCAATACTCCAAAAAACCTTTCCCACGCCGACCTCCAAATTGCTCGAATCTAGGCAAAAATAACACAATAATATCAAACACAACTATAAAAATCTATTCCAAGTAATAAAGCTCCAATCTTTATCAAATAGAAAAATTTCAAGATAAAAGTAAACCCGGCCCCCCATCCTAGAACCCGACAAAAATCAAAAATTCCGACTACCCATTCGAATATGAGTCCATATAAGTTTAATCCAAATTCGACTCCGATTTGAGGTCCAAATCTCTATTTTCACTCTCCAAAACCATAGTCAAAATCCCCAAATTTCTTCGTAAAACCCCATAATCTATATGTACCATGGGTAATAAATATATAATATTAAAATTAAGTAGAAATCACTTAACCTCTTGTTTTGTGTGAAAATCCAATGCAAAAATCGCCCATCTCCAAGTCAAAGGCTCAAAATATGAAATAACGAGTCTAAGTCCCGAATTAGACAACTTAAAAGTTAGCCCATTGATATTATTCGCGAACGCAGCAACTTTCCCGCGTTCGCAAAGCACCGAATTTCTCTACCAAAAGTGACCCTTCACGAAGCGGCCCCCAGCCCGCAAAAGCGAAGCACAAAGCACCACTGACCTATGCGAACGCAGTCATCCTCCCGCAAATGCGAAGGCCAAGTGCCCGACCAACCCAGCTTGCCTTCCTTCAATGCAAATGCGAGTCCCTGATTGTGAATGCGAAGGCCACTTATCACCAAAGCATCGCGAACTTGACTCCCCTTTCACAAACGCGAAGAACAAAATGACATTTCCCCAAAATTAGCCTTCGCGATCGCGAGACCTGCTCCGCTATCGCAAAGCACACCAGACTCCAACAAAATTTCTGCAGTCCAACCAAGCTTAAATGATCTGAAATCCATCGAAACACTCCCGAGCCACTCGGAACTTCATCCAAACATACCAAATAGTTCCAAAACAAAACTCGAACTTAATCGCGGTCTCAATCACACAAAGTAACATGAAAAAATACATATTGAACCTCAATTCAAGCTTAATGAACTAACCAACTTCCAATGCTCAAAACTTATTCTGAACCACGTCTAACCAACTAGGAATAACTCCACATTTTGCACACAAGTCCCAAATTACATAAGGATCCTATTCTGACTCCATGAACAACAATCTGAACCCGATAGCATCAAAGTTAACTCCTAGTCAAACCTATGAACCCTCCAAACCTTCAAATTTAAAACTTTTGACAAATTGAGCTAGATCAACCTAGGAACCTCCACATCCAAATCTGGAGATGCTGAAGTCTAAAATCACCATACGAACCTATTGGAACCATCGAAACACTATTCCGATGTCGTTTACCCAAACGTCAAACCTCGATCAACTCTTATAATTTAAGCTTCCAATCTTGGAACAAAGTATTCCAACTCATTCTAAAACTTTCCTGAAAACACACTAACCATACCCGCAAGTGAAAAAACAACAAAGAAGCATACAGGAAACATCAAATAAATGGGGCTCAAATACACAAAATGACTCACTGAATCGTTAAACATCCCCAGACATGATATAAATTTTGTACGTACATGTCACGACCCGAAATTTCCACCTTCGGGGTCGTGATGGCGCCTAACATTTTACTTGCTAGGCAAGCCAACGTTAGAGGATCTTTAAGCCATTTTTTTAATCAATTCAATTAAGTAAAACCAATTAAGCCAAAGAGAAACTAAAACGGAATACAAATGATATAAAATAAATAATATCTAAGTACAACCCGGATCTGGAGTCCCAAGTTCATGAGCTTCTAGAATCTCTATAAAATAGGGTTTGAAATAAATACAACTGTCTCGAATGAAAAGAACAGTAAATAGGGGAAATGGAAGGGGACTTCAAGGTCTGCAGATGCCAGCAGATCTACCTCGAGTCTCTGAATGCTAATTCGAGCTGATACGCCTCACGGACAGCTGTGACTAGTACCAAAATCTACACAAGAAGTGCAGAGTGTAGTATGAGTACAACCGACCTAATGTACTCCGTAAATGTCGAGCCTAACCTCGACGAGGTAGTTACGTGGCTATGACAGGACACCCACGTAAATAAACGTGTACAGACAGAAATATACGTAGAAAATAATAGCAAATAAATAATTAACAAGTACAATTGGAAGGGGACATGCGAAAGGGGTACAAGATACAGTAACTACAGCAAGGAATAATAATAAGAATCAGTCAATAATCCTTCAATCAACAAAATGAACAAGCATAATGAATAAAACTCTACGACATCACCCTTCGTGCTTTTACTCGCAACCTCACTATGAAACAGTAATAACAGCACGACATCACCCTTCGTGCTTTTACTCTCAATCTCACCATAAAATGATAAATACAGCATGACATCACCCTTTGTGCTTTTACTCTCAATTTCATCATGAATCAATAGATATGACACGGCATCACCCTTCGTGCTTTAACTCTCATATACGGCACATCATCACCCTTCGTGCTTTAACACTCTCCCTTACCATGTAAAATGAACATATAAAAATAGGGAGATGGAATAAGAAATAACAAGTCTTACGTCTACAATAGTTCCATAATACCAATATCAACTTCAGAAACAATACTCAATTATCAAATATAGCTCATAAGTACGGAAAGAACGATCAATTTATCAATCAACTAGTCTAAGCATGGATATCAGGATCAAAGAAAGAGATAGATTACAAGAAACAAGTTCCATCCGCATGCTTTAACCCAATAACAACGCATAAGTAATCGTCACCTCACATATATGTTGTATACAATATTTAAACAAGTAGCCAATAGATAAACAAGTCCTAATCCCTCAAGTTAAGGTTAACCACGACACTTACCTCGCTCCCAAAGATCAACTCAAAGCTCAACCACGGCTTTGCCTTTCAAACAAGCCTCCGAACCAATTAAATCTAGCCAATTATCAACCAAAGGATTCAAAATAAGCTTTAGGAACTACCCACGAATGAAAAAGGTTCAATTTTGGCCATTATTGAAAAAGTCAACAAAAGTCAACTCCCGAGCCCGCTTGGTCCAAACCCGAAATTCGGACCAAAATCTGATTACCCATTCACAACCCCCCCCCTCCCCCTTCCCCCCGAGCCCGATTATGTAATTTGTGTTGAAATCCGACCTCCATTTGAGGACTAAATTCTAATTTTACAAAAATTTCTAATTTTTTCCAAACCCCCAATTTCCACCATAAAAATTCTAGATTTTTGGTTGAAATTTTATGAAATGAAATGGAAAATTGAAAGAAAATAGGTTAGAATAACTTACCAATGAATTGGGGAAGAAGGGCTCTTGGGAAAATCGCATTAGGGTTCTCTAGGTTTGAAATTTTGAAAAAATGAGAGAAATCCTATCTAACTTAGCTTAAGTCCAAGCGCAGATGTCACAAATACGAAAAACTCTTCGCAAATGCAAAGTTCTCACACCTCTGCTGCCATCGCAATTGCGATGGTTTGTTCGCATTTGCAAACTTGAACTCTTCGCAATTACGATCATTTTGATCGCAAATGCAGACACTGCCTTCCTTAGCCCACTTCGCAATTGCGAAGAAATTGGTAGCAAATGCGAACCTGACAGGGATTCTGCAATATCGCAAATGCGAAGCCTGAGGTCTGAGGCCTGCACCAGAAACTGAAGAGCACCAGCTATGTAGCTTATCCGAAACTTACCCGAGCTCTCGGGGCTCCAACACTAATATGCACGCAAGTCTAACAACATCATACGAACTTGCTCGCGCGATCAAATTGCCAAAATAACACCTAGAACCATGAATCGGACACCAAATCAAATAAAATTTTTAAGAAAATTTTAGAACTTCTATTTTAACAACCGGACGTCTGAATCATGTCAAACCAACTATGTTTCCCACCAAATTTGACAGACAAGTCATAAATACAGTAATGAACCTATAACGAGTTTCAGAACCAAAATACGGATCCGGTATCAACAAAGTTAAATATTGGTTACACTTTATATTCATTAATCCTTTAAACTTCAAAATTTCGACAAAAAGCGATAACTCAAGCTAGAGACCTCCAAATTCGATTACGGGCATACGCCCATGCCTCAAATCATGATACAGACTAATCGGGACCGTCAAAAACACGAATCCGGGTATGTTTTCTCAAAATATTGACCGAAGTCAACTCGAATGGATTTTTAAAGCAAAATTTCATATTTTATCAACTTTTAACATAAAAGCCTTCCGAAAAAATACCCGAACTGCACATGCAAATCGAGGTAGGCCTAAAGAAGCTATTGGAAGCTTTAGGACACAGAATTAAGATTTAAAATTCTAGATGACCTATCGGGTTATCACAGTGCATATACGCTCGCCACCTTGCATATACACTGTACATTAAATATATATAAATCAAGTCAAATCGTAGGGGTTTTCCTCTTAACAAAGTTAGCCACGAGACTTACCTCTTCCCGGGCTATCTTTAATCATAAATTGCGTCAAAACCCCACTCTAGCCCTCCAATCATGCAAATCCAAACTAAACATAAACTAAGGAAGTAATCCCAAATCAAAAAGCATCAATCTTTGATGAATTCCCAAAAGTAAAAATAAGTCAACCCGAGCTTTCGTGCTCGAAATTCGAAATCAATACAAAAATCCGATGACCCATAACCCGTCGAGTCTATATATATATAATTAGTTTCCAAATCTGGGTTCAAAATTGATGGTCAAAACCTCAAAATACAATCTCTTAAAGTGTAGACAAAAACCAAAAATGTTTCTTTTAAAATTCCATCTTTTAGGTGTAGGAAGCCATGTAGATTCTTGAAATATATTCACAAATAGGTAGAAATGATAACCTTCTTGCCTTCTGTGAAAACCTCCATGAAACATTGTCCTTATCCAAGTGTAGGGCTCAATATATAAAAGAATGGTAAAACTATGAAATATGACACCTATGTATTCTGCCCAGAAGAACCCTTCGCGAATGTGAAACAAGCCTCATGTTCACATAGTACAAAACAAAGTTGCCCATGAAAATAATCTACGCGATCGCTTATATGCCCCGCGATTGCAAAAGCCAACAGCCCAACACACCGCGACGCGAGCTCAACCTTGCAAACACGAAAGCCAATGAGCCATCCAGCCTCCTCTGACTCTATGTGAACGCGGCCCCTGGCACGCAGATGCGATGACCAAACTTTCTAGCACAACGTGAAAGCGAATAAACCATGCGAACACAAATAATACAGTCCTAGCTCCCAAACACATATCGTGAATGCGACACCTGAAGTGCGAACGTGAAGCACAAAAGCCAAGCTGGCCAAAATCCTTCTCCATGATCACGAGCCTAGCTCCATAATCGTGAAGCACTGCAGAATAACTACAATACAGCTGCTCTAAAACACATAAAAATAGTCTGAAATTATCTAGGATCACACTCAAGCCCCTTGAGACCCCGTCCATTAATCATACCAATAAGTTCCAATACAATATCCAAACTTATCCAAAGGCTCAAAATGCAACAAATAACATCAAAACTTCGAATCAATGATCAAAATCATTCTCTTAACTTTCAAACATTTCAACTTCGCCGAAATCGTCTGAATTACTCTTAAATATTTCGGATCACAACCAAATTTTGCACACAAGTTTCAATCTACAAAATGAACTTATACATGGTCTCAACATCAGAATCCAAGTCCAATAATACCGAAGTCAACTTCCGGTCAAACTTATGAACCTTTTAATTCTTCAAATTGCCAAATTTTGAAAAATAGAGCCAAAACCTTCCAGGAACATACGAATTCAAATCCGAATATATACCCAAGTCCAAAATTACCATATAAACTTATTAAAACCATCAAATCTCGATTCCGATGATGTTTACTCAAAAGTCAAATATTGGTCACTCTTCCAACTTAAAGCCTTTAAATTGAGAGTCCTTCTATCAAATCAATCTCAAACCTTACGAACACCAAAACGGCCATATACGCAAGCCATAATGCATTATATGAAGCTACTCAAAATCTTAAATCGCCAAACATAATATTAAAGATCAAAACGGATGGTCGGGTCGTTACATAATAAGACGCAAGATAATGACCTTCTGTCTCTAGTAGAAAATATTTGTCCAATGGATGTAAAACGAAAATAAAAAGAAGAGACTCAGGGGTGATCTTTAATGAAACTCGTCTTAGGGTATGCTCTTCGCGTGTGTATTATATATTAATGAGTATATAATTTTAAAAAAATTAGGTAAATATTAGTGATAAAGTGTTTGAGCAATAAAATAAAAATTTAAAAAGTAAGTATCCTACATTCAAACAGGATCCGGGAAAGAGCCGCACTGTAAGGGCTGTGATGTAGACAACCTACTCTAATACTAGCATTAGTAATTACTTCCACGACTCGAACCTGTGACTTATAAGTCATACGGAGAAAACTTTACAATATATATATATATATATATATATATATATATATATATATATATATATATATATAACTGCATTTAGAATACATTATCTTCTACTATTTCATCATTATAACTACACGTTTGTATTTAGAATACCTTTGTATTCTACTAATTCATCCTTATTGCTACAAGTTTTATATATAATTTAACTCTAATATTGTGATATAATTAATTTTTTCGTACTTCCCCCCTAAATATTAGGAGTTCTTAGATAATTTAAATGAACAAATATTTAATAACCAAAGTTTAGTTAATTTCAAAATTTTAATATTTGCAAAATAGTTAAATTATAATTATGTCTAATGTGAAATTATAACGACCCGGCCGATCATTTTTATTATTATAGCCATGTTTCCCAATTTATTTCCTATACTGTGTTTGTTGTTATGTGACTTTTCAGGGTGGTTGGTTTGATTCCGGGGATGTTTCGGAATGAATTGGGACACTTAGTCCCAAGGTTGGAAGCCTAAGTTGAAAGAGTTGACCGGATGTTAACTTATGCGTAAATGACTCCGAAATAGAGTTTTGATGGTTCCGATAGCTCCAAATGGTGATTTTGGACTTAGGAGAGTGTCTGGATATTAATTTGGAGGTCCGTAGGTAATTTTGGCTTGAATTGGCGAAAGATAGAAATATTGAAGTTCGGAGAGTTAAGAAATTTGACCGAGAGTTGACTTTTTGGTTCTGAAAGCTAGGATAGGTCCATTGTATCATTTATGGCTTGTGGGCAAAATTTGAGGTTAATCGGAGTTGGTTTGATAAGTTTCGGCATCGATTGTAGAAGTTGGATATTCAATAGTTTCATTAGGCTTGAATTGTGGTGCAATTCGTGTTTTTGATATTATTTGATGTGATTTGAGTCTCGACTAAGTTCGTATCGTATTTTAGGACTTGTTGGTCTATTTGGTTGAGATCCTGGGGGTATCGGGTGGATTCTGAATGGTTAACAGAACAAAAGTTGGACTTGAAGCATTGCTTAGATATTTATCTTATGGTGTGATCGTACCAGCGAGGGGATTAGCCATAGGTGTGATGCTGCAGGTGCGGATGAAGTGGCCAAGGTAGTGTCACAGGCGCAAAGAAGAAGCGCTTTTGTGAGTCCGCAGAAACAAACTATTATTCGTAGGTGCGAAGTTTTGGAAATTTGCTTAGGCACGAAGGTGCGGACGCAGGGCCGCAGCCGCGGTCTCGCAGGTGCGAGCTTTTGGCCACAGAAGCGGTAGGTCGAGGATTGAATGTTTTTTGTGGAAGCAAATTTTGACCGCGAAAGCGGTACCGCAGAAGCGGCTAAATGGGCTACATAAGCGGAACCACTGGCAGTGTATTAAATTCGAAGGGTTTCGAGATTTCTTCATTTTCGGACTTTGCAAGCTCGGTTGGAGGCGATTTTTGAGAGGGCTTTTACAAGATTTCAAGAGGTAAGCAACTTTTGGTCATTTTTATCTATTAATATTGAATATCCATTGAATTTCCCCCATAGATTTGGTGTTTTCGAGGTGAAAATTGGGAAATTTTGGACTAGCGATTGGAGAGTAAGATTTGGGGATTTGAGTGACGATTTGATGTCGGAATTGGGTAATTTTGGTATGGTTGGACTCGTTCTTGAATGGGTGTTTGGATTTTATTAATTTTGTCGGATTCTGAGATATGGTCTCGGAGTTGACATTTTGGGTTGAATTTTTGTTAAAGAACCTAGCTTTATCATATGGAATTGATTTCAATAGCTTGTGTTGATTGTATTAAGTTATTTGTGGCTAGATTTGAGTCGTTCGGAGGCTAATTCACGAGGAAAGGGCTTGTTGGAATAGTGATGACCGCGGTTTGAGGTAAGCAACACTTCTAAACTTAGTTCTGAGGGTATGAATCCCTGAAATACGTGTTATATGGTTAGTACTGAGGTGACGCACATGCTAGGTTACAGGCGTGTGGGCGTGCACCAAAGTAATTGGGACTCAGTTGATTCTGTGGGACTGTGCAGTCATCTAATCTTGTTATTATCCACGTATTCTCCATGTCTTAGAGAAATTGAGTTATTATCCATGTTAGAAATCATGCTTAGGCTATATGCTGGTACTACTTGGACCCACAGAGGTCGTTTTGATGCTGAATTGTTTGCTTAATTTGCAATTATATACTCAGTCACATCTATCGTTTGCATATGATATCTCGGTCTCTGTTATCATTTATTGTTACATCATATTTTCATATTTGGGCTGATTTTCATGAGATTTGTGAGCCCGAGAGACTGGAGAGATTGATGACTGAGTGGGGGCCTGAGAGCCGTTTTGTGAGTGAGGTGTGGATCGGGCTGCACGCCGCAGCAGGCCTTCTTGGCTTTATATATATTATTATTATGGATCGGGCTTTACATGCTTTATATATTATTATTATGGGATCGGGTTGCACGCCGCAGCAAGCCATATTGGCTTTATATTAGCACTTTGGCAGGATCCGCCCCTCCGGAGTTTGACATACTAGCAATGAGCGTAGGTACTATACAGTGCTGAGTGACTGAGTGTTATAAGTGAGGGTTGAGACAGTCAGATTGAATACTCTGAGAGTGTAGTACGTGAGGTTATCATTGTGATGCATTACATATGGCATGCACATTTGACATGTAGATATAGAGATGTAGCATTCCTCATATTAGTCATACTTGGCATATTTTTTCTGTGCTGAGCTTAAACTGTTAAACTTGAAAACATGTCTACATTCCTGTATTGTGTACCAACTGATTATGAGTTTTCTCTGAGATATTACTGTCATTATTTTCCTATCATATCTGTACAGTAATAATCTGG
Organism: Nicotiana tabacum; assembly: GCF_000715075.1. Taxonomy (NCBI): domain Eukaryota; kingdom Viridiplantae; phylum Streptophyta; class Magnoliopsida; order Solanales; family Solanaceae; genus Nicotiana; species Nicotiana tabacum. The sequence goes on from NC_134083.1 coordinate 111,342,098, forward strand.
ATTTGGATTGTACCTTTCTGAGCTCGTCACTGCTTTCAGTCCAAGGTTAGTCCGATTACTTATTGAGTACATTGGGTCGGTTATACTCATACTATATTCTGCACTTCGTGTGTAGATCCAGGTACTTCTGGATACGGCGGTTTCTAGATTTGGATCTTCATCTGTTTGGAGACTATTGAGGTAGTTGCCTTGGCGTCTGTAGACCTCGACTCTCCTTCTTTTTCAGTTTATTTGCATTGTTCTATCTTTCTAGACAGTTATTTTAGCTGCCTTAGACTGTATTGACATTACCAGTGACACCCAGATTTTGGGAGATTTTGTATTGAGTCGCGGTATTTCCTTATTGGCATATGAGAAATTTGTTACTGTTAAACCTACTTCATTGTGTTTTTATCTAAAAATGCTTAGTCAGTTGTCAGGACCTAATTTAGGATCATGACCGGCACTTAGGAACAAGTGCTCCCAAGTAAGCCTCATCGATAATTTACAGAAAATCGGATAGTATTTTCCCTATTTTAGGACAATCCAAAAATAAACCTGTCTTAAAAATCAACAACACAACCAACCTATATCGACCAAATAAGTTATAATTCTCATTCACGAAATATTTTCAACACAATAATACTAACTTCACCTCTAAGTATAAGGAAAGTCTAATACGAATCACAAGTCTATATCAATAAAAGAATATTTATGACACTCTTAAAATGACTATGGAGCGACTCTAAGAGTTTCAAGAAAGATACTATAACTAATAAATAATAATCTTTGCCCACGCGAATAAATGCGGGGCTCACCAGGAACTACCAACTCGTGTACTCTAATTAACGGAATCTTTGCCTGCGTCTACTGCTGTTTTTGTAAAAATAATAGCGGGGAGTGAGTCGCTAGCTCAGTGAGTAATAATACTTAACCACAACCGTTTTTAATAGGGGACAAGTAAGAAAACATGCTTGTATAATAATCACAAAATAAAATGCCTTTTTTAAAACGGTAATAATAAGCAGTCTCATCATGGGTTTCCTGTAACAAAATCAATTTAATAATTCAGTAATAAACTCGGTAAATACTGTGCCATAGCAAATCTTTATATTTGGGAGGTTTTCAAAAAATGATCATGTAATTTGTATCACTGTGTGGACCCCTTTGTAAGAGGAGTCAAATATAACTGTAGGTCCCTACTCGAGGAAAAATTGTAACTGTATGCTAGTTCTACCTTCCCATTAGTGAGGGCTCTAACTGTACTCGGCAATCAGTTAATACAAGATGAACCAAGTCTAACGAACCCGCCGTTAGCTACGGGATCCTTCAAAGTCTCCTCCCATTCATACTTTTCTTTGTAAACATTAAATCTTCACATAGAAGCATTTTCAAAACAGTACATGGCATTTCAATTTTTATCAAATCATGTAATCCAATTTCGGTAACGGTAATCATATATCTAATAATAGTAATACATGTCTAGTAACAGTGAGAACATTTTAAAAAACTGTAAACATCTCAAGTAAACTATTCAGTACCATATCAAGTAAGAGACTTGTCCCGCATGCAAATTTCAAACATTCGGTAATACATTTTATTTTCAAAATAATGTATAAATCATGCAGGTTATGAAAACACAAATTGCGGTAAGATTACTACTCACAATACTCGTGTCAAAATACCAAACGCGTCAACTCGAGTACTCGTTCAACTTCTTCAACTACCTATAATGTTACAAAATCAATCCTGCATCAACTACGTGAATTGCCAACATAATTGGTCCATTCCTGTCACATTTAATTAATTCTACTATATCCATTCCTCTGAAATATGACCCTTGATTCTCTGTTAATTAATTTAGTATCACTTAATTGGTTAGGAGTTGCATCTTGTTTTTTTTAATCTGTTCTTATTATCTGATTGATACTACTATATATAGAGGACAAGAAGAATTTCTTTTGTTTGACACAAAAAGAGTACTCATATCCTTACGTAGCAGTTTACAAGCACTGCTAACTTGTACAGTAGAGCGCTCAGTATAAACTGATAGATTCTTTGTTCAATCTAATAGTAATTCCATGATTGTGCTATATAGAAACACCTTAAGCATCTTTTGTTATCTTTACCCTTAATTACAAAATCAATAACTAATAATATGGTAGGTATTCAATAAAGGAAATATAAGATAAATTACCAAGGAAAAAAGGGATTCAATTACCTAGCTTGTTCCCCTCCACTCCAAAAATCCCTTCATTAGAAAGAAGTAAACTCACTTCTTTTGTTGCCTCCGATCACTTCTGCCGAATTTCAATTGCTCCATACCCTATCCCTCTTTGCTTTATGTTAGTTACGTAGTGCACTCTGGCACTAATTCCTCTCTTATTTCCCTTAAGGCTTGATACTAGCTTCAGTTTTTGTTTTTCGGCATCGGTAGTAGAATTTTAAAATTTCAAATTCTTTAAGTTTGAATTGGAGGGTGATTCGTAATTTTAGCGTTAAGTGATGTGATTTGTGGGCTCGACTAAGTTTGTATGGTGTTTTAGGATTTGTTGGTATGTTTTGTTGAGGTCCCGGGGGCCTCGGGTGAGTTTCGAGTGGTTAACGGATCAAAAGTTGGATTTGAGTTGCTGCTGAAGTCTTCAGGCATCTGTCATTTTCGCACATGCGGTGGAGAGACCGCGGGTGCGTGATCGCACGTGCGGAGAGGCAAGCGCAAAAGCATAGAAATGGAGGAGTGCCAGGGGTCGCAGGTGCGAGGTAAATTCCGCATCTGCGATGCCCGCAGATGCGTTAGGGTCATCGCAGGTGCGCAAGGTCCGCAGAAGCGGAAGGGGTTTCCGCAGGCGCGCACGCGCAGGTGTGGCCCTTTCATCGCAGGTGCGAAGGCAGAGAGGGTAATTGATTTGCGCATATGCACACATTTTGACACACAAGCGCACCCGAAGGTGCGAGCCCAGGCTCCGCAGGTGTGAAAAACCTGGGCAGTGGTTAAAACCGAAGGACTTCGCGATTTTTGTCATTTTTGGACTTTGCAACTCGGTTTAGGGCGATATTTGAGAGCATTTTTGAGAGATTTATTGAGGTAAGTCCCTTGTGCTTATTTTTGATCAATAATCTTGCTTCCCCATGTATTTTCCCATCTAGTTAGGGTGTATTTAAGGTGGAAAGTGGGAATTGGAGGCTAGGGATTTGGAAGTTTAATTTGTGGATTTGGAGGACCATTTGGTGTCGGATTTTAGTAAATTTGATTTGGTTAGGCTCGTGATTGAACTTCCTTTCATATTTTATGACTTTTAACCGATTTCGAGACATGGCCCCCACGGGCGATGTTTGAGTTAATTTCGGAATTTTCGTTAAAGTGTTGATTTCGTTAATTAGATGAGTCTATTATTATTGTATTTATGATATGTAATTGCTTTTTGGCTAGATCTGGGTCATTCAGAGCCGGATATTCATGGGAAAGGCATTGTGACCGATTGATTGAGCTTGGTTCGAGGTAAGTGGCTTGCCTAACTTTGTGTGGGAGAAATTCCCTTAAGATATGAAATTATTGTGCTATGTGAGCGCCGTATACGTGAGGTGACGAGTACGTACACGAGATAGTTGTGGTAAAACCCGATTTTCTTACCGAGCAGCAACATATTTTTTTGTTATTTTGAGTTATACCATTCTTAATAAGTACTAATCTATTTTTATTCTTAATTGAGTTATTCCAATATGTGTAGCTATCATGTTTAGTCTAATACAACATGTCTATGTGTCTTAATTGTTTATGTGAATTATGTGCAGCATGCTTAGTGAATTTTCTACTTCTTCCCTGACTGGTACTTAGTCTAAATTGTAAGAATTTCATGATGTAGTTGTATTTATATCATTCGCGCTGCATATTTACTTTGGGACTACGGAACGGTATTCCGGGAGATCCCCCTGTACCACATATTTACTTTGGGACTATAGAATGGTATTCCGGGAGATCCCTCCGTCTTGCATAGTTACTTTGGGACTATGGAACGGTATTCCGGGAGATCCACCTGCACATTTACTTTGGGACTACGGAATGATATTCCGGGAGATCCTCCTGCACATTTACGTTTGGGACTACGAGACGGTATCTCGGGAGATCCCCTGTTGTGTTTCTATATACTGAGTTGTTACCTTCTATGATTTCATTGTGTTAAATTTCAGCCTTTATTTTACTGCGGTATTCTACTCTATATTATTTTATTATATATTTACCAGTAGGGCCCTGACCTGACCTCGTCACTACTCTCTGCACATGTTTTTCGTGTGCAGATCCAGGTGCACCTTATCAGCCGCACTATCAGTGAGCCATGACAGCTTTGGAGACTTCAAGGTATATCTGCCGCGTCCGCAAACCTCGGAGTCCCCTTCTACTCCTTCTTATGTCCATTATTATTTGTATTTTTCCTTGTTAGACTCTGATGTATAGAGACACTAGATTTTTCCTTCTGCAGTTTGTGATTCACGATGATTCCGGGTTTTGGGAGGAGCTTTAATGCTCCACCCCTCCTACTCTTATTCCTTTTTCTTTGAGATTGCAAGGAATTGGAATTTTACCCTTTCCAATCTCTATAAGATGTCCTACAGTAATGATCTTTTGGGCTTCGGCCCTTTTATGTTTTTTTTTTCCTTCTTAATTATTTTATTATTTCTATCTTAATTTATATACTTACAAATTACGCATGTACCCTTATAATGTAAGGTATTACATTAGTGGCGATTGTCGGATTGTCGGCTTGCATAGTTTTGTGATAGGCGCCATCACGACATGTAAGATTTTGGGTCGTGACAGAAATTAAATATTTGCCTTTGATAATAGAATTCTTATCGGATAAAATTATAATTATAATTAATTGTTAAAACTTCGGATGACCTAATATTAAGAATTCAAATTAAAAAATAAATTATTTAATTTAATTTTAAAAACAAATAACTATGTTTTTAATTAACTAAAGTTTTGGTTATTAAATTGTAACGACCCGACCGGTCGTTTTGTGTATTTGATCCATGTTTCCCTTTTTGATGCTTCACACATGTGTATTTATAGTTTTATGACTTGTGGGGTTGGTTATTTTCGTTCCGGGAAGGTTTTGGGTTGATTTGGACCCTTTGGTTCTTGGTTTAGAAGCCGAAGTTAAAATATTGACCAAAGTTTGACTTTTATGAAAATGACCTCGGAACAGTGATTTGGTTGCTCTGATAGGTTTGTACCGTGATTTTGGACTTGGGCATATTACCGAAATTCAATTCGGAGGTCCCTAGGTTGATTTGATTTGTTTTACCGAAAGTTAGCAATTTGAGGTTTAGAAGTTTCCCTAAGTTTAACCGTAGGTTGACTTTGTGGCTATCGGGTTCGGAATTTGATTTTGGGACTTTGAATAGGTCTGTTTTTCTATTTGAAACTTGTCTGCAAAATTTGGTGTCATTCGGAGTTTGTTTGATAGGATTCGGATGCGTGATTGCAATTCTAGAGGTTTTTGAGTTTTTTTTAAAATTCATGCATTTTCATGTCCGATTCATGGTTCTAGATGTTATTTTTGTGTTTATATCATGCGAGCGAGTTCGTATGATATTTTAAGACTTGTGTGGAGATTTGGTTTGGAGCTCCGAGGGCTCGGGAGAGTATCGGACGTGTTTCAGAATTGTTTGAACTCAATTACAGGTTGCTGGTGTGATGGTGCCTCAAGTGTCACAATTGCGAGCACCGGCATCTCAATTGCGATCGTAGCAGGGGGGGTCTCAGGTGTTATATTTAGACACCTGGATCGCAATTATGAAGAAGGACTGTAAAAGGGTAGGCTCACATTTGTGGCAACTTTGTCGCATTTGCGAAGGGAGCAGGCTTCGCAATTGCAAAACTATTATTGCATTTGCGACTTCCCCTTAGGCAGTTAGTAGCCGCAATTGTGAGGCTTTCTTCATAATTAGGAGGGTTGGTGATTGCGAACCCAGTGTCGCACTGTAACATCTGCAACTTAACAAAAGGGCCGGTTGGGATTTGGTCTCATTTTTCTCATTTAGAACCCTAGACTCGGTAGGAGGCAATTTGGAGAGGGGAGTTTCACCTACAAACATTGGAAAAGTAGTTCGAATCAATCTTCAACTCTATTTCATGATTATATATGAGATTTAACATCAAATTTATGAGAATCAAAGAGAATTTTAGGGGATTTTTGTCTATATTTTGAAATATGAAAATTTTGGATTTGAGAACGAATTGGACTCGAATTTGAAAACAAAACACATATACACACTCCTAGGGTTATGGGTAGTCAAGATCTACCCTTGGACTCGGGTTTTGATCAGGCGAATCCGGGGTTAAATTTTGTTGACTTTTGGGGAATTATGTAACGATCATAGATATATTAATCGTAATTGGTTTCTCTTATATTGTTTGATGATATTAAGTCATTTTTTGTTAGATTTGAGCCGTGCGGAGGCTAATTTGAAAGGAAAGGTTATTTTTGAGTGTTTATTTGGCCTAGTTGAGGTAAGTGTCTTGCCAAACTTTGTATGAAAAACTTACCCCTTAGGAATTGGATTGTTTGTACTATTTGAACTACGTGAAAGACGTGTACACGAGGTGACGAGTGTGTACACGGCTTATATGTGGAAATTTGACCATTTAGACTCTTAGGTTTCTTATACACATTAATTGACATTATCATTATCTATTCTACCTTTCATTGTCAATTTTATTCTTACATGACTTAATTGAAATTGTCATTACATGTTCAAGTTTCTATTGTCAAAGTTACTCTCACATGCATTTATTTTAGTTGTCATTACATGCCAATCTTTTCATTGTTGCTTATGCTCATGCATTAGACTTAGTTACTATTTCATGCTATCTCATTCATTGTTAAGCTTATGTTTGGACTTAAATTTGAAAGTTGCCATTTCATGGGAAATACTTAAATTTTGGGTTATCAGAGTTGTTTTTGTCAGAGCTATTAACACATTGAGGTTAAAGTTGTTGACTATTTATATATCCTTCTTTGTTGAGTTTTTTCTCATTTGTTTTATTGTTATTGAGATTCTTGTACACATTGTGATTGAGCCATGAGCTATGTGTTTTGGTAAGTTGTGGCATATGGGCACGTGTGGTGCAAGTTGGTTATTTTGTTGTGATATTGATGTGCATATTGCGGTATAAGGATAGGGGTTGATGTGCATGAGGTGATATAAGGTGGGATTTATACGCGTGTTGCTAGTGAGGGAATTACTTGAAGCCACGCGGTGAGATAAGGGCTCTAAAGCGCATGTAACTATTTCGGAAGATTTTAAAATAAATTTGAATATGAGGCGTGGCACGTCGGTATGATTTTTTTGTACACTCTATGCTGGAAAGGCTTGATGATTTGAACAATTGTTCCTTATTTCTTCCTATTAGTGTTTTGATTGTAATTGGTTACTTGTTGTCTTATCACATGTACACTTTTGTTGCTTTATTTCCGTTGTTAGCCCTATATTGATAAATTGCTTTTTTTCCCTTTACACATTGGTCACATTTGAATACATTCCCGAAGGAGAGCACAATACGATAGGAGCATTCGATACACATTTCTAGTACATATCTTTCAACACAAGTTTATTTAGAATAGTAATATTTGTACGGAATAACTCAGAACATGAAAATTAGGAACTTGGGCCAACCATACTTGAAACTTACGGGAACATCATGGAATTCGGTTCCAAGAGAGAAGTTTAGCCAACATACCTTACCTGAGCTTTCCTTAAGTTACTATAACCCCCCAACACTTCAAGCAATAACAATCTATAGGAAGATAGTGAAAATTGGTTAATAATTAGAAGGATTCCCATGGTTTAACCCTCTTAGGAATTTTGTCAAACACCTAGTATACAAAATAGACTACAAAGCTCTACAATGGTAATCCCGTCCTCCCTCGACCAATTTCAACAAGAAACTACCCAAAATAGTTCATTGACCCCTCATACTACAAGCTATTGTCACATGCATGGCCTAATTCCAATCCCACAATATACTTAGACAATAAAATAACTTGCATGGGTGGTATAGGGCAGGAACTTACCCGGATAGGTGGTGGTCTAGTGAGTGGCTTCCATGATTCTTGATGATTGGTGCAAGAATGGGTGCTTAGAATGCTAGGCCTTCCCCTTCTCTCTCTAAAATACTCTTACCTCTCTCTAAATTTACCAACATTCATTTCAAAATAAGTCTCAAAGGCTATTTATCAAAATGGGGTCGGGTTATAAAAATAAGAAAATGGACTCTCTGAACTCAAGTCTGCGGCCGCAGAATGGACCGCATAACATATATGCGGTCCGCAAAATAGGCCACGAAAACGATGCCAAGAACTGGGCTACTCTAGACCGGTCTGCGGTCCGCAGACCACTTATGCGGCCGCAGAATAGACCGCAGAATGATTCAACAAAATTCTTCATGCCAAATCTGCGATGGAAAATACGGACTGCGAAATGGATGTGAGATTGCCGAATGGACCGAAAAATGACCTTCAAAATTCAACCATTTTTCTGCACAACTCTGCGATGGGTATACGGCCCACAGAATGGATCTGCGGTCGTGAATCTAACCGCTTAACTGGCCCTTCAGCAAAATATTTCCACCAATACCTCGATGCATTCTTCAACCCAAAAAGTCTGTACCGCACTACATCCGTACACATCACCCTACCTCGGCACCACAAAACTTAAATCCCTTGGCACAATTTTATGGAGCCTTACATATCCCGGGAAGGCCAATGTGGTGGTTGATGCCTTGAGTAGTAAATTTGAGAGTATGGGAAGTTTGGCATATTTTCCAGCAACAGAGAGGCCACTAGACATGGATGTTCAGTCATTGGCCAATCAGGTTGTGAGACTCGATGTTTTGGAGCCTAGCCGGGTTCTTCCTACGTTGTTTCTCAGTCTTCATTGTATGAGCGCATCAGAGAAAGTCAGTATGACGACTCCCATTTGTTTGTCCTTAAGGACACAGTGCATCATGGAGATACCAAGGAGGTTTCTATTAGAGATAATGGGATGTTGCGGATGCATGGACAAAAATGTGTGCCCAATATGGATGGGTTGCGTGAGTTGATCCTTGAGGAGGCCCATAGTTCATGGTATTCCATTCATCCGGGTGCCGTCAAGATGTATCAAGATTGACTCATCACTATTGGTGGAGAAGAATGAAGAAAGATATATTAGAGCATGTGGCTATGTGCTTGAACTGTCAGCAGGTAAAGTATGAGAATCAGAGGCCGAGCGGTTTGCTTCGAAGACTTGAGATTCCCGAGTGGAAGTGAAGGACGTTACCATGGATTTCGTTGTTGGGCTCCCATGGACTTTGAAGACATTTAATGCAATGTGGGTTATTATGGATAGACTGACCAAGTCTGCACGTTTCATTCCGATTGTGACTACTTATTTCTCATAGCAGCTGCCTCAGATCAATATCCATGAGATTGTTCGTCTTTACGGTGTGCTATTGTTCATTATCTCTGATCGAGGCACACAGTTCTCATCACATTTTTTGAGAGTTGTGCAGCGAGTGTTAAGCACACGGGTTGAGTTGAGTACATAATTTCACCCCTAGATGGACGAGCAGTCCGAGCACACCATTTAGGACTTGGAGGATATGTTACGTGTCTGTGTTATGGATTTTGAGGGTTCATGGGATTAGTTTCTGCCGCTTGCAGAGTTTGCCTACAACAACAGTTACCAATCGAGTATTCAGATGGCTCCTTATGAGGCCTTATATGGGAGGTGGTATGGTTCTCCAGTTGGTTGGTTTCAGCCAGGAGAGGCTAGGTTGTTGGGCACAAATGTGATTCGGGATGCCTTGGAGAAAGTCAAGTTGTTCCAATATCGGCTTCGTACAACACAATGTAGAAAGAAGAGTTATGCCGATCGGAGGGCTCATGATGTATCATTTATGGTAGGAGAGAGGGTTTCGCTTCAGGTTACACCCATGAAGGGTGTGATGAGATTCGGGAAGAAGGGCAAGTTGAGCCCTAAGTATATTGGTCCATTTGATATCCTCGAGAGGGTTGGAGAGGTGGCCTACAGAAATGCAATGCCACCCAGATTATCGGAAGTTCACCCAGTGTTCCATGTTTTCATGCTTTGGAAGTATTATGCTGATCCATCACATGTATTAGATTTCATCTCATTCCAATTGGACAAGTATTTGACTTATGATGAGGAGCCGGTGGCTATCTTGGACATGCATGTTCGTGAGTTGAGGTCAAAGAACATTGCTCCAGTGAAGGTTCAATGGAGGGGTCATCTAGTAGAGGATGCGACCTGGAGACCGAGCACGACATGAGGAGTTGTTATCCTTACCTTTTTGGCACTTCAGGTATGTCTCTATGCACGTTCGAGGACGAACGTTTATTTAAGAGGGGAGAATGTAACGACCCGACCGGTCATTTTATGTATTTGAGTCTCGTTTCCCCTTTTGATGCTTCACACATGTGTATTTTTGTTTTATGACTTGTAGGGTTGGTTAGTTTTGTTCTAAGAAGGTTTTGGTTTGATTTGGACCGTTTGGTTATTGGTTTTAAAGCCTTAGTTGAAACTTTTGAACAAAGTTTGACTTTAGGGAAAACAACCCTGGAACGGTGTTTTGGTGGCTGTGATAGGTTCGTATCGTGATTTTAGACTTGGTCGTATGCCTGAAATTAAATTCGGAGGTCCCTAGGTTGATTTGACTTGTTTTGCCGAACGTTGGCAATTAAGGTTTAGAAGTTTTTCTATGTTTGAATGTAGGTTGACTTTGTGTCTATTGGGTTCAGAATTTGGTTTCGGGACTAGGGCCGCTTTGCTATTTGGAACTTATCTGCAAAATTTGGTGTCATTTGGAGTTGGTTTGATAGGATTCAGACGCTTGGTTGCAATTCTAGAGGTTCTTGAGTTTTCTTTTTAAATTCATCCGTTTTCATGTCCAATTCATGGTTTTAGATGTGATTTTGGTTATTTAGTTGCGCGAGCGAGTTCGTATGATATTTTTAGACTTTTGTGGATGTTTGGTTTTGTGCCCCGAGGGCTGAAGAGAGTTTTGCACGTGTTTCAGAATGGTTTGAACTCAATTACAGGTTGTTGGTGTGTTAGTGCGTCAGGTGTCGCAATTGTGATCTTAGCAGGGGTTCTTAGGTGTCGCATTTGTGACACATGGATCGCAATTGTGAAGATGGACTGGAAAAGGGTAGGCTCGCATTTGCGACAACTTTGTCGCATTTGTGAAGGGAGCAAGCTTCGCAATTACAAAGCCATTATCGCATTTATGACTTCCCCTTAGGCTATTAGTAGCCGTAATTGCGAGGCTTTCTTCGCAACTGTGAATCCAGTGTCGCAATATAGACATTAGCAACTGAAAAAAAGGGTTGAAAAGTCAGGATTTGGTCTCATTTCTCTCAATCTAGATCTCTAGACTCAGTAGGAGGCAATTTGGAGAGTGAATTTTCACCTACAAACATTGGGTAAGTAGTTCTAAACAATTTCCAACTATATTTCATGATTATATATGAGATTTAAAATCAAATTTATGAGAATCAAAAAGAAATTTTGGGGATTTTCGTCCAAGTTTTGAAAAATAAAAATTTGGGATTTGAGAGTCGAACTGGACTCGAATTTGAAAATAAAACACATATATAGACTTGTAGGGATATGGGTGCTCAAGATCTACCCTTAGACTCAGGTTTTGACTGGCCAAGCCCGAGATTGACTTTTGTTGACTTTTGGAAAATTGTGTAAAGATCATAGCTTTATTAATCATAATCGGTTTCTCTTGTATTGTCTCATGATATTAAGTTATTTTTGGTTAGATTTGGGTTGTACAAAGGCAACCTTTAAGGGAAAAGTTATTTTTGAGTGTTGATTAGTCCTAGTAGGGGTAAGTATCTTGTCTAACTTTGTGTGGGGGAACTACTCCTTAGGACTTGTGTTGTGTTGTACTATTTGAACTATGCAAAAGACTTCCACAAGGTGATGAGTATGTACACAGGCTTATATGTGATATTTGACCGGTTTAGACTCTTAAGTTACTCATAGGCACTTGATTGACGTTATCATTATCTATTCTACCTTTCATTGTATATTTTATTCTTACATGCCTTAATTGAAGTTGTCATTACATGTTCAAGTTTCTATTGTCAAAGTTACTCTCACATACATTTATTGTAGTTGTCGTTACATGCCATTCTTTCCATTATCGAGTTATTCTCATGAATTATACTTAGTTTCTATTTCACGCTATCTCTTTTGTTGTTAAGCTTATGTTTGCACTTGAATTTGGAAGTTTCCATTCCATGGGAAATAACTAAATTGTGGGTTATTGAAGTTTTTGTTGTGAGAGCTATTAACACATTGAGGTTAGAGTTGTTGACTATTGATATATCCTTCCTTGTTGATTTGTTTCTGATTTATTTTGTTGTTATTGAGATTCTTGTACACATTGTGGTAGAGTCGTGGGCTATGTGTTATGGTAACATTGATATTTGTTGATTTTGGCAAGTTGTAGCATATGGGCACGTGTGGTGCAAGGTTATTATTGTGTTATGATATTGATACGTATGCAGTGGTATAAGGATAGGGGTTGATGTGCATGCGGCGAGACAAGGTGGGATTTATACGCGTGTTGCTAGTAAGGGAATTTCTTGAAGTCACACAGTGAGATAAGGGGGCTAAAGCGCGTGAAGCTAATTCGGAAAAAATGTTTATAAAATAAATGCAAGGCTCATGCGGCGATATAAGGAAGATTGTGATTGTGACTTGTGAAATTTGTATATGAGGCGTTGCACCTCGGTATGATTTTTGTCGTACATTCTATGCTGGAAAGGCTTGATAATTTGAACAATTATTGTTCTTGTTTCCTTATTTATTCCCATTAGTGTTTTGATTGTAATTGGTTACTTGTTGTCTTATCACATGTACTCATTTCTTGCTTTATTTTTATTGTTAACCCTCTATTGATAAATTGCTTTATTGTGCTTTAATTGGCTTTATCCTCTGTTATTAGATTACATTATATTTTGTTCAGGTTTCTTTTATCTAGTAGATGTCTTGACCTGGCCTCGTCACTACTCTGCCGAGGTTAGACTGGATATTTACTAGGTACCATTGTGGTGTACTCATGCTACGCTTTTGCACATTTTTGTGCAGATCCAATTACATCTTCTAGTGCCGGATGCCAGTCATTGACCAATTATTTTGGAAACTTCAAAGAATACATGCTCAACGCTCGTAGGCCTCGGAGTCACCTTCTTCTGTTGCTTTACTACTATTTATCTTTATTTCAAACAGAGTTGTATTTAGAGATTTTTTGTGCATTCTCTATAGAGCTTATGATTCATTTCCACTGGTTTTGGGAGTTATTTGACAGTTGTACTATTTGGGTTCGCTTATGATAGTTTAACAGTTTAATTTCATAATTGAAGTTGTAATTCCTGCTAATTATCAAAGTATGTTAGCTTACCTAATCTTAGAGATTAGGTGCCATCATGACATCCTAAGACGGGAAATTGGGGTCGTTACATAAATTTAAGTGTAATGTAATTCAATTCCAAATCTTTATGTGTAATGACACGGCCAATCTTTAGCCATATTTCCCCATTTATTGCTTATTCTATGTTCATTTATAGTTATATGACTTGTTATGGTGGTTGGTTTGGTTCCGGGGATGTTACGGAATGAATTGGGATACTTAATTCCAAGGTTGGAAGCTTAAGTTGAAAGAGTTGACCGGATACTAACTTATGTGTAAGCGACTCCGGAATGGAGTTTTGATGGTTATGATAGCTTCATATGGTGATTTTGGGCTTAGGAGTATATCTAGATATTGATTTGGAGGTCTGTAGGTAGTTTTGGTTTGAATTGGCAAAAGATGGAAAGTTGAAGGTTTGGAAAGTTGAGAAGTTTGATCTGAAGTTGACTTTGTTGATACCCGGCTCAGATATTTGTTCCGGAAGTTGAAATAGGTATGTTGTGTCATTAATGACTTGTGTGCAAAGTTTGAGGTCAATCGAAGTTGGTTTGATAGGTTTCACCATTGGTTCTAGAAGTTGGAAATCCATTAGTTTCAATAGGCTTGAATTGGGGTGCGATTCGTGATTTTGATGTTATCTGATGTGATTTGAGGCTTCGACTAAGTTCGTATCATGTTTTAGGAGGTATTGGTATGTTTGGATGGGGTCCCGAGGGCCTCGGGTTGTATTCAAATTGAAATCGAAATGGGAATTGGACTTGTGCAATTTAAGATGGCAGCAGTTCTAGTGTAACCGCACCTGCGAGGTTTTGGCTGCAGGTGTGGCACCGCAGAAATGGCCGGGTACTCGCAGATGCGAGAAATGGGAAGGCAGCATAGGAGCACAGGCGTGGAGGAAATCCCGCGAAAGAGGATGCACTTCTGTGCATGAAGGTCCGCAGAAGCGGAAATGGGCAGGATGTGGTGGAGTCGCAGAAGCGGAAGGTTTCTGCAGGTGCGGAAGCACAAGAACGATGGTGAGACCGCAAAAATGGTCCTTCAGGTGCGAAGAAAGGACCGCAAGTGCCATGGGTCGGGGGCTTAAGTAAATTCCGCATTTGCGGAAATTTTACCATAGAAGCAATTCCACAGAAGCGACGAAGGTGACCGCAGATGCGAAAAGCCTGGCAGTGTTATATTTCCAAGGGTTTCGAGTTTTCTCTCATTTTTTGGACTTGTGGAGCTCGGCTAGGGGAAATGTTTTAGAGGGATTTCACTACAATTCAAGAGTTAAGTGAGGGTTGATTTATGGCGGAATTTGATAATTTTTATATGGTTGGACTCATTATTGAATGGGTATTCGGAATTTATGAATTTTGTCGGGTTCTGAGACGTGGGCTTAGGGGTGTCTTTTTAGCTTGACTTTTTGAATTTGGTTAAAGATTTTAGCTTTATGGTATGAAATTGATTCATATAGCTTGTATTGATTATATTAAGTTGTTTGTGACTAGAGTCAAATATTTCGGAGGCTGATTCGTGAGGCAAGGGTTTGTTGGAGCATTGAGTTGCGCACTTTGAGGCAAGTAACACTTCTAAACATGGATTTGAGGGTATTTAACCCTAAGGACTGTGTTATATGAAATTTATTGGGGTGACGTACATGCTTGGTGACGAGCGTGTTTGCGTGCACCAGTTTGTTCTTGGTTTGGGAGGCCTTTAGGCTATTACCGGGCTTGTTTTGCTATCATATCATGTTACCCCAGCGTTCCTTCTACTTGTTTGATTATTTGAACTGTGAATCATGTTAGACATCACGTCTAATCTATGCGTTAATGGTTTGAGACTTGATATGTTGTTTCTTAATTATATACCTTATTTGCACACATGTTATCAGTCATGATACAATATCCGCGTATGATATCTTTGTTGCAGTACCTCTTATTTGATTCCTTACATGTTGTTGATATAGCTCAAGGGTAAAGCTATTTAATTGGATATTTGAGATGTGTTCATCTTAGACTTGAACGGTAAGTGACTGAGTTTAGGCCTTAGAGCTAGATAGGTACTGATTGTTTAGTTGACCCATACGCCAGGCCCATATTGGGCTAAGTGTTATTATTTTGGGGCGATGCGTGCACCAAGACTCATTATTGGGCTAAGTGATTATAATTAGCGCTTGGGCAGGATCCGCCCCTCCAAAGTCTGACATGCCAATAGTGGACGTAGGCATAGTGTCTCATATATGTGCTTCATTATGGGTAGTTATGTCAGGCACCCGTACAGTGCTAAGTATAAATACTATTCATGGATCCACTATGATACTGTCGATTTACGTGTATACTTGACATGGAGGCATAGAGATGTACTTTCCACATGGTAACTGGTAATTGACCTGTTTTATCTGTGCTTGGAGTTTTAAACCATTATACTTGAAAGCATACCTAAATTTCTGCCAGATCCGAGTTGTACTTGATATCATTGATCTACTGTTTCTATGGTTTATCCTTTATTTTCTGAACTGTTATCGGTTATTGGCAATGTCATTTGACTACTGCTCTGAGCTCGTCATTGCTTTCAACCCGAGGTTAGTATTGTTACTTTGAGTGCATTGAGTCAATTATACTCATACTACACTCTACACTTCGTGTGCATATCCCAGGTACATCTGGCCAAGGTGATTTTCAGGCTTGAGTTGTGCCAGCTATATGGGAGAGTACGAGGTAGCTGACATCCAGTCCGCAGGCCTTGAAGTTCTCTTCCTGCTATCTTTATCTTTTATGTTTTCTCATGTTCAGACAATTGTACTAGAGGATTTATTTCGTACCTTTTGATTCAGTATTGCTCGTGTACTTGTTGACACCAGATTTTGGGTTTGGTTGTAGTGGCATTTGACTTTATTCGTAGATATTTTTTTGGTATTCTTTCAATGTTGAGATATTAAACCATGTTATTTCATTTTCATTGATATCATGTGATTGTTGGCTTACCTAGCGGGTTGGGTTAGGTGCCATCACAACTTATAGATTTTAGGTCGTGGTAGGTTTATATCAGAGCACTAGGTTGCTTAGGTCTCACGAGTCATACGAGAAAATTTAATAGATTTTTGTGGATCGGTACGGAGACGTCTATACTTATCTTCGAGAGGCTACCGAACGGTTAAGAAACTTCACTTTCTTGCATTCTTAGCGTGCGAATATGTTAAATCTGAAGTTTGAAACTTGACTTTTCTATTCTCTTACAGATGGTGAGGACTCGTGCGACTGGATCAGGCGGACGGCCACCAGTACCACTTTCTAGGCCCGCGAGTGGTCGGGGCCACGGTAGAGGCCGAGGTGCGGCTCGTACCATAGCTAGAGCAGCACCTGTGGAGCCAGCAATTGCTCCAGCTAAGGAGCAGATACCATGTGTTATTGAGCCGGTTTGACCAACTCAGGTATCAGATGTGCCCATTGTGATTCCAAGACTTCAGGAGGCTTTGGCCTAGATTTTGACTGTATGTACTATCCTTGCTCGGGCGGTTTTGGTTCAAGCCGCACCAGCCAATTCACAGGCAGGGGGAGGTTCTCAGACTTTTGCCGCCCGTAATCCAGAGTAGGTAGCTCAAGGACTCCATACATCGGGGGTACTACCAGCCCAGCTGGTTGCTGCTGCTTGGGCCGAGGTTGGACCACCTATGATTGATGAGGAGCAGAAGAGACTAGAGAGTTTTGGGATGCTTGACCCTCCAGAGTTTAGGGATGCTTGACCTTACAGTAGCGCTCAAATGGCTCGTTCGGTTCATCGTGGTGTATCAGCTAGTCATGGTTCATACATTGCTCATCCGGGTTATTCATCCTTTAGTGCCCTCCAAGCTCATAGTTCATCCTGTGCTCGATCAGTTCAGGGTTCGTCAGTACTAGATTCTTCTAGTCATTATTTTATTTCTCAGGGTCCGATGTAGGCCCCACTACCATTTCTGGCTCGAGGTTGTTATGATTGTTGAGAGTTAGGGCATGTGATGAAGTTTTCCCCTGTCACTAAAGAGGTCCAGTGTAGCAGGGAGGCCAGTCTATGACCCCTGCACCAGTTGCTTCATCACTCGCCTAGCCAGCTCTGGGTGGGACTCAGGTGGTTCGAGGTCGCCATAGAGGGGGTGGTCGATCCGGTGGTGGTCAGGCTCTATGCTATTCTTTTCCAGCCAGGCTAGAGTTGCTTCAGATACAGTGATCACAAGTATTATTCTAATGTGCCACATGGATGCTTCCATATTATTTGATCGTGGTTCCACTTATTCATATGTATCATCATACTTTGCTCATAATTTGGATATGCCCCATGATTCCTTAGTTACACCTATCTACGCCGGTGGGTGATTCTATTATTGTGGACCGTGTATATCGGTCGTGTGTGGCGACTATTGGGGGATTGGAGATGAGAGTTGATCTTTTACTGCATAGTATGGTTTATTTTGATGTGATTCTAGGAATGGATTGGTTGTCACCATGTCACGCTATTCTGTATTGTCACACTAAGACTGTGACGTTAGCAATGCAGGGATTGCCTACGATTGAATGCAGAGGTTCCCTAGATTATGTTTCCAATAGAGTGATTTCATACTTGAAGGCTCAACGGATGGGAGAAGGGATGTTTGGCATATTTGGCCTTCGGGAGGGATGTTGATGCTGATACTCCTACCAATGAGTCTGTTTTGGTAGTGAGAAACTTTCCGGATATATTTCCTAGAGACCTGTCGGGCATGCCACCTGATAGAGAATCTCTATTTCTCTGTATAGTATGGCACTAACAGAGTTGAAATAATTAAAACAACAGCTTCAAGATATGCTTGATAAGGGATTCATTAGGCCTAGTGTGTCGCCTTGGTGCAGCGGTTCTATTTGTGAAGAAGAAGGATGGTTCTATGCAGATATGCATTTTATATAGGCAGTTAAACAAAGTTATAATTAAGAACAAGTACCCTTTTACCGCATATTGATGACTTATTTGACCAGATTCAGGGTGCTAGAGTGTTCTCTAAGATTGATTTGAGGTCTACGTACCACCTGTTGAAGATTCAGGATTTTAATATTCTGAAAACCGCATTCAGGACCTGATATGGTCACTACGAGTTCCTTGTGATGTCTTTTGGGTTGACCAATGCCCCAGGAGAATTTATGCATCTGATGAACAATGTATTCCAACCATATCTTGATTCATTTGTTATAGTATTCATTGATAATATAGTGGTGTACCTACGCAGCCTGGCGGATCTTGAGCATCATTTGAGGATTGCACTCCAGACGTTGAGGGAAAATAAGCTTTATGCTAAATTCTCCAAGTGTGAGTCTTGGCTTGATTCTGTGGCACTCTTTGGGGAACGTGGTTCCCACTGAGGGTATCAAGGTAGATCCGAAGAAGATTGAGGTAGTTCAGAGTTGGCCCAAACTGTCTTCAGCTACTGAGATTCGGAGTTTTCCTGGCTTGGCCGGATATTATCACCGTTTTGTGGAGGGTTTCTCGACCATTGCTGCACCTTTGACTAGGCTGACCCAGAAGGGTGCTCCATTCAGGTGGTTGGATGAGTGTGAGGATAGATTTTAGAAGCTCAAGGTTGCCTTGACAACAGCTCAAGTTCTAGTTTTGCCTTCAGCATCAGGTTCATATATGGTTTATTATGATGCTTCTCATATTGGTATCGCGTGCGTATTGATGTAGGAGGCTAGGGTGCATGCTTTTGTTTCACGCCAGTTAAAGCCCCATCAGAAGAACTACCTCGTTCATGATTTAGAGTTGGCGGCTATTGTTCATGCATTGAAGATTTGGAGGCATTATCTCTACGATGTGTCTTGTGAGGTATTTACAAATCATCAGAGTTTACAACATGTGTTTAAGCATAAGGATCTAAATCTGAGATAGCAAAGATGGTTAGAGTTGTTAAAAGACCATGATATCACCATTTTGTATTATTTCGGGAAGGCCAACGTGGTGGCCGATTCTTTGAGTAGAAAGGCAGTGAGTATGGGTTGCCTTGTATATATTCCAGTTGGTGAGAGACCACTAGTATCAGATGTTCAAGCCTTGGCCAATCAGTTCGTGAGGTTAGATATTTCGGAGCCTAGTCGGGTTCTAGCTTGTGTGGTTTCTCGGTCTTCTTTATATGAGCTTTGTGCTGTGATGCCAAGGAGGTTTCTATTGGAGATGATGGGGTGCTACAGATGCAAGGTCGGATTTGTGTGTCCAATGTGGCTGGATTGCGTGAGTTGATTTTTAAGGAGGCCCACAATTTACGGTACTCCATTCATTCGGGTGTCACGAAGATGTATCAGGACTTGAGGAAACACTATTGGTGGAGAAGAATAAAGAAAACTATAGTGGAGTATATGGCTCGGTGCTTGAACTATCAGCAAGTAAAGTACGAGCATCATAGGTCGGGCGGTTTGCTTCAAAGACTTGAGTTTCCCCAGTGGAAGTGGGAGCGTATTACCATGGACTTCGTTGTTAGCCTCCTACAAACTTTGAAGAAATTCGATGCTATTTGGGTAATTGTGGACCGATTGACTAAGTTCGCACATTTCATTCCAGTTGTGACTACTTATTCTTTCGAGCGGCTGGCTGAGATCTATATCTGTGAGATTGTTCACCTTCACGGTGTGCCGGTGTCTATTATTTCTGATCGGGGCACATAGTCCACATCGCAATTTTGCAGAGCTGTACAGCGAGAGTTGGGCACACGGGTTGAGTTGAGCACAACATTCCACCCCAAACGGACGGATAGTTCTAGCGCACCATTTAGATTTTGGAGGATATGCTACGTGCTTGTGTTATGAATTTTGGGGGTTCTTGGGATTAGTTTCTACCACTTGCTCAGTTATCCTACAACAACATCTACCGATCTATTTTTCAGATGGCTCCTTATGAGGCCTTATATGGGAAAAGGTTCGTGATGTTGTATATATGGTAGGAGAGAAGGTATTTCTCAGAGTATCGCTCATGAAGGGTGTGATGAGGTTCGGGAAGAAGGGAAAGTTGAGCCATTGGTATATTGGCCCTTTTGAGGTGCTTTGAGGATTGGAGAGGTGGCCTACATTTCCACCTAGTCTATCGGTGTTCACCCAGTGTTTCATGTTTCCATGCTCCGGAAGTATTATGGTGATCCGTCTCATGTCTTGGACGTCAGTACAATTCAGTTAGATGGATATTTGACTTATGATGTGGATCCGGTGGGCATTTTGGATCGACATGTTCGAAAGTTGAGATCAAAGTATATAGCTTCAGTGAAACTTCAGTGGAGAGGACAGCCAGTCGAGTAGGCTACTTGGGAGACCGAGCAGGAGACGCGAAGCAGCTATCCACACTTATTTGAGAAGATATTTATGGTCTCAGCTCATTTGAGCATTTTATCAAATACTAGGTGTGCAAATTTAACTACAAGGTTCTTCTACAAGATTTTCTTCACTCCACAACCCAATCTTTACTTATTTGAGCTCAACAATCTTCCCGCAAACCTTATTAGTACAAACATGTATAAATAATGCTCTTATACCCAAGAATCATACTCCAAATCAACCATCTTTTACCCAAATTCGAAATTGAAAACTAGGGTATGGAACCTTACCTCTTAGATGAAGATCTTGTGGGTTTTCCTTGTTAATCTTCCAAGATCTGAGCAAGACTTGATGAATAATTAGCCTATGATTTCCTCTCTCTAAAACACTCTCCCTTCTCTCTAAAACATCAGATTTTTTTGCTCAAAAATGACCCAAAGCGTGTATTTAACGAAGTAAGGTCGGGTTTTAAAAACTCAAAAATGGAGCTCCGGAACAGGTTCTGCGGTCGCATATGCGACCGCATATCGGTCGCATAATTACAGACCAAAATTATCAAAACTCTGTCCGTGTATGCTGTCACTATGCGGTCTGCATAACTGTTATGTGATCGCATAATGCACCGCATAACAATTATGCGGTCGCATAGTCAACCGCATAATTGCCCTTAGACTGGCCCTTCTCTTGCTCACTTTTGCGGCCATTATGCGGCCCGCAGAGTGATTATGCGGTTGCATAATGGACCGCATAAACGCACTTTTCCGTCAAATATTTTCCTTTACTTTCCGGTGCATTGTTCAACCCAAAAAGTTCGAACCGCGGCGAGCTTCACGTAAGCCTACTCCCGCACCACGAAACCTTGAATTCACTTGCAAAATTTACGGGGCTTTACACTGAAATACTTCAAATATTTCCGGGGTGTTACATGATATTACTGTGTTTATGGGCCTAATGTTCTAATTGCCGCTCATTTACCGCTTTGATATTATTTGAACTGTATTTAGCCGTGCAGTGTGTGGAACTTGTATTTTCTTGATCATTTATCTGATTTACTTGTATCTTTCCTCTACATGCTATAATATTATTGAGCAGGTTATTTGATAAATAGTGCACATGCACACATGGGTGTTCTTCTCATGAAGCCTTATGAGTTAGCATTAAAATTTATGATGTGTTGGTCTAAAAGGACAGAATTGCACTGATTTAACTAGTGACCTCAATAAATTAAGCTTCTCTTACCTTGCCATGAATATCTTCCTAATTATGGTTCAATTTTATTATGTCTCAAAATAGATCGGGATTGCTAAGAATTTCGGATCATTATAGAGTTAAGGAAGCTCGATTGAGGTATGTTGGCTAAACTTTCTCTCTTGGAATTGAATTCCATAATGTTTCCGTAACTTTCAAAGTATGGGTTGCGTATTAAAAGGTTTTGGCTTTGAGTCGTGTTTCAATGAAAGATGGTATGCCAAATTATGTGAGAAAATCTCAATATTCTTAAGACTCTTAATTGCTCATATGTGTACCTAAAGTCTTGATTTAGAAATGTCTTATTGTTGATAATCTATAAAGATGGTTGGAAGTGAAATAAGTTAATTGGGGATATAGAGAGTGGCCAACGTGCCAAGAAGTTAAGTTATGATTGTGGCTAGTAGTGCAAATGATTTGAGAAGATGCGATAAAGGTTATGAAATGAGCCTCGACTCAAATGTTTTAAAATGACTTCGAAAATAGAATTGCCTAAAAGCTTTCGTACTCAAGTCATGCCATAAGTGGTTGTCTTAACAAATACTATGCTTTGTGAGTATTTCCAATGTGTTTTGTGTTCTTACATATTCGTGAGTGGAAATGGTGTATTATCTTTTTTGGGGAAAAAGTATTTCAAGAATAAATGGTGTGTTACTTGTTGATGATTTTAACTTGCGCATCAATTGCCAATTATATTACTCCATTTCTCGGAAAGAAATCTATTGTGCTTAAATTGTTCATTTCTAATGAACTTAAAGTTGTGATTTTCGGAATATTATATGTATGTTAATATTTATGATGATGATACATGAGAGGGAAGAAATAAAAGTGTGGAATATCAAATATGGCCACCGTGCCTTGAATAAAAAATCTTGTGAATGGCCAAAAGAGCCAAGGAAATATTGTCGTTGTGAATGACTAAAAATACTAGTGGAGATTTATACAATGTGAAAGATGATGACGTAAATATATTTGCACCTATATTATTTTTGTGAACTATTATCCTTATTTAGGATGAGATTGATATGATAAAATTATTCCTCTTAATTGAAATCGAGATTTTGGTTGATGTCTTCAAATAAGACAGCCTAGCCGATCGGGTCGTGATCGGACTCCGTACTAAATTTACGGTGGTATTGGTATTGATAGTAATTATGGTTGATGTCTCTAATGAGATGGCCTAGCCAGTCGGGTCGTGATCGGACTCCGTACTAAAATTACTGTGGTATTGGTATTGATAGTAACTGTGGTTGATGTCTCTAATGAGATGGCCTAGTTGATCGGGTCGTGATCGGACTCCGTATTAAATTTACAGTGGTATTGATATTGACAGTAATTATGGTTGATTCTCTAATGAGATAGCCTAGCCGATCGGGTCGTGATCGGACTCCGTACTAAATTTACGGTGGTATTGGTATTGATAGTAATTGTGGATGATTCTCTAATGAGATAGCCTAGTCGATCGGGTCGTGATCGGACTCCGTGCTAAAAGTACGTGCTAATAAAGACGGTGGTATATCGGTGCTAATGATCTCCCAACCAAAATTATATATGAAGTTCGTATTTTGAAAATTATTATGTTTTAACTGGACGTTTGGATATTGTTGATTGTGACTTGCTGTTTCTATGTGTTGCCTTTTCTTATATGGGCATTCTATTTTGAAAGAGGATTTTTAGCTATACATACTAGTGCTATTCGACAGTACTAACGTCCCTTTCGCCGGGGGCACTGCATCTTTAATGGATGCAGGTGGTTCTACAGCAGGCGACATTGATCAGTGATAGCAGTACACTCTTTTCACCTGATTTGGTGAGCCCCACTTCATTTCGGGGTCATGTATCTTTTGTTTCTCATGTACTGTATTTTGAGGTATAGCCGGGGCCTTGTTGCCGGCATTTTCATATTACTCTTCTATTGTACTTAGAAGCTCCGTAGACAGGTTGTGGTTGATGTTGGGAACTGAACTAGATATGTTGGTATTTGGAAATCATATTTTTTATTAATTCTATAAACTCGTAATATTTTTAAAATTATGAAGGAAGTTGCTAATGGAAATGAAAAAGGAAGTTGTTAATGAAATATTTTCAGTGTTTGATTAATGGAGTACATCTCATATTATTTCATGAATAAGTTTGGGTAGAATGAAATCTAACAGGCTTGCTCAGCCGGGTTTACTCGGTTGAGCGCTGGTCGCGCTCCCCGAGTTTGGGGCGTGACATATCATAAACAATAAAGCCAAGTACAGATTACATTACAAGCTCGAATTCTGAACCATAAACCAGAGATTCTGGGTTCGATCCCCAGCAGAGTCGGCAGAGCTGTCACACCTTCTTTTTTCCGAGGGATAGGGGATAGGGGAGTATTTCCAATTAAAGTGACATTAATCGAAATGAGATTATTTATTTAATCAGAGCCGCCACTTGGAATAATTTTATGGTGTTCCAAGTCACCGGTTTATTTTAAATCCCAAATCGAGAAAATTTAACTCTGTTTTAAAGTCTGCGAAACCAGAAGACCGGGTAAGGAATTCTGTTAACCCGGGAGAAGGTGTTAGGCATTCCCGGATTTCGTAGTTTTAGCACGGTCGCTTTAATCATACATGGCTTAACTAACTTGTTTAATTACTTATTTTTAGGACCTATGTGCGTTTTTACCTTTTACAGCTTTTAATTATGGCGTTATGGATTTATCTTTGAAAAAACGGATCACATGTGCATAAATCCGCTTTATTCAGCATGCTAAAAATCATGTCACGCGTACGTGTATACAATTAATCACGCTTTATTAATAATTAAGATTGTTTGGCCAAAATCGCACGAACGCGTACTTTGCTTTATTTTTGGAATCATAATTATGTCATGCGAACACGTACATAATCACGATAGTCGATTAAAAACACACACCTAAAGCAAACTACGAATTGTTTATGAGTTGTTCATTCTAAGATTAGTTTGAGATGGTTGTAAGGTCATCAATTATGAAATTATGGGACTATGGGGAGAACATGGATAGTAAACGGCCAGAATACTGATTTCAGCAAAGATCCTCACATTGTAATACACAAATAATTATAAACAAAGATTCATATACAGAAAGGACAAAATTAAGAGAACTAACATTAACAAAGATATCAAAATCAGATTTTTTAACAAAATAAAATACTTTGTGGTACCACAACAAACACCACCATCCAAAGTCCAAACCATACCCAACAAGTTTTCTTAAAAAAGAAAAAAAAACTGAGAAAATTCAGAAAAAAAAAAAGGAACCCCAATTAATAACAAGCAGAAATTAATAACAAATAAGCCACTAATTCATGGTATATGGATTAAAAATTGAAGCAAGGTAGAAAAAGAGAAAGGACCTTTGTATTATATAATTTTTTCTTGAAATCGATTACACTTCGAATTTGAACCAAGAAAGGTTACTACGGACCGGATCTCAGCCTCAACCACTCGACGTCGACTCGAACGACAACAATCGATCTCCATTACGTTGCTTTGATAGATTAATCTCATACCCAGCTGGATTTGGCTAGAAAATAGCCACCGTTTTTGTTCAAAGGAATATGAGGAAGATGAGTGATTGAGATTCCAAGATCTCTTTCTTTTGTTGTTTCTGTATTTTTTGTTTCCCTTTTTTACTGTTTCAATTTTGTATCTATGTCTCTGTCCCCCCCTTTTGAAATGTGAGGAAGAAGATGTATATGTAGATCTCCTTAGCTCTTTTTTTAGGTGCCTTTTCGTGTATATGTGTGTCTCTCTTTAAGTTGAGAACCAGAAGAAAGAAAAACAATCAGAAGGCGGGGAGGCACTGTTGTTGCTAAGGTGGAGGTCGGTGAACGGCTGCTTCTTCTTTTTTCGGGGATTAGGTCTCTCCTAAATTGTGTGTATCTTTTTGTGTTGCCCTAAATTGTGTGAGTGAATGGAAGATATATAGGTGTAGGTATAAAGATTAATTGGTGGCATGTGAGTTTTGAGTGAGAGTATATAAGTTTGTTACAAAAGATAAGGAAGAATCTTGCCACATGGAAATGACTCATTGACTCTTGCTTTAATTAATATTGTTTTCTTTTCTTTTAAGAGTGTAAAATAAAAATACTAGCTAAATATTTTAAAATCAAGAACATATAATTTTTTTGTAATTTTTAATTTTCTTAAATAAAACCTACGAAAAATGAAATAAAGGTTAAAATATGTAGGTTAAACTTAAAATTATTTACATACTAAAAGTGTTGAAAAATCACAAGTATAGTCAAAAATTAGGTGCTCACAACCTTTACCAAAATAAAAGAACATGGTGGCTTAGGTATTAGAAAAGCCGGGTCAAAAAATTTGGCTTTACTAACCAGCCTGGCATGGAGAATTCTTAATAACCTATCAACTCTTTGGGCGAAGATTTTAATTAGTAAATACGGGAAGACAAAAAATACCAAAATAAGCTCACATACTTGGAATAGTCTTCTAAAGGGATGGTCCATTTGCAACAATGGCATTAGGTGGTCCCGATTTAAATATTTGGGATACAAACTGGATCCCTAACATCACTAATCTTAGGAGTTTCATAACTGGCCCTTTGACAAAGAATGAGAGCAACTTAAGAATTAGGGATATCTGTGGCAAAGATATATGGGATCTGGAAAAAATTTCTTTTGACCTGCTAGATACAATAATAAACAATATCAACACCCTTGTCCCAAACAAGACACTTATAACACCCAATAATCTTCTATGGAGCATAAGTTTTAGTGGAGTATTCGCTACGAGTTCTTGCTATAAGATAATTGACGAGCATGAACCTAGTACTAATAATTTCAAATGAATTTAGGATCTAAATTACCCTAACAAAATCAAGTACTTCATCTGGAAATGTTACCATAACAGAATCCCAAGCCGGGCATACCTCAACAAAAATTGGTGTTAATATAAATCCTAACTGTCCAGTATGCAAATACACAAACGAGTCGATAGCCCATATTTTCTGGGAATGCGATATTGCTAAATCCTTTTGGGAGTCCATGGGTTGGAAAATAACTCCACAAACATCAACATCACATTGGGTTGAAAAACTCAAAAATGCCAACATTACCATAACCAACAAATATGTCACGTGGGAAGAAGTATTCCCATTCACTATGTAGACCATTTGGAATAATAGAAACCAAAACAATACTAGCAATCGAATCAACATAAAAAGCATCAATTGGCAGGCACCTCCTAATGGATGGCACAAAATTAATATCGATGGAATTTTCAAAAGCGAGGGCCTACAAGGAGGAGTAGGCGGAGCTATCCGCGACAACAAGGGCCAATGGGTTGTCGCATGCCACAAGAAAACGCATGCAGCAGCGCCAATACAAGTAGAACTACAAGCACTGCAGCAAGCACTCCTAGAACTACAAGCACTGCAGCAAGCACTCCAAATTATAGTCTGCCAAAAAATAGTCCCAATCGAAGTGGAAACAGACGCAACAGAAATCATACGCTTCCTTCATGATGACTATCCAACTTACAGTGACTTAATCTATGAAAGGTGGTTAATGAAGCAGGCAATGCAAATGGGGGAGATCGTGGTGAAGCATAACTTTCGGGAAGTAAATAGTGTTGCACATATTTTGGCTAAGGAAGCTCTTATGCAGTCCAACTATAATAAATTATGTACTTTTGTCTCACCTCCTGAATCTGTGGTAGATGCTTATCACAAAGATCAGGAAGGTTTTGTTTGTGTAAGAAACATTTTGAAAAGTTTGTGTCTTAAGTTTGCTGCCTTAGGAAATGACAATGCCCTAAGAGGCATAACTATAGCCCATCGAGGCACTTATAATGACTGTAGTGCGCTAGAACCTGTATTCTAATTGTTGTTATAAATAAATAAATACCTTTTTATGCTCAATAAAAAGAAAGGCCATGAGCCCAAATAAAATGACAAATCAATCTTTAAAACTGGGTCTTTAGCCCAACTTCAATAATCTGCAAATTAAAAGGCCCGGGCATCTGAAGCCGAAGATCATGACATGGTATTTTAAAGTGGGCCTTCAACCCATCATTTCAATTCTGCCGGGCGATAAAGAAATTGGGCAAATTGCTTTTGAAGCCTAATAAATTCTGAAGCCCATTTAAACAAGTACACCATTTTTTGCTATTTTATAATTGTTATAGTGTAAGGTTTTGGAAGAGCATCTTCCTCTACACATGTTAGCCGCCGACACCAACATTTTTCAGAAGACTTTTTCTTCTGAAATTTTCATTCCCTTTTTTTAAAAACAATTCAGAAAATATACCCATTTAATAAAAGAAACCCTAGTTTCTTTTCTTCTCTTTCTTAGTCTTGACGTCGCCAGCCATACTTGTGGATGAAGAGAAGAAACTTTTTTTATTTCATCTTCTACTCCTCTCTCTGCCATAGCTATGGAGCACCATGCTCCAATCCCTTTTTTCTTTTCTTTTTTGTTTAGAAAAAAACTTTTCTTTTCTTCCCTTTCTTCTTGGCAGTCTTTAAAATTGGAGAAGCCATGTTTCTTCTCCCCTCCCTCCCCTTTTTTTGTTTGTATGGCTGTTTCGCTGTCGAGATGGCTTCAAGAACAACCATTATCCTTTTGACAGTGGCCTTAGCGGCAGTCGGCGGCAATAGATTTTTTCAGATCAGTTTCAACCATTTTCTGATCAGTTTCAAAAACAAGAACTGATATTCAAAAATGCCAGATTAAATATTGATTTAAAATCTTAATTGCACACAGAACGCAGAGAAAAAAATACATAGTTGATTCACATAAAAAGGTCGACGTAAATGTTATTTTTTTCTTGTTTATCATATCTAAAAACTAATTTCAATTGGTAAAATAGATATGCTAAACAAATTAACAGTCTGAATTGCACAGTTGTACACGATGTTCTAGATTCACAAATAAATTTAGAACTATTCTATATACGTTTTTGGACCAGAAAACTAGTTTATTGCTCTATTACCAATGAAAAGCGCGATAAACTAAACACATTAGATTAGCGCGTAAATCGTAAAACGAGAATTTACTTGTTCTTCGCAGCGGAAGCGGAAGACGGATGAACTGTGGCTGAAATTACCGGTCGGTGGTGATTGTCATAGTGTATTGGATGAACTCCCTAAATCATAGTTTAAACCCTAGATTAATTGAACAGAGAAAAGAGCGTCTATTTGTTTCCAGTATACTAAGTAGCTAGGGTTACAATAATTAAAAATTACTGAGTTTTGCTCTAGTGGACCCTAAAAGCACCTCTTATGGGTGGACTCTATTTCCTGCACCGAGAGATTGCAGAAATGTCATCATCTTTGTTTATGAGCAATTCAGAAACAGAATCAAGATGAAGACTTGAAGTTGTAATTTAGAACTGTTTATTTTTGTCATTTTCTAACACTAAGAGAAACGTTACTGTTAAGGTGTACATAAGTTAGGTTGGTTCGGATTTTCAATTACTAAACCAATGGTATCGGGTTTTTAAATCTATTAACCAAACCAACAAAGTCGGGTTTTTCAATCTCGATTTTTTGTGAGTTTTCGAATTTTTTCCGGTAAAGTCTTCATGGCTCAAAATATGTAACTTGTGCTCCAAATATTTCTTTAGTCCTAGTAAGATACAACTATAAAATATATTTTTTAAGAAAATAATAAAATAATATGAGATGAGTCATAGCATTGTACCAAAATATTCAATAACAAAGATAATAAAATCGCATAAAGAAAATATTACTAATTAATACGCCATAATAAAAATTAACATAATCTAAAAATACTATATAGGTCATGCTAAAATAAGTATAACTAATAAGTACTATTAATTACACAACCAAGCACTAAAGAAAAAGATAAATTAGGTTATGCATTTTCATTATAAACCAATGCAAAACTAAAAAATAGATATCCAATACTATTGTTATTCCTAATGTTGAATTGAATTTTCTTTATTAGCATTAGTAATTTGAACTTTATTTGACTTACTACCTTTTTGGGCTAAAATATTTATTGGACCATTCAAGAATGTTAAATCAAAACTTTAAATAATACGTTTAAAGATAAAACTGTGAACAAGTTTAAATTATATTACAATAAATATTAGTATGTATATTAAATATATTAAAAACTTCTATATATACATGTAATGTCGGGTTGGTTTGGTTTCGGTTTGACCTTTTTAGTTAAAATCAAACCAAACCAATTATGGTTGGTTTTTTGTTTCCAACACTAAACCAAATCAAATATGGTCGGGTTCTTTTTTCCAACACCAAACCACATTTTTTTTCCGATTTGACTGGGATTATCGGTTTGGTGCGGTTTATGGTTTCTTGTTACTGTACTTTTGTGTATCGAGGTAGGGTATACCTTTGGATTATAGAAATTGTAGCATAAGAATTTTCCAAGTTCTCAAATGGAAACATGTTGTAAGTCAGAAAGATCCTCTTTAAGACTTGGTGCCCCAAGATACCAACAAACATGGACAAATCTATATCAAAAATTTCCGAAAGAGTAAGAGAACATCCAGTGGTTTGTAAATAGTTTGTTGCTTTTACAGTTACTTCCAGATATTTGGTTTATGTGATATTCTAAAGCAGAACTAGACGAGTTTGTTGTCGTTCACAGATTCATCCTACTTGCACCGATAACTCCTATGGTTGCAAACAAAGAGCACAAGAGGATACTTTATGCAAGAGTATTGTTTACATAATATGAACAGTACATGGAACCTGTACTATACTATACGTACAGTTATCTACCATTTGACAAAATAGATTTGAATCAAAACATATTTCAGTTCATAAGTTGGGAGGAGGGTAGAGGGGCAGGCTCATACTCTCAGGAGTCAACTGAGTTGAGCCAGAAGCCGGCATGTTGCTTCATCCTCCTGTCTACCAATTGTCCAAGCTTCTACTCTGGAATTTGCTCTACTTCCATATTCGACTACCAAGGTCCTGTCACTGTCCTTCTCAAGCATATTAATTTATTTTCCCATGGCATATTCATCTTTTCCAATAACTGCAATTGGACCAAAAAAAGAATATTTAACAATGACGGGTCATTTGATCTGACAGTCAAACAACTTAGTGTAACTAATCACATGCATTTGGTCTCCTTTGTTGTCACGTCTTCACAGCTGATGACATTTCTAGAAAAGTTGTATATCAGTTTACTCCATTCGCTTGTATAATTGATGGAACAACCATTTGAAGCTTTAATCATTTTGCAATCAGCAAGTTAAGTACTTTGCACTATTGCTTAAATTGTTTAAACTTACATCCCTGCATCTAGTCCATGATTGTTGTAATCGCTATTCATACAAGATATTTGCAACAGGAAAGATGTCATCCCTACCTGATTCTTCTGCTTCTCGATAAATTCAGCCTGCATGAGACATTCAAAAGCCATGGTTACGATCATAAGATTTATCAAGGGCATTGAAGTAATCCAGTAATTCTCACCCCGTAGTTCTCATACCTGTTTCTTCTGCAACTCTTGCTTAATTTCTTTAAGCTTTGCCACTTCAGCTTCCAACTCTAAAGTATATGCCTGACACATCACAGACAAATGAGGAAATCCATTAATGGTATCGACATTTCATAACTTACTATCTATATTTGATATTCATTCAAACCTGGAGCATCCCAGCATGTTAAAATCTTCCTCACGCTCTCTCAAATCTCCCCCCAATTGTGATCAAGATTTAAGCTTAAAGCTAAAGCTAAGAGCATGTACACTTCTCCAAAAGTCTCCCAGGAAATTACTTAATGACACTGCTTTATAAGGTAATATCAATGGATCCTCCTGTCAATTTCTTTCTCTTATTATTTTTCCTTGATTAAAGATCGAAATGAAGTATCTAAAGGGAAAATTGTTGATTGAGATATATTTAGCATGCATTGCAAGGTCTACGGTAATGAGAGAAGACACTGAGCAGGAGGTGTGAGGAAATGCTGCCAACTATTTCATTTCTGTGTCTCTCAATTGAATGTGTAACTATACAACATTGTTAACCAGAGAGTCAGATTTTTAAACAAGGGAAACCAGAAAAAGTCACGGGCGTTAAGAATCAGAAACAAAAGAAGTAACTAATAAAGATAAGTTCAAACTATGAATTACCTGCTTTCGATCCCTTGATCTTGCTGCAGACTCCCTGTTCTTTATCATCCTCTTACGCCTTCTCTCAACGACTTTTTCGAAAGAGGTGCATGATCTCCTTCCTCTTCCACCTTCACCGCATGCATAAGGTGAAGGTGAAAGAGATGGAGGATCAAGATTTCCAGGGGATCCTCCTTTTACGGATGTGACCCCATTATGCAATCCTGCCATGTCCATAACACCACCTTGCATGATACTGCCTTGAATAATAGTAGTATTTACAGACGGATTAGACATTCCGACAATGGGAGCCCTTGTCCCTGGGCTAGCAAGTTGAGCAGTGTTCCCTAGTTGCATCGGCGAAGCAAATGCGACAGTTGTTTGTTTGGGGAAAAGGGGCTGTGCCTGCTGAGGCTTTTGCTGTGAAGATGTGGTAGTAACCACATTGAATATGTTATTCCCTGCAATTTGATTACTCAACTGTTGAGGGTTTTGAGTTGCTTGTTGAAATGCTATGGTCAAGCTACTGTTGTTACTGCTTGGTTGAGTGAAACCACTAGTGAATGTAACATCCTTTGAGTATCGAGTTGGTTGCATATCTTCTCGCACTGCCCCTGCTCTAACCAAAAACTCTTCTAACGTCATTTCTCCCAAGGTAGATTGCCTCTGCCCAAAGTTTGATGCTCCAGGGGCACTTCCATCATTGGCATTAACACTCTCTTTCTGAAAGTCTTTCCATACTTCATCAACAGTTTTCTGACTTATTGTCCTAGGCAATGTCAAAGAACCCTGTCTCTGCAAATTTCCCACTGGCACACTTACATTTCCACCAGCAACAGAAGATGACAAGGCTTGAGACTCTTCAGCTGTCCAAATGTTCTTCAATAGGTCGTCCATATTCATCGACCCAAAATCTTTCCCAAGTCCACATGTACTTTGGAGCTCATCAAAGGTAAACGAGTATATGGAAGATTGTCGAGCCAACGAAAAATTATCATTATTCATTGGCTTCCCACCACTGCTCTCTGGCTGTGATGTGTCAGCAAAGTTCTTGAAGTTCAGGTAAGAACCCATTGTATGAGAAGGCAAAGGAGAGTAAAATCTGGTCAAAAAGTTCAGTCGTAAGACTCTTAGCAATAACAGTAGATCCGGTAGAAGCTGACCATGGGATTCATTTTTTATATTTTGGTGAAGTCCAAGAAGATATATCAGAATGTTCACCAGTAAACAATATTGCATACCGCCTCGAAACAATACAAATCATTCACATATCCTAAAAAAATTGCTATAACATTGATGATTAGGCCAAGCTGAAACACATAGTCTTCATCGTCAACTTGAACATGGTGACCTAAGGACAGTAAAGAAAGATGCAACCTTTAAGATCTTACTTCATTACAGCTAGTTTATAAATCATGGCTTGACCTCAATCAACCCAGGACCTCTTTTATACATTTGGATAGAAAATGCTTAACACTGACAAGTCAAGATAAAAAGTGCATTCAAGTATCAACTTCAGTAACAAACTCATTCATATGACTACACTGGCCAAGCCACATACAAGAAAGGGGATTTTCACCTTCGTCAAAAAGTAATATTACATAAAATAGGGTAAAATAATTTTTTTTTTACATATATAAAATCTTGAATCTTGTGAAAGGATACAGGTTCAAATCCCAGGTATGACAATCTTAAATTGTTTTGAACTTCTAGCTCCACCACTGTATGACCATAATTAACCTCCATCAAACTCATTTCAAGTCCAAAATTTCATTCAAAATCAAAATAAAACACCCACAAGCTTAGATAAAAACTTCATTCAAGAATCAACTCCAATGTCAAACTCATTCATCGAGGACCAACTACTTTAAGCATATTCCATAAACAAAAGAATAACATCAATCTATTAACCTTCTTCAACGCTCATTTCAAGTTCATAAGTTCATTCAACATAAATATTTGACAGTAATACATTTGGATCCAAAACTTCACACCCACAAGCCTAGATTAAAACTTCATGAAAGCATCAACTTCAGCGGCAAACTCATACATCTAGTGTCCGCTATGCATGAAACATACTCCATAGCCAAAAAAACGTATGAAACGAAAAATTAGATCTATTATACTTCTCGCAGCTCATTTCAAGTTCAAAAAGTTTCAAGGAATCAATTAATCAATCAATCAACTACACTTTCAAGCTAGTCAGGATCGTCTATATGAATCCTCTGTATCCATTTGACTTTATTTGGAACCATTTCATTTCAACAAATATCCAGAAAAGAAAAGAAAAAACAAATGAAATCACAACAAATCAAGAAAAAAGTAAATAATTTTTCTTTGCCAGTTCTAGTAGGACAGGACAAAAGAAAATGTGAAAAATCAAGACAAGAAAAAACAGGCAAAAAAAGGGAGAAGAGAGATTTTTACCCCTTTTTGGCAGGTAGAAATTTGGAAAGAACGGAAGAGCAAGCGTGTTGTTGTTTCCTATTTCTTCGCCTCGTTAAGGACAAGTGTCTAATTTTTGTGCTACTTCTTAGTTCTTATAGCCAGTGTTAGTACATTTTTCATTGTTTTTCAACTACGACTCATTTTTTCAATTAAAACTAGACTTAATTTGTATTTTTTTTTTTTAATTTATGTGAACCTATTTGAATAAAAACGGATAAAAAAATAAAAAATTTTGAAATTTATGATCCTAAACAAGTCATAAAGAGATTCAGAGTAATTGTATGGTTATAAAAATTTCTCATTAATGGTGGAATTGTAAGTTTAAACTAAATTATTTCTAAATTTAAAAAAGAGTCATTTTTTTTAAAACGGACAAAAAAAAAATAGTTGATGAACGAACGGAGTGATTATACGTTATCAATATTTCAATTTTGTAATAGCAGATTATTTATTTTATTTTTGTAAGAATGATGTGATAATTAAGGACAGTTAATCATTTGCATTTCTTAAATGATCAGAAATAATGCAAAAATTCTTGTGCTCTGATTTTGTTTTTTCAATTTACTTAGCGCTGTGGGTGGTCAGCACCTGGACTCTAAGTGCGTCTTGATGATTGATGTGATGTTTGGCCAATAAAATAATGGAATGTGGAATCATCTGAAGCGTTGTTTGGAGCTTTGTGAAAATGAAACAGATGGCACTTATTGGTTCGTCTTTCATTTTATTTTGTTATTTTGTCAGGCGGAGTAGTGGGTCGTGCGTACGGCGTGGGGTACACACCGCAACTAAAGATATTACTTACCACACAAGGGAAACAAATTACCTATTTCGTTTCAATTTAAATGAGATAATTTGATTACGCACGAAATTTAAAGGTAAAAAAAGATTTTCGAAACTTGTAGTTTTAAAAACGTAAGGGGTAAAAGTTTTGTGGGCTATGATATTTGTGTAGTTATAAAAATTTCTCAGTAAGAATAAAATAAATAGTTTAAAGTTGAATTATTTTCAAATTTAAAAATATGTTATTTATTTTAAAATGGTAACAATATCATTCAAAGGGGTAGCAGATTTAGAGAATTGTTACAATAAAATTAAAATTATATAAGTTAGTGTAATATCATAAATCACAAAAAATGTTAGTCTTAGAAGCGGTCTATGAAATTATTCCTAGTGGAGCTACATAAATTAATAAGTTAAAAAAGTTTTAGAAGATTTTTGATAAATATATTTCTATAAAACTGAATTGTAAAATAGGAATTCTAACCTTATTATTTAGTGAATAAAACCAATTTTGCAATAGCAGATTTTATCTTATCATTACTTTACTTGCTTACTTGCTTCACTAAATCATTATCTCTAGATGTGTTAGCTTAAGAAAAGTATGGATCTAGATCTAATTCTTTTTAGTCTTTATCCACGTGCACATGACTTATATTTGTGTTGTATTCACGTCATCACATTTTTCTCAGCACTAAAGCTACAAAGAGATTAGAGTAATTTCTTGAGCCCTTTTGTTCAGTTGGTAAATTGTGAATTTTTGTTTCGGTTAAAGTTAATTGTGAACTTAGCCTAGTCAAGGGGAGTGGAAAAAATATATTCTCTAAAATTTAATGTAGACCCTCTTTTGCGGCTTTGCCAGTGGATGGACCAGTATTCATCCTTCCATACTTTCACAAATCCAAAAGGAATTACTCCATCTGATTTATTTTTTATGATGCATTTTGTTGGTTCGCAAAGCATACGTAGGCATACAGAGTCTACAAATCGTAAATTAATTTAAAAGTCGAATGTGGAACTCACGGAGAATTTGTATGCTTTGCGAACCTGTAAAGATTGATGATTGTGACTAAAATAAAATTGCATAATTTAAACAACTAAGTAGCTAAACTAACAAGAACACAAATGTTTATTATTTTGTCTTAATTCAATTGAGATGAAGATTCTAAGGTTGTGGTTAGTTTTATAAATCCTATTGAGTTCATGATTACACCCATTAATCCGAACTATTTATGGTTATGTAACAACCTGACCAGTCGTTTTGAGTTCTAACATGTCGTTCGGCGGTTTGACACCTTGAGTTTCACTTTAAGCATTATGACTTGCATGTGTAGTTGGTTTTGATTTTCGAGAAGTTCAGAGTTGATTTGGAAGAATAATTCTCAATTCAAAAGCTTTAGATTGGAAAAGTTGACCAAAGTTTGACTTTTGAGTAAACGACCTCGGAATCGGAATTTGAAGGTTCCTATAGGTTCGTAAGGTAATTTGGGACTTGGGCACATGTTCGGGTTGAGTATCAGATGGTCCGTGAGCGATTCGACACTTACTGTCAGAAGTTTGCATTTTGAAGATTCTTGAATTTGCTAAGTTTGACTTGGAGTGGACTTTAGTATTATCGGACTCCCAGTGATGTTCAGGGACCTCGGATTGGTCCATTTAGCTGATTGAAACTTGTGTGTGAATTTGGTCATGATCCAAAATATTTAGGTGTGATCCGGATACGTTCGGCGATATTTGAAGGTTTGAGAGTCAAGAGAAGGATTTTGATCGTTAATTCTTGGTTTTGATTCGTGGCGTTTCGAACCTATGGATAAGGTATGAGGACTTTTTGGTATGATTGGATGGGTCCCGGGGGTCACAGGTGTGTTTCGGGATGGTTTTGGACCATCTCCCTTTGATTCGCAGTTGCTGGTTTCAGGTGTCATTGGTGTGCATTGTGATCGCGAAGTGTTGTGCGGAACTGTGGAAGAATTGTTCTTCATGATCACAGTAGGGCATCACGATCGCGTTATGGTATTCTGGTTGTTTTTCGCATTCGCATAGTGAGGGTAGCAAACGTGATGTGTTAGCAAGGCTGGTAACGATCGCTGAAGAAAAGTTTCTGAGACTTGGAAGATTGGCCTTTGCGTTCGAGGAGCTTGGCTCGCGTTCGCGTAGGCTTGGCCGGCTTAGGTTCGTGATGGCAAGTGGTCACTCGCATTCGGGTAGAAGGGGATTTTGGCTGAGGCAATGTTGGACTTCACGATCGCGAGGATATTTTTGCGATCGCGAAGAGGGACGTCTGGGCAGTGTATAAGTTTGCAAATCGGGACT
Organism: Nicotiana tabacum; assembly: GCF_000715075.1. Taxonomy (NCBI): domain Eukaryota; kingdom Viridiplantae; phylum Streptophyta; class Magnoliopsida; order Solanales; family Solanaceae; genus Nicotiana; species Nicotiana tabacum. Next base: position 111,379,720 of record NC_134083.1, read on the forward strand.
TAGTTCATTTCATCTCATTTATCTCATTTGGAGCCGATTTTGGGGTAATTTTGGAGGGTCATTTTTATCATCTATCACAAGGTAAGTGATTCCTACTTATTATGAGATAAATACATAGATTATTTACGGATTAAAACATGAAAATTAGTGAAAATTGTGAGATTTTGGAAGAAAACCTAAAAATGATATTTTTGAGTTTTTACCACGAAATTGGGCGTGAAATTTGAAATAAATTATATGTTTGAGTTCGTAGTACTATGTGTAATATTTATCTTCAAGAATTTTCAGAATCCGGGCGTGTGGGCCTGGGGGTTAACTTTTATGTGGAGTTGAGAATTTATTTCTAATTGTTAAATTACAAGTCTTTGAGTATATTTTGATTGGTTCGCACGTTCTTTGTCTAGTTTCAGATTGCTTGGCATTGTTTGAGGTGTTGGAGAGGCGTTGGAGCTGATTATCGAATTCCGAAAAAGTCTCCTGTCCAACATGGTAACGGGAAATTTACCCCCGTATGTGCTATACTTGCTACATGCTACGTGGTATGGGAGCTACGCACGTATGAGGTGACGAGCATCCGTACGTATGCTAGTTTCTTGATTATGTCCGCATAGATTTAGACTCACCCCATGCTTTAATTGTACTACATGAGTTTTTCTTGCATGTTTAAATGGTTTAATTTGCGTTTTAGCCTGAGATTAAACTTATACAAATATTGAGCTTTGTTATTCTAGAAACTTGGCACGCTACTTGATTAGCCGCGGAAATTATACTTTTTCTTACGGTTTACTCACGCGTTGTACTTATTTATCCGAAAGTTTCTTGATTTCATAACTCTCACATATATTCGCAAGTTGGGCTGATAACCCGTCAAAAGTTTTACTATTCTTATGGGATCGGACGGAACGATTTAGTAGTACTGTTATGGGATCGGGCTGAACACCTCAGCAATATCATTATGGATCAGGTCGTTCGCCTCGGCAGTATTATGAGATGCATCTGCGGATCGGCCGTACGACCTCGGCAGTATCATGTAACAAACTCTCATGGGAGCAGGCCGTTTGCCTCAGCTGGATTATAAGATACATTTTATGGGATCAGGCCATTCACCTCGATAGTTCTATGAAAGACTATTCTTATAGGATCGGGCCCTTCGCCTCGGCATACTCGTGCGTAATATTTGATAGGGAGTCAACATACATATGAGTTTTCCTGACTTGATATTTGGAATTATATTTGATATTGGTTATCTTTGTTTCCTTCGAGGCGGATTATGGTATTTGATGATTTCATAATTATTCTTATGTTGAGATTCATGTTATTTATATTTATTTCTTTTGTTACTACTTGTTGACTGACGAGAGCAAAACACACACTTAAATCCTGCTCGGTAATCAAATGTAGTATAGTATAATATCATATCCACAGGGATTGGATTTAAACAGTATTCTCGTAGTTTCTAGCTTGGTTGTTCCAAGATGGTCAACAGTTGAGATTTATAAGATATCTAACTAAAATTAACTAAGAATCTAAAGCTATTGACTAATGACAATCAAAACAAGGAACAAGCAAAGAAGGTTATCAATGGGAGAATATAGGGTTTTGATAGGATAGGTGCACGATAATTGTTCGGGATCAATATCTAGATAATTCAATTTTAATATTCAAGTGAGTCTCTCGAATTCACTCAATTATTAGTTCAAACGTTCAGCAAAAACTCCTCTCTCGATTAAGTCTTAACCTCACAAGATGAACCAATTTAAGCACGTGAAGATGTGCAAGAATGCGTAATGGGTTGGTCTTTAGAAAAACCTCTTTCGATTATTCTCCTAACTAGGTTTAATCAATGATTCAACTAGCCTCTTTCGATTACTTAGAAAAATTTATGAATTCAACCAACAATATAATGCAAAAACATCACAAGTTATGCCTCTCTCGATTACATGAACTAGTGAATAAAGATGTAGCAACTAAATCATCCAAAACGTTTCAATACATAAAACTAGCGTTATAATCCACAAACAATCATCAAGACAGCAAATCCATCAAACCCTAATTGGAACTACTCCATAGTGGAGAAGTTGTTTATCACAAGAGTATTAGAAGAACAAGAAGACATTACAATTCCCAAAATCAACCAAACTTCCGCATTGAATGAATTGGATGAAGTATTTAGAGTCTCCGTTGTTTCCTTGCCTTCTTCTCTCCAAAAGTTGCTCCAATATACGAGATACCTTCTTTTGAGACGAGCTAGGCTTCATATAGGTCTAAAAGAGTCGCCTCCGAATTTACAAAAATAGGCTTGGGTAAAGTTCCCGGAAGCGGACGTGCGCGGTCGCGCACCTCTGGCAGTACACTGCATCACTTGTGCGCTCAAGTGCGCGCTGGGGGTCTCTCATGCGCGGTCGTGCACCTGGGTTTTCCTCCTACTCAACTCTTTTTCCTCCCACTAAGTGCACTATTCGTCCATTGATCCCCGAACATGATCCCGACTTAATTCCTTGTACTTTTACTTAGACTTCAAAGCTCCAAATAACTCGAATTAACTCCACAACATCTACATAACTCGGAATCTCTCTTACAAGGCATAAAACACACAATAAGTACAAAACACTACCAATTAAAGATCAAACACAAATAAAGTGCAGTGAATTATGATGCAATAAGCGACTAAAATACGAGATTATAGCCTATCATTAACACCCCACACTTAAACCATTGCTCGTCCTCAAGCAATCAAACTAGACTTCATATAGACACGACCTTTTTCAACAACTCTCATAACTTATCGTACCAAGAATATTTAAAACAAATTAAGCACAATACCGTAATATCCTCGCCTCAAAATTTGACTCAAAAGCACCACACATTTTTCACAACCCGCTTACTTACTCTAACATAGAGGTCAACGACATTACCTTTCCTTCATGAATCAAGTGCCCTCACACAACAATAGAGATTAGTTTCACACACAATGAAATTTAAGAACAATAAGGAACTCAAGATAGAAAGAATTCACTCACTCTCAGAAGTAACATTCATATGCCACAAAAGATGTACCATAGGCTTGCCCGTAGTGTACTACTCTACGAATTGAGCTCATTCATTCAAGGATCAAGTAGGACTTTAATTAGTTGTAATGTAGGTTGTGGGATTGGTAGGATACATTTGGATATAAAAGTGACTACAGCTTCCTAAGCACTTTAATACATACAATTAACCTTTCAAAATCCCACACTTATGTCCAACCATAACTCCACTTTCACATCAATATACATTAACTCCCTACTTATTTAAGCATAATTACATCAAGTTACCACTATCAAGAAAAATTTTGCACAACAATACAACTATTTTTTTTTCTTTTTCAATTCAAGTGGCACTTACTTTTTCAAAACAGTATACCTTTCTCCTTAGTTCAATAGTTCCACTCAAAAGCCAAACCAACCACCCCACACTTCAACTTCTACAAAGTTCATAACAAATTCAAGTGCTCACGAGAGGTAAAAGGTTCGAATAGATGGTCAATTCAAACAAATGGGCAAATCTTGTAATGTGGTTGCCAAAAAAACAAGATTATAGGCTCAAAAGGGGTAACTACGACACATAACAATTAGGTGGGTAATAACATATATCTGGCTCAACAAAGAAATGTCTATATCACTTCCAAGACTGAATAAAACTACTATTTCGCTTTCCAAACACACGGGGCAAGTTCTAGATATCAAATGCAATGCACAAAATACACAAAACCTCACACACACATGGCATATAACTCACTCAGGATTGAATTATCAAGACACTCTAGTCAAAGCAGATCATCCAATTTAAGGTACTAATACAAGAGTCAAAAACTGAGCCTAAGCATTCACAACTAAAGCACTTACTATTCTCAGGGCATAATAAAGTCAAGAGATATTGCTTTCATTTAAAATCATAGCACAAGGTTTCCTACTCCTAAAAAAAATAAAAACTACTACTAACTACACCCGGTTCAAAAAAACCCTTAGAAAGGAACCGCGACACAAAGAAAAATCAAGGGGGACTTGTTACACTACCTAACAAAAGATTTTTTTTGTCTTTTTCCTTTCGACTTTAATCCCTCAAGAAACCTGTCGATGATATCCATCGTCGAAAAAATCAAAAATTTTAAAAAATTTCAATTTTTTCTATTTCCAACTACTACAAATAACAATATACATACATACATATAAATATCTCCCACCACACACTTTAAGTTATCGCATGTCCCCATGACACACAATTAAAAAGCATAAGGTAAAGGAAACTTCCCTAAACATTTAGTCGGGGTATGAGTCAAAATCGGGCTCCATTCCTCGTGCCTGAACTAATGCACACATCCATGCAGATAGCTTCTTCTCAGGCTTTTTGGGGTACACCCCACACCTATCTTTCTTGCTCACTGCAGCCTTCTCTTTTGAGCCCTTCACTTTCCACTCAACACTTGCAGCTGGTTTCCATTTTCTATATCCATCTTGAAAATCATAGTCTCCTCACCCACTCTAAGCATGAGTTTTCTCTCATATATATCTAATATCGCTCTGCCTGTCGCTAAGAATGGTCTTCCTAGTATGAGGGGGACCTCCTTATTTTCCTTCATATTCACCACTATAAAATCAACAGGAAATACGAACTTATCCACCCGAACTAATACATCTTTCACTATCCTCTCGGGTATTAAAGTCATTTGGTAGGCTAGCTGCAACGATATTAGTGCAGACCTAATCTCTCCAATCTCATTCTCAAGTTTCCTGTAAATAGATAGAGGGATTAAATTAATTGAGGCACCAGAATCACATAAAGACTTATCAAAATTAATAGTTCCTAAAGAGCAAGGTATAGTAAAACTCCCTAGATCTCCACACTTTTGTGGGAGTTTATTTTGCAATATCGCACTGTAATGCTCTGTGAGCTTGACCACTGAGGTCTCTTCTACTTTCCTCTTCTTCGCAAGGATCTCTTTCAAAAATTTAGCATAAGAAGGCATTTGTGAGAGCACTTCTGTGAATGGTAAGTTTACATAAACCTGTTTCAGCACATCCAGAAATCTCTCAAACTGCTTGTCCAGCTTTTCTCTACATAGATTTTGAGGGAAAGGTAGCACAGGCATATGCTTGCTCTCCTCATGTTCCTCCTTTCTCGAGTTTTCTTCTTTCTTATTTTTCTCAGCTTTCATTGGGACTTTCTTCTTCTTGTCGTCATCACTTTTCAGCTTCTCCCCACTTTCCTTTTCAAGTTTCATATCTTTTTGGATCGAGGTGGGGTTTTTCAACACTTGCTCACTTATCAAGGTTACAACATTCACTGTTTCTTTGGAATTTCTTTCGGTATCAGCAGGGAGAGTTTCGGGAACCCTCTCAGCTAATATTGTTGCAATCTGTCCCACTTGCCTCTCTAAATTTCGAATTGCTGCCCCTTGAACTTCAAATCTTTCATCAGTTTTCACAATGAAGGCCTTCATGAAATCTTCTATACTAGGCTGATTGGGTTGTTGAGGATGAAACTGCTACCTTGACTGATTCATAAAACCAGGAGCTCCTTGTCCCTGAAATCTGGGATTGTTTGTTGTCATGCATTAGCAGTACCCCCAGGTGAACTCCATGAAAAATTGGGGTGCTTTTGACCCATTGCATTAAAATTATAATTTTCCACAACATTCACTTCCTCAGTTGAGGCTTGACACTCATGAGTAGGGTATCCTCTTCCACATATATCACAGGCTGCATAAGGCTCACTTTGTATCGTGGCTAAGGTCAGCTTCCGTATTTCTTTAGCCATAGCATCAAGTTGTGCCTGCACAGATGTATTAGTATAAACCTGGTGAACACCAGTTGATCTTCTTCTTTCAGCACTCTTAGAGGGCTACTGATTAACATCTTCAGATAACTCATCAAGCATTGTAACCGTCTTCTCTGGAGTCTTCTTCTTCAAAGGGCCTACAGCTGTATTGCTCAATATTCTACGCGAGGCCGGTGTCAATCCATCCCAAAAGTCTTGGAGTTGCATCCAAAGCTCAATTCCACTATGTTGACACTTTCTAACAATCTCCTTAAACCTCTCCCATGCTTCAAAAACAGTTTCAGTTTCTTTCTGGCAGAACTTATGGATTTCTCTTCTAAACTTGCCCGTTTTAGCTGAAGAGAAATATTTATCAAGGAATTTTCTGGTCATCTCCTCCCATGTTCTAATCGATCCCGTGGGAAATCTTCGAAGCCACTGTTTTGCATTATCTTTAAGTGAAAAGGGGAATGTCCTTAAGTACACTGCATCTTGTGACACCCCATTATATTGAAAGGTATTCATAATCTTCTCGAAGTCCATTAGATGTGTGTTTGGATCTTCGTTCATCTTTCCTCTAAAAATATAGCAATTTTGAATAGTTTGAAGCAACCCTTGCTTCAACTCGAAGTTGTTAGCTGCAATTGGAGGTGGTCTAATACTTGATAAGCCTTGATTGTAGACCGGTCTAGCACAATCACCCAGTGTTCTCCCAGGCATGGGAGCTATATTTTCGAACTGGTCTATAGCCAAGGGTTGAATTTGAGCAATTCTTCGATTCCTCTCTTCTTCATAGATAATTTGTGAATCTCTAATAGATGCTTCCTCAGCATCTTGTGCAACTTTTTCTCGTTGTTGGGCTGCCTTACTTGCAGCCAAATCGACATCATCATCACCCTTTCCAGTCATAGTTTCTTTGGTTAAGGATTATCCAAACTTTTCCAACATCTCGGTGAGATCGCTTTCCTTCCTCAGCTGTAGCAGTTATTTTTCTATCTCGGGCTCGTATGGTAGCACTTCTTTCGTAGAAGCTCAAGTCATGCACCAATCTAAACCTGTAACCTGCACACAGTTAAAGAACACCAAACGTAAAAAGATAAAATAGAAATAAAATGAAAAACAATTCCTGAATTAGCACTACAAACTATTTTAAACACTGTTGATTGCCAATCCCCGGCAGCGGCACAAAAATTTGACGAGCGCAAAACACACACTTAAATTTTGCTTGCTAATCAAATATAGTATAGTATAATATCGTATCCACAGGGATTGGATTTAAACAATATTCTCGTAGTTTCTAGCTTGGTTGCTATCCAAGATGATCAACAGTTGAGATTTATAAGATGTATAAATAAAATTCACTAAGAATCTAAAGCTATTGACTATTGACAACCGAAACAAGGAACAAGCAAAGAAGGTTATCAATGGGAGAAGATAGAGTTTTCATAAGATAGGTGCAAGATAATTGTCCGGGATCTATCTATAGATAATTCACTTCTAATGTTCAAGTGAGTCTCTCAAATTCACTCAATTATTAGTTCAAACGATCAACAAAGTCTCCTCTCTCGATTAAGTCTTAACCTCACAAGATGAACCAATTTAAGCACGTGAAGATGTGCAAGAATGCGTAATGGGCTGGTCTTTAGAAAAACCTCTTTTGATTATTCTCCTAACTTAGTTTAATCAATGATTTAACTAGCCTCTTTCGATTATTTAGAAGAATATATGAATTCAACCAACAATGTAATGCAAAAACATCACAAGTTATACCTCTCTCGATTACATGAACTCGTGAATAAAGATGTAGCAATTAAATCATCCAAAATGCTTCAATACATAAAACTAGCGTTATAATCCACAAACAATCATCAAGACAGCAAATCTATCAAACCCTAATTGGAACTACTCCATAGTGGAGAAGTTGTTTATCACAAGAGTATTAGAAGAACAAGAAGACATTACAATTCCCAAAATCAACCAAACTTCCGTATTGAATGAATTGGATGAAGTATTTAGAGTCTCCATTGTTTCATTGCCTTCTTCTCTCCAAACGTTGCTCCAAAATTTGAGATACATTCTTTTGAGACGAGCTAAGCTTCATATAGGTCAAAAAGAGTTGCCTCCAAATTTACAAAAATAGGCCTGGGTAAAGTTCCCGGAAGCAGACGTGCGCGATCGCACACTTGGAGGTGTGACCGCAAACATGGTCGTGCACTTCTGGTAGTACACTGCATCCCTTGCGCGCTCAAGTGCGCACTAGGAGTCTCTCTTGCGCAGTCGCGCACCTGGGTTTTCCTCCTGCTCAACTCTTATTCCTCCTACTAAGTGCAATATTCGTCCATTGATCCCCGAACACGATCCCGGCTTAATCCCTTGGGCTTTTACTCAGACTTCAAAGCTCCAAATAGCTCGAATTAGCTCCACAACATCTACATAACTCGGAATTACTCCTATAGGGCAAAAAACACACAATAAGTGAAAAACACTACCTGTCTACTTTTATGTACATTGTAATTAGCTCCACAATAAGCAACTAAAACATGATATTATAGCCTACCATCATTGAGTTTCATACCTGTCTACTTTTATGTACATTGTTATTGGACCACTAGTAAGTGTCGATGTCGACCTCTCATCATTACTTCTTCGAGATTAGACTAGGTACTTACTGGGTATGCATTGAGTTACTTGCTTATACTATACTTATGCACTAATTATGCAGGTACTGAGACAGGTAAACTTGGTGGACATCTAGGCACATAGGCGCAGATGCCGAGGAGACTTTGTGGTGAGCTGCATTCCATGTTACAATCCTTTGCACACGGAGTCCCCGTCCTATTTATTTACTATATTCTGTCTAATTTTTATTCCAGAAAATTTTTGCAGTAGTATTGTATATATTCTACTAGTAAATGCTCATGCACTTATTGTAAGGCCCCGTAATATTTTACCAAGAATTCAAAGTTTTTGTGGTTTCAAAGTTGGCTAATGTGTTAGAAGGGTATAGAAACTTTTCACGGCGAGCTCACCGCGGTACAGACTTTTTGGGTTGTGCAAAGCATTATGGAATTGGTGATTTTTTTTTTGCAGAACATGGCGTTTCTGAGGTCCATTATGCGGCCGCAAAACTGCTCCACGGTCTGCAGATCCGCCGTAGAGTGGAACAGGAGAAGCTCAATCTTGAGAGCTATTTCGCAGCCAATTATACGACCGCATTTCATTCTGTGGTCCATTGTGTGTCTGCATAACTGATATGCGGATCACAGATCGACCACAGACTTGAACATGCTAGCCCAGTTTTGGAGGTCAATTTCGCGGTCCCTTTCGTGGACCGCAGACCTAATCTGCGGTGCATTCTACGATCGCATAGTTGATTTTGGAGGGTCCATTTTGGGTTTTTGTAACCCTACCCCATTTTTATAAAAAGACCTTGAGGGTTATTTTAGAAGGTTCCAGCGGATGTTTTAGAGAAAGGGGAGTACTTTAGAGAGAGAGAGAGAGAGAGAGAGAAAGATTCCCCAAGTTCGTTGCTCATCAATTCTTGCCTAACTTTGAAGATTCAAAGAATCCAATCACCAGACCATCAGTTATCTGGGTAAGTCTTTGTCCTAAGCCTTCATGCAAATTGTTATGGGGTTTAAATAAGCTGTGGAGTAGTAGAATGGGCCATGTATGTGCCAATAGGATATGGTATATGGGGTTGTTGAGCTATTGCAAGTAGATTCTTGTTGAAATTGGTTGAGGGAGGAAGGGAGTACCATTGTAGAGCCTTTTAATCAATTTTTCATAGTAGGTGTTTGACGAAATTCTCAAGAGCCTTGTACCATGAGAATCCTTCCTAATTGTGGTTCAATTTTGTCATATCTTTAATAGATTGAAGTCGCTAGAAGCTTCAGAATGTTGTAGTAATCTAAGGAAAGCTCAAGAGAGGTATGTTGTCTAAACTCTTTCCGTAAAATTGAATTCCTCAAAATTCTCGTAAACTTCGATTATGGGTTGATCAAGTTCCTTTTTCTATCATTACTATCTTCTTCTATGGTTGGCTGGTCCAAATGCTTATAGTTTGATTCATATTTCGATTGTATAATGCTATGCTCATATTTATGCTTATCCCCAATTTGTTTTGAATTCTTACATGCCTATGAGCTGAAGATATGATTTTTCTCAATGTTTCAAATATCCTTAAATGTTTTAAGATGATCCTTGGAAGGTAATGAAAGAATGAAAGTATAAATTGTAAAATGCGGCTGTCGTTCCAAGAATGATGATTTACATATGAGGCCCAGAGTACCACTAAAATTAAAGAAAGTATGAAAGGCTATAAAAAGTATATGATCCTTTTAATGATAAATGTTGTTGAGAGTATCGTTAAGTCACCGAGGAAGGCTGGGTCATAAATACCTAAGCCTGAAATTACACATGCCGGTGTAGGAATTGATTGAGGGATAAATTTTCATTATATTATATTGAGATTATTTCCCTTAATTGGGATGAGTTAAGTTGAAAGCAAGCAAAGACCATTTCGACCCACACGACATTGTGGTGAGACGGCTTAGCCGATCGGTCAGAGATCGGAAGCCATGCGGTGCACATGGTGGTGTTGTGTACTATGTCAAGCCTCATACTTTTGGGTGAGACAGCTTAGCCAATAGGGCAGAGATCTGACTCCATGCTATAAGCATGGTGGTGTATCGATGCTGAAGATCTCCCAGACTAAAACATTGATTTTATTTAAAGTTTTACCCCTATTGGCTTGGTATTATATTATTATTTGATTTTCTAATTGATTTCATGTTTCTCCTTTGTATTGCTACTCTATTCATTGAAAGGGTTTTTAGCTTTACATACTAGTACTATTTCATATGTACTAACGTCCCTTTTGTCGGGGACACTGCATCTTTAATGGATGCAGGTGGTTCCACAGCAGGCATCATCGATTATTGATAGCGGTACACCCTCTCCTCAACTGACTTTGTGAGCCCCACTTCCTATCGGGGTCTTGTGTCTTTTGCTCCTGCTATATTATACTTTGAGTTATACCCTGGCCTTATCACCGACATTTTCACACTACTCCCCTGTTCTATTTAGAGGCTCCATAAACACAGTGTGAGTTGTTTTTTATTTAGAAAAGTCAAACCGGAAATGTTGTACTTGTAACACATGTTTCCACTTCTAAACTACGAATGTGTAATATATTTTGGGAATTATAAATGGAGTTTCTAAAAGAAACGGAATTGGTGTTATACATGCTATTCTTTCGTTGTCAATCTTATGATATTCATCTTCGCATTATTCATGGGTAAGGTCAGGTTGAAAGCATCAAATAGGCTTGCTTGACTAGGGTATCTCCGTTGAGCACCAATTGCAATCCCCAAGGTCGAACTGTGGCGCTTGTTGTAAGGCCCCGTAAATTCGTCAAGGAATTTGAGGTTTTGTGGTGCCGAGGTAGACTTACGTGTTTGAAGATTTGTAGAAATTTTTCGCGGCGAGCTTGCTCGTCGCGGTACGGACTGTTTTTTGGGTTGAAGAATGCACAGAGGAGTTGATGGAAATTTTTGGCTGAAGAAGGCGGTTCTGCGGTCAGTTTCGCGACCGCAGAACCATTTTGCAGGCCGCATAATCATCGCAGAGTTGAGTAGAGAATTTGTTAAATTTTGAAGGTTATTCTGCGGTCCATTATGCGATCGCATAGTTGTTTCGCGGTCTGCACATCCGTCGCAAATTTGGCCTGAAGAATTTTGGAGAGTGATTCTGCGGTCCACTCTGCGGATAGCATAAGTGGTCTGCGGATCGCAGACCTGTCGTAGACCAGCCTAGTTCTTGGTATCATTTTCGCGGTCCATTTTGCAGGCCGCATATCTGTTCTGCAGTCCATTGTGCGATCGCAGACCTGAGTTCAGAGGGTCCATTTTCCTATTTTTATAACCTGACCCCATTTTGATGAATAGCTTTAGGAGCTCATTTTGAAGCGAATGTCTGATGATTTTAGAGAGAGGTAAGAGTATTTTAGAGAGAGAAAGAGGAAATCTAGCATTCTAGTCACATATTCTTGCACCAATCTTCAAGAATCAAGGAAGCCAATCACTAGATTATCATCTATCCGGGTAAGTCCTACTCCTAAGCTTTCATACAAGAGGTTATGAGTTCAAGTATATTGTGGGGTTGGAAATAGGCCATGAATGTGACAATAGGTTGTAGTATGTGGGGTTAATGAACCATTTTGGTTAGTTTCTTGATAAAATTGGTTGAGGGAGGAAGGGATTACCATTGTAGAGCTATGTAGTCTATTTGTATACTAGGTGCTTGACAAAATTCCTAAGAGAGTTACACCATGGTAATCCTTCTAGTTATTAACCAATTTTCGCTATCTTCCTATAGATTGTTATTGCTAGAAGTGTTGGGGCATTGTAGTAATATAAGAAAAGCTCAAAGCAAGGTATGTTGGCTAAACCACTCTCTTAGAATTGAATTCCATGATGTTCCCGTAAATTTCAAGTATAGTTTATGTGTTAAAGCGTTATAACTTCAATTCATGTTTCAAATGAAAGTCCATTATGCATAACTTGGAAAGAATACTCAATGCATCTAGAACTCCTATGGCTCATATATATACTTAAGGCCTTGATTTCGAATATTCATATTGTAGATAATCTATAAAGATGCTTGAAAGTGAATGAAGTGAGTTGGAGATATAAAGTGTGGCCAACGTACCAAGAATGAAAATTATACTTGTGGCCAATGGTGCCAAGAAAATGAAATGATGTGAGAAAGGTTATGAAATGAGCCTTGATTCAACTGTTCTAAATTGACTTCAAAAATAGATGTGCCTAAAAGCTTATGTACTCAACTCATGCCCAAATGTGGTTGTTTTAACTAATGTTATACTTTTTTAGTATTTCCAATGTGTTTTGAGCTTTTATATATTCATGAGTTGAAATTGTGTATTACCCTTTTTGGAAAAAAGTATTTCAAGAATAAACGATGTGTTAAAGATTTTCTATTGTGAATTAATTATGTTATACCCCTTTTTGGGAAGAAAACCTTGTATGAAATCAATGTAATCAAACACTTATTTCTCATGATGAAAGTTTATGAACTTACTCTTGCTAAGGCCAAAGGTGCCAAATGGTTGATTGGAAGAGAACTCCTTGTACAAACTATTATCGTTTTGGGAATCTAAATTGTGGTATTGCGATTACACCCCCACCCGCATATATTAGGGTGAGGCGGCATGGCCACTTTGTGTAGAGTTGTGGTAATGTGATTACACCTCCACCAGCATACATTGGGGTAAGGCGGCAAGGCTGTTTTGTGTAGAATTGTGGTATTGTGATTACACCTCCACTCGCACACATTGAGGTGAGGCGGCAGGGCCGCTTTGTGTAGAGTTATGGTATTGTGATTACACCTCCACCCACACACATTGGGGTGAGGCGGCAGAGCCGGTTTGTGTAGAGTTGTGGTATTGTGATTACACTTCCACCTGTATACATTGGGGTGAGGCGGTAGGGCCGCTTTGTATAGAGATTTATTGTATTGTGATTGCACCTCCGCCCGCATACATTGGGGTGAGGCGGCATGGCCGTTTTGTGTAAAGGTGGTTACAGAGGATCCCCGACTTAAAATTTATAAATGTTACTGGAAGCTCTTAATAAATTTTCTTTGACTTTAACGGCTATCTAAGCCCTTTATTTGTTACCATGATTCATCATATCCATGTTGTATTTCCAAGTCCTTGAATAGGTGTTTTGGTTTCCATACTAGTGCTATTCCATATGTACTAACGTCCTTTTTGCTGGGGGCGCTGCATCTTCAATAGATGCAAGTGGTTCGTCAGCGGGCTATTTTGATCCTCGATAGTAGTTACTCCCTATTCAGCAGGTTTTGGTGAGCCCGACTTTGTTCCAGGCTTTATGTCATTTGACGTCGTATTTTGTGCTTTGAGGTATAGCCGGGGCCTTGTTGCCGACACTTCCATTCTTCACTTCTGTTGTACTTAGAGGCTTCGTAGATAGGTTATGGGTGATGTCTGATGTTGGGAATAGAACTAGAAGTGTTGGTATTTGGCAAACCTATTTTTCATCATATTTATAAACTTGTAATATTTTGGAAGTCGTAAATGAATATCCTTTGAATACTGGAAGAAGAATGTGGAACACTTGACTCTTCTCATGTCTATCACTTGTACTGATTCTTATATTGTTAATGGTCAAGGTTGGGTAGAAGGTATATAGCAGGCTTGCTCGGCCGAGTTATCTCGGTTGAGTGCTAGCCGCGCTTCCCAAGGTCGGGGCATGACAAACTTGGTATCAGAGCCTAAGGTTTTAAAGTGTCCTAGGATGTCTTGGAGCCGTGTCTAGTAGAGTCTTTCTTATCGGTGTGTTGTCGACCACATCTATAATTAGGAGGCTACTTGGACATTTAGGAATTTCACTCTTCTTTGATACTCCAGATCGTGCGATAGAGCTCAAGCTGGGAAGCTAATTTCCTCGTCATGTCTTATTTTCCAGATGAGTAACCCATGAGTTCAAAGCAGCTAGGAGGGAATTACCTCGCCATTGAATTTGGGGGAGATTGCACGAGAGTTATTTGGGAGAATGTGTCGAGCCGTGGAGGGATTGGAAGAACTTGTTGCTAAGGAAAGTGTCCTTGTTCCTATCAATATCACCGCACCACCGGATCATGTGGTGAGAGCACCTAAGAAACAAAAGAGGGTTGTTGGTCCCAATGAGCCAGATTATTTGATTTGTAAGAAGTGCCACTTGGGGATATGTTGGATGACTCTTGAAATATATTATGGTTGTGAAATGAGGGGGTACACGAAGAACAAATGCCCTAGGTTGGATGCACCTAGCCCGGTTTGCCCGATATGTGGGCGGGAACATTTGGCGTCATGTTGTGAGTATGCTCAGGAGCGTGTTAGGGGTGGTAGGCTTGGGAAATCCCAAAAGCCCATACAGAAAGCTGGTACAGAGATTGTTAATCCCGTCACGGGGTCTTGGAGAAAGGATAAGGGGGATGCTTATGATGTATGCAAAAGGGTAAATATTAGGTCAGTGGGGCGAGTCAGTTTAGTGGACCTCATACTCATTGCGTGAAGTGTAGGAGATGTCATTCGGGGGTATGTCACTATGGTACTAATGTATGTTATAGATGTGGAGTCGAGGGGCGTGCTTTAAGGCACTTTCCGGTCAACCTAAAGTCACCAAGTAAGTCACTCCTTAGTACATCACCATGTATGAACACCACATAATTCTCCCTGTTGTATATGTGCATCTATATTGAAGAGCCTACATAAATATGGCCTTAACAAGAAACTGAAGCACAAAACATTGCATGTACCTACTCTTTGAACGAGATGCATTATTTGTGAAGCCATTTTATCACAATTCTCTTATTTACGACCTCTTGAGGAATTGAGTTCTATAATGATTTCCTTGAATTGGGTTATAACCCTAGGTTAATACTTCCCACTTGCTTCCCTAAATTCTCAACAAAGGACTGTACTTAATGAATTTCTTATAGAACCTTGTGATTCAAATGGACAACACCTGCTCACTTGTACTTGTGCACACACTATCATAATGTTTATATATAGGGTATCGAATCTAATGTGAGGCAGCCTAGTGCCGAAATCTTTCTTGAGCCACTCTCTTTCTCGTGTGCACATGACTCATATAGTTTGAATAGTCACTTTAATCCCTTTGTGAGCATTATCATAAACCCTTTTCATTGTCTAGTAACATAAGAGCATATCTCAGCA
Source organism: Nicotiana tabacum (assembly GCF_000715075.1). Lineage (NCBI taxonomy): Eukaryota > Viridiplantae > Streptophyta > Magnoliopsida > Solanales > Solanaceae > Nicotiana > Nicotiana tabacum. The sequence goes on from NC_134083.1 coordinate 111,395,279, forward strand.
CCTATCATATGTGTACATGTTAATTGAAATGGTCACTTGTCCGCATAAAGATTCTCAAAAATTTGGATTTTACACAAGTTCGTCATAGGAAGATCTTATATCTGCCCATCTCAGTATGACTTTCAATCCACCTAGATCATACCTCAGTAAGTAACTCACTTTGCTCCTAGTATTGTAGTTGCCCATGACGTGGCCTGGTATTGTAGTTTGAGAGTTATTATAGCAGAAACATGTCTAGCTCATAACAAATGTTCATTTTCTCTTTACATCTCTACAACATGTATTAACTGTGTTCCTTAGTTAGTATTGTGCTACTTTCTTGACATTTGTTGGATAACCATGAGAGATCGCATCCTTCCATATGTTACTGCAACACTTCCTTTTTCATAAGGTTCCTTAATAGGCTCTCCATCAAGACCGAATACACTTTTGGGGTTATCATAGTATCATGTCTGCTCCTCATGTTTTCCCATCCTCCGGTAGCATATGGGTACTTTCAAGTCATAAAAAAAATCCATGGCGAACTCATTATGAACATTCGCAAAACCCTCCATGATTATTTCATAGTATCTCCCTGGGTTCCGTCATCTCTAACCATTCGGCTTCTAGAATCCTTTACTATGCCATTGTCATGTGCGGAGAGTTTACTATCCTCAATATTATGCATGCCTTAATACCAATATTAAGATGTCCTAGATACATGGTTTCACTCGTGAAAGGTTGAAATTAGATGTTTCGGATTTTTAGGCCCCTATCATAAACATATTTAGTTTGAGGGTTAAGCCAATCGTATCTCTAGTCCTCTGGTATAGGATCAACTATCGGGAGGGTGGTAAGCTACCAGAATAATAATAATAATCTCACAAGTGATCAACCTCTTTTTCAACCTCGTGGGCTTGTGGCATAGGTTCCTTGTGTCAGTTACTGTTGAGGGCGTAATGCAACTTCATGTATTTTTGAAATCTCTATAATATTCATGGTGCAAGAATATTCTCATTCTGAGCTAAACTGATTTTTCCTACACTCAAGGAGGCAACCGATGTCACGTACTTGGCTATTTCTCTTTAAGGCTAACAATTGCCGAACAAGGCACATAAGGAGTGAAACAACTGTTGCTATCACTTTCATAACTCATCATCTTCCCAGAATAACTGATGCTAATGTTTTATCCTCCTGATCATGCCTCACATATATCATATGTCTAAAATAACTCACTTGTTATACATCTTAGGATCATGTACATAGTTCCCATATTATTATTGTACACTAGTAACTCTATGCATCGTTTGTTGAATCGATGATATCATCACAATGATTAACCATGGCAGCACTATGGGTGGTCAACCTCATGTCTCTTAGAATATAACCTCCTGAAATGCCATGCTCAACACCTTGGTGGATTCATGAACAATTCTAGCTCAAACTTGAACCTCATTGTTCCTATTTTTAGTAGACCTCTAGAGAGTTGTAGTTTCTCACATGTCAAAGAAGAAGAATCATCCCATGATCGAACATATTGGGTAGGAACTCTATGGTCATATTCATTCAGTCACATCATAGTATAAGGAGGAGATGGGGTTGAAGGTCGCCAAGGTTCCACTTCGGGTGTTCGTCATAGAGATTTAGAGTTGAAGAAAGTGAGCGGGTTATTCTTCAGATTTTCTCCATGAAGATATTATGTGAATTGTTAATAAAGGTAAAATAAGTGTAGTGAACATTGTGCCTTATGGAATCTTGAGGGAAATTGGCCGAGCTATGCGTATGGTGTCCCCCATCATTGTTCTCCATGCACCCGGTGTTTCATGTGTCTATGTCAAAGAAGGTAGTTGGGAATCACTTGTCTATCATCCCGGAAAAGCTATGGAAGGTGAAGTTAATGGGTAATTGGCTTATGAGAGGTACCTAATGGTCATCCTTGTTAGATAAGTACGGAAGTTGAGAGTACCTCCGTCAAAGTGCTATGGCTAAGTCTATGAGTCGAGGAGGTCTCCTCGATGGCCAAGAGTGTTGTGGAAAGAAAATATTCTCACTTGTTTGTATAGCTAGATGGTCATGGTTCAAAAGGTACTTTCGATGTGTTATGATTTAAAAATGTGCAGTTCATACCAAGGTACCATGTTTGATAATGTAATGCTGGTTATGTTGAGATCAGTGTTATTGATATATACATTGTGATGCCTTGTTGAGTTATGGATGTGTTGTTAGGATGGTTTTGGTGTTACCCTGGCAGGTGGTTAGGCCCAATTACAGAGGAGACACTGCCAAAATTTCTGGATATTTGGAAGTTAGTAAAATTTGGAGGATTGCGATATGTTAAGGAAGAGATGAATTATGTTGGTTGATTTGGACGGACTCTACTCCTCAGTCGAGGATGAATGATCCTAAGTGGGGTAGAATGTAAGGCCCCATAAATTTTCCAATAAATTTGAGGTTTTGTGGTGCCGAGGTAGACTTACGTGTTTGAGCAAGCTTGCCGCGGTATAGACTTTGTTTTGGGTTGAAGAATGCACAAAGGAGTTGATGGAATTTTTTGGCTAAAGAAGGCGGTTCTGCGGTAAGTTTCACGATCGCAGAACCATTTCGCGGGCCGCATAATCATCGCAGAGTTGAGAAGAGAGGTTTTTGAATTTTGAAGGTTGTTCTGCGGTCCATTATTTGATCGCATAGTTGTTTCGCGGTCCGCACATCCGTCGCAGATTTGGCCTGAAGAATTTTGGAGAGTGATTCTGCGGTCCACTCTGCGGCCACATAAGTGGTCTGCGGATTGCAGACCTATCGCAGACCGGTCCAGACCAGCCTAGTTCTTGGCATCGTTTTCGCGGTCCATTTTGCAGGCCGCATATCTATTCTGCGGTCCATTGTGCGACCGAAGACCTGAGTTCGGAGGGTCCATTTTTCTATTTTTATAACCCGACCCCATTTTGATGAATAGCCTTAGAGGCTCATTTTGAAGCGATTGTCTGATGATTTTAGAGAGAGGTAAGAATATTTTAGAGAGAGAAGGAGGAAATCTAGCATTCTAATCACATATTCTTGCACCAATCTTCAAGAATCAAAGAAGCCAATCACTAGATTATCATCTATCCGGGTAAGTCCTACTCCTAAGCTTTCATGCAAGAGGTTATGAGTTCAAGTATATTGTGGGGTTAGAAATAGGCCATGCATGTGACAATAGGTTGTAGTATGTGGGGTTAATGAACCATTTTGGTTAGTTTCTTGATGAAATTGGTTGAGGGAGGAATGTATTACCATTGTAGAGCTATGTAGTCTATTTGTATACTAGGTGGTTGACAAAATTCCTAAGAGAGTTACACCATGGGAATCTTTCTAGTTATTAACCAATTTTCGCTATCTTCCTATAGATTGTTATTGCTAGAAGTGTTGGGGTATTGTAGTAATTTAAGGATAGCTCAAAGAAAGGTATGTTGGCTAAACCACTCTCTTATAATTAAATTCCATGATGTTCCCATAAGTTTCAAGTATGGTTTATGTGTTAAAGCATTATAACTTCAATTCATGTTTCAAATGAAAGTCCATTATGCATAACATGGAAAGAATACTCAATGCGTCTAGAACTCCTATGGCTCATATATATACTTAAGGCCTTGATTTCGAATATTCATATTGTAGATAATCTATAAAGATGCTTGAAAGTGAATGAAGTGAGTTGGAGATATAAAGTGTGGCCAACGTACCAAGAATGAAAATTATACTTGTGGCCAATGGTGCCAAGAAAATGAAATGATGTGAGAAAGGTTATGAAATGAGCCTTGATTCAACTGTTCTAAATTGACTTCAAAAATAGATGTGCCTAAAAGCTTATGTACTCAAGTCATGACCAAATGTGGCCGTTTTAACTAATGTTATACTTTTTAAGTATTTCCAAAGTGTTTTGATCTTTTATATATTTATGAGTTCAAATTGTGTATTGCCCTTTTTGGGAAAAGGTATTTCAAGAATAAATGATGTGTTAAAGATTTTCTATTGTGAATTAATTATGTTACCCCTTTTTGGGAAGAAAACCTTGTATGAAATCAATGTGATCAAACACTTATTTCTCATATGATTAAACCTTATGAACTTACTCTTGCTAAGGCCAAAGGTGCCGAACGGTTGATTGGAAGAGAACTCCTTGTACAAACTATTATCGTTTTGGGAATCTAAATTGTGGGATAGCGATTACACCTGCACCCGCATACATTGGGGTGAGGTGGCAGGGCCTCTTTATGTAGAGTTTTTGTATTGTGATTACACCTCCACCTGCATACATTGGGGTGAGGCGGTAGGACCGCTTTGTGTAGAACTATGGTATTGTGATTACACCTCCACCCGCACAGATTGGGGTGAGGCGGCAGGGCCACTTTGTGTAGACTATTGGTATTGTGATTTCACCTCCACCCCCACACATAGGGGTGAGGCGGCAGGGCTGCTTTGTGTAGAGTTATGGTATTGTGATTACACCTCCACCCGTATACATTAGAGTGAGGCAGCAGGGCTGCTTTGTGTAGAGTTTATGGTATTGTGATTGCACCTCCACCCGCATACATTGGGGTCAGGCGACAGGGCTGCTTTGTGTAGAACTGTGGTATTGTGATTACACCTCCACCCGCACACATTGAGATGAGGCGGCAGGGCCGCTTTGTGTAGATTTATGGTATTGTGATTACACCTCCACCCGCATACATTGGGGTAAGGCGGCAGGGCCGCTTTGTGTAGAGTATTGGTATTGTGATTACACCTCCACCCACCACACATAGGGGTGAGGTGGCAGGGCCACTTTGTGTAGAGTTGTGGTATTATGATTACATCTCCACGTGCATGCATTGAAGTGATGTGGCAGGGCTGCTTTGTGTAGAGTTTATGGTATTGTGATTGCACCTCTACCCGCATACATTGGGATGAGGCGGCAGGGCTGCGTTGTGTAGAAAATGGCTGATTTAAAAAGGGAACTCTTTTGTACAAACTATTATTGTTTTGGGAATCCGAGATGTGGCATTGTAAATATACCTCCACCCGCATACATTGGGGTGAGGCGGTAGGGCCACTTTGTGTAGAGTTATGGTATTGTGAATACACTCCACTCGCACACATTGGGGTGAGGCGGCGGGGCCGTTTTGTGTAGAGTTTATGGTATTGTGATTGCACCTCCACCCGCATACATTGGGGTCAGGCGACAGGGCTGCTTTGTGTAGAACTGTGGTATTGTGATTACACCTCCACCCGCACACATTGAGATGAGGCGGCAGGGCCGCTTTGTGTAGATTTATGGTATTGTGATTACACTTCTACTCGCATACATTGGGGTGAGGCAGTATGGCCGCTTTGTGTAGAGTTTATGGTATTTTGATTGCACCTCCACCCGCATACATTGTGGTAAGGCGGCAGGGCCGCTTTGTGTAAAGGTTGTTACAGAGGATCCCCGATTTAAAATTTAAAAATGTTACTGGAAGCTCTTTATAAATTTGCTTTGACTTTAACAGCTATCTAAGCCCGTTATTTGTTACCATGATTTATCATATCCATGTTGTATTTCCAAGTCCTTGAATAGGTGTTTTGGTTTTCATACTAGTACTATTCCATATGTACTAACGTCCCTTTTGCTGAGGGCGCTGCATCTTCAATAGATGTAGGTGGTTCGTCAGTGGGCGGTTTTGATCCTCGATAGCAGTTACTCCCTATTCAGCAGGTTTTGGTGAGCCCTACTATGTTTCGGGCTTTATGTCATTTGACGTCGTATTTTGTGCTTTGAGGTATAGCTGGGGCCTTATCGCCGACACTTACATTCTTCACTCTGTTATACTTAGAGGCTCCGTAGATAGGTTGTGGGTGGTGTCTGATGTTGGGAATGGAACTAGAAGTGTTGGTATTTGGCAAACCTATTTTTCATCATATCTATAAACTTGTAATATTTTGGAAACCGTAAATGAATATTCTTTGAATAATGGAAAAAGAATGTGGAACACTTGACTCTTCTCATGTCTATCACTTGTACTGATTCTTATATTGTTAATGGGCAAGGTTGGGTAGAAGGCATCTAGCAGACTTGCTCGGCCGAGTTATCTCGGTTGAGCGCTGGTCGCGCTCCCTAAGGTCGGGGCGTGACACTCGTGACACCGGATTTTGGGGATTTAGAATTTGTTCTTGGTTAAATTTCTCTTATTATATTCGGATTTATATTTCAACCATGTTCGAACATTTATGATAATGTCCGTATTTTGCTATGAAAATAAAATGATTCTGCTTATTTATTTCACTAACAACAGCGTTGGGCGCCATCACTGCCTATGGTAGGAAATGTGTCGTGATAGGTTACTAGTTGACCAAATCATTTATATAATTAGTATGCTCCCGCAATACTACCCGCCTATTAATGGTAGGCTAGAGGTACGTGTTTTTGGCCATATTTTACCTATTATCGATTGCACTTTTGAGCTAAAATATGAAGAATTTATACTTAGCTTGTTATGAAAATTTTATTTTGTAGGTGTTGATTTTGACTAAGATGAATTTATGAAGCTAAAATGGATAATACAAAATTAAGAAGTCTGAGTAAGAAGTTCACGAAATTAAACCGAAATTGAGTTTAGGGGTCAAGGACGGAAAGCGCATGTGAAAAATAAAAGAAAACCGCTCAAGGCCAAGTAAATGACCTATCACGGCATGGAAGATGTTTTGCCAGAGGAGGTGGCAAGGTTTTTGTGCATCGGTAATGTGGGTAACAAATTCGTAGTAATATCATAACTAATAGTGATAGTATATAAATAAAATCTTGAAAAAAGGCCAACCTTCTGAAGAATTAAGCTAGCACGTCGTGTGTTATGTCATGCGTGATGAGGTAGCAAGCAAAATTGCCATCAGATGGGCTTTTGATGCAGCAGCTGGAAGGGCACGACCACATCGTGTAAGACATCGTGAAGCATGCGTGGCAGGTATAGTTTGGTTGTTTGTAATTTGTCTCCGGCCATTAAAGATATTTCAGTCCATGACTATTTATAGGCAGTACAAATACACTAAAAAATATATTGTTGAAGGGACTTTTGCACTATAGAAGATTTAGAGAGCATTGGAAGCTTTCAAGATACAAGGATTCATAAACCATTCACCAATTAAATATGGAATGTAAAGTGATTGCATTATTTTTTAGTTCTCAAAATTTATCTATGATGACTTCCCCAACTGCTATGGAGTAGTTTTTCCTTAATGTTTTGACAGACATGGTGTTATGATTGTTAATTTAGGAATTTAATTCTTGTTAATTGTATGATTATTTGATGGGATTTTTAATTATATCGTGAAGTTACTTATTTTTTTATTTAATCGAAAGAGGAGTAATCTAATAAATATTTTTGCATCGTATATTCTAGTTTCAATTCATGATTCTTCTAAGTAATTGCAAGAGCCTCTTAAATTGTTAATTGAGCTAGAAAATAAGAAAATATTCGTGAGAAGTTTCCTTTGAGATTAAAACTATCAATGTTTCATAGAAAATGGTCATAGAGCTTTAGATTAGCTTACTTTTTGAAATTAAAGTTTATTCAAAAGAAGAACTTTAACTTTGAGGATAATATGATGAACTAGTGAATTCATGAAAATCAATAGTATTTTAGAAGTGAACTAAAACTAAGAATTGTATCCTAAAATAGTTATCTTGTACATGTCTCATCAATTGCCTTTATTTATCCCATTGACAATTATTTCATTGCTCATCTTTTAGTTTTCTGTGATTAGTCTTACTAGTTTAAAATTTTAGTATAGTACTTGTGGTTTTTAACTATCTCAACTCACGGTATTATTCATCCTGAATAACGTTGATCTAATAATTACTTGAATATTGTTTAACCCAATCTCTGTGAAAACGATACATAAACTATACTATATTTAACGATATTGCCGGTCGTTTTGAGTATTTTAGCCTCAATCCCTTATTTATTACCTCCTCTATGTTATAATGTGGTTATGTGACTTGCCGGAGTATTTGGTTTTGGTTTCGGGTGAGTTTTGGAGTGAAATGGGATATATAGTCCCTAAGTTGGAGTTTTAAGTTGAAAGAGTTGACCATAGTTTGACTTTTGTGTATACGACTCCGGAATGGAGATTTTACGGTTCCATTAGTTCTGTATGATAATTTTGGACTTAGGAGCATGTCTGGATGTTGATTTGGAGGTCCGTAGGTCGTTTCTGCTTGAATTGGCAAACGTTAGAAAGTTGAAGGTTTGGAAGGTTGGAAAGTTTGACAGAGAGTTGACTTTGTTGATATCGGGGTCGGATTCTGATTCCGGAAGTTGGAATAGGTTCGTCATGTCATTTATGACTTGTGTGCAAATTTAAAGTCAATTGGAGTTGTTTTGGTATTAATCAACATTAGTTTTGGAATTCAGAAGTTCATAGTTTCAATAGGTTTGAATTGGGTTGCGATTCATAGAATCGATGTTGTTTGATGTGATTTTTGGCCTCGAGTAGGGCCGTTATGTGTTTTGGAACTTGTTACTATATTCGGACGGGGTCCCGGGGGACCCCAGGGGCCCCGGTGCGATTCGGATTGAATCCGGAACAAGTTTGGACTTGTGAGAATTTCGAAGCAGTGCTGCTGCTGGTGCAATCGCACCTGCGCATTTTGGGTCGCAGGTGTGGCGCCGCAGAAGCGACGCTAGAGCTGCATAAGAGATTTTGGTCTCGCCCAACTGGGACCGCAGATGCGGTCAACGGCGCGTAGGTGTATCTCCGCAGGCGCAGACTTTTCTTCCGCAGAAGCGGAATTTGGGAAGGGCCTTGGGGCTGGACAGCAGGTGCGGTCGATATCTCCGCAGAAGCGCTAAGGGTTTCAAGGTGCGAGCCTTCTGGGCTTAAGTTGGAACCGCACCTGCGATGTTTTTTTCGCAGGTGCGGCGTCGCAGATGCGACTGAGTTCCCGCAAAAGCGAAATTTCCAGGCAGAAATAGGGATTTTTCGAGGGTTTGATCTCATTTTTATTTTTGGACATAGAGAGCTCGGTTGGTGGCGATATTTCAAGTGTTTTAAAGAAAATCATTGGGGTAAGTGATTCTACCTCAGATTTGGCTATATTTCACAAATTCATAGTTATTTTCATCATTGAATTAGTGATTTGAGTTAGAAATTTGGAGAAATTGTGAAAACTTCTTAGGCTAAATTTTGGGGATTTGAAAGACGAGTTGAGGTCAGATTTGAGTAATTCTTGTAGAGTTGGACTCGTTATCGAATGGGTGTTAGGATTTTATAATTTTGGTCGGGTTCCAAGATGCGGGCCCAAGTTGACTTTTTGAGTTGACTTTTTGTTTCGTTGTAAAAATTGAAACTTTAATGTTCGAAATAGTTTTCTATAGTTTATATTTATTGTATGAATTTGTTTTGGCTAGATTCGAGCTGTTCGGAGTTGGATAATCAAGGGAAAGGCCTACTAGTGGATTGAGTTAGCGTATTTTGAGGTAACTGTCTTGCCTAACTTTGTGTGGGGAAAATTATCCCTAAGTATTGGTGTTGGGTTGTGTTAATTGTGATATGTGAAAGCCGTGTACGCAAGGTGACGAGTGTGTACAAGAGCTAAATGTGGGAATTTGTCACGTCCCATCCTCGGGAAGTGCGACCGGCGCTTAACCGAGTGAACCCGATCGAGCAAGCATGTTAGATACTTTCTACCCAATTAACCCATGATCAAGAAGAGACGTGATTTCATTAAATATATAGTAGGAATCTTATTCATACAATCCTAAATCATTTCATTAATCATTGCACTTTTAAGCCCCAAAATACACATTTCTTAAAGTTCAAGTGGAACAAGTGATCAACACAACATGATTTGTTTAACATTCCCAACACCCTTATACAACCCACATAGTGTCTACGGAGCCTCTAAAGATACAAAAGAGAGTAAAGATGGTGTCGGCAACAAGGCCCCGTCTATACCTCAAAAAATGACCATAATATAAACAAAAGGTACAATACTTGACCTCGGAATGAAATGGGGCTCACCGAGTCCGCTGAGAAGAGGATACAACACTATCTGTGATCAACACTGTCTGCTATGTAACCACCTGCATCCATTTAAAGATGCAGCGCCCCCGACAAAAGGGACGTTAGTACCGTCGAATAGCACTAGTATGTATAGCTAAACACCAACTCAATAGAACGAATAATAATACAAAAGGAATTGTCAAAAATTCAATAATAGCTTTCAAATAATATTAAAACATCTTTTTTAAAGGTCACATAAGTTTTCAAGTCAATTTCCATATTACTAGGTTGGGTGACCTTTAGTACCGATGTTCCACAATTCACAATACCTCTGTGTTCTTACACGGAGTCCGATCTCGACTAGGCCGCCTCATTTGAGACATTACTACAATTTCATTATAACTTTCTACCATAGTACCACCATGTGTGCGGCATGACATCCGATCACGGCCTGATTGGCTAGGCCATCTCATTTGAGACATTACCACAATTTCATTCACAATATCACCGTGTTCTTACACGGAGTCCGATATCGGCCCGATCGACTAGGCCATCTCATTTGAGACATTACCATAATTTCATCAGTCAATCATCTCACATCATACTTCTTAACAATTACAAAGTCATTCTTGGCACTTGGCCGTATTCCATAGTTCCAGACCCCTCAACAACAATAAGGCTTCCAATCAAGACATTAAATTCACATACGAGCAATTTGGGAATCTTAGGCACATAGAGGCTTTTCATACAATTTGACATAACAACCTTTATTTTGATCTTGACATGAAGTCTTAATATTTCTACCACATATCCCACATTTTTGAACACATCCTCAACAACAAGATAACATGATGGAGCATTTAGAATAAATATTGAAGTTACATCCTTCAACATAAACACATTTGAAATTGCCAATTCTATAATGATCAAGGGCTTACTCCAATTACATGATTACCGTGGGGTTCGATTCTAAGAAGAAGGGAGTTTAGCCAACATACCTTAATTGAGCTTCTTAAAACTCTAAGACGTTCCGGAATATTAGCAACTTCAATCTATTTTAGCAATATAACAAAATTGAACCAAAAGCAGGAAGATGAACATAGTTTTAGCTCATTTGAGCATATTATCAAACACCAGGTGTGCATCAATGTTTTAAGGCTCTTTTGTGGAAGATTCCATCATTTCCCAACCCACTATCTACCATTATTAGCTCACAATCTTCCCATGTACTACAAGGATACATGCATGCAAGGTAAACACTCCCGTCCCCATGAATTACCTTACTAATGGCCTATTCTAGTTACATTTTGAAATTAAGAGTTTGGGTGATAGAATCTTACCTCTTAGGAAGAAGACCTAGGTGCCTCTCTTGATAATCTTCAAGATTTAAGTGAGAATTGAAGAACAACTTGATGAAGATCACTTCTCCCTCTAGGACCCTCTCTCTCACTCTAAAAATATCAGAAAATATGCTCAAAATGGTCCTGGGGTGTGTTTTAACAAAATAGGGTCGGGTTTAAAACCCCAAAAATAAAGTTCCAGAACAGGTTATGCGATCGTATATGCGATCTCATAACCAATATGCGGACCACATATCGGTGACTAAACAGCCAAAACAACTGTCCGTGTTTGCGGTCACTATGCGGCCTGCAGACCTGTTCTGCGGTCGCATAATAAACCGTAGAACGGTTATGCGGTTGCATAGTCGACCGCAAAACTCATCCAAACTGGCCCAACAACTTCCTAACTCTGCGGTGCGGTTGCATAATGGACCACAGAAACACGTAATTCCGCCAAACATTTTCCTTTACTTTCCGATGCATTGTTCAACCTAAAAAGACCGATTTTAGCTATGTAGATTTTTTTCATGCCTTAATTGAGTTACCTTAACATGTTATATTCTTCACCATTAGTCTATCTTCATATGCTATACTTTTCTTATGTCTTACTTGTTAATTGTCTTTACATGATTAGTTGAAGTTAGTGTTTCTTCTATTCCTTATTCATTATTTAACAGTTAAGTTCTTTACTTAAAGTTGTTATTCTTGGAATATCTTGTTGTTGAAATTGGTATTGAGTTATAAAGGCCATAATTTGCATTGAGACAAAGTTGTGAAGTTGTGAAATACTATTCTTATTGCGTTAATTACTTTCGGTTGTTATTGTTGAAGCTCTTGTGCACATTGTGGTTGAGACATGGGCTATTTATTGTGAAAACACTGTTATTGTTGATTTCTTTGGCAAGTTGTGATATTGGGCACTTGAGGTACGATTTGTGATACGTTGTGATATTGATACGTATGCAGTGGTATAATATTTTAGGGTTGAAACGCCTGCAATGAGATAAGGTGGGTTTGATACATGTGTTTCTAGTAGGGGAACTACTTGAAGCCACGCGGTGTGATATGGTGGGCTAAAACGCAGGAATCTATTTCGGGAAAAAAATAATTTTCAAAATTAAATGCAAGGCTCTTGTAGTGATATAAGGAAAGATTGTAAAATGCTTTGTGATTTGAGACTATGGGGCGGTCCCTCGGTAGTGATTCTTGTTAATACTTTTCTATTACTTCACTTGTGTTTTGTTGTTTTGTTCCGCGTCATAGCATTCCTTGTTTTCTTTCCGTGATGCATTATTTGCCTTAGTTCAGTGTAGCTAATCTCGGTGTATTTCTTTATTATCTCATTTCTATTGCTATTATTATTTCACTGTTATATACATGTTTAACTTCTTATCTATTCTAGTAGGGCCTTGACCTGGCTTCGTCCCTATTCTACCGAGGTTAGGATTGGCACTTACTAGGTGCTGTTATGGTGTACTCATGCTATGCTTCTGCACATCCTTTTGTGCAGATTCAGGTACCTCATACCAGTCCAGGCACCAGTGAGATGAGCCCAGTTCAAAGACTTCAAGGTATATCTATCGGCGTCCGCAGGCCTTGGAGTCACTCTCTATCTAATCTATTTCATTTTATCATCCTTTTTTAGACACTGATGTATAGGGATGTTCAGTACTATCTTATAGAGCTTGTGACTTGTATTCTCCAGATTTTGGGAAGTTGTGCTCAGTTGAGTTACAGAGTTTCTTTATATGTAAGTGGTTGAGTTATTTAAAGGTTCTTTATAAATCTTTATTTAATATTGCATGTATATTAGGCTTACCTAGACTTAGAGACTAGGTGTCATCACAACATCCTACGGAGGGAAACTGGGGTCGTGACAAGTTGGTATTAGAGCTCTAGGTTCATAGGTGTTATGAGTCACAAACAAGTTTAGTAAAGTCTCGCGGATCGGTACAGATACGTCTGTACTTATATTCGGGAGTCTATGGAACTAGAGCACTTGTCCGAGTTGCTATAGATGAGCCACTAATATCTCCAGTTGGGGGGCATGCACCTGAGACGCCTGTTACTACCCCTGCACCCCAGGAGACTCTCGCCTAGTTTTTGAGCATGTTTGGCACTCTAGCTTAGGCAGGGTTGATTCCACTTGCTCCTACCACATCTCAGGCTAGGGGAGGAGCATAGACTCCCGTAGCACATACCCCAGAATAGCGGGTCCAAGTTAACCAGGTCCCAGAGGTCATACAAGTGCAGCCGATTGTCCCAGTTCAACTCGATGTTAGGCAGCGGCATCTGAGGAGGAGTAAATCAGGCTCGAGAGGTACAAGAAGTACCATCCTCCTACTTTCAGCGGCTTAGCTTCAGAGGATGTACAAGGTTTTCTTGAGGAGTACCACCGTATCCTTGTACTATGGGTATTATGGAGTCGAGTGGGGTTGCTTTCACTATGTTCTAGCTTAAGGGAGCGGCTTACCAGTGGTGGCGAGTGTATGAGTTGGGTAGCCCGGCTGAGGCAGCTTCACTCACATGGGCTCAGTTTTCAGAGATATACATGAGGGAGTTTGTTCCCCAGAGCCTTCGGGATGTATGGCGCGCGAAGTTTGAGCAGTTGTGCTAGAGTGCTATGACTATATCAAAGTATGCTGTCAGGTTTAGCAAGTTGTCCAGATATGCAGCATCCTTAGTCGCCACAATCAGAGAGCGAGTCTGTCGATTTATCTAGGGGCTCAACCATGGTATTAGATTCAGTATGGCTTGAGAATTGGAGACTGATACCCCATACCAGCAGGTTGTAGAGATCGCTCGGATATTGGAGGGTATATGGGGCGGGGAGAGAGAGAGGAGAGGGAGGCCAAGATGCCTCGAGAATCTGGCACATATAGTAGTTCCCGTGCCCAATTACAGCTCGTCATGGTAGAGTCTATGTGAACCGTCTTGTTCATTCAACACTTCTAGCTTCCAGCAGTATTCCGGCCACTCCCAAGTCTCAGGTTGCCCATTATGCACCTCCATTGTCTAGTGCACCTCCTGCATAGGGTTCTTTCAGTGGTCAGTCCAGCCGACCAGGCTTGAGCCAGTCTTAGTAGCCACATCCTCCGAGAGCATGTTTTGAGTGTGGTGACACTCGTCATATGGTGAGGGACTTCTCCAGACTCAGGAGGGCTGCACCTCTGCAGACTACTCAAGCTTAACGTATGGACGGGTATGGGTCGCCCTAGAGGGGGAGGCCAAGCTAGATGTTATGGCTCTTTCAACTAGGACAAAGGCGGTTGCATCCAACTCAGTTATCACAGGTATTTTTCTAGTTTGTCATAGAGATGCATGTGTCTTATTTGATCCAGGCTCCACTTATTCCTATGTATCATGTTACTTTGCTCCATATTTGGGTATATCCCGTGATTCCTTTAGTTCTCTTGTCTATGTGTCCACGCCAGTGGGAGATTCTATTATTGTTGACCGTGTGTATCAGCCATGTTTAGTTATTCTTGATGGTTTTGAGACCAGAGCTGACCTATTGTTTCTCAGTATGGTAGATTTTGATGTTAATTTGGGCATGGGCTGATTGTTGCCCTATCATACTATTCTTGATTGTTACGCCAAGATGGTGACTTTGACTGTGCCAAGTTTGCCGCAGTTGGAGTGGAAGGGTACTTTGGATTATGTTCCTAGCAGGGTGGTATCTTTCCTTAAGGCACATCAGATGGTTGGGAAGGGGTATGAGGCATATCTAGCCTTTGTGAGAGATGTAAGTGTTGATACTCCTACTGTTGAGTCAGTTCGGGTAATGAGGTATTATCCAGATATATTTTCGGTGGATCTCCCGGGCATACCGCCCAATAAGGATATCAATTTTGGTATTGATTTATTGCCTGGCACTCAGCCATTTTTGTTTCACCATATCATATGGCCCCGGCAGAGTTGATGAAGTTAAAGGAGAGGTTGCAAAAGTTGCTTGATAAGGGTTGCATTCGGCCCAGTGTGTCCCCTTAGGGTGCTCCGGTCTTATTTGTAAAGAAAAATGATGGTTCTATGCGCATGTGTATTGATTATCGACCGTTGAACAAGGTTACAGTGAAGAACAAGTATCCATTGCAACACATTGATGACTTATTTGATAAGCTACGGGGTGCCAGAGTATTCTCAAAGATTGATTGCTATAATTAGTTGAAGATTCGGAAGCCGAATATTCCGAAGACTGCCTTTATGATTTGTATGGTCATTATGAGTTCCTTGTGATGTCATTTGGGCTGACCAACACCCCGGCAGCATTCATGCACTTGATGAACAGTGTATTCCATCCCTATCTTGACTCATTCGTCATTGTGTTTATGGACGACATCTCGGTGTACTCCCGAAGCCAGGAGGATCATGAGAAGTACCTGAGGACCATGTTCCAGACCTTGAGAGAAAAGAAGTTGTATGCAAAATTTTCAAAGTGTGAATTCTGGCTTGATTCAGTGGCATTTTTGGGTCATGTAGTGTCGAGTGAGGGGATCAAGGTAGATCCGACGAGGATTGAAGTAGTGCAGAGTTGGCCCAGACCATCTTCAGCTAATAAGATTCGAAGTTTCCTTGGTTTGGAAGGGTATTACCATCGTTTCGTAGAGAGTTTCTCATATAGTGCTGTTCCTATGACCAGATTGACCTAGAAGGGTGCTCCGTTCAGGTGGTCCGAGGAGTGCGAGGAGAGCTTTCAAAAGCTCAAGACTGCTTTGACTTCAACCCCAATGTTGGTGTTGCATATGGGTTTGGGGTCTTACACTATGTATTGTGATGCGTCGTGTGTTGGCCTCGGCGCGGTGTTGATACAAGATAGTAGGGTGATTGCCTACGCATCTAGACAACTGGAGGTACATGAGAAGAATTATTCTATCCACGACCTTGAGTTAGCAACTATTATTCATGCCATGAAGATTTGGCATCACTATTTGTACGGACCACTAGAGTCTACAACATCTGTTCTAATAGAAGGATCTTAACTTGCGTCAGCGGAGATGGTTAGAGTTTCTTAAGGACTATGATATCACCATTCTATATCATCACAAGAAGGCCAATGTGGTGGCCGATTCCTTGAGTCGAAAGGCGGAGAGCTTGGGCAGTTTAGCATATCTACCGGTAGCGGAGAGGCCATTAATATTAAATGTTCTGTTCTTGGCCAACCAGTTTGTTAGATTGGATGTTTCGGAGCCGAGTCGAGTTTTGGCTTATGTGGTTTCCCAGTCTTCCTTATATGATCGTATCAAAGAGCCTCAATATGATGACCCCCATTTTCTTGTCCTCAAGGACATAGTTCAGCACGGCGATGCCAAGAAGGTCACTATTGTGGATGACAGAGTATTACAGATGCAAGGCCAACTATGTGTGCCCAATGTAGATGGTTTGCATGAGTTGATTCTTCAGGAGGCCCACAGTACGCGGTACTCTATTTATCCGAGTGCCGCTAAGATATATCAGGACTTGAGGCAGCACTATTGGTAGAGGGGGATGAAGAAAGACATAGTGGGGTATGTAACTCGATGCCTAAATTCTCAGCAGGTGAAGTATGAGCATCAACAGCCTGGTGAATTGCTTCAGAGGCTAGAGATTCCCGAGTGGAAATGGGAGCGGGTTACCATGGATTTTGTTGTTGGGCTCCCACAGACTCAAAAGAAGTTTGATGCAGTATGGGTGATTGTGGATAGGTTGACCATGTCGGCTCATTTTATTCCAGCAGAGACTACTTATTCTTTAGAGCAGCTGCCTCAGGTCTATATTCGCGAGATTGTCCGACTTTATGGCATGTCAATATTCATCATCTCTAACCGGGATACATAGTTTACATCGCGATTCAGGAGGGGCATACAACGTGGGTTGGGCACATGGGTTGAGTTGAGTACAACATTCCACCCTAAGTCGGAAGGACCATCCTAGCGCACTATTTAGATATTGGAAGATATGCTTCGTGCCTGTGTGATGGAGTACGGGGGTTCTTGGTAGCTTGCGGAGTTTGCCAGCAACAAAAGCTACCAGTCGAGCATTCAGATGGCTCTGTATGAGGCCTTGTATGGGAGGTGGTATCGGTCTTTGGTAGGTTGGTTTGGGCTGGGTGAGGCTAGGCTATTGGGTACTGACTTGGTTTAGGATGCTTTGGAAAAAGTTAAATTGATTTAAGATCGACTTCGTACAGCCCAATCTAGACAGAAGAGTTATGCAGATTAGAAGGTTCGCGACATTGCATTCATGGTTGGGGAGCAGGTCTTGCTCTGGGTTTCTCCCATGAAGGGTGTTATGAGGTTTGGGAAGAAGGGCAAGTTTAGCCCCAAGTATATTGTACCTTTTGAGATTGAGGATTGGAGAGGTGGCCTACAAGCTTGCGCTGCCACCTAGTCTAGCTACAGTTCATCTAGTATTCCATGTTTTTATGCTTTGGAAGTATCACAGTGATCCGTCTGATGTGTTGGATTTCATCTCAATCCAGTTGGACAAGGATTTGTCTTATGTTGAGGAGCCGATGGCTATTTTGGACAGGCAGATCCGAAAGTTGAGGTCGAAGAACATTGCTTCAGTGAATGTTCAGTGGAGGGGTCAACCAGTCGAGGAGGCAACGTAGGAGATCGAGCATGATATGCGTAGCTGTTATCCTCATCTTTTCACTACTTCAGGTATGTTTCTATACTCGTTCGAGGACGAACGTTAGTTTTGAGAGGGGAGGATGTAACGACCCGACCGGACATTTTGAGTATTATAGCCTCGATCACCTATTTATTGCCTCCCCTATGTTATATTTTGGTTATGTGACTTTTCGGGGTGTTTGGTTTTGGTTTCGGAGTAAAATGGGACATATAGCCCCTAAGTTGGAGATTTAAGTTGAAAGAGTTGACCGTAGTTTGACTTTTGTGTAGACGACTCCAGAATGCAGATTTGATGGTTCTAATAGCTCCGTATGGTGATTTTCAACATAGGAGCGTGTCCGGATGTTGATTTGGAAGTTCGTAGGTCGATTTAGCTTGAATTGGCGAAAGTTAAAAAGTTGAAGGTTTGGAAGGTTGGAATGTTTGACCGGGAGTTGACTTTATTGAAATCAGGGTCGGATTCTGATTCAAAAATTTGGAATAGGTCCGTCATGTCATTTATGACTTGTGTACAAAATTTAAAGTCAACCGGATTTGTTTTGGTATGAATCGACATTAGTTTTGGAATTCAAAAGTTCATAGTTTCAAAAGGCTTGAATTGGGTTGCGATTCGAAGAATCGATGTTGTTTGATGTGATTTTTGGCCTCGAGTAGACCCGTTAGGTGTTTTGGAACTTGTTGGTATATTCGGACGGGGTCCCGGGGGCCCCAGGGGCCCCGGTGCGATTCAGATTGAATCCGAAACAAGTTTGGACTTGTGAGAATTCTGAAGTAGTGTTGCTGCTGGTGCAATCACACCTGCGCATTTTGGGTCGCAGGTCTGGCACCACAGAAGTGACGCTAGAGCTGCATAAGAGATTTTGGTCTCGCCCAGTTGGGACCGCAGATGCGGTCAACGGCGCACAGGTGCATCTCAGATGCGACTGAGTTCCCGCAAAAGCGAAATTTCTAGGTAGAAATCGGGATATCTCATTTTCATTTTTGGACCTAGAGAGCTCGGTTGGTGGCGATATTTCAAGTGTTTTTAAAGGAAATCATTGGGGTAAGTGATTATAACACAGTTTTGGTTGTATTTCATGAATCCATAGTTATTTTCATCATTGAATTAGTGATTTGAGTGGGAAATTTGGAGAAATTGTGAAAACTTCTTAGGCTAAACTTTGGGGATTTGAAAAACGAGTTGAGGTCAGATTTGAGTAATTCTTGTGATATTGGGCACTTGAGGTGCGATTTGCGATATATTGTGATATTGATACGCATGCAGTGGTATAAGGTTTTGGGGTTGAAATACATGCGGTGAGATAAGGTGGTGTTGATACGCGTGTTGCTAGTAGGGGAACTACTTAAACCACACGGTGTGATAAGGTGGGCTAAAACGCGAGAAGCTATTTCGGGAAAAAAATGATTTTCAAAACTAAATGCAAGGCTCCCGCGGTGAGATAAGGAAAAATTGTGAAATGCTTTGTGATTTGAGACTACGAGGCGGTACCTCGGTAGTGATTCTTGTTGATACTTTTCTATTACTTCACTTGCATTTTCTTGTTTTGTTCCGCATCATAGCGTTCCTTGTTTTCCTTCCGTGATGCATTATTTGCCTGTTACACCCCATGTTTTCGTACGTAAGGGTACGTTATAAGTAAATTGATGTAAGCTCAGAAATGATATCATCTTTTAAAGTACATAAAGTAAGTTAATCATTTTACCATGGAGGTTAAAAATATTAAGGATCATGAACAACAAGTACAAAGAAGGTTGGAAGGTTCAGAAGCTAAGGAATTGAAGAAAATAAGTTTTGTCGAAAGTCGACAAATTGGGAATGTTATAACATGTACTTTTGGGGTGAGACTAGGGTACTCAAAATGATAAGGACGTTATTTTAAGAGTTATTTTTGTCTTATGATAGTCGTTAGTTATGTTTTGAAGTCAAGCGAGTTGTGAAACAAAAGTTGGCAAAGATCATCACAAGTTACATTCATAAGTTTTACTGAAATTTAGGTCAAATATAACTGCGATTTTATCCCACTATACTTAGAGTTACGGGGTTTTCCACCCATAAAATTGAATATCTATGAGTGTATTTTCTAACTCATTAAACTTTTTGTCAATACGACATCGGAGTAGAGAGATATATGTGTTTTTGCTAGACTACGCAAGCTGCTAGGTGACAAGTAGGTGTGTCACCTACTTGCTTAAATGAGAGTCCGAAAATGGGCCAGTTCGGGTAGTACAAAGAGACCTTTTAAAGGCCTATTTTGTTCATATAATACACTTATAAGAGGGCACAATAACCATACCTAAACCCTTGCAAACATCCTCCGAAAAATTGCACACAAACCCTAATTGAATTTCTCTCCTTTTCAAGTTCTAGTTGGAGGAAAAACCTTGAGTTTGAAGAACCAAGGTAGGAGCTGAGTTATTCAACAATTAAGGTAAGTTTACTTCTCTCTTTCATCCATTTTTTTCGGCTGGAGATGTATGGAAAGTCGTTCTATCATTGTAAGAACTCACGTGACGGTGATAGGAAGCCGTGAGTTCGAGTTATTCACTTGTAGCGGACTGTTTTATGGACTATTTTGTGTTGCTGTTGGATTGCGTGCTTTACTACTGATTAATGGAGTTTTGGAGGAGGAAGGGTGTGGAGAAACACCATATAAATTCAGGTTGGTGGGCTAGTCATTCGTCGTAATAATTTTGGGTTGTTTGACACTACTACGGTGGTCGTTTTGTGTATGAAGAGATTGTGGTATGTTGGGTTGTTTTGTAGTATTTTATGGTGTATATAAGGTTGGAAAATAATGTATACATGTTGATATTGTTTTGTTCTTGTGTTTTTGGTGTTATCTTGCATTTGGAGGAAGTAAGGATTATAGGGGAGATGCTGCCCGTTTTAATACAAAACAAGCTTGTCGTTCATTATGCGATAGTTGTACCTTTCATAACTTAATGATAGTATTATTATCGTTGTTGTAGATTAAGGTGAGAATAGGCGAGTTCAACTTGGTAATTGGAAATATTGCAATCAGGTATGTTAAGGCTCAACCTGTCTTCTTTTTGGCATGATCCCGTAACTACATGAGTTCGATAACGAGGCATAACGAGAAGTTCGTGTTCGTGAACTTATGTACATTATCCTAGTATCATAAGTTACAGTATTCTCCCTTATCAGGACTTCATATTCAGTTTAGTATTGTCTTCAGTATTACAGTATTTTCACCACCATCGAGGTATAATCGGTGGGCAGGCCCCTATTGGGTAACCGTATTTTCACCACCATCGAGCTATAATCTGTGGGCAGGCCCCTATTGGGCAACCTCTGATTAGATGGTAAGTTATATACTGAGCCTACTATGGCCGAGCGCCTATGAGTGAGCCCAGAATGGCTAAGATACAAAGCCTAGTATGGCCGAGCGCCTATGAGCGAGCCTACTACGGCAGAGCAGTTACACATACCGAGCCTTATAGTGCCGGACAATTATTTTACTTACTATATTGAGAGAGGTGAGTCAGTATCAGCAGGTAAGCATATCTTCAAATTATATTTAACTCCCAGGTATTTTCAGTTATTATATTATCAGTTCACTTTCAGATTTCAGTTCTCATGTTTCCTTACATACTCGGTACATTATTTCTTACTAACATCCCTTTTGCTGGGGGCGCTGCATTTCATGCCTGCAGGTCCTGATAGACAGCTGGATAGACCTTCCCAGTAGACAAAGTCAAACATCATCTTGGTTGGTAAGCTCCACTTCCTCGGAGTTACCAGATCTATATCTTGGAATCCATTTTATATATAGAGGTTTGATGGGTAGATCGAGGCCCTCTCTCGACCATGATACAATTCAGTTATTCCTAGAGGCTTGTAGACGAGTCGTGTACATTTTTTATATCAGTATTGTGGCTTTACCAGCCCTATGTAGATGTTTAGTTTGGTATTGGTAGTTGTAGACATTATTTTTAGATGATTCAGAATATGGCCTCATCGGCCTAAGTTGAGGGTTACCCCTCCAGAGTTCACAGTTACAGAGTGGTATGCTCGGGCCGAGTATGGCACCAGGTGCCGGCCATGCTTCTTCAGGTTTGGGGCGTGACAATCCTTGTATTAGAGCAGTTCTATCCTAGGGAATCTACAAGTCGTGTCTAGTAGTCTTGTTTATGGGGTGTGTTGTGCACCACACTTATAAGCAGGAGGCTACAAGGCATTTAGGACTTTCACTCTTTCTTCTTACTCTAGATCGTGTGGTAGAGCTCAGTTGTAGGATTCAAACTCCTAACTTTTATTTTATTCGTAATACAATGATATCTACATCCAGAAAGATAGTTGGTAAGAGACTGAATGTGGTTGTAGAAGAGTTGAGTAAGAAGAACTCGATTTTGCATCATGCTTACGATGAGTAAATGTGAGGTCTTCATCAGATCATGTGTGTACTAAGACGTGTAAGCTTCTTGATTAGGAACCCTATGGCATAAATATCTATCCACCTATATGGTAAAAAGAAATAAGAGAATCAGAAGGTAGACTCAACTTTCAACAAGTAAAAGAAGCAAGGTGAAGAAGGGTACGTTGTACTCAGTTAGTGAAGATTATGAATATTTACAATTCAGGCAGAGAAATATAAGCATTCTGAGTTACTTTCCATAGTAACAAAGATATATACAATTGGCCACACCCATCTCAGTTATGCCCTATGAGAGCTAATATTTATTGTTTAAGGGAAAGGTGGGACATCAGGATCAAGCTAGGGTTAGAGTAACCCAAAATGGTGGATGGATTGTTATCATTAGCTAAAATTTTCGAAGGATAGTGAAAACTTGGTAATAGATCTCCTTGTGAGACACCAAGATGGTGCACTCTAGAATAGAACAGTCAGATATGAATACTAGAATGTTCAGAAATTTCAGAAGACAGGTAGTGGAATCCAAGAAGGGATAAATATTTACCTTAGTAGGGCTCCCGTCCCTAGTCAAGAGAGAATGTTAGGCGACCCAAAGAGCTAGTAGATGGAGCAAGGGGAGCTCAAAGAAAAAGAAGGTTTTGTTGAAATTTTCGGAATAAGGTAATAGACAGAGATATTAGCAGGAGAATAAGAAGAGAGTAAATGAAGTATTACGAGTAAGGTATGATAAATGGGTTATAACGGTAAATCAAAATATGACAAGATGACAAAGTCTATAGTCAAGTGAAGGAAAAGACAAGAGGTGACAGGCCTTGAGACAATAAGAGAGTATAAGCTGGTGACTCCCATGTGATTACCAAAAATCTAAGTTAGAACCCGACAGTAATAAAAATTAGTGTAGGCTAGTAAACAAGATGAAACCGAACATGATTTAGGGACTGAAGGATTTGATAATAGTCATCATTGTGAGAATTTCAGAGATCGCGTTTCGGCAATGATAGAATGGACAACGGAAGAATAACCTTTCAAGGTCATTCAGGAAGACGCTCCCCTAAAGCAAGCATTGTGCGCAGAGTTAAGCTTAAGGAACTAAGTGTGCCAGTTACACTAGGTGTCACCCTCGTGCGTAAAAAAATTCAGTTATCCTTGGTACATAAGGGTTATCGCAAGGTGATTAAGAGTCAATGAAGATGTGAAAAGACACTAACGATGTAGGGGTAAAACATATATAGGTAAATCTTCAAATCATTAAATGTTAGTACTCCCCTAAAGGGGAAAATATGGTGTGATATGGAATTATATCGGAGTTAAGTGGTTTGGATAACTATAGAATAGTAAAAAGGTAGAAGGAATGAGATAGCATTTATTCAGATCATACAGATATGTTACGACTCCAGAACATTATGTAAGCATAACACCGGGGAGGGGCAGTAAGGGTTCCCACACAGGATTTTAGTGATCAATACGTGCGAATGAACACTTGATACATAAGGAGCCAGTGCGAGAGGTAAGTTAAGACAAATGAAACAACCCAAGAGATATTACACGAAATATAGATATGAGAATAGACCAACGAGTAGTTAGTAGTTGATTCAGGAAGAGTCTAGTTATGGCTAGACAAGAGGTCTCAGATAAATCAGTAGATCATGCAAGATAAATGTAGTAAAACCCAGCATAGGAAATTCAGTCTCGTAGATACGACATCGTAATCCTTGAGAAATATTCAGATAGGAGTTGGAGTAGTAAACGGTACCGTATAAGTGTTACGGAAATAAAAGAGAGTGCCACTAGGGAGACAATCGAAATTTCAGTTCAGAAGTAACCCTAAGAGCATAAGGGCACAGAGATAAGTAACTAAGGATAATTATTGGCGAGCGAGTACATCAGAAATTTCATCGGGTATACGATGTAAACATCTCCCAGATTTACAAGAGTCAGAGGGTCTTCCCTAAGTGCTACAACGAAAGACTAGCTGAGGAAATAAGGAAGAAGGCTTCAACATAAGCATAGTGACCTAAAGAAGATATGATCTTGTAACAACAGTCTCACTATGACATTGTATGCACTCCATAGCAAAGTAGCACCTATCATGACTAAGGAAAGAGAAGTAACATCAAAAGTAATATTCGAGATCATATGAGTTGCATGAAATTCCAATAGGTGTGGGCACTATGATAAGCCAAGTATTCATGCAACAAGTGGCAGAACGACCAGGAGAAGTACTTGCTTACTTTTAAAGAAAGCTGAGAAGGCACGAAAGGAATTATTCGATCTTCGACCTGGAGTTAGTTACGTTATGACCGCACTCAAGATTTTGGAGTACTATCCATACAACATATATGTTGACATTCATACAGTTATGGGAGACTTTAGTATAGGTTAAAAGAAAGAATTGAGTCCACGTTACAGACAAGGGCTTGAATTGTTAGAAGGTTATATCATGGATGTTCCATAGCGTCTACGAAAGGCCAAAGTAATAACTAATACCCCGAGCCGCAGATCGGAAGATAGCTTAAGCCGATATAAAGGCTGAGAGAGAAGAGGAATCTAAAGAGTTAATCAGCTAAGTAAATCAGGAGTCTGATTACTAGACCAAGATAATTATAGAAATCATGATTGAGAACATTGCAGAATCACCCTTAATATCAGAGGTACAAGAGAAATAGTACAACATCCATATTCTATAACGGCTCTACGATAAAGACAGTTAGAAGGGCACCAGCCTCATAAGAAGTCAGTATGAAGCTCCCACCAGACTGTGTATGCACCAGAAGTGCAAGTATTATAGTAGAGCTTCAAGTTGTGGATGTGAATCCTACCTATGTGGAAGGGAGGTTATGAAAGAGACAGAGATACAATGCGAGATTTAATGGTAAGTAAGGTAAAAGTGAAGAAGGTACGAGATACTCAAGTGCAGAAGGTTATGTATAGTCCATACTTCAGATAGAGTGCTAGAATCACTGTGATTCAGTATCCAAAAATGATACTGGTGTCGTCAATAGCATATCTTCCACCCTATGGTTTCCATATATCGAGAGGTCTAGTTAAGAGAATAAAGAAGAGTTAGAAACAACGTGATGTCTCGCTTGAGGTTCCAGAATAATATAAGGAAATTTTTGGTGCTAGCAAGTTAAAGGAAGGTTGCGAGTAGTATAAATAGATATGTGTAGGTCCTAAGCTAAAGTATGGTAGAGCAACAAGGTTTTAGGTGGACAGGAGTAAGGATAAGAAGAGGTGATTTAGAAGGTGACGAGAATAGGTAAGGCCTCAGGATTAAGCCCATCAAAACAAGAGAGCTGATGGTTCCTGTAAGTTATACTGAGCCTTGTATAACCTGAATAAACTCGGAGGAGTTTAAGACTAGGAGTATTTGGAAAAGAGGGAATGCTGCCCTGGTAGTAGAATAAGGGTGTAATTGTGATAAATGATAAGTGGATGAAATTTAGGCCTTCGATTAAGTAATGATTTAAAGAAAAAAGGGATTTCATGAATTGCACAGAATTAGAATACCCCCATAAGATTAACTACATTGGGATGCTATGAAATATAGTTAATGAAGTATTGTATTGTCCCTAGGTGGATCAGGCAAATAACTTCAGATGTTTCCTGATGAGACGTGAGCCCTAAGGACAACGTATTACGTAAGAGATTTCAAGTTATCACTGGTAGACTATAGATCAACATTAAGGTGAATCAACAATACGCATATAAAAGTTTCAAAGTATGAGATGAGATTAGGTCGACATTCTTAAGATAAACAGTAATGAGGAAGAGCTAAAGGACTTAGATTTATACATATAGGATAAGCAGCGAGAGGGTAACCTGGAGTGGGTCGCAAACCTCGGTAATAATAAACTGAAGTAAGTGTTATGGTATAGTATGACCTACATAGATGTAGTAAATTCTTAAGGATAGATAAGCGAGGCTATAGCAATAGTCGTAAGCTTGACAAAGTACCAAGTGAAGGACTTCAGTACACCTATAAATGCATAGAGGGACAACTTGTCATAGTTCTATATATGTTCACAAAGTGAGGCCTAGAGATTGGATAGGCGCACGAAAAAGAGAGAAGAGTCGCATAGGTGCATATATAGGGATAAAGTCATACAGGCTGCGCGATAGAGGTAGAAACAGTAACGAGATTGGAAGAATTCCGACCACAGGTCGTGGTGCGAGAAAGAGGCCTAAAGGGGGGAATGCCCCGGGCTTTGGATTTATTCACAGAATAGTTGCCTAGATAACAAGGACGGTACTAAATTATTCGTAAGAACTATAAGTTATGAGACTGATAAGCGCATTAGTCAACATTCGAGGACGATTATTCCAAAGGGGGGATGATGTTACACCCCATGTTTGCGTACGTAAGAGTACATCATAAGTCAATTGATGTAAGCTCAGAAATGAAATCATCTTTGAAAGTACATAAAGTAAGTTAATCATTTTACCATAGAGGTTACAAATATTAAGGATCATGAACAATAAGTACAAAGAGGGTTAGAAGGTTCAGAAGCTAAGGAATTGAAGAAAATAAGTTTTGTCGAAAGTTGACAAGTAGGGAATGTTATAACATGTACTTTTCGGATGATACTAGGGTGCTAAAAATGATAAGGACGTTATTTTAAGAGTTATTTTTGTCTTATGATAGTCGTGTGTTATGTTTTGAAGTCAAGCGAGTTGTGGAACAAAAGTTGGCAAAGATCATCACAAGTTACATTCATAAGTTTTACTGAAATTTAGGTTAAATGTAACTGCATTTTTATCCCAATATACTTAGAGTTATGGGCCCATAAAATTGAATATCTATTAGTCTATTTTCTAACGCATTAAACCGTTCATCAATACGACATTGGAGTAGAGAGATATATGCATTTTTGCGAGACTGCACAAGCTGCTAGGTGACAAGTAGGTGTGTCACCTACTTGCTTAAATGAGAGTCCGAAAATGGGCCAGTTCGGGTAGTACAAAAAGACCTTTTAAAGGCCTATTTTGTTCATATAATACACTTATAAGAGGGCACAATAACCAGACCTAAACCCCTGCAAACATCCTCCGAAAAATTGCACACAAACCCTAATTGAATTTCTCTCCTTTTCAAGTTCTAGTTGGAGGAAAAACCTTGAGTTTGAAGAACCAAGATAGGAGTTGAGTTATTCAACAATTAAGGTAAGTTTACTGCTCTCTTTCATCCATTTTTTTCGTCTGGAGATGTATGGAAAGTCGTTCTATCATTGAAAGAACTCACATGACGGTGATAGGAAGCCGTGAGTTCGAGTTATTTACTTATAGCGGACTGTTTTATGGACTATTTTGTGTTGCTGTTGGATTGTGTGCTTTACTACTGATTAATGGAGTTTTGGAGGAGGAAGGGTGTGGAGAAACACCATATAAATTCAGGTTGGTGCGCTGGTCATTCATCGTAATAATTTTGGGTTGTTTGACACTACTACGGTGGTCGTTTTGTGTATGAAGAGATTGTGGTGTGTTGGGTTGTTTTGTAGTATTTTATGGTGTATATAAGGTTGGACAATAATGTATACATGTTGATATTGTTTTGTTTTTGTGTTTTTGGTGTTATCTTGAATTTGGAGAAAGTAAGGATTATAGGGGAGATGCTGCCCGTTTTAATACAAAACAAGCTTGTTATTCATTGTGCGATAGTTGTACCTTTCATAACTTAATGATAGTATTATTATCGTTGTTGTAGATTAAGGTGAGAATAGGTGAGTTCAACTTGGTGATTGGAAAGATTGTGATAAGGTATGTTAAGGCTCAACCTTTCTTCATTTTGGCATGATCCCGTAACTACATGAGTTTGATAACGAGGCATAAAGAGAAGTTCGTATTCGTGAACTTATGTACATTATCCTAATCTCATAAGTTACAGTATTCTCCCTTATCAGGACTTCATATTCAGTTTAGTATTGTCTTCAGTATTACAGTATTTTCACCACCATCGAGGTATAATCGGTGGGCAGGCCCCTATTGGGTAACCTCTGATCAGATGGTAAGTTATATACCGAGCCTACTATGGACGAGCGCCTATGAGCGAGCCCAGAATGACTGAGATACAGAGCCTAGTATGGTTGAGCCCCTATGAGCGAGCCTACTATGGCAGGGCAGTTACACATACCAAGCCTTATAGGGCCGGACAACTAATTTACTTACTATATTGAGAGAGATGAGTCAGTATCAGCATGTAAGCATATCTTCAAATTATATTTGACTCCCAGGTACTTTTAGTTATTTTATTATCAGTTCATTTTTAGATTTCAGTTATCATGTTGCCTTACATACTTGGTACATTTTTTCGTACCGACGTCCCTTTTGTTGGGGGCGCTGCATTTCATGCATACAGGTCCTGATAGACAGCTGGATAGACCTTTCCAGTAGAGTCAAACATCATCTTGGTTGGTAAGCTCCACTTCCTCGGAGTTACCAGGTTTATACCTTGGAATCCATTTTATATTTACAGGTTTGATAGGTAGGTCGAGGACCTATCCTAACCATGATACAATTCAGTTATTCCTAGAGGCTTGTAGACGAGTCCTGTACATTTTTTATATTAGTATTGTGGCTTTACCAACCCTATGTAGATGTTTAGTTTGGTATTGCTGGTTGTAGACATTATTTTTAGATGATTCAGAATATGGCCTCATAGGCCTAAGTTTAGGGTTACCCCTCTAGAGTTCACAGTTACAGAGTGGTACGCTTAGGCCGAGTATGTCACCGGGTGCCGGCCACACCACTTCAGGTTTGGGGCATGACATTGCCTTTGTTGAGTGTAGCTAATCTCGGTGTATTTCTTTATTGTCTCATTTCTATCGCTATCATTATCTCACTATTATACACCTGTTCAGCTTCTTATCTATTCAGTAGGGCCTTGACCTGACCGTGTCACTACTCTACCGAGGTTAGGCTTGGCACTTACTGGGTACCATTGTGGTGTACTCATACTACGCTTCTGCACATCTTTCAGTGCATTGCCGGCACAGAGTTCTTACCATACTTCATATGTACAGGGTTCCACAAGCAGCTATTCAGATCATCAGGGTCAGTAGCTCCGTCAAAGGAGGGGTTGTTTTGAGTGTAGGGACTTGAGTCATCTCAAGAGGGAATGTCCCAGACTGTTGGGTAGAGTTCCACAATAGAGTTCTCAGCCTATGATTCAAGCACCAGCAGCTACACCACCCGCACAACCTGCTCGGGGTAGGGCTTTGTTAGCTCGAGGTCACCCTAGAGAGGGAGGTCGATCAAATGGTGGTCAAGCCCATTGCTACACATTTCTAGCTAGGACAAAGGTATTTACTTCCGATGCCGTGATCACAGGTATTGTTTTAGTATGCCACAGGGATGCTTCAGTATTATTTGACCTTGGTTCTACTTATTCATATGTATCATCTTACATTTCTTGTTATTTGGATATGCCCCGTAATTCCTTAGTTATGCTTGTTCATGTATCTATATTGGTACGTGATTCTATCATTGTGGACTGTGTGTATCGGTCGTGTGTGGTGACTATTGGAGGATTAGGTATGAGAGTTGATCTTTTACTTCTTATCATGGTTGATTTTGATGTGGTTATAGGCATGGATTGGCTGTCACCATGTCATTCTATTCTAGATTGTCATGATAAGACCGTGACGTTGGCGATGCTGGGATTGCCTAAGGTATAGTGGAGAGGTTTTCTGGACTATGTTCCCAGTAGAGTGATTTCATATTTGAAGGCCCAACAGATGGTTGGGAAAGGATGTCTAGCATATTTGGCCTTTGTGAGGGATGTTGGTGTTGGTACTCCTACCATTGAGTCAGTTCCGGTAATGAGAGACTTTCCAGATGTGTTTCCTGCAGACCTATTTGGCATGCCACTCGACAAGGGCATTGATTTTGGTATTGATCTGGTGCCGGGCACTCATCCCATCTCTATTCCACTATATCGTATGGCACCAACATAGTTAAAAGAACTGAAAGAACAAGTTCAGGAGCTACTTGATGAATAGGCCTAGTGTGTCACCTTGGGGGTGCACCAGTTCTATTTGTGAAGAAGTAGGATGGTATTATGCGAATGTGCATTGATTACAAGCAGTTGAACAAATTTACAATTTAGAACAAGTATTCTTTACCACACATTGATTACTTATTTGACCAACTTTATGGAGATAAAGTGTTTTCAAAGATTGATTTGAGGTCTGGGTATTACGAGTTAAAGATTCAGGATTATGATATTTTGAAGATGGCATTCGGGACCAACTATGGTCACTACGAGTTTCTTGTGATGTGTTTTGGGTTGACCAATGCCCCAACAACATTTATGCATGTAACGACCCGTCTAGTCATTTTTAGAGTTATAGCCCCGATCCTCTATTTACTGCTTCTCCTATATCTATTTCTGCTATTGTGACTTGTCGGGAGGTTTCATTTTGGTTTTTGGAGTGTTTTGGGACACTTAGTCCATAAATGGAGGTTTAAGCCTTAGGATTGACACTGTAGTCAGAACTGGGTGAAAACAACTTCGAAATGGAATTCCGTCGATTACGTTAGCTTTGTTGTGTGATTTTGGACTTAGGGGTGTATCCGGATTGTGTTTTGGAGGTCCGTAGCTCATTTAGGCTTGAAATGGCGAAAGTTTAATTTTTGGAGTTTTGGGCCGGTAATTAAATTTTTGATATCGGGGTCGGATTCCTATTCTGGAAGTTGGAGTAGGTTCTTAGTGTTGAATATGACTTATGTGCAAAATTTGAGGTCAATCGGATATGGTTTGATAGGTTTTGATATCGGTTGTCGAATTTGGAAAATTCTAAGTTCTTTAAGTTTGAATCGGAGGATGATTCATGATTTTAGCATTGTTTGATGTGGTTTGAAGGCTCGACTAAGTTTGTATGGTGTTTTACGATTGTTTGGTATGTTTGGTTGAGGTCCTAGGGGCCTCGGGTGTGTTTCGGATGCTCAACGGGTTAAAATTTGGACTTATGCAATTGCTGAAGATTTCTGGTTGCTGGTGTTTTCGCATCTGTGGTTGGGGAACCGTAGTTTGGAAGGAGGAGCTCAGGGATAGCAGGTGCGAGGTTATATTCCTCATCTGCGATGTCCGTAGATGCGACCCTGGAGCGCAGGTGCGAAGAGAGATTGCAGAAGCGGACCGGTTTCCGCAGGTGCGCACGCGCAGGTGCGGCCACTTTCTCGCAGAAGCGGTCCCAGGTCCCTTATGTTATATCAGCACCTGCGATGGATTTTCCGCAGGTGCGGTGCCACAGGTGAGATGAATAGGTCGCAGGAGCGAATTTGCTGGGCAGAAAAGGGAAAAATTCGAGGGTTTGATTCATTTCACCATTTTTGGACTTGTGAGCTCGAAAATTGGCGATTCTTTGAGGGATTTTCAGAGAGAGCTTTGGGGCAACAGTTTCTAACTTGATTTTGATCATATTTCATTAATCTATTGTTGTTTTCTTCATTTAATTAAGAAATTTGAGTGAGAAAGTTGGGAGAATGGGGGGAAAGTTCCCAACCGAATATCTGGGTTTTTAGTGGGATTTAGACATCGGATTTGGATAATTTTGGTACGAGTGAACTCGTGAGTGAATGGGTGTTCATAATTGGTGACTTTTACTCGATTCCGAGATGTGGGCCCGGGGAGGTTTTTTAGGGCGATTTTCCAATTTCTTGCTTTAGCTTTGATTTCGTTAATTAGATTAATTCTTATAGTTGTATTTATGGTATGTAATTGATTTTGGCCAGATTTGGGCCATTCAGAGCCGGATATTCGTGGAAAGAGCATTGTTACGGATTGATTGCGCTTGGTTTGAGGTAAGTGGCTTGCCTAACCTTGTGTGGGGGAACTCCCCTTAGGATTTGGTACTATTTGATATGTGAGCGCCGTGTGCGTGAGGTGACGAGTACGTACACATGCTATTTGTTGTAAAACTCCGTTTTCACTAAGTCATAACTTGTTTTCTCGTTAATTGAAACACACTAGTATATGTAAATATCCTGTTTAGACTAGAATAGCATGCCTACTTGTTTAACTGCCTATTTGAACTCTGTGCAGTATGTTTAGTGAAATTAACTGCTTTCCATGACTTTAACTTAGTCTAAACTGTAGGATTTCTTGCTGAAACTATTATTTCGGTGGGTTGCGCTGCATATTTATTTTGGGACTACGTTAGGTATTCTGGGAGATCCCTTTGTATTGCATATTTACGTTGGGACTACGGAACGGTATTCTGGGAGATCCCCCTGTTCTGCATATTTATTTTGGGACTACGGAACGGTATTCCGGGAGATCCCCCTGCACATTTATGTTTGGGACTACGAGACGGTATCTCGGGAGATTCTCTGTTGTTATCACTGTGTTTTGAGCTATTGTCTTTCATTGATTCTATTCCTTTTAGATTTCCGTATTTATTTTTACTGCGATATTTCATTCTGCCTTATTTCATTATATTTATACCAGTAGGGCCCTGACCTGATCTCGTCAGCACTCGACCGAGGTTAGGCTTGGCACTTATGGGTACCATTGTGGTGTACTCACGCCCTTTCCTGTACATGTTTTTTGTGTGCAGATCCAGGTTCATCTTACCAGCCTCATCACTAGTTGCTGTCGCTGCTGCTTATTGGATACTTTAAGGTACATCTACTCGTACTCGCAGATCTTCGGAGTCCCCCTCTATCCCCCTATGTTCATTTTATTTTTCCTCTTTCTGCAGAAATGATGTATAGAACAATTAAGACTTCTTAGTATCTTGTGACTTGCGGGTTTCCGGGTTTTGGGAATTGTTTGGTACATTTCAAAGGTGATAATTGTATATGATGAGTGACATTCAATTGCTTATTAGATATTTGTTACTGTTAGTGGTTTATGTTCATGTTTTTATCTCATTTATGCAAAGTGGTAGGCTTACCTAGTCGTAGAGACTAGGTGTCATCACGACAACTCACGTAGGGATAAATTGGGTTGTGACAAGTTGGTATCAGAGCTCTAGGTTCATAGGAGTCGTGAGTCATAAGCCGATTTATTAGAGTCTCCCGGATCGGTATGGAGACGGTTGTACTTATCTTCGGGAGCCTATGAAACTGTTAGGAACAAACACACTTCTTTTGATTCCTTATCGTGCGAGTTATTGGTATCGAATTCTAAAAATTCTCTATTCTATTCTTTCTCACAGATGGTGAGGACCCTTACCGGAGGATCTGACGACCAGGCACCCGCGCCCCCTGCTATAGCCACCAACGGCCGGGGTCGGGGTAGAGTACGGCCACACAGTGCAGCCAGAGCACCCGCGCGAGCTGCGATGGAGGAGCCCCCAATAGTTCCAGCTGGAGAGCAGACACTGGAGGTTCTTTTTGCTGCACCAGCCCTCCAGAAGACTCTAGCCCAGTTCATGAGCATGTTCAACACCTTAGCTCAGGCTGGATTGATACCGTTAGCTCCCACCAAATCTCATGCCGGGGGAGGGGCACAAACTCCCGTAGCCCACACTCCTGAGCAGAGGGTCTAGGTTGATCAGGCCCTAGAGTTCCTTCCTATTCCGCCGGTAGCCCCGGTTCAGTATGAGACTAGGACAGCCACTTCTGAGGTGGAGCAGCTCAGACTTGAGAGGTACCAGAAGTACCACCCACCTACCTTCAACGGATTCGCTACAGATGATGCTCAGGGTTTTCTGGAGGAGTGTCATCGTATTCTCCGTACTATGGGCGTAGTGGAGATGAGTGGGGTTTCTTTTACCACTTTCCAGCTTAGAAGTGCAGCCTATCAGTAGTGGCATGCTTATGAGTTGAGTAGTCCGGATGAGGCAGCTTCACTTACATAGGCTCAGTTCTCGGATATGTTTTTGAGAGAGTATGTCCCTTAGAGCCTCAGGGACTTATGGCACGTGGAGTTTGAGCAGCTACGCCAGGGTGCTATGACTGTGCCAGGGTATGCAATCTGCTTAAGTGATTTAGCCCGACGTGCACCGGCCTTGGTTGCCACAGTTCGAGAGAGGGTTCGACGATTTATGGAGGGACTCCACCCTAGTATCAGGATTATTATGGGCAGGGAGCTGGAGATGGATATTCCTTACCAACAGGTTGTGAGTATTGCTAGGCGATTGGAGGGAATGCTTGCCCGGGACCAAAAGGAGAGAGAGGCCAAGAGGTCTCGAGAGACTGGTTCTTATTTTGGAGCTCATGCCCCAGTAGCTCGCCATGGTAGGGGTTATGTGGGTCACCCCATTAATTCAGATCTTCCAGCTGCCAGTGGTATTCCATCCCCTTCTAGGCCCCAGGAGCCTTATTATGCACCACCAGTATCTAGTGTACCTCCTACTCGGGGTACTTTTAGCGGCCAGTCCAGCAGACCTGGCCCGAGTCAGTCATAGCAGCCACGCCCTCCGAGGGGTTGTTTTGAGTGTGGCGACACCCGCCATATGGTGAGGGATTGCCCCAGACTTAGGAGGGTTGCACCTCCACAGACTTCTCAGCCATCACGTGCTCCACCGAGTCCTCAGGCTATGATTCCAGCACCAGCTACCGCCCCACCTGCTCAGCCAGCTCGAGGTGGAGGCCGGGGAGGTCGAGGTCGCCCTAAAGGGGGAGGCCAGGCCAGGTATTATGCTCTTCCAGCTCGTACAGAGGTATTTGCTTCTGAATCTGTCATTACGGGTATTGTTCCAGTCTGTCATAGAGATGTGTATGTATTATTTGACCCAGGCTATACGTATTCATATGTGTCCTCTTATTTTTCCCCACAATTGGGCGTATCTCGGGATTCTTTGAGTTCCCCTGTTTATGTGTCTACTCCTGTGGGAGATTCTCTTGTTGTGGACCGCGTGTATCGGTTATGTTTGATTGCTCTTAGTGGTTTTTAGACCAGAGCCGACTTATTATTACTCAACATGGTAGATTTTGATGTTATCTTGGGCATGGACTGGTTGTCGCCCATTATGCTATTCTTGATTGTCACGCTAAGACCGTGACACTGACTATGCCAGGCTTACCATGATTAGAGTGGAAAGGTACCTTAGAGTATACTCCCCGCAGAGTTATTTCATTTTTTAAGGCCCAACGAATGGTTGAGAAGGGGGTGCTACGCGTATTTAGCTTATGTGAGAGATGTCAGTATTGATACCCCTACAGTTAAGTCAGTTCCAGTAGTGAGGGATTTCCCAGATATATTTCCAGCTGATCTTCCGAGCATGCCGCCCGACAGAGATATTGATTTCGACATTGATTTATTGCTGGGCACTCAGCCCATCTCTATTCCTCCGTACCGTATGGCTCCTCCTGATTTGAAAGAGTTGAAGGAGCAGTTGTAGGAGTTTTTTGATAAGGGCTTCATTCGGTCCAGTGTGTCACCTTCGGGTGCTCCTGTCTTGTTTGTGAAGAAAAAGAATGGCTCTATGCGTATGTGTATTGATTATCGCCAGTTGAACAAAGTCACAGTGAAGAAGAGGTATCCTTTGCCTCGTATTGATGACTTATTTGATCCGTTATAGAGTGCCAAAGTGTTTTCCAAGATTGACTTGCCATTAGGTTATCATCAATTGAAGATTCGGGAGCCATATATCCCGAAGACTACTTTCAAGACTTGGTATGGCAATTACGAGTTCCTTGTGATGTCATTTGGGCTGACCAATGCCCCAACAGTCTTTATGCACTTGATGCATAGTGTGTTCCGGCCCTATATTGATTCTTTCATCATCGTATTCATTGATGACATTCTAGTATATTCCCGAACTCGGGAGGATCATGAGCAGCACTTGAGGACAGTGCTTCAGACTTTGAGAGAAAATAAGTTTTATGCAAAGTTCTCAAAATGTGAGTTCTGGTTAGATTCCGTGGCATTCTTGGGTCATATTGTGTCGAGTGAGGGGATCAAGGTGGATTCGAAGAAGGTGGAAGGAGTGTAGAGTTGGCCCAGACAGTTCTCAGTGACAGAGATCCGGAGCTTCCTTGGTTTTGCGGGATATTACCGTCGGTTTGTTGAGGGATTTTCTTCTATTGCAACACCTATGACCAGGCTGACCCAGAAGGGTGCTCCATTCAGGTGGACAGAGGAGTGTGAGGAGAGCTTTCAGAAGCTCAAGATAGCTTTGACTGCAACCCCAGTATTGGTATTATGATGCGTCGCGAGTTGGCCTCGGCGCGGTGTTAATGCAGGACCATAGGGTGATTGCCTACGCATCCAGACAGATGAAGGTTCATGACAAGAACTATCCTATCCATGACCTTCAGCTAGCAGCTATTGTTCATGCCTTGAAGATTTGGAGGCACTATTTGTACGGCGTTCCTTGTGAGATCTACACTGATTACCGGAGTTTGCAGCATCTGTTCAAGTAAAAGGATCTTAATTTGCATCAGAGGAGGTGGTTAGAGCTGCTTAAGGATTATGACATTACCAAGCTTTGAGTCATCGGGCAGAGAGTTTAGAGAGTTTAGCATATCTACCAGCAACAGAGAGGCCTATGGCATTTGATGTTCAGGCCTTAGCCAGCCAGTTTGTGAGGTTGGATAGTTCTAAGCCGAGTTGAGTATTGGCTTGTGTTGTCTCTCGGTATTCTCTTTATGATTGTATCAGGGAGCGTTAGTATGGTGACCCCCATCTGCTTGTCCTTAAGGGCACGGTCTAGCACAGTGATGCTAAGGAGGTCACTATTGGGGAGGATGGTGCATTGAGGATGCAGGGCAGGTTATGTATGCCCAATGTGGATGGTTTGCGTGAGATGATTTTCCAGGAGGCTCACTGCTCGCGATACTCCATTCTTCCGGGTGACGCAAAGATGTATCAGGACCTGAGGCAGCATTATTGGTGGAGGAGGATGAAGAAGGACATAGTAGAGTATGTGTCTAGATATCTAAATTGCCAGCAGGTGAAGTATGAGCATCCGCGACCGGGTGGGTTGTTTCAGAAGATAGAGATTCCAGAGTGGAAATGGGAGCAGATCACTATGGACTTCGTTATTGGACTCCCACAGACTCAGCGGAGGTTTGATGCAATTTGGGTGATTGTGGACAGGCTGACCAAGTCAGCTCATTTCATTCCTATGATGACTACCTATTCTTCCGAGCAGCTGGCTCGAATTTACATTCGTGAGATTGTCAGACTTCATGGCATACCGGTATCTATCATCTCTGACCGGGGCACGTAGTTTACATCACGGTTCTAGAGAGGCGTATCGCAGGAGTTGGTACTCGGGTGGAGTTGAGCATAACTTTTCACCCTCAGATGGATGGGCAGTCCGAACGCACTATTCAGATTCTTAAGGATATGCTCCGTGCGTGTGTGATGGAGTTTGGAGGTTCTTGGGATCAGTTCTTGCCACTTGCAAAGTTTGCCTACAATAACAGTTATCAGTCCAACATTCATATGGCACCGTATGAGGCTCTGTATAGTAGGTGGTGTCGATCCCGAGTGGGTTGGTTCGAGCCGGCGAGGCCAAATTATTGGGTATGGACTTTGTTTAGGATGCCTTGGAGAAGGTGAAGGTGATTCAGGACAGACTTCACACAGCCCAGCCTAGACATAAGATCTATGGGGATCGAAAAGTTTGCGATGTTGCATTCATGGTTGGAGAGTGGGTCCTGCTTCAGGTTTCGCCTATGAATGGCATTACGAGGTTCGGAAAGAGGGGCAAGCTGAGCCCAAGGTTTATTGGCCCCTTTGAGGTGTTGCGGCGAGTTGGGGATGTTGCTTATGAGCTGGCCTTACCTCCCAGCCTAGCAGGGGTTCATCCGGTATTTCATATTTCGATGCTCCGGAGGTATCACGATGATCCGTCTCATGTGTTAGATTTTAGCTCAGTCTAGTTAAACAAGGATCTATCATACGTTGAGGAGCCAGTGGCTATTTTGGATAGGCAGGTTTGGAAGCTGAGATCAAAGAACATTGCATCAGTAAAGGTTCAGTGGCGGAGCCAGCCGGTTGAGGATATGCACAGCCGTTATCCTCATCTTTTCACAGCTTCAGGTATGTCTCTATACTCTTTTGAGGACGAACGATTGTTTTTAGAGGGAGAGGATGTAACGACCCGACTGGTCGTTTTTAGAGTTATAGCCCTGATCCTCTATTAAATGCTTCTCCCATATCTATTTCTGCTATTGTGACTTGCCGGGAGGTTTCGTTTTGGTTTTTGGAGTGTTTTGGGACACTTAGTCCCTAAATGGAGGTTTAAGCCTTACGATTGGCACCATATTCGAAACTGGGTGAAGACGACTTCGGAATAGAATTTTGTCGATTCCGTTAGCTTCGTTTTGTGATTTTAGGCATAGGGGCATGTCCGGATTGTGTTTTGGAGGTCCGTAACTCATTTAGGCTTGAAATGGCGAAAGTCGAATTTTTGGAGTTTTGGGCCGGTAGTGGAATTTTTGATATCGGGGTTGGATTCTGATTCCGAAAGTTGGAGTAGGTCCGTAGTGTTGAATATGACTTGTGTGCGAAATTTGAGGTCAATCGGACATGGTTTGATAGGTTTGGCCATCGGTTGTCTAATTTGCAAAATTCTAAGTACTTTAAGTTTGAATCAGATGATAATTCGTGATTTTAGCGTTGTTTGATGTGGCTTGAAGGCTCGAATAAGTTTATATGGTGTTTTAGGATTGGTTGGTATGTTTGGTTGATGTCCCGGGGGCCTCGGGTGTGTTTCGGATGCTCAACGGGTTGAAATTTGGACTTATGTAATTGCTGAAGATTTCTGGTTGCTGGTGTTTTCGCATCTGTGGTTGGGGAACCATAGGTGAGGACTCGCACGCGCGGAAGATCAGGCGCAGAAGTAGTTTGGAAGGAGGAGCTCAGGGATCACAGGTGCGAGGTAATATTCCGCATCTGCGATGCCCGTAGATGCGACCCTGGAGCGCAAGTGCGAAGAGAGATCGCAGAAACGGACCAGTTTCCGCAGGTGCGCACGCGTAGGTGCGGCCACTTTCTTGCATAAGCGGTCCCAGGTCCCTTAAGTTATTTCAGCACCTGCGATGGATTTTCCGCAGGTGCGGTGCCGCAGGTGAGATGAATAGGTCGCATGAGCGAATTTGCTAGAAAAAAAAAGGGAAACATTCGAGGGTTTGATTCATTTCACCATTTTTGGACTTGTGAGCTCGAAAATTGGCGATTCTTTGAGTGATTTTCAGAGAGAGCTTTGGGGTAACGATTCCTAACTTGATTTTGATCATATTTCATTAATCTATTGTTGTTTTCTTAATTTAATTAAGGAATTTGAGTAGAAAGTTGGGAGAATGGGGGAAAAGTTCCCAACCGAATATCTGGGTTTTGAGTGGGATTTAGACATCGGATTTGGATAATTTTGGTACGAATGAACTCGTGAGTGAATGGGTGTTCATAATTGGTGACTTTTACTCGATTCTGAGACATGGGCCCGAGGAGGCTTTTTAGGGCAATTTTCTAATTTCTTGCTTTAGCTTTGATTTCGTTAATTAGATTAATTCTTATAGTTCTATTTATGGTATGTAATTGATTTTGGCTAGATTTGGGCCATTCAGAGCCGGATATTCGTGGAAAGAGCATTGTTACGGATTGATTGTGCTTGGTTTGAGGTAAGTGGCTTGCCTAACCTTGTGTGGGGGAACTCCCCTTAGGATTTGGTATTGTTTGATATGTGAGCACCGTGTACGTGACGTGATGAGTACGTACACAGGCTATTTGTTGTAAAACTCCATTTTTCACTAAGTCATAACTTGTTTTTTCCTTAATTGAAACACACTATCATATGTAAATATTATGTTTAGACTAGAATAACATGCCTACTTGTTTAGCTGCCTATTTGAACTCTGTGCAGTATGTTTAGTGAAATTACCTACTTTCCTTGACTTGAACTTAGTCTAAACTGTAGGATTTATTGCTGTAACTGTTATTTTGGTGGGTTGCGCTGCATATTTATTTTGGGATTACGGAACGGTATTCCGGGAGATCCCCCTGTACTGCATATTTACTTTGGGACTACGGAACAGTATTCCGGGAGATCCCCCTGCAAGTTTACAATTGGGACTACGAGACGGTATCTCGGGAGATCCCCTATTGTTATCACTGTGTTCTGAGCTGTTGTCTTTCATTGATTCTATTTGTGTTAGATTTCCATATTTATTTTTACTGCGATATTTCATTTTGTCTTATTTCATTATATTTATACCAGTAGGGCCCTGACCTGATCTTGTCACTACTCGACCAAGGTTAGGCTTGGCACTTACTGGGTACCGTTGTGGTGTACTCACGCCCTTTCCTGCACATGTTTTTCGTGTGCAAATCTAGGTTCATCTTACCAGCATCATCACTAGTTACAATGGCTGCTGCTTATTGGAGACTTCAAGGTACATCTGCCCGTGCCCGCAAATCCTCGGAGTCCCCCTCTATCCCCCTATGTTCATTATTTTCTTCTTTCTATAGAAATGATGTATAGAACAGTTAAGACTTCTTAGTAGCTTGTGACTTGCGGGTTTCTAGGTTTTGGGAATTATTTGGTACATTTCAAAGGTGATAATTGTATATGCCGAGTGGCATTCAGTTGCTTATTAGATATTTGTTACTGTTAGTGGTTTATGTTCAAGTTTTTATCTCATTTCTGCAAAGTGTTAGACTTACCTAGTCATAGAGACTAGGTCACAAAAACTCACAAAGGGATAAATTAGGCCGTGACAATGCACCTGATGAATAGTGTATTCTCGCCATATCTTGATTCTTTTGTCATAGTATTCATTGATGATATACTGGTGTACTCACACAGCCACGAGGAGCATGATCAGCATCTGAGGATTGTACTACAGACCTTGAGGGAGAAGAAGCTTTATGTTAAATTCTCCAAGTGTGAGTTTTGGCTTAATTTTGTGGCGTTGTAAGGGCACGTGGTGTCCATTGAGGGGATCAAGGTAGATCCGAAGAAGATTGAGGCAGTTCATAGTTGGTCCAAACCGTTTTCATCTACTGAGATCCGGAGTTTTCTTGGTTTAGCCGGATATTATCGCCAATTTGTAGAGGGTTTCTATTAACTGAGCCATATGATCTATACGCGGAACACATAATATAAAGTAAT
Organism: Nicotiana tabacum; assembly: GCF_000715075.1. Taxonomy (NCBI): domain Eukaryota; kingdom Viridiplantae; phylum Streptophyta; class Magnoliopsida; order Solanales; family Solanaceae; genus Nicotiana; species Nicotiana tabacum. Next base: position 111,436,603 of record NC_134083.1, read on the forward strand.
GGAAAAACATGTACAAACAAGGCAAATGAAAATGACTCATAATGTCTGCGTTGACAATACGTCTTACTTGACCGTCCATATCCCTCCCTTATCTTACCCCTATGCATTTCATAGAGCGTCCCTAGTTTTCACATATCATATTATACACCTATGCATTTCATAGACCGTTCATAGGATTCCATACACAATACACCTATACGTTTCATAGATCGTTCATAGGATTCCATACATAATAAACCTATACGTTTCATAGACCATTCATAGGATTCACATATGCCATACGATACACTTGTGCGTTCATAGACCGTTCACAGTGTTTACTTACACAATACACCTGTGCGTTTCATAGACCGTTCACAGTGTTTACTTACACAATAAACCTGTGCATTTCATAGACCGTACACAGTGTTTACTTACATAATACACCTGTGTGTTTCATGGACTGTTCACAGTGTTTACTTACACAATACACCTGTGCGTTTCATAGACCGTTCACAGTGTTTACTTACATAATTCACCTGTGCGTTTCATAGATCGTCCACAGGATTTCATATCACAATGTACCTATGCGTTCATAGACCGTCCACAGGATTTCATAACACAATGTACCTATGCGTTCATAGACCGTCCACAGGATTTCATATCACAATGTACCTATGCGTTCATAGACCGTCCACATGATTTCATAACACAATGTACCTATGCGTTCATAGACCGTCTACAGGATTTCATAACACAATGTACCTATGCGTTTTATAGACCGTCCATAGGATTTCATAACACGATATACCTATGCGTTTCATAGACCATCCATAGGGTTCATAACACATCATTATACATATAACCATGTATAAACTTAAAGCAACATGATTAACATTATATTAAGGTGGTAAGTTCCCGGATCATTGGAACACTTCATTATCATGCCCATCATGGAGAAACATAGCACATTACATTAGTACATTCATGGTGAATCAATAAGTCAATTTCAATGGCACATAAGCCCAATTTCCTTTCTTAAGGTTCATTATCATTTAGCATAGGACATTTCCCTTCCATCTCGTTATTTACTCACTTGACATCTTGAGGTCATTAGCTAAGTTCATGATTCTTGAGGACTTAACATCGAAGTCATTTACATACATTATTTCAGAAGCATACAACTATAGTTGAAACCATTGGGACATATAACACCTCACAATTCTCATTTAGGCGAACAACCACATTTCATCTTCATACTATCACTTCATTAGTTCTTTCAATTACATACAACATCATTATTTTATTGGTTCTCTTTTTGCCATACATATTATTCTTCATTCATGTCACGGTGGCCGTATCTTATATTCCATACTTTCATTTCATTACTTTCAATACTCATCATCAAATTTCACACATCATTTCATTTCATTGGCTCTATTGGCCACAATCAAAACTTTCATTATTAGCACGGTGTCTACACTTTATATCCCCAACTCACTACTTTCACTTTCAAGCATTTTTATAAATTATCGACAACAAAGAATCTCAAATCATGACTTTTAATATACCTATGAGCAAATAAGAGTCTTATGTACATTGAGACTTCTTACACAATTTGGCATAATATCATTCACTTCAAACGCTACTTGGAGTCATAATATTTTTATACCCAACACATGCTTTGAACACATTCCCGATGGATAACATCATATGATAAGAGTATCCGAAATACATTTTGAATATATACCTTTCAACTCAAAGCTTATTTGGACTAATTGATTTATAAAGAATAACTCGGGATTTACAAGAGCATCATGGAATTCAATTCTATGAAAGAAGTTTAGCCAACATACCTCGCTTTGAGCTTTCCTTAAATTACTATAACGTTCCGGAAATTCTAGCAATTCCAATATATTTTGAGACATAACAAAATTGAACAATAATTAGGAAGATATTCATGGTCTCAGCTCGTTTGAGCATTTTATCAAACACTAGGTGTGCAAATTTAACTACAAGGTTCTTCTACAAGATTTCCTTCACTCCATAACTCAATCTTTACTTATTTTATCTCAACAATCTTCCTACAAACCTTATTGGTACAAGAATATATACATAATACTCTTATACACAAGAATCATACTCCCAATCACCAATTCTTTACCCCAAACTCGAAATTTAAGATTAAGGGTTTGAATCTTACCTCTTAGATGAAGATCTTGTTATTAGCTTCCTTGATTCTTGAAGATTGGTGCAAGATTGGATGATTATAATGTTAGGTTCCCTCCTTCTCTCTCTAAAATGCTCTTACCTCTCTCTAAAACCCTCAGAAAAACACCCCAAAATAAGCCCCAAAGCCTATTTATCAAAATGGGGTCGGGTTATGAAAATAGGAAAATTGACCCTCCGAACTCAGATATGTGGTGGCACAATGGACTGCACAATTGGTTTGCGGGTCGCGTAATGGTCGCACAATTCGGTGCCCAGAACTGGGCTTCACTGGACAAGTCTGCGACTATTTTGCGGTCGCATAACTTCTTCTGCGATCGCATAATGGGTCGCAGAATTGTATTTTTCCAGCCTTTGGTAATTTGGTCATAACTTCTTGTAGGAATATCCAAATAAAGAACGGTTTGAAGCGTTGGAAACTAGACTCAAAGGGCGTTAATGTGACAGGTAATACGGCATATAAATCTTCATATCAAGAGAGGTATGCTCGTTTGAATATAGGTCTTGTGCCTCACTTGAAACTTTATTCTATCATGAAATTTTCAACTTGCCTTAGCCTTGGGGCTCTTCTTAGACTATAAACCATTATTAGTGCACTTCATACATATATTATCAAGATCAATTGATATCATTCTTATAATAGCCTTGTCTGCACATAAAATAATATAATTAGCTTACATCAACTTTCTTACTAGCGCTCAAGTACTTCATAATTTACCGGGGTGTTACATTCTCCCCCACTTAAGAACATTCATCTTCGAATGTTTTACAAGTCCCTTCTAAGAATAGAATTACCATCATTTTACCTCCAACCGTTATACATAAGTACTTATGACTACATGGGTCTTATACTTCCTATCCAAAACCTCAACTTACTTAGGGCCCTTAGAGATTTGGCTATCTTTACAAATTCTTAAAAATTTCGGCAGAGTTTCCCCTGTAACTAGGCCTATCCACCTGTCAGAGAATCCTAGAAATCAATCCTAAATAACATATAGATAACACCATATATACACCTAAACAACATATACATAATACCACTTTGCACCATATATATATGAAATCAACAACTATGACTCTCGAGGCCAACTTTATGATCTTTCTTACCTTTGGTCGTATCATTGGCTTTTTCTTCGTCCATTACGAGGACAATTGGGTTCCTCATACATTATGACTATCATGTGCGTCATTCCTTTAATCCTTATTCCTTTCTCATTTCATAGCACGATGTGCTACATTCCTTGGTATTAACAAGGGAACTCTGAGACTAACTTGGAACAATAACGCACGATCGAGGATAGAAGAAGAGAAACATTTCCTAAATGTCATTGTAGCCTCCCTATTATAAGTGTGGCCAGCAACACACCGATAAGAGGGACTCTACTGACACAGCTCCATGACACCTTAGGACTCCTTAACCATGCTTTGATACCAAGTTTGTCACACCCCAAAACCGAGGAGCATGACCGACGCTCAACAGAGTGAACCCAGTCGAGCAAGCCTACGTTACATGAACCTCTCACCATAACTCATGCATGATTTATCAAAACATAATTAGATCATGACTTTCATATTGAATACATTTGGCTCAATGACCCATAATTTTTTTTCTTTTTCACTCGTGATGGGTACATAGCTTCATAAATATCCATGAACATAAATACATGACGAAACTCAAAACTTAAGTACATGACCCACAGTGTACATGGAGCTTCTATGAAAATAGATACCTAAGTACATAATACCAACTAGATTCGAGTGCCCACTGGAATTGTAGTAGGCTCACCATAATCTGATGCACAGAAGATCCCTACCAAAGATCCATATCATCTTGTAGAAGTATACCTGCATCCATTAAAAGATACAGCGCCCCCGGCAAAAGGGACGTTAGTACTATCGAATAGTACTAGTATGTATAACTAAACACCCTCTCAATAGAACAATTAATATTACAAGGAGGAATAATCACAAAATCAATGAAAGTCTCGAACAATACCAAAACATCAAGTAGGTTGAAATATCGAGCCTTATTATACTTGCATCATTCTAAACTTCTTTTAGGGTCAACTGGGCCATATGATCTATACGCGGAACACATAATATAAAGTAATTGAAACAACATGTACAAACAAGGCGAATGAAAATGACTCATAATGTCTGCGTTGACAATGCATCTTACTTGACCGTCCATATCCCTCCCTTATCTTACCCCTATGCATTTCATAGACCGTCCCTAGTGTTCACATATCATATTATATACCTATGCATTTCATAGACCGTTCATAGGATTCCATACACAATACACCTATACGTTTCATAGATCGTTCATAGGATTCCATACACAATACACCTATACGTTTCATAGACCATTCATAGGATTCACATATGCCATGCGATACACTTGTGCATTCATAGACCATTCACAGTGTTTACTTACATAATATGCCTGTGTGTTTCATAGACCGTTCACAGTGTTTACTTGCACAATACACCTGTGCATTTCATAGACCGTTCACAGTGCTTACTTACACAATACACCTGTGCATTTCATAGACCGTACGCAGTGTTTACTTACATAATACACCTGTGTGTTTCATAGACTGTTCACAGTGTTTACTTACACAATACACCTGTGCGTTTCATAGACCGTCCACAAGATTTCATATCACAATGTACCTATACGTTCATAGACCGTCTACATGATTTCATAACATAATGTACCTATGCGTTCATAGACCGTCCACAGGATTTCATAATACAATGTACCTATGCGTTCATAGACCGTCCACAGGATTTCATAATACAATGTACCTATGAGTTTCATAGACCGTCCATAGGATTTCATAACACAATATACCTATGCATTTCATAGACCGTCCATAGGGTTCATAACACATCATTATACATATAACCATGTATAAACTCAAAGCGACATGATTAACATTACATTAAGGTGGTAAGTTCCCGGATCATTGGAACATTTCATTTTCATGCCCATTATGGAGAAACATAGCACATTACATTAGTACATGTATGGTGAATCAATAAGTCAATTTCAATGGCACATAAGCCCAATTTCCTTTCTTAAGGTTCATCATCATTTAGCATAGGACATTTCCCTTCCATCTCGTTATTCACTCACTTGACATCTTGAGGTCATTAGCTAAGTTCATGATTCTTGAGGACTTAACATCGAAGTCATTTACATACATTATTTCAGAAGCATACAACTATAGTTGAAGCCATTGGGACATACAACACCTCATAGTTCTCATTTAGGCGAACAACCACATTTCATCTTCATACTATCACTTTATTAGTTCTTTCAATTACATACAACATCATTATTTCATTGGTTCCCTTTTTGCCATACATATTATTATTCATTCATGTCACGGTGGCCGTATCTTATATTCCATACTTTCATTTCATTACTTTCAATACTCATCATCAAATTTCACACATCATTTCATTTCATTGGCTCTATTGGCCACAATCAAAACTTTTATTATTGGCACGGTGTCTACACTTTATATCCCCAACTCACTACTTTCACTTTCAAGCATCTTTATAAATTATCGACAACAAAGAATCTCAAATCACGACTTTTAATATACCTATGAGCAAATAAGAGTCTTATGTACATTGAGACTTCTTGCACAATTTGGCATAATAGCATTCACTTCAAACGCTACTTGGAGTCATAATATTTTTATACCCAACTCATGCTTTGAACACATTCCCGAAGGATAACATCATATGATAAGAGTATCCGTAATACATTTTGAATATATACCTTTCAACACAAAGCTTATTTGGACTAATTTATTTATAAAGAATAACTCGGGACTTACAAGAGCATCATGGAATTCAATTCTATGAAAGAAGTTTATCCAACATACCTCGCTTTGAGCTTTCCTTAAATTACTACAATGTTCCGGAAATTCTAGCAATTCTAATCTATTTTGAGACATAACAAAATTGAACCATAATTAGGAAGATATTCATGGTCTCAGCTCGTTTGAGCATTTTATCAAACACTAGGTGTGCAAATTTAACTACAAGGTTCTTCTACGAGATTTCCTTCACTCCATAACTCAATCTTTACTTATTTGAGCTCAACAATCTTTCCAAAAACCTTATTGGTACAAGCATATATACATAATATTCTTATACCCAAGAAGCATACTCCCAATCACCAATCTTTTACCCCAAACTCGAAATTTAAGATTAAGGGTTTGAATCTTACCTCTTAGATGAAGATCTTGTTATTAGCTTCCTTGATTCTTGAAGATTGGTGCAAGATTGGATGATTATAATGTTAGATTCCCTCCTTATCTCTCTAAAATGCTCTTACCTCTCTCTAAAACCCTCAGAAAAACACCCCAAAATAAGCCCCAAAGCCTATTTATTAAAATGGGGTCGGGTTATGAAAATAGGAAAATTGACCCTCCGAACTCAGCTATGCGGTCGCACAATGGACCGCACAGTTGGTGTGCGGGTCACATAATGGTCGCACAATTTGGTGCCTAGAACTGGCTTCACTGGACAAGTCTGCGACCATTTTGCAGTCGCATAAGTACTTCTGCGATCGCATAATGGTTCTGCGATCGCAGAATTGGTCGTAGAATCGCATTTTTCCAACCTTTGGTAATTTGGTCATAATTCTTGTAGGAATATTCAAATGATGAACTGTTTGAAGCGTTGGAAACTAGACTCAAAGATTTAATTTTATAGGTAATAAACCATATAAATCTTCATATCAGGAGAGGTATGCTCATTTAAAGTTAGGTCTTGTGCGAACTCACTTGAAACTTTATTCTATCATGAAATTTTCAACTTGCCTTAGCCTTGGGGCTCTTATTAGACCATAAACCATTCTTAGTGCACTTCATACATATATTATCAAGATCAATTGATATCATTCTTATAATAGCCCTTGTCTGCACATAAAATAATATAATTAGCGCACATCAACTTTCTTACTAGCGCTCAAGTACTTCATAATTTTCTGGGGTGTTACACCTTAACATTTTTTACAACACCTTTGACTAGATTGACCTAGAAGGTGCCCCTTTTAGGTGGTCTGATGAGTGTGAGAAGAGCTTTCAGAAGCTCAAGACTTCCTTGACCCCAACCCAAGTTATAGTTTTGCCTTCGGTATCGGGTTCTTATATGGTATATTGTGATGCTTCATAGATTGATATTGGGTGTGTATTGATGTAGGAGGGTAGGGTAATTTCTTATGCTTCACGTGAGTTGAAGCCCCATGAGAAGAACTACCCCATGCATGATCTAGAGTTGGCATCCATTGTCCATGCATTGAAGATTTGGAGGCATTATCTCTACGGTATGTCTTGTGAGGTATTTACAGATCATCGGAGTCTACATCACTTGTTTAAATAGAAGGATCTACATTGAGGCAGCGGAGGTGGTTAGAGCTGTTAAAAGACTATAATATCACAATTTTTTATCATCCCGTGAAGGCCAAAGTGGTGGCTGATGCTTTGAGTAGAAAGGAAGAGAGTATGGGTAGCCTTGCATATATTCTAGTTGGTGAGAGACCTCTAGTATTGGATGTTCAGGACTTGGCCAATCAGTTCGTGAGGTTAGATGTTTTGGAGCCTTGTCGGATTCTTGCTTGTGTATTTTCTCGGTCTTCTTTGTATGAGCGCATTAGAGAGCGTCAATATGACGACCCCCATTTTCTTGTCCTCAAGGACATGGTGCAGCACAATGATGCTAAGGAGGTTTCTATTGGAGATGATGGGGTGTTGTAGATGCATGGTCGGATCTGTTTTCCCAATGTGGATGGGTTACATGAGTTGATTCTAGAGAAGGCCCAAAGTTTGCTGTACTCCATTCATCTAGGTTCCGCGAAGATGTATCAAGACTTGAGGCAACATTATTGGTGGAGGAGAATAAAGAAACATATAGTAGAGTATGTGGCTCGGTGCTTGAACTGTCAGTAAGTGAAGTACGAGCATTAGAGGTCATGCGGTTTGCTTTGAGATTCCCAAGGGGAAATGGGACTGTGTTACCATAGATTTCGTTGTTAGGCTCCCATGGACTTTAAAGAAATTAGATGCAGTTTGGATGATTGTTGACTAGTTGACTAAGTATGCACATTTCATTCTAGTTGTGACCACCTATTGTTCAGAGTGGCTGGTTCAGATCTATATCTATGAGATTGTTCATCTTCATGGTATCCTAGTGTCCATTAATTCTGATCAGGGCACGCAGTTCACATTGCAGTTTTAGAGAACAATGTAGTGAGAGTTGGGCATATCGGTTGAGTTAAGTACAATATTCCACCCCCAGACGGACGAGCAGTCCGAGCGCACCATTCAGATCTTGGAGGATATGCTACGCACTTGTGTTATGGATTTCGGGGGTTCTAGGGATCCGTTTTAACCGCTTGCAGAGTTTGCCTACTACAACAGCTACCAATCGAGTATTCAGATGGCTCTTTATGAGGCTCTATATGGGAGGCGATGCCGTTCTCCAGTTGGTTGGTTTTAGCCAGGAGAGGCTAGGTTGTTGGGTACTGATTTGGTTCGGGATGCCTTAGAGAAAGTCAAGTTGATTCAGGATCGACTTCGTACAACATAATCTAGACAGAAGAGTTACGCTGATTGAAAGGTTCGTGATGTTGCATATATGGTGGGAGAGAATGTATTGCTCAGAGTTTCTCCCATGAAGGGTGTGATGTGGTTTGGTAAGAAGGGCAAGTTGAGCCCTCGGTATATTGGCCCTTTTGAGGTGCTTGAGAAGATTGGAGGGGTGGCCTACAAGCTTGAATTTCCACCTAGTCTATCGAGTGTTCACCTAGTGTTTCATGTTTCTATGCTCGAGAAGTATTATAGTGATTCGTCACATGTTTTGGATTTTAGCACGAGTTAGTTAGATGTAGATTTGACTTATGATGTCGAGCCGGTGGCCATTTTAGATCGGCAGGTTCTGAAGTTAAGATCAAAGAATATAGCCTCAATGAAGGTTCAGTGGAGAGGACATCTAGCCGAGGAGGCTACTTGGGACACCGAGCAAGAGATGCGGAGTAGATACCCACACCTATTTCAGACTTCAGGTATGATTCTAGACCCGTTCGAGGACGAACATTTGTTTAAGAGGGGTAGAATGTGATGACCCAGCCGGTCGTCTTGTGTATTGTAGCCCCATTTCCCTGTTTATTTCTTATTCTATGTTCATTTGTGGTTACGTGACTTGTTGGGATGGTTGGTTTGATTCCGTGTATGTTTCGGAGTGAAATAGGACACTCAATCCCAAGGTTAGAAACTTAGGTTGAAAGAGCTGACCGAATGTTGACTTATGTGTAAACAACTATGGAATGGAGTTTCGATAGTTCCAGTAGCTTCGTATGGTGCTTTTGAACATAGAAGTATGTCCGGATATTGATTTGGAGGTCCATAGGTCATTTTGGCTTGAATTGGCAAAAGTTGGAAAGTTGAAGGTTTGGAAGGTTGAGAGGTTTAACTGAGAGTTAACTTTGTTGATACCGGGCTCGGATTTTGGTTTTGAAAGTTGGAATAGGTTCGTTGTGTGATTTATGACTTGTGTGCAAAATTTGAGGTCAATCAGAGTTGGTTTGATATGATTCGGCATTTGCTTTAGTAGTTGAAAGTTCATTAGTTTTATTAGGCTTGAATTGGGGTGCGATTTGTGATTTCGATGTTGTTTGATATGATTTGAGGCTTCGAACGAGTTCGTATTATATTTTAGGACTTGTTGGTATGTTTGGACGGGGTCCCCAGGGCCTCGGGTGAGTTTCGGATTGAAATCGTATGGAAATTTGGACTTAAGGAATTTCTAGAGTTTCAAGTCTGGTGTAACCACACCTGCATAGGTTTGGCCGCAGGTGCGGAGCTTCAGAAGTGGCCTTTGGGGTGCAGGTGCGTGTCTAGCTGGGCTACTAGTGGGTCTCAAGTGGGAGGATTATGCCGCATTTGCGAGCTCACAGATGCGTTTTGGTTCCGTAGAAGCGGAGGGTGAACTAGGATTTGGAGTCCGCAGAAGCGGACGTAGGAGCGCAGAAGCGCATTCGCAGGTGCAGAGGATTGAGCGGACCCGCAAAAGCTGGATTTGAGCCGTAGAAGTGGTAGGTCGGAGAGTAAGTGGACTTAGCAAAAGTGAAGCTTTATCTGCAAAAGCGAAAGTGCAGGTGCACTGATTTTGTCCGCAGATGCGGAATCACTGGCAATAATTTAAAATCTAAAGGGTTTAGTTATTTTTCTCATTTTTGGGATTTGATGTTCGGACTAGGTCTATATTTGGAGAGGTTTCCACCTAGATTGAAGAGGTAAGTGACTTTTAATCACTTTTTCGATGATTATTGAATACCCATTTATTATTATACCTATTTCTCATGAATCTAAGCTAGAATTTGGAGATTTTTGGACTATGTTATTGGAGAGTGAAATTTGAGGATTCGAGGGGCGATTTGCGGTTGGAATTGGATGATTTTGGTAAGGTTGGACTCGTAATTGAATGTGTGTTCGAAATTTGTGAATTTTATCGGGTTTTGAGGTGCGAGCCCGGGGCTGACTTTTTGACTTGAGTTAAAGATCTTAGCTTTATCTTTTGTAATCACTTCCTATGGCTTTTATTGATAGTATTACGTTATTTTTGGTAGATTCGAGCTTTCCGGAGGTTGATACTCGCAGGAAAGGCTTGTTAGCGGAGTGATTTGGTTTGCTTGAGGTAAGTATCTTATCTAAACTTGGTTGAGGCACTAGTTGCTTGAATTATTTGTGATAGCTACGTGTTATGGGTGTGCACATGTGTGGGGTTTGATCCCATGTGCTAACACCAGGTTATTTATCCATGCTCGGGGTAGTATCTAAGCTATGTCATGCCTTGAATTTGTTGTTGAGCTTCAATCTAAGTTGTTTCTCCTATGTATCCCCTCCGTGAGCTACTTGTACCACGTTGAGGTTCCATTAAAGTTATTTTCCTATTGGAACTGATAAAACTGCTATTCCATGATGAAATTATCTGTTTTAGTTGTGACAACACACATTGCACATGCCTACACGATAGCATGCTAAATATATCAATCCAGGCGTATGAAGTTGGTAATCATTGATCATGTACATGTATTCTCGTATATTTTCTTTCTCTGTGTTATGAGTTGGACTGGTGCCTGACAACGCCGAGTGAATTGTGATTGTTGGCACGTGAGTTGTCCATGCGGGTTATGTTATTGGCACGTGAGTTTTCCGTGCGGATCCAGATATTGATATTATTAGCATACGAGTTATCTGTGCAGCACGTGAGTTGTTCGTGCAGGTTATGTTATAAGGACGTGAGTTGTCCGTGCAACAAGTGAGTTGTCCGTGCAGTGTAGGGATACAGATCCGTCCCCCTTGGTCACCCTCTCATGTTTCTCTCTTGATGGTATACACGCAGATATTGAGAAAAGTCTGGCTGGTTTTGTCGGAATTGCATTTCATCTATACTTGTAAATTTCCATGGATTATTATCTGATTTATCTATATATCATCTTTATATGTTGAACATTGATTGAGCAGAGTAATTAAGTAACTTTACACATTCACACACAAATGCTTCTTCCTGTGCTTTATGACTTAATTTTACTACTGTTCTATACTTGTTAAAATGATGAAGCTGTACAGGTCATAGCTAGCATCATTTATAGTTCTCTCTTATTTTACCTCGGCGAGGTTAGTTACGATACTTATTAAGTACATTGGGTCAGTTGTACTCATACTATACTTTGCACTTAATTGCATAGATCCATGTATGAGGACCAACAATCAACATTAGGCTTGATTGATTGGACTATCTTCGAGAGGCGAGGTAGAGCTGCATCCTTTATCTCAATTTTGACTTGTCTTTTCCTTACATACTGTTGTTACGGTTTAGACAGTGTTATTATTATTGTTCAGTTTCAAACTTGTATTTCATTGTAGAGCTCATGACTCCGAATTTACCAGTTTCTGGGGGAGTTATCTTGTATTAGCAGTACTTTGGTTATATTGAGATTCAGACTTAAGCTATTTTTATAAATTATACTGCTCTAGTTCTTTATTGTTATATTTTGGCTTGCCTAGCCGGTGTGTTAGGCGCCATCACGACAGGTTGGGATTTTGGGTCGTGACAGAAAATTAACGAGTACCTAATGAGGGTCTACGCCATCCAAAGTATCGCCACATGTATCCATGAAAGAGATGCAACATCCCCTACAAAAGGGGTGTAAGTACATAATAAAAAGTACATGTATGCATCATAAGCTCTGTCACATAAAATGGACAAGAACAAAAGAAGTGAATATGGATAGATAATACGCAAATTCAAAACATCAAGCACTTCATTTTATTTCATTAAAACATGAGATAATTTGAGCTTTAAATATACTTACACATTTTAGTGGAAATTCATTAATTACCGACGTTTTCATTAAACCACTATGTGTAAGGCATGGAGTCCTATATCGGCTCGATCGGCTAAGACATCTCACCATAATGATGTATCGATCGCCATTAGTTTGCTAAATAAAAATGATTCCCAACCAAAGGAGACTATCTAGTCCTCCAAGCTAATGCATGGTGCGACCATAGTCCTACACCGGCACGTAAAGCTTCGGGTATTAGGCATTTATGACCCATACTTTCTCGGTTACTTAACAAAATTCCCAAAATATTCTTTGGCACCTTTGGCCTAAAATAGTTAGCTTTAAAATTCGGCTCATTAGCCACAAAATATTTCTTTCTCATTTCATAAACATTTTCATTTACTAGCTTGAAAACAGTATAATATTTTATCATATGAGACATAGCATATGTGATTTCAATGTTTGAAAGAACACATGGAAATACTTATTCAAGTTTAAGGAAAGAGATACATCAACATGTTTGACATGTAGGAGCTTGAAAGTTTTTAACATTATTGTCATAATAGATGTGACACTTCATACTATAATGTTTGAAAGGAGATATAGGATTTTGGAGGAAACAATCCTATAATAGAGAGTTTAGCCAATATACCTAAATATTAATTTATAACGGCATTATGATGCCCAACAAACTCTATAACATCAATCTATAATAATATAAAATTTTTGGGTCAAACCCAATGAAAGAATCCATGATTTAGGTCACTTGGCATTATATTAAACATCTAGTGTGCAATAATGCCCTGAATCTTCATTAATGGTGATTCATTTCCCATCAACCACCCCTTGTACGATCTAATGATTCATTAAAACATTAGGGTCATCAATCAACATTCATTAATACTATCATAACCAATAAACAACCTCCATACATAAAATTTCACCAGTTTAACCCTTCAATAATCCTCCACAACAACCACACAAATTAGGTTGGACACTTTTGGATTCCAATCACAAACCCATAAGATCTAACACCCATTTTCTACATAAGTATTCCTAAACAAACCATAAGAACCATAAATAGAGTTCTAATCTTGCATCTTGTAGCAAACCACGGAAATTTTCCCTAGGGATCCGGCTGGTTGTTCTATGTATTTTAAACCTGTTCCTCTATTTGATATTCCCTGTATATGTTTTTGATCTTTTTGTGACTTGAGGGGATGGTTGTGGTTGGCTTCAAGAAGGTTTGGGAATGATTGGAATATTTGGTTTTATTTTTTGTAAGTGTTAAGAAAGATTTGACTTTATTGTAAACAACCTCAGATTGATAATTTAATGATTCCAATAGGTTCGTATGGTGATTTTAAACTTAGAAATATCTCGAGATTTTAATTTGGAGGTTCCTAGGATATTTTAGCCCTTTTTGACGAAAGTTGGCAATTTAAAGGTTTGGAAAGTTCACAAGTTTGATCGGGAGTTGACTTTGATGATATCCGGTTCAAATTATAGTTCCAAGACATAGACTTATTCGTTATGTCATTTGGAACTTTTGTGCAATGTTTGGTTATTATCCAGATTGATTAGGCTTAAATCGAATGCTTCGTTTGAAGTTAGAAGTTTATGAATTTAAGAGATTGATCTTGATCAATGATCCTTGGTTTTGATATTAATTTCAGTGTTTCGAGACTTGGGATAGGTTTGAGGGAAGTATTAGGACTTTTTTCTATGATTGGATGGGGTCCTAGAGTGTTCGGGTGAGTTTCAGATAGGTTCTGGTTCAGTTTTGAAGTTGTTGGCATGTCTGGTGCTGGTGCATCGCACCTATAGAGATGAGATGTACAAGTGCAAAGTCGCACCTGCTAGAAGGGGTTTCGCAAATGTGAAGTGGAGCTTGGTTTGGCAGTGGTCCCTTTTGCAACGTATGGCAACTTTTGCAATAGCCGCTTATGCGAGGGAGGTTCACATATGCAAACATTGCATTTGTGAAGGTGGTCCGCACCTACGACATTTGGCTTGATAAGTGAAGGGCACATATGCGCATATTTTGACTGCACCTGCAGTCTTGGAGATGCGAGGATTTTACTTGCAGATGTGGAGATCGCTGGGCAATGTTATATTATGAAGCGTTAGCTCATTTTTCATTATTTGCAGGTTTGGAGCTCAGCTAGAGGCAATATTTAGGGAGAAATGCATCATCACTTTGAGAGTAAAGTGATTTCTACTTGATTTTGATGTTAGATCTTGATTTCCCAATGTTTTATGCACTTACAATATGGATTTGAAAGAGGCAAATCGAGGTTTTTGTGCTAATTTTTGGATACATAATATTTGGGGTTTGAACTTGGATTTGAGGTTGGATTTGGATGTAATATGTATATTTGGACTCGTATTTGAAGGGATAACCGGGATTGTGAGTTTATTGGGTCCTGGAGATAGGCACGGGCTGACATTTTTGTTGACTTTATGTTTTGATAAAAGATTGATCCATTATGCTCCATTATTATTTCATATAGCGTTATTTGACACCATGGTGTTATTTGCCTAGATTTGAGCCATTTAGTGGTTGATTTGCATGGGAAGACATTTTTGGAGTATTGAATTTGCTCATTTGAAATAAGTATCTTGCCTAGACTTTGTTCAGGGACGAGTTGCTTGAATTATTGATGTTGTCTATTTTCTAGTGGCGGCGTACATGCGAAGGGTTAAGCCCATATGAGTGCATCAGTTTTATCCTTCTTCGGGGTAGTCTGTATGCTATGTTATGCCTTGTTTTGGACATTGTGATTCTTGCTATCATGATTATCATGTTTTTATGACCACACAACCTCATGAATCATGCAAGAAATCATGTTTAGGCTTGATTTTTCCTGTTTTAACATGCTACTCACTGTTGTGTGGCGTAACAACCTAATGATCTTTACTTTTACATTTCGCACATGTATACATTTTGGCATGCTATTTTATCGATCTAGGAGTATGTGATTTTATAACTATTTACTGTATATGCTTTTGTGATATGGACTGGTTTGACAACACATGAGTTATCCATGCGGGTTGAATTGACTATGGCACGTGAGCTGTGTGCGCGACCATTATGATTGTGGCACGTGAGTTTTCCAAGCAGCGTATGGATAAGTATCCATCCCCTAGTATCGTCCTCTCATGTTTCTTCTTGATGACATACACGCGGTTATAGAAAACAGATTAATGTTGGGTTTGTGTGTATCTTCTCTATCTACAAACTCATGGGATGTATAAATGATTTTACTACATATATCCTCTATATTCTAGCTCTGTATATGTAAACACTAGGAACACACAATCGATATTGGTACCTCAATGTACCATCATTCGACCCAAGTACAAAAGCCGTAGTTTTTTGCTTTAGAATCTTTTCCTTCAATTGCACTAAGGATCATCATATTGTTTTTCCTTTACCTTTACTACTAGAGAAGATCACCTCTATTTTGCACCACGACATTACTCTCATTAGAGTTCATGAGTCGAACTCCCAAACTTGCTAACTGTTGAATCTCCTTTGCGTTTGGCCATTTAGGTTCATCGAAGTAAGCCAAATTTCCCATAGACCTTCGACTAAGAGTATCGGCTTGTGATGACCCGACCGACCGTGTTGTGTATTTGAGACTTGTTCCCCGATTTGATGCCCCCCTATGTGTATTGTTGTTATGTGAGCTGCGGGGATGGTTGGTTTGGTTTCAGGATGGTTTTAGAGTGAATTTAAATACTTAGTTCCATAATTGGAAGCTTAAGTTATAAGAGTTAACCAAGGTTTGACTTTTGTGTAAACGACCTTGGATCTGTGATTTGATGGTTCCTAGTTTGATTTGGCTGTAATTGTCGAATGTTGTCAATTTAAAGGTTTGGAAAGTTCATAGGTTTGATAGGGAGTTGACTTTGAGGCTATCAGGTTTGGATTTTTATGGGACTTGGAATAGGTTTGTTATGTCATTTGAGACTTGTGTACAAAATTTGGTGGAATTCTGAGTTGGTTTGATAGGAGGACGTTTGGTTGGAAGTTAGAAGCTTATGAACTTAAGAGAAGTTCAATTGATGGCTTGTTCCTTGATTCGTATGTGTGGTGATCTTAAATGTGTTTGGAGGTTTTGGATAGGTATGGATTGTATTTAAGGACTTGTTGGTATGATTAGACGGGGTCTTGGGTGGCTCGGGCTAGTATTGGACAACCTAGAGCTTGGTTGAACTGCAGAAGACTACTGGTGTACTGGTTCAACAATATCAGGTTCACCTCTTATCCAATAAGAGTACTTAACTACGTGTATGCTTGTGCAAGTGTCCTAACATTGTCCATACCAGGAAATAAGCATAAGGAAAAAGAACTAACAGCAGGTAGAATAGTTTCTTACAGCTTTCACAAGATAAAGCTCACACAGGTAAGTGTACCACTACAGAAATATCAACAACAAGAATGCCCCTAGGCCATCCCAATCATCACAAATCAATCCCTGACACAACCCACTTTGTCTCGCCACGTGTGCAATAGTAAAGTAAATGCCCGCCTTGTCTCGCCACACGTGCATAATAATGTTCCCACCTTTTCTCGCCACATGTGCAACCCATATATAAATATATATCCTGCCTTGTCATGCTGTATGTGCATATATAAATAGTAACAATAGCACGACAAAAACCTCGTGCAACCCCATAACGACAACCGCACGGTAGAAACCTCGTGCATCACAATAACCATAACCGCACGGCAGAAACCTCGTGCATCACAATAACAACATCCGCACGGTAGAAACCTCATGCATCACTACAACAATTACAACATCAACAATGACAATAATACAAAGTACGACAAGTAAATCAACTCAAGAACTTTAATTCACAAAGAAACAATAGAACCAATTCACAAGGAATAACCACAGTAAATGATGTTAGGCGTAAAGAAAATAGCTCAACAAGGGAAAACTAGTATGTAGCAATGATCCCACAATATACATTTTAACAACAGGGAAGCTAACACGAGTCAAATAATTCCAAATAAAACAAGTTGACTAGGATATAAGATATCTAAACATCTTTTAAGGTTGAGAAATTACGAAGGATATTCAACAATTCAATTAAGGATAAACTATGTAAAGATAATTGTAACCTCAATTAAGACCGAACAATTATAGGATGAGATAATAATAATTCCCAATAAAGATAAGCATTTATGAAAATATAGCATGACAATAGAAGAGGTAAAATCTCTAGTTAAGCCAAATAAGAGTCAAATAGGCAATAAGAGTGAACCCTGAAGCAATTAATTCAAATTAAAGCATGTAGAGGTGAAATTAATAAATAGGAACTTAATCATATCAAGAACAACTTCATACTCAGTGAATATAAGGACCTAAGACCCTAAAAAGGCCAACTTTCCACAAATAAGCCCGAGCACATACTCGTCACCTCGCGTACATGGACTACAAACAACATAGAAGACTCAAATCTTAAGGGAAAATCCCCCACCCAAGGTTAGGCAAGATACTTACCTCAAAGTAAACAGACCGATACTCAAAAATAAACTTCTCGGGCGAAATGACCTCTGGACGGCTCAAATCTAACCAAAATAACTTCAAAGCACAAATAAAACTCATAAGGAGATATTCTGGACCATAAAGCCTCAATCTTTATCAAAATCTAAAAATTCGTCCAAAAGTCGATTCTCGGGCCCGCACCTCGAAACCCGACAAATTTCACAAAATCCAAACACCCGTTCCGATACGTGTTCAACCATACTAAAATGACAAATTTCACAAAACCTCCATTTTCCTTAACTCAAAACATAAATTAAATGATAAAAATAAAAATAAAAGCATGGAATATATTAATCTAGGTGAAGAACATTTACCCAATCGATTTTCTTGAAAAACCCACAAGGAATCGCTCAAAATCGAGCTCTAGAACTCCAAAAATGGTGAAAATGACAAACCCTCGGAACAGAGTACTATTTATTCTGCACAGGTCTTAAAGCATCGCGAACACGGAAGAGTGATCGCGTTCGCGAAGAAGAAAAGTGAAGGATGCCAGAAAACCCTTCGCGAACGCGATCAAAGGGACGCGAACGCGAAGCACAAGGGACATGAACCTATGCGAACGCAAAGAGGACACGAGAACACGAAGGGTAAATGATCACCAGCGCTCAGGGCCTGGTTTCTACTATGAGAACGCGGAATGTTGGATGCGAACACAAAGTAGGAAAAAGGCAGACCTTCATGAACACGAGAGCTTGAACGCGTACGCGAAGAGGAAACATTTCATGCTCCAAAATAACACTACGCGAATGCGATGAAGGAAACCAGATGACAGATAACAGCAGTTCAAAATAGGAGGAAATGACCCGTGGCCCATCCAAAACACACCCGAGGCCCCCGGGTCCCCGTCTAAACATACCAAAAGGTTCCATAACCTAACACAAACTCGCTCGAGGTCTCAAATCAAATCAAACAATGTCGAAACTACGCATCAGACCAAGAATCGAACTTAAGAACTTTCAAATCTTCCAACTTCTAAAACTCATCCCGAAACCTATCAAACAAACCCGTAATGACGTCAAAATTTGCAGGCAAGTCCCAATTAACATAACGGAGCTGTTTCAACTCTCGGAATCGTATTCCAACCCCGATATCAAAAAGTCCACTTCCAGTCAAAATCTCTAAAAATTTGACTTTCGCCATTTCAAGCCTAAATGAGCTACAGACCTCCAAACCACAATCCGGACACGGCCCTAAGTCTAAAATCACCCAACGGAGCTAACAGAACTGACAAAACTCCATTCTGTAGTCATCTTCACATAGTTCTGACTATAATCAAAATCCTAAGATTTAAGCTTCCATTTTGGGGACCAAGTGTCCCAAATCACTCGGAATCATCCGGTAACTGAATTCAACCATGAACGCATGTCAATACACATAATACAAAGCTGCTCAGGGCCTTATGCCACCAAACAGGACTTAAATTCTCAAAACGACCGGCCGGGTCATTACACTTAGGCCCATTGAGTTTTCTTCCGTAGTTTGGCATAATAACTTGCAATTGAAACATGATTGAATTAATTAGATTTTGACACATTGGTCACATTTGAATACGTTCACAAAGGATAACACAATATGATAATAGCATTTGGAACACATTTTGAACATATATATTTCGACACAAAGTTTATTCGGAATAGCCAAATTTATAATGAATAACTCGGGACATGAGAATCAAGAAATTGGCTCATCATACTTGAGACTTACGAGAACATCGTGGAGTTCAATTCTAAGAGAGAAGTTTAGCCAACATACCTCACTTTGAGCGTTTCTTAAATTACTACAATATTCCAGAAATCCTAGCAACTTCAATCTATTTAGAAACATAACAAAGTTGAACCATAATTAATAAGATATTCGTGGTTTCAACTCATTTAAGCATTTTATCAAACACTAGGTGGGCATTATGATCTCAAGGTTCTTCTATGGTAAATTCCTTCATCCCACAACCCAATGTTCACCCATTTGAGCTCAATAACCTTCCCAAAAACCATATTGGTACATGCATGCATAAATAACACTCTCATACCCAAGAATCACATTCTTCATTACCTATGTTCTACCCCAAACTCGAAAGGAAAATCTAGGGCTAGAACCTTACCTCTTGGATGAAGACATTGTGAGTTTTACTTGTTGAATTTCAAAGCTCAAGAAAGGTTTGATGAACAAAACACTTGGGGCTTCCTCCTCTCTCCAAAGTACTCCCGTTCTAAAATGGAAAATTAGACCGGCCAAAATAACCCCAAGGTCATTTTTATAAAAGTGGGATTGGGTGAAATTTTGCAAAACTTAAACTTAGGAAGCCGAGTCTACGGTCACAGATCGGACCGCAAAACGAGTATGTGGTCCGCAAAAGGGACCGCATAAATGGTCCCAAAAATTGGGCAGGCCTGGTCATGTCTACGGCCGTTATACGGCCCACATAATGGTTATGCTGTCGCATAATGCACCGCAAAATCCCACTCCGGAAATCTTCATTACTGGTTCTGCGATGGATTGTGCGGCCCGCGAATTGATTGAGCTGTCTCATAATGGGTTGCAAAATGACATTCAAAAATTGGCGCAAGTTCTGTTGTATTCTGTGGCCGATCTGCATTCCGCAAAGAGGTACTGCGGTCGCATAGTGAACCACAAAAATGCTATGTTCTGCATAAATTTTCCTTCAAACACATTAGCCTAACTCGGCACTACGAAACCCTGGGTTCTAGTAAAATTGAGGATGCTTCTAGGTGGACTTTGCATTTTCCAAGTTGTATATCGCAATTGCAACTTAGGCTTGGGCAGGCTGGGTTCGAAAATGCGATCCCCTGGTCGCAAATGTGAGACCTGCAGCTGATACTTTGAGGCTATTTCGGGGTTTGAACTTATTTTATCATATTTTGAGATTGGCAGCTCAGATTGAGGCAATTCTTGAGGCAATTTTCACCCACTTGGATTAAGAAATTATTTTTTACTCGGATTTGATTATAATTCATGATTCTATCCTTGAATATGGAATTTGACTGGTCACTCTTAGAGAGAAAAATTGGGAATTTTGGCAAAACTTTTCTAAGATGAAAAATAGAGATTTGAACCCTGATTCGGGGTTGAATTTGGATGAAGCTTGTATATTTGGACTCATATTGGAATTGGAATTCAGTATTTGTGAGTTTTGTCCAGTTCCGGGGTGCGAGTTCGAGTTTACCTTTTGGCTGACTTCCATGACTAAATGAGTTGAATTATCCATGCTAAAGACCCTGTTAAAACATATGATATCTTAAAGGGATTTAATGAGCTATTTTTTAGATTGACGTACCGACCATGGCCATAGCAATACTTATATCATGAACATACATCTATGCTTGTTATTTTCATATTACTAGAGTTTTTTATTCGTAATAAGAGATGATTATTGGTTTCTTAGGGCAATGATTGGCACGATGGGTATTTGTGTGCGGTTTGAAAAGATATTCGCCCCTTGGTCATTTCCATGCGAATAGAATGGAAGTTGGATTTTTGTAACGGTTACTTGTTCGTTAGACACATATATGCACTCTACCTTGGTTTCCATCCATGTTTTCTATCTTGTGTGTTACTTTCACGCCTATGTTCCCTATGTAGTTTACCTCTATGTTTTCTATTTTGCATGTTACTATCATATCTATGTTCCTACCTTGTTTGTTACCGTTACATATACGCTTTTACTTGATTTACTAAAGTTACATGTCCTTACCTAATTTATGCCTTTACTTGTTACTAGCATTTACATGTTTCATGCCCTTATTTGTTACGTAATTCACTTATTAAATGCCATAACCTGTTACATGCCTTCACTTACAACATGCCTTCACTTATTGCATGCCTTCACTTACTACATATCTTGACTTACTGCATGCATTCCCTAACTACATGCCTTCTCTTATAATATTCCCTTACTTGCTACATGCCCCTACTTATTAAATGATTTCAATTATTAAGTGC
Organism: Nicotiana tabacum; assembly: GCF_000715075.1. Lineage (NCBI taxonomy): Eukaryota > Viridiplantae > Streptophyta > Magnoliopsida > Solanales > Solanaceae > Nicotiana > Nicotiana tabacum. The sequence goes on from NC_134083.1 coordinate 111,458,704, forward strand.
CTCTACTTGATACTTGTTTTTACTTTCCATACACCATTACTCATTTCATTTCCTACTTTTCTATGCTTAGTTGGATTGGGTGACTATTAGATTGGTTATGTGTTTATGCTTTGTGGAAGCCTTGTCATTGTATAAGGGAGACTAGCTCTTAGGTACTGGGTCACCCATCTTACTTTGTTTGAGTTTGTATTTCCTAGTTAAATTTCGCGTGTTCGTTTTCTTGGTGTTATGTTGAGAAGTTTCTCGTGTTTGGTTGTGGTTGGATACTTTCATATGAACTAATATATTTGGATCGGGTTGCAGGCTACAACATTATTTATATTTATATTGGGATTGGTTTGCACGATGCAACAATATTTATACTGATATTGGGATCGGGTTGCACGCCGCAATAATGTTGTTATGAATATTTGGTTACGATCTGTGTGTGTATTTCATGATTGTTATTTTCCTTCGTACGATTGGTTCATAGAGTTATGTCTTTGTTTGCCATGTCTGTTAACTTGTTCCTTAGTTCTCCAGTTGATGCTCTTACTATTATTTGTCATATCTTGTACCTTGTTGTCCGACTTATCATTTGCACAGGTAAAATAGTAAGTAAGTTTCTTTTGACTTAAAACTGCGTTATTACTTCACTGAGGTTAGTCAAGATACTTACTGAGTACATGGGGTCGGTTGTAGTCATACTACACTTCTGCACCTTGCATGCAGATCTTGGAGCTGAGTAGCTGTGGAAGGCGAAGCCATGCATTAAAGACGTACTAGCATTCCAAATTCAAGCTACCTCTTGTTCAAGGAAAGTTTAGGACATCATTTCTATTTATGTAAACTTCAAACAGATATGTTATATGTTCTTCATATTGGTCTTGTAAATCTAAATCATAGTGGCTCATGAATTGTACTATCAGTCATTGGGATAGTTGTATTGAATTTGTTGCTATTCTATTCATTATTGCAATTGGTTTCTGAGTAATGCAGTGACTTATGTTGTTTGGAATACCTAGCACGTTGGTATCACGTGCTATCACGACTAGGTGGGATATTAGGTCGTGACAACAAGAGGTCCGATATTCAGGTAGCTTTAGTGGTGCCTTGTCTAGAACCGAGGTCGATTTGGGAGAGGCCATTCTAGCAGGCTAGTTTATCATTCACCACCGTCCAGGACGAGGGGCTTCTGTATAGTCTTAATTCAGTGCACTACCTTTCCAAAGTTCTTGTTCACAGGGTCTGACTCAAGCCCCATAATCATTTTTGGTCGGAGGTTGCTACGAGTGTGAAGAGTTGGGGCATGTCTGAGGTCCACTGCAGCAGAAAGGTCATACTATGATTCCCGCATCGGTTGCTACACCACCAGCTCGGGGTGGAGGTCATCCAGGTTGTAGTAGTCCTAGAGGGGGAGCTCAGTCTAGTGGAGGTCAGGCCAGATGCTATGCATTCCAAGGGAGGAGTGAGGTCATTTCTTCTAATGTAGTGATTACTGATATTGTTTCTGTATTCCACAAGGATGCTTCAGTATTGTTTGATCCTGGTTCTACTTATTCATATGTGTCATCATACTTTGCTTCTTGTCTAGATATACCTCGTGGTTGTCTTGATTCTCCTATGTATGTCTCTATACTTTGTGTTAATTCTGTTATGATGGATCGAGTTTATTAGTCATGTGTGGTCACTATTTGTGGTTTTGAGACTAGGGTGGACTTCCTATTGTTAGATATGGTGGATTTTGATGTGCTCTTGGGTATGCATTGGCTATCTCTGTACCATGTTACTCTTGATTTTCACACTATGACCGTGACATTGGCGATACCGAGGTTGGAGTGGAAGGTTTCTCTTTGTTGCACTCCTAGTAGAGCGATTTCATTCTTGAAGGCTCAACAAGTGGTTGAGAAGGGATGTTTGGAGTATCTATCTTTTGTCAGAGATATTAATGGTGATACTCTTACTGTTTAGTCAGTTCCAATAGTTAGGGAGATTTCGGATATGTTTCCTACAGACCTACTAGCATGCCACCCGATAGGGATATTGATTTCGGCATTGATTTTGCACCAGTCACTCAACCTATTTCTCTTCCACTATATTGCATGGATCCAGTAGAGTTGAAGAAATTGATGGTGCAATTGCAGGACTAGCTAGATAAGGGGTTCATTAGGCCTTGTGTTTCACCTTGGGGGTGCGCTGGTGTTATTTGTTAAAGGAAGTATGGTTCTATGAGAATGTATACTGACTATAGGCAGCTGAACAAGGTGACCATCAAGAACAAGTATCCACTTCCTTGCATTGATGATTTGTTTAATCAGCTTCAGGATGCTAGGGTGTTTTCCAAGTTTGAGTTGATATGGGGGTATCACCAGTTGAAGATCAAGGCCTCAGACATTCCTAAGACAACTTTCAAGATTTGCTATGGGCATTATGAGTTTTTGGTGATGTCGTTTAGGTTGAATAATGCCCCAACAACTTTCATGTATCTGATGAACAGTGTGATCCATCCCTATTTGTATTCCCTTATCATTATGTTCATTAATGATATATTTGTGTATTCCCGAAGTATGAGGAATATGAGCAACATTTGAGGATTATGTTCCAAACTTTGATGGAGAAGAAGTTGTATGATAAGTTCTCCAAGTGGGAGTTTTGGTTTGACTCCACAGCATTCTTGTGTCATGTGGTATCTAGTGATGAGATCAAGGTGGACCTGAAGAAGATTGAGGTAATTCAGAGTTGGCCTAGACTTTCGACCGCTACATAGATCAAGAGTTTCTTAGGTTTGCCGGTTACTACTGTCGCTTTGTAGAGGGATTTTCATCTAATACAACCCCATTGACTAAGTTGACTCAGAAGGGCATTGTATTCAGGTGGTCAAATGAGTGTGAAGAGGGCTTTTAGAAGCTCAAGACAACTTTGACTATAGCTCCAGTATTGATGCCTTCAGGATCGGAGTCATATACGATTTATTGTGATACTTTGGGGGTTGGCATTGGGTATGTGTTGATGCAGGATGGTAGGGTGACTACAAACGCATCACGCCAGTTGAATCCCCATGAAAACAAATGCCTAGTGCATGATTTAGAGTTGGCAACTATTGTTCACGCTCTTAAGATTTAGAGGTATTGCTTATATGGTTTGTCTTGTAAGGTGTATACGGATCATCAAAGTCTCATGCATCTGTTTAAATAGAAAGATTTGACTTTGAGGCCATGGAGATGGTTAGATCTATTGAAGGATTATGATATCACTATTCTTTATTATTCGGGGAAGGCCAATGTGGTAGTAGATGCCTTAAGTAGAATGGTTGTGAGTATAGGGAGTTTAGCATTTATTCCAGCTAGGGAGAGGTTGTTAGCTATGGTTGTTCATGCTTTGGCCAGCAGATTAATGAGATTTGATATATTTGAGCCTAGCAGAGTCCTTTCTTGTGTTGTATCTCAATCATCCTTGTTTGAGCGAATCAAGGCTCGTCAGTATGATGATACCCATTTGCTTGTCCTTAAGGACATGATGCCGCAAGTTTGTGCTAAGGAGGTGATTATTTGTGATGATTGCATGTTGCGGCTTCAGGGTCGGATTTTTGTTTCAAATGTGGATAGGTTGAGAGAGTTGATCCTTAAGAAGGCTCATACTTCGAGGTACTCCATTCATCCGGGTGCTGAAAATGTACCATGATTTATAGAAACATTATTAGTTGTAGAGGATGAAGAAAGACATTGTTGGATATGTTTCTCGGTATTTGAATTGTCAGCTAGTCAAATATGAGCATCAGAGACCTGGTTGTTTGCTCAGGATATTGACGTACCAAAGTGGAAGTGGGAGCGCATCACTATGGGCTTTGTGGTATGTTTGCCATGAACATTGAGGAGATTTGACAAAGTTTGTGTCATCGTGGACAAACTGGCCAAGTGTGCACATTCCATTATAGTCGTGACTTCCCACACATCGGAGCAGTTGGCTAAGATCTACATGCAGGAGATTCTTCACTTTCATGGTGTACCTCTTTCTATCATCTCGGATCAGGACACTCAGTTTACTTTGCATTTCTAGAGAGCGTGGAGCGTGAGTTGGGCATACAAGTTGAGTTGAGTACCGAATTTCACCCTCAGATGGACTAGCAGTTCAAAAGAACCATTCATATTTTGGATGATATGTTGAGAGCATGTGTCATAGATTTTGGAGGCCAATAGGGATTAGTTTCAACCTTTTGTGGAGTTTACACACAACAACAACTATGATTCAAGTATCCAGATGGCTCCATATAAGGTATTGTATGAGAGACGATGTCGTTCTCCGGTTGGTTGGTTTGAGCCTTGCGAGGCAAGGCTATTGGGCACATATTTGGTTTGTGAAATTTTGGAAAATGTGAAATTGATTCAGTAGTAGCTTCGTACATCGCACTCCCCACAAAATAGTTATACTGATTGGAAGGTTTGGGGTGTAGCATTCATAAAGAGTGAGAAGGTTGTACTCGGAGTTTCACCCATAAAGGGCGTGATGGGATTTGGGAAGAAGGGAAATTTGATCCCTCGGTACATTGGTCCTTTCGAGGTGTTGGATAGAGTTGGTGAGGTGGTATAAAGACTTGCTTTGCCACCTAGTTTATCGGTAGTTCATCTGTTGTTTCATGTTTCCATGTTTTGAAAGTACTATGAGGATTTGTCACATCTTTTGGATTTCATATCGATACACTTGGACAAGGATTTGACTTATGATGAGAGTCTATGGCCATTTTGGACAGGCACGTTCGCAAGTTGAGGTCGAAGAATATTGCATCAGTGCAGGTTCACTGGAGTGTTCAAACAGTGTAAGAGATGACTTGGGAGACCGAGCATGATATGCAGAGGAGATATCCTCACCTTTTTTATATCAAGGTATGATTCTAAACTCGTTCGAGGACGAACGCTTGTTTAAGAGGGGGAGAATGTAACGACCCGGCCGGTTATTTTGTGTATTTTAGCCTTATTCCCGTATTCGATGCTCCCTGTATGTGTATTTGTTGATATGTGACTTTCGGGGATGGTTGGTATGGTTTCGAGAACATTTTTGAGTTAATTGATGAATTACATGATTCGAAGCTTCATTTTTAAGAGTTGACCAAGGATTGACTTTTGTGTAACGACCGTTGGTGATTTGATAGTTTTAATAGTTTCGTATGGTGATTTTTGACTTAGGCGTATATGAAGATTTGGATATGGATTTGGAGGTTTCTAGGTTGATTTGGCTCTAATTGCCGAAAGTTAGAAATTTGAAGGTTTGGAAGTAAGAAGCTTATGAACTTAAGAGAAGTTAATTGATTCTTTGGTTGTTGATTCGTAGGTGTAGTGATCTTACATGTGGTTAGAGACTTTGATAGGTCTGGGTAATATTTACTGACTTTTTGGTGTGGTTGGAGTGGATCTCGGGTGGCAAGGATGAGTTTCGGACCACCCGGAGCTTGGTTGAACTATTGAAAAATGCAAGTGTGTGGTGTGCTTCGCGATTGTGGAGCTGATCTCGAGATTGTGGAGGCTTCTCTGGGCCAGGTGCATTAGTCTTCTTCACATTTGCGACACTAAGGTCGCGTTCGCGACACTGAGGTCAAGTTCGCGATGTGTAAGGCAGCTTGGCCTTCGCGTTTGCGACTTGAGCATCATGTTTGCATAGAGTAACACATTCTAGGGTTGGTTAGGTATTTCGCCTTCGCATTCACGTGATGGAGATTGCGTTCGCATAGGCCAATGGAACTTTATTTATTGCGTTCAGGGGCTGGGACCGCGTTCGCAAATGGTTAATTCAGGCAGCGGGATTTTTGTGCTTTGCCAACACGAGGCAGTGGCGTCGTTCGCGAAGGGTACTAGTAGTCAAAATTATAAGTTGTGTTATTTCGGGACTTAGATCCATTATTTCATATTTTGGTCCCTAGACATGGAGAGGGGTGATTTTTGAAGGAGATATTCACACAAGTTGTCTCGCCCCGACCTCGGGGAGCGCGACCGTCGCTCAACCGAGATAACCTGGCCAAGCAAGCCTGTACAATGCCTTCTACCCAAACTCACCCATGAATAACGAGAAGGTATATTTCATTAATTAGACAATGAGAAGTTTATATGAAAAATCAAAATTTCATTACCGATAGAACTTTATTCAAGATTCCCCGAAATATTACATTACATATTCATAGTTTAGAAGTGAAAACATATGATACAAATACAACATTTCTAATTTGACTTCCCAATAAAAAGGTACCACCCACGCTATGTATACAGAGCCTTTAATAGATACAAAAGAGTAGCATGATGGTGCCGGCAACAAGGCTCCGACTATACCTCAAATCAATATACATAGAGGACAAGAGATACAAGACCCCAAAATAAAATGGGGCTCACCAAGTCAGCTGAGGAGAGGGTGTGTTGCTATCACTGATCAATACCGCCTGCTATGGAACCACATGCATCTACTAAAGATGCAGCGCCCCCGGCAAAGGGGACGTTAGTACATATGGAATAATACTAGTATGTAAAACTAAACACCCTTTCAATAGAACGAGTAACAATAAAAGGAGAAGGAAATATAAAATTAATAAAAGTCTCAAATATTATCAAGGGGTCAAGTTAGGAGAAAAGTAAATTTCAAGTAAGTTTCAATATTTTTAAGTTGGGAGATATTTAGTACCGATATACCACCGTGCTTTTAGCATGGAGTCCGATCTCAACCCGATCGGCTAAGTCATCTCACCCCGATACATCCACTCACAACACCACCATGTGCGCGACATGGCATCCGATATCAGCCCGATCGGCTAAGCCATATCACCACAATGTCGTGTGGGTCGACATCACATAACATCTTTCTAACAGTAATCTCATCCCATTTAAGTGAAAATATCTCAACACATCCATTTCATCCCATATAAGGGGAAACAATCTCATCACATCAACACGGGGATTTACCCTTCAATCACTCCTACACCGGCACGTAATTTCGGGGTTAGGTTATTTCGGCCGTATTCTAAATTTCATACTCACCCCCATAACTTTCAAGCGTTACCATGGATTATCATCAATAAGAGAATTTTAAAATCAAGACCTTAAGTACACATATGGGCAACCAAGAGTCTTAAGCACATTCAGTTTCTCTACCACGATTAGGCATGCTAGCTTGCAATTGACACATGGTTTTTAAATCACAACACCTTTTGATACATTGATCCTACTAGACTACATTCTCGGAGGGAATTATGATTTGATAGGAATATTTGGGACACATTTTGGGTAAATACATATTTCAACACAACACTTATTTTAGAATTACCAAATCTCTTAGGAAGGACTCGGGACATGAGACATAACAAATTGAGCCAACCATAATCGCAACTTACGAGGACACCATGTAAATCGATTTTTACAAGAGGAGTTTAGCCAACAAACCTTGCTTTGAGCTTCTTAAATTACTACAATATTCAGGAAATCATAGCAACTTTGATCTATTTAGAAAATAACAAAATTGAACACAAATTAGGAGGGTATTCGTGGTTTCAACTCATTTGAGCATTTTATCAAGCACTATGTGTGCATTAAGGTTTCAATGTAATCTTATGGTGGGTTACTTTACCCCACAATCAATCCCCACTTCAATAGGCCACCCGCAATTACTCCACCACCTCCCTATCACCTTTATTAACATATGCATGTATAAATAACAACTCTTATCCTCAAAACCTTCTTCCCCCATTACATGTTCCCAACCCAAATTTCGAAATTGAAGGCTAAGGCTAGAATCTTACCTCTTGGGCGAAGACCTTGTGAGTTTTCCTTGTGAATTATCCAACCTTTGAGCAAGAATTGATGAGCAATTAGCTTAGCGACTTCCCCTCTCACTCTATGGCACTTCCTCTCTCTAGAAATATCAGACTTTCTCCTTACAAATGGTCCCTAATGACTATATATCGAAATAGGGTCAGGTTATGAAATTAGAAAAAAATAAGGCCCCGATGCAGATCTGCGGTCGCATATGCGACTGAATAACACTTCTGCAGTCTGCAAAATAGACCGCATAATGGCCCTTCGGAATTGGGTATTACTGTGCAGGTATGTGACAGGTCTGCGGTCCGTAGACCAATTATGCGGTCGCAAAACCTCCTTCCGAAATTTCTCATGCTTGCTTCTGCGGCAGATGTGCGGCCCGCGAAACAGTTATGCGGTCACATATTTGACCGCAAAATAGCCTTCAAGATTTTCCCATTTCTCTGCTTCACTCTGCGGCTGATCTGCGGTCCACAGATCAGTTCTGTGGTCACATAATGGACTGCAGAAATGCCCTGTTCTGCAACAATTTTTCTTCAACTCCCAACGCTCTGTACAACCTCAAATGCATCAGCCTACCTCGGCACCAAGAAAATCCGAGTTTTAGGTAAAACTTTACGGGGCCTTACACAAGTCAAGAGGGTAAATGATTTCTATTTGATTTTTACATTATATCTTGTTTCCCCGTGAATTATTACATATAGATTATGGGATTTGAAAGGGAAATTTGGGGATTTTAACTATGGTTTAGGAAAGTGCAAAATCAAAATTTGAAACGCCAATTTGTAGTTGGATTTGGATGAAAACTTGCATATTCATACTCGTATTTGAATGAGTAGTCAGGATTTGTGACTTTGGCTGGGTTCCTCAAAGTGGGCCCGGGTTAATTTTTTTGGTTGACTTGGTGCAATTTGATAATGATTGGATCTTTATTGTTTGGAATCAATTTTTGTAATCGTGTTTGAAGTTATTGAGTTATGTTTTACTAGATTCAAGCGATTTGGAGGTCGATTCACGTTGGAAGGGCTTTTTAGAATATTGATTCACACTTTTAGGCGAGTAACTTGTCTTACCTTGATTTGAGGTTAACTTCCCATTGGCCATGGTATTTGATACATGTTAGGAGTGAAGCACGTGCTAGGTGACAGACGTATATGCATATATCGGGTTTATTCATGATCCGGGAAGACCTTATTTTTCTATCATGCCCCTTTATATTCGTGTTTTTCACTTGTACGAACGTGTGCTTTTATTCGTGTTAGAAATCATGTCTAGGCTATGCTAATATCTGTTTGAGATGTGTTAAGGCTATTTCTTTCTATATTGAGATGTTTGCCTTAATCGTAGTCATATTCCCAGTCATGATATTATATCCGCGTATTATATCTCTGTTACTATGCATTTTTATATGGTATCTCACAAGTTGTTGATGGCCTTATATGTGTGACATGGTTTGAGCTGCGTACTGTGAGATGTGAACATTTGAGAATTGAGCAATTGATGACTAGTCTTGGGCCATAGAGCCGATTTGATTACAATAGTGAGGTGATGCGTATGCTAGGCCCCACATTGCCCTAAGTGGTATTTATAGTGAGGTGACGCATGCGCCAGGCCCCATGGTAGGCTGAGTGATATGGATTGTTAAAATAGATCTAATCAGTTCTTTGGGAAGGACCCGCCCCTCTTGATTCAGGTATTAACCATAGGCGCAAGAACACTGGTCATATATGTGCTTGGTGAGGGACTTATGTCAGGCACCTGTACAGTGATGAGTGTTGTTGTGTGTGATTATTGAAGGGCATTTGTGTCAGACATGATTTAACTATGATATTGTTTATTTTGGCATATATACTTGTCATGTAGGTATAGGGTTGTGTTTCTCCCCTCATGCTTATTGGTAATTGATGTCTCTATTTTATGTGTTAATCTTGGAACCAATGTTAAATTGATAAAAATCATGTTTAGGTGATATATGTGGAAGCATTTATGCTTTATCTGATAGTCTTGAAAAAAATACTTATTTCTTCTCTTATTGTGAAAAGGGCGAACTTGATATTATTTGAGCTATCTTCCCTTTTCCGTTATTATATTGTTATTGTTGTTATTGACTATTGGAACTGAATATTGGACCTTGCCGAGCTCATCACTTCTTTCAGCACAAGATTAGGTGTTTTATTTATTGAGTACACGGAGTCAGTTGTACTAATAATACATTTTGCACTTTTGTGCACATCCATGTGCTTCTGAGAGGTGATTTCTAGGGAATGGCACTGGTATCAGCCTTTGGAGATGTTGAGGTAGCTGATATTTTGTTCGCATGCCTTGAAGTCCCTTTTCTCTTTGTTTATGTTATTACTGTTCTATTTTTTGGACAGTACTGTATTTAGTGAACAAACTCAATATTTACATTTTCTATCGCTCATGTACTCGGTGACATCAGGTCGTGGGATGGTTTTAGTTGCATTGTAATTATTGACTTCCATTATTTATGATTATTCTGTTGTTGAGACTATTTAAACTAATATTTTAGTTTATTGCTTTTTTATTGATTGTTGGCTTGCCTAGCAAGCAGTGTTAGGCATCGTCACAGAGGCGATGGGAGTTTGTGTGGTGACAAAGCGACAACATTAGCAATTTTCGGATGATAGAGAATGTTGATGTCATAATCTTTAAGTAGTTCAAGGCATCTCCTTTGCTTCGAGTTCAGTTATGTTTGCTTAAAGATTCATTGGAGGCTCTTATAGTGCGAGAATATATCAACCTGAATACCATACAAGTGATGATGCCAAATCATCGCAAATTCATTTATAACCGCCATGGACTTATGAGTTAGTGCCTCAAAACGGTATCTTTAACATGCGCTAAATGATAAAAACACCCCATGCTGATTATCTTCATCGACTTAAGATAGAAAACAAACCTATCTATCGACATAGTAACATTTCCCTCCCACTCAGTGACCGGTTCACTTGGAAACTCGAATCTAACAATCTTGGCTCAACAATCAAGCTTGGCATAACATGAATAGAACCAATCTATCCCTAATATTTACATGAAAAATCTAACATCATAAGTTTGACCAAATCAATTTTGGTGCCTCAACAATGTACAGCTATAATACAACCCTTATACACTCATGTGACCATTATTATATCACCAACCGGAGTAGATACAAAGAATGACTCACGGAGCTATTTCGGTTCTATCCGGAATTTCATAGCAACATACGGGTTCACATAAGTTAAGGTAGAACTTGCGTCTATTGGAGCATATACATCGTGAGAGTGGATTGTCAATATATACTTGTGACAAAGTCTGAGGAAGCCTTTGAACTCTAAGACCCATCATAGCATAAACACATGTTTGTCCCCTACTGGAAGCCTGTGCATAACCTCTAGTTGCACAACACCCAGCAGATGCCTTAGTGCCTCGAGTTAGGGAGGTGCTGCTGAAGTAGTAGCCACCAAATTGGTAGGTTGAGTTGTAACACCATTGGGACTTTCTCAGGATAAAGGGAAATCCCAATGTATAAGTCCCTTAAGATAACACCCATAGTATACTTCTAAACCTATACTACAATCTCCCAAGTGTATCTTCCAACATCAACTGCAGGGAGTTGGCTATTGCGAATATGGGCCCACATTACTATGAATTTTTGAATTAGGTGCCTTGGTATTCTAACTTTTCCTAGACTAGCTCCATTGGTTCTCACTAGACCTAGATAATAGTGCACTCAAAGAAGACTAAAACTCTAACTGAGTAGGTCTAGATGACTCCTTATTGTACAATCTCTTTCCTCCACCACCACCATAAAAATATCCAAAATTACCTATAGAATGAGCCTTATTGTTGTTGTCTCTCTCCGATCTAATCTTTTTATTTGCGCGACTCAATATTTTGTGCAAAAGCTACAATCTTAGAATAATTCCTTTCATAATTCAAGGTGGCTATGACCACTCACTGATAACATGGCCTCCTATGACTTAGACATATCGACAAACCTTATCCACCATATTAGGCAACATGTAAAGAGCATACCTCGAATTCTGGGTGAACCTCAAATGATAATCTCATACACTCATGATTCCTTACTTCAAGTTCTCAAACTTCATATCATGTTCCTGTCCCATCTCAATAGGTAAGAAATTCTCAATAAAGGCCTTAGTGAACTCATGCCAAACCGTCAGAGGAGCATTGCTTCAATCGGACTCTTCCCAAATTGTAACGACCCGGCCGGTCATTTTGAATATTATAACACCGTTCCTCTATTTATTGCTCAATTTATGCCTTATAATTGATTTATGACGTATCGGGTTAGTTGGTTCGGGTCTGGAAGGAATTCGGAATAAAATGAGACACTTAGTCTCATAATTGAAAAATTTAAGTTAGAAAAGTGGACCGGAAATGGACCTATATGTAAATGACTTCGGATTTGAAATTTGAAAATTCCAATAGCTCTGTATGGTGATTTTCGACTTAGGAGCATGTTCAAATTTTTTTTGGAGGTCCGTAGAGGAATTAGGCTTGAAATGCCGAAAGTTGAATTTTTGAAAAGTTTGACGGGGGGTTGACTTTTTGATATCGTGGTCAAAATTCGATTCTAAAAATTTTAATAGTTATGTTATATCATTTGTGACTGGTGTGCAAAATTTCAGGTCAATCGGACGTGATTTGATAGGTTTTGGCGTTGTTTGTAGAAATGGAAAGTTTCAAAGTTCAGTAGGCTTGAATTGGGGCGTAATTCATGGTTTTAGCATTGTTTGAGGTGATTTGAGGATTCGACTAAGTTCGTATGATATTTTAGGACTTACTGGTATATTTGTTGATGTCCCGAGGGCCTTGGGTGAGTTTCGGATGGTTAACAGATCAAAAATTGAACTACAATAGCTGTTGCAATTTCCTTATGTTGGAAATTTCTTCTGCGAGAATCGAGCCCAAAAAATCAAGCTCAGAATTGAGCGCAAATAAATCGATCCCAGAATCGAGCCCAAATAAATCGAGCCCAGAATCGAGCCCAAATAAATCAAGCCCAAAAAATTGAGCCCAAATAAATCGAGCCTAGAATCAAGGACGATCGAGCCCAGGGTCGAGGGCCACATTCAAAGGCAAGGTCGAGGATCAGGATCAAAGCCACGATCGAGCCCAGGGTCGAGGGCCACGATCTAAGGCAGGGTCGAGGATCAGGCTCGAAGCCACGATCGAGCTCTGGGTCGAGAGCCACGATCGAAGGCAGGGTCGAAGACCAGGGTCGAGAGCCATGATCGAGGACCAGGATCGAGGGTCAGAATCGAGGCCCAGGATCGAGGTCCAAGATCGAGACCCGGGATCGAGGACCTCGATCAAAGGCCAAGATCGAGGCAAAACCGAGGCAGTCTGGGTAGAATTATAAAAACAGGGACTTCGTCCCATTCACCATTTTTGACAAATTGGAGCTTAAGGAGAGGTGATATTTTGATATATTTTCAAGAAAAACTTGAGGTAAGTCCCTTGTGATTATTTCTATTCCATAATATTGAATTATCTTCGAATAATCCGACTATATTACATGATTTTGAGGTGTAAATCGGAGATTAGAACTTAGAAATTTGGAAATAAGATTTGTAGATTTGACGGTCGAGTTGAGGTCGGATTTTGGTAAAATTGGTATGGGTAGACTCGTGGTTGAATGGGCTTTCGTATTTTGTAACTTTTGTCGGGTTCCAAGACGTGGACCTCACAGGCTATTTTTGAGCTAAATTTCGGATTTTTATGAAAAAAATTAGTATTTACTTATGGAATTAATTCCAATAAATTTTATTAACTGAAACATATTATTTGTGACTAGATTCGAGGGATTCGGAGGCCGATTTGCGAGGCAAAGGCATAGCAGAGTAAAGAGTTTCATGTTTTGAAATAAGTAACCATTTTAAATTTGGTCCTGAGGGTATTAAACCCTGAATTTTGGTATCATGTGATTATTTTGGAGGTGATGCACATGCTAGGTGACGGGCGTGTGGGAGTGCACCGAGAGGATTGTGGCTTGGTCCGTCCCGGAAAATTATAAATTTGAATAATTTGTTGTTAGCTATATGCTCTCTATGTGTTAATAAAAATTTGAATGTAAATCATGTTAGAAATCAAGCTTAGGCTATGTGATAGTACTGTTGGGACTCATAGAGGTCGCGTACTTGTTGAATTTCCTGCTAAATGCTATATGTTCTCAGTCTCAGTTTTTACTTGCACATTTTATCTCAGTCTCTATTATTATTATTATTGATACATTATATCATTGTTGTTTGGGCTGATTTCATGATTTATGAGAGCCCGAGAGACTGGAAAGATTTATGATTGAGAGAGGCCGAGGGCCTGAATGTGAGATATTGATATCATATCACGTGAGTTGGCCATGCAGATCCTTATATTTTACTATAGCACGTGAGTTGGCCGTGCAACACGTGAGTTGGCCGTGCAGATCCTTATATTATACTATAGCACGTGAGTTGGCCATGCAGTACGTGAGTTGGCCGTACAGTTCCTTATATTATACTATAGCACGTGAGTTGGCCGTGCGAATCCAGATATTTATATTATGGCACGTGAGTTGTCCATGCAGATTATACCGCTTGGGCTGTAGGAGCCCCTTCAAAGTCTGTACATCCCTAGTGAGCGCGGGTACCCATTGAGAGTGAGTGATGAGGGCTGGGAGCCCAGATAGTGATGAGGGTTGGGAGCCCAGGGAGTGATTGTTGTCCTAAGAGGTTGTACTTGATTTCCATTTGTTGTTGCACTTAGTTGCTATCTGTCATTTTTGTGAAATCTCTGAAAGATTGTTGATATGCGGATTACATGAACATGAACTTTATAAAAATTGATTTGACATTAAACTGCCAGATTTGATAGCATATCTATTCTTTGCTGGAATTACTAAAAATGAACCATAACTGTGTAGCTCGTTACTATCTCCAGTTCCTTATTTATTATTGTTACTTGCTGAGTTGGTTGTACTCATACTACACTCTACACTTCGTGTGTAGATCCAGGTGTTCCCGGACATAGCGAGTGTTGAACCTTTCGCGCAGTTGATTTTCAGGAGATTTTGAGGTAGCTACCGTGTTCCCCAGACCTTGTCTCTCCTTCCCTATCTCTTTGTTTACTATGTTTGGTCTCAAACTATTATAGACTATATTTTCCAGACTTGTATTCATATGAGATGCTCATGTACTCAGTGACACTAGGTTTTGGGGAGTGTTTGTATTGTATTTAAATATTATATTATCAACATTAAAGAAAGGTTTTGGTTTATTGAGATTTTTGGCTTGACTAGTATCGAGATAGGCGCCATCATGACAGGTTGGGATTTTGGATCGTGACAAGTTGGTATCAGAGCCTAGGTTACATAGGTCTCACGAGTCATGAGCAGGTTTAGTAGAGTCTTGCGGATCGGTACGGAGACGTATGTACTTATCTTCGATAGGCTGCAGAACCCTTAGGAAAATTTCACTTTCTTGTATTCTGTCATGCGAATTTGTTGATTATGGAAACTAAATTTCTGCTATTCTATTCTCTCACAAATGGTGAGGCCACGTACTACCGGATCGGATGGTCAGCCACCAGTTAGGGCCGCAAGAGGCCGGGGCCGAGGTAGAGGTCAAGGTGTAGCTCGTACCGCAGTTGGAATAGCACCTGTAGTACCACCACTTGTTTCAGCTCAAGAGCAGATTCCATATATAGTTGAGCCGACAAGATCAGCTCAGGCACCAGCTGTGCCCATTGAGATTGCAGGCATTCAGAGGAATTTGGCCCAGATATTGGCAGCCTGCAGTGGTCTTGCTCAGGTGGTTTCGGCTCAGGCTACACCTGCCACTTCTCAGGCTGGGGGAGGTACTCATACCCCCATTTCCCATACTCCAGACCAGGTAGTACAAGGACTTCAGATACCGGGGGCACTACCAGCCCAGCCGGTTGCAGCTGCTCAGGCCCCGACAGTTCCTATTATGGCAGATGATGAGTAGAGGAGACTTGAGAGATTTGAGAGGCTTCGACCTCCACCATTTAGCGTTACTGAGTCAGAGGATGCTCATGACTTTCTGGATAGCTGTCAACGGATGCTTTGGACAGCGGGTATTCTGGAGACCAGTAGGGTCTCATTCACTACTTTTCAGTTTTCTAGGTTTGCACTCAGATGGTGGGAGACTTACGAGAGACGTGAGCTTGTTGGCGCAGCACCCATTACATGGCATCGGTTCTCCATGGTCTTTTTGGAGATGTTCGTACCTCAGTCCCATAGAGAAGAGCTGCGCAGATAGTTTGAGTAGCTTCACCAGGGTGATATGTCCGTGACGCGGTACGAGATGAGATTTTCTGAGTTGGCTCGTCACGCAGTCTGGTTGGTTCCCACTGATAGGGAGAGGATTAAGAGGTTCATTGATGGCCTCACATATCAGCTGTGGTTACTTATGATTAGGGAGAGAGTATCTGATGCTACTTTTGATGAGGTAGTGGACATTGCTCCGCAGATAGAGATGGTTCGTAGCCAGGAACATGGAGAGAGAGAGAGAGGCTAAGAGGCCTCGTGGTCCGGGTGATTACATCAGTGTTCCTTCAGGGGGTCAGTTTCACCGTGGTAGTGGTCGTTCTTATAGACCTGCTCAGACAGGTCATCAAGCTCATCGTGGTGCATCAACTAGCCATGGTTCTTACTACGCTCACTCAGGCCAGTCTTTATTCAGTGCACTACCAGCGCAGAGTTCTCATCATGCCTCGTCCCCACAGGCTTCTGCAGGTGTTGTTTCGAGTGCGGAGAATTTGGTCATTTCAAGAGAGAGTGTCCTAGGCTGTTGGGTGGGGTTTCACAGTAGAATTCTCGACCGAGGGTACCAGCACCAGCAGTTACACCACCCGCCCTGCCATCTCGGGGTGGGTTTCAGGAAGCTAGGGGTCTCCCAAGAGGGGAAGGCCGATCAGGAGGCGGGCATGCTCGATTCTATGCTTTTCTTGCCAGGCCAGATGCTCTTGCCTCATACGCAGTGATCACAGGTATTGTGTCAGTGTGCCACAGGGAGGCTTCTATATTATTTGACACTGGTTCAATTTATTCATATGTATCATCATATTTTGCTCATTATCTGGATATGCCCTATGAGTCCTTAGTTTCGCCTGTTTATGTATCTACACTGGTGGGCGATATTATTACTGTGTATCGTGTGTATCGTTCGTGTGTGGTAACTATTGGGGAACTGGAGACTAGAGTTGATCTCTTATTACTCGGTGTGGTTGATTTCGATGTAATCCTGGGTATAGATTGCCAAAGGTTGAATGGAGGGGTTCTCTTGATCTTGTTCCTAGCAGGATAATTTCTTATTTGAAGGCCCAACGTATGGTTGGAAAGGGATGCTTGTCATATTTGGCCTTTGCGAGAGATGTTGATAATGATGCTCCTATTATTGATTCAGTACCGGTCGTGTGAGACTTTTCGGATGTATTTCCTACAGACCTGCCGGGTATGCCACCCGACATGGATATTGATTTCGGTATTGAATTGGTGTAGGGCACTCAACCCATTTCTATTCCTCCGTATCGTATGGCACCAGCTGCGTTAAAAAAATTGAAAGAGCAACTTCAGGAACTCCTTGAAAAGGGGTTTATCAGGCCTAGTGTGTCACTTTGGGGTGCACCGGTTCTGTTTGTGAAAAGGAAAGACGGTATTATGCGGATCTGCATTGATTATAGGCAGTTGAACAAAGTTACAGTCAAGAATAAATATCCATTGCCGCATATTGATGATTTATTTGAGCAGCTTCAGGGAGCAAGGGTGCTCTCCCAAATCGATTTGAGGTCTAGGTATCACCAATTAAAAATTCGGGGTTCGGATATTCTAAAGACCGCATTCAGGACTCGTTATGGCCACTATGAATTTCTTGTGATGTCTTTTGGGCTAAGCAATGCCCTAGCAACATTTATACATTTGATGAATAGTGTATTTCAGCCATATCTTGATTTATTTGTCGTGGTATTCATTGATGATATTCTGGTGTACTCGCGTAGCAAGGAGGAGCATGCACAACACTTGGGTATTGTATTACAAAAGCTAAGAGAGGAGAAACTTTATGCCAAATTCTCTAAGTGTGAGTTCTGGCTTAGTTCGGTGTCATTCTTTGGACATATAGTGTTTAGTGAAGGTATTAAGATGGATCCGAAGAAAATAGAGGCAGTTTAGAACTAGCCCAGACCATCCTCAGTTACTGAGATTCAGAGTTTTCTCGGCTTGGCCGGTTATTATCGTCGTTTTGTGGAGGGTTTCTCGTCTATTGCATCGCCTATGACTAAATTGACCCAGAAAGGTGCTCCATTTAGGTGGTCGGATGAATATGAAGAGAGCTTTCAGAAGCTTAAGACAGCTTTGACTACACCTCTAGTATTGGTGTTGCCTACAGGTTCAGAGTCTTATGCAAGACGGTAGGGTAATTGCCTATGCGTCCAGATAGTTAAAGGTACATGAGAAGAATTATCCAGTCCACGATCTTGAGTTAGCAGTTATTGTTCATGCCTTGAAAAGTTTGCGACATTACTTGTACGGTGTCCAGTGTGAGGTATATACCGATCATCGGAGTTTACAACATTTGTTTAAACAGAAGGATCTTAACTTGCGACAGTGAAGGTAGTTGGAGTTTCTTAAGGATTATGATATCACCATTCTCTATCATCCCGGAAAGGCCAATGTGGTGGCCGATGCCTTGAATCGTAAGGCAGAGAGTTTGGCAAGCTTAGCATACTTACCGGTAGAAGAGAGGCCTTTAGCCCTGGAGGTTCAGGCCTTGGCTAATAAGTTTGTTAGATTGGATGTTTCCAATCCGCATCGAGTTTTGGCATGTGTGGTTTCTCGATCTTCTTTATATGATCGCATCAGAGAGTGCTAGTATGATGATCCACATCTGCTTGTCCTTAAGGACATGGTTAAGCACGGTGATGCCAAGGAAGTCACTATTGGAGATGACGGTGTATTACGGATGCAGGACAGGCTATGTGTACCCAATATAGATGGTTTTTGTGAGCTTATTCTCTAGGAAGCTCATAGTTCGCGGTACTCTATTTATCCAGGCGCTGCGAAGATGTATAAGGATTTGAGACAGCACTATTGGTGGAGGCGGATGAAGAAAGATATAGTTGGGTTTGTATCTTGGTGTTTAAATTGTCAACATGCAAAGTACGATCACCAGAGACCGAGCGGATTGCTACAGAGACTTGAATTTTCGGAGTCGAAGTGGGAGCGTATTCCCATGGACTTCGTCGTTGGACTCCCACGGACTTTGAGAAAGTTTGATGTTGTTTGGGTGATAGTAGATCGGTTGACCAAGTTCGTATATTTTATTCCAGTCGGCACTAATTATTCATCAGAGCGGTTGGCTGGGATTTATATTCGCGAGATTGTTCGCCTACACAGTGTTCCGGTGTCCATTTTTTTTAGATAGGGGTACGCAGTTTACCTCACAGTTTTGGAGGGAAGTGCAATGAGAATTGGGCACACAGTTTCAGTTGAGTACAGCATTTCACCCTCAGACAGACGGACAGGCTGAGCGCACTATTTAGATATTGGAGGATATGCTACGAGCTTGTGTCATTGATTTTGGGGGTTCTTGGGATTAATTTCTGCCACTCGCAGAGTTTGTTTACAATAATAGCTACCAGTCAAATATTCAGATGGCTCCGTATGAAGCTTTATATGGGAGACGGTGTCGGTCTCCGGTGGGTTGGTTTGAGCCTGGTGAGGTTAAACTATTAGGTACTGACTTGGTTCAGGATGCTTTAGAGAAGGTCAAAGTAATTCAGGAACGGCTTCGCACGACACAGTCTAGACAGAAGAGTTATGCCGACAGGAAGGTTCGTGATGTTGTTCACATGGTAGGGAAGAAGGTTCTGCTCAAGATTTCACCCATGAAAGGTGTGTTGAGGTTCAGGAAAAGGGGCAAGTTGAGCCCTCGGTATATTAGGCCTTTTGAGATACTTAAGAAAATTGGGGATGTGGCTTATGAACTTGCTTTGCCACCTAGTCTATCAGGTGTTCATCCAGTGTTCCATGTATCCATGCTCCGAAAGTATGTCGGGGATCCGTCTCACATTCTGGATTTCAGTACAGTACAACTGGATGGTAATTTGACTTATGATGTGGAGTCGGTGGCTATTTTAGACCGGCTGGTTCGAAAGCTGAAGTCAAAGAACATAGCATCAGTGAAGGTGTATTGGAGAGGCCAGGCAGTCGGAGAAGCTACTTGGGAGAAGGAGCAGGAGATGTAGAACAAATATCCATAGTTTTTTGAAACTTCAGGTATTATTCTAAACCCGTTCGAGGACGAATGTTTGTTTAAGAGGGGGAGAATGTAACGACCCGGCAGGTCGTTTTGAATATTACAACCCCGTTCTCCTATTTATTACTCAATTTATGCCTTGCAATTGATTTATGATGTATCGGGTTAGTTGGTTTGAGTCCGGAAGGAATTCGGAATGAAATAAGACACTTAGTCTCATAATTGAAAAATTAAAGTTAGAAAAGTGGACCGGATATGGAACTATGTATAAATGACCTAGGATTTGAAATTTGATGATTCCAATAGCTCCGTTTGGTGATTTGCGATTTAGGAGCGTGTCCGGAAAATTTTTTGGAGGTCCGTAGAGGAATTAGGCTTGAAATGCCGAAAGTTAAATATTTGGAAAGTTGACCGGTGGGTTGACTTTTTGATATCGGGGTCAAAATCAGATTCTCAAAATTTTAATAGGTCTTTTATATCATATATGACTGGTATGCAAAATTTGAGGTCAATAGGACGTGATTTGATAGGTTTCGGCGTGGTTTGTAGAAATGGAAAGTTTCAAAGTTCAATAGGCTTGAATTGGGGCGTAATTCATGGTTTTATCATTGTTTGAAGTGATTTGAGGATTCGACTAAGTTCGTATGATGGTTTAGCACTTGTTGGTATAGTTGGCTGAGGTCCCAAGGGTCTCGGGTGAGTTTCGAATGGTTAACAGATCAAAAATTGAACTACAATAGCTGCTGCAATTTCCTTCTGTTGGAAATTTCTTCTGCCATAATCGAGCCCAGAAAATTGAGCCCAGAATCGAGCCCAAATAAATCGAGCCCAGAAAATTGAGCCCAAAATCGAGCGCAGAATCAAGGACGATCGAGCCTAGGGTCGAGGGCCACGATCGAAGGCAGGGTCGAGGATCAGGCTCGAAGCCACGATCGAGCTCAGGGTCGAGGGCCACGATCAATGGCAGGGTCGAGGATCAGGCTCAAAGCCACGATCAAGCCCAGGGTCGAGGGCCACGATCGAAGGCAGGGTCGAAGACCAGGGTCGAGAGTCATGATCGAGGGTCAGAATCGAGGCCCAGGATCGAGGTCCAGGATTGAGACCAAGGATCAAGGACCTCGATCGAAGGCCAAGATAGAGGCAAAACCGAGGCAGTCTGGGCAGAATTATAAAAATAGGGACTTCGTCCCATTCGCCATTTTTGACAAATTGGAGCTTGAGGAGAGGCGATTTTTTGATATATTTTCAAGAAAAACTTGAGGTAAATCGCTTGTGATCATTTCTACTCCATAATATTGAATTATCATCGAATAATCCGACTAGATTACATGATTTTGAGGTGTAAATCGGAGATTGGAACTTAGAAATTTGGAAAGAAGATTTGTAGATTTGAGGGTCGAGTTGAGGTTTGATTTTGGTAAAATTGGTATGGGTAGACTCATGGTTGAATGGGCTTTCGAATTTTGTAACTTTTGTCGGGTTCCGAGACGTGGGCCTCACGGGCGATTTTTGAGCTAAATTTCAGATTTTTATGGAAAAATTAGTATTTTCTTAAGGAATTAATTCCAATAAATTTTATTGACTGAAACGAATTATTTGTGACTAGATTCGAGGCATTCGGAGGCTGATTTGTGAGGCAAAGGCATAGCAGATTAAAGAGTTTCACGTTTTGAAGTAAGTAACCATTTTAAATCTTGTCCTGAGGGTATTAAACTTCCGATTTTTGTATCATGTGATTATTTTGGAGGTGATGCACATACTAGGTGACGGGCATGTGGGCGTGCACCGAGAGCATTATGACTTGGTACGTCCCGGAAAATTGTAAAGTTTAATAATTTGTTGTTAGCTATATGCTCTCTATGTGTTGATAAAAATTTGACTTTAAATCATGTTAGAAATCATGCTTAGGCTATGTGATAGTACTATTGGGACCCACAGAGGTCACGTACTTGTTGAATTGCCTGCTAAATGCTATATGTACTCAGTCTCAGTTTTTACTTGCACATTTTATCTTAGTCTCTATTATTATTATTGATACATCATATCATTGTTGTTTGGGCTGATTTTATGATTTATGAGAGTCCGATAGACTGGAGAGATTTATGACTGAGAGAGGCCGAGGGCCTGATTCTGAGATATTGATATCATAGCACGTGAGTTGTTCGTGCAGCACGTGAGTTGGCCGTGAAAATCCTTATATTATACTATAGCATATGAGTTGGTCGTGCAACACGTGAGTTGGCCGTGCAGATCCTTATATTATACTATAGCACGTGAGTTGGCCGTGCAACACGTGAGTTGGCCGTGCGGATCCAGATATTTATATTACGGCACGTGAGTTGTCTGTGCAGATTATAGCGCTTGGGTTGTAGGAGCCCCTCCGGACTCTGTACAACCCCAGTGAGCGCGGGTACCCATTGAGAATGAGTGATGAGGGCTAGGAGCCCAGGGAGTGATTGTTGTCCTAAGAGGTTGTACTTGATTTCCATTTTTTGTTGCACTTAGTTGCTATCTGTCATTGTTGTGAAATCTCTAAAAGATTGTTGATATACCTATTACATGAACAAGAATTTTATAAAAATTAATTTGACATTAAACTACCAGATTT
The DNA here is from genome assembly GCF_000715075.1 of Nicotiana tabacum. NCBI lineage: Eukaryota > Viridiplantae > Streptophyta > Magnoliopsida > Solanales > Solanaceae > Nicotiana > Nicotiana tabacum. Next base: position 111,481,362 of record NC_134083.1, read on the forward strand.
GATAGCATGTCTATTCTTTGCTGGAATTACTGGAAATGAACCATAACTGTGTAGCTCGTTACTATCTTCAGTTCCTTATTTATTATTGTTACTTGCTTAGTTGGTTGTACTCATACTACACCCTGTACTTCGTGTGCAGATCCAGGTGTTCCCAAAGATAGCGGGTGTTGAACCTTTCGTGCGGTTGATTTTCAGGAGTTTCTGAGGTAGCTGTCGTGTTCCGCAGACCTTGTCTCTCCTTCTCTATCTCTTTGTTTACTGTATTTGGTCTCATACTATTATAGACTATATTTTTCAGACTTATATTCATACTAGATGCCCATGTACTCAGTGACACCAGGTTTTGGAGAATGTTTGTATTGTATTTAAATATTATATTTTCAACCTTAACGAGAAGTTGTGGTTTATTAAAAATTTTGGCTTGCCTTGTATCGAGATAGGCTCCATCACGACAGGTTGGGATTTTGGGTCGTGACACATATTCTTACCATTCAAAAGTCACATCTTTCAATGTATACAATTCTAGCTCCACAACCTCTGTCTCGGTGCCATGAATCACCTAAAGGGCTTTTTGCATCTCATCAACAAACCTTTGGGGGTCCTTCTTGGGTTTGGTACCCGTGAACATAGTAGGATCTAACTTAAGAAACCTTTCCACTCTAGAACTTGTGGTATCCCCTTAGTGAACAGTTGAAGATGGCACCATATTGAGTCTTTAGGCTGGGTTGGGAAGCCACAATTTGAGTGAGCAATTGAATGTCTCCCGAAAGATCTCTGTCGGGAGAACTGGGTCCAAGAGAGAAGATCAGAGGTGGATCTTGAGTAGGCACTGGATGTGTTGGAGGATGCACTGGATGTGTTGGAGGATGCACATGAGGTTCTTTTGGTGCTACCTCCTATATACTATCTAGGATGGGACATTCCCTAGGCTTATATCCCCGTCCCCTAATTTCAACCCCGGAGTAATGGTACTTCATTAAAGGCCACTTCTGGAGTGGCTTTGGCCCTTTGTCTAGTCTTGGTCTTTTTCTTTGGTCGCATTTCTATGAATTGGAACAATGAACGGATTAGAAAATAATCTTAGAGTCGAGCATCATCGCACGATCTAGAGTAGTGAAAAAAGAGCAACATACTTAAATGTCTGTGTATGTTAGAACATCGCACGACAAGGTAGGTTGCTCTGATGGTAAGCACCCTCCACTTCCAACCAAGAGGTTGTGAGTTTGAGTCACCCCAAGAGCAAGGTGGGGAGTTCTTGGAGGGAAGGATGCCGAGGGTCTATTGGAAACAGCCTCTCTACCCCAGAGTAGGGGTAAGGTTTGCGTACACACTACCCTCCCCAGACCCCACTAGTAGAATTATACTGGGTTATTGCTGTTGTTGTTGTATACTTAAATGTCTATGTAGCCTCCCAAATATAGATGTGATCAACAACACACCGATAAGAAGGACTATACTAGACACGCTTCCAAGATATCCTAGGACACTCTTTAACATTAGGCTCTGATATCAAGTTTGTCAAGCCTCGACGTTGGAGGGCAGAAAAGGCACTTGATACCTTAAATTGATTGAGAGAATCAATATTTTATGACATTGCTATTCATCACCCATTCATGATTTAGAAATATAAAACCTTTCCATAAAACATTTTTCTTTCATTAATCTTGAAAACTTTACTTAAACAAAAATAGTTAATTATATGTGTCATATGGGACCTTAATAGGCAATGACAAAATATACTATATTCTACTTGTGTCTATGGAGCCTTTATAACAATATGAATAAAAAAAGTGTCGATGACAAGGCCTCGACTATACCTAAATGGAAGACCAAAGTTTGTATATCAATAGAAGAATTTCCTAAATATGAAAGGGCTCACCAATGACTAAAGGAATTGAGGGAGTGCCTAGATAGGGTCCACGTCATCCACAGTATCACCACCTGCTGTTACAAAAGAGATGCAGTGCCTCTGGCAAAATGGACAAGAATATAAGAAGGAAACTGGATAGACTATGCAATTTCAAAACATCAAGCACTTCATTTTATTTCATAAAAGTATAAGAGAGTTTGAGTTTTAAATAAACTTACTTATTTTATTGAGAGTTCATTAGTTACCAACAATTTTGTTAAATCACCATGTGTACAAAATAAAATTTGATCTCGGCCCAATAAGCTAAGCTATCTCACTACAATGTTGTGTATATCAATATTAGTTCACTAGAAATTCATTATTCCTAACCAAGGAAGACTCTCTAGTCGTCCAAGCCAATGCATGGCACGACCATAGTCCTACATCCGCACGTGAAGCTTCAGGTATTAGGCACTTATGACCCATACTTTCTTGGTTACATAACAAGACTCCAAAAATACTCTTTAAGTTTAGCACCTTTGGACTAAAATCATTAGATTCAAAGTTTGGCTCATTATCCACATGACATTCTTTCTCATTTCATATCGTGCAAACATTGCATATGTTACTACAACACTTGAAAGAACACATGAAAAGACATATTCAAATTTAAGTTAAAGATATATACAAACATGTTGGACATGTAGGATCTTGAAACATTTATAACATTATTGTCATAATAGATGTAACACTTGAGACTATAACATTTGAAAAGAGACATGGGATTTTAGAGGAAACAACCCTATAAAGGATAGTTTAGCCAATATGCCTCAATATCATTTCTTAATGGAACTATGATACCCAACCAACTCTATAACATCACTCTACAATAAATCATTCAGGTCAAAACTAATAAGAAAACCCATGATATAGGTCACTTAGGCATTTTATAAAATACCCAGTGTGCATTAATTCCCCACAACCACCCTTTTCACCATACAATAATCTATATATATCTATAAAGGAGGGCCAAGAGGTGCTGACATGGCACATCTATTAAGCTAGAATTACCATTTACCTTTTTTCTTAGATTTTTGACTTTTCTCCTTATTTTCCTTATTCTTTTATTAAGCCACTATATTTTTTCTGGCGTTTTAAAAGAACTGATCGAACAGATGTATTCTTTTGGTTACAACTTTTCAAACGCCTCGCTTTCTTTTTCCACCGTTTTTAATCGGTCACAACTTTTCTGGGATTTAAATAATTACACTTTGAATGTCTTTTGTAACATATTTCACATGAACTTTCATCTTCTACACTTCACTTCCCACCATCATTTACCCATCTTTTTCTGCCTTCTTTTACTTCACCGTACCAGGAATTTTCTCTTTAGATTCCTCAAGTGAAATTAATTGGTCAATGGGTTCTGTTACAAGATCACCTTTCAAGTATTTTTCCCTTTTCTTCATCTAACTAAATTCTTCTTCTGGAGCATATGTCCATATGATATGATTAATGGTAACTAGCTAGATCTTCTGGAACTTTTTTTGTATTCCAAGTGTGAGGGATATTTATATATTATATGATCATATGTCAGAGTAGAATTACATTGAAGAATTTATCTTTTTATTCTCTACTTATTTTCGTTTATGAATAATTGTGTACGCTGTTACGTAGTCATCTATTTTATTTTCTTAATGTTCTACAATGGTGATTCATCTCATGTTCTGACAATCTTTTTTATAATAATGAATCTCAAGAGATGCAATATGTCGGTAATTCATCCAGAATAGCTTGCCAACGAGGAGCTATCTTTAAATTTCATAATATAATGAGCAAAGCGACCATTTACAGTTACGTCTAACTTTTACAACTCTTTATATGTTCAGTTCAAGGAGGGGAAGGCATGAGAAGTTATACTCATTGGCTAATAGAGGATTGTATCCTTTTTTTATTTATATATTTGTTTGCTAATATAAGTGTAGTAACAATCTATGAGCTTCTAAAATAGTAGTATAATATTTTAAGCATCAAGTTTACTCCTTGCTATTACCTCTTTTTGTCGCGACTAAGAAAAATGTACGCTAATAAATGACTGTTAACTGGCCATATTCTTTGAGCTTCTGTTTATTAGAGCCGCATATATGACCTTTCCATTCTTAACTTTTCACCTTTTCACGCATTTTAATACAGTTACTCATTTATGTCTTTATTCCTTCCGATACAGTTATTTGTTCATTTTGTGAATAATTTGTTATTTTGCCCTAAATCCCAATATTTGCTGAGAGAAACACTAAATTATTGAAATTTGATATGTTTTTAGTTTAGAGTTATACCTAACAATCAAATTGAGCTAACAAAACCACACACACAAATGCACTCTTAACATAATTGTGACAGAGTTGAGAATTTTGGATTGCGCCTGCGGGGATTAGAACAGTGAGAAAATAGGCCGGAGATATACAATAGAATGGAAAGAATAGAAAATGAAAATGCCTTAGAGAACAAAATTTATTTGATTGATCTTTTTCTTTTTCTCCTTTACCCATTAATATTTCCTTTCCTTTTTACAATTTTTTTCAGAGAAATGAAAATTACATATCAATCTTATGAAACATAAGTGTCAACAATTCATACTAAGAAGATTAACAAACGGGAGGGAGGCATCTCAAGTGTACATCCCTGTTGACCTGTTCTTTACATTATATTTTTCTCTCCTTAATTTTTTTTTAATTTTTTTATTTTTTTTTACTCAATTTTACATATTTTGCTGATAAATTTCACATATGGTGGTAGAAACACATGAAAAAGTTTACTTAGTACAGATTGATTTTTTAAATAAAAATTATAATATTACATGAAACTATATTTTACTTTTTTCATATACCGCGCGAAGCGCGAGCATGTATACTAGTTTATTAATACACTAGGGCCATCACCAACCTTCACTAGTACTCTCATAACCAACAAACACCCTCTAGCCATTAAATTATATGAATTAACCCTTCACTAATTCTTCACAATATCAACACAAACTAGGTTAGGTACTTATGGCTTCCATTCACCAAGCCATAATTCCTAACATACATTTCCTACATAAGTATTCCTAAACAAACCATAAAAACTAGAAATAGAGTTTGGATCTTACCTCTTGTAGCAAACTCTAGAAATTTCGTTTTTTAGTTCTTGGGATGATTTTCTTGCAAATCCTAGGGTTTCATGAGTAGATGGTGTCAATACAAGTGTTATATTATAAAAATTAACAACATTCCATGGCTAATTCATATCTTTAATGATGGAGGAACCTTGGGGAGAAGAGAGAATGGAGAGAATTTCAAACTTGACAAGGTTTGCAATGGTGGAAATAAACTCCCGTAATGCCTTTAAAAGTCTTCAAGGGTCACTCGTCTGGGGCACCCGTGTCGCGAGGATCTTCCTCCCATTTTTTTTCTCAGTCTTGATGATTGTCGATGTTGACGTCCAATTTTGACCCTCCCTTTTTAAATTAATTTATTTCTACTTAATAGTTTGCAATGAATATTTTAAAAATATTTTCAATCAATAATACCTATTTTACAAAATTAACTAAGTATTAGTAGTTTTGAAATTAATAATTTAGTATTAGTATTATGTAATTATAAATATACTTACTATTTAAAGATTATTAAAATAGTTTTTATATACACCACATAGGCTTTATAATCAATTTAATGAACTACTCCTTAATTTCTAATTAATTAGATTACTATGTTAATAATTCAAAATTAGTGTTACAATTTAGAAAACAAAGTATTTTAGAAATAATTAATTACAATTATTAGTAGTATATTTGATAATTATAGTTTTTACTACATTTAATTAAAAATAGTTTTTTTTTAAATTTCACAAGGGGCTAAAAGACTAAAGGCTATAATTGCAATTCATAATTAAAACACATAATGGCTACCATTCAAATTAATTCTAGCCCAATACATAGGCCCATTCCGCAATTAACCCAGTCCATGTCCACCCTCACTTTCCACCTTGGAAATCCACTACCTCCTCCTCTGAGCCAATCTGCTCCTGCCACGTCACTCGTCTCCCATACTCACAAAACAAACACAACTAATCTAGGCCGTCCGTTTTGTAGATCATTGGCCCACGATTTTTAACTCTATTTTCTCTTTAATTTTTAAAATTCCGTAGATTTAATCTTAACCATTGGATCACAAGGATCCAACATCCACAAAATTTCCTACAAAAATATTTTAACACTAAAATATTAGGGTCGTTTATGTAAAATATCAATGGCCCAGATACTATTCCCCAAGCTAAACCTAGAGACGACCACCCCTCTCTTAGAAACTCAAATCGTTTCCCCCACATGCCCGGCCGCCTCCCTTTCTCTTTTCTCTCCCTCTTCTCTCAACCTCACAGTTCAAATTAATCTATGACCTTGCACAAATTCGTGCAAGGTCATGAATCCATGCATCGATTCATCCTTCCTGCCTCTTGTATCCGTGATTTCCACTGAGCCTTTCCCGTTTCACCGATAAAATTCAAAATTTCCCAAATCCGAACATGTATGAGGAATTTAAATCAACTTTAAATCCCTTGATTTCTTTTATGCTCCATCAAATTGGAATATGTATGAGGAATTTTCAGCAGCTTCATCATGTTATTCGATGTCCAGAGGTTAAACACAGTGATCTTTAGACATTGGAGGTCTTAGCCAACAGATTTAGTTCATCAACGGTCAATCCCGATCTTCACACGGCCAGGTAAAAATCTTTAATGATTCTCCCTCTGTTCTTTCTAATTTTACCCGACTATGCTCACATCATCAATTCATCTTCATCCTCCACTCACAAGTTTGAATTTGCTAAAACCCTAAGGCCCAACGGCCACTATAAATTGCTGTCTTAAATGCTCTCACCAAGAACACGTTTAACTACACCTAACATATGAGAAATTAAGTCACAATACAATATTGTTTAGGAATTTTTATTTTGAAGTTTGAGTTTTTACTCAATCTTTGCTTCTCTCTTTCTTTCTGGCTCTAATTTGAGTACTCGTATGATTTGTTGCCCTAAAGGAAGATAGTAAAATCTCAACTACATTCTTCTTTGTTCATTTGAATTACTAAGTATGAATTATTCTGTTACTGAGTGATGTTCTTAATAATGTATTAATGATTGACTGTTTTATATGCTTGTTAATGACATATGGTTGTTAAATAGGTTTTGAGACCATGAATTTCCTTTAGTTATTAAGATTAAAGTTATGTAATTATTCCAATAAACATTCATTGACCTGTCTTCTGTTGTTAAGTCGTAAGAACAGCTTAATAACTCTCAAACTATCCTCATGTTTGGGTTTCTTTTGGAGTTCCTTTATGTTCTATTACGTATTGTCATAATATAAACTTGCCTCAAGTATCACCCGTATTTGTAGTTACTCACCTGAAAAATTAGACTTAAACAAATATAAATTTGTTTAGTGATAAGATAAGACTGTCATCTTGGTTTGGGGATGCCAGTTTATGATATCTGAACTTATCCTCTCTTTCTAGCATGCTTCTGTAATTTTGTTAACACTCAAAAGATCATTAACTCTATGATGAGATTATGGCTATTTGATCATGCTATATAAGCATGCTTTGAGCAGACTATATTCCGGTACCATCTTTATGTGTATTTTGAAGGTTACAATATACTTGACTTAAGTCATGAGGTTTGTGCAGGTTCTGGTATTCTGTTTGTTAAGCTAAGATGCTAAAATCAAGTTCCATTATACCTAAAATCCCATACCTCTGACATGCTTGATATATTTCCCCAATGTGATGATACCCCAACCCCTTTCCTGAAGCCCACATAGTTACACTCTTAGCTTGATGATGATAACACTTTCATTTTGAAATAATATGACTCCCTACTAAATGTCTCCTGTATATGTTCTTGTGATCTAGCACTCATCTTGATTCTTCAATACTTCTTCTTACTTTCCATAACCATGAACATATCTATGTTGTCCTTAGAACTTTAGTAAGCTTAAATGAATACATCAGACCTAATTTATGAACTTTAAATGAGCCTTTTGTTGCTACTGTTTGAGTATAACATCATGCTTTGTTTGCCAAAAGATTAGTATGAAGTTGAAAGCTCTTAGAAAGAAGTGATCATATCATGGACTTTAGAGTAAAACAAAATTGTTAGCTTAAGATTTTGTTAATACTCTTTTAGAGGTTTTAATATAGGCTTTGAATCTGTGACCCTGTTAATACCTTTAGAAGCCATTATTATAGTTGTTAGCTTGTATCTCTGTTAATATATTTAGAAGTTCTAACTGAAGTTTGTTAATATGTAATCCTATTAATACTCTTAGGAGTTCTGATTGAACTTATGAATCTGTAACTTTGTTAATACCTTTTAGAAGCTCTAACTGTAGTTACTAATCTACAATTCTGTTAATACTCTTTAGAAGTTATAATTGTAATTGTTAATGGTATTTCCGTCAACACCTTTTAAAGAATTCAATTGAAGTGGTTAACATACATCTCTGTTAATATCCTTTAGACGTTTCAATTGGAACTGTTAACTTGTATACGTGTTAGAAGTTAAGACTTAGGCTATTAAGGTAATGTGTCTATGCCCATGAACTTGATAGGTTTAAACCATGCACTTACTCTATTCTTAAGATATAGGGTCTAAGTGTTTGGATTCGTAACAACAACCTGTAATGCCTTTGTCTCTATATGCATTTGAAGCTGATTTCATCCGAGCATTCCTAACATATCATTCACATTGGATCATGTGCTTTTATTAGATTGTGGTTACATTAGGAAGATTGGTAGTTTTATGATCCTATAGTACTTTGTATTAACTGTTATGGAAAGTGTATATATACTTCTGTGGTATGGTATCATTGTGATATTGGGATTTACATTGAAATGCCTCATTGGTACTTAAACCTGTAGAAAATAATGAGTGTGAGTAGTTAGGAATATTTGGGAGTAGAGTTTAGTTCTTGGTTGACCTACTCTCCCTGACACAAGAACTGCCCCGAGCCTTGGGACCCTTGGGAACTTTGAAGTGTCAGGGGTCTAAGAGAGCTTTGGCCATTAACTAAACTCTACCCTTAGCCTCTAATCTATTGACATATTCCCTTTAGGTTTAGTGTTTTATGACAACGAAAAGTTTTCAATGTGAATCACTTTGCCATATGTGACCCCCACATTAGTGTAATTCCCATGATTTAGATTACCATTGATTGTTATAATTTGATTAGGCCTTTACTAGTTTGTTTTGTGTATAATTATATGCGTAAAGTAGCATATCTAATGACTTTCTTTCTTTTTTGAACTTGTATTAATTGGACCTGCCGAGTTCCCAAAGAACTTAGGCCCAAGTCCTATACCTGTGCATTTGGGAGGCCTGAAGTCTGCTGCTGTCCATTGCTGCTATTTGCTAGGCCTACCTCTTTTAGGCCCAAAACAAGAGTCCATCCTTTCCCTTTATTGCTTTATTGCATTTTTCTATCCTTATGTCTCACATGTATACAACATTTATCATATTAGATAGAATGCTTTACTTCACCTCTTTGAATCATGTAGAAAATCTAGGCAAGCCCTAAAAGACATAGGATTAAAAGAAGTATCAGACTTAGTAATAGATAGTCTTAATTCGTTCATTACACATTGTTTATACTAATCTCTAGTAACTACTTTATGAAGTCTTTTGGGAATAAAACAGCTTTGGCAAAAGGAGATAATCCTCTCTTTTCAAAAACTGAAAGTGGAATCTAAAATTGGTCTCATAAACTGTGCTTTTCTTCAAAATTAAACAAATGCAGCCGCCCAGTATATCTTAAACCTATTTCTTTACAATATTTTTTTTACCTCAATAGAGTTACACAAAGAGCCATAATCATTTAAGTACAAAGTGTTTACAAATTAACCCCATCACATATGTTTCATACAATATCTTAAATTCTTTCAATCATATGTATATACAAACATTATATTCAAAGCTTTTCTAAACCTATTGTAACGACCCAATTGGTCGTTTTCTAAAATTACGTCATGTTACCCCTTTTTATGTCTCACACATGTGGGTTTATGATTTTATGATTTGAGGGGTTGGTTAGTTCCATTCCAGGAAGCTTTCGGGATGATTTGGACCCTTGGTTCTTGACTTAGAAGGTTAAATTAGAAGTGTTGACAAAACTTTGACTTTTTTTGAAAACAACCCCGGAACTGTGTTTTGATGGCTTCGATAGCTTCGTATCTTGATTTCGTAAGTCCGTAGGTTGTTTTTGTGTTGATTTTCCGAAATTGGGAAATTTGAAGTTGAAATGTTTGACCGTAAGTTGACTTTTAACTATCTAGATCAGAATTTAATTTTGGAACTTGGAATAGGTCCGTTATGGTATTTATAACTTGCTTGCAAAATATGGTATTGTTTGGAGTTGATTTGATAGGATTCGAATGTTTAGTTGTAAATTTAGAAATTCTTGAACTTTACTTTGAAATTCATGCGTTTTAGAGTTCTTTGTTTTTTGAGCAACTATAGTACTAGGTTATGCACCTAGTAGTTATTATATACAATAAAGCCCAAATTGGGTCGGAAATTACAAAATGTCCAAATAAAGGAAGAATAAGAAAGGAAATAGTTAAAGCTAATTATTACATAATTAGCAATAACAGTTTGTAGGATAACTATTACATAAAGCGGTAACAAACTCGATCACATGATAGTGATGCTTGTGAATTCAGACATCCATTGCAAAATGCTCAATATAGCACCTACAAAGCTCTCACCAGGCGTCAGTTTTTGCAATTCAAAGAAGAAGTATAGTATGAATCCACAACAATTACACCACATAACATAGGACATTATGATATTATTTTGGTTGAACTTTAGTTCCTGCATCCTTGTTGTGAAAGTTGACTCGAAGGCGATCCAAATTCCTGGTTGTTCATGGTGTAAGACAGACCGCCAAATAGTTGCATCAATATGAATCTTCATAAGCCTTAGCCTTTGATAACAAATGTATGTGTACTGCACATTAGTCACGACTGATTTGAGCAACTTTCCATAGCAGCAACCCTCTAAGAGGCCTTGACTTTACCAGGAATACACAGAAGAATATATTTGCACATTTATATATAAACTGCAAGAATGGACAATTGAACAACAACTTCCCACATGTTGTCATTCCAACCTCAAAATGAGCATTGTACAATGCTAATACCACTGAGAAATGATACAACACCACATAGTACATCAACTATCTAGAAGAATTATCCAAAGTGATTTGTAACCATCCAACATCCAACATTTTCGAGTGTAGTAGTTTTTGTAGTCACTCCTAGAATTCAGATGAAGAAAATGTCATTATCAAGCTTTAATAACATCTGTATGTTTAGTGCTAAGTGATCAGAACTGACTTAAATGATTTTCATCCAGGCGTACCGGCATGTGATGTCTAATATACTTTGTAGTAATTTGATAAATGTGAATTGTCGAGTTCCCAAAACGAGGCCATCTTTGAAAGGCAGCATGTAAACACTACAATTCATGATTCAATTACTCTATTTCTTGCAACCCTAACCCTTAGATTAGGTATTTGAGTCTTGCCTTGGTTGATTATTATCTTACCGGTAGTAGGGAATTCATTGAATGATTCAAATTCTAATGTACCTGCAAAAGAAAATACGAGGTTAGCTAGAAAATCTTCCAGTGCATTGCCTTCCCTTAAGACATGCTGAAAGATCATATTGAATTCCCCCTTCATTTCCGTAATCTTCTTCACTTCCTTGGTAATGCTCCAAGGAACCTCCCATTCATCTTCGATAATCTTCTTCATAGCCATTGAGTCAGTCTCAATGATAGGGGAATGCAACTGCATTTGAAAACAATATGACAGCCCTTCCATTATTGCCTTTGCCTCTGCCACCATATTTGTTGAAATCCCTATTTCCTCTGCCTTTGCATAAACCACATATGCAGCACCATCTCTAACAAGAAAAGCATATGAGCTAGGTCTTGGATTTCCTCTAGCAGCACCATCAATGTTACACTTGAACCATCTCTCATGAGGCAGCTGCCATGTAACTCTTTTAGTAATAATATAAGGTTTTTAGGCTTCAAAACATTTAATCATATCCGGGCAAAGAAGAGATATATTTTGTATCCAATGAACCCTTACTTTAGCTAGAAAGTGTAGTGTTTTGTTAATATCATGCACCACCCTATTAAAGGAGACAATCATTCATCCATGCTTTATAGTGTTCCTTCTCATCCAAAGTTCCCAATAAATAATGGCCGGAGTAACCTGGAAAAGTGGCATTAGCTTAGCACAACACTCAGCTTTCCACCAGGCTTTAATAACCTGACGAATTTGTATCAAGTTGATCACAATCCCAGCAGCATTTAAGAAGACCTTCCACACTCGTGAGGCAGTAGAACTTGTAAGGAAAATATGCTGCAGTGTTTCTTCTTGAGGAGTAATGCAACACAAATATTTTGAAATAGTTAGATATTCATTTCTCCTCCATAAGTCATATGTAGGAACCTTTCATCTCCATAATCTCCATAGGAAAAAAGATATTTTGAAGGGTAAACCTTTAGTCCATAGTAATTTGTGTTCTGTATTTGTTGGTTCTCTATGTGCAATACACTACCAACTGTAAATTTACCTGAAGCTATTGGCATCCATTTAGGTGTATCTCAGGAGTCATCAGTATTATCCAAGTAAATTTCTTGCCTTATGTGGTCAGATATGTCATTTGAGAATGTTTGATCCAGTAGCTGATCATCCCCTCCATTCTTTGTTATCAATTCTGCCACCTCTTGCACATCTTTATTGATGTTGAACTCTTGGTGGACAACATGATATATAGCTCTAATTCTAGTCCAATTTTCATGCCTAACATATGTTGAACCCCTATTTATTTGCCATAGAATTTCATGCTCAACCTCTTCTCTTGCTTTTAACATTTTTCTCCAAACATGGGATCCTTGTCTAAATTGCACCAATGTAGGAATTTCCTTCTTGCAGTATTTATTCTACATGAAGTTCGACCACAATGACTTAGAGGTTCTGAATTTCCACCATAATTTTGCAAATAGTGATTTAGATATATCAAATAGGGACCTGAAACCTAGTCCTCCTTCCTCCTTAGGGAGACACAACTTCAGCCACTTGGTCTAGTGTCTACTTCGTCCTTCTTCATTAGTACTCCAGAAGAATCTAGCAAACATCTTGTGTAGATGTTCCAGAATATTTTTTGGAGGATCTAGGACTGACAATATGTGGGTAGGTAAACTTTGAAGCACACTAGTTATAAGAGTAGCTTTGCCTCCAAAAGACAGTAGTATCCCTTTATAAGAGTGTACTTTTGCCTTGATCGTCTTAGTGAGATCATTATATTAATCCTTCCTTCTCCTTGTGTAAAAAATTGGACACCCTAGGTAGGCAAATGGGAAGTTTCCTTTTTGGAAGCCAGTTATTGAACCAACACAATCAGCTAAGTTCCTTGCCACCTTTGTATGCATATAGTAAAATCTTTTTGACTTGTTAATCAGCTGGCCAGAATTCTGTTCATAGTGTTTGAGCACTTCAACCACTTTCTGTAAAGAATAAGGGTCAACAGATGAGAAGATTATTATGTCATCTTCATGAGCTAGATGGTTTAATGAATCTGACTACTTTGGCATTCCAAATTCTATGAAATTCTTGTCTGAGAACAATTTATTTAGTGATCTTGATAGTACCTCTACAGACAGAATGAACAATGCTAGAGACAGAGTATCTCCTTATTTCACCCCTCTAATGGACTTGAAGAAGCCCGAAGCTTTTCCATTGATTAGTACCGAGTACTAATTATTGTCCATTAATATCTCTATCGTGTTGATAAAATGCTCAGCAAACCCCATTTTCCTCAACATATGCAGAAGATATTTTTAAGAAATCCTATCATAAGCCTTTGCCATATCAAGCTTAATTACCACATTGTCTAGTTTCCCTTTCAATTTTATATTAGAGATAATTTCTTGTGTGAGAAATATATATTCAAATATACTCCTTCCTTTCACAAAGCCTGATTGGTTGGGAGATATCAAAGATGGTAGTATCTTCTCCATTATGTCATGTAACACTCTCGAGAATACCTTGTTGATGAAATTACTTAGACTTATAGGTCTTAAGTCTGATAAAGTTTGTACTGGGGTTTTCTTAGGGAGGAGTACAAGGTTAGCATGTGTTATGGATTTTGGCAATGTTTCCCCTACATAGAATTCTTAGAGTAGCCTGACTATGTCTTCTCCTATGATTTCCCAGCAGTGTTGGTAGAAAAAATCCAGTGAACCCACCAGGTCCACTTGCACTATCACCAGACAATGCAAATACTTCATTCTTGACTTCTTCCATGGATGTAAATTTGCACAATTCCAAGTTCTATTCAATAGTGACGAGACTAGGTATACTATTAAGTAATTCAAAGCTTGTAGTATCCCCTTCTTGTGTGAATTGTTTGTGATAAACTCCACTATAGCGTTAGCTATAATATCTTGGCTTTCAAGCCAATTACTATATGTATTTTGGATCCTTTTGATCTTCAGTTTCTGCCTCCTCCTATTTACATGATTGTGAAAGAATCTTGTGTTTCTATCACCTTCAGCAAACCAGTTTATTCCTGCCTTTTGTTTCCAGTACTGTTCTTCAATGCTAAGGTACTTTTTCAGTTCAGCCTGTGCTTGTTGAAGCCCAATCCTATATTCAACTATAGGTTCCTCTTCATATATCATCTTCTTAACACTGACAATATCCTCCCTAATAGCTAGATGTTTGAATATATCTCCAAAAGTAAGTTTGCTCTATTGTGATAGGGTTGTTTTCACTCTCTTCAGGTTTTGTTTGAACATCAAGAAAGGATCACCAATAAAATCTGCCACCCAGTCCTGCCATCTAGGCAAGAAGATCTTCATATACAACTTCCAACCATTGCCCATCCCCATTGACATCTTGTCATCATCAAATCCAAGCTAAACATGGTGAGGCCTATCTTGAGTTAAATTTACCTGCATCTTTAACTTTGCTACACTCCCCCTAGTTTTCTACATGGAGGCAAGGTCAAGGTGTAATATCTTACCAATAGGTGATAACAAAACTAATAGGATCTCCCTATAGTAGAAATGCCATGGAAGTTCATGGATAACTATCCAAATAGGGATAATAGGATTATCCTCATTAGGATTAAAGTTTGTAGTCCAAGCTTGAAAGTCAATTCTTTGACCTTGAATGTACATATATTTTTTTGTCCAGACAGTGGTGTGATCATACTCATTGCCTAGGTCAATATACACTTTCCTTGCATTGAAATGGGCTATTTTAGCTCCTCCTCTGAGTTCACATTGAGCTATGAAGCTTCTCCTTATCTGTTCCATTCTAGGCATAATATTGAGAAATTTTCCTATAATAGTGTATTGGCATCTGTTGGCTAGAGTGAGCATGTAGTCATGTCTGGTGAATATAACAGCTGGTTGGCCCTGTTTGGTAGTTATTTTGGGAGGTGTAAACTCTATTGGTTCTGTCTCTGTATCCTGCCTTGCTCTTAGCTTGGTTGCGTGGGATTGTGTGATAGTAGAAGGTGGTGGAACAGGTTAAGTAGTTTGTTTTTTATGTTGGACATTGGTATCTATAGGGGAATTTGTGAGGTTAATTTCTTGAGGGTTGGGTGGAGCATCTTTATGATTATCTGATTATGGAGACTTTAGCTAGGAGTGGCAGTTGGTTTAAGTGTCTGTGTGTGTTTTGGTTGGTCAAAATTGGTTGAGATCTTTGGGTATGCGTATGCAGGTGGTGTTGATGTGTTAAGTGTTTTTAATT
The DNA here is from genome assembly GCF_000715075.1 of Nicotiana tabacum. NCBI lineage: Eukaryota > Viridiplantae > Streptophyta > Magnoliopsida > Solanales > Solanaceae > Nicotiana > Nicotiana tabacum. The sequence goes on from NC_134083.1 coordinate 111,497,080, forward strand.
GAGCAGGTTGAGAGGTTTGATCTGTGTGGCTAGTCATCTGTGTTTCATGAGTGGCAATATTAATGTCTTGGGTGTTTTTATGCTGAAGCTGATTAGTGTGGGATGAGATTACATTTACCTCATCAACAGAAGCATTTTCCATGTGTGGTTGTGCAAGTGGAACATTTGCAGCAGTGAGGTCGACTAGTTGTATGCACTGTGAAGAGTGCAACTGGTAGTAGCATTTTGTCGAACAGTTGGTAGTAGCATTTCGTCGAACAGTTGGTGCACTAAAATCTGCTGAAGTTGTTTCCTTTAATGTTGTGACGCTTGCCTCAGTGAAATTGGTAATTAGAGTGTTTTTTGAAATCTTCTCAGCAACAGGAATCGATTGGCATTAGTTGTGTAAAAATTCAACCATTGTAACACCATCACCGATTACCTGGAACTCGGCGGAGTGTTGTAGAGAATCAGAATTGCTGATTTCTGCGTTTGAATCAGTTGCTTTTTGGTGAATAAGTAGCTCTTCAACTGGGCTACAATCTCCATGGTTTTGAATCGCATTATTTAACTCAGAATTGATCTGGAAATTCTCATTCAATCCCAGGCGATTAATTGCTATAGTAGCCGTGTCACGTATTTGGAGAATTGTAGCAGTTGGGAAGGAATTTTGTGGAATTATTTGTTGGGTATTGTTAGCATTATAAAGGCATTTCTTTTGGTTTTGGTCCGGTGGCTTTCCGCCCCCAGTCAACGGAGAAGTCGCCATTTGTTTTTTTGCACTGCTATTGGTCACTTAGCAGTAGGGTTTAGGGTTTGTGAGGTTATTATTTTGTGTGGATGCTTGGTTTGGAGTCCCGAGGGCTCAGATGAGTTCTGGAAATGTATCATAATGGTTTTGAACTTAAAATGAGTTGCGGGTGTGCTGGTGCTTCGCAATTGCGAGCACCAATTTTGCAATTGCGAAAGTGACAGTAGGGGATCAGATGTCGCAATTGCGAAGGCAGCATGATTTTAGCTTGGTTCGCATTTGCGAACAAACGTTCGCTTTTATGATGATGGACAATTCACAATTTCAAAGCCTTTTCTCGCAATTGCGAGGTTGCATGAAGTTGTCAGGGTTCGAAAATGCGAGCCCTGGTCCGCAATTGCGATGGTCAGCAAATGCAAACCTTGTGTTGTATATACGACATCTGCAGCTTGTTAAAGGGATGTGAGACGCGATTTTTGAAAACATTATCTCATTTTTGAACCCAGACTCGGTAGGAGGCGATATGGAGAAGGGATTTTAACTTACAAACTTGGGTAAGTAATTCTAATCTATTTACAATCATATTCCATCATTATATCTTAGATTTATACATCAAAATCACGTGAATCAAAGTGTATTTGTGAAATTGTCATGTTTTTGAAAATAAGAATTTGAGTTTTAAGAGTCGATTTGGACTTGGATTTTCAAACTAATCATATATATGAACTCGTGAGGTCATGAGTAGTTGAAACTTGCCATTGGACCCGAGTTTTGACCGAACGGGCACCGGGTTGACTTTTGTTAACTTTTTCGGAAAAGTGTAAATGTCACGCCCAATTTCTCCTATAGGTCGTGATCACGCCCAACATCGCCGCTAGGCAAGCCAACGGTGAACTGACTATATAATTGTTCTTTTTAATAAATTTCCAAGTAGTTGAATTTAATTTATTAAGAAAATAAGGAGTAGAAAATTTAATAAAGTAAAGCGAAAACTAATGAGAGAGCAATTGCAGTGAAATAAATGCTCCAAAACCATAAAGTCTACTAGCATGTGTTTCAAGACCTGGTTTCACAAGTGTATGTGCAACTAGTAGAATATACAAAATACTAAGCTACTGTCTCAGGTATAGTAGATAGAAAGTATATGCAAAAGAGAGACTCGGGGTGCTGCAGAACGGACTTAGAAAGCAGCTCACCACTAGGCCTTGGGGTAACAGGGGTGCGCGCCGGAATGACTGCCAGATGCACATGCCTCAGATCCTTCATGATTAGTGTAGAAGTGTTGCGTGAGTACATAAAAAATATGTACATAGTAAGTATCCAGTCTAACCTCGAAGAAGTAGTAATGAGAGGTCGACATCGACACTTACTATGGGCCAACAATAAATTATAGAAATGCTAAATAGGCATGGAATATGTGAATAATAATAATAACTCAATAATAAGCAGTGATTAAATGATTCTCTGACAAATAGTAAATTCCAAAAGTCTTCAACTAACAAATACTAATTCATGATAAATTTCGGGCCAATAAATAAATTATAACCTCCCAATTATTTCATGATTTAGATCCTAAAACTACCCGGACTTAAGAATGATTAGTAGCTACGCACGGATTCTTATCATCTCGTGCGTACGTAGCCCCACAATTAGATATACGCTCAGAAGTTCATTTAGCTATTAGAGTAATTACCCAACCCAAATTGGAAGATTCCTAAAATTCACCCTAGGGCCCATGTGCCCGGATTCAAAAAATATTTGAAGATAAATATTACCCATAACCTCACTAACTCAAATATGTAATTTTCACCCAATTCCTCAATCAATTTTGTGGTTAAATACTATTTTTATCAAAACCTAGGTTTTTCAACTAAACCAACAATTTCGACACTTTATATGCTAAGAATCTACCCAAAATACGTATATTAAATTCATCTCATATAGAAATTACATACCTCAAAGTGCTGAGATGAGAGAAATGAGCCAAAATAGCCTAAGTCCCGAAATTAAAAGAACCTCACAGCCCCAGCGATTTTGCTTCTGCGGATTCTGAGGCGCATCTGCGGAAAATCCATCGCAGGTGCGGTCCTAGCCCAGGCCACCTTCCTTCACTTTTGCGAACGGGCTCCCGCTTCGGCGGAAGCAGCGTCGCACCTGCGATCCAGGCCTAGCCAGTCTCTTATCGCACCAGCGGCCCTTTCATCGCAGAAGCGAGGCCGCTTCTACGAAACTTCCTCCGCTTCTGCGGGCCACAGACCACCGGTCCCAGGCCACTTCTGCGATCAAAAGCTCGCACTTGCGGCCAAAATCTCGCAGGTGTGGACACACCAGAACTGGTGCACCAGCAGTTCTTCCATGTCCAAACTTGGTTCGCGCATCGTCCGAATGGCACCCGAGGACCCTAGGGCCTCGCCCAACCATACCATCAAGTTCGTAAACAAAACACGGACTCGCTCGAACCCTCGGAAAGTGTAAAACAACATCAAAATGAATAATCACACCCCTAACCAAATCGAATCATCTTATGAACTCCAAGTTCTTCCGACTTGCTGCGAATGCACCGAATCACACTTAAACTAATCAGAATGATACTAAATTTTGCGTGCAAGTCTTAAATCACCGTACGAACTATTCTCGAGCTCAAAATCCCAAACAAACCTCGATAACACCAAAACCTACTCCAAACAAAATTAAAAGAACTTGAAAAACCTTCAATGTGCCAACTTTCAATATTAAACGCCAAAACGCTCGCGGGTCATCCAAATCCCGATCCGAATATACGCCCAAGTCAAACATATGCCTTTTAAGCCAATACTAAGGAACTAAGTGTTCCGATTTCAACCAGACACTTCCAAGCCCGAACGAACCATCCCCACAAGTCATAAAACATTAAAAGCATATACAGGAATCTTAATTAGGGGAACGGGGATCTAGAAAGCAAAACAATCGGTCGGTTCGTTACATTACCCATATCTTAAACAAATGTTTGTCCTCGAACGAGTCTAGAATCGTACCTAGAGTGTCGAATAAGTGTGGATATCTGCTCCGCTTGTCCTCCTCGATGTTGACTCGTCGACTGGTTGACCCGTCCACCGAACCTTTACCGCAAAAATACTCTTGGACCTCAACTGGCAAAACTGCCCGTCAACAATGGCAACTAGCTCCTCCTCATAACCCAGGCTCCCATCTAGCTGAACCCTGTTGTAGTCTAACATATGCGACCTGTCGGCATGATACATCTGGAGCATAGACACGTGGAAAACCGGATGAAATATGGATAGACCTGGAGGTAAAGCAAGCTCATAAGAAACCTCCCCAACTCGTCTCAATACCTCAAATGGACCTATAAAACTTGGGCTCAACTTGCCCTTCTTCCCGAACCTCATAATTCCCTTCATCGGCAAGACTTTAAAGAGGACCTTCTCGCCCACCATAAATGATAAATCACACGCCTTCTGATCCGCGCAACTCTTCTGTCTGGACTCTACTGTGCCAAGTCACTCCTGAATCAACTTTACCTTTTCCAAGGCATTCTTCACCAAATCAGTACCATATAACTTAGCGTCGCCGGGCTCAAACCATCCGATGGGCAAACGACATCGCCGACCATATAAAGCCTCAAATGGAGCCATCTCAATGCTGGACTAATAACTATTGTTGTAAGCAAACTCGGCCAAAGGCAAGAATCATTCCCACTGCCCTCCAAAGTCAATCACACATGCACTGAGTATATGCTCCAAGATCTGAACCGTCTGCTCCAACTGCCCATCGGTCTGCGGATGAAAGGATGTGCTAAGCTCTACTCGGGTCCCTAATTCGCTTTATACTGCCTCCAGAAATGCAAAGTAAACTGAGGGCCTCTAACTGATATAATGGAAACAGACACACCATGCAACCGAACAATCTCATGAATGTAAATCTGGGCCAATCTCTCTGAAGAATATGTGGTCACAACCAGAATGAAGTGCGACGACTTGGTCAACCTGTCGACAATGACCCAAACTACAGCAAACATCCTCAAGGTCCGCGGCAACCCAACTACGAAGTCCATTGTAATGCGCTCCAATTTCCACTTAGGTATAACCATCTGCTGGAGTAGGCCACCTGGCCTCTAATGCTCATACTTAACCTGTTGGAAATTTAGGCACCTCGCTACATACTCAACTATGTTCTTCTTCATCCGCCGCCACCAATAATGCTACCTCAAGTCGCGATACATCTTTGTAGCCCCAGGATGAATAGAATACTGAGAATTGTGTGCCTCTTCTAGAATCTTCTCCCTCATTCTATCAACATTTGGAACACATAGTCGACCCTGGAGTCGTAGAAAACCATCCTCACCGATAGTAACCTCCTTGGCACCACCCTATAGTACCATCTCTCTGAAAAATAATAAGTGTGCATCGTCGTACTGACGAGCCCTGATCTGCTCAAATAGTGAAGATAGGGCGACGATGCATGCAAGAACTCGGTTGAGCTCTGCAATATGCAACCTCACAAGTCTGTTAGCCAAGGACTGAATGTCCAAAGCCAATGACCTCTCCTCTGCTGAAATGAATACCAAACTACCCATACTCACCACCTTTCTACTTAAGGCATCCGAAACCACATTCACCTTGCCTGGATGATAAAGGATGGTAATATCATACTCTTTTAGTAACTCCAGCCACCTGCGCTGCCTCAAACTAAGATCCCTCTACTTGAACAAATGTTGCAAGCTGCGATGATCGGTGTAAACCTCACAGGACACCCCAAAAAGGTAATGCCTCCAGATCTTAAGAGCATGAACTATCGCGGCCAACTCCAAATCGTGTATGGGGTAATTCTTCTCGTGGGGCTTCAGCTGGCGTGAAGCATATGCAATAACTCGCCCCTCCTGTATCAATACACACCCCAAGCCAATGCATGAAGCATCGCAATACACAGTATACATCCCTGAACCGGAAGGCAACACTAACACTAGTGCTGAAGTCAATGCGGTCTTGAGCTTTTGAAAGCTCACCTCGCAATCATCACACCATCGGAATGGAGCACCCTTATGCTACAATAGATGAGAAGCTCTCCACAAAATGGTGATCTCGGTCGCTGTGGTAGGACGAGGCCAACGATGAACTGCCTCGATCTCCTTGGGATCTAGCTTAATATCCTCGCTTGATAGAATATGCCCCAAGAATGCTACAGAATCTAACCAACACTCACACTTGGAGAACTTAGCATATAACTTCTTTTCCCGCAAGGTTTGAAGCACCACTCTCAAATGTTGCTCGTGCTCCTCCATGCTACGCGAGTGGATCAAAATGTCATCAATGAAGACAATGACAAATGAATCAATATATGGCCTGAACACCCGGTTCATCAAATCCATAAATGTTGTCGGGGCGTTAGTCAAACCGAAGGACATCACTAGAAACTCATAGTGGCCATATCTAGTCTGGAAAGCCGTCTTTGGAACATCCGAATCACATATCTTCAACTGATGATACCCCGATCTCAAGTCAATCTTAGAGAACACCTTGACACCCTACAGCTGGTCAAACAAATCATCAATACGCGGTAACGGGTGCTTGTTCTTAATGGCAACTTTGTTCAACTAGCATTAATCAATGCACATCCGCGTAGTCCCATCCATCTTCTTCATGAATAATAATGGTGCACCACAAGGCGACACACTCAGTCTGACGAACCCCTTTGCTAGCAACTCCTCAAGTTGTTCTTTCAACTCCTTCAACTCTTTCGGAGCCACGTGGAATGGTGGCATAGAGATAAGCTGGGTACCTGGAGCCAAATCAATACATAAATCAATATCATGATTTGGTGGCATGCCTGGAAGATCAGAATGAAACACATCAGAGAACACCCGGACCACGGGCACTGAATCAATCGCTAGAGTCTCTGTAGTATTATCCCGAACATAAGCTAGATAAGCCAAACAACCCTTCTTGACCATGTGTCGAGACTTCAAAGAAGAGATAACTGGACCAGATGCACTGACTGATGAACCCTTCAACTCCAATCTAGGCAACTCTAGCATCGCCAAGGTAATAGTCTTGGCATTGCAATCAAGGATGTGTGATATAGAGACAACCAGTCCATGCCCAGGGTGATCTCAAAGTTGGTCATATCGAGCAACAAAAGATCCACTCTAGTCTCATAACCACATAAAGTCATGATACATGACCGATATATCCGATCCACAACAATAGAATCGCCCACTGGTGTGGACACATAAAAAGGAGTACCCAAAGACTCGCGAGGAACACCCAGAAGATGAGAAAATAGAGATGAAACATATCAATATGTAGACCATGGATTAAATAATATGGAAGCATCCCAACCGCATACAGAAATAAAACTTGTGATCACGGAATCTGAGGCTACTGCATTTGGTCTGACTGGAAAGGCATAGAACCTGGTTGGAGCGCCACCTGACTAGCCTTCATCTCTAGGATGGCCCCTACCCACTTGCCCTTCGCTTATGGGTGGCCGGATGGCTGGTGTGGCAGCTGGTGCTGAAATCATAGGCTGATGATTCTATTGTACTGCATTGCCCTGAAGCCTGTGGCAGAACCTCCTCACACGACCAAGATACCCAAACTGGAAACAATCTCTCAGTACGGTGGACTCCCGACCTGAAGCCTGACCTTGATGACCTAAACGCCCACTGGAGGGATACTGAATAACTGGTGGACAGAAGGAGCTCTCATGAATGGCGTTGAAATAGGGCCGCACTGGAACATCCTGAGGAGGCAGCGGAGTTGGATATGTGGGCTTGCTAGACTGACCCTCACAAACTGACCTCTGCCCCCGGCCGGAGCACCACTGAACCCCCCAAAATATCGAAACTGCTTATCCCTCGTCACCTGCCCTCGGCTCCGCTGACGAACACCCTCGATCCTCCGAGCTATCTCCATAACTAGATCATACGAGGTCCCCATCTCAACCTCTCGGGCCATAGTTGCCTGGATACGAGAGTACAAACCTACAACGAACCTCCACCCTCTCTCTGGATTGGTAGGTTGTATCATAAGTGCATGGCAAGACAACTCAAAGAATCTTGCCTCATAGTTGGTCACCGACATTTGGCCCTGCTGGAGCTACTCGAAATAAATCGCAACTCTTCCCTATGAGAGGGTGGAATATACCTATCCAGGGAGAGGAGTGTGTACTTGTCCCAAGTCATGGGAGGAGAACCTGCTAGTCTGTCGAGAAGATAGGACTGCCACCATCTACGGGCCCTGCCCTCCAGCTGAAAGGTGGTAAAGTCCACCCCGCGGGACTCCAATATCCTTATGTTGTGCAGTCTGTCCCCACAACGATCAATAAAGTCCTGGGGGTCCTCATGTCGCTCACCTCCAAAGACAGGAGGGTGTAGCCTAGTCTATTTGTCCAATAGCTTATGCGGCTCATCGGTCACTGCTGGTCTGGGCTCAGGTATAGCTGCTGCAAATGGCTGAGCTCCGCCCACGGGTATTGCACCCGGGGTCTGATAAACGGCAGTGGCATGCCCTGGAGCCTGAGTGGTAGGGGTGTGTTCTCCCCCTCCCGCTGGAGATATGGATGGGTCTGCTGGAAATAAACCAGCCTAAGTCATAGAATCCATGAACCGCAGCATACGGCCAAATTGCGTTCAATGTGGCTAGTTGTGCAAAAGGCAAAGGGAAGGGGAAAGGCTATTTTATTAGCATAACAACGAATTTGTGCTGTTTAATTTAGTATCCCAAAAATCAGATAGCCCCATGCCCTATGACTCGGCTCTCCCACACTAGGTCTACACGATGTAGTTTTTGTCCAAAACTACGTCATTCCAGGTCAAATGGTCCACATCCGCCTTTAGCCAACTCCATACGGCACCGTTAAGACCTAAAAAAGTGTCGTTTCGTTTTTCTCTCCCTTTAAAACAAAACAATTGACTCTTATCCCTCACAACCAAACCCTAAATCTCATTACTCTCACCCACCGACCCCAAATGCTTTCACCTCTCTCATCCGCAGCCAGCACCATTGTTGGCCAATCCCACCTCCAATCACCATAAAAAGAATTTTCTCATCACCCTCTGTCCCAATCCATCAACATCCTTCTCTGATTCATCTCCATTCCCTTCAAAATTCTAAAGTTGTTTTAAAATCCTAACTTTGGATCAATTGATAGATATTCTTCTTGAGGAAGAGAATCCAGGATGAACGCTTTTTTCATTCTCTATGCGCTGACTGGATGCGTGCTCGTGTGATGTCACGACCCAAAATCCATTAAAGGCCGTGATGGCGTTGAACGCTGCTGCCAGGAAAACCAAAAATAAATACTTAATTTGGTTCTCATTTTTAATATTTATGAAATTATATTTCCTTTAATTAAATAGTAAACGATGGAGTTTGCAAAGTAAATAATAATATATTTTAAAATTCCAATACAATGCAACCCATAATCGCCTAAAACCCAGTGTCACAAGTGCATGAGCATCGACTAGGAATATAAAATAAAATACAACATCTGTTCGGAATACAAATTGGACAGGAAAATGTAAATACTTTGAAGGAGACTCTGCTGGCTGCGGACTCGTAAAGCGGAATGCTGCTCACCTAAATCCCTGTAATAACCGCATCTCTGTGCCCACAATGCCACAAGATGCATATACACCTACACAAAATTTGTAGTAAGTGTAGCATGAGTACGTAAATCAATGCATACCCACTAAGTATCCCGCCTAACCTCGAAGAAATAGTGACGAGAAGTCGACTTCGACACTTACTAAGGGCCAACAATATGATAATATGAAAATTCTAATTAAGCATGATATATATAACAATAAAACTCATAACATGAAATAACTAAACAATTCATCACCATATTTAAGAATCCAAATCACTTTTTTCATTTAAAACAAATAATATTTCAAATAATTAATTTATACCAATTATAAAAAAGGATTCCACAGAGGATGTTCGGCCCGATCGAACATAAATGTATAATGTACACTGTCGAGGATCGAACGACACGAACCATAGATGCATCTATTACCCTGCTCGTGGATCATACATGGGACGTGGTCAAATATAAATTATCAATAAATCATAATTCTTCCTTGATTCTTTTCAAAATAAAGACAATTCAACTTGAAGCTTTCAAATCCTTAAAATCCTCGACTTAGTTTCATTTGATAACCCCGCTCGCAGATCATACTTGCGACGCGGTCAAATATAAATTATCAATAAATCATAACTCTTTCTTGATTCTTTTTAAAATAAGGACAATTCAACTTGAAGCTTTTAAATCCTTAAAATCCCCGACTTAGTTTCATTTGATACAATTAACAAATATAATCAAATAATGGTGTCCACAAAACATGGTATAAACCTAAAACTACCCGAACATAAATATGGATAGTATCTACGTACGGACTCTCGTCACTTCATGCGTACGTAGCCCCCACAAATAACAACACATATTAATTAAGTTCACCTATGGGGTAAATTCCCTATTACAAGGTTAGAAAGGAGACTTACCTCGCTCCGAAGTTCCATAACCGGCTCCAAAGCCCTCTAACACCTCAAACAGATACCCGTCGCTCCAAACTAGTTAATTAAGATGCAACCCAATCAAAATGTACTCTAAATCTCATAATTAATCAATTTATAACAATTTCTAACTCCGCTCGAAAAGTCGATAAAATTACCCTTGGGCCCACGTGCCCGGATTCCAAAAAATATTTTGAAGATAAACCTGACCCATATCACCACAAACTTAAATATATAATTTATTCTAAGTTCCACGTCCAATTTTGTGGTCAAAATCCAAAAAAATCCATTACTAGGTTTCCCACCAAAAATCCCAAATTTTTACAAATTTTCAAGCTTAAATCCTTATACAAACCATGTATTTAACTTGCAATGGATGGGAATAACTTACATTGGCATAGACGATGAAAACCCCTCACTTGAAACTCTCCAAAATCGCCCAACCAAGTGAAAACAAATGGGAGAAAAATGGGCCAAATCCCGTTATAAAGGAAACCTCACTGCCGAGCTCGAATTCTTGCACCTGCGGTCACTTGACCGCTTCTGCGGTTCCGCAGGTGCAGCAATTATTCCGCTTCTTCGGAGATGCCCCCCAGCCGCTCCTTCCTCTTCTGCGTCGTTCCTTCCGCGGGTGCGGTATCGCTTCTGCGACGAGATAACCACATCTGCGGTTTCAACACTACTCAACCAAACTCGCACCTGCGCCCCACATGGCCGTTTCTGTGGCTCCGCACCTGCGGACAAAACCTCGCAGGTGCGGTTACACCAGCTACCAGCTGCCCCATCATTCCTTTAGTCCAAAAATTGATCCGTTAACCATCCGGAATACACCCAAGGCCCTCGGGACCTCAACTAAATATACCAAAACATCCCAAATCACACTGCAAACTTAGTCGAGGCCTCAAATCACGCCCAACAACATCGAAACTACGAATCACCCTCCAATTCAAACATAGTGAACTTTGAAACTTCAACTTCTACAATCGATTGCGAAACCTATCAAATCACGTCCGATTGACGTCAAATTTTGCACGCAAGTCATAATTGACATTACAGACCTACTCCACCTTTCGGAACCGGAATACAACCCAAATACCAAAAAGTCCACTTCCGGTCAAACTTCTCAAAAACCTTCAAATTTCTAGCTTTCGCCAAATGACCTACGGACCTCCGAATCCACTTTCGAATGCGCTCCCAATACCAGAATCACCATACAGAGCTATTCCCAGTCTTAGAATCCCCAACGGGCATCGATAACATAGAAATGAACTTCAACCTAAATTTATAAAATTCTTTCAAAATGCCAACCTTCACAATAGGCGCTGAAACGCTCCCGGGTCCAAAATCATCCTACGAACATGTTGGAACCTTCTAATCCCGATTCCGAGGTCGTCTACTCAAAAATCACACTTTAGTCAATTTCTCCAACTTAAGGCTCCCGGAATTGGAATGTTTCTTTCCAAATCAACTCCGAACTTTCCAAAATTAAATTCCGACCATGCGTATAAGTCATAATACCTGAAGTGAAGCTGCTCAGGGTCTCTAACCCGCTGAATGATGCGCTAGAGCTCAAAACGATCGGTCGGGTTGTTACATTCTCTCCCACTTAAACATACATTTGTTTGCGAACGTGCTAAGAACTGCTCTGGAGTTGTTTGAAATCGTTGTTAACACCTCGCGCACTTACCCGTGCTACCACAACCCAGTTGAGCACAATTTCTCGAGCAAATCTGAAAATCCTGCCTTTTAGCTAGTCCAATAAACCTTAGAACCAAATTCCAACATCTGAAATTCTCTACCAGGTCTGTTCCAACATACGAACACCGTATCTATCACTACATGATGGACCAACAAGTGATTGTACACCCTTACTAAATTCCTACCATGTACTGCATAAATTACATGACCATAATAACATCCCCCGATAACAACAACCAAAAACCCACAAATCAGATACTCACAACACACCTCATGACTCATATAAATCTTGTTCCAACTCTTGAATTATTTCCACGACAGAGAAGAAGCGTAGAACTCATAACCATATGCCAAATCACAATTTACGGAGTCTCTCCTCCCGGCAAGATCCACTATCTCATTTTGTACTTAATAGCAATATTTACTCTTTAATATGCTTCATATAACTCCGATCGCACTGATCCTAGGTCCAATAATCTCGTCTCACGCAGTAGAAGCTGCTCATGCAATAAGCCACCTCAGACACTGCCAAAAGTCTCATAGGATGCCACAATGTGCCAACAATCCACAAACTCGAATGTGGTACATAAGGAAAATGAACTCTGTAAAGAGTTACTCAACTTACATAGCTAATTAAACCACCGAAGGGATGTTATGAACCTTCCTCAGGAAATGAGAAGAAAAACAAGCAATGATAAATATGGGAATCTGTACTCAATAACACATTGTTGCGGCTTGCAACCCGATCCACACAAGATACCATTGCGGCGTACAACCCGATTCAACCATGATACCCATGGCGGTGGGCCACTCGATCCAATCAACATATATGTGGCGGCGTACCACTAGATCATAATAATCTAAAGAAGACACACATCAAGCTGTAACGCTCATACACACGAAATGCCCGAATATTAACCATAAGCATGCCAAGTGCATAATACAAATCTTGGGGAGACGGGTAGCGTCACGCGCTACAAAACTCAAGCACCACTAAGGTGCGATATATGACCTGTATCTCGAGAGCCATCCTGCTCACATAATACAACAAACCATACGGGATCTGAATACGAGTGCGAATAATCAAACCACCTCATAACCCACTTGGTATAGTATATATTACATGGGATAACTGACGACAGGAATAACATCCAAGGCCCGAAGACCCTTCCGAAAATAACGCCATGCTGAGATAAGCACATTTGGCCTGACATAGAGCCCACATTCACATTTAGATCCATCCACGGACCTCAAACCGATTTTGATCATGCCATGCCTGGCTAAATAGCCTCATTCAAAACATCATGAACCCAAATCTGCACTCATCCTGAGATCGGACTCTGTGCTATGACACAGTGGTGTATCGTTTATAAAGATCTCCTAACTTATATTACCGAATCCTATTTGAAATTTACCTTTCACTTGACTTGACAACTTGATATTGTTGAGTCTCTTATTGATTTCATGTTTTATTCTCCATTTACTGTTGCTCGTTCTATTGAGAAGGTGTTAAGTTTTACATACTAGCACTATTCCATATGTACTAACATCCCTTTTGCAGGGGGAGCTGCATTTTTAATGGATGCAGGTGGTTCCATAGTAGGTAGCATTGGCTAGTGATAGCAACATACCCTCTCCTCTGCTGATTTGGTGAGCCCCACTTCATCTCAGGGTCCTATGTCTTTTTATCCCTTGTACATAGCGTTTTAAGGTATAGTCTGGGCCTTGTTGCCGGCACTGTCATAGCACTCTTTTTTTCTGTTAGAGGCTCCGTACACATAGTGTGGGTTGTGTCTATATTTGGGAAGGTTAAACTAAAAATGTTGTAATCGTATCACCTGTTCCACTTTAGCTATGATTATAGCTAAGACTGTGGCTTTTGGTCGTATGTACGAGGAACTGGGGGATAAGGGTGGGGACAAGAAGTTATTCCGGCTGGCCAAGGCGAGGGAGAGAAAGGCTCGGGATTTGGACCAAGTGAGATGCATCAGAGACGAGGACGGTAGAGTATTGATAGGACATGCCTAGATTAAGAGAAGATGTCAAACTTAGTTTCATGAACTTTTGAATGAAGAAGGGGATCAAGATATTGTGCTAGGTGAATTGGAGCATTCCAAGAGTCACCGTGACTCTGGGTACTATAGGCGTATCAAGGTTGAGGAGGTCGTAAGTGCTATGCATAAGATGAGTAGGGGCAGAGCGAACGGGCCAGACGTGATTCCGATTGAGTTTTGGAGGTGTGTTGGAAGAGCAGGCTTAGAGTGGCTGACTGGGCTGTTTAATGTTATTTTTAGGACGAAAAAGATGCCAGATAAGTGGAGGTGGAGTACAGTGGTTCTGTTGTATAAGAACAAAGGTGATATCCAGAGTTGTAACAACAATAGGGGTATCAAATTTCTGAGTCATACCATGAAAGTTTGGGAGAGGGTGGTTGATGTGAGGGTGAGGAGGATGGTGTTGATATCCAACAACCAGTTTGGGTTCATGCCGGGTCATTCGACTACGAAAGCTATCCACCTTATTAGGAGGTTGGTGGAATAGTACAAGGAGAGAAAGAAGGATCTGCACATGGTGTTTATTGATCTGGAGAAAGCGCATGACAAGGTTCATAGAGAGGTTCTCTAGAGATACTTGGAGGCAAAAGGTGTGCCAGATGCCTACATTAGGGAAATTAAGGACATGTATGATAGAGCTAAGACTCGGGTTAGGACAGTAGGAGGTGACTCAGAGCATTTCTCGGTTGTTATGGGGTTACACCAAGGTTCTACGCTCAGCCCATTCTTATTTCCCATGGTGATAGACACACTAACACACCATATCCAAGGAGAGGTTCCATGGTGTATGTTATTTGCTGACGACAATATTCTGATTGATGAGATACGAGCCGGTGTTAACGAGAGAATAGAAGTTTGGAGATAGGCCCTCGAGTCTAAGGGTTTCAAGCTGAGCAATACTAAGACAGAATACATGGAGTGTAAGTTCAGTGCCAAGTCGAGGGAAGCGGGTGTGGATGTGAGACTTGAATCACAGGTCATCCTATGTAGAGGCAGTTTCAAGTACCTTGGGTCGGTTATCCAGGAAGTGGGGAGATCGACGAGGATGTCACACACTGTATTAGGGTGGGGTGGATGAAGTAGAGGTTAGCATCTGGAGTCATGTGTGACAAGAGAGTGTCAGTGATACTCAAAGGTAAGTTTTATTAAGCGGTGGTTAGACCGGCCATGATGTATGGAGCTGAGCGTTAGCCTATTAAGAACTCACACATCAAGAAGATGAAAGTAGCAGAAATGAGGATGTTGAGGTAGATGTGCAGGCACACTAGGATGGATAAGATTAGGAATGATGAAATTCGGGAGAAGGTGGGCGTGGCTCCCATTGATGACATGATGCGGGAAGTGAGGCTTAGATGGTTCGGGCACATATAGAGGAGAATCCCAGATGTTTCGGTAAGAAGGTGTGAGCGGCTGGCTTTGGAAGGCACGGGAAGAGGTAGAGGGCAGCCTAAGAAGTGTTGGGGAGAGGTGATCAGGCATGATATGACAAGGCTTCAGATTTCCGAGGACATGGCCCTTGATAGGAGGCTGTGGAGGACAAGTACTAGGGTTGTAGGTTAGGAGGTAGTTGAGTTTATTTATGCTTTGTACCCATGTGAGGCTAGTTTGATAGGATTTTTGTCTTAGACTGCTAGTGGTTAATGTTGTGTCTCATTACTCTTTCGTTTTCATAGTTCCTGGTCTTTTTACTGGCTATCACTTTTGCGTTTCATCTATTTTTTGGTCTTTTTGATGCTGGTATTATTCATATGGTCTCTGTTGGTAGTATTGATATTGTTTCTTTTATTTTCGTCTTCTTGTACCGAGGGCCTTTTGGAAATAGCCTCTCTACTCCCTCGGGGTAGGGGTAAGGTCTGCATACACACTACCCTCCCCAAACCCCACTAGTAGGATTTTACTAGGTCGTTGTTGTAGTTGTTGTTAGTGCTCCTATTATGATGACACCTGATTGGATCCAACCCTTTGAAGTAATGTGTGATGCTAGTGATGTAGCTGTGGGAGAAGTTTTGGGACAGAGAAAATACAAAATGTTTAGGCTTATCTACTATACAAATCAAACTCTGAATGATGCCTAGGTGAATTATGCTACTACTGAGAATGAGTTCTTTGCTTTAGTCTTTGATATCGACAATTTTAGATCATATCTAGTGGAAAGTAAGGTTATTGTACACATTGATCACTTAGCTTTGAAATATTTTCTAAGTAAGTTGGAGTCCAAACCTCATCTGATGCGGTGGGTATTGTTGCTACAAGATTTGATCTCAAAATTAAGGATAGGAAGGGCACTGAAAATCAAGTTGCGGATCATCTATCTCTATTTGAGAAACCACTTGTAGAGACTATGGAAATACGGGAAGAGTTCCCTGATGAGCATATTTTCTCTATTGTTGCGGTCTCCAAACGATTGCAATGGTATGCTGATATAGACAAATAATTGGCTACTGGATGGTTGCCTCGTGACCTCTCGTGTGATCAAAGAAGAAAACTGCAAGGTGAGGTAAAAAATTATATTTGGAATTACCCTTTCTTGTTTAAATTATGTGCAGATGGTGTGATTCGAAAATAGGTACTAGAGGGAAAAATGACATGTATTTTGTCTCATTTCCATGATAGAGCAGATAGAGGGCATTATGGTGGACATTGTACTGCAACAAAGGTCTTGGAAGCCGGTTTCTATTGGCCATCTTTGTACAATGACGCACGGGCATATGTGACTGCATGTGATAAGTGTGAAAGGGAATGTAACATTAGCAAGAGGGATAAAATGCATCTGAACTCGATTTTGGTATGTGAGATCTTTGATGTGTGGGGTATTGAGTTTATGGGGATATTACCAACGTCCCGTTCATATGAGTACATCATAGTAGCCGTTGACTACGTCTCTAAATGATTGAAGTAATCCCAACTAGGACTAATGATGCTCGGGTTGTGTGTGAATTTTTATAGAAGAATATATTTAACCGCTTTGGGACACTTCGGTCATTATTAGTGACAATGGGATGCAATTTTAGAACTCTCACGACCTGAAACTTCGTCAATGGTCACGATGGCACCTAACCTACTTGCTAGGATAGCCAACACCCAACATCACTATTGGTATCTAATTATTAAGTCATTAACTTATATGTGATATAAATAATAATGCAGAATGAGTGTCGAATCAATATCATACAAAATCAATGATAGGGAATAAAACATGACTACAACTATCTAACCACGCCCAAAACCCGGTGTCACTATATCACGAGCATCAAATAAGAGTAAATAGCCTCAACTAAACAACAACATCCCCTGGGAAAGAAAATATATAGATAGATATAAATGAGTAGGGAAGGGGAGCTCCATGTGCCGCGGACCAGATCAAATATAGTAGCTAACCACGAACTCTCCAATAAAAATGCTCCTACTCAGCTCAATGGGTACCGCTAATACCAGTTTCAGAACCTCCATAAAATGTGCAAAAGTGTAATATGAGTACAAAATCACAGTACTTGGTAAGTATGAAATTGAGTTTCGAAGAAGTAGTAGCAAGGGGTCAACATCGACACTTACTAAACAACTCAATAAGTATATGAAACATGGTCAATACATGGAAAAAAACATTATATCATCACTCAAGTCCACCAGCAGAAACACAGTAAATATGGAATTTAGAAATGCTTTTTAGACAAGAGATAGAATACAATATGAAATATTATAATACGAGTCAATAAAAGTTTACGTATAATATAAGAACCACTGCTTAAGTCTAGGCTACCAATGTATGCTTACGATCCAATACCAAATCTCACTGCACAATTCAACATTTTTATATAATTAAGAGCCACTACATGCGTCTAAACTATCAATGCATGTTCATGATCCAATACTAAATCTCACTGCACAATTCATTCATCTGACACTGTGCCAAGTGTCCAAACTAGCACCAATATGGGTGCCTGCGCTCACAGGGCCCAAAGTAACATGTGTAATCACTTGACTCTAAGGCAAATGATCCATATCCAAGCGCCACTGCAACGTGCAACCCGATTCACTAAAAATAATATTGCAACATGCAACCTGATCTACTCATATTACCATTGCAATGTGCAACCCGATCCAATCACGATATCATTAACAATCAATATCCTCTCACAATTTCCATGGTGCCAAGATTCTCATCTTTACACAATATTCAACTCTCCAACACATGAATATATGTATGAAGTAATATAATTAAGAGGCACATCATGAATCAATAAGATAGGTATATGACTAAGACTTAATAAAGAAGCTTAATACGGAAACTTAATCATTTATGACCAATTCATCAAGTCTTAACCTTAGGCATGCTTCTAAGCCACAATTACGAGTCATCACATAGTCATATAATCAATGAAACATGGATAATAAGTTAACATATTCCAAACAAGGCATAATCACAAGTCAAACTCTACTGGATATGGTCATAACCTAGTGTAGGACTAGGTCCCATTGACCATAACCCCACTATTCCAAATATGTGATTAATTTCCAAAATCGAGTCCAAATCGGGTTCAAAATCTCAAAATACACTCTCTTAAGTTGTAAGCAAAAACCTCAAGCATTCACTCTTAAATTCTATGTTTTAGATGTGGAAATCCATGGGAAAAAAATATATATAATCAAATCCAACTATAAATTACTTACCCTCAAGATTGTATTAAAATGTTTCTTCAAAATCTCATCCTCTCGTTCTCTAAAATTCAAAAATGGTGAAAATGAGCTATATCCTAAAATCTGGACATACAATACCCCTGCCAGTAATTTACTCTACACAATCACAACACGTAATCCTGCGATTGCAAAGCACTATTAGAACTCCCCATACTCGATCGGATTATGCCGACGCGATCACGAAGCACAATCCACCTCCCCATCCAAACCTTTTACGCGATCGCAAACTCACCCACACGATCATGATTCAACACCTGCCAATGTTACACGATCGCAGACCAATCCACATGATCCCGAAGAATAACTCAACCATCTCAACTCCCCTTCCACGTGATAGCGGCACCGGCACCAGTCACGCTATCATGATTAAACTTGACATTAGTAAACTAGCAATCTCAACTTAACTCAAAATGATCTGAAACCACCCCGAAACTCACCCGAGCCCTATAAGACCCCACCTAATCGTCCTAACAAGTATGTATACTATCAAGCCCTGACCTCGGGGAGTGCGACCGGCGCTCAACCGAGATAACCCAGCTGAGCAAGCCTGCTAGATTTTCTTCTACCCAAACTCACCCATGAATAACGAGAAGATGTATTTTCATTAATTAAACAATAAAGAGATCATGTATACAACACTAATTCATTACTATTAGCTACCTCATTTATAGGTCCCCAAAATATTACATTACACATCCATAGTTTAGAAGTGGAACATATGATACAATTACAACATCTTTAGTTTGACCTTCCCAATACCAACGTACAACCCACACCATGTCTACGGAGCCTCTAACGGGTACAAAAGAGTACTAGGATAGTGCCGGCAAAAGGCCCCGACTATACCTCAATACACAGTACATGAGAAACAAACGATACATGACCCCGGTATGAAGTTGGGCTCACCAAGTCAGCTGGGAGGAGGACGTACTGCTATCACTGATCGATGTCGCTTGCTATGGAACCACCTGCATCCATTAAAAGATGCAGCACCCCTGGAAAAAGGAACATGAGTACATGTGGAGTAGTACTCATATGTAAGGCAGACATAACAACGTATGGAAATACGGTAACTCAAATACAAGGCAAACAAATTACGTCAAGAAACTACAAAATGGACCATAGCATCACATATCAACTCTTATTATACTTACATCATTTTGAACTTCTTTTAGGATCAAGCGTGCCCTATGAACTATGCGTGGGATACAAAATATAATGTAAAAGTACCAACATGTACAAACAAGGGCAATGGAAGTGGCACCTATTGTTCGTGTTGCCTATGCGTCTCACTAGACCATCCATAGGGTTCACATATTATATTATAAACCTATAATAGGGTTTCATTCATATTACCTACCTATGCGTTTCATAGACCGTCCATAGAGATTCATTCATATTATACACCTATGCGTTTCATAGACCGCCCATAGGGATTCATTCATATTATACACCTATGCGTTTCATAGACCGTCCATAGGATTCACATATTACACCATCATGCACACGACCATATTTACACTCAAGTGACATGATTAACATTACCGTTAAGGTTGTAAGTTCCCAAATCATTGGAATACTTCATGTTCATGCTCATCATGGAGAAACACATCTTATTACATTAACACATGCATGGAAAATCACTAATTAGTTTTCAATAGTGCATGGACCCAATTTCTTTTCTTAAGGTTCATCATCATTTAGCATAAGACGTCTCTTTTCCACCGCATTATATAACTCCTTGTCATCTTAAGGTCGCTAGATAAATTCATGATTCTCGGTGACTTAACATTGAAGTCATTTATATTCATTATTTCAGAAGCATACAACTATAGCTGAAACCATTGGAACATACAATGCCTCATGATTCTCATTTTGGCAAGCGGCCACAGTTCATGTTCATACTATCACTTACTTGTACTAGCCATGGATGATCATAGGACATTAATGACATTATTATATAATGGAGTCAAAACTCATCTCATAATCTTTCACACATTCTTTCATTTCATTGGCACTATTGGCCACAAATGTAATTCTCATTCTTGGCATGATGGCCATATTTCTACATCTCATACTCGCTTCTTTCACTTTCGAACATCATCACGGATCATCAACAACAAAGCATTTCTATTCAAGGCTTTAAGTCTACATGTGAGCAAATAAGAATGTTAAGCACATTGAGATTTCTTACACAATTTGGAATAATAGCTTTCATTTGGATCACGACTTGAAGTTATAACATTTAGATATGCAACCCATGCTTCGAGCACATTTTCAAATAGAACATAACATAACAAGAACATTTGGAAAACATATTGAACATATATCTTTTGGACACAAGGCTTATTTGGAATAATCAATTTATAATGAACAACTCGGGAATTACAAGGACATTGTGGGGCTCAATTCTAAGAGAGACGTTTAGCCAACATACCTCGCCTCGAGCCCTTTTAAATTACTACAATGTTTTAGAATTCTTAGCCACTTCAATCTATTTAGAGATATAGCAAAATTGAACACAAATTAGGAAGGAGTTCATAGTTCCATCTCATTTGAGCATTTTATCAAACACTAGGTATGCATTAAGGTTTCAAGGTTTACATACACACCGGACACTAGTCTGCAAACCTATTAGAGTGCCTTTTTGATACACACAAAGAAGGAAAATAAATTTATGATATATATATATATACACACACACACATACACACATTATTTAATATATTATACACTGCGATATACAAATAATATAATTACTAGTCTGCAAGCCTATAAGAGTGCCATATTACACAACTTGGTCGGGACAGGGCCCCACCCTACCTAAAATGACTGAAACATAGACTTCAATACCTATCGACTTCTGTACAGCTACTCTGAAGAAGTGGATTATCACAACTAGCTGTTGAAACATGCACCTTACTGGGGAGGGACATCACCGGGTCTATCTATACTTGTGGGCATGAACATAGTGCTAGAAGAAAATGGGCGTTAGTATGAAAGATGTATTGAATATGTAAGGAAGATAATGTATATAAACCAAAGGCATAACATAAGAGATATGAATACACAATTTCAACCTGGACACCAAAGACAAGCCACGTGGGGGCGTACACTACGGTAACTATAAGTCATAAGTCCAGGCAAATCCAGTTTGGGCTATGCAGTAAATATAATATAGTATTATTCAACCTCTATTTGGGACATATCATTTCATGCCTGTTTCAACCACTCTTTGGGGCATACCATATCATTTCATACCCGACCTTAGAGAGGACTCAGTAAAGTCTTATGTCTTCATCACATCATACCTGGCCTGAGGAGGTCTCGATTGTAGCCATCCTTAACAGGACGCAGTGTACCCGACCTTAAGAGGACTCGATCATACCTGACCTTAGAGATCTTGGTAGTACCCGATCCCAACAGAATTAGGCGTACCCGGTCTCAAGAGGACTCGGTAATATGACATGATACACTATTCCCGTACTCGGCCTCATAGAGGTCTCGGTGTACCCTACCACAAAGGGCTCAATAATGCCTCATATCATACCCAACTAGAAAGTGGTTGCATATTAGGTGTCGTACCTATCCGACTATAGCGTGACTCAGTAGAGTAAAGTAAATACATATATATATAAGTGCAATACAAGGTCAACTTCAAGAGATATCAAGATTAAACTTAGAATGAGTCACATCTTTCGACCTCAAAATACCATCTACAAATATATCAGACATGAAAGAAAGTGTCACCGGTAAAGAACGTACAAAAATATGAAAAACATCATCAAGAAAGGCTTAGAAGAGTTCAAGCTTACAACTTATGGATCATTTAGAAAGAAACGCTTACATCAAGTCATGCCAAGAAGGAAGGCCGCCTTACATACCTTTTTGAAGAATTAACTACACTTTTTGGGTTCTTACACTTCTACAGTGATTATTTTCACTTCCAAGGAATCTCCAAAATCAGTATAACGAGAAGAGAAATGACTCAATGATGATCACGAGATTCTCTGTTAAATCCTAATAGGTTCGCCTTTGATTTGGTCTTGTATCATTTAGGAGTTCTTAAAAGGAGTTTGAGGGCATTATTTGAAAAACTTGAAGCTGGTGAGATTGCATAGAATGAAAGTGGAAAAAGCTGCGCTACATTTTATATCAGGTTCTAGATATTCCACTACCCCAAGTGCTAAATGGGTCGACCCGCATCGGCCACTACGCCTGGTGGGGCAATTGGTGTAATTTGATGAAGCATAATCACATCTTTGTTTCCATAACGTGTCGTTGATCGATTGATTGCGCTTAGAGGCCTCATTAATTCCAAACTTATTACGAGGGAAAAAGTGTGACGTGTAACGTCATCCCCCTGTCAGAGCATTCGTCCTCGAATATTGAATCATAGTCAATCTTTAAGAATTCTTCAATCATCTTTCGTGGCAACTTGAGTTGTGCCTGCTATAGTAGTTTCAACATTATCTCTTGTAGTACGGAACAAATAAGGGTATCTAGATTTCATATCTTCTTCAGCTTCCCATGTCATGTTTTCTACACTGTCATTTCTCCAAAGTACTCTAACTGAAGCTTCTTCTTTGGTTTGCAACTTATGAACTTGACAATCTAGGATATCCATTGGAATATATTCATAAGATAGGCCTTCTATAACTTGGATATCCTCAATGGGGGTAATATGAGATGGATCACCCAAGTAATTACGAAGCATAGACACATGAAATATCGGAAGCACTGCTCCCAATTCCGGGGGCAACTCAAGCTTATACGCTACTTTGCCGATTGTCTAAATAATCTGATATGGTCCGATATAACGAGCGCTGAGTTTGCCTTTCTTGCCAAATATCATCACGCCTTTGATAGGCGAAACCTTCAAGAATACCTAGTCTCCCACAATGAACTCTAAATCTCGACGTCGGTTATCCGAGTAAGATTTTTGCCTGCTTTGACCGGTCAATAATCAACCTCAAATCACTCTCACCTTTTCTACATCTTGTTGCACCAACTCATGACCCAATAACTTTTTCTCGCCTACCTCGAACCAGTGGATAAGGGATATTCACTTTTGTCCGTATAGGGTCTCATGATGTGCCATCCAAATGCTAACATGGTAGCCGTTGTTGTAAGTAAACTCGGTGAGTGGCAGATGGTCTTCCCAACTTCCCTTGAAGTCTAGCACACATGCTCGTAACATTTCCTCAAGCGTCTGAATAGTACGCTCGACTTGGCCGTCCGTTTGTTGATGGAAAGTTGTGCTAAGGCTAATAATTGTACCCAAATTCCCTTGAAAAGATCTCCAGATGTTGGCCGTAAATTGGGCATCTCTATCCGAGATAATAAAAATTGGAACTCCATGAAGTCGAACTATTTTGTTGATATATAATTTAGCATAATCTTCGGCCAAAAAGGTGGTCCTCACATGTAGGAAATGAGCTGACCCGGTGAGTCTATCCATAATAACCCATATGGAATCAATCTTTCGACGAGAACGTGGTAATCTCGTAACAAAGTCCATGTTGATTATCTCCTATTTCTAGGTCGGGATCTCCGTATTCTGGAGCAACCCTCCTGGCTTTTGGTGTTCAACCTTAACTTGTTGGAAATTTGGACACTGAGCGACGTATTCGGTAATGTTTCTTTTCATGTCATTCCACCAATATAAATGTCGAAGGTCATGATATATATTGGTTGATCCCGAATGAATAGAATACCGGGTCTGATGAATCTCTGCCATGATCTGCCCTCGGTGTCCCCGACATCGAGCACACACAATCGACTTTCATATCTAAGGACTCCGTCCTTGGATAATTCAAACAACTACTTCTTCTGAAGGGGAACGCTTTCTCTTATTTTCACTAAGGTTGGATCGTCAAATTGTCGTGCCTTTACTTTAGCCACTAGAGAGGATTCAGCAACATTTCGAACCATGGACGCTCTGCCACCTGTTTCAGATAACTGTACACTTAAACTAGCAAACCGATATAAATCTTTAGTCATTTCCAAATTTTCAGTCTCTACATGCTTCAGGCTGCCCATAGATTTCCGACTTAACGCATCAGCTACCATATTTTCCTTGCCAGGATGGTACAAGATATTAACATCATAGTCTTTCAACAATTCAAGACACCTCCGCTCTCTCAAATTCAATTCTTTTTGCTTGAATATATATTGCAAGCTCTCGTGATCTATAAATATGTCTACATGAACTCCATACAAATAATGACGCCATATTTTCAGTGCGAAAATAATAGCCACTAACTCTCGGTCATGAGTCGGGTAATTTTGCTCATGTTTTCTTAGTTGCCTTGAAGCATAGGCAACAACTTTACAATGTTGCATCGAAACACTACCCAACCCCACTCTAGAAGCATCACAATATATAACATAACCTTCTGATCTTTCAGGAAGGGCTAGGTCTGGTACAAAGGTTAGCCTATTCTTTAACTCTTGGAAGCTCTTTTCACAGGTTTCGGTCCTCTAGAGTTTCGTTGCCTTATGCGTCAATTTCGTTAGTGGAGCAGCAATGGAAGAGAAATTTTCTACAAATATCCGGTAGTAACTAGCTAAGACCAAGAAACTACGCACCTCCGTAGGAGTTGTGGGACTTGGCAAATTCATAACTATTTTGATCTTTTAATTATTGCCCTTAATGCCCTCATCCAATACTATATGCCCAAGAAAAGCCACAGAGTTCAACTAGAACTCGCATTTGAAAATTTTAGCATATAACTTATGATCCCGGAGCGTGCTTAAAACTGTTTGCAAATGCTCCGCGTGATAAGCTTCTAATCGAGAGTACACCAAAATATCATCTATAAATACGATCACAAAGATATCCAAAACGGTTTGAACACTCGATTCATCAGATCCATAAAAGCCACTGGTGCATTGGTTAGGCCAAAGGACATAACGAGAAACTCGCAATGGCCATATCTGGGCCGTAAGGCTGTCTTAGGAACATCTTGTTCCTTGACTCTTAACTGATGATACCAAGATCTGAGATCGATCTTCGAAAAATACCTAGCGCCTTGCACTTGGTCAAACAGGTCATCAATCCTTGAAAGCGGATACTTGTTCCTAATGGTTACCTTGTTTAGTTGTCGGTTATCAATATATATCCTTAACTAAATATCATTCTTTCGAAAAAATAATACCGGGGCATTCCACGAGGATGTACTGGGTCTAATGAAGCCCTTATATATAAGATCTTTCAACTCCTTCAACTCAGCAGGGTCCATCCTGTATGGGGGAATAGATATGAGTTGCATATCAGGAAGCACGTTGATAGCAAACTCGATCTCCCTCTCGGGGGGGATACCAGGGAGCTCATCAGGAAATACATCAAGAAATTCATTAAAAATCAGGATCGACCCAAAGGCTGGAGGCCTTACCTCTACGTTCTACACTCGCACTATATGATAGATGCATCATTTTGAGATCAACTTTCAAGGCTTAATGTAAGAAATAAACCTTCCCTTAGGTGCTGCAACATCATCCTTCCATTCAATAGTACGATCTTCTAGAATATTAAAGCAAACAACTTTCGTCCAACAATCTACATTAGCGTAGCAGGAACCCAACTAATCTATTCCCATAATAACATCAAATTCTACCATTTCTATTTCATTCAAATCAGTTAAGATGTGATGATCATAAATCATTACATCGCACCCTCGATATACCCGCTTAACTATCACAGACTCACCTATAGGCGTAGACACTTCAAATGACTGATGTAATGATTTAGGTTCTTTACCATTCTTACCAACAACAAATAGAGTAATGTATGGCAAAGTAGAACCTGGATCTATCAAAGCATACACATTAGGGGAGAATACAGATAGTATTCCTGTAACCACATTCGGTGATGACTCTAGGTCCTGTCGACCTGACAATGCATAGATGCGATTCTATTGTCCACCTGAGTCAGATGCTCCAATTCTACTTCTACCTCTTCCAACTGATGTTTGCAGGCTTTGCCCACAAGGGCGTACTGATGAAGAAGATGCTGCTACATATCCAGATCATGCTGCTCATGAATAATATGGCCCGGCTACCCATATGAATAACATAAGTCCGAACCTTGGCAATATTGCCCTCACCCCGCTTAGATTGCAGCACACGGTGGGACAGTAGGCGCCAGTTAATGAAAATGCATATTCCCCCATTATCCCAATATGTGTCGTGGCCGATTGACCGTGCTAGAAACCAAACTTTTTAATCCCTTACTTTATGTGTGAGGAAAAGTGTTGGGTCTGACATCATCCCCCCTTCGAAATATTCATCCTAGAATGTTGAGTTGCAGTCACTCATTACAAACTTCTATAGTCATTTTGGGTTATTCCAGCCATAGTTATCTTATCGTTGCCTCCCGTAGTATGGATCAAATGGGCGTACCTGGATTTCATATCTTCCTAATCTTCCCAGATCATTTATTATATATTATTGTTCCTCCAAAGTACTTTAACTGATGATACCTCTTGGGTTCGCAGCTTCCGAACTTGACGATCTAGGATAGCCACTGGAATTTGGTCGTAAGATAGGTTCTTCATGATTCGAATATCTTCAATAGGGGTAACACATGATGGATCTCTTAAGCACTTTCGAAGCATTGACACATTGAAAACTGGATGAATTGCTTCCAATTTCGGAAGCAGCTTAATTTTATAAGCCACTGGACCCACTTTCTCAATAATTCGATAGGGTCCAATATATTGGGGGACTGGGTTTGCCTTTCTAACCGAATCTTATCATGCCTTTCATAGGCGACACCTTTAGGAATACCAAGTCTCCTACAGGACACTCCAAATCTTGTCGTCGGATATCTGATTAAGAATTTTGCCTACTTTGAGTTTTCAACAAACGACTTTGAATCATCTTAACCTTTTCTACAGCCTGTTGCACCAACTCAGGACCCAACAATTTTACCAACCTCAAACTAGCTGATAGGAGACTTGCACTTTTGTCCGTATAGGGCCTCGTATAGTGTCATCCGAATGTTGGCATGGTAGATATATTTTTAAGCAAATTCGATGACTGGTAGATGATCCTCCCAATGTTCTTTGAAGTAAAAAGCACACAGGCTTGTAACATGTCCTTGAGAGTCAGAATAGTGCGTTCGGCCTGAACATCTGTTTATGGATGAAAAGCTAGTGCTAAGGTTGATCCCGGTACCCAATCCTTTCTAAAATGATCTCCAAAAGTTAGCTGTAAACTAAGCTCCTATGTCCGATATGATAGAAATCGGAACCCAATGAAGTCGAACTATTGCCTTGATATATAACTTAGCATAATCTTCAACAGAGAAGGTAGTCTTAACAGGTAAGAAGTGTGTTGACTTGGTGAGTTGATCCATGATAACCCTTATGGAATCAAATCTTTGGTGTGATAAGGGTAGTCCAATAACAAAATCCATATTGACCACTTCTATTTCTAGGCCGAAATCTCCATATTCTGAGAGTAGAGAGTGGGCAGATGTTGACTCCTTATCCTCCATAAACTAGTACTCGAGACACTACCTTATCTACATATTTGACAGTGATGTGTAGAGCTTTGTTGTGACCCACGCCGGTGATAGGAAGCTCATCTCTTCGGAAAGTTATCATAGTTGCTTCGACAATCTTCCTAATAGTTGCTGCCAGTGCCTCACTGGTGGTGTTGCTAGGCACACTTTCCCTACTTAACACTTTCATCAGGGCATCTTTATGACTGTTAGAACTCATCAGTAAATCCATGATTGATATTTATGTCGGAGGTTTCTTCAATTGTTCCTCTATGGAGTATTCCTTGGTTGACATCCTCTTCAAGAATTATGCGGCCTCGGGATCAGTTATATTTCTTCTTTGAATCTTCTCCATTCCTATATTCCCTCGGGTTGCATCCTCAGGAGCGTAGCATCTCCGCGACCTAATCATATTGTGGGCTGCCGTGAAATCTGTCATTTTAGCTTTTCCCTTTTGTTGTTGGTAGGTCTGAATCATTACCATGGGTTTCAATTGTACTGTGATCATCGGAGTCCTTTTAGGTGGGACCCTTGTGGCTTCAGCGTTTCCTATCTTGACAATGGTTCCTTTCAAGTTGTATTCTTCATCTAATATGATCATGTTATCCCCTTGATTTCGGTGATTTGGCAGCAGATTGCGGTTCACATTGGGCGGAGCCAGAGTGCACTGAATTGCTCCGCTTTTGATCAATAACTCAACTTCACTTTTCATCTTGAAAAAATCTTCAGTATCATGCCCAGGCACATTTGAATGGTACACGCACCTTTTGATTGCATCAAAATACTTTGAGGGATTCTCAAGAACCCTTCCTTCTACTAGATGTATCAAACCTGCTCTCCTCAATCTTTCAAACAGTTGAGCCAGAGGTTTAGCAATCAGGGTGTAGTTTCTAGGACCTTTATCTTAAAAATTTGGGAAAGGTCGGGGTGCATAAGTGGGTCGATTTTGATGAGTGGTGGTTTGAATATGAGCATATGGTCGTAGTGGGTTCAGGTTGTTATGGGTTTGAGGCGAGTTATATTGAGGTTGGGGATTGTAATATGGTTGTGTGTTGTAAACTGGAGCATAAGCATGTGGTGGTAAATTGTTCTTTGGGGAATAAGATGTGTTTCCATGATGTGAGCCGGGTCGATAATAAAGGATGGTTGTAGATACCTCTTCCTTTTTCTTCTTTTCGCTTCCTATTGACCCTTATTGGATTGTTTTGCTAGTTGTTTGTAGTGCAGCCATGGATTGTACTTGGATTTTATACCTTCTTCTAAGAAATCTCGCATTTTGACCAGTTCAGGGAATTTATGTCCCATCATGCCAATCGTTTTCTCAATGTAAATCCCTTCCTGGGCCCTGATTAAATACTTAGTCAATTCACTGTCATCTAACGGAGGTTATGCCCTTGGAGGCCTCTGATCTCCATCGACGTGTATATTTTTGGAATGACTCGGACGGCTTCTTCTGCAGGTTTACCAGTGCAAACCTATCGGGAGTGATCATGTTGAATCGGAAGTGATTCATGAAATCTTCCATCATATCCTGCCATGTACTCTAGTTTCGCGGATCTTGTTGAATATATACCAAGTGAGTGCTTCCCCTGTCAGGCTTCTTATGAACAACTTCATCCTCAGCTTCTCATTTCTTCCCACTCCCACTAACTTGTCACAATAAGCTCTTAAATGTGCATGGGGATCACCCGTCCTGCAAAGATATCAAACTTTAGAGGCTTGTACCCTACCGGCATATCCACATCAGGATGGATACACAAATCCTCATAGTCTAGACTTTAGCTCCCCCGAGCAACAAGGAGGTTCTTCATTTGTTTTCTCAAGGTCTGTAATTACTCAGACACTAATTCTTCCTCCTTATGCCTAGCTTTCCTTTCCATCTCGATGTACTGGTCAATTTCATAAGTCACCCTGACCGTGACAGGCATTGTAAAGGTGGATTCATAAACGACATGTACAGGAGGAACATATCGCTCATGTGAAGCGATATGTACCGCCGGTATGTGCAGGTTTTGGTTAGTGGTAAATGTGACTCCGTCATGAGGGGGGTGCACCGTGTTAGTAGTAGCGGGTGGATTATGTGGCGTTTGACGTAATATGGTATGTAAGGATTGTGGATAGGAGGATTTGGTGGGTTTGTAGGGGTTACTAGAGGTATGATTTAAGTGGTAGGGACAGAATCGTGGTGTTGTTGATTTGGCGAGTAGTAGAGGGAAAGTGGTCGATGATTGAATCCAGAGAAT
The DNA here is from genome assembly GCF_000715075.1 of Nicotiana tabacum. Lineage (NCBI taxonomy): Eukaryota > Viridiplantae > Streptophyta > Magnoliopsida > Solanales > Solanaceae > Nicotiana > Nicotiana tabacum. The sequence continues at coordinate 111,527,520 of NC_134083.1, forward strand.
GGAAACGAGGTGGTTGTGGGAGCGTTGTGAAGGCCAGATGTGACAATTCCCTGATATGTTGTACTTCCTCCCTTAAATATTCCATCTCTTGGTCCATCCTGGCCACATGTTCATCATTCCTAGTATCTTCCTTCTCTCCCGATCGCCCCGGGCTATCGGATATTACCAGAGCATATTCGGTCGGGTTATCAGTAGCAGACATCTTCCCTTTGGATCTTAGGTTGTACAGTGGTTCCGCTAGTTTTGGGTTAACGTAAACCAACTCGTCTTTTGGGAAATAATAATAAAGTAAGAAAATGAAAGAAGAAAGAAAAAGAAAAAAAGTCAGTTTCATCATTTATATGAGTAATAGGTCACACAGAGCAGTTAGTTCACGTATTCAGGCAAGCGCATTTTTCTAAAATTCGTGGGACCTCTCTTTGCCGGAGGTAGGCCTAAGTTGCAAGTTTTTGACAAACAATCAGATTTGACACATTCAGATCCGAAGCAAATTTTATTTTCATTGATATTGTTTGGATTGAGATAAGCGGGAACATAGGTTACATCATTCTTTCCACCATTTACAGAATTGCATGGGCTTGTACAACTTTCCCTTAGGGAAAGAAGAAAACTGGGGATCTTCTCCCTCAAGCTATCAACATTAGGAACACATAGGCAACCCTGGAGTTGCAGAACACCATCCTCACCGAGAGTAACCTCCTTGGAACCACCCTGTAGTACCGTCTCTCTGAGAACCAACAAGTGCGGATCATCAAACTGGCGAGCCTTCATCTACTCGAATAGTGCGGACCGAGCAATGACGCATGCAAGAACTCAGTTGGGCTATAAAATATCCTACCTCACAAGTATGTTAGCCAAGGATTGAATGTCCAAAGCTAGTGGCCTCTCCTCTGCTGAAATGGATGACAAAATACCCATACTCTCCACCTTTCTGCTCAAGGCATCCCCAAGTACATTAGCCTTGCCTGGGTGATAAAGGATGGTAATATCATAATCTTTTAGTAACTCGAGCCACCTGCGCTGCCTCAAATTGAGATCACTCTGCTTGAACAAATGCTGCAAGCTACGATGATCGGTGTAAACCTCATAGGACACCCCATAAAGATAATGCCTCCATATCTTAAGTGCATGAACAATCGCAACCAACTCTAAATCGTGTACAAAATAATTCTTCTCGTAGTGATTCAACTGATGTGAAGCATATGCAATAACTTGCCCCTCCTACATCAATACACAACCCAAACCACCGCGTGAAGCATCGCAATACACAATATACATCCCTGAACCGGAAGGAAACACTAACACTGGTGCTGAAGTCAATGCAGTCTTGCGCTTCTGAAAGCTCGCCTCACAATCATCGGACCATCGGAATGGAGCACCCTTCTGGGTCAATCTAGTCAAAAGTGCTGCAATAAATGAAAAGCCCTCCACAAACCGACGATAATAACCTGCTAACCCCAAGAAGCTCCTGATCTTAGTCGATGTGATAGGACGAGGCCAACACTGAACTGCCTCAATCTTCTTGGGATCAACCTTAATACCCTCGCCTGATACGACATGCCCCAAGAATGCTATAGAATCTTGCCAAAACTCACACTTGGAGAACTTAGCATATAGTTTCTGTTCTCGCAAGGTCTGAAGCACCACTCTCAAATGCTGCTCGTGCTCCTCCATGCTATGCGAGTAGGTCAAAATGTCATCTATGAAGAGAATGATAAACGAATCAATATATGGCCTGAACACTTTATTCATCAAATCCATAAACGTCGTCGGGGCATTATTCAAGCCAAAGGACATCACTAGAAAGTCATAATGGCCATATCTAGTCCGGAAGGCTGTCTTTGGGACATCGGAATACTGAATCTTCAGCTGATGTTATCTCGATCTCAAGTCGATCTTAGAGAATACCCTAGAAACTTGCAACTGGTCAAACAAATCATCAATACACGGCAACGAGACCTTGTTCAACTGGCGGTAATCAATGCACATTTGCATAGTCCCATCTTTCGTCTTCTCAAATAACACGGGTGCACCCCAAGGCGATATACTCGGCCTGACAAACCCTTTTGCTAATAACTCCTCAAGCTTCTCTTTCAACTCCTTCAACTCTTTCGGAGCCATGCAGTACGGTGTGATAGAAAAAGGCTAGGTACCTGGAGCCAAATCAATATAGAAATCGATATCACGATCGGGTGGCATGCCTGGAAGATCAGAAGGAAACACATCAGAGAACTCTCGGACCACGGGCACTGAATCAATCACCGGAGTCTATGTGGTAGTATCCCGAACATAGGCTAAATAAGACAAACAACCCTTCTTTACCATGTGTCGAGCCTTCGAGAAAGAAATGACCCAACTAGATGCACTAACAGACGTACTCTTCCACTCCAATCTAGGAAACTCTGGTATCACCAAGGTAACAGTCTTGGCATGGCAATTAAGAATGGCGTGATATGGAGATAACCAGTCCATGCCTAGGATGACCTAAAAGTCGGTCATATCGAGAAACAGAAGATGCTCTCTAGTCCCATAACCACATAATGTAATAATACAGGACCAATAGATTTGATTCACAACAACAAAATCGCCCACATGAGTGGAAAGATAAACAGGAGTACCTAAGGACTCACGAGGAATATCCAAGAAATGAGCAAACAGAGATGAAACATATGAATATGTAGATCCTAGGTCAAATAGTACTGAATCATCCCTACCGCAGACAGAAATAATACCTGTGATCACGGCATCTGAGGTCACTACATATGGTCTGGCCGAAAAAGTATAGAACCTATCTGGAGTGCCACCTGACTGACCTTCATTGACTGGCCTCTACCTCTAGGACGGCCCCTACCTACCTGGCCTCCGCTTCTGGGTAGTCGGATGACTAGTGGGGTAGTTGGTGCTGTAATCATAGGCTACTAACCCTGCTTCACTGCCTTGCCCCGATGCCTGGGGTAGAAGCTCTACATATGAATAGAGATCCCCGCACTCGAAACAACCTCTTGGCACAGTGAACTGCTGACTTGAAGTCCAACCCTGATGGCCTGATTACCCAGTGGAGGAACCCTGAATAGTTGGTGGGTAGTAGGAACTCTCTGGCATGGCGTTTAAATAAGGTCGCACTGGAGCACCCCGAGGAGGCGGCAATGCTGGATATGTGGGCCTGCTAGACTGACCCCTCACGAACTAACCCTTCCCCCAGCCGGGGCACCACTGAACTCTCTAGAATACCAAAACTGCTTATCCCTCCTTGCCTACTCTCAACCACGCAGACGTGCATCCTGGATCCTCCGAGCTATCTCTATAACTAGCTCGTAAGAAGTCCCCATCCTAACCTTTCGGGCCATAGTGGTCTGGGTAGTAGAGTGCAAACCTGCAACAAACCTCTGCACCCTCTCTACATCGGTCAGAAGTTTCATAGGTTCATGATGAGACAACTCAGATAATGTCGCCTCATAGTCAGTCACCGACATCTGGCCCTGCTGGAGCTGCTCGAATTGAAATTGCATCTCTTCCCTCTAAGAGGTTGAATATATCTATCCAGGAAGAGGCATGTGAAATGATCCCAGCTCATGGGAGGAGAACCTACTGGTTTGTTGAGAAGATAAGACTGCCACCATCTACGGGCCCTACCCTCCAGCTGGAAGGTGGTTAAGGCTACCCCGTGGGAATCTAATATCCTCATGTTGTGCAGTCTATCCCTGCACAGATCAATGAAGTCTTGGGGGTCCTCGTGTCGCTCACCTACAAAGACAGGAGATTGTAGCCTGGTCCATCTGTCCAATAGTCTATGCGGATCGCCGGCCGTAGCTGGTATGGGCTCATGTATAGTTGTGCAACTGACTGAGCTTCGCCTACGGATACTACGCCCGGGGTCTGCTATACGGCAGTTGCATGCCCTAGAGCCTGAGCGGTAGGGGTCTGTGCTCCCCGTCCCACCTGAAATGTGGCTGTTTCATTTGGAAATAAACCAGCCTGGGTCATAGTATCCATAAATCGCAACATACAGCCCATAACCTCGTAGATTCCCGGTGCGGACATAACATCCACTTGGGCTGGCTATGCTGTAGGCACCTCGCTCTGCTCCTTAATAAATAGGATCCTCTACTTGATCCACTGGTGGCATAGCAGGGGAAACTCTGGGATGTCCTCATACCCTACCACGGGCTAGAACATCCGTTGGTCTGGAATATCTGTTGCATGCGTTATCACCATTAGTGAGAGAATAAGAGAAAGACCTACATGAACCTGATACGATGTTGCTACGAGAAAGACCTACGTGAACCCGAGACCTACGTGAACCTAGTACTCTAATACGATATTGTTACGATCCAATTCTCATATAGGCCGTGATGGCGTCCAATGTTACCGCTAGGCAAGCCAACAGTGAATCAAACCATGTTATTTCCCTTTTAACAAGTTTTCAAGTGATTAAATTCCATTAATTAAAAGGTTAACAAACTGCAAATTTGTAAATAAATAGACGAAAGCAGCTGAGTGTAATCATAATAATAGAATAACTCAAAACTATATGAGTGCTAGTTTGTGTTCCAAGACCCGATGTCATAAGTGTATGAGCACTAATAGATTATACAAAACTCTATCTACTATCTGAAATGTACATAGACATGAATAAATGCAAAGGAGACTATAGGTGCTGCAGAACAGCCCAGGAAGCAGCTCACTACTAGGCCTCGGGATATCTGGGATGCACGTCGGTAGTATCGCTAGATGCACCTGCCTCAGATCCTGCACGATTAGTACAGAAGTGTAGCGTGAGTAAAGAAATAACATGTACCCAGTAAGTATCAAGTCTAACCTCAAAGAAGTAATGACGATGGGTCCACGTTGACACTTACTATGGGCTAACAATAGAAGTACAAAAGTTCTAAATAAGCATGGGTTATATAGATGATAATAATAATAACTCATTAACAAGCAGGAAATAAATACTTCTTTCACACATGGAAATCCTCAAATTAATTCAGTCATATATGATTTCGACTTCTTAAGGCATGAAATGATATCAAATGTATAATAAAACTCCGAGTATTATCACGTACGATTATGCCAAGGTGGTACGGCCCGATCCAGAATAATGTGTACATTGCCGAGGGTCGAGCGGCATGAACCATAGATGCATCTATCTACTGCCGAGGTGTTCGGCCCGCTCCACAAGAAGAGAGGATACTCTATAAGCATTTGACTTAAATGTTATTAAAGGCTAATACACAATGTAATACAAATTCCATTAATGGCCTTTCACAATTCCTCTAATAAGTTCTAATATAATTCACGCACTTTAATTAACAAGTAGGGTGAAATCATTTCAAATAATTCATGATTTGGGTCCTAAAACTACCTGGACATAAGCATAGTTAGTAGCTATGCACGGACTCTCGTCACCTCATACGTGTGTAGCCCCCACAATTAGGATCAAACATTAATTGAAATCACCTATGGGATAAATTCTCTCTTGCAAGGTTAGACAAGAGACTTAGCTTGTCTCAAAGAACACTTCCCAACCTCAAATTCCCTCTAAAGCCTCAACTCGGTGCCGAACAAATCTGAAACTAGTCATATGTTGTATAAATCAATCAATATATGTTCAAAAGTCCATATTCTAACTATTAGAGTGATTACCCAACCCCAATTGAAGGATTCCTAAAATTCATCCCCGGGCTCACGTGCCCGAATTTCCGAAAATATTTGAAGAAAGTTGTTATTCATAACCTCACGAACTCTGATATATAATTTTCACTCCATTCCATAACCATTTTCGTGGTTAAATCCCATTTTTATCAAAACCTATGTTTTTCATCTAAACCCAAATTTTCACAAATTTACATGTTAAAATCTACCCATAATCTATGTATATAACTCACATTGGATAGAAATTACTTACCTCAAAATAGCTAGTGAAAACCCCTCTCTAAGAGCTCCAAAAATTACCCAAAGAATGAAATAAATGAACTCACAATAGCTGAGTCCCGACTTAAATGAAGGTTTTGCCTAGCAGAACTTTTGCACTTGCGGTCCATGCGCCGCACCCGCAGTACAACTTCTACAGAAATAGGTCCGCTTCTGCGGAATTCCAAAAGCCTAGTGTTTCCCGCTTCTGCGGACGGAAACCCGCTTCTGCGGACCACTGGACAAATGTTCCAAGGCCGCTTTTGCGGCCAAATGCACACATCTGCAGGCTCGCACCTGCGGCCAAAAGCTCACAGGTGCGGATACACTAGATCTGGTGCACCAGCAACCCTTTTGAGTCCAAGATCAATCCGTGCATTACCCGGATGGCACCCGAGGACCCCGAGGCCTCGCCCAAATATACCAACAAGTCTGGAAACATGAGACGGACTCGCTCCAACCCTTAAAACACGGAAAATAACACCAAAACTAAGAATCGCAACCCAAAACCAATAGGATCAAATAATGAAGTTCAAATTTTTCCAACTTAATCCGAATGCGCCGATTCGCACCTAAACTACTCGGAATAACACCAAATTATGCGTGCAAGTCTCAAATCGCCATACATAACTATTATCAGGCTCATAATCCCAAACAGACCTTGATAACACCAAAACCCACTCCAAACCAAATTTAAAGAACTTTTAAACCTTCAATAAGCAAACTTTCAACCTTAAGCCGCCGAAACGCTTCTAGTTCATGCAAAACCCGGTACGAACATACGCCCAATTCCAAAATTATCATACAAACCTTTTGGAACCGTCAAATCCCATTTTCGAGGTTGTTTACTCAAAATGTTGACCAAGTCAAACTTAGCCTTTTAAAAGCAAACTAAGGAACTAAGAGTTCTGATTTCAACCTGAACCCTTCCAAATCTCGAACTAACCATCCTCGCAAGTCATAAAACAGTAAAAGCACATATGAGGAGTCTCATTTAGGGGGACGGGGACCTAGGAAACAAAATGACCGGTCGGGTCGTTACACAAAAATACACATGTGTGACACATAAAATGGGGTAACATGGTGTAATTATAGAAAATGACTGATTGGGTCGTTACAATAGGTTTAGAAAAGCTTTGAACATAATGTTTGTATATACAAATGATTGAAAGAATTTAAAATATTGTATAAAATATATTAGATGGGGTTAAGCTGTAAACACTCTATTGCTAGAGGTCGAGGCAGAAGCCGAGGGAGGGCTCTTGCTCATGGTAGAGGATGAGGGCGTCCTATAGTTTCTCCAGTTGTGCAACCAGTGGATCCAATGGAGGATCCTATTATTGAGGAGCAGGGCGAGGTGCCTGCAGGGGAGCCGACCCTAGTGGATTTCATGTCAGTGCTAGGATTCCAGGGGTCAGGGGGGAACGGACCCACTTGGAAGGCGTGGGCTATAGCACACGAAAATATGGGAATCGAGCAGAATTCTAGTTTTTTTCCATAAAACGCAAAGAAACGAGGAACAATCATGGCGGGGCGGTGACTATGGTTCCTTAGGTCGTATTTGATGGCCCAAAAACATTTTAGGCAATACTGTTCTGAGGAGCCCGTGCCCACTCGGAAGGCGTGAGCTATAGCACACGAAAATATGGGAATGGGGCAAAATTCTAGTTTTTTAGCCGTAAAACGCAAATAAATGAGGAACGGTCATGGCGGGCGGAGACTATTGTTCCTTAGGTCGTATTCGATGGCCCGAAAAAATTTTAAACTATCCGGGTCCGGGCGGCCCTACCCACTGGGAAGGCATGGGCTACAGCACACGAAAATATGGGAATCGGGCGTTTGCAGGGACTTAGGTGAGCTGCACTCTCTACTACGATCCAAAACCAGTAGAGTCTCCTTCAAAGTATTTATATTTCTCCTATCCAAATTTGTATTCCAGACAGATGTTGTATTTTATTTCACATCCTAGTTACTGCTCATGCACTTGACACCGGATTTTGGGGTGATTATGGGTTGTCCCGTATTGAAATTTGTTGAAAACATTATTAGTTATCTTGTAAATTCCATCTCTTATTATTTAATTGAAGGAAAAATATGATTTCAAAATATTAAAAACGAGAACCAAATTTAGTATTTATTGTTGACTTAACCTGCTTGCTAATTTTCAAACGATTAACCATATAATCTATTAATTAACCTAACTAATAATCTAATTGTTTAACTAATTAACCTAAGTGCTTTAATAAAGGACAAAACTATTTTTTGGTGATTTTGCAATTTAAGATGTAACTAGAATGTAATTAAAAATGCAACAATGCAATTAATCATGCAAAACAAATAAGATAAAATTTTCTAAAAATCCTATAAAATTAAAAATAACTAAAATACTAATCCTAATTGATTTTAGAATCAGTTTATGTGGGTTATAAATTACATGCTCAAACCTGCCCCTCTTTGCTCGAGAACATAAAGAGTTTTTGGGAAAAGAAAAAGAGGATGGTGAGTAATTTTTGATCGTCTACCACTCCATTAAAAGCATTTTTAAAAAGGTGACTGAACCTTACTTCTGAGGTTGCCTACATATCATTGGCTATAAAAGAATCAAGTTAGTGTAATTCTGAAAGTTTTGGTAGCTGAGACTAACAAAGCATTATGAGTTACTGTTGATGTTACTATTGCTTGCTGGACTCCTTATTACACCAAAATAAAAATAAAAATAAACTAATCATGCCTATCAACTATGAGTTACAATATTCCTATATATAAGTGTTCTGAATCCTTGTCTTGATTCTTGACTTGCTCTTCATGTTGACCTTGACTTGAATCTTGATGCTCTCTGGAAGCAGATTATGAATCATTCTTGTATGCTTCTTCCTTTAAACAAATGGAGGACATGAGTCATGAGACACTAGCTATTTTTGAGTAGTCTGTGTCATCTTCCATTTGTTCGTGTGCTTAAACATGCTTCTTTCTTCTGATCAGGACCTAAAGTTCCCTTCTCTTTTATCATCTTATCTTTTTGCTTTGAGGGAAAACTTGTGAGGACATCAAATACGAACAAACGAAAAAAACAAATTCCCCAGATTTCACTAGAAAATATTTGTGAGTTTTTTACCAAAACTATAATTTATTCTTTTATTGAAAGTGAAAAGGTATCAGAGAAGGAGAAATCTGCTCGTCCTTTGAATTTCTATTAGGGAATGGTGTACCCTGTGTTGAAAATGCGACTAGGGACTGGTGTACCCTATGACAAAGGAAAATACAACTACAGATTGTTGTACCCTATGTTGAGAAATGCAGATAGGGATTGGTGTACCCTATACTAGCATGCAACTAGGGTATGGCGTACTTTATGTTGGAAAATCCAGCCAGGGATTGGTGTACCCTATACTAATATGTGACTAGGGAATGGTGTACCCGACGTCAAAATGGGACCACAACTAGGGATTGGTGTACCCTGTGTTGGAAAATATAGCTAGTGATTGGCGTACCCTATATTAACATGCTACAAGGGAATGGTGTACCGTATGTCAAAATGGGGACACAACTAGGGGCTGGTATACCCTATGCTGGGAAATACTGTATGGGATTGGTTTACCCTACACTAGCATGTGACTAATGAATGGTGTACTCTATGGGAACACAACTAGGGATTGGTATACCATATGTTGGAAAATGTAGCTTGGGATTGGCGTACCTTATTCTAGCATGTGACTAGAGGATGGTGTACCCTATGACAAAATGGAATCACAATTAGGGAATTGTGTGCCCTATGCTGGTAAATGCAGCTAGGGATTGGTGTACCCTATACTCGAATACGACTAGGGAATAGTGTACCCTATATCAAAATGGAACCGCAACTAGGGATTGGTGTACCCTAGGAAAACATGATAACATATTCTAACATTAGACTAGGGAATGGTGTACCTACGTCAAACATAGAACACGGCTAGGGATTGGCGTATCCTATGTTAGGAAATACAGCTAGGGATTGGTGTACCCTATACTAGCATACAACTAGGGAATAATGTACCATATGTCAAAATGAAACTGCAACTAGGTATTGGTGTACCCTTTGCTGGGAAATGCAGTTAGAGATTGGTGTACCTTATACTACCATACGTCTAGAAAATGGTGTACCCTATATCAAAATGGGAGGGTGTTACACCCCGTACTTTCATGTTAGAATGTGTCCTAAGTGAATCAATATGAGCTGGAGAGTTTACGGACCTTTACAAATATAATAACTCATACTTTTGGGGTAAAAGTAGGAGTGTTCAATATGCTATGGACGTCGTGTTTTAAGGTACTTGAATTATATAATATTTGTATGTTAAGCTTTGAAGTCAATCAAGTTGTAAAATAAAATTCCGCAAAAGTTGTTGCAAGTTACGTTCGTAATTTTACTAAAATTTGGGTCTAATGTCACTGAGCTTTTCTCCCAATATACTTTGAGTTATTGAGTTGTCCACCCACCAAAATTGAAACTCTATAAGTCAAGTTTCTAATGCATTAAATTGTTTGTCAATACAACATGGTATTAGAGAGATATTCACATTTTTGATAAACTGCAAAGTTTGCGTAGGTGACAAGTAGGTGTGTCATCTATTTGGTTAAATAAAAAGACCAAATAAGTCCCCATAAAGGGGCTAGTTAAGTCGGCAATAAGGGACCTTGGGCTGATTTCATTCATTATTCCACTCATTTTTAGAGTCTAAAATCAGAGAATAAACCCCCGCAAACTTCTCTTAGAAATTCCACACAACCCCTAAGTGATTACAAGGGATTCAAGTGATTATAGTGCCGAAGAACCAGAACTGCTTGCTAGTTTCCCTTTCTCCTTCTTGTAGCTGCGTTGGGGACTAATATCAGATGAATAGAGCCTAGGTTTCATGGGTTCTACTCAGTTCCATGTATGTTTATGCTTCTCCGTCCCTTATCAAAACTTCTACAAGTTGTAGCTCGATCATAAAGGCTAAAGCTTGTAAATTTCGAAAGAGTTTGTGTGTTGTTGTTGTTGCATGATTGCTGAGGTGTGGTGAAATCATTTTTAAGTTGAATTTATGGCTGGTTTATATGATATGGGTATTAATTATGTATTGTTTGTTTTATTGCTTGATTTTGGGGAAGAAAAGTCGAAAACGTATTTGTAATAACCTAAAAAATCAGTTTTTGGTTGATGTAGGTATTGGGCTCTTATAAGGTCATATTTATAGTTTATTGTGCCTGAAAATCAGTAGGAATAACTTGAGTATGTTGTGGTTGCTATTATGTTTATTGTTGAATGTTGTAACGCGAGGACGTATTTTGGGCGTTGTGCATGTGGGTTGTTTTGAGGTGTCCTTAGACCTTGTTTTGGCTAGTTCTTGATGTAGTAACTTGGACATGTTGTTGTTGCTATTGTTCTGGTTGTTTTTAGAATTGGTTTGAATTAAAGGGAAGTAAAAAATATAGGGAAAGTGCTGCCCAATTTTCTAGAAATGAGCTACTTGGTTAGAAGTACGATTTAACCTCTTATGTAACTTAACCATTGTTATAACGTCTTAATATAGGTTAAAATACTTCGGGCAGAATATACATATTGAGTTGTGGATTAAGCGTCAAAGGTATGTATGGTTATCCCTTTCTTTCATTGGCAAGAATCCGTAGTAAGTACGATTTGGATGAATCTTATATGAGAAACACATATTGTAGAGCTTGTATCTCAATAGGTATTACATCTTACAGTATACATCCATCATATATAATTGAGAGGGGTTCTCATCGCTATATGTTACTCCATGATGTTGGACAAAGATAGAGAGTTAGTGAGATATTGCTATTGCCTAGACACTTGGTCAGTGAGAGATGCTATTGCCCGGCATTATGGTCAGTGAGAGTTTATATGTGCCTGACTTATGGTCAGTTAGAGTTTACAGTTGCTTGGCCTCTTGGTCAATGATAGATACATCGAGCCCTATATGTGGTCGGTTAGCAATGATATTACTATATTACATTGTGTTGAATCGGGACAGGTGAGTATATCTCAGAGCATTCTTTGGCTTCCAGTTGACTACGTACTTTAGTTAAGTTCCAACCTTTCGTTATTCTATTACCTTACATATTTGGTACATTATTTTATATTGATGTCCCTTTATTTAGGGGAGCTACATTTCATGCATGCAGATTCTGATAGACACCCGGATAGACCTTCCTAGTAGACAGAGCCAGACATCTACTTGATTAGTATGCTCTACTCCTCTGAATTTACTAGGTCTAGACTTTGGAGTCCATTTTGTATATATATAGACTTGATGGGTAAGTTGATACCCTGTCCTGGCTATGATATAGTTCTGTTATCTCTAGAAGCTTATAGATGAGTCCTGTATATTTTGAATATCAGTATTGTGGCCTTGTCAGCCTTGTGTACATGTTCATTTTGGTATTGCTGGTTGTAGACATTCATGGTGGTCTCGTCAGCCTGCATAGTTATGTATCTATGTTTGGGTGCGTTTACCCTCTAGGTGAGTTAGATATTATTTTCAGATGGTTTAGTGTACGTCCTTATCGGCCTTGGTTAGTATTGTCTGCTTGCAGGTAGGCCTCGTCGGCCTAAGTTGCGGGTTACCCCTCTAGGGTTCACAATTACAGAGTGGTACACTCAGGCCGAGCATGAAACCGGGTGATGGTCTCGTTCCCAATTTCGGGGCATGACAAAAGTGGTATCAGAGCAGTTCTGTCCTAGGGAGTCTACAAGTCGTGTCTAGTAAAGTCTTATTTATGGGTGTGTTGTGCACCACACTTATAAGCATGAGGCTACGGGGATTTTGGACTGTCACTCTTTCTTATTACTATAAATCGTGCGGTAGATCTCAGTCGTATGAATTCAAACTCCTAAATTATATTTTCTTCATAATAAATCAATGCCTACATCTAGAAAGAATATGGTTGGTAAGAGATTGAATGTGGCTGTGGAAGAGTTGAATCAGAGGAACTCGATTTTACATCATGCTTATGATGAGTAAATGTGAGGTCTTCAGCAGATCATGTGTGTACTAAGACGTGCAAGCTTCTTGATAAGGATCCCTAAGGCATGAATATCTATCCACCCATTTGGTAAAAAGCTATGAGAGCATCAGAAGGTAGATACGAGTTTCAAAAAGTAAAAGATGTAATGTAAAGGAGGTACGAGGTACCCAAGTAGAGAAGATTATAAGTAGTTGGAGTTCAGACAGAGGAAAACAAGCGTTACGATTCCGTTTTTAGCAATGATAAATGTACAGTTACTGGCACCTGTTGGGCTTATGACTTATAGGCATAAATAGACCTAGCCTTGGAAAGGAATGGAAATTTCAGGATCTAGTGAGGGTAGATTAATCCTTGGTAATGGACATATGGTTTTCTAGAATTAAATGATATTATTGAATGGTATTACGAACATGTTGACAGTTCTTTTTTATGAGGCACATAGATGGTGTACTCCAAAATTATATAGTCAGGTATGATTTCTCGAGTGATTAGAGGTGTCGGATATTAGGTAATTGAATTATTGTATTTGGGATAAGTATTCACTTAAGTGTAATCCGTGCTTCCAAAGAAGAAGTGATATTAAGCGACCGAAGAATAAGGCCAAACGAAGCGGGGGAAGCTAGAAGCGAAATAATGTATCGCTTGAGTCCTCGAGAGGAAGATAAGAGATAGTAATATTAGTAAGGAATAGATAGAAGGATAAGTGAAATGTTATTATAATATACGAGAAATGGTTAACGATTATAAGCTTAAGTATGGTAGTACAACAAGGTTCGTACTCAAGAAAAAGAGAGAGCAAGAGAAGGAAAGTTTTTAATTATAAAGAGGTATAAGTCGTAATCATGAAAAGTGAATTGTCAGCTTCAATAAGAGTTATCAAAAGACCAATCTATCCCCTGGATTAAGAAATACCAATATTGGGTAGTAACCTAAGAAAATGAGATGCAAGTTACAAACTCGAATGATTTTTGTAATAGTTGGTATTGCGACATTTACAAAGTGAATGATTAGGTAGTACAAGGGTGAATGACAGTGGAACAACCTTTAAGGGTTAGTAAAAAGAGTTCTCTCTGAGACAAACATCATGAGCAAAGTTAAGCTCATAAAGGTCGACCATGCAAGTTATGATTATACAACACTACATGCATATAAGTGATCCAGTTGCTTTCGTAGGGAAAGATTACCCCAAGGCAAGTTATAAGCCATCGGAATCGTAGGTGAAGAGGTAACGAAGTGACCTCTACAAGAGTGGAATTCAAGTGCATAAGGAGTTAATTACTCACCCAAGGGGGGAAGAAGGTACGATGAAGTATCAAGACATAATCATGTGGATCGCTTAGTGATAGAGTGGTAAGAAGGATTACGACAAAAGGTTTGAAATGAATGAGAATGCACTTACTCAGACCCTACAAATGCATAACGACTTTAGGATCATGCGTAAGTACAAAATATTAGAGGAAAGGCAGTAGTAACTTCCTGGTTGGAGATGCTAATTGATGATAAGTATAATTGAACATTTGATACTCAGGAAGCTAGTGTGAGGGGTAAATTAAGGCAAAGACATAGCCTCAAGAGGAGTTACTTAGATTTGAGATATGAAGATAAATCGATTGAGCAATCAGTAATTGGATTATAAATGGCCTAGTTATGGTTAGGCGAGAAAACTCATACGAGTCATTACATCATAAAAAATTACATATCAGATCTAAATGTATGATGTTTTAGCCCAGCAAGTGCACGGTCGCGACTCTTAGAAAGTATTTCGGACAGAAGCCATGGTAGGTGAAATTTAATATAGGCCCTTAAAAAGTCGGAAGGAGACAATGAGCCTAGAATATGAGGGAGGTGTTTAAAAGTTGTGTTAAGAAGTAATATTATTATAGTAAAGGTGAGGTCAAAAGCAGTTAGGGATGATTTTAGACAGTTCAAAATCACCTAAAGTTCTACGGAGTATATGATGTAATGAGCTCGCAATTTGATATGAACAAGAGAATCGTTTCTAAGTGCAACCGACATAAGACTTTAGCCTAGAGATATGGAGGAAAAAATTAGTTGGAGCATAGAGATATGAATTTGATATTACATAAAGGTTGTCCTGTAACGTCAAGATCTATAGAATTTGGTATGTATCCAATAAGGGAGTGAGTTAGTAGCTCGTAACCTATCATGTCCATTGAACAGAGAATAAGCATCAACAGTACTGTTTAAATTATGTATGTAGGAAGCTCCAGGATGTATGTGAACTAAGATAACTTAGTGTACCCATGTTGTAAGTGTCGGGATAAGCAAAGGAAGGCAGTGAGGAAGTATGAGGGGAACTATCTGACCCATAATTTAGAGTTAACCGCAGTCTGGTAGTATTAATTATACATTATTCACGTTAACATCTTTAGGGATCATAAGAGCCTACAGTATATCTTCAAGCAGAAGGAGTTGAACTCGAGACAGAGGCGATGGCTGGAGTTACTAAAATATTATGGCGTTGATACCTTATATGACCCAGAAAAGGCTAATGTTGTAGCCGACGGCCAAAACCGTGGAACATAGATAGTTTGGCTTGCTTGGGGGGGGGAGGGGTCGAGAGAAGAGAGTTGGTTGAAAATTATATCAACTAACTAGTTTGGAGAGTTCAATTTTTAGACCCAGACGATGACAGTATCATAATTCAAAATAGGATAGTATCATCTCTGACAATAGAGGTGGAAGAATGATAGTCTAAAGGTCCTATGATTTGCAGTTCAAGGGGAAGGTCCGGTGGAATAAAATTATCGTCTTCGAGGTAACAGAAGATAGACTCTTGAGATATCGAGGCCAATTATGTGTTCTAGATGTTGTGGTATTTCGACCCCATATTAGGGCAAAGGCATATTATTTATTTATTTATTGATGGTCGACTAAGATGTATCACGATATGAAATATATCTATTGGTGGAATGATATGAAAAAAGGATGTTGTCGAGTTCATAATTGTCATCAAGTGAAAATAGATCACTAGAAGTCTGGTGGTCTAGTTCAGAACATAGGGATTTTCACGTGGAAGTAGGAGATGACTTATATGGATTTTATTACAGGTTCGCCTCATTCATATCATAAGTTCAACTTTATATGGGTGATTGTTGATAGAGTCACGAAGTCATCCTACTTTTTGCCAATTAGAACTATTTATAAAGTCGAGAATTATGCAAGTTATGCATTAAAGAAATGTTACAATTACATGGTTTTTCAGAGGCTATTATACTTGATAGAGGGAACCAGTTTACATCTAACTTCTAGAGGTCCTTTTAGAAGGGTCTGGGGATGAAAGTAAATCTTAGTATGGCTTTTCATCAAAAATAGATGGCCTAGAGGATCGCACGATCAAGACACTCGAGGATGCGTTACGAGTGTTCATGCTAGACTTCAAAGAGCTATCATTCCAAAATTAGTACGGCTCCTTATGAAGACAAATTCACATCCTTTATTAGGTGGATCGAGATAGGCGAATCTAAGTAACTTAGACCCAATTAGGTTGATTAAGCATTAGAGAAAGTAAAACTCATTCAGGAGGAATTATTAGCAGCCTAGAGCTGTCAAAAGTCATATTCAGATTGTGACGACAAGACTTAGCGTTCTGCGTTGATGATTGGGTATTCTTTAAATTTTTTCCTACGAAAGGCGTTATAACAATATCTCACTCACCAAATGGCCAGGCTGCGAATACTATATGTATCTGATGTTGTATATCATGTATATAGTAGAATGTACGGAGGTACGTATGTAACTCTCTATCTTTTTCCAACATCATGGAATAACATAAGGCGTATGGGAAACCCTCTCAATAAGATACGATGGAAGTATACAGAAAAATGTAACATCTATTGAGACACAAGCTTTATAATATGTGTTTCTCATATAAGCTTCATCCAACTCGTACTTACTACGGGTTCATGCCAATGAAAAAAATGGATAGCATTACATACCTTTGACGCTTAATTCACGACTCAATATGTATATGCTGCACAAAGTATTTCAACCTATATTAATACGTTAGAACTATGGTTTAGCTATATTTCCAAGCTAGTAGCTCATTTTTAGAAAATTGGGCAGCATTTCCCGTATATTTTTCACTTCCCTCTAATTCAAACCAACTCTAAATATAATTAGAACAATAGCAACAACAACATGTCCAAGTTACTACATCAAGAATTATCCAAAACAAGGTCCAAGGACACCTCGAAACATCCCACACGCACAACACTCCAAATTGATCCACACGTTAAATCATTCGACGATAAACATAATAAAAACCACAACATACTCAAGTTATTCCTTACTGATTTACATTCGTTATACTATAAAGATGATCTTATAATAGCCCAATACCTACAACAATGTAAAACTGAATTTTCAGGTTAATAAAAATATGTTTCCAACTTTTCTTCTCTCAAATCGAGCAATATAACCAAAAGTACCTAATTAACCTCCTCATATAAACCTTCCATAAATTCAACTTAAAAATGAGTTCACCACACCTCAGCGATGAAACAACTACAACATACTAACTCTTTCAAAACTTACAAGTTTTAGCCTTTACGATCAAGCTACAACTCGTAGAAGTATAGATAAGGGAAGGAGAAGCATAAACTTACTTGGAACTGAGTAGAACCCATAAAATCTAGGCTATGTTCATCTGACATTAGTCCCCCAACACAACTACAAGAAGAAGAAAGGGAAACTAATAAGCCGTTAGGGTTCCTCGGCACTAGAGTCACTTGAATCCCTTGAAATCACTTAGGGTTTATGCGAAATTTTTAGAGAAGTTTGCAAGGGTTTATTCTATGATTTTAGGTCTAAACATGAGTAGAATAATGAATTAAATCAGCCCTTAAAAGGGCCCTTATGGCCGACTCAACTTGCCCCTTTTTGGGGACTTATTTGGTCCTTTTATTTAAGAAAGCAGGTGGCACACCTACGTAGTCTCGTGAAAATGCGAATATCTCTCTACTCCGACATTACATTGACAAATGATTTAGTGCATTGGAAACTTGCAATAACTTATGCCTGCTTTTGTTTTACAATTTGTTTGACTTCAACACTTAACATATGAATATTATATGATTAGAGTACCTTAAAACACGGCCTACTTAGAATATTAAGAACTCTTAGTTTTACTCTAAAAATATGCGTTATAACATCTTTGATTCAATTAGCCTCCAATCATCATTATACTTCCTTAACTCCTGTTTTAACCTATCACTATATTTGTAAAGGTCCTTAAACTCTCCAGTTCATATTAATTCACTTAATATACATTCTAACATGAAAGTAAGAGGTGTAACATCCTCCCCCCGGGAACATTCATCCTTGAATGTAAAAGCGCCTTAGAGGAGAAACTAGTACTTATGGATTTTATAGAAATTTCGATAGAGTCTTCTCGGTAAACATAATTACCCCATACCTGTCAAATAGCTAGAAACATACTATATGCCACACATGGCATAAACAATAAACAATATCTCTTTGGCCTCACATGGCCATCAGTTTCATTGAAAATACCATAAACTGTAACTTACCTAATGTCAAAATAATTCTACTACTGAAACCCTGCAAGGCTTCAATTATGAATATCATTTAATCATAGAATGAGTTTTAATCAAAGTCACATAACATGGTCTAATAAAACATATGTTCGAGCTTCAGTCGGTAAGAATCATATGTCTGAAGCAACTGAGGGTACTTAGAATTCATTTATTCCTCAACTTCCCACGTCTTTCCTTCGACGTTCTTATTCCTCCGTGACATCTTACGGAGGTCACTTTCTTAGTCCTCAGCTTGCGGACCTGCCTATCTAGAATAGCAACTAGAACCTCTTCGTATGTTAGGTTCTCTGCAATCTGAACATCATGTGCTTCTACAATATAGATTCATGAAAAACAAAGTATGCCAGGAATATGACACCCCTTTCAGACGATAGGAGGCCAACTCTACTTCCTCTGTCTCAGTAGCACGCATAACTCGGAGAGTCTTATGCATCTCATCAATGAAATCCTGAGGGTCTGCCTCGGGATCAGTACCTGTGAAAACTGGATGGTCTAATTGAAGGAATTTGTTTACCCTGGAACCAGAAGAATCCCCTTGCAAGCTAATTGAGGTGGGTGCAACATTTGACCTCTGAACCTGGGAAGCCACTAGCTGAGTCAACATCTGAATAGCTCATCTAAGATCCACATCAGAAATACCGGGACCTGGAGCTGGGGCTGGAGGTGGAACAGGTATATCGGCGGGAGGGATTGTGGCACTCTCTTCGGGTGTAGGAACTGGGGTAGTCTGTTCTGGAGTAGACAAATCAGGCAGTGTGATAGTAGGGGGATTATCCTCACCCGCATTATCAAGTAGGGGATCAACAACCACTTCTGGGGTGGCATTGGCTTCTTGGCCAATTCTCGCTCTCTTCTTAGGTGTCATTTACTGAAAGTTAGAACAATGCACCAGTTAGAGAAGAACAACCTCATATTCTGCTCTATCGCCCGATATAGAACAACAATGAAGGGTATTATTCCTAAATGCCCAAGTAGTCCCCTAATTATAGATGTGGTCGACAACACACCGATAAGAAGGGCTCTACTAGACACGGCTTCGAGACATCCTAGGATACTTTAAAACCTTAGGCTCTGATACCAATTTTGTCATGCCCCAACCTCGGGGAGCGCGACCGGCGCTCAACCGAGTGAACCCGGTCGAGCAAGCCTATTAGACCTTCCCTACCCGACTCATTCATGATCTGAAAAGAGGATGCGTTATCATCTGCTAAATAGGGGAGAGATTAGATATACATGCATAAACATTGCTAGTCCATTTTGCATTATATACATTATGCCATAGTTAAGTTTTCAAAATACAACTTAGTCCAATGACCACTTCGATACCCATACACGACCCACATAAACGTCTACGGAGCCTCTAATGATACAAAAGACAATCATGACAATGATGGCAACAAGGCCCCGGCTATACCTCAAAATGTGGTAACTTATATAAAATAAGGAACTACATGACCCCAGGAAGAAATGGGGCTCACCAAGACTGTTGTGATCAGTGTGAGGGAGAGCACCACTATCTGCGATTAGCGCTATCTACTATGGAACCACCTACATCCATTCAAAGATGTAGCGCCCCCAGCAAAAGGGATGTTAGTACTGTCGAATAGTACTAGTAAGGCAAACACAAATCTTAGCAGAATGAACAGTGAAACAAAGTGAAGGCCGTCATAATAATCAATAAGTGCTTCACAGAAATACAAAGAAACACCAAGTAAGGATCACATAGTTTCCAATTCAACCTTTCCATCTTTTTAGGTTAATAATCACTAGTGCCAAATGCCACAACTCACAATGCCACCGTGTTTTTACACGGAGTCTGGTCTCGGGCCGACCGGCTAAGCCATCTCAAGTGAGACATATACATATCCACATTGTAAATCAATAATTCCAACACAAATGCCACCATGTGTACAGCATGGCATCCGATCTCAGCCCGATCGGCTAAGCCATCTCACTTGAGACATAACCTCTTTCAATTGTTCACTCAATACACATTTCTTTCCCATCTTTCATTACATGGCACAACAATCTCATTTATTAAGTAGTCCTTGGCACTTGGGGACATTTTACAATCCAAGTCATTCCCTTTTTATTCATTCAAATAGCATCATCATTCATGTCGATAAGTACCATCACATAAGGCATTGCACACATAAGGGAAGGAGCTTGGAAAATTATAATTTCGTTCTCAAATAGCATGATGGCATGGTAAACATCTAGAACAATTAGGGAGCATGAATCTTTCAACCCAACACACTAAGGCAAACAATTCTAGTATGATCAAGTCGGAACTTACACCAATTATTCGGACACCAAGAGTTCGATTCGAAGAAGAAGAGAGTTAGCCATACATACCTCAATTGCGCTTCTTTAGACTCTACAATCTATTTTAACAATATAACAAATTGAACCTAGAATTAGGAAGATGTTCACTTTGTTTTTTCCTCACACTCTTTATCACATGCATGCAAGATGAACCACCATCATACGCATGAAGTATCACACTAGTACCCCATTTTCAGTATAAGTTTCAAAATTTAGGGCTAGGGTATAGACTCTTACCTCTAGGATGGGGGCCTAGATTGCTTTACTTGATAATCTTCAAAGTTTCAAGCAAGAATTGAAGAATAATTGATGAGGATTACTTTCTCACTCTAAGACTCCCTCTCTCACTCTATAGTATCAGAAAATGAGCTCAAAATAGACTATGGCATATGTTATATCGACACAAGGTCGGGTAAAAAAAATTTAGAAATTAGGAGCCCCGACACAGATTTGCGGTCGCATATGTGACCGCATAATGGTTATGCGGTCCGCAAAGTGACCGCAGAAATGGCCCTAGGGGCCTGAACTTTCGGCCCAGGTATGCGACCAGTATGCGGTCCGCATACTTGTTCTATGATCGCATAATGCACCGTAGAACTCCCTCCGCAGAATCCCAAGAGCAATTATGCGACCAATATGTGATCCGCATAGTGATTATGCATTAGCATAATCGACCTCAAAACTAACCTCAAACTGGCCAAACTTTTTGCTTCACTCTGCGGCCATTATGCGGTCCGCAGAGTGATTATGTGGCCGCATAATGGGCCGCAGAAATGCGCTCTTCTACGAAACATTTTCCTCTAAGTCTGTAGGGTATTGTTCAATCCAAAAAGTCTGAAAATAACGCAGGAATCTAACTTGGTACCACGAAACCCCCAGTTTTTGGTTAAAATTTTTACGGGTCCTTGCGTGCAACCCGATCCAAACAACATGCTCGTGGCGGCGTGCCACCCGATCTACACATATCAATAAATAAGGAAATACCCATCAAGCCATAATGCTCATACCTACGAAATATCTGAATATTTACCACAAGCACGCGAAGTGCATAAATACAACCCTTGGGAGACAGATAGCATTGTACGCTACAAAACTCAAGCACGACTAAGGTGCAATAAACGACCTGCATCTCGAGAGCTAACTTGATCATATAATACCACAAGCTACACAGGATCAGAACACATGTGCGAATAATCAAGCAGTCTCACAACCCACATGGCAAAATAGAGTATTACATGGAATAGCTGACGACATGAATAACATCCAACGCCCGAAAACTCTTCTGTAAGCAATGATATGCCAAATGAACACATTCGACCTGACGTAGAGCACACATTCACATTAGACCCACCAACGGACCTCAAGCCGATTCTGATCATACCATACTAGGCCAATAACCTTTCAAAGATCCATAACGGCCCTATTCATGACATACACGAGCAGTCGTCCAATCTGGAACAAACTCCCACAGTCCACAACCAAAGGAATAGAATGTCGATTATGCACAAACTCTCACAATAGTGACAGTACCAGAATCTCCATACTTGGTTTCAATCTATAACAATCAAGTGACTAACACATCACACTTATACGAACCTCTCGTGGCTTATACTCTCGCGATCTTCCGCACTAAGTAGAAAGGTTTGCACGTCCATACCTCCAGCCGTACTAATTCTGTAATGCAACTCAAGAATCCGCAAATCAATATACAATGCCTCTTACACAGGACACCATCCTCAGGTGACACTAAAGTGGTGTCGGCATACTCTAAACATTTGAAATCTTCCCCCCTGCTCCTCCGAGCTCCTGGCATTCTTATCAATACCGAACTGAAACCTTGATCCTCAACTTTTAATTCCCATGTCGCACACTGCACCTACCATGCCGTTATGCAAGAGTACAAGAATTCATCATAACCCCTGAACTACTAGTAGAATAAACACTTCATTGGCTAGAAAACTTTCACTTAACTCATTTCAGAAGAACCATTGCAATACGCAACTGAATTCCTATAACCGCAGAATATACAAGCCTCAAGTCGTGGTCTAAACTGCCATAACTCTTCTAGGATCCATTTACACATAAAAGGCCATTAGAATCAAATACCTCCCAAATCAATCAAATTATGGTGGTTGTCAAGCCCACGCATACAACCACAAACCACCTGTATAACTTAACACGCCGAAGGAACTGATCATTTCCACAATCAGGTTGATTCAAACCATTATTAACCGACCCGACTTCTTCCAATTTACTCTTGACTTGCCTTAGAAACAATAATAGCTCCATTCAAAAACATAATGAAACTCGACAACACTCATCCCGAGTGACCCAATTCACGAGACCGGATCGTCTCAATACCTATGAACCATCTCATGGCCTCCTCATGCACACAATAGCATCTCCAACTTGCACACCCATTATGAAAGACCTTCCAAGAATCCAAAGCTGTCTCTCCCATTTCTCCAATACCGCCCCGCAGACCAGATGATAACATAGAAAATTCCCCAAGTATTCTTCGCACTTTTCTGAAAAATCCTGATCTTCAGCCACATAACGAACCCAAAATCCTTATACACTCCACTTTAATTCTTGAACCTACTAGAACCATTGTTGAGAGCCACCCACTCTGACCTGGTCACGAAGATAACCAAACTTTAATGCTCTGTTAGCACATGTACACCCCTAAAGAAGCAACCAGATGAATTCTTTTCCATGTATATCACATCCACAATAAGCACAAACTCCGAGTATTCCCAAAACCTGCACATGAATTGATAAGGTGAAATGTAGCACGCATTCCTCAAGACCTTTGCCTGAATTACCCCTGATGTTTTCTGTTCTTAGTCATAAATAATCCACTAATGCACCGATAACCAGAAACCGCACAAGTAGACAACCACCTGACCCAATCATAGACGGTGGGCTCCCCCACTTAGCTTTAAGCTACAATCTCAAAAATGTAGAACCCACAATGATTCCTCCTTCTCAATTACCATGATCTCGCACCGTTAACCCGCCGAATTTCTCATAATCTCTCGTTAAACGTTTCATGAACATTTCGAACTATTAGCCATAATCGCACATTCCACCTCTTGTTGGGTAAGTAAGTAGAACTCTTCATAGAAACTTCATCAAAATCACGGAATCGCTAACCTGCTCATAAGAGATAGCCCACCTGTGGAATTCCATACCAACATCTTCCAGCGACGTTGTCGTGGGTACAACTACCATAAAATTAGTAAACCCTCTTGAGCCCATGCTCGCCTGCCAGCCGTAAGAGTATGTTCATTCCCCATTAACATCAATTGAAAATCTGACATTACATTCCAAACTCGAAGTCATGTTGCATCCTATAACGATAATCAAGATTTTACACCCCTCTTCATTCCAAGCAAACTCTTTTCCGTCATATTCAACCTTCCTCAGTATAATAGCCACCATCCCAAATGAAATTCGTAGATCTAGTCACTGTTCACCATGATCCGCAATTACTCTAAACTTTCTCAAAGCATGTGACTATCCTGCCACAAAATCCATACGCTACTCTGCCACTCCAACTTCGGTTAAACCATCTCCTTAAGCAACTACTTGGCTTCTGCTTTTCATACTCGACCTGCTAGCGATTCAACCACCGCGGGACACCTCCCACCATATCCTTCCTCCTCCTTTGCTGCCAAAATATTGCCTCAAATAGTAATACATCTTTGTAGCACCCAAACAGATAAATTTCCACCAACTCTAAGCCTCCATAAAGATCATCTCCCCTGAGCTATCAATATTAGAAGCACTGATTCGACCCTGAAGCCAACATGCAACGCCATGTTTGATAACAGCTGCTTAGGCACCATTCTACAACACCCTGCCCCGAAGGCAAATCAAAGGAGACCCTAACACCCATAGTCCTTAATGCGTTCCAACAAGGACGACGATACCACACCACAAATAAAAATTCCTCCACGCTCAAAAATATCAAGTCTCGTTACTCCATCAACCAAAGTTTGAACATCCATAGTCCAATTGCCTTTCCTCTGCTGGAATTAAATGCCGAACCTCTAAACCATGAACCAAGTAATCCTCCTTTCGAGTCATTAATTGTCGCGACACATAAATAAGCACCCTGCCATTTACACCTACACTGCACGATAAACACTCATGAAACTGTGCATAGCCGCGAAACCGTAGGCAGCACTAACATTGCGCTGAAATGACAGAACATCTCTCCACGAGGCGACGACAATAGCCCAATCGAATATGCAGGGAGAAACATCCTACACCACATCAGCAGTACCATTACAACTTCTCGATGCCCAATTAATAACAAGCGCTCCACATCGCATAAGATTATGTAGGAAGGAAATTAAGGCATAAGCTTCAATGGAATCAAATCGCACGACAAGAAATCAAGAAGATAAATTCTCCAAAAAGCCCTGAAGCCTTACAAAGATAAGTACAGATGTCTCTATACCAATCCGCAAGACTCTACTAGACTCGCTCATGACTCATGAGACCCAAGTGAACCTAGAGCTCTGATACCAAGCTGTCACGACCCAATTTCCCATTATAGGTCGTGATGGCGTCCAACATCAATGTTAGGTAAGCCAACGGTGGACAATCAATTCAATTATTCATTTTATTACCTTTATTATCATAAGTCTTATTAAGTAAAGGATTATTCAATGCGTTTAAAAATTATGAATACTTAAAATATTAGTAAGATATAAAATAAAAGATAATAATATCAAGTCGAACCATAAACAACCACTAGAGTATCCCAAAACCCGGTGTCGCAAGTGCATGAGCATTTACTAAGGACTACAATACTAATACAACATATGTATGGATTGTAAATAAGAAAGGATAAAGTAAATAGTACGATGGAGACTCTGTGGGATGTGATACATAGCCTGGAATGCAGCTCACCATAAAGTCTCCTCAGCAGTTGTGCCTACGCGCCAAGATGACCACCAAATGAACCTATCAGATCCAGCATATTTAGTGCAGAAGTGCAGCATGAGTACGTAAATCAACACGTACCCAGTAAGTATCTAGCATAACCCTGGATAAGTAGTGACGAGGGGACGACATCGACACTTACTATGGGTCCAATAAATAATTATGATAAATCATAAATCGATATGAAGCACAACAGTAATAATGAGGTAAAACGATAACTAGCATAATCCTCCAACATCTCCCTGATGATATAAATCTCTCAAATCTCAAATTCTATCTCAACATATCAGAAATATCAAGTGTCAATCTCCAACGAATAAGGAATACCATATAAAATGTCACGCATCAGTAGAAGGGAAATCTCGTGAATATCTGGAATGCTAGCAATTAACGCACGATTATGCCGAGGTCGTACGGCCCAATCCAGAGTGGTGTGTACACTGTTGATGGTCGACCGGCGCGAACCAGAGATGCATCTCAATATACTGCCAAGGCGTTCGGCCCAATCCACAAGAAAGGAAGAAACTTATCGAGTTACAAGTCACGTGCTTACAACACAGGTATAGGAGCATAAAGTAAATCCTTGAAATTAACTTACAAATTTCCATCATTTTCCACAAATTTCCATGTTAAATCCTTATGAAATCCTTGAAATTAACTTACAATATGTGAGAATTACTTACCTTGCAATAGATGATGAAAATCTCCTCTTCAAGAGCTCCAAGGATCGCCCAACCAAGAGAAAATGAGAGAAGGGTGAGCCAAATCTCGTACTTAACAAAGCATTCGGCACAACGATCATCGCACCTGCGGCTAAACAGTCGCACCCGTGACTCCGCACCTGTGGAAATACTATCGCATGTGCAGCTTCCACTTAAGCTCAGACAAATACGCTTTTGCGGACAATATCTGCTCCTACGATCATGCTTCTGCGGAGCACTGACCGCTCCTGCGAGACTGCTTCTACGGTGCATGACCGCACCTGCGGTCCAGTAGAAAAGCCCAGATTCTGCATCTGTGGTGCTTTCTCTGCTTCTGCGGATGTGCATCGACGCCAAACTCTGCACCTGCGACCCTTCCCCTGCTTTCCCCTCTTCGCTTCTGCGATGACCTCCCTCGCACCTGCGACCAATCCCACCGCAGGTGCGATGACACCAGACTTCAGCAGTCTTCACCAATTAACAAGCCCAAAAGTGATCCTGATTTCAATCTGATTAAAACCCGAGGCCCCCGGGATCCCGTCCGAACATACCAACAAGTTCCAAAACACATAGTGAACCTACTCAAGGCCTAAAATCACATCAAAAAACATCAAATTTTACGAATCGACGGCCAAAATATTTTTTCAACTTTCAAACTTTGCCGAACGCGTCCGAATTATACTTAAACATCTCGGAATGATGCCAAACTTTATGTGCAAGTCATAAATCACAATATGAACCTATTCCAAGGCTCGGAATCCTAAACGGACATCAATAACACCAAAGTCCACTTCAAACAAAACTTAGGAATTCTAAAACCTTCAAAATGCGAAAGTTTCATAATAAGCACCGAAATGATCCCGGACCACCCGATACTCAACCCGGACATACGCCCAAGTCCAAAATTATCATACAAACCTAACCTTCAAATCTCTATTCTGAGGTCGTTTACTCAAAATTCAAACCTTAGTCAACTCTTCCATCTTAAAGCATCTGAATTGAGAATTCACTTTCCGAATCAACTCCGAACTTCCCAAAATTCAATCTCGACTACGTGCACAAGTCATAAAACATGAAGTGAAGCTACTCAAGGCCTCAAATCGCCGAACGACGTGCTAGAGCTCAAAACGACCTGTCGGGTTGTTACATTAAATGCATAATTTTTTTTTTATAAAATTTATGATTTCTAAAGTAATAAGATAAATAATTAATTTGATAGTTCACTGTTGGCGTGCCTAACGATGATGTTGGGCGCCATCACAGCCTACAGTGGGTTTTGGGTCGTGCCACCCTTAACGAAATATCCTTTGCCTTTTTTACCCTCTTAAAATAGAGATCATACTGGAAAAAATAGCCATTTATTTATTTTTCTAAGATTTAGGTGTTACACCCCATATTTTCGTACGAAAAAGTAGGTCGTAAGTTAATTGATGTAAGCTCAGCAATGAGATCATCTTTGAAAGTACATAAAGTATATTAATCATGTTACTTTGGAGTTTAAAAATACTTAAGATCATGAACTGCAAGTACTAAGCAGGTTGGAAGGCTTGTAGCTTAGCTAATTGGAGAAAATAAATTTTGTCAAAAGTCGACAAGTTGGAAATGTTATAACAGGTACTTTTGGGGTGAGACTAGGATGCTCAACATGATAAGGGGGTTATGTGATGAGTTATTTTAGTCGTATGGTAGTCGTACATTATGTTTTAAATTCAAGCGAGTTGTGGAACAAAATTTAGCAAAGGTCATCATAAGTTACATTAATAAATGTGCTGAAACTTAGGTCAAATGTAGTTGTGCTTTTCTCCTAATGTACTTGGAATTATGGGATCATAGAACTACCAAATTGAAGATCTACGAGTATAGTTTCTAACGCATTAAACCGTTTATTGATACGATATTGGAATAGAGATATATTCGCATTTTTGCGAGACTGCGCAAACTGCATACAAGTAGGTGTATCACCTACTTGCTTAAATGAAAGGACCAAATAAGTCCACAAAAAGGGGCTAGTTGGGGTTGGCCAAAGGGACCTTTTAAGGGATTATTTGCTTCATATATTTCATTCATTGTAGGGTAAAAATCAGAGATAAACCTCTGCAAACTTCTCCCAATAATTCAACACAAAATCCTAAATGATTTCTCTTCTTTTCAAGTTCTAGTTGGAGGAAAACCTAAGAGTTGAAGAACCAAGTTAGGAGATGAGATCTTCACCAAATAAGGAAAGTATACTTACCTATATCATCCCTTTTATCTGGTGGAAAGGTAAATAAATTTGTTCCATAATAGAAAGAACTCACGGGACAGCAATCGGAAGTCATGAGTTCGAGTTGTTCAACTTGTAGTAGACTGTTTTGTAGGCTACTTCGTGTTGCTGTTGGGTTGTCTCTTTTGCTACTATTTTGATAGAGTTTGGGAGGAGAAATATTGTGGAGAAACACCTCATAATGGCGGGGTGGTGGGCTGTTTGTTCGTCGTTTCATTTTTGGGTTGTTGGACACTACTATGGTTGTCGTTCTATGTATGAAGTGATTGGGGTGTGTGGACTATTTTGTGGTATTTTGTGATGGATATAAAGTTGGAAATTGATGTATACATGTTGTTATTGTTGTGTTCTTATTTGTTTTGGTGTTATCTTGAATTGGGAGGAAGTAAAGACCATAGGGGAGATGTTGTCCGTTTTAATATAAAATAAGATTGTTGTTTGTTGTGCGAGAGTTGTACCTTTCATAACTTAACGATAGAATTATTATCGTTATCGTAGATTAAGGTAAGACGAGACGCGTTCAACATGGTTATTGAACAGATTGTGTTAAGGTATGTTAAGGCTAAACCTTAATTGAAATCATTATTATCTCTTCCGTAATTGTTTAGCCTTAATGGAAGTTTTTTACCCCTTTCATTATTGACGTATTCTTATTTGGGGTCATTCATTAATTCATGTTATCTCTCTTGTTGTCGAACTTCACTTTCGTGGAATTATTGTTACACGTTACCTTGCCCTTTTTGAAATATTCTTGTTGAGACTATTATTTCCCTGTTGTGTTTTTCTCTGTGAGTTCGTTCTTCCGTTTCTTTGTGTTCTGAAGTTCTTGCGCTGATTTACTTGTTGTATTCTCATATTTTTGTTGTTGTTGTTATTGTATTCCATGTTGTTGGGCCTAGGGCTATACATGGTTGTGATATTGAAACTATTTTGAATAAATGTTATGGCATGTGGGCACAGATGGTAAAAGTCATTTATTTGAGTTGTTATGTTTTTGGCATACGTGTTTTGTTGAGAAAATTGTTATGTGTTTGCACGAGGTTTCTGCCGTGCGGTTGTTATTGTGTTTCATGAGTTGGATTCATGGTGTGATTCGTAGTTTCAACGTTGTTTGATGTGATTTGAAACCTCGAGCGAGTCCGTGTTAGGTTATGGAACTTGTTGGTGTGTTTAGATGGGGTCCCGGGGGCCTCGGGTGTGTTTCAGATAGGCTACGGGCCATTTAGAACTACTGATTCTGCCGTCTAGTTTCCTTAATCGTGTCCGCGTCAATACCCCCGCGTTCACATAGTGTAATTTTGGAGGATGAAATATTTACTCTTCGCGTTCGCATGCTTCTGTCCGCGATCGCGTAAGTCTGCATTTCACTACTTCACGTTCGCGTACTGCTTCACGCATTTGCGTAGCTCAGTTGTTGGACCATCAAAATTTCCTTCTTCGCGATCGCACATGTTTGTTCGCGATCGCGTAGCACTAATTCCGAGAAGTTTCCATTTCCTCTTCGCGATCGCAATTGAAATTCTACGATCGCGATGTACAAATGCTTAGGCAGAATATAAAAGTAAAAATACTTAGGCAGAATATAAAAGTACTCTATTCCGATAGTTAGCCATTTTTAACATTTTTGGAGTTCTAGAGCTTGGTTCTGAGCGATTCTTTGTGGGTTTTTCAAGCAAATCAATTGGTTATTTTGGCTAGATTTGAGTCGTGCGGAGGTCATTTCACTTGAGAAGATCGTTTTAGAGTGTCGGTCTATCTTCTTTGATGTAAGTATATTGCCTAACTTCGTGTGGGGGAACTACCCCTTAGGATTTGAGGCTTCTGTTCTAATTGTATCATGTATAGTCCGTGTACAGGTGACGAGTACGTGCCCGGGCTTATTTGTGAAAAGTTGACCTTTTAAGGCCCTTAGGTTCTTATGTTCACTAGATATGAAGTTGTTTTGTTATGATTGAGTTCCCTATTTACTAGTTTCATCTCTACGTGTTTTAATTGGAATTAATTGCTTCATGATCCAGCCTTATTGCCTATTTGCCTCTTATGTGCCTTAACCGAAGTTGTTACCTCTTCTATTGCCATGCTATCCCTCCCTAATCATTTTTTATTAATTGAAATTATAATTATCTCTTCCGTAATTGTTCATCCTTAATTGAGGTTATGATTATCTTTCTGTTGCATACCCTTAATTGAATTTGTCGTATCTCTTTCGTAATTTCTCAACCCTAAAAGAAGTTTAGCTATCCTATATCTTAGTTGACTTATCCTTATTTGGAATTATTGACCCGTGATATCTCACTTGTTGTTGAATTGTACTTTGTGGGATCGTTGTTGCATATCATTTCTCCCTTGTTGAGCTATTCTTATTGTGACTAGTATTATCTATTGTGTTTATTCTTTGTGAACTCGTTCTACCATTTCATTGTAATCGAAAGCTCTTAAGTTGGGTTACTTGCCGTACTTTTGTGTTATTGTCATTCTTGATGCTATACTCAGTATTGTGTAGCACGAGGTTTCTGCCGTGCAGTTGTTGTTGTGATGCATGAGGTGTCTGCCGTGCTGGTGTTACTGTGTTGTACGAGGTTTCTGCCGTGCTATTGTTACTATTGATATGTGCACATGCGGTGTGACAAAGAGGGCTATATACGTAGGTTGCACATGTGGCGAGACAAGGTGGGAATATTATTATGCACATGTGGCGAGACAAGGCGGGCATTTACTTATTTATTATGCACGTGGCGAGACAAGGTGGGCTATGTCAGGGATTGATCTGTGATGACTTGTGATGTCCTGGGGGACTTCTTGTGGTTGATATTTGTGTAGCGGCGTACCTACCTGTGTGAGTTTTAATCTTGTGAAAATTTGTGGGAAACATTCTCACGCGTTGTTCATTTCTCTATACTTACTAGTTGGCCTGAACTGTGTTAGAACACTTACACAAGCATACACATAGTTAATAACTCATGTCGGTTTAAGAAGATGGATCCTGAGATTATTGAGTATTTATACACAACATCGTCTACTTGCCTTCTATGTGAGAATGGTTCTATTGGCACGTGAGTCGTCCGTGCAGTTACTAGTTGAAATGAGGGCACAAGATGCCAAGTATTTAGGGTTCACAAAGTGGGACTCGTGACTTGTGAATATTTTGAGGTACGGTACCTCGTGGAGATTATTGGATAAAACCTGTGTGAAAGTGGTTATTCTCATCTAGTTGCTACCTCCCCTTCTTTAAATTGTGTTCACCGGATTTAGACTATGTTCAGCTTATTCTACTGTGTTATTACTTGTTGTGTTCCGCTGCTAATTGTTGTTTCTATTTCTTATTGCAAGTACCATATTATCGTTGTCATTATGCATAGCTTTATAGATATATCGTATTATGTTAGTTCTACACTTATACTCGCTTAGGTTATTTAATCCAGTAGGTGTCTTGACTGTTCCTCATCACTACTCCACTAAGGTTAGTCTTGATACTTACTGCGTACCACTGTGGTGTACTCATACTACGCTTCTGCACAATTTTTATGCAGATCCAAGTATTTCGAAGTCAGTCGATCGTTAGCTAGCTGTGCGAATTCTTGCTTTAGAGACTCAAGGTAAACCTAATGCTGCGTTCGCAGGCTTCGGAGTCACCTTCTGATGTTGTTTTTACACTGATTATCCTTATTTCGAAATAGTTGTATTTAGAGGTTTCTAGCAAACTCTATAGAGCTTATGACTTGTACTATCGGTTTTGGGATTGTAAGTCTTGTATGGAGATTTCTAATTTGCATTTATCAATCGTTATTTATTATTATTGTTAAATGCTAGGCTTACCTAGCCCCTAAGACTAGGTGCCATCACGACCTCCTACGAAGGGAGATTTGGGTCGTGACAAGTTAGTATCAGAGCCCTAGGTTCATAGGTACTACGAGTCATAAGCGAATTTAGTAGGGTCTTGTCGATCGGTACGGAGATGTCTGTACTTATCTTTGAGAGGCTATGGAACTATTAGGACAGTCTCACTCCTTTCATTCCTATCGTGCAAGTTTATTGATCTCGGGGTTTGATATCTTATCATTCTATTCTCTCACAGATGGTGAGGACACGGGCTGCAGTTATCGATGACGCTGCTCCCGAAGTAGGTGTCGCTAGAGGTAGAGGCAGAGGCCGATGAGGAGCACGTGCCACAGCTAGAGCACCTACCAGAGCAGCATTTAAGGAGCCGCCAGCAGCTTCGGTTGGAGGGACAGGTACTAGAGGCGCCTGCTGCTACCCCCAGACTTCATGAGACTTTAGCACAGTTCCTGAGCATGTTTGGTACATTGGCTCAGGCAGGGTTGATTCCGATTGCGCCAGCTACTTCACAGATCGAGGGAGGGACTCAGACTCCCACCGCCCGTACTCTAGAGCAGCGCGTTCCTGTTGGTCAGGTTCCAGGTGTCATGGCGACACATCCTGTGGTTCCAGTTCAGCCCATAGTTAGGGCAGCAACATCTGAGGAAGAGCAGCTTAGACTTGCAAGGTTCAAGAAGTATGACCCTCCTACTTTCAGTAGTTTGGATTTAGAGGGTGCACAGGGTTTTCTAGAGAAGTGATATCGCATTCTTCGCACTACGAGTATTGCGGAGACGAGTGGGGTTGCTTTTACTAGGTTCCAACTTAGAGGAGCGGCTTATCAGTGGTGGCGAGCATATGAGTTGGGTAGTCCGGCCGATGTAGCTCCACTTTCATGGGCTCAATTTTTAGAGATATTCCTGAGAGAGTTCGTACCTCAGTCCCTTCGGGATGCATGGCACGCAGAGTTTGAGCAGCTGTGCCAGGGCACTATGTCAGTGTCAGAGTATGTCGTTAGATTCAGTGATTTGGCCAGACATGCACCTGCCTTGGTCGCTACAGTTAGAGAGTGTGTCCGTAGATTCATTGAGGGGCTCGGGCGTGATATTCGGTTCAGTATGGCTCGGGAGTTGGAGACAGATGTTTTATTTCAGTAGGTGGTACCTATTAGAGGGCATGGGGGACCAGGAGAGAGATAACAGGCGGGGCCAAGAGAGAGAGGGAAGGCGAGGTCAGGAGAGAGAGGATAGGGAGGCAAGGAGGACTCGCAGATCGGAGAGATCTACTGGTCCTTACTTTGGAGGCAGGGTACGGCATGGTAGAGGTTTTGTGGGTTAGCTAGTTGAGTTTGCACTTCAGGCTTTGCACAATTTTTTAGGTACTCATGGGCTTCAGATCACCCGTATCGCACAGTTCCCACAGCTGCATCAGCAAAGAGGTTGCTTTGAGTGTGGAGATACCAGCCACATGGTGAGAGATTGTCCCAGACTCCAGACAGATATGTCACAGCGGGGTATTCAGGAGAGTAGAGGGCGCCCAAGAGGGGGAGGCCTGGCCCGTTGATGTGTTTCATATAGTAGGTTTGAGGCCGTTGCGCCAGGTGATGTCATACAGGTATGCTTTTGATTTGTTATAGAGGAGCACCATTCGTATTTTGTTTCGGTTCTGCTTATCGGGGTGAGTCCTCCTATTTTGCTTCACATGTGGGTGAGTTTCATGATTTAGTATTCTGCTTATGTGTTTACCCTGGTTGGGAGACTCTGTAGTGGTAGCCCTTATCTATTGTTTGTTTTTATTCATTATTGATAGTTACGAGACTAGAAGTGAATTCCTGTTGTCCATTACGGTAGGTTTTGATGTGATTCCTGAGTAATTTGGTTACGATATGTGATTTAGATGCTCTACCGGGATGAGAGTTTGATAAGTGTTGTGATTTTATTGGCGGAATTGAGTTAGTGAAAGGTTTCGGTTGGTATGATGTGTATTCTACTTGTGATTCAGAGTTGAGGGTGAGACCCTCGCGATTTCATGTGATTTGATATGTTTGAGTCAGGTTGCGTGCCGCGGTGGAAGTTATATCAGGATGAGATCCTTGTGATTTGTTCATATACCTTGATTCTTCCTTGTAAATTGATTCGTAGGATGGTACTAATAGAGAGTTGTACTTGTCGGACTTGTTTGATATTTCTCTTATGTGTTTCTCCTTACGTATTCAGTCATTTTCGTGTTGTGCTTATTTGAGTTTTAGCTTGCGTGGTATGTGACCGGTGGCGTTAGATGTGACTTGTAGATTCGGGTGAATAGTTATGAGGTCTTCAGGTTTCTTGTATCATTGTCAGTATTGTGGAGGGTTAAAATAGGGTTCTAACGGATATGAGGCTAATGGCCGATGCTGGCGTTGATTTCGGGCAGCTATTGTGATCAGAGATGTTATTATGGGAATATGTGTGATGTGTTACGACGTGTGGTTGTACCTTATGGGTGTAGGCATAAGTTTTTGCAGCTGGTTGAGGTCGATACCATGTGTGGAGGTAGGAATCGGGTCTTTTCGAGACAGACTGATGGTGAAAATTTAGGCTCTAAGGCTTATTGGTATTGGTGGAAGGGATAAATTGCAGTTGAGATGGTATCGTCAGGCTTACGTGGATTGGGGTGGCGTAGGGTCACCCGCGGGTGTATGTTGGATGAATACATTCAGCAATTTGATGACTTCAGGGTGATTCTTGGCACGTTCGAGGACGAATATTTGTTTAAGAGGGGGAGGATGCAACGACCCGGCCGGTCGTTTTGTCAATTAAAGTCCCGTTCAGCGGCATAAGGTTTTGAACAGCTTCGTATTAAGTGTTATGACTTGCATGCATGGTCGAGTTCAGTTACCGGATGATTCGGAGTCAATTTGAAAGAAGGATTCTAGTTTTGAAAGCTTAAGTGGTAAGAGTTGACCAGAATTTGGCTTTAGTGTAAATGACTCCGGAATGGGGTTTTGATGATTCTAACAGCTTCGTATGGTGATTTTGGACTTAGGCGTGCGTCCGGATTTGGATTCGGAGGTCCATAGGGTAATTTGAAACATTTCGGCAAAAGTTGGAAAATTTAAAGTTTTGGAAGGTTGAGAGGTTTGACCAAGAGTTGACTTTGGCGATATGGGGTGGGAATGCGATTCCGAGAGTTGGAACAGGTCCGTTATGTCATTTGGAACTTGCCTACAAAAGTTAACGTCATTTCGGGTTGATTTGATAGGTTTCGGCGCGAGTTTTAGAAGTTGGAAGATTTGAAAGTTCATGAGTTCGATTCATGGTGTGATTCGTAGTTTCGACGTTGTTTGATGTGATTTGAGACCTCGAGCGAGTCCATGTTAGGTTATGGAACTTGTTGGTGTGTTTTGATGGGGTCTTGGGGGCCTCAGGTGTGTTTCGGATGGGCTACGGGCTTTAGAACTGCTGATTTTGTCATCTGGTTTCATTAATCGCGTTCGCGTCAATACCCCCGCGTTCGCATAGTGTAATTATGGAGGATGAAATATTCAATCTTCGCATTCGCATGCTTCTGTCCGCGATCGTGTAAGTCTGTATTTCACTTCTTCACGTTCGCGTACTACTTCACGCGTTCGCCTAGCTCAGTTCATGTTTTTTCGCGATCGCGTAGCACTAATTCCGAGCAGTAGCCATTTCCTCTTTGCGTTCGCAATTGAAATTCCTTGATCGCGATGTACAAATACCTGGGCAGAATATAAAAGTACTCTATTCCGAGGGTTAGTCATTTTTAACATTTTGGAGTTCTAAAGCTCGGTTGTGAGCGATTCTTTGTGGGGTTTTCAAGCAAATCAATTGGTTATTTTTGGCTAGATTTGAGCCGTCCGGAGGTCATTTCACTCGAGAAGATCATTTTAGAGTGTCAGTCTATCTATTTTTAGGTAAGTATCTTGTCTAACTTTGTATGGGGGAATTACCCCTTAGGATTTGAGTCTTCTATGCTAATTGTATCATGTAAAGTCTGTGTACGTGAGGTGACGAGTATGTGCCCGGGCTTATTTGTGGAAAGTTGACCTTTTAGGGCTCTTAGGTCCTTATGTTCACTAGATATGATGTTGTTTTGCTATGATTGAGTTCCCTATTTACTAGTTTCACCTCTACGTATTTTAATTGAAATTAATTGCTTCATGATCCACCCTTATTGCCTATTTGCCTCTTATGTGCCTTAAACGAAGTTGTTACCTCTTCTATTGCCATGCTATCCCTCCCTAATCGTTTTTCATTAATTGAAATTATAATTATCTCTTCCGTAATTGTTCATCCTTAATTGAGGTTATGATTATCTTTCCGTTGCATACACTTAATTGAATTTGTCGTATCTCTTTCGTAATTGCTCAACCCTAAAAGAATTTTAGCTATCTTATATCTTAGTTGACTTATCCTTATTTGGAATTATCGACCCGTGATATCTCCCTTGTTGTTTAATTGTACTTTGTGGGATCGTTGTTTCATATCATTTCTCCCTTGTTGAGCTATTCTTATTATGACTAGTATTCTCTATTGTGTTTATTCTTTGTGAACTCGTTCTACCGTTTCTTTGTGATCGAAAGCTCTTGAGTTGGGTTACATGCCGTACTTTTATTTATATTGTCATTCTTGTTATTATACTCAGTATTGTGTAGCACGAGGTTTTTGCCGTGCGGTTGTTGTTGTGATGCACGAGGTCTTTGCCGTGCGGGTGTTATTGTGTTGCACGAGGTTTCTGTCGTGCTATCGTTACTATTGATATGTGCACATATGGCGTGACAAGGCAGGATATATACATGGGTTGCGCATGTGGCGAGACAAAGTGGGAATATTATTATGCACGTGTGGCGAGACAAGGCGGGCATTTACTTATTTTTTGCGCACGTGGCGAGACAAGGTGGGCTATGTCAGTGATTGATCTATGAAGACTTGTGATGGCCTGGGGCGTTTTGTGGTTGATATTTGTGTAGCGGCGTACCTACCTATGTGAGTTTTTATCTTGTGAAAATTTGTGGGGAACATTCTTACATGTTGTTCATTTCTCTATACTTACTAGTTGTCCTGAACTGTGTTAGAACACTTGCACAAGCATACACATAGTTAATCACTCCTATCAGTTTAAGAAGATGGTTCCTGTGATTATTGAGTATTTATACACACCCTCGTCTACTTGCGTTCTATCTGAGAATGGTTCTATTGGCACGTGAGTCGTCCGTGCAGTTACCAGTTGAAATGAGGGCACAAGATGCCAAGTGTTTAGGGTTCACAAAGTGGGACTCGTGACTTGTGAATATTTTGAGGTATGGTACCTCGTGGAAATTATTGGATAAAACCTAATGTGAAAGTGGTTATTCTCATCTAGTTGCTACCTACCCTTCTTTAAATTGTGTTCACCGGATTTAGACTGTGTTCAGCTTACTCTACTGTGTTATTACTTGTTGTGTTCCGCTGCTAATTGTTGTTTCTATTTCTTATTGCAAGTATGTGATGACTCGATAGGTCATCTCATGTTTTAGAACCCAATTCTGCGCTTTGAAGCCTTAAAATCTCATTTTTACCCTCCTCGATTTGCTTGCGTAGTCTGAGTGTGTTCCATGAAAGTTTTTATGTTAAAAAATATTAAAATATGAAATTTTGCTTTGAAAACCATTTGAGTTGACTTTGGTCAATATTTTGAGTAAACGGACCCGGATTCGTATTTTCACGGTCCAGGTGAGTCCGTTTCGTGATTTGGGACTTGGGCGTATGCCCGGAATCAAATTCGGAAGTCCCTAGCCCAAGATATCGGACTTTGTTGAAATTTGAAAGCTAAAGGCTTAAATGAATTTGAAATGTTTGACCCATACTTGACTTTATGGATATCGAGTCCATATTTTGGTTTCGGAACCCGGTATAGGTCCAATACTATATTTAAGCTTGGCTTGTCTGTCAAATTTGGTGAGAAACAGAGTTGGTTTGATGTGATTCGGACGACCGGTTGTGAAAATAGAAGTTTCAAAGTTTTCTTGAAAATTTTATTTGATTTGGTGTTCAATTCGTAGTTCTAGGTGTTATTTTGGCGAATTGATCATGCGAGCAAGTTCGTATGATATTTTAAGACTTGTGTGCACTTTTGGTTTAGGGCCTTGAGGGCTCGGGTGAGTTTCGGATAGGCTACGGAGTGAAAATAGGACTTAGAACATTGCTGGTATTTCCAGTTCTGATGCAGGCCTCTGGTATCGCATTTGTGATACCAGGCTTCGCATTTGCGACCTTTGAGGGGTTCTCATTTGCGAGCTACTCATCGCAAATGCGAAGAGTAGCTGGGCCACCTTATGTTCGCATTTGCGATACAAAGTTTGCATTTGCGACGGGGACTGGCAGGGAAAATTCTTCGCATTTGCGATCATGGGGTCGCATTTGCGATCAGTCCAGTTCGCATTTGCGAAGAAAGCAGGAATGAGGAGACCTTCGCATTTGCGATAGGTTTTTCGCATTTGCGGGGCTCGCATTTACAAACCCCAGGTCGCAAATACGACACTTGCAACTAATCAAAACTTGACTTAGACGGGAATTTTGGTTAATTCTTCAAATTTTCAAACTCAAGAACCCTAGAGGCGATTTTCCAAAGAATTTTTCTTCCCCAAAACATTGGTAAGTGATTCTAAACTAGTTTCTTTCAATCTTTCACTACTTTTCCTAAGATTTCAAACTAAAATCTAGAGTTTTCATGGTGGAAATTGGGGGGGGAGGGGGGTTGGTAGAATTAGGGATTTTTGAAAAATAGGGATTTAGACCTCAAATTGAGGTTGGATTCCAAAACAAATTACATAACCAGGCTCGGGGGTGAATGGGTAATCGGGAGTTGGTCCGAATTTCGGGTTTGGACCAAGCAGGCCCGGGTGTTGACTTTTATTGACTTTTTCAATAATGACCTAAATTGAATCTTTTGCAATCGTGGGTGATTCCTACGGCTTATTTTGAATCGTTTGGTTGGTAATTTGCTAGATATTGTTGGTTCAGAGGCTTGTTTGAAAGGCAAATTTGTGGTTGAGCTTTGAGTGGTCTTTGGAGCGAGGTAAGTGTTGTGTATTAGGAACCCTCGGACTATGTGCTATGTGATTTCCATGTGAGCAGCGTATATGCGAGGTGACGAGTGCTTATACGCCGCCGAATTATCTGTTTTCCCTAATTTATCGATTTTCCTTAATTATTTCCTTTCCTGTCTTAACTGTTATATGCTCTAAATGCTTTCCATGCTTAATTGCTACTTGTTATTCAATATCTTTTCCTGTTCACGACGTTAGTTCTTCTATAGTTTCATGATTCCCTGCTATTTGCTTAAATTGACTTACTTGCACCTTCTAATTGTCAATTACTGGATTGGTCTCGCTGTGTAGTACTACTCGTGTAGATTTTCTATATTGTACGAGGTTTCCATTTGGTTTGGTTTGGTATTTGTTGATCGTAAAGGTTATTGTGGTCTGATCTGTTGATTTGATTGTGCATTGAGTACATGGTACTGATATGGTGGGATCGGGCTGCATGTCGTAGCAGGTGTAATAAGGGTGGATTGATGTGGTGGAATAAGGGTGAAGTTGTACTATACGGTGGGATCGGGTTGCATGCCGCAACAGGTAGAATATGGGTGGATTGACATGGTGAAATAAGGGTAAATTATGATACTGATATTGACATATGGTGGGATCGGGTTGCGCGCCGCAACATATATATATATATATATATATATATATATATATATATATATATATATATATATATTATTTATTGTTGTTGATATCGTTACGGTAAAATAAGGGGGGATTATGTGTTGTCTGGTGGGATCGGGTTGTACGCCGCAACAACCTATATGTTTCCATTTCTTAAGTTGTGTTGGTTTTTCCGGTATTTGTATCTGAATTATTAAAGATTGGTAATTCTGAACGACACTGATTTATTCTTGAGCTTGTGGTTGATATTTTCAGTTGGTTGTTTAATTCTGTTCAGTATTCCCATTTTCTGTCATTATTATATACTGCGTTCAGGTTGTAGTGTAGGTGAACCATCTTAGCCTCGTCACTACTTCGTCGAGGTTAGGTTCGGCACTTACCAGTATATGGAGTCGGTTGTACTGATACTACACTTTGCACACTGTGTAGAGTTTGGAGTCGGTCCCAGCGGCGGCTACTAGAGAGCTCGGATTGGACAGCCTGCGGAGACTTGAGGTACAGCTGCTCAGCGCCCGCAACTCCTGAAGTCCCCGTCTTTATTTTTATTTAGCTACGTATTTTCATTCAGACAACTTTGTATTTATTTCAGACCCGTGTATGTATTACTCTAGAAGCTC
The DNA here is from genome assembly GCF_000715075.1 of Nicotiana tabacum. Lineage (NCBI taxonomy): Eukaryota > Viridiplantae > Streptophyta > Magnoliopsida > Solanales > Solanaceae > Nicotiana > Nicotiana tabacum. The sequence continues at coordinate 111,568,403 of NC_134083.1, forward strand.
GTGCACTTGTGACACTAGGTTCAGGGATTTGTAGCAGATGTTTTATGGTTTTAGCTTCCGTATTTATATTTAGATTATTGCAGTTAAATCAGTTCTTGTTCATTAATTATATTTAAATTGTTAAAAGGGATAAATTATTCTAACGTTGGCTTGCCTAGCAAGTGAAATGTTAGGCGACATCACGGTCCCGACGGTGGGAATTTCGGGTCATAACAAAGTACCATATTATCGTTGTCATTATGCGTAGCTTTATAAATATATCATATTCTGTTAGTTCTACACTTATACTCACTCAGGTTATTTAGTCCAGTAGGTATCTTGATGTCATGACCCAAAATCCTAACCGGTCATGATTGTGCCTATCTCGGTACTAGGCAAGCCGAAAATCTCAATAAACCACAATTTCTTTTAAGTTTGAAAATATAATATTTAAATACAATATATAATCCCACAAATACTGATACGAACACTCCCAAAACCTGGTGTCACTGAGTACATGAGCATCTAACATGATTACAAATCTGGAAAACACGGTCCATAATAGTCTGACACCAAATACAGTAAACAAGGAGATAGGGAAGGAGAGGCATGGTCTGTGAAACATGGCAGCTACCTCAGAATCTCCTAAAATCAGTTGTGCGAAAGAATCAACACCCGCTATGTCGGGGAACTCCTTGATCTGCACACGGAGTGCAGTGTTTAGTAAGAGTACAACCAACTCAGCAAGTAACAATAATAAATAAAGAACTGACGATAGCGACGAGCTACACAGTTATAGTTCACTTTCAGAAATTCCAACAAAGAATAGACATGCTTTCAAATCCGGCAGTTTAAGTCAAATCAATTTTATACAGTTCAAATTCATGTAATCCGAATATAAATCCTTCAGAGAATTCAAAATAATGACAGATAGCAACCAAGTGCAACAACAAATGCAAAGCAAGTACAGCCTCTCAGGTAGGCAACAGTCACTCAACTCATCACAACAGCTCAACCATTCGGCTCTCAGCCCTCAGAACTCACACTCAATGGGTACCCGCGCTCACTAGGGGTGTACAGACTCCAGAGGGGCTCCTACATCCCAAGCGCTATAATCTGCACGGATAACTCACTTGCTATAATATAAATATCTGGATCCACACGGTCAACTCACGTGCTGCACGGTCAACTCACGTGCTATAGTATAATATAAGGATCTGCACGACCAACTTACGTGATGCACGGCCAACTCACGTGCTATGGTATAATATCTCACAATCAGTCCCTCGGCCTCACTCAGTCATAAAGCTCTCCAGTCTCTCGGGCTCTCAACAATCATAAGATCAGCCCAAACAACAATGACATGATACATCAATAATGAACAATAGAGACTGAGATAAAACAATCAAGTAAGTTGTGACTGAGTACAAAACAACAATTTAAGCAGATAATTCCACATGTACACGACCACTGTGGGTCCCAACGGCACCAACATATAGCCTAAACATGGTTTCTAACATGACTTAGTCAAATTTCCACAACACATAGAGAGCACATAGCTAACAACAAGTTATTCAACTTTATAGTTTCCACGGGACGGACCAAGTCACAATCCCCTCGGTGCACGCCCACACGCCTGTCACCTAGCATGTGCATCACCTCCAAAATAATCACATGATACGAAAATTCGGGGTTTCATACCCTCAGGACCAGATTTATAATTGTACTTAACTCAAAACGTGAAATTCTTTACTCTGCTATTCCTTTGCCTCACAAATCAGCCTCCGAATGCCTCGAATCTAGTCACAATTAATTCGTTTCAGTCAATAAAATTTTCGAAATTAATTCCATATGAAAATACAATTTTTTCCATAAAAATCCGAAAATTAGCTCAAAAATTGCCTGTGGGGCCCATGTCTTGGAACCCGACAAAAGTTACAAAATCCGAAAGCCCATTCAACCACGAGTCTAACTATACTAATTTTACCAAAATCCGACCTCAACTCGACCTCCAAATCTTCAAATCTTATTTTCAAATCCCTAAGTTCAAACCCCCGATTTACACCTCAAAAACATGTAATCTAGTCGGATTATTCGATGATAATTCAATATTATAGAGTAGAAATGATCACAAGGGACTTACCTCAAGTTTTTCCGTGAAAACCTTTCTCAAAAATCACCTCACCCGCTTTTGGAAATGTCAAAAATGACAAAATCTCGGACTCCTCTGTTTTTAACATTCTGCCCAGGAGTCTCGCACCTGCGGAATTTGAACCGCTTCTGCGGATTTTTCCCTCGCTTCTGTGAAATTTTCGCTCTTGCGATCAACCACGTGCATGTGCGAGTTCGCACCCGCGAGATGCCTTCCGCATCTACGCTCAAAACCCCTAGCCCAGGCGCCGCTTCTGCGTTCCTTCTCGCACAGGTGCGATTCCGCACCTGTGAAGTCCTTCCGCGTCTGCGCACCTCGCTTCAGTGCACCCCAGCTCGCACTTGCGAGCTCACACCTGCGACCATTGTTCCGCAGGTGCGATTACACCAGAATGCTTCAGCTTCAGCAGTCTTTCAAATTCAAAAATCGATCCGCTATCCGTTCGAAACTCACCCGAGGCCCCCGGACCTCAACCAAATATACCAACAAGTCCCATAACATAATACGGACCTACTCGAGGCCTCAAATCACATCAAACAACTTCAAAAATATGAACTACACACGGATTCAAGCCTAATGAACTATGAAATTTCCAAATTTTACAAACGACGCCGAAACCTATCAAATCACATCTGATTGACCTCAAATTTTGCACACAAGTCACATTTCACATTAGGGACCTATTCTAATTTCCAAAATCGGATTCCAACCCCGATATCAAAAAGTCAACCCCTCGGTCAAACTTCCCAAAAATTCAACTTTTGCCATTTCAAGCCTAATTCCACTACCGACCTCAAAAAAATCCGGACACGCTCCTAAGTCCAAAATTACCATACGGAGCTATTGGAATCATCAAAATTCAAATCTGAGGTCGTTTGCACATAAATCCACATCCGGACAACGTTTCTACCTTAAAATTTTAAATTATGAGACTAAGTGTCTCATTTCATTCCGAAATCTTTCCGGACCCAAACCAACTAACCCGGTAAGTCATAATACAACTGTAAAGCATAACTTGAGCAATAAATGGGGGAACTGGACGGTAATACTCAAAATGACCGGCATGGTCGTTACATTCTCCCCCACTTAAACATATGTTCGTCCTCGAACGTGCCATGAGTTATTTCCAGGCCATCAAATCACTATTCCATCTTACCACGCACGTACCCGGGGGTGATCCCGCGCCACCCTATTCCATAGATCTGACAACACAGCATAATTGAAGATCATTAATTTAACCTTAGCCCAAAACCTTGGATCCAAATTTCTAACATTCAGAATTCTTTTCAAGACCCGAATTCTATCCTCAGCCATAACCATAATCCCAGATACAATCGCATAACATACTACACAACTTGCATACTCGTAACACCATTTTTTATCACAGTAACTACTCAAAACCAACCAAGTACTAGTATAAAACCTCGCATTCCATAGGACCTCATTCCAAACCTTCGTACACTGGCAAAGATGAAAGAAACAATCAAAACTCATAACTGTTAATTAGATCAACTAGCCATGGAGCTTTCTCGCCCCAACCAGAACCACAATCCTCTCCTAAGCCGACTTTCAATATTGTCTTCCCAAATATATCGGAATCAAACCTGACAGTACCCATTCTGGGTCCAATGACCTTATATTATTAAACACAACTATTCCACAGACATACCACACCAGTATGACTCAAAGCCACAAGCCGTGCCATCCGTGCGCCAATACGCAACAATTCAAATATATTCAGTCATGAAAAATAACTCAAATGAGAGAACTGCCCTGCCAGATTAACAAGTACCACCACAAAGAAATGCTGAAAATCCATCACACACCGAAGAACCATCATACGATTCTAACGCAAGGTTCATACCTTAACATAACTCCACTGCAATGCGTGCCCCCATCCAAATATTGGTCCATATTATCTACCTTGAGCCACCCTGCTCAAAATCAATAACGACGGAGAGGCAAATGACAAAAATTCCACACAAAACTTGAAAGAACATAACCAATATGCAATCGATCATGCAATACCCAAATACTCATCTCGCTCAAATTTTGCCATAAGGCCCTAATATAACCGCACCATCTGTGCACATAACCAATTAATCATAACTCCTCGTAGCATAAAGGAGTAACTCACAGATCAATTTCAGAACACGAATAAGTTCAACATCAACCAAATGGCACATCCCTCAATAATAGTAGTATGGAGCCAACCATTCTGGCTCGGTGTAGAATACACATTTTAATTGGGCCTATAAATGGACCCCCAATATCAACTCTGGTCACCCACAAATAGATAAAGAACCCTCCGAAAGTCCACAATGACTGAGGCATAATACATACTATTATCTGGCTAACTTCGGCCATGACTTCACAGTCCGCAACCATGAAACAATCTGCTCCAAATCCATAGAACACACGAATCACCATTTCTGATTCCATCTCCACCGCCCGAGTGTCTAACACATCTCTCATACACGATCATGCCACGAGTAATATTTCTCTCATTCTTTCGTGCCACATAGCAATGTCCTAAAATCAGCAGTCGATCAACCAGGAAAATACTGCAATACCTATAAAATATCCATAATTCAAAGCATAGTACGCCTTCTGAAATGTATACTCTACTCACGCAATACCAAATAGTGATAGCATTCATCTAAACATCGAAAACTGTTCATCTCCTCTAAGAATTTATGTCAAAGCTAAACCGTGACCTTGCACACGCCAACCTTAATCCTACACAACACACCGCATCTATCATGCCATCAGTTGAAAAATATGAGAACCTCATAATCATTCTGAGTCTCAAGTAGAATATGTATCCTATCAGCTAGAAGCCTTCCATTTGATTCCATCTGGTAGAAAATCAAAATACTCAACATGCTTCTCAGGCCGGTAGGAAAATACCCAGCTCAAACCATGGCAGAAAACCTCGAGAATGCTTTGGAATCTATTTGCACATAATCAAGCCATCAGAGTTGAATCTCTCTAGCTCAACCAAGCCACGCAGGTCGCCAAACCCAGGTGTATTGCCACAAAGCACCTGTAGAAAACCCCCCACATCATAAGCACCCAAAGAACCGATCATATCTGTTACAATACTGATCCAACCTACTACCCAGATGTCTTATTTTCTCCGATTTTCTTCCGAATTTGTCTTCAGATTGATACTTCTCCTTGCTAAAACACCACGATCTTTAGCCACAACTCACCCCACAAACCTAGCATAGAACCACAATGCCCTACAGCCCATAAGCAATTGTATTCTTCTTAAGCACCTTCAAAAAATAAAATACCACAATTGTAACACTCACTCTGAGAATACCTTATGTGAATTTGAAATTATTCTTCTTACCTTCCTTATACTAAAATGTAGAATCCATAGTCATATGGAATTTCTGCAAGTCTAGGCACCACCAAACACAAATCTTAGATTTTTATCCTTACGCAAGCCTGGAGAATTTCTCAATTGCTATATATAAACCTCGAACCTATTGGAACATTCTCGAGAGTCACCCACTTTGTTCAAATCCAAATTACATGACCCAAATGGGCCAACAGACATGTGCCCCATTAGCACAACAACACTCAAAGAAGTAACTCTACTTTAATACCGCCTATCAAATTCATACTCCATGCACACTATATCATTCACAATTAACAACTCACTCATCCCACGATTTTCATATACTCATAAGTGTAATATAACCTTATCTAGGAATTTTCTTATTCGAGTCATTTTCGAACTCCACCTCTGCAAGTCATCACTGATTCCCAAGTATACTTCAGACCAAAACAAAAATTTGACACATACCCATGAATTGATTTTCCAATAATAGGCTCCCCCACTTAGCCTTAAGCTGCCATTATATAAAATTAGAACCCGCAAGGATTTCCCTTTCTCAATTACCAAGATCTCGCACCGTTAACCCGCCAGACTTTTCAAAGTCTTTTGTTAAGATTTTCATGAACATCCTAAATCACCAGCCACAATCACACACTCGACCTCTTACCGGTTAGCAAGTAATATTCCTCACAGAAGCTTCATCAACATCACGCCACCGCTAACTGCTCACAGGAGATAACCCACCTGTGAAATTCCTTACCGACATCTTCCAACGATGCTGCACTTGGTGCAACAACTACATAATCAGTAAATTCTCCTGAGCTCATGCTCGCCCACCATTTGTATAAGTCTACACTTTACCTATTGACATCAACTGAAAGTTCAACAATACCTTTCGAACTCAAGTCATATTGCGCCTGAAACGATAATCAGATCTTCACATCCCTCTTCATTTCAAACAAACTCCTTTATGCCATATTCAATCTTTCTCCGTACAGTAACTATCACTCCAAATAAAGTTTGTAGGCCAGATCACATTCTAACACGAGTCCAAACCGTTCTATACTTTCTCAAGGCACGCGACTACCCTATCACAGAATCCATATGCTAATCTGCCACTCTTACTTCGGTTAAATCATCTCCTTTAAGCAACTTCTCAACCTCTGCTTCTCCTACTTGACCTGCTAGTACTTTAACCACTGCAAAACACTTCCCGGCATGTCTTCCCTCATACTTTGCTGCCCAACTGTTGCATCAAATCAAAATGCATCTATGTCGCACCTGAACCAATAAAATGTTACCGACTCTAAGCCTCTTCGAAGATCATATTTCTCGAGCCATCAACATTAGAAATACTCATTCACAACCATAATTACTACACAATCACTTACTCTTCTTGAGTCCAAACTCATTGACAAGACATGGGAAATTAATTTATCCCAAAATTTAACAACGTGAAAGATCCTTCAATACACTCACAACTCGAGACAATACGTTAAATCAAGACAGAAATCATCAAGTACCCAATAGCAAACTCTTGAGTTATAAGCAAACTTTATTCGTCACATTCAACCCATCTGAACACATCTCGTAGTCATATCATACTTACCATATAGTCATTCAATCGCTCATCGAGCCACAAATCCTACTCATGGGGATATTACCGGATATAGGGTCAATATGTACAAGCTCTCACAACTGAAACTACCGAGCCTAAGCTACGGTCTAACCCCGGCCTCAAGTCCTCCAGACTGGCCCATCACCAAAACACATAATACACTTCTTGAACCTCGTTCATAGAATCACAAGCCTGTGATGCACAACTGATACCGAGCGCTCGTATGCGCATCACCATATGTGAGAGAATAGAATAACAGAAATTTAGTTTCTAGAACGAACAAATTCGCATAACAGAATACAAGAAAGTGAAATTTTCCTAAGGGTTCGGCAGCCTCTCGAAGATAAGTACAGACGTCTCCGTACCGATCTGCAAGACTCTACTAAACCTACTCATGACTCGTGAGACCTATGTAACCTAGGGCTCTGATACTAACTTGTCATGACCCAAAATCCTAACCTATCATGATGGCGCCTATCTCGGTACTAGGCAAGCCAAAAATCTCAATAAACCACAATTTCTTTTAAGACTAAAAAGATAATATTTAAATACAATACATAATCCCACAAATATTGATACGAAAACTCCCAAAACCTGGTGTCACTGAGTACATGAGCATCTAACATGATTACAAATCTGGAAAACATGGTCCATAATAGTCTGAAACCAAATACAGTAAACAAGGAGATACGGAAGGAGAGGCATGGTCTGTGAAACATGGCAGCTACCTCAGAATCTCCTAAAATCAGTTGTGCGAAAGAATCAACACCCGCTATGTCTGGGAACTCCTGGATCTGCACACGGAGTACAAGGTGTAGTATGAGTACAACCAACTCAGCAAGTAACAATAATAAATAAAGAACTGACGATAGCGACGAGCTACACAATTATTGTTCCCTTTCAGAAATTCCAACAAAGAATAGACATGCTTTCAAATCCGGCAGTTTAAGTCAAATCAATTTTATACAGTTCAAATTCATGTAATCCGGATACAAATCCTTCAGAGAATTCACAATAATGACAGATAGCAACCAAGTGCAACAACAAATGCAAAGCAAGTACAGCGTCTCAGGTAGGCAACAGTCACTCAACTTATCACAACAGCTCAACCATTCGGCTCTCAGCCCTTAGAACTCACACTCAATGGGTACTCATGCTCACTAGGGGTGTACAGACTCCAGAGGGGCGCCTACAGCCCAAGCGCTATAATCTGCACGGACTACTCACGTGCCATAATATAAATATCTAGATCCACACGGTCAACTCACGTGTTGCACGGCCAACTCACGTGCTATAGTATAATATAAGGATCTGCACGACCAACTTACGTGTTGCACGGCCAACTCACGTGCTATGGTATAATATCTCACAATCAGGCCCTCGGCCTCACTCAGTCATAAAGCTCTCCAGTCTCTCGGGCTCTCAACAATCATAAAATCAGCCCAAACAACAATGACATGATACATCAATAATGAACAATAGAGACTGAGATAAAATAATCAAGTAAGCTGTGACTGAGTACAAAACAACAATTTAAGCAGATAATTCAACATGTACACGACCTCTGTGGGTCCACACAGTACCAACATATAGCCTAAACATGGTTTCTAATATGACTTAGTCAAATTTTCACAACACATAGAGAGCACATAGCTAACAACAAGTTATTCAACTTTACAGTTTCCACGGGACAAATCAAGTCACAATCCCCTCGGTGCATGCCCACACGCCCGTCACCTAGCATGTGCGTCACCTCCAAAGTAATCACATGATACCAAAATCTAGGGTTTCATACTCTTAGGACCAAATTTATAATTGTTACCTCAAAATGTGAAATTCTTTACTCTGCTATGCCTTTGCCTCGCAAATCGGCCTTTGAATGCCTCGAATCTAATCACAATTAATTCGTTTCAGTCAATAAAATTTATCGGAATTAATTCCTATGAAAATATAATTTTTTCCATAAAAATCCGAAATTTATCTCAAAAATTGCTCGTGGAGACCACATCTCGGAACCCGACAAAAGTTACAAAATCTGAAAGCCCATTCAACCACGAGTCTAACATACTAATTTTACCAAAATCCGACCTCAACTCGACCTCCAAATCTTCAAATCTTATTTTCAAATGCCTAAGTTCAAGCCCCCGATTTACACCTCAAAAACATGTAATCTAGTCAGATTATTCGATGATAATTCAATATTATAAAGTAGAAATGATCACAAGGGACTTACCTGAAGTTTTCCCATGAAAACCTTGCTCAAAAATCGCCTCACCCGCTTTTGGAAATGTCAAAACTGACAAAATCTCGGACTCCTCTGTTTTTAACATTCTGCCCAAGTGTCTTGCACCTGCGGAATTTGAACTGCTTCTGCACATCTACTTCTGCGGATTTTTCCCTGGTTTTTCTGAAATTTTCGCTCCTGGGATCAACCACACGCAGGTGCGAGTTCGCACCTGCGAGATGCCTTCCGTATCTGCGCTCAAAATCCCCAGCCCAAGCGCCGCTTCTGCGTTCCTTCTCACGCAGGTGCGATTCCGCACCTGCGAAATCCTTCCACACCAGCGCACCTCGCTTCAGCGCACCCCAGCTCGCACCTGCGACCACTATTCCGCAGGTGCGATTACACCAAAAGGTTTCAGCTTCAGCAGTCTTCCAAATTCAAAAATCGATCCGCTAACCGTTCGAAACTCACCCGAGGCCCCCGGGACCTCAACCAAATATACCAACAAGTACTATAACATAATACGGACCTACTCGAGGTCTCAAATCACATCAAACAACTTCAAAAATACGACCTACACACGAATTCAGGCCTAATGAACTTCGAAATTTCCAAATTTTACAAATGACGCCGAAACCTATCAAATCACGTTCGATTGACCTCAAATTTTGCACACAAGTCACATTTCACATTACGAACCTATTCCAATTTCCAGAATTGGATTCCGGCCCCGATATCAAAAAGTCAACCCCTCGGTCAAACTTCCCAAAAATTCAACTTTCGCCATTTCAAGCCTAATTCCACTACGGACCTCAAAAAAAATCCGGACATGCTCCTAAATCTAAAATCACCATACGGAGCTATTGGAATAATCAAAATTCAAATCCGAGGTCGTTTACACATAAATCCATATCCGGACAACTTTTCTACCTTAAAATTTTAAATTATGAGACTAAGTGTCTCATTTCACTCCGAAATCTTTTCGGACCCGAACCAACTAACCAGGTAAGTCATAAAATAACTGTAAAGCATAACTTGAGTAGTAAATGGGGGAACGGGGCGGTAATACTCAAAACAACCGTCTGGGTCGTTACACTTGACTAATCCTCGTCACTACTCCACTGAGGTTAGTCTTGATACTTACTTGGTACTGCTACGGTGTACTCGTACTATGCTTCTGCATAATATTTGTGCAGATCCAGGTATTTTAAAGTCAGTTGATCGTTAGCTAGTTGTGCAAATTCTTGTTGTGGAGACTCAAGGTAAACCTGTTACTGCTTTCGCAGGCTTCGGAGTCACCTTTTGATGTTGTTTTTACACTGTTTATCCTTATTTCGAAACAGTTGTATTTAGAGGTTTCTAGCAAACTTTGTAGAGCTTATGACTTGTACTACCGGTTTTGAGATTGTAAGTCTTGTATGGATATTTCTAATTTTCATTTGTCAATCGTTATTTATTATTATTGTTAAATGTTAGGCTTATCAAGTCCCTAAGACTAGGTGCCATCACGAATTCCTATGGAGGGAGATTTGGGTCGTGACAAAAATAATAAAAATTATAGTACACATGAACAAAAAATTTCAATTAAATATTATATAGTAACTATAATCAATATTAGTTTGTATAATATATCTCATACTATAATTGTAACGACCTAACCGGTCGTTTTGAGAATCAGCGTCCCGTTCGGTGGCTTAAGGTCTCGAGCAGCTTCATATTTTGTATTATGACTTGCGTGTGTGGTCGAGTTCGGATTTCGGATGATTCAGGATTGATTTGGAAGGATGATTCTTGTTTTAGAAGCTTTAGTGAAAAGAGTTAACTGGAGTTTGACTTTTGTGTAGATGACCCCGGAATGGTGTTTTGATGATTCCAATAGCTTTGTATGATGATGTCACAACCCAAAATTCACTAGTCGTGATGGCACCTAACCCAACCTACTAGGTAAGCCAACTAATAACTATCCAACTTCAATTAACTTTTTAATAAGACAATTAAACAAAGGAATTTTCTAGAATCCTATACATTCCCCAAGGACTGATAGTATAAATCATGAACTTTTAAGAATAGAGTTTACAAAGCTGATATGAACTAAATACACTTTATGTTTGAAAAGTACATAAACAGAGTTTTAAAATCTAAGGATACCATGAACAAGAGGCAGTTACAACAGGGACGCAGGTACATCTTCCAATCCAGCTCCAATCGAACACAGCAACATCGGCATTCGAAATCTGCACGCAATGTGCAGGAAGTGTAGTATGAGTACAACCGGCCACATGTACTCAATAAGTAACAAACCTAATCTTAGGTTGAAAGTAGTGACGAGCTGGAATATGGTCGGGTACAACACCAATAGCCAACAACTATTTATAACAATGTAGAGCATATAAATAAGGAAGCAATTCAGAAATAAAATACTCAGCTTTATCACAATTTCCCGAAAATAGTTCCGTTTTTCAAGAATAACAGTGAAAACCCAAATCCTTTACCGAAATCGTCGAAAAGTATGAGATAGTTTGAAAACTGTAAATTTTTCCAAAAATCCTTTCCAAAATAAGTAAGATGTTTCATTTCTTTTCCAGATAGCAAGTGTGAAATACCTCTCTATGCTCACATATCAATGTGTGTAAAAGTCATAAATGACGTGATACCGTACAACATGAGGAAAATATGTCTCTATGCATGTATGTCATGTGTGCATGCTAATGCCATATATCTCAGAGATGAATCATGTACTTACTCTTAGAGTACTCAATCTCACTGCTTCACACTTTCAACCCATCATGCTCAACCACTCGGTACTGTATATGGCCTATACGACCCAGGGAAATCCATCCCGGAACATATACAACACTGACTATAAGTCACCCAGTACCGAGGAAAAAGGGCAATCCAACACTGTGGAGAAATCCATCTCCAGGTAGTAAGTACTTCGGACAAATCCATGTCCAGGGAAAACCATCCATTAATAGTATCATCCGCGCTCACTGAGGGTGTGTTACAGACTCCAGAGGGGCTCCTGCAGCCCAAGCGCTATCATAATCATCAATATAACCATTGCGGTGTGCAGCCCGATCCTATAACTGTCACTCATAATCAGGCTCTCGGCCTTACTTAGTCATCAATATCTCCAGTCTCACCCACGGGCTCACAATGTCATGAAAATTGACCCGGAAAAATGATATGATGTATCAATAAGTAACAACTGAGACTGAGATATGATATGAATGTATGAATATGACTGAGTACAAAATATCAATGAAATCAGTGAGATGACAGCAAGCAACGACCTCTATGGGTCCTAACAATATTAGCATAAAGCTTAAACATGATATCTAGCATGATTAACAGCTCAGTTACTTTATCACATGGTGAAAACACAAATATCAACTAAAATATGGCCACTATACAGTGCCATAGAAACAATGGAATCACAATTCACAGGGTGCACGCCCACACGCCCGTCACCTAGCATGTGCGTCACCTCAATACCAATCACACAACACATAATTTGGGGTTTCATACCCTCAGCACTAAGTTTAGAAGAGTTACTTATCTTGAACAAGCCAATTCCAACACCGAGCAAGCCAAGCGATGCTCCAAAAATGCCATCATGCACGTAGCGACCTCCGAACGGCTCAAAACTAGCCAAAAGCAACTCAGATACATTAGATAAAGCCCAATGGAGCAATTACAAATGATAAAGATCGAATTCTACATCAAATCCCAAATCCGGCCAAAAATCACACCGGGGCCCATGCCTTCTCTTTTGAGCCGTGGGCTATTTGTTGTGGAAATATTGATATTGTTGGATCTTTGGAAAGGTTGTGGCCTATGGGCACTTGTGTTATGAGTGGATACGTCATGTTGTTGTGATGTTAGCATTTGTGAACTGTTGTGTGGTTTTGGTTGTTGTTATGCGGAGTATAAGGGTGTCATTTCACTGTTGTTGTTATGCGGAGTATAAGGGTGGCATTTCACCATTGTTGTTATGCGAGGCGTAAGGGTGGCATATCACTGTTGTTGAATGTACGGAATGATAAGGGTGGCTATTGTGTCATTGTCCGGGCGGAGAGATAAGGGTGGCTATTATACGGAGTGATACGGGCGGCTAATGATATTGTCAAGGCGGAGTGATACGGGTGGCTATCAGAGAGATAAGGTTGGCAATGTCAAGGATGATGTGTGATGGTTTGGGGACATTGTGTTGGTGATTTTCGTGTGATGGTGTGCTTTTCCTTGTGATTTTGAGTTTGTGATCATATCGGGCGGATTGTGATTGTGAGCATGTGATCATGCCGGGTAAATTGTGATTGTAAGCTTGTGACCACGCCGGGTGGATTGTGAATGTAAGCGTGTGATTATGCCGGACGGATTGCGATATTAGCACGTGCGTTGTCCGTACGGTTGATTCGAGATGTGGGCACAAGGTTTCGTGAGTACCTGATGGTGGGTTGAGACCCGTGACTTGTGACTATGAGATGGGGTATCACGGGATGATTTCGTTATGAACCTTGTGTTAGCATGACTTGATTAACTGATTGCCCTATGTATTCCTTATTTGGTTTTAACGATACTTCTCGGTGTTCTTATTGCTTTACTGTTAATATCACATGTTGATTTTGTTGCCATTTACTGATTTCTGCTTTCCATTATTAGCTTTATACATCTATACTGCAGAGGTTACCTTGTCTAGTGAGTGTCTTGACTTGTACCTCGTCACTACTCCACCGAGTTTAGTCTTGATACTTACTGGGTACCGATCATGGTGTACTCATACTACACTTCTGCATATTTTTGTGTAGATTCAGGTACTTTGCAGTCGGTGGATTGTTAGATAGCGGATCAGATATTGCTGTAGAGACTTCAAGGTATACATATCATCGCATTCGCAGGCCTTAGAGTCACCTTCGGAAATTGTTTGTGTATAGTTTATTTCTATTCCAAAACAGTTGTACTTAGAGATTTGCTAGTAAACTCTGTAGAGCTTATGACTTGTACTACCGGTTTTGGGATTGTTGGCTTTGTATAGAAATTTCTGTTTCATATTTAATAGTTGTTGGTTGAATTTTGCCATTAATTCAGTAAGTGCTAGGCTTACCTAGTCTTAAAGACTAGGTGCCATCACGACATCTTACGGAGGGAAATTGGGGTCGTGACAATAATATACATAATAAATAATATTTATATAATTTAAAGTTTTATACTTATTAAGATGAGGTACACGCGCAAAGCGCGTACCCTAATACTAGTACTATACTAAAAGTACGAAATTCCTTAGCGAAATGTCATTCACCTTTTTTACCCTTTTAAAAAAGAGTCCATATTAGACAAAATAGTCTATTAATTATTTTTTTAATATTTAAGACTTTAAAATCAACTAAAACTTTTACTTATTAAATCTTTCTTGTTTGAGCCATATAGAAATCCTAATATTTAGGATTTATAAATCAATTAAAATATAACATTATATAACTTCTTTCCTTATTTAAACATGTAAACTAACAAGATTTCTTACAAATTATATTTCGTGGTATTTTGTTTCAAAACAAACTTAATTGATAATGAGTTTGGTTTTGGTGTTTCTTCGTCAGTTTGGTTTTGGTTTTTACCTAATTTAATTTTATCTTTTTTTTCCAATTAAGTTCTCACATTTTAAAATCCTTTTTTCTAAACCCATTGTTATTAGAGTTTAGATTCTTCATAATATATGCCCCCTCCTTTTTTACTTTTCCCGTTTCAGCCTCTTCTTTTAATAAAAAGTTTATGTTGTTTTTTATTCTATTCATGTGGTCGATAGCACAAAAGCTACCAATTTCTTTATGCTTTTCGATTATTCAAAAGTTAGTTATAAATAAAGACGTTGTAACGATCCAACCGGTCGTTTTGAGTGTTGTAGCCCTGTTCTCCCATTTACCACTTATTCTATACTCAATTGTTATTATGTTACTTGTAGGGGTAGTTGGCTTGATTACGGGGATGTTTCGAAATGAATCGGAACACTTAGTCCCAAGGTTGGATGCTTAAATTAAAAGAGTTGACCGGATGTTGCCTTATGAGTAAATGGCTCCGGAATAAAATTTTGATAGTTCCGATAGTTCCTTATGGTGATTTGGGACTTAGGTGTGTGTCTGGATATTGATTTGGTGGTCCGTAGGCGATTTTGGCTTGAAATGGCGAAAGTTGAAAAATTAGAAGTTTGGAAAGTTGAGAAGTTTGACCGAGAGTTGACTTTGTGGTTATCGTGCTCGGATTTTAGTTCTGGAAGTTGGAATAAGTCTGTTGTGTCATTTATGACTTGTGTGCAAAAATTTGAGGTTAATCGGAGTTGATTTGATAGGTTTCGGTATCGATTGTAGAAGGGAATTCATTAATTTTTATTAGGCTTGAATTGGGGTGCGATTCGTATTTTTGATATTGTTTGATGTAATTTGAGGCCTTGACTAAGTTCGTATCATGTGTTTAGGACTTGTTGGAATATTTGGTTGAGATCCCGGGGGCCTCAAGAATGATTCGGATGGGAATCATATTGAATTTGTGGAATTAGAAGTGCTGAAGTTGGGGAACTGCTGGTGTGACCACACCTGCGAGGGGTTGGTCACGGGTGCGAGCTCGCAGAAGCGAGAAGGGGATCGCATGTGCGGCCTGGAAAGATTTGGGCAGAGGTCGCAGGTGCGAGGTTATTTTCCGCACCTGTGAGATCGCAGATGCGGAGCGTAGATGAGCAAGTGCGGAGCTAGGTGGGGGGACCTGGGGAGCGCAGGTGCAGAGGTATTTCCTCAGATGCGGATTCGCATATGTGCATGAATGATCGTAGATGCGGAAGTGGGTTGGAGGTTGTGGATCGCAGAAGCGATGAGGAATCCGCAAAAGCGGGACCTCAAATGCAGTTAAGTGGAGCGCGGGTGCGAAAGGCCCTGGGCAAATTATATTCGAAGGGTTTCCGGGATTTTTGTCATTTTGGACTTTGCAAGCTCGGATTAAGGCGATTTTTGAGAGGGTTTCTAGTGATTTATTGAGGTAAGCCACTTGTGATCATTTTTATTCAATAATATTGATTACCCATTGAATTTTCCAGCTAGTTGAAGTATTTTTAAGGTAGAATATTGGGAGTTTTGGGCTAGGGATTGGAGAATAAAATTTGGGGATTTGAGTGACGATTTGGTGTCAGAATTTGGTAAATTTGATATGGTTGGACTCGTAGTTGAATGGGTATTCGAATTTTATGACTTTTGTTGGATTCCAAGCTGTGGGCCCGTGGTTAACGTTTTAAGTTGACTTTTTGACTTTTGATTAAGAACTTAGCATTTTCATATGGAATTGATTCTGATAGCTTGTGTTGATTGTATCGAGTTATTTGTGGCTAGATTCGAGACATTTGGAGGGCGATTCGCGAGGCAAGGGCTTGCTAGCGGAGTGATTCGATTTGCTTGAGGGAATTATCTTATTTAAACTCGGTTGAGGCACCAGCTGCCTGAATTGTTGTGATAGCTACGTGCTACTGGGTGCGCACATGCGTGGGGATCAACCCATGTGCGGGCACCAGGGTCATATATTTATGTTCGGGTTGTGCCCGGGCTCTTATAAACCGAGGATTGACTGTTAAGCTTTAAGCTATGATATTTCTCATGTTGTAACAATTTGTGTGATCTATTTGAGCCATGCTGAGGCTACATAGAGGTTAATCCCTGAACGAACTTGATAAATGCCTTTCAGTGATGAAATTGCCGATTTGAGCTACGATGACACACTTTGCATATGTCTATACTTTAGCATGTCATTTATACCAGTCCAGGAGCACGAGGATCTTATTTCATTCATCATATACGTGTATACTTGTTTAACTACTCCTGTATTATATGTTTGGACTGAAGGCTTGTGATTATGCCAGGCGGATTATGTTATTGGCATGTGAGTTATCCGTGCAAATCCATATATTGATATTATTGGCACGTGAGTTATCCGTGTAGGTTCTATCAATAGCACTTGAGTTGTCCATGCAGCGTGTGGAATTTGCATTTCCTTGATCATTTATCTGATTTAATTGTTCCTTCCTCTACATGCCATGATATGGCTTGAGCAGGGTATTTGAGAAATTGTACACATGCACCTATGGATATTCTTCTCACGAAACTTGATGAGTTAGTTTTAAATATTATTTTGTGTTGGTTGAAAAGGCAGACCTACACTGGAATAGCTAATATCATCAATAATTTAAGCTTCTCTTACCTTACCTTGTTTAATTACGATATTTATTGAGTTGATTGTACTCACACTACACTCTGCACCTCGTGTGCAAATTCAGGTATTTTCAGGCACGGTGGTTGCTGATCTTGAAGTTTTTACCCCGTTCGAAGATTATCAAGGTAGCTGCTTTGGCGTCCGCAGCCCTTGACTCTCCTTCACAATCTCTCAGTTTTACTTATATTATTCTACCTTCCTAGACGGTGTTTCAGACTATGTTATTGTATAGATACTCATGTACTCAGTGACACCCGAATTTTGAAAAAGTTTATATTCGAGTCGCAGTTGTTCATATAGGCTATTTATGAGAGTTATTGTTATTAAACTTGCTTCATCTTATTTTTTTTATATAAAAATACCTAGTTTTATTGTGATTGTCGGCTTGCCTAGTTTTGTGATAGGCGCCATCACGACATGTTGAGTTTTGGGTCGTGACAGACGTTAATTTTGGTACAACTTAATAATATATGCACACTTAATAAATAAGAATATTTTAATTAGAAATCATATTGAACTAACTTTATTTATTATCATCGTTGCATATTGATCCAATTAAATATCAAGTTAAATAAAATCATCATTCATAATATATTCTAAATTCAAATGTCTAGCTATAATTTTAGTTTTATATTATAACTCCAAATAAAAATTTCAAGAATAGGCATACATTTAGTTTATTATTTTCTTAGGTGACATTGGTTGAAGTGCCAATGTATTTTTAGTTTGATTTGCTTTTTCACATTTTCATTAATATTTACAATCCATAAACATTGGATAATTCTATAAGACATGATTCCTTCATTTAGTGAATTAGCTAAATAGGATCAACAATTTAATATTTACCATTTTCATAAATTTACGATTTATTTTCTTGATTCTATTTTATAACTTAAATATATTTTTTTAATATTATTTACGTGAGTTTTAAAAGTTTGGGCATATTGATACAAGGTACACGCGCATCGCGCATACAGTAAAACTAGTATTATAGAAAGTTGCTAGGAAGAAACAAAAGGATATGGTAGCAGGAGGCATAGTATTACTATTATTTTTGTGATACAAAAGAAATGATTGAATTTTTTGTTAAAAAATTGTACAGTGTGGGTAAGTTGTGTGATACTTCTCTTTCTCTTACAAAATAGTGAACCCTAATTTTACACTTTTGGACCCATAAATTTGGCTCTATTTTTTTGGAGAGAAAAAGAAGGCACATAATAATTTTTTTTTAATATACTTAGCTCCTGTTTGACCATAAAATTTGAGAGCTTTTTTTTAAATTTTATTTTCAAATATCTGTTTGTTTATAGATTTTAATAATGTTTTTGGCAGATTTTAAAACCAAAATCTTCAAATTCCAAAAACAACTCTAGAGTAGTTCTTGAACTTTTTTACTAACAAAACTTCAAATTTTTTTCAAGTAAAATGCATGTCCAAATACAATTTTAACTTTCAAAACCTATTTTTTATTGCATCTTCAAAAACTCATTTTTTCACGTTTCAATCAAAATTATGTCCAAATGCTAGCTTAGGAAAATTGATACTATTATTTTATTAACAGTAGTTTATTACGTGACTATAATAAATTAAATTTTAGTGAAATTAACCTTTGTTTCATGGTCAAAGGGAGAGAGAGTTTATGCATTTTTATCGCAGTTGGTTTTTGAGTTCCTTTCCTACTTTAATTTCTAAATTTATTAGTACTAACGGCTCATTGAGCACCCTGCTTTAGGGTTTTCAGAATGAGCACTAGTGCATTGGTTGCAGAAAAGGTGTGGGAAGGTATCCAATCAACTCATTCAGGTCTTTTCTTGAACCAACTACCTCACAATTTAATTATTTTTGGGCTTATATCAAAAAGGGTAGCACTGTACTTGACTAGTAATGCTAATTTGTTTTGGGGTTTCTATTTTTCATGTTCTTGATTGGTGATGGGGTTGCTACAGTGAACGATGACCAAGTTTCAATGTCAGTATTAAATGTTGTCCTTTTTCTTGTTCCTTTGAATTCCAATTTCATTCATAGGATTTCTGGTACTATACATTCTGTAGATTGCATTTCTTATTTGGGAAAAATTTGGAGCGAGCAATGAGGATAGTTGATCAAAGAGGCGTAAAAAGGATCTTGGGCAAACCCAGTGGTCGTTCCATCTTTAAGGTCCAACCCCTCTTTAGCTTTTTGAGTTGTTTATGAATAAAGTATTAGACTTGCCTTTTTTCCTCAGGTTGTAGGAGAGTCAAAGAGGAAGGAGGAATATCTATGCTTTCCAGAACATTATTGTGCTTGTTATTCCTTCTTCTATGACATTGTAAACAGAGGGGAACAGCTTTGTGTGAGACCTACCGACCCTATTTCTCCAATGTCTTTTGTCCTTTCTTTATTTGATTCCTCTTTTTGTCCAGTGTAAGCATCAATTAGCTGCCAGACTTGCTTCTTCGTTGGGAGCATGTGTTGATTTTAGGATCTCTGATGATGAGCTTGCTCTCATGCTCTCCCAGCTTTGAATGTGCAAATTTCCAGGTAATGCTTAAATGTTTGAAATTGGATACCACTTACTAAATTCGTCTATGGTAGAAACTACTTCAATGCTGCAAAAGTCTATCACCTCTAATACGACAACATAACTGGGGGAACATGCATTCACTTCAGGATAATAGTCTAATACTGAGCATGACTACTCCTAATTGATTTTGAAAACTACATCTAAATTTATTATTTCTTTATTTAGTTCTTTGTTGGGTCACTAGTTATATAAAAAAGGGGTTTGCCTTTCTGAATTGCCACTTTTAGATTATGGGAATAAATGGAATTCAAGTTCTAAAGGGGCATTTGCACATGCAAACAAGCATAGTAGAGTGTGTTAGTCTGTTTGTGCTGTGTAAAACAGTACATCATCGCCGGGCTTGATATGATTGAACTTGATTTACTTGTACTGGTAAATCTAGTGTCAAATCACTATGTCTTGAATATAATGGGAATTCTTCTTATACACTATTTCACCCTTGGCAAATATCTTGTAGTCTGATTTGCATAGAGCTTTTAAGTTTGAGGTGGCTTTGTTCTGTTCCAAGTATTTTACCTTTTCATTTGTGATTCAAAGTTTTTTGAAAGGCTGATTTGCTAGTAATTTACTAGTAATTTTTATCAACCATCTTAAGCAACATGCTCCTAGCTGAAATGACCATTCTAGAAGAAATAGTTTTTCTATGAATGTTCTTGACAGACAACTCTCCTATTCTCTTACCTAAATAACCTTTCTAAAACAAAGGCCAAATCATGTGGATGTTCAGCAGTATGAAGGTGTTCATTGTTTTTTGAAATTGACTGGTATAACTTTTTCTGAAAACTAAAATTTCTATGTTCAGGTAACCCTAACTTTATAATCCACTGTTGTCCATATATTTGTTTGATGCTAAAACCGCTGCTGAGCGATGTCTGCATTATTCCTCTGGGCTTCTCTTTTGCAATTATTTATACGTACTTATAAGATTGCTACTCGTTTCCAGAGTAGAACAAGGTTTCACGGTGTTCAAATGATAATCTTGATCAGTGATCTATTTATGCCTCTTGATTATTTTTCTACCATTTTAGCCGTTCAGAGTAAAGTTGAAGTTTCTTTTTTGGTCTTCAGAATGAGGTAACTGTCAAAGACCTTGTGTATTCTAGTTGTTTTCATGTATTGTGTTAGGAAAATGACAGAGAAATTGAGGCTATGACTTTACCTCTTAATTGCGTAAGATGACATACGATTGTTCTTTCTCTGGATAAATTGCTTAAGATCAAATAGGGAGGAGATCCTTAAAACTTTAGAGACGGCAAATGAACTAGAAAGGTAGTTGAAGTAGGGATTAAGCAAAATTAGTTGACTGCATGGAAGTTTTGTGTAGAAACAGCTAGTGAATATTTAAACAGAGGTTAGAAATTTAACAAGATAGATAATAAGGATAGGTGTGCGAATAAGCTAGTTCCATGGAAAAAGCAATATCCATCTATGGGGGGATAGACTCACACTAATTAATAGTGTGTTAGACGTGGAATGCCAACCTACCTGATGTCCTTGTTCCCAACGCTTGCAATAGTGGAGAAAAAAATGAATTCCATGAGAAATCAATTTCTATGGGATGTCAATGCTATAAAAAGGAAGATGCATTTAATTAGATGGCAAATGGTGTTGACTGGCAAAAAAGTGGAGGTCTAGGTGTGAGAAATCTGAGATTATATATTAAGAGTCTACTCTTCAAATGGCTATAGAGGTACATGTTGGAAGGTGATGTAATTTGGAAGAGGTTGATGAGTGCTATTTATGGTAATAAGGGAGGTTGGAGGCCTCCCTCTTTGCACATGAATGCAAGAGGGGACATACGGAAGTGTATCACAGTAAACTAGAAGTTGGAAACGGACAGAGAATCAAGTTCTAGATAGACTTTTTATTGGTAGGGGAGGAATGCTTGAAGTCTAAATTCCCTATTTTGCTGAGTTACTCTATTAATAAGACTGGAACTATTGCTGATTTTTTCTTAGACTCAGGATGTCAGATTGTACTTGGAAGAAATTTGAATGATTGGGAGGTAGAAGACTACTGTCTTTTACTAAAATAGTTAGAATCAGTCTAAATTGATCATAACAAGCTGGATTCACCGATGTAGACATAGTATGTTGATCAGGAAGTCAATTCATAGAACTCTGTCAATTGGCCATGGAGGATGATTTAAAAGACAAGCTCCAATAAAGGTAGCATGCTTTGGATGGATAGCAGTTTGGGAAGGCCTGTTTGACACAAGATAACTTGCAGAGAAGGGGCTTCAATGTATGTAACAGATATTATCTCCATTGCTGAGTTTCTAGATAATGCTGGGAAATATACTTAAACATCTGTTGTGTTGCCTGGGTGATGCGTAACGAGACTGCGAGTATAGTGGCAATCCCAGAGAGTACCCGAAAGGCTGAAGCAGATATGGAGATCCATCCCACTGTGCATCTTATGGACCTTATGGCTGGAAAGGAACAAGGCCTGTTTTGAAGGACAGAGGAATCACATTTCTAAACTTAATAATAAAATAAATGTATTCGTAATCTGTATTATTGGTGTAAGGGTAGCTTATTAGTAAATCTATTTCAGTTTATGGATTTTCTGGATTTGTTAGGAGGGATGCAGGGGATGATTACTGCTTCTGGGATGCTCTTTGTTCTTTTCTGTACCATCTTGGTTCCTGATGAATGAACTTGACCTTATTTAAAAAGAAGGTAGTTAATAAGGAAGCAGAAGATATATTTGGTCAATCAAGAAACGGAAAAAGGTCAAATATATCCTTGTACTATTCAAAATAGTTTAAATGTACCCTTCGTTTGAGTATACGTTCAATTATATCTTTACCGTCATACTATTGCACTTATTTGCCCTTAATTTAGACGGCGGGACACGTGGCAAGCTAAAAAAGAAATAACCCACACCCAATTTTAATATCCGAAAACCCACTCTTTAATACCCGATCCATTCAAATATAAAAGATTTCTACTTGAGACATGTAAAAACTTGACAATTGTCCACTTTTTGTTTTATGTAAGTTCACCAAAATAAAATAAAAAGGGAAAATCCCTGCCCTAGCTGGATGTAACCCGGGAGTTGCTGTAAGCCTTCTCACCTGATATGCCAAATCTCCTTCGTCGGCGACTTTATTATTTTGGCTTACACTAGATAGTATGTTTTTCTTGTTGTAAAGATTAATTTCTTTAACACCATTTGGAGATTAGCAGTAATAAGTTGAAATGGAAGAAATTCCTTCTTTTGGTGACTTTATTTTCTACCGTTAACTATGCCCTTCCCCAGTTTCAAGCTTCACCTGATGTCATCGGAAACTATCGCCTTTTGCCGGAACCCTTTTTTTTCTTTTCTTCCCTTTCTATTTCTTTTTCTCTTTCTATTTCTTTCTTTTCTTCATCGTTGGAATTACATCGAAAAGTGCACTATTAAGAGTGTATAATCTGGTAAGATTTGAGCAAATATCAGGTGTTATTTGTCCAGAAAGTCCCACTCCAAACAGATGAGTTAATCTGGTTTTTTTTCTTTTGTTGGCTGGTTCATATTTACTCTATCACCATTGAAGTCCTGTTGACGGGAGCTCTTTCCGGCGAGGCTGTAGCAGTCGGCCGAAGTGGGTTTGACGAAGAAATAAAAGATATGAAAAGAGATATGGTACCGGCGAGGCTGTAGCAGTCGGCCGAAGTGGGTTTGACGAAGAAATAAAAGATATGAAAAGAGATATGGTACTTTGGCTCGTTGTCATATCAGTCCATGATTTGAACGGGTCGGGTGTTCAAGAGTGGGTTTTCGGGTATTAAAATTGGGTGTAGGTTATTTCTTTTTTAGCCTGTCACGTGTCCCGCTGTCTAAATTAAGGGCAAATAAGTGTAATGATATGAAGGTAGGGATATAAGTGAATGGATACTCAAACGAAGGGTACATTTAAACTATTTCGAATAGTACAGAGATATATTTGATCCTTTTCCGATCAAGAAACTCTATGTAAACTTTTTTTATCAGGAAAAAGATAAATTAGGATATAATTATCTGTTTAAAGGACAGCAGAGCCTGCTGGAAACATTTGAATATTTAACTAGAGGTTCGAAATTTAACAAGATAGCTAATGAGGAAGCAAAAGATCTACTATTTGGTGAATCAAGATACCCTATTTAAAACTTTTTATCACTGAAAAGATTAATCAGGATATACTTATCTTTTCTAAAGGACTGCTGCAAACATTTGAATAATTAATTATCATATGTCATAATGTAGGGTCTCTATGTCATAATGTAGGGTCTATGTCTTCTCTTATTGATTGTATCCATGTTTCCTCCTCTTGAAGCCATTTCTTCTCCAGCTCTATATTGCAGGTTGAAGCATCATCTTATCCTACAAGAAATCCAACGATCATGCGTTATAGTTCTCAATGATGAGGTTCTGGACTTTGGAACTATTGCTTTACTTTATGAAGACCATATTCTTTCGGAATTTACAACAAAGTAATCAGATATAATGGCGCCAATCATCGAATTCTCTTGCATTGCACCTGGTGTACTTGTGTAACTATGTGGCCCGAAGGGGGATCGAGGGATCAGTATTTGATCTCGATTTTGATTGATGTGCATAGTTAAAAAAACATCTTGCGATATCATTGTTTCAAAAAAATATACATAGTACAGAAACATCTAAAGCTGTCACTATTTCAGAAAATTCTTCTTCTTCTACATTTAGCAATTCGTCCGTTTCAGTAACTGTAACTCCCACCCTTGGGACCGTAATGCCGCCTAACAAATCACTTGCTAGGCAAACTAACGTTAGAATAGTTTTAAGCTATCTTTTAACAAATCAAACTAACAGATGCCAATTAAACTGAAATAACTGTAAGAGAATTGAAATATAGTGGGAAAAGTCATAACAACTGAGATATCTAAATACAACCCCGATCTGGTGTCACAAGTGCACAGACAACTAGAATAATACATATAATAGTTTGAATGAAAGTAAAACTGTATGAAACAAAGTAAACAGTTAGGATAAAGTAGAAGGGGACTTCAGGGCTGCGAACGCTGAGCAGCTGTATCTCAAGTCTCCGTCAGATGTCCGATCCGAGCAATCTACTGACCCCCGCTGCGACCGACTCCAAAGTTTGCACAAGAAGTACAGAGTGTAGTATGAGTACAACCGACTCCATGTACTCTGTAAGTGTCGAGCCTAACTTCGACGAAGTAGTGACGAGGCCAAGGCGGGTCATTTACGATAACCTGTACGTAGTATAATTATAATGACAGGAAAGGAAATACAGGAAAATAAAGCAGTTAACTCATGACAATAAACTCAATCCTCGAAAGCTAGTAAAACCAGAATTATAAATCCTCAGAATCTCGTATGAAAACACCGAAGCCAACACAATACAACAAGGAATGCAAACACATAAATCGTTGCGGCGCACAACCCGATCCCCCCGTACAAACACGATTTTCCCTTATTCCATCATGTCAATATCAATAATAACAAGTACAATATGTTGCGGTGCGCAACCCGATCCCACCATATAATCAGAATCAATATCATAATCCTCCCTTATTTCACCATGTAAATATCAATAATAACAAGTAAAACTATGTTGCGCCGCACAACCCGATCCCACCATATAATCAGAATCAAAATCATAATCCTTTCTTATTTCACCATATCAATCCTCCCTTATTCTATCTGTTGCGGCGTGCAACCCGATCCATAAACACAAATCAATAAATGAAATCAATTCAACAACTCGAATCACAAGAATCTCTACGATTAACGAATATGAAGGCAGAACCATAAGGGAAATCTCGTTCCAAATCAAGAATTGCTAAAATAAATACTAAGCAGTAAGATGAGTCAAATAAATGATAACCTAAGGTACAAGTAAGTCAATTAAGGCAAGTAGCAATTAAATCATGGAAGCATGGGAGAAACTAACATTTTAATACGAGAATAATAAATGACAAATAGCAAATTAAGGCATAGGAAGCAATTAAAGTATGTAACGGTTAAGACATGGAATAAAATGATTAATGAAATACGAAAAAGCATGGAAACAAGTATTTTGACGGCATATATACACTCGTCACTTCGCATATACGCTGCTACACATGAATTTCACATAGCTCAAGAGTTCCTAATTCCCTCAAATCAAGGTTAGACCCAACACTTACCTCGTTCCGCAAGCAAATCAAGGCTCTACCGAGGCCTTTCCTCTAAAATCCGCCTCTGAACCAACCGAATCTAATCAAAATCGACTCAATAACATCAAATAATGCTAGGGAAATCAATTACAATACATAAAGTTAAGATCTTTACACTTTTCCCAAAAAGTCAGCAAAAGTCAACCTCGGGCTCGCTTGGTCAAAACTCGAGTTTCTCACCAAAATCCATTTACCCATTCACCCCCGAGCCCGATTATGTAACTAGTTTCGGAATCTGAGCTCAACTTGAGGTCTAAATCCTAATTTTACAAACCCCCCCCCCCAATTCTTCCCAACTCCCTAATTTTCTATCATGAAAGAACATAGATTAAGGCTAGAAATTAATGGGTGATAATGGAAATGGAAGAAAATAAGTTAAAGTACACTAACCTATGAAAGGGTTAAGGTCTGAGCGTCAGGCCTTCTTCGCGTTCGCGATGCATAACGATCCAATTGGCCTTCGCGTTCGCGAGATGTCCTTCGTGCTCGCGATGGCTCTTCCCCCCTGGCCATCGCGTTCGCGACCCAATGGTCGTGTTCACGTAGAATACTAGCCTAGTAACCCCTCCCAGGTCCATAGCCCTACGCATTCGCTAAAGGTAAATCCCTCGCGACCCAGCTATCGCATTCACGACCCAGTCATCACGTTCGCGATGAAGAAAACCACCCCAACCCCAATTTCCCCTTCGCGATCGCGAGAGTGGCTTCGCGATCGCGAAGCACAAAGCATCAGGTGACAACCGACTTCAAGAAAACCAGAAATTCTAAGTTCAAAATGGTCTGTACCCTATCCGAAACTCACCCGAGCCCTCGGGGCTCCAAACCAAATATGCACACAAGTCCGAAAAATCATACGAACTTGCTCGCGCGATCAAAACATCAAAATAACACCTAGAACTACTAATCGGACACCAAAACTAATGAAATTTTCAATGAAACTTAAAAACATGCTGTCACGACCCCAATTTCCCTCTGTAGGATGTCGTGACGGCACCCAGTCTCTATGACTAGGTAAGCCTAACAAACATGCGAAAGTGAATGAAAACAATAATCTAAAATCTTAAAACTCAACAACATATATATAAAGGGAAATCTTTACATCTCAAAGTGTATAAAATAGCCCAAAACCCGGCGTAATACAAGTCACAAGCTCTATGACAATGCTAAATCATTCCTATACAACTGTGTCTAATAAGGAAGGAAAATATAAAAAGGGATAAAGGGGACTCCGAGGCCTGCGGACGCGGGCAAGTGTAACTTGAAGTCTCCAAATGCAATCTCAGCTTACTAGTGTCGGGACTGATAAGATGTACCTGGATCTGCACAAAAAGATATGCAGAAACGTAGTATGAGTACACCACAGTGGTACCCAGTAAGTGCCAAGCCTAACCTTAGTAGAGTAGTGACGAGGTCAGGTCAAGGCTCTACTGAAAATAATAGGAAACAGGATGAAAGATATAACAATACAATGATAAGGACAATAGAAACAAAACAAATAAAGAATTTACGAAAAGTTAACTACACAGAATCAAGGCAGATAATACAACACGGAAGAAAGCAAGGATTGACATGTTAAGGAAACAAACAACCAAGACAAGTACAACAAATAGAGAAAGATCATCAAGGGCCACTACCGAGGTACCACCTCGTAGTCCCAAATCACAAAAGTAACTCACAATCTTTACTTATATCACCGCGAGAGCCTTTATATTTAGTTTTGAAAATCATTTTTTCCGAAATAGCATCCCGCGTTTTAGCCCACCTTATCACTCCATATGGCTTCTAGTAGTTCCCCTACTACACACACGTATCAAGTCCACCTTATCTCACCGCATGCGTTTCAACACCCAGACCTTATACCACCGCATGCATATTAATATCACAACGTATCGCAATTCGCACCTCAAGTGTCCAATATCATAACTTGCTAGAAAAGCCAAACAATAATAGAATTTCACAATAAGGAGCCCACGACTTAACCACAATGTACACAAAGTCTCAACAATAACAACCGGAGATTAACTCAATAAAATGATATTTCCCAATTTACACTTTGTCTCAATAGGAACCACGACCTTTTCAACTCAATACCAAATTCAACAACAAGATATTCCAAGAATAGAAATTTCAAGTAAAGAATTCAATAGTGAAATAATGAATACGGAATAAAGAAAGAAAGTACTTCAACTAAACATGTACGGCAATTTGCAAATAAGAGATAAGACAAGTAGACATGTGAGATTAGACTAAATATGATGACTCTAACATGTTAAAGTAACTCAATTAAAGCATGAAAGGAAACTACATAGCTAAAAACCAGGAATTTTCATATTGAGCCCGTGTACACACTCGTCACCTTGCATACACGGCTTTCACTTATCACAATTATCTCATCAATACCAAATCCTAAGGAAAAATTCCCCCGCACAAGGTTAGACAAGTCACTTACCTCAAACCACGCTAAATCAATTAACTAGAAGGTCTTTCCCTCAATTTTCCAACTTCGAACGACTCAAATCTAGCAAAAATAATTTCATACTATAAATATAACTATAGGAAACTAATTCAAACAATGAAATTACAATCTTTGCAAAGAATTGAAAAATTGACCCAAAAAGTCACCCCAGGCCTGCGTCTCGGTACCCGACCAAAATTACTAAAACCGAACACCCGTTCGATATCGAGTCCAACCATACAAGAATTATTCAAATTCGACCTCATTTCGTATTTCAAAACTCAAAAATTTAGCCTAAGAAGTTCTATCACTTTCCCCCAATTTTTCCAACTCCAATCCCTAATTACATGATAAAAACAATGTTATATTCAAGTAATTTAACCAAAATCGAGTTAGGAATCCTTATCCCAATGATCTCCCTGAAAATCCCTCGAAATTTCGCCTCAAACCGAGCTTTCTAAGTCCAGAATATAAAATATGGAATAAACCCTCGATTTTGAAACTTAAGTCTGCTGCCCAGGGATTTACACATCGCGATCGCGAAGAACAAATATTTCATCAGCTCAAAATCTTATACGCGAATGCGAGATATCTCATGCGAATGCGAAACACTGCCTCATCAAGCTATGCGATCGCGGTTCCCTACACGCGATCGCAATGAACAAAGCACGTGGACCTGCTACCCCCAAATTCCTCTACGCGAACACGACCTCCTCCATGCGTTCGCGATTCACTAAAAACCAGCATTCCACGATCGTATGCCCCTTCAAGCGATCGCATAGAACAAATTTCCCTCAGTGCCAAATTACCCTTTGCGATCGCGTTAATCCATTCACGATCGCATATAAGGACTCTAGAAGCACCATATTCAGCAACTCCTCAATGATTCGAAATGCGCCGAACATGGTTCGAATTACACCCGAGGCAATCCAGACCTCGACCAAACATAACAATAAGTCCTAAAATATCATACGAACATGCTCGAAGCGCCAAATCACATCAAACAACACAAATTCTACGAATCGCAACCCAAATTCAAGCTTATGAACTATGAACTTCTAAATTTCAAAACCAGCGCCGATTCATACCAAATCAACTCCGATTGACTTCAAATTTTGCACACAAGTCATAAAAGACATTACAGACCTATTCCAACTTCCGGAATCCGGATCTGATCCCGATATCAATAAAGTCAACTCCCGATCAAACTTTCAAAAATCTTCCATTTTCTAACGTTCACCAATTCACGCCGAAATGACCTACGGACCTCCAAATAAACATCCGGACACGCTCCTCAGACTAAAATCACCCTACAGAGCTATTGGAACCGTCAAAACTCCATTCTGGAGTCATCTTCACACAAGTCAAACTACAATCAACTTTTACAACCTAAACCTCCAACTTTGGGACTATGTGTCCCATTTCACTCTGAAACTTTCCCGACCCCGAAACCAAGCACCCCGACAAGTCACATTTGTCCTCGAATAGAGGCAATAAATAGGGGATCAGGGCTAATACACTCAAAATGACCGGCCGGGTCATTACATCCTCCCCCTCTTAAAACAAACGTTTGTCCTCGAATGAGTATAGAGACATACCTGGAGTGGTGAAAAAATGAGGATAACGGCTACGCATCTCATGCTTGGTCTCCCAAGTTGCCTCCTCAACTGGTTGATCTCTCTATTGAACCTTCACTGAAGCAATGTTCTTCAACCTCAACTTTCGACCTTGCCTGTCCAAAATGGCCACCGACTCCTCAACATAAGATAGATTCTTGTCCAACTGGACTGAGCTGAAATCCAACACATGAGACGGATCGCCGTGATATTTTCGGAGCATAGAAACATAGAACACTGGATGAACTGCAGCTAGACTAGGTGGTA
The DNA here is from genome assembly GCF_000715075.1 of Nicotiana tabacum. Taxonomy (NCBI): domain Eukaryota; kingdom Viridiplantae; phylum Streptophyta; class Magnoliopsida; order Solanales; family Solanaceae; genus Nicotiana; species Nicotiana tabacum. The sequence goes on from NC_134083.1 coordinate 111,599,055, forward strand.
CTGCAAGCCTATAGGACACCTCTCCAACACTCTCAAGAATTTCAAAAGGTCTGATATACCTAGGTGTCACGCCCCAAACTCGGAAAGCGCGACCGACGCCCAACCGAGTGAACTCGGTTAAGCAAGCCTGTTAGACGCTTCTACCCAACACACCCATGATCAAGAGAAGACATAATTTCATTAATTAGACAGTGGGGAGATCATGTACACAATACTAAATCATTTTATTAGTTACTTCACTATTAAGACTCAAAATACACATATTCTTATAATTTGATTGGAACGAGTGATCAAAACACAACATAACTTGTTTGACTTTTCTAGCACCCATATACAACCACATAGTGTCTACAGAGCCTCTAAAAGATCCAAAAGAGTGTTATGATAGTGCCGGCAACAAGGCCCCGACTATACCTCGAGACATGATAATAATATGAACAAAAGATACAATACGTGACCCCGGGATGAAGTGGGGCTCACCAAGTCTGCTGGGAAGAGGATGTACCACTATCATTGATCAATACTACCTGCTATGGAACCACCTACATCATTTAAAGATGCAGCGCCCCCGGCAAAGGGACGTTAGTACTGTCGAATAGTACTAGTATGTAAAACTAAACACCATCTCAATAGAAAGAATAATAATACAAGGGGGAAACAGTCAAGAATTCAATAAGAGCTTCAAATAATACTAAAATATCAAGTTAAGGATCACATAAGTTTTCAAGTCAATTTCCATGTTATTAGGTTAGGTGATCTTTAGTGCCGATATACCATAATTCACAATACCACCGTATTCCTACACGGAGTCCCATCACGACCCGATCGGCTAGGTCGTCTCATTTGAGACATCAACCATAACCACAATTTCATTATAATTTCCAGCACAGTCACCACTATGTGTGCGGCATGGCGTCCGATCACGACCCGATCGACTAGGATGTCTCACCAAGACATTACCTTTTTCAGTCAATCATCTCACATCATGCTTCTTTCATATCCTTTTGATTCATTGGCGCTAGTGGCCACAATTATAAAGTCATTCTTGGCACTTGGCCGTATTTCATAATTCCAGTTCCCCTTTCCATATTCAAACATCATTATCATTATCAATAACAATAAGGCTTCCCATTAAAGACATTAAATTCACATATGAGCAATTTGGGGAATCTTATGCACATAGAGGCTTTTCATACAATTTGGCATAACAACCTTTATTTCGATCTTGACTTGAAGTCTTAATATTTTTAACACATATTCCATATTTTGAACACATCCTCAATGATAAGGTGATATGATGAAGCAATTACAATACATATTGAGCATATATCCTTCAAAACAAGCACATTCGGAATAGCCAATTCTATTATGATCAATTTGGGACTTACACCAATTACATGAACACCGTGGGATTCGATTCTAAGAAGAAGGGGTTTAGCCAACATACCTCAATTGAGCTTCCTTTAAACTCTAAAACCTTCCGGAATGCGACCGCATACCCTATTCCGTAGCTTCATTTTTGGGGTTTTTAAACCCGACCCTATTTCGTTAAAATATATGCCATAGTCCATTTTTGAGCATATTTCTGATATCTCTAGAGTGAGAAAGAGTTCTTAGAGTAGGGGAGTAACCATCAACCTATTATTCATCAATTCTTGCTCAATTACTGAGGATTAACAAAGAAAGTCTTCCTCCTAAAGATAAGAATCTATGCCCTAGCTTTTAATTTCGAACGTCTACTAAAAATGGGGATAATTAGAAAGACAATTATTGGGTGTAGGGGTTGTTATCTTGCATGCATGTGTTATCAAAAAATGTGGAAAGGTTGTGAGCTAAAAATGGTAAAGTGTGGGTTGTGGGATGATGGAATTCTCCATAAAAGGACCTTGAAACCTTAATGCACACCTAGTGTTTGATAAAATGCTCAAATGAGCTAGAACCATGATCATCCTCCTAAATTTTGGTTCAATTTGTTATATTTCTAAAATAGATTGAAGTTGCTAAGAATTCCGGATCATTTTAGAGTTTAAGGAAGATTTCTTTTTAGAATCAAATCCCACGGTGTTCATGTAATTGGTGTAAGTCCCAAATTGATCATTATAGAAGAGGCTATTCCTAATGTGTTTGTGTTGAAGGATGTATGTTCAATATTTATTCCAAATACTTCATCATGTTATCTTGCCATTTGAGGATGTGTTCAAAATGTGAAATATGTGTTAGAAATATTAAGACTTCAAGTCAAGATCGAAATAAAGGTTGTTATGCCAAATTGTATGAAAAGCCTCTATGTGCCTAAGATTCCCAAATTGCTCATATGTGAATTTAATGTCTTGAAGGGGAAGCCTTATTGTTGTTGATAATGTTAATGATGTTTGAATGTGGAAAGGGGAACGGAAATTATGAAATACGGCCAAGTGCCAAGAATAACTTTATAATTGTGGCCACTAGTGCCAATGAATCAAAAGGATATGAAAGAAGTATGATGTGAGATGATTGACTGAAAAAGGTAATGTCTTGGGTGATACGGTCTAGCCGATCGGGCCGTAATCGGACGCCATGCCGCACACATAGTGAAGACTGTGCTGGAAATTATAATGAAATTGTGGTTATTGTTGATTTCTCAAATGAGATGACCCAGCCGATCGGGTCGTGATCGGACTCCGTGTAAGAATACGGTGGTATTGTGAATTATGGTATATCAGCACTAAAGATCATCCAACCTAATAACATGAAAATTGACTCGAAAACTTATGTGATCCTTAACTTGATGTTTTAGCATTATTTGAAGCTCTTATTGAATACTTGACTGTTCCCCCTTGTATTATTATTCATTCTATTGAGATGGTGTATAGTTTTATATACTAGTACTATTCGACAGTACTAACGTTCCTTTTGTCGGGGGCGCTGCATCTTTAAATTGATGCAGGTGGTTCCATAGCAGGCAATGTTGATCAACAATAGTGGTACATCCTCTTTCCAGCAGACTTGGTGAGCCCCACTTCATCCCGGGGTCACATATTATATCTTTTGTTCATATTATTATCATGTCTCGAGGTATAGCCGGGGCCTTGTTGCCGGCACTATTATAACACTCTTTTGTATCTTTTAGAGGCTCCGTAGACACTATGTGGGTCGTACATGGGTGCTAGAAAAGTCAAACCGATTATGTTGTGTTTTGATCTCTTGTCCCACTCGAATCATAAGAATGTGTGTATCTTGAAACTTAAAAAAAAATGATGTAACCAATGAGACGATTTAATATTGTATATATGATCTTCCTACTGTCTAATTAATGAAATCATGTCTTCTCTTGATCATGGGTGAGTTGGGTAGAAAGTATCTAACAGGCTTGCTCGACCGGGTTCACTCGGTTGAGCGCCGGTCGCGCTTCCCGAAGTTGAGACATGACAAACTTGGTATCAGATCCTAAGATTTTAAAGTATCCTAGGATGTCTCGGAGCCGTGTCTAGTAGAGTCCTCCTTATCGGTGTGTTGTAGACCACATCTATAAGTTGGAGGCTACTTGAAAATTTTGGAATAATACCCTTCTTTGATATTCTGGATCGTGCGATGAAACTGATTGTGAAACTGTTCCTCCTCTAACTCGTGCATTCCTTTAACTTTCAGTACATGGCACCAAAGAAGAGAGTAAGAACTGGCCAAGGAGCCAATGTCGCCTCAGGAGTGGCAGTTGACCCTTTATTTGGTGATGCGGTTGAATATTTGAGGGGTGGGGATAATCCCCTGATTGCTATACTGCCTGATTCCACTACACCTTACCAGGCCACACCAGTTCCTGCACCTACTGAGGGTGCAGCGGTTCCTCCAACTGATATTTCGGTTCCACCTCCAGCTCCAGCTTCTGGTTCTGGTATTTCTGACGGGGATCTTAGGCGAGCTATCCAGATGTTGACACAAATAGTGGCTTCTCAATCCCAGAGATCAAATGTTGCACCTGCTTTTTCTAGCCAACAAGGGGATTCTAGTGGTTCCAGGGTGAACATATTTCTTTAGTTGGATCCTCCGGTGTTCATAGGTGCTAATCCCAAGGAGGACCCACATGACTTCATTGATGAGATGCATAAGACTCTTCGGGTTATGCACGCTACATAGACGGAGGGAGTGGAGTTGGCCGCCTACTGCCTGAAAGGGGTGGCCTATTCTTGGTTTGAGCTGTGGGAGGACTCTCGGGAGGAGGGGAGCCCTCCAGCGAGGTGGAGTGAGTTTGCTGACGCTTTCATGGACCATTTCTTGCCGGCCGAGACAAGGTCAGCCCGTGCCACAGAGTTTGAGAACCTTAAACAAGGTAGTAAGAGTGTGTGAGAGTATCACATGGCGTTCGCGTGCCTGTCTAAATATGCCATTCTCATGTTGCCTACTATGGAGGCTAGAGTGCGCCGGTTTGTGCAGGGCCTTAGCCCCTTGGTTATCAATGAGGCCGCTACAACTGCTTTGAATTCAGATATGAACTATGGGAAGATGGTAGCATTTGCTCAAGCTACAGAGAACCGTATGTTGAAGAACAAAATGGAGCGAGAGGGTACCAGCAAGGCCCGGTCTGCGGGCAACTTTGGGGAGTCATTTGGTGGTGGAAGATCAGCTTTTAGGGGAGGGTCATCAGGGCCATCCCAGTCTTTTGCTCAGTCTTCAGCCAATGCACCGCCATCATGGCCCAGTCAGCAGCAGGGGAGTCATTTCAGGCCCAATCAGGGCAGTAGGGGACCCCACCAGCAGGGCCGATCAAGAGGGAGATTCCAGCAGCAGCGGAGGCCCCCATGCCCCAGGTGTGGGAAGATGCACTTGGGGATCTGCTACATAGACCTACCTATATGTTACGGGTGCGGATTGAGGGGTCATATTCAGAGGGAGTGTCGTTCATCCCGCCAGGGTGCAGGCAGGGGCACATCACAACCATCCAGTTCTGCAGCTGCTACATCTTCAGCACCCCTTCCAGTTCGAGGCACTCCAGCACCAGCAGGGCGTGGTGCAGTTAGGGGTGGTGCGCAGAGTTCAGGAGGACCCATCCGTTTCTATAATATGAGGGGTCGCCAGAATTCAGAGGCTTCTCCAGATGTTGTCACAGGTATATTGACTGTCCAATCTCATGATGTATATGCTCTTATTGATCCCGGTTCCACCTTGTCCTATGTTACCCCTTATGTTGCTATGGAATTTGGGATAGAGCCGGAATAACTTCCTGAGCCGTTCTCTGTATTTACTCCGGTTGGCGAGCCTATTGTAGCCGCACGGGTTTATAGGGGTTGTGTTGTCACGGTGCGTGGTCGGGACACCGTGGCCGATCTCATTGAATTGGGGATGGTTGATTTTGATGTAATTATGGGAATGGATTGGCTTTATTCATGTTTTGCCAAGCTCGATTGCCGAACTAGGACTGTGAGGTTTGAATTTCCAAATGAGCCAGTTGTTGAGTGGAAGGGGGATAATGTAATGCCAAAAGGTAGGTTTATTTCTTACTTTAAGGCCACGAAGATGATTAATAAGGGGTGTATCTATCATTTGGTCCGGGTTACGAACACCGATGATGAGGCGCCTTCACTCGAGTCTGTACCAGTTGTGAATGAATTTCCAAAGGTCTTTCCTGATGAGCTCCCTGGGATTCCGCCAGACAGGGAGCTTGATTTTGGGGTTGATGTGATGCCAGGCACGCAACCAATATCTATTCCTCCCTACAGGATGGCATCAACAGAATTGAAGGAGCTAAAGGAACAATTGAAGGATTTGTTAGAGAAGGGTTTCATCCGACCGAGTGTGTCACCATGGGGCACACTGGTTCCTTTTGTGAGGAAGAAAGATGGATCACTGAGGATGTGTATTGACTACCGGCAGCTCAACAAAGTCACAATAAAAAATAAATACCCATTACCAAGAATAGATGATTTGTTTGATCAGTTACGGGGCGCTAGGTACTTCTCCAAAATTGATTTACGGTCCGGGTACCACCAATTGAAGATCAGGGAGCAGGATATTCTGAAAATAGCTTTCAGGACCCGGTATGGGCACTTTTAATTTCTGGTAATGTATTTTGGGCAAACAAATGCCCCGACGACTTTCATGAATCTTATGAATCGGGTGTTTAAGCCTTTTCTCGATTCCTTTGTGATAATATTCATTGATGATATCCTTGTGTATTCACGAGGCCGAGAGGACTATGCCGATCATCTTAGGGTAGTTTTGCAGACTCTTCATCAGCAACAATTGTACGCGAAATTTTCAAAATGTAAATTTTGGATCGAGTCTGTCACATTCTTGGGTCATGTTATCTCCAGAGAAGGAATTAAGGTTGTCCCTCAAAAGATTGCTGCGGTGAAAAATTGGCCTAGACCTACAACGCCAACCGAGATTCGCAGTTTCTTGGGCTTAGCAGGGTATTACAGGAAGTTTGTGGAGGGGTTATCTACTCTTGCCTCTCCATTGACTAAATTGACTCAGAAAGCGGTTAAGTTCCAAAGGTCCGATGCTTGTGAAAGGAGCTTCCAGGAGTTGAAATCAAGAATGACTACGGCGCCGGTGTTGACCCTGCCAGAGGATACATATGGGTTTGTGGTATATTGCGATGCTTCAAGGATCGGGATTGGGTGTGTGTTAATGCAACACGACAAGGTTATAGCTTATGCTTCTAGGCAACTCAAGAATCATGAAAAGAACTATCCAACACATGATTTAGAACTTGCGGCGGTGGTATTTGCATTGAAAATTTAGCGTCATTATTTATATGGGGTCCATGTGGATATATTCATGGACCATAAGAGCCTTCAATACATTTTCAAACAAAAGGAGCTGAATCTGAGGCATAGAAGATGGCTTGAGTTACTCAAGGATTACGACATCGATATTCTATATCACCCGGGGAAAGCCAATGTTGTGGCGGATGCTCTTAGCCGAAAATCTATGGGTAGTTTAGCACACTTGGAGGCATATCAAATGCCATTGGCCAAGGAAGTTCATCGATTGGCTAGTTTGGGAGTTCGTCTTGCGGACTCTTGTGAAGGAGGGGTTATTGTTCAAAATAAGGCTGAATCATCACTTATTGTGGAAGTCAAAGAGAAACAGTACAACGATCCATTGTTGGCACAACTAAAAGAGGGGATTCATAAACATAAGACCATGTCCGTTTCTCTTGGCATGGATGATGGTACACTAAAGTACCAATGGCGTCTATGTGTTCCAAATATAGATGGTCTCCGGGAGAGAATCATGACCAAGGCTCACACTTCTAGGTATTTCGTGCACTCAGGTTCTACGAAAATATATCATGATCTTAAGGAAGTCTATTGGTGGAATGATATGAAAAGAAATGTAGCGGACTTTGTGGCAAGATGTCCAAATTGTTAGAAACTGAAGGCCGAACACCAAAGGCCCGGTGGGTTGGCACATAATATAGAAATTCCAATGTGGAAGTGGGAAAAGATTAATATAGACTTTGTGGTAGGACTACCGCGCACTCCGCGTAAGTTTGACTCAATATGGGTGATTGTGGATAGACTCACAAAATCAACACACTTTTTGCCGGTTAAGGCTACCGACACAGCGGAACAATATGCTCAGTTGTATATCAAGAAAATAGTTAGGCTACATGGCACTCCAGTTTCTATCATTTCCAATCAAGGGGCTCAGTTCACGACAAAGTTTTGGAAGATATTTCAGCAAGGTTTGGGTACTTAGGTGAATCTTAGTACAACCTTCCATCCACAGACTGACGGGCAGGCAGAGCGGACTATTCAGACACTTGAGGGCATGTTGCGTGCTTGTGTTCTTGACTTCAAGGGTAGTTGGGATGATCATTTGCCACTCATAGAGTTTTCTTATAACAACAGCTTTCATGCTAGTATTCAGATGGCACCATTTGATACATTATATGGTAGGAGATGTAGATCTCCCATTGGGTGGTTCGAGATTGGGGAAGCTGAGTTGATAGGACCAGACCTCGTGCATCAGGCTATGGAAAAGGTTAAAATCATTCAGGAGGGGTTCAAAAGTGCTCAGAGTCGTCAGATATCCTATCCGGATGTTCGTCATAGGGATTTGGAGTTCAAAGAAGATGATTGGGTATTCTTGAAAATTTTCCCCATGAAAGGTGTAATGCGATTTGGTAAGAAAGGAAAATTAAGTCCGAGGTATGTCGGACCATACAGAATTATTCAGAGGATCGGTGAGGTGGCGTACAAGCTTGAGCTACCACTTGAGATGTCATTAGTGCACCCGGTGTTTCATGTATCTATGTTGAAGAAGGTAGTTGGAGATCCGACACTCATTGTTCCGGTTGAGACTATTGAGGTTAATGAGGAATTGACGTATGAAGAGATTCCAGTTTCTATTATTGATCGGCAAGTCCAAAAGTTGAGAAATAAAGAAATTGCCTCTGTGAAAGGTGTTATGGCGAAACCAGCAGGTTGAAGAGGCTACTTGGGAGGCCGAGGAAGAGATGAAAAAGAAGTATCCTTACTTGTTTGTATAAGCTATGTAACCTTTCTATAAAACTGTCGTCTATGGATTCTTGTATCACTTGTTCAGTTAATGTAAATGTGCTTCTTTCTAAATATATTGTATGTGAGGCCACAATTGGTGTTGTTTTGTGTTATGTTACGTTGTTGGATTATGTATATATTGTTAGGATATATTTTTGGGGTTCTCTGGCAGGTGGATAGGCCCAGTTACAAAGGAGACTCTGGGGAAATTTTTGGAAATTTAGGGAGTTAGCCAAATTTTGAAACTACTAGTGAGTGTGAATTAACAATTGGGCCATATTTGATGCTAATAAAAAATTTTGACCCTCATTCGAGGACGAATGATCCTAAGTGGGGGAGAATGTAAGGCCCCGTAAGATTTCGCAAAGGAAAAATAATGTTTTGTGGTGCCGAACTGGGCTTACATGGCTCAGACTTTTGGGTTGAACAATACACTGGAAAGTAAAGAAAAAATTTGGGCAGAAGAAATGCACTTTTGCGGCCGCAGAATCACTCTACGGATCGTATAATGGTCGCAGAGTGAGACAGTATTTTGGGCCATTTTTGATGTCATTTTCGCGGCCCATTGTGCGACCGCAAAACTATTTCGCGGGCCGCACTCTGCAGTACTCCTCTCTCAAGGTAATCAGAATGAACTTCTCTAGAAATAGATGTGGGAACTGATCCTAGGTAAGTGCAGGCGACCCAGCTGGTCTAGTCAACATATAATCTCTCCACCATCTTTGGGCGGAATCAGTCATCTGAAATGCTGCAAAATCGACCCCTTTGGTCTCAACTATACCCATGTTGCGCAACACCTCGTGGCAACGGTCCAGAAAATCCTGTGGGTCCTCAGAAGATGCACTACTAAAATGTACAGAAAAGAGCTTGGTAAACTTATCCAACCTCAACATAGCCTCAGAAGGCAGAGCGGGCCAATCACCAACCTGTGCCGCAACAACCAGCTGAACTACCCCAACTGGCGGGGCTGCTGGAGTGTGATACTAGGGAGGCACCTGCTCCAGGGTGTGAGTAGCGGGATTCTGTGCTCCTTCCCCAGCTTGAGAGACGGCTGATGCCACTGGGAATGTACCAGTCTGGGCCACACTCTCCATAAGGCCCACTAAACGGACTAGAGCGTCCTGATGCACTGGAGTGGCTATGAACCCCTCCAGTACCTGAGCTGGTCTGACGGGTACAGTCTGAGCTTGAACCTCCTCCTTAAAATCCACCCGAGGCTCCACTACGGGTGCTGCTGCTCGAGCTCTAGGCTGAGCTCTGCCTCGGCCTCGGCCTCTGGCGCTACCTTGGCCTCGACTTCTGCCCCTAGTCGTAGTTGCCACAGGGGGCTCCGGCTCCTATCCGGCTATAGATGCAGTGCATGTTCTCCCCATCTGCCTGAGAACAAGAATAGAAGGGTTCAATCATCAATGATATATTAAAATCGCACGACGGAGTAAGAAAGAAGTGATATTTTTCCTAAACTCCGTAACCTCTGAAAGATAAGTACAAACGTCTCCGTACCGATCCTTTAGACTCTACTAAGCTTCCTCGTGACTCGTAAGACCTAGCCAACCTAGTGCTCTGATACCAACTTGTCATGACCCAGAATTCCCACCCTCAGAACCGTGATGGCGCCTAATATTTCACTCGCTAGGCAAGCCAATGTTAGAATAGTTTTAAGCCATCTTTTAACAAATCAAACTAATAGATGCCAATTAAACTGAAATAACTGTAATAGAATTGAAATAAAGTGTGAAAAATCATAAAAACCAAAATTTCTAAATACAACCCTGGATCTAGTGTCACAAGTGCACGAGCGACTAGAATAATACATAAAATGGTCTGAATGAAAGTAAAACTATCTGAAAAGAAGTAAACATCTAGGATAAAGTAGAAGGGGGCTTCAGGGCTGCGAACGCCGAGCAGCTGTACCTCAACTCTCCGTCAGATATCTGATCCGAGCAATCTACTGACCGCTGATAGGACCGACTCAAAAGTCTGCACAAGAATTTCAGAGTGTAGTATAAGTATAACCGACCCCATGTACTCTGTAAGTGTCGTGCCTAACCTCGACGAAGTAGTGACGAGGCTAAGGCGGGTCACTTACGATAACCTGTACGCAGTATAATAATAATGACAGGAAAGGAAATACATGAAAATAAAGCAGTTAACTCATGACATTAAACTCAATCCTCAAAAGGAAGTAAAACCAGAATTACAAATCCTCAGAATCTCGTATGAAAACACCGAAGCCAACATAATACAATAAGGAATGCAAACACATAAACCGTTGCGGCGCACAACCCGATCCTACCATACAAACACGATCCTCCCTTATTCCACCATGTCAATATCAATAATAACAAGTAAAATATGTTGCGGTACGCAACCCGATCCCACCATATAATCTGAATCAATATCATAATCCTCCCTTCTTTCACCATATCAATCTTCCCTTATTCCACCTGTCGCGACGTGCAGCCCGATTCCACCATATCAATATCAATCCTCCCTTATTCCACCTGTTGCAGCGTGCAACCCGATCCATAAACACAAATCAATAAATGAAATCAATTCAACAACTTGAATCACAAGAATCTCTACGATTAATGAATATGAAGGAAGAACCATAAGGGAAATCTCGTACCAAATCAAGAATTGCTAAAATTATTACTAAGCAGTAAGACGAGTCAAATAAATGACAACCTAAGGGTACAAGTAAGTCAATTAAGGCAAGTAGCAATTAATTCATGGAAGCATGGGAGAAACTAACATTTTAATACGAGAATAATAAATGCCAAGTAGCAAATTAAGGCATAGGAAGCAATTAAAGCATGTAACAATTAAGACATGGAATAAAATGATTAATGAAATACGGAAAAGCATGCATATCTAATATTTGATTGATATCTAATAATACATTTTTGACAAGAGGGGTTGCTCTGATGGTAAGCAACCTCCACTTCCAACCAAGAGGTTGTGAGTTCGAGTCACCCCAAGAGTAAGGTGGGGAGTTCTTGGAGGGAAGGATGCCGAGGGTCTATTGGAAACAACCTCTCTATCTCATGGTAGGGGTAAGGTCTGCACCAAGATGCAGTACGCACGCAAGGTACTTCTTTAAAATTAAATGTTAAACCAAGATACGGAATGTACACATGGTTATAACATAATTATTTTAAATTTAAAGGCATCAAGGCGCGGAATGCGCACATGATCCTTTTATTATTTAAGCATATCAATTCAAGGTTCGAGTATGAACACATGGGCTAATATTTAAAGTGCGTCTAAACTTTTTCTAGTGTATTTAGAGTTATTCTCCTAAACTAATTTGAGATTGTGGGGAGGTCATGATTTATGGCTATAGAATTATTGTGGAAGTGTATCATTTAAATAACTATTCACAACTTAATCAACCTTAAAACTATTTGCTAACTTAATAAATTATCAATATTCTATATCTTGAGATTAATTTGATGAATAATAACATGTAACTCAAGTATTAAGAAATGAGAAGCTTTGATCTATTATGAAAAACAAGCTAGCTTTAATCTTATTTTTACATATGCCACGGTACTTAAACTATTCGACCCAAAAATTTAAGTCATCCAATAAATTTAGAACAAACGCATCTTGACAAAGAACTCCTAAAGCCCGAATTTTCAAATTTTAAAAATCAGAAAAATTCCATGATCCTATCTTCCTTTGAACAAAAGTATTTGTGTCTTAAGTCACTTTAACATGGATTTTTCCTCCTCTAAATTATGTTAGATCAACAACGAACAGTGAAAGATTCATGACTAAATTATTTATCGAACTAGCTTCTCTATAAAACTAAACCACCAAATTAATGAAGAAACTTACCAAAGTAGAAGTACTATTATTCCTTTGGGTAAAAATAAAAACATGTTCTTGCTTTAAAAAAAACTTTTAACAAATAAAGGTGACAAACTTATTTATGCCAATTCTATAATTGTAGTAACTACATGATTAAACTCAAAAGATCAAAAGATTAACATACATCATATCCAAAATATTTAAAATAGATATGCGTCAAAACAAAAATGGGTCTTTAATGTGATCTATTTGATAAAGTTAACACTTCCGATAGAATTTCTCAATACCAAAAAAATGGCAGAAAGCTTAAAACAAATATACTTGCCTTTTCAACAACTCCACCAAAGTTCTGTTCCCTCCAAAGATTTTACATATATACAACAAAACCTTATGCTTTCTTTAATAAAGAAATAATGCCAATATCTCATAAAACCAACTACAAATTAATGATATTATAAACTCAAAGCAGGCACACATAAAAAGTAAAATACTCGAATCGTAGAGAAATGGAAAATCATGGTAGGGGTAAGGTCTGCGTACACACTACCCTCCTCAGACCCCACTAGTGGGATTATATTGGGTTGTTATTGTTGTTGTTGTTGTTGTTGTTGTTGTTGTTGTTGTTGTTGTTGTTGTTGTTGTTGTTATATACAGTTGTCACCTCGCATATACGCTGCTTCACATGAATTTCACATAGCACATAGCTCAAGGGTTCCAAATTCCCTCAAATCAAGGTTAGACCCAACACTTACCTCGCTCCACAAGCAAATCAAGGCTCTACCGGGGCCTTTCCTCTAAATACGCCTCCGAACTAACGGAATCTAACCAAAATCGACTCAATAACATCAAATAATGCTAGCGAAATCAATTACAATACATAAAGTTAAGATCTTTACACTTTTTCCCAAAAAGTCAACAAAAGTCAATCCCTAGCCCGCTTGGTCAAAACTCGAGATTCGGACCAAAAATTATTTACCCATTTACCACCGAGCCCGATTATGTAATTAGTTTCGGAATCCGACTTCAATTTTACAAAAATCCTCAATTCTTCCCAAATCCCTAATTTTCTACTATGAAAGAACATAGATTAAGGCTAGAAATTAATGGGTGATGATGACAATGGAAGAAAATAAGTTAAAGTACACTAACCTATGAAAGGGTGATGAAATTTCTCTGTCACGACCCAAAATCCACTAAAGGCATGATGGTGCCTAACATTGCCGTCAGGCAAGCCAACAATGATTGATCAACTTAATTACCTATTTTTGTATTTTTTTGAAATCATAATTTTCCTTAATAAAATCGTATGAAATAGAATTTACACAACTACAATAACAAATAACCCATAGGAACCCCCAAAACCCGGTGTCACAAGTGCATGTGTATTTTCTAAGGAATATAATAATAATACAACATCTGTCCCGAATGTAATAAGACATGATAAAATAAATAGTACAATGGAGACTCAGTGGACTGCGATGCGTAACCTGGAATGCACCTCACATAAAGTCTCCTCAACAGGTGCGCCTACGCGCCAAGGTGATCATCAAATGAACCTGTCAGATCCTCCACATTTAGTGTAGAAGTGCAGCATGGGTATGTAAATCAACGCGTACCCAGTAAGTATCTAGCCTAACCCCAAAGAAGTAGTGACGAGGGGTCGACATCGACACTTACTAAAGGTCTAAATAAGCAATATAATAAAACATAAGCAGGTATGAAGCATACGACAATGATGGGGGAAATCTGCAAATTTTATAATATACCAATTACTTCTTTTAGAGCATGAATTTCTGGATCTTGTATTCTACCTTAATGGCTCAGAGAACGTCGAGTGTCAATCTCAAATAAATAAGGAATACTATGTAAGACGTCGGGCATGAGTGGAAAGATTAGCTCGTGAATATTCGGTCTACTAGCGATATAACGCACGATTCTGCCGAGGTCGTTCGGCCCGATCCAGAATGATATGTACACTGCTGAGGGTCGAGAGGCACGAACCATAGATGCATCTATATACTGCCGAGGCGTTCGGCTCGCCCCACAAGCCTTAACATCTGCACAATCTTGCAATAATAGCCTGTATTTTATAATTTTTATTGCATTTGTCATTTTATTTAAGGTCAAAATAATATCTTACATTTTTATAATCTTATACTATTATTTTAAATTATTATTTTTCATAAATAGCATTTTTTATAATTTATTTAATTATTTTTATTAGATAATTTTCCCTTAATTTCCTATTTTTAAAATCTGGCCCAAAATTAGGATTAATTTCGGACCAATAGACCCTTGGCCTAATAACCCCAGCAACCCAAGCAACCTAGTGAACCTACCCAGTCCAAAACCAGACACCGCCTGTTTAAATCTCAGCCGTTACTCCCCTCATTTTCCTTATACTCCCTGTACCCCAAACCCTATAGACAAATCCCACTACCCGCCACCTCTAAACTCCCTCTGTCTCGCCTCTCTCTGAAGAACCCTAATCTCCGCCCTTCACTAATCCCTCTTCTAATCCCGTTAGACATGGGATTCACCTGTTATTTACTTACCATATCTATGTTCCTTCTCCACTGGTTACCTCTTTGTGGTATTACATAGTACTTTCTCTATTTTTAGCAAAGTACAAATCTTCAGATCAAAGGGAATCAGTTCTAATCATTGGGATTCAGACAATATTTCGTGTAGATACATTTATATCAAGGCTATATAGGTCCAATTAACCAAGATCTCCGGCCAATTTTCGATTTCTGTCAACTAGAGTTTACCTAATTTTTCTCTAATCTGACTTTTACTGATTCTGCATGTTATTATTTTCTTATTTATGTTGATTTTACAGTATTTCCTTAATTTGTTTGTTTGATTTCTACTACTATATAAACCCATCCCCTTTCCCCTTTGAAACAGACTTTTTAATTACCCGGATTCACTAAAAAAATCGAAGCTATTACTCTATTGTTCTCTTATTCTCTTTTTCTATACTCAGGTTCTTGGGCGGCTGAAAGCCAAGGCCACCAAAATTCGATTTTCAACTTTTCTTGGTGCGAGCACTGCCCGAGATTCATTTGAAGCCCTTGGGAACTCTGACGCACTAAGAATCTGGGTTCTTGCTCTTTGTTGATATTCAGAGCACTGTGGAATTTGTTCTTTCTTGTTGTCTGTTTATTCAACTGATAACTGGTAAGTCTCTTGGCTTTACAATTTCATTCTTCTGTGTTTATGTCCTGCATATTCACGCCTCTGAATTTCATGACCTAATGTATTCTTGGACCATCTTTGTGTGTAACTTTGCTAGCATTAAACTTGTCTTATGATCTGAACCTCTTTAGCATTTGATTTTTACCTAAGATTTTCAGTTTTTGAGAGATGTTATTTGAATATGCTCCCTTGAATAATTTAGACCCTCTTAAGTTCATTTAGCCTAATGTTTTGGCACCTGAACGTTTACATTTACTATTTGACATGAGTTTTCATTCCTACTCTATTCTGAATTCCAGTAATGGCTGACTTGCATTTGTAATGCGTTCTAATCTATGTTAAGACCTTCACTATCAACTATGACCTTCTTCCCCTGTTAATATGTCCCTCAACATGTCTTTGGTTTGCATGATTCTATAGCCTCAGTGATTATTTGGGACCTTTGGAATCGCTATCTTAATTTGTGTTTCCCTACCATGTTTGACACTGTTTTGCTTCATGATGTAAGTTAACATGTCTATCTTTTGATTTGGGATGGATACTTAGCATAATTTGGACCCTTAATCTTTAAACCTTCTAAGTTAGTGCCCTACTTAGACTTGTTTGGTATTATGCACCTTTGTATGTTAATCTTGTAATCTCAGAAAACTTGATTATCCTTTAGCTCTCTCAATGTTTTTCTGCCAATATGTTATTTCTTGCTATGTTTTAAACCTGTAATAACATCCTGCCTCTAAGTCTTGTTGACCCTCTTAACTAGCATGTTCTGTGTTTTAAGCAACTTTGTTATGTCTACTTTCTAAAATACAAGTGCATCTCTCCTAATTCTGTCCCTTAATCACTGTTCTCTCACTCTCATTGGTTACCTACACTATTCTGAATCTATCACTCTTGGCCGGCTGAAAGCCAAGGTCACTAAGACTCTCTCTATTGACCTCGCTAGTGTGAGCACTGCTCGGGGTCCATTTGAGACCCTTGTGAACTCTGACACACTAGGATTTGGGGTTCGTTGGCCACTCTCTTTACTACTGAGACCTTAGCTGTTTCTGACACTCAGTTCTTTCCTCATTCTATCTACTAAATATGCAAACTGGTTTGTTTAAGTGATTTATGTGTGATTCAATGTTTGGGTCGTATGATCAATCTGTGGCTGTTTGGTTTGGTTTGAGTTCCTCTATGGTTTCTGGGCTGTGCTGATGAGTATAGTCCCCTATTGGGATCTGGGTATGCTATTTGTGAAAAAAGCATTTGTTGAAGGCCCAGGCAATACTGGGTATCTTCTTTTGGGCCTGCTATAGGCCTACTGTTATTGCTTGTATAATATTTTATAATTACATTCATCATTGGGTCTGTAATAATTTTGTAATAAAAAATTGGGGTGTTAGTGAAATCGGAGAAATGGGCATACTCTAATGTTTGCATGAAAAGGTAGAAAACATGCTTATAGGGTTCATATGATTTAGTTGTTATTTTATCCAACCTGTCATATATGCTATTCAATTTGCATGTACACTGGTAGAAATCATGCCATTAGGAGAATCACACACTCACACGACTTGTCTACTATCAAGGCATAAGTGCTTTATTTATTCCTATGACTACTGCCATGTGTTACTAAACATCATGCCTATAGGAAACAAAATGTCAATAACCATTCCTTCAATAACTTCAACATATTCATTAGATACTATGCCTATAGGATTATACTAGCTTATGTTCTATTGATCTTCATCCAGAAATCATGCCTATAGGACTTTAATTGGTTAATTTGCTATTGTTATCATACTGCTCACCTAGAAAACTTAAACTCTCTGCCCAGTGATTTTTTCTACGCGATCGCGAACTTCCTCACGCGATCGCGTAGTACAAATTTTTCTGTCCAAATATTAACCCTACGCGATCGCATCAAGTCCCACGCGATCGTGATGCACCAGGTTCAGACTCTACGCGATCACATCCTTCTTCACGCGATCGCGTAGCACAACGCGTGGCCCAG
Organism: Nicotiana tabacum; assembly: GCF_000715075.1. Classification (NCBI taxonomy): domain Eukaryota; kingdom Viridiplantae; phylum Streptophyta; class Magnoliopsida; order Solanales; family Solanaceae; genus Nicotiana; species Nicotiana tabacum. The sequence goes on from NC_134083.1 coordinate 111,616,554, forward strand.
CTTCCTCTCAAGTTTCCCTTACGCGATCGCAAAACAATGACACGCGATCGCGATACACACGGGCCAATCCTACGCGATCGCGGACGTGTCCACGCGATCGCAGTGAACAAATTCCCAGCTGCCCAAATTAACCCTACGCGATCGTAACCCCATTCACGCGATCACGTAGAACAAATCCACCTCTGCCTAAATTACTCTACACGATCGCGTATAAGGAAACCAGAAGAAAATAACAGCAGTTATCAGCAGTGTTCCAATGGCCAAAAGTGATCCGTTAGTCGTCCGAAACTCACCCGAGCCCCTCGGGACCTCAACCAATTATACCAACAAGTCCCAAAATATCAAACGAACTTAGTCGAACCCTCAAATCACACCAAACAACGCTAAAACCACGAATCATCTCCCAATTCAAACTTAATGAAACTTAAGATTTTCAACTTCTACATTATATACCGAAATCTATCAATTCAAGTCCGATTGACCTCAAATTTTGCACACAAGTCATAAATGACATAACAGAGCTATGAAATTTTTTGGAACTGGATTCCGACTCCGATATCAAAAAGTCAACTCCCCGGTCAAACTTCCAAACTTAAATTCTTGTTTTAGCCATTTCAAGACTAATTTAACTACAGACTTTCAAATAAAGTTCCGAACACGCTCCTAAGTCCAAAATCACCATACAGAGCTATTGGAACTGTCAAATCCCGATTTCGGGGTCGTTTTCTCAAAATATTGATAAAAGTCAAACTTGTCCATTTAAAACTAACTTAAGGAACCAAGTGTTCCGATTTCAACCCGAACACTTCCAAATCCCGAACCAACCATCCCCTCAAGTCATAAATCATTAAAAACACATACGGAAAGTTTTATTTAAGGGAACGGGATTCTAACTGTCAAAATGACCGGTTGGGTCATTACAAATACTATGTGCGACATCCTCGTCAATCTCCCCGTTACCCTAGATAATAGACCCAAGATACTTGAAACTACCTTTCTTGGGGATATCTTGAGTATCAAGCTTCACATCCATGTGTGACTCATGAGCCCCGTCACTAAATTTGCACTCTAGGTATTCTGTCTTAGTCCTGCTCAACTTGAAACCTTTAGACTCCAAGGTCTGCCTCCAAACCTCCAACCTTGCATTGACCCCGCTTCGCGTCTCGTCGATCAACACTATATCATCGGCAAATAGCATGAACCATGGCACTTCACCCTGAATGTGCCGCATCAGCACCTCCATCGTCAAGGCAAATAAAAACAGGCTAAGAGCCGATCCCTAGTACAGCCCCATCACAACAAAAAAGTGCTCCGAGTCCCCTCCCACCATCCTCACCCAAGTCTTAGCACCATTGTACATATCCTTAATCACCCTAGTGTACGCTACCGGAATAACGCTAACCTCCAGACACCTGCACAAAACTTCCCTCGGCACTTTATCGTACGCTTTTTCAATGTCGATAAACATCATTTGCAAGTTCTTTTTCTTTTCCCGATACTTCTCCACTAATCTCCTCACCACATGAATAACTTCCTTAGTCGAGCGCTCCGACATGAATCCGAACTGGTTTTCGAAAGTAGACACGCTCCTCCTCATCCCGACCTCCACCACCCTCTCCCAAATCTTCATAGTGAGGTTCAACAACTTTATACCCCTATAATTGCTGCAATTTTGAATATCACCCTTGCTCTTGTACAACGAAACTATCGTACTCCACCTCCATTCCTCGGACATCCTTTTTATCTTAAAAATGAACTCAGGAATCACGTGATACGCCCAAATACGGGGCAAAATAAGATGACACATAAGAATAAGTGGAGCTTGGATCAAATAAGACTGATGCATCTCTATGACAGACCAGAATAATACCTGTGATAACAGAATCAGATGCAATGGCCTCTGTCCTAGCGGGAAGGGCATAATATCTGGCCTGGCCTCCCCCTCTAGGGCGACCTCTACCTGCCCGACCGCCACCTATGGCTGGCTGTGCAGGTCAAGTGGCAACTGGTGCAGTAATCATAGCCTGAGAAGCCTAAGGGCCATGTGGATTAGGTGGGGCCTGAGAAATATGTGGAGATGCACCCCTCCTAAATCTGGGGCAATCTCTCATGATATGATGAGTGTCACCACACTCAAAACAAGCCCTCGGAGGACGTGGTTGCTGCGACTAGCTCGAGCCTGATCGACTAGACTGCCCGCTGAAAGCACTCCGTACATGAGGTACAGTAGACACTGGCGGTGCATAATATGGAACCTGAGGTCTGGGAGTAGCCGGAATACCACTGGAAGCTGGAAGTGCTGAATGAATAGGACGGTCCACATAACCTCTACCATGAAGGGTTGTAACTGGGGCACGAGAATTATTATATATGCCAGAATCTTGGGGTCTCTTAGCTTCCCTCTCTTCCCTCTCCCGAGTCTGCATACCTTCCAATCTCCTAGCAATTGACACTACCTGTTGGTATGTGATGTCCATCTCTAGCTCTTGGGCCATACTGAATCTGATACTAGGGTGGAGACCCTCAATAAATCTGCGAACTCGCTCTCGGACAGTAGCAACTAAGGCTGGTGTATGCCTCTTTCAACGGTTTAGCTTCAGAGGATGCTCAGGGTTTTCTGGAGGAATGTCACCGTATCCTTCATACTATGGGTATTGTGGATTCCAGTGGGGTTTCTTTCACGGCATTCTAGTTTAGAGGAGCAGCCTACTAGTGGTGGCAGGAATATGAGTTGGATAGTCCTGCTGAGGCATCTTCACTCACTTGGACTCAATTTTCTAATATGTTCTTAAGGGAGTATGTTCCTCAGAGTGTTAGAGATGCATGGCGCGTAGAGTTTGAGCAGCTGCGCCAGGGTTCTATGACTGTGTCAGAATATGCGGTCTGATTCAGTGATTTGGCGGGCTACACTGGTATAGAGGTTATGGTCAACTTGGGCCCATGGCTCTGGAGTACAGGCAGCGGGAGTCTGTGCTCCTCCCCCGGCCTGCGATGTGGCAGGAGCAAGTGGAATTAACCTTGCCTGAGCTAAAGTGCCAAACATGCTCAAAAACTAGGCAAGAGTCTCCTGAAGTGCAGGAGTAGTAATAGTTCCATAGCCTCTCGAAGATAAGTGCAAACGTCTCCGTACTGATATGCAAGACTATACTAAACCTGCTTGTGACTCATAACACCTATGAACCTAGAGCTCTGAAACCAACCTGTCACGATCCCAAATTCCCTCCGTAGGATGTCGTGATGGCACCTAGTCTTTAAGACTAGGTAAGTCTATCAATGCGGAATAAAAATTTAAATTTGAAATAAATAAACTGCAATTCAAATAATTTCAACTCCCAAAACCCGGTAGAAATAAATCACAAGCTTTTAAGAATTTATTCTCTATGTCTCTATACATCAGAGTCTAAAGCAAATAAGGAGACAACATAGTAAGATAGAAGGGGACTCCGGAATCTACAGTCGCTGGCAGATATACCTCGAAGTCTCCTCGTACAGCTAGTTTGCTGATTCCAGGTCTGATAAGGTGTACCTGGATCTGCGCAAAATGATGTGCAGAAGCATAATATGAGTACACCACAACAGTACCTAGTAAGTACCAAGCCTAACCTCGGTAGAGTAGTAACGAGGTCAGGTCAGGCCCTATTGGAGAATAAACAATGGCGTGGTAAAATGTTTAAACAATATAATAAGATAAAATGACGATAAAATAGAATCAAGTAGTATGTCACATTTAATTATACCAAATAATGGCAAATAAATACCGCGTGGAATCAAAATAGAATTCTTTTCAACTTTAAGCAAACCACAATAATAATCAAAGGCAACTACGGCCATAAATCAATATCAACAAGGTGACTCCCGAGGTACCGCCTCGTAGTTCCAAATCATAAATAAATTCATAATATCTCATTTCCTTATCTCACTTCAGGATCCTTCACAATTTATTTTAAAGAAAATATTTTTCCGAAATAGCATCCCGCGTTTTAGCCATCCTTATCACACCGTATGACTTCTAGTAGTTCCCCCTACTAACCACGCGTATCAAGCCACTCTTATCTTACCGCATGCGTTTTAATACTCAGACCTTATACCACCGCATGCGTATCAACATCACAATATATCACAATTTGCACATCAAGTGCTCAAATAATTTAACTTACCAAAATACTTCAACAATAATATTTTTTCACAATAAAGAGCTCACGGCTCATGCCAACATAAATCATCAATAATATTTTTTCACAATAAATAGCTCACGGCTCCATCACAATGAGTACGAAAATCATATAAAAATATTCAGGAATAAATAATTCAGCAAAATAATATTTCAAAATCATTAATATGTTGCTTCAATACCAAATTTAAAAATGTCAAATACTTTATATTAAAAATATTTAATTTAAAAAAAATCAACTTCAAATATTGCACAGAATAAAAGAAACCAAATTCCAACTAAACAGATAAAACAATCAACAGGAAAAGGTCAAGCAAATTTAAAGTATATAAATCAAATCAATGATGGAGAATATAACAAGATTTAATAATTTAATTAATATGCAACAGTGATCTACACAATTTTAAAATATAATCCTTCACATTTAGTCAGTGTACACACCCGTCACCTCGTGTACACGACTTTCATCACATTACAATTAATATCAATCCTAGGAAATATTTCCCCCACACAAGGTTAGACAAGTTACTTAACTCGACTTGCTCCAATTTAATCAAGTATTATGTCTTTTTCTCGATTTTCCGACTCCAATCGACTCGTATCTAGTCATAATTAACTCGATACAGTCAACAAAAATTATAGGAATCAATTTCATAAGAAAATACTATATTTTTCAATAAAATCCGTAATTAGCTAAAATTTGCCCGTGGAACCCACGTCTCGGAATCCGGAGAAACTTACAAAATCTGACAACCCATTCAATTATGAGTCCAACCATACCAGTTTCACTCAAATCCGACTCCGAATCGATATCGCAATCTCAAAAATTTGTTTTTATGAGATTTCTAAAATTTTCCCAAATTTCCATCTCAATACACTAATTAAATAGTGAAAACAAATGATATATTCGTGTATATTGACCAAATCCGAGTTAGAATCACTTACCCAAATATTTCTCCTTGAAAATCTGCCAAAAACCACTTCTGCTCAAGCTCAAGTTCGTCAAAAATGGCAACTTGGGACGAAATCCCCAGTTTTATAAACTGCCGAGGCAGCCGTCAATCCCGGGTATCGATCATGGCTTCGATCTTTATGGCCCTCGATCCTGGCTTCGGTCATAGCCCTCGATCCTGGGCCTTCGATCCTGGCCTCGGTCATAACCCTCGATTCTGGGCCTCGATCCTGGCCCTCGAGCCTTGCCTTCGATCATAGCTTCGATCATGGCCCTCGAGCTGGGCCTTCGATCCTGAGCCTCGTCCCTGGCTTCGACCCTGGCCGTCGACCTTGGCCTTCGACCCTAGGCTCGATTATTGCATTTACAGCAAAAGAAAATTGAAGCAGCTTTTTAAGTCCAACTTTTGATCCGTTAACCATCTGAAACTCACCCGAGGCCCTCGGGACCTCAACCAAATATACCAACAAGTCCTAAAATATCATACGGACTTAGTCGAGTCTTCAAATCACATTCAACAACACTAAAAATAAGAATCACACATAGATCCAAGCCTAATGAACTTTAAAACTTTCAATTTCTACAAATGACGCCGGAACCTATCAAATCAAGTCCCGATTGACCTCAAATTTTGCACGCAAGTCATAAATAACATAACGTAGCTAAAAATTTTCGGAACTGGATTCCGACCCCGATATAAAAAAGTCAACTCCCCCGGTCAAACTTCCAAACTTAAATTTCTATTTTAGCCATTTCAAGCCTAATTTGACTACGCACTTCCAAATAAAATTCCGATCACACTCCTAAATCCAAAATTACCATACGGAGCTGTTGGAATCATCAAAATTCTATTTAGGGGCCGTTTGCACATAATTCTATATCCGGTAACTATTTGAACTTAAACTTTTAATTTTTCATCAAAATTCCATATCTCGGGCTAGGGACCTCAGAATTTGATTGCGGGCATACGCCCAAGTCCCAAATTACTATACGGACCTACCAGAACTGTTAAAATACTGATCCGAGTTCGTTTTCTCAAAATGTTGACCAAAATCAATTCATTTGAGTTTTAAAACTCTAATTCACATTTTAATCCATTTTTCACATAAAAACTTTCCGAAAACTTTTACGGACTGCGCATGCAAGTCGAGGAATGATAAATAGTACTTTTTGAGGTCTTAGAATACATAATTAATTATTAAATTTAGAGATAACATTTTGGGTCATCACAGTAATGGTTAAAAATATTTGTAATTTTTAATTTGTCACTACTTGTATAATATTTTTATATAATCTAGTCATTCAAACATGAGAAAAGTCATTCAAAATCATATAAAATAAATAAATAAAACTTGAATATATAACCCTTTTTAAATAATTCTTGACATACATAAAAGAATAGACAAAACACTAAATCTAGAAATCTTCTTAAAAGTTTGCAATAAAAACGTGGAAAGAATTTAAATTTACCGTGGAGATGAATCCTTGGCAAAAGTAATATGGAATATAATATAGTTATATTAAATAATTCAAATAAGGAAATTTTTTATATAAGATAAAATTTAATTGATTTTAAAGTCTGATATATTACGACTTCCTACTTAGTTCAAATAAGAAATAACTTTAAAAGCAAAATTTTAATTGATTTTAAACTTCTAAATATTATGAAAGAAAATAAATTAAGTTTGTCACTGTGAAATATATTTTTAATAGGTACCATTTAGTCCACAATTAGATTTCTTCTAAAATAAAAGTTAAAAAAACAAATCTTCTAAAAACGAAGCAAAACGGCAATCCCTAATTATCAAACAAAACAATCTAAAATAATAAAATAAGAATTTCCAACTTGAATACTGTGTCAAAATAGAAAAGAAATATGATCTTTTAGCTAATGATCTCCATCGATGCCACTATTTTAGTTTACTTGTGCGTCTATAATCGATTCCTATTTAGATTAGGACTTTTAAAATAATAACAACCGGAAGGGTATTTTTAGTTAATTTATGCAAGGAATTTATATGAATAGAATTTACTCGATTTAAATTCCTAAATATTAGGAGTTTTTACCTAATTTCAATAAGGAAATGATTTAATTCATAGGCCTAAATATTAGAGAAAATAATTAATAAATGACTATTTTGTCTAGTATGAAATTATTTTTTGAAGGGTAAAAAAGGCGAACGACATTTCACTAAGAGCCTTTGTACTTTTAATATAGTACTAGTCTTATGATACGCGTGTTGCGCGTATACCCTATGCTATTGAGTAAACTATTTTACAAATTATATAGATATTATTTAAAAGTATATTTGAGCTATAAAATAAGATAAAATAAGCAAAAGTGCTGAAAATTACAACATGAAAGGAGGAATTAGCATATCCCAAAGTAATACTTCAACCATCTCAATTTATATAATGGTATTTTAACTGAGCAGGTGTTTAAAAAATAAATAAATTTTAATTATGTTCCTGAATAGTAATATTGTTGGAGGACTCTAGTTTTCTAGAGGCAACCAATGGATATAGAAAATTATAAAATCAAAGTACATCGGTGCATATTCGTGACATTAAAGCAATATGAGTTAAAACTAATTTTCTTGATTAAAAGTAAACTACAACAATCTACAAGTAGCATAAGAAGCTGACCTTGGCCCTATACGTCGATCACTAATTGACAGTATGACTATCTCCATGCATTGCAGTGGAATACATAAAGTCAATTCCCCAAAGTGATAAAATAAAAGTTACACACAAAACACCATAGGAGGTATCAAGAAAGCAGAAATAAAATCTAAGAATGATACATACGCCAAAAAGATATCTCAGGTAATACCAACATGTAGCATAAATCATAGAAGGAAGTAAAACAAAACTACACAACCGAACTTTAACTAAATCTTCAATCACATGATATCAAGCCAAGGATCAAACCAATATAATATCGACAAAGAAAAATGGTTGAGAAAGTAATAGATTTGTAGCTAAACTCATTCTTTTTATTATTAAGGTTCTTTCATGTATGTGCTTTCTTATTTAGGTTTTTATTTGTTTACTTGATTACGAATAGGAGTATTATTTTACCTATTTCATAGGAATGAGTTTTTTAAATCTGATATAGTAATAATGATATAAGGAACTTAACCTACATAAAAGAGACAATGAAAATTGCATCCTAAACGAACACAAAAGGAACAATAAGAAAAAGACATACCATAATTAAAAAAACAGAATCTGAAGAATCATAAAACTAAAGAAAATAAAAACCTATGGAAAAGGATCCCAAGAATCCTAACACTAAAGGAAACAAAAACCAAAAGAAAAAAGAACTCGTAAGGCAAGAATTCCAAAACCCAAATAATGCAAATTCTAAAGAATTCTAAACCTAAAAGGAATTAAGCACACAACACTTTTTGATTTTTTCCCAAATAATTAATGATTACATTTACAAGTATATTCAACATATAAAGTACTTACGAAAGGTAAAAAAGGCGAACGATATTTCGATAGTGCCTTCGTGCTTTTAATATAGTATAGATATAGATTATTTATGTAGCAGATAAATGAAAAAATTGAATAAAAAAGCAAAACAAATTGAAAATAGATAAATATGGATCTAGGATTTTGAGAGGTGCCATGTTAGTAGTTTCTATATATATATTTGAAAGGATATGTTCAACCGTTAAAAACTTAAAAATTGAAGTAAAGTCTAAAAATTTGGAAAGGATATTTATTGCATTCCTATGGCCATTTATTGCATTACTATAATATCACCATATAAGATAGTAATGAAATTGTTTTAATACGTCAAATAATAATACGAGGAAGTACTTAAGTCCTTAACTATCAATTTTATCTTTTTGATATAGATGATAGTTTCGCTTGGAGTGGCTCACTGGGTTGTATAATGTCTTGGATGTTCAGGCCTTGGCCAACCAGTTTATCAGATTAGATGTTTCCGAGCCGAGTCGAGTTTTGGCTTGTGTGGTTTCTCAGTCTTCTCTTTATGATCGTATCAGGGAGCGTTAGTATGATGACCCCCATTTGCTTGTCCTTAAGGATTCAGTTCAGCACGGTGATGCCAAGGAAGTCACTATTGGATATGACAGTGTATTACAGATGCAGGACAGGCTATGTGTACCCAATATAGATGGTTTGCGTGAGTTGATTCTACAGCAGGTTCACAGTTTGCGGTACTCTATTCATCCGGGTGCTGCAAAGATGTATCAGGAATTGAGACAGCACTATTGGTGGAGTCGGATGAAGAAAGACATAGTAGAGTATGTAGCTCGATGTCTAAATTGTCAACAGGTGAAATATGAGCATCAACGACCGGGTGGATTGCTTCAGAAGTTAGAGATTCAAGAATGGAAATGGGAGCGGATCACTATGGATTTCGTTGTTGGGCTCCCACGGACTCAGAGGAAGTTCGATGCAGTTTGGGTGATTGTGGATAGATTGACCAAGTCAGCTCATTTCATTCCTGTGATTACTACTTACTCTTCAGAGCAGCTAGCTCGGGTATATATTCGCGAGATTGTCAGACATCACGGCGTACCGGTATCTATCATCTCTGACTGGGGTACGCAGTTTACATCACGGTTTTGGAGGGCAGTACAACGTGAGTTGGGTACATCATTTCACCCTCAGACGGACGGGTAGTCCGAACGCATTATTCAGATACTGGAGGATATGCTTCATGCGTGTGTGATAGATTTTGGGGGTGCTTGGGATCAGTTCTTACCACTTGCGAAGTTTTCTTACAACAACAGTTACCAGTCAAGCATTCAGATGGCTCCGTATGAGGCCTTGTATGGTAGGCGGTGCCGGTCTCCAGTGGGTTGGTTCGAACCGGGCGAGGCTAGACTATCGGGTACAAACTTGGTTCAGGATGCCTTGGAAAAGGTTAAGTTGATTCAGGATCGACTTCGTACAACCCAATCTAGACAAAAGAGTTATGCACATTAGAAAGTTCATGATGTTGCATTCATGGTTGATGAGCAGGTATTGCTCCAGGTTTCGCCTATGAAGGGTGTGATGAGGTTCGGGAAGAAGGGCAAGTTGAGCCCTAGGTATATTGGACCTTTTGAGATTCTTGAGAGAGTTGGAGAGGTGGCTTATAGACTTGCACTACCACCTAGCCTCTCTACAGTCCATCCTACATTCAATGTTTCTATGCTTCAGAAATATCACGACGATCCGTCTCATGTGTTAGACTTCAGTTCGGTTCAGTTGGACAAGGATCTATCTTATGTTGAGGAACCAGTGGATTTTTTTGATAGGCAGGTTCGAAAGCTAAGGTCAAAGAACATTGCTTCCGTGAAGGTTCAGTAGAGGGGTCATCCGGTCGAGGAGGCGACTTGGGAGACCGAACATAATATGCGCAACTGTTATCTACACTTATTCACCAGCTTAGGTACTTTTTCTAACTCCGTTCGAGGACGAACGTTTGTTTTAGAGGTGGAGAATGTGATGACCCAAAATGTCATCTCTAAATTTAATAATTAATTATGTATTCTAAGACCTCAAAAAGCACTATTTATCATTTTTCGACTTGCGTGCGCAGTCCATAAAATTTTTCGGAAAGTTTTTATGTAAAAAATGGATTAAAATGTGAATTAGAGCTTTAAAACTCAACTAAATTGACTATGGTCAACATTTTGAGGAAACGGACTCGGATTAGTGTTTTGACAGTTGATGTAGGTCCGTATCGTGATTTGGGACTTGGGCGTATGCCCGAAATCAAATTCCGAGGTCCCTAGCCCGGGATATGGAATTTTGATGAAAAATTAAAAGTTTAAGTTCAAATAGTTACCGGATGTCGAATTATGTTGACTTTTTAATATCGGGGTTGGAATCCAGTTCCAAAAATTTTCATAGCTCTGTTTTGTCATTTATGACTTGCATGCAAAATTTGAGGTCAATCGGACTTGATTTGATAGGTTCCAGCATCGTTTGTAGAAATTGAAAGTTTCAAAGTTCATTAGGCTTCAATCTATGTGTGATTCTTGTTTTTAGTGTTGTTGGATGTGACTTGAAGACTCGACTAAGTCCGTATGATATTTTAGGACTTGTTGGTATATTTAGTTGAGGTCCCGAGGGTCTTGGGTGAGTTTCGGATGGTTAACGGATCAAAAGTTGGACTTAAAGAGCTGCTACAATTTTCTTCTGCTGTAAATGAATAAATCAAGCCCAGGGTCGAAGGCCAAGGTCGACGGCCAGGGACGAGGCTTAGTATCGAAGGCCCAGTTCGAGGGCCATGATCGAAGGCCAGGATCGAAGCTATGATCGAAGGCAAGGCTCGAGGGCCAGGATCGAGGCCCAGAATCGAGGGTTATGACCGAGGCCAGGATCGAAGGCCCAGGATCGAGGCCCAAGATCGAGGGCTATGACCGAAGCCAGGATCGAGGGCCGTAAAGATCGAAGCCATGATCGATACCCAGGATCGATGGCTGCCTCGACAGTTTATAAAATTGGATATTTCGTCCCGAGTTGCCTTTTTGACGAACTTGAGCTTGAGCAGAAGAGATTTTTGGCAGATTTTCAAGGAGAAACATTTGGGTAAGTGATTCTAACTCGGATTTGGTCAATATACATGAATATATCATTTGTTTTCACCATTTAATTAGTGTATTGAGATGAAAATTTGGAAAAAATTTAGAAATCTCATAAAAATGAATTTTTGAGATTTCGGTGTCGATTCAGAGTCGAATTTGAGTGAAAATGGTATGGTTGGACTCGTAATCGAGGAAAAGGCACACTACTTGGTTAAATTGGAGCAAGTCGAGGTAAGTGACTTGTTCAACCTTGTGTGGGGAAAATTTTGCCTAGGATTGATATTAATTGTAATGTGATGAAAGTCGTGTACACGAGGTGACGAGTGTGTACACGAACTAAATGTGAAGGATTAAGTTTTTAAATCACTGTTGTATATTCATTAAATTATTAAATCTTGTTATATTCTCCATCATTGATTTGATTTATATACTTTAAATTTGCTTGACCTTTTCCTGCTGATTGTTTTATCTGTTTAGTTGGAATTTAGTTTCTTTTATTCTGTGCATTATTTGAAGTTGATTTTCTTTAAATTAAATATTATTAATATAAAGAATTTGAAAATTTAAAATCTGGTATTGAAGCAACGTATTAATGATTTTGAAATATTATTTTGCTGAATTATTTATTCATGAATATTTTTGTAAGATTTTCGTACTCATTGTGATGGAGCCGTGAGCTCTTTATTGTGAAAAAATATTATTGATGATTTATGTTGGCATGAGCCGTGAGCTCTTTATTGTGGAAAAATATTGTTGTTGAAGTATTTTTGGCAAGTTAAATTATTTGAGAACTTGAGGTGCAAATTATGATATATTGTGATGTTGATATGCATGCGGTGGTATAAGGTCTGGGTATTGAAACGTACGCGGTGAGATAAGGGTGGCTTGATACGCATGGCTAGTAGGGGGAACTACTAGAAGTCATGCGGTGTGATAAGGATGGCTAAAACGCGAGATGCTATTTCGTAAAAATATTTTCTTTAAAATAAATTGTGAAGGCTCCCGCGGTGAGATAAGAAAATGAGATATTGTGAATTTATTTATGATTTGGGACTACGAGGTGGTGTCTCGGGAGTGCCCTACTTGATATTGATTTATGGCCGCAGTTTGCCTTTCATTATTGTTGTGATTTTCTTAAAGTTGAAAAGAATTCTATTTTGGTTCCACGAGGTATTTATTTGCCATTATTTGGTGTAATTAAATGTGACATACTATTTGATTCATTTCCATTGTCATTTTATCTTATTATATTGTTTAAACATTTTACTATGCCCTTATTTATTCTCAAGTAGGGCGTGACCTGACCTCGTCACTACTCTACCGAGGTTAGGCTTAGCACTTACTGGGTACCGCTGTGGTGTACTCATACTACGTTTTTGCACATCTCTTCCTTATTTGCTTTAGACTCTGATGTATAGAGACATAGAGAATAAATTCTTAGAAGGTTGTGACTTATTTCTACCGGGTTTTGGGAGTTGAAATTATTTGAATTGTAGTTTATTTATTTCAGATTTAAATTTTTATTCCGCATTGGTAGGCTTACCTAGTCTTAGAGACTAGGTGCTATCACAACATCCTACAAAGAGAATTTGGGGTCGTGATAATTACTATTTTTTAAAGTAAAACAAAACAAATTGTATCTAAGAATACTTTAATTACCTAATGAATTTCAAAATTTAAAAGATGAGAAAGAGAGATATTTCTATAAGTTTTACAATGACTAACAGGATATGTGTGAAGCACTAATCTATATCTATTTTATATCAAATAAAATTATAACAATTTCAGTTGAATATACTCACTGAAGATTGAGAACTTTTATTAGAGTAGTTTATTTTTTTATTGAGTGATAAATATATGATAAATATTCATCATTTTTAGGAATAAATACTTTTTTTTATAACTCAAACACAATATTTAATATAATATATACGCTTTTTAAAAAGTCTTTTACTCATTGAGATAATGTACACGCGCAATGCGCTTAACGTAACACAAGTTATATTAAAAGTAATAAGGCCTTTAGTTGTCACGACCCAAAATCAAACTAATCGTGATGGTACCTAACCCAACCCGCTAGGTAAGCCAACTTTCAATTATCCAATTCCAATAACAATTATTAAAGAAATTTAAGTAAATAATTATCTTAACCTTATACATTTCCCAAGAACTGGTAGTACAAATCACGAGCTTCTAAGAATAGAGTATAAAAAGCGGAAATGAAATAAATACATAATCTGTTTGAATAGTACATAAACAGAGCTTTTATAATTTAAGGCTACCATGAACAAGAGGCAACTACAACTGGAACGCAGGTACATCTTCAAATCCCACAACCATCGAGCACAGCAACAACATCAGTCAACATCTGCACATAATGTGCAGAAGTGTAGTATCAGTACAACCGATCCCATGTACCGAGTAAGTAACAAACCTAGCCTTAGGTTGAAAGTAGTGACGAGCTTCTACCAAGGTAGGGTCCAAATCCACTAATCCACAACAGTTAATAACGACATAAAGCAAATAATACCCGAAGTAACTCAGAGATAAAATGCTTAGTCGCATCATGATTTCAGCAATAATAGTTCTTCCTTTCAAGTACATTAGTGAAAATCCAAATCTTTTGCCAAAGTTACCAAATATGTGAATAAGTTTGAAAACAGAAAATTTTCCAAAATCCTTTCAATAATAGATAAAATATCTCATTTTCTTTTCAGATAACCATTGTAAAACAAATGCATCACTATGCTCATCTGTCAACATGTGTGAGAAATCATGAATAATGTGATACCGTACAACATGAGAAAAATACATCTCTATGCATATATGTCATGTGTGCATGTCAATGCAATGTATCTTAGAGATTGTACTCACACTCTCAGAGTACTCAATCTCACTGTCTCGCATTCTCTCTCATTATGCTCAGCATACTCAACCACTCAACGCTATACCATACCTGCTGCGGCGTGCAGCCCGATCCCTATTTATAGTCGACTGCGCTCACTGGGGGTGTACAGACTCATGAGGGGCTCCTACAGCCCAAACGCTATAAGCACGGACAACTCACGTGCTATAATATCATATCTGGATCCGCACGGCCAACTCACGTGCTATAATAATATCTGGATCCGCACGGCCAACTCACGTGCTATAATAATATCTGGATCCGCACGGCCAACTCACGTGCTATAATAATAACTGGATCCGCACGGCCAACTCACGTGCTGCACGACCAACTCACGTGCTGCACGGCCAACTCACGTGCAATAGTATAATATATATATAAAGCCAACATGGCCTGCTGCGGCGTGCAACCCGATCCCAAAAATATCCTCACAATCAGGCCCTCGGCCTCTCTCAGTCATCAATCTCTCTAGTCTCTCTTTCATGGTCTCACAATGTCATGAGAATAGCCCAAAATGATGATATGAGGTATCAATAAATAACAACAGAGACTGATATATGATATGCAATGAAATAAATATGACTGAGTATGAATTTTCATTTTAAAATAAATATTTCACAACAATATAACCTTTGTGGGTCCCAATAATACTGGCACATAGTCTCAACATCATTTTTAATATGCTTTTCAGCTCAATTTCTTTAACTCATAAAATCGCATGGAAAATGCCAAGATCATTTAACTACAAAATTCCACAGAAATAATTATGTCACAATTTCTATAGTGCACGCCCACACGCCCGTCACCTAGCATGTGCGTCACCTCCCAACAATTCACGAAATATATATATTCAGAGTTCATACCCTCAATTCCAAGATTAGAAGAGTTACTTACCTTCTAATCTAAGCAATGCTCCAGAAATTCCATTCTGCGCGTATCAAAATACTAATATTTTCCAAAAATCCGAAATTACGCCCCAAAACTCACCCATGGGGCCACGTCTGGAAATCCGACGAAACTTACAAAATACGACAACCCATCCAATTACAAGTTCAACCATACTAATTTCACTTAAATCCGACTCCAAATCGGTATTCAAACTTGAAAAATTCGTTTTGTGACATTATAGAAATTTCCTTCTATTTCTCTTGAAAATTCAATAATCTTACACCAAAAATGAAGATTAATTCATGGAATATAATCACAAGGGAGTTAAGAACACTTATCCCAAGTTGTGTGGAAAATTTCCTCTCCAAAATCGCTCAAAACGAGCTACAAAATGTCCAAAATGAGAAAAGATCTCGGAACCTCATTTTCAACACTGCCCAGGCATTTCCGAACCTGCGGTGCTTGGGCTCGCACCTGCGCATCCGCTTTTGCGAAAAAAAGCGCGCCTGCGGAAACAGCCGCCCCTCTAAAATCTCGCATCTGCGGCGCTATTCTCGCATCTGCGGGCTTCGTAGATGCACATTCCCCTTCGCACCTGCGGTCGCCTCACGCCAGCCCCAGTCCGCATCTGCACCAATACCTTCGCACCTGCGGCCTCGCAGATGCGGCAAATTCCTCGCACCTGCGAGCACTGCCCAGTTCCACACTTGGCGATCACACTAGTAGGCAACAGCCCCAGCATTTCCTTAAGTCCAAATTTGATCCGTTAACCATCCGAATCTCACCCGAGCCCTCTCGGGACCCTGTCCGAACACACCAACTAGTCCCATAACATAACACGGATCTACTCGAGGCCTCAAATCACACCTAACAACATCGAAACGACGAATTACACCTCAATTCGAAATCATTGAACTTTGAAACTTCAAATTCTATAACATGCGCCGAAACACATCAAATCACGTCCGATTGACCTCAAAATTTGCACACAAGTCACATTTCACATTACGGATCTTTTTCAATTTCCAGAATCAGATTTCGACCTCGATATCAAAAAGTCAACCCCCGGTCAAACTTTTCAAAAATTCATCTTTCGGCATTTCAAGCCTAATTCCACTACGTACTTCCAAATAATTTTCCGGACACGCTATTAAGTCCAAAATCACCATAAAGAGCTATTGGAATCATCAAAATTCGAATCCGAGGTCATTTACACATAAGTCCACATCCGGTCACTATTTTAACTTAAGCTTTAAACCTTGGAACTAAGTGTTCCAATTCATTCCAAAAACCTCACCGGACCCAAATCAATTGCCCCGGTAATTCACACAACAACTGTAAAGTACAATTTGAGCAGTAAATGGGGAAACGGGGTTGTAATACTCAAAACGCCCGGCCGGGTCATTACTTCTCCCCCACTTAAACATACGTTCGTCCTCGAACGTGCCAAGAGTTGTTTCCAAGCCATCAAATCAATGTTCCATCTTACCATACACGTACTCGGGGGTGAACCCACGTCACCCTATTTCACATATGCTTGACTACACAATACAACTGAAAATCATTAATTTAACCTTAACCCATAAACCTTGGAGTTTAATTTCTAACCTTTAGAATTTCTTTTAAGATACAAATCTTATATTTACACACCGTATAAGTCCGAACAAGTTGCATCGAGCTATAACTATAACCCCGGATATAATCAACCAACATATTACACAACTTGCATGCTCGTAGCACCATTCCTGATCGTAGTGACTACTCCAAAACCACCCACATACTAGTATTAAACCCATATCGAACCAAACCTTATCCCAAAACCTTCATACACTGTTGATAATAAAAGAAACATGCAGAATCTTGTAACCCCTTATCAGACTAACAAGTCATGGAGATCTCTCTCCCCAACCGGAACCATAATCACTTTCTGAGCCGACTTTCAATATTATACTCCCGAATATACCAAAATTAAACCTGATAGTACCCATTCCAGGTCCAATGACCTTATATTACTAAACTTAACTATTCCACAGACATACCGCACCAATATAACTTAGAGCCATATCCCGTGCCATCCGTGCACCAATACGCAACAATTCAAATGTACCCAGTCATGGAAAATGACTCAAATGAGAGAACTGCCCCGCCAGATTAACAAGTACCGCCACAACAAAACGCTGAAAATTCATCATAGACCGTAGAACCATCACCTGATTCTAACCCAAGGTTCGTATTATATACCCCGAGCCACCCTGCTCCAAATTAATAACGACGGAGAGGCAAATGACAAATATACCATATAAAACCTGAAAAACATAACCATTACGCAATCGATCATGCAATACCCAAATACTCATCACGCTCAAATTCCGCTATAAAGCTCAAATAGAACTGCACCATATGTGCACATAACCAATGAATCACGGCTCCTCGTAGTATAAAGGAGTAACTCACAGATCATTTCATAACATGAATAAGTTCAACATCAACCAAATGACACATCCCTCAACAATAGCAGTATGGAGCCAACCATTCCGGCTTGGTGTAGAATGCACATCTTAATTGGGCCTACCAATGGACCCCCAAATCAACTCTGGTAAGCCACAGTAGATAAATAACCCTCCGAAATTTCACCGCGACTAATTCATAATACATCCTATCATCTGACTAGCTTCGGCCACGACTTCACAGTCCGCAACCATGTACAATCTGCTCCTGAAACTACCAAATTCCAAATTCATAGGACACGTAAATCACCATATTTGATTCCATCTCCACCGCCCGAATGCCTAACACCTCTCTGATACACGATCATCCCACGAGAAATACTTTAAAAATTCTTCCGTGCCACTTGACAAAATTTGAATATCACAGCTTAACAACCATGTGAGTACCGCAATACTAATTTATACATCTGTAAGTCAAAATACAATGTGCCTTCTGAAGTCCACTCCTTTCTTATACAACACCGAGTAGTAATAGTATTCATCTAGTTATTTGAAACCATCCATGTTGTCCAACATTCGTTACCTTCTCTTCAAGACTGTACTGCCACCTTGTACATGAAAATATAGCTTTCGTACAACACATAACATCTATCTTGCCATCTTGTGAAAGGCACAAAAATCTTATTATCAACTTTGAGTCACCAATAATTTACATACCATTTTAGTTAGAAACGTTTCTCTTGCTTCTTTTCAGGAGGAAATCACACTACACAACACGTTCTCCACACCGGCAGACACCATCAAGAATACTATGGAATCCATTTACACATAATCAAGCCCTTAAAACTAAATTCTTCTAACTCGACCAAGCCACGCAGGTCGCCAAGTCCAGGTGTATTTCCACAAAGCACCTGTAGAAAACCCCCACATCATAAGCACCCAAAGAACCGATCATATCCATTACCATACTGATCTAACCTACTACCCAGTTGTCCTATTTTCTCCGAGTCCCTTACGAATTTATCTTCAAATTGATACTTCTTCTTGCTAAAACACCACGATCTTTAACCACAACTCACCCTACAAACCTTAGCATAGAACCACAACGCCCTACAACCCATAAGCAACTGTATTCTTCTTAAGCACCTTCAAAAATACCACAACTATAACACTCACTCTAAGAATACCTTATGTGAATTTGAAATTGTTCTTCTTACCTTCCTCATACAAAATTGTAGTATCCATAGTCATATAGAATTTCCGTAAGTCCAAGCACCATCAAATGCAAATCTCAGATTTTATCCATACACAAGTCCGAAAACATTCTCAATTGCTATATATAATTCTCAAACCCACTGGAATTTTCTCAGGAGTCACCCACTTTGCTCACATCTAATTGCACCCCCAATTGGGCCAAAAGACACGTGCCCCATTAGCACAACAATACTCAAAGAAGTAACTATACTTTAATACCACATATCAAATTCATACTCCGTGCGCACTACATCATTCACCAATAACAACTCACTCATCCCACGAATTTCATATACTCATATGTTCAATATAATCCTTAACCGGGAATTTTCTTATTCGAGTCATCCTCGATCTCAACTTCTGCAAGTCATAGCTAACCCACAAGTATGCCTCAGACCAAAATTAAAATTTAACACCTAACCATGAAATCAAATTGTCAATAGCAGACTCCCTCACTTGGCTCAAAGCCATAGATTAAAACACTCCATAATTCACAATACCCATACTCTATTACTGTCATAATATAGTAGTCAGTGCCACAAAATTCTTCTCAAGCTCATGCAATACCAACCATAAAAATACCCCAAATCATCCGCTAAGAGCGCAATTATTCTCTTGATACTCAGGTCGACTTTCTCAAAATTCGAATTCAAATCTCCACACATACGCCCCACTGGCAGAAAATAAACCCTCCACTCATATTACAAGGAACATACCTACGTAGATTACTCTCCAGGAGATAACCCACCTCCCTAGCCTCAAATTGGCATCTTGTTATACCTTTTTGCAGCCACAATTTCTACGCAATCACTAAATCTTTCCAAGTCAAACTTATTAACAAGACACGAGAATTTAGTCTGTCCCACAATTTAACAATGTGAAAGATCCTTCAAAATATTCGTACACGAGACTGTACGTCACATCAAAATGAAAATCAAGCACCCAATGGCATGTCCTTTACATTTCACAGAAATGCTTCTCGTCATATTCAAATCGTCTTAACACATCCCGCAGTTACATCGTACTCATCACAAAGACATTCCACTGCTCATCGAGCCACAAATTCCACTCGTATGAACATTACCGGACATATGAGTCCAAATGTACAAGTTATAACTGAAGCTACCGAGCTTAAACTGCGGTCTAACCATGGCCTAAAGTCTTCCAGACTGGCCCACCACCAAAACACAGAATACTCACCTTGAACATCGTTCATAGAATCACAAACCGGTGATGCACAGCTGATACTGAGCGCTCATGTGCGCATACGAATACGTGGAAGGAATTCAAAGAGTTTATGTCTCAAGCTGAATCAATCTCGCACGATAAAGAAAGAAAAATGGGAAGTATATATCCTAAATGCCCTGTAGCCTCTCGAAGATAAGTATGGACGTCATCAAACCGATCCGCAAGACTCTACTAAACACTTGCTCATGACTTGTAGAACCTATGAACCTAGAGCTCTGATACCACCTTGTCACGACCCAAAATCCAACTAATCGTGATGGCACCTAACCCAACCCGCTAGGTAAGCCAACTTTCAATTATCCAATTCCAATAACAATTATTAAAGCAATTTAAGTAAATAATAATCTTAACCTTATACATTCCCGAAGAACTTGTAGTACAAATCATGAGCTTCTAAGAGTAGAGTATACAAAGTGGAAATGAAATAAATACATAGTCTATTTGAATAGTACATAAACAGAGCTTTTATAATTTAAGGCTACCATGAACAAGAGGCAGCTACAACAGGAACGCAGGTACATCTTCAAATCCCACAACCATCGAGCACAGCAACAACATCAGTCAACATCTGCACGCAATGTGCAGAAGTGTAGTATCAGTACAACCGACCCCATGTACCGAGTAAGTAACAAATCTAGCCTTAGGTTGAAAGTAGTGACGAGCTTCTACCACGGTCGGGTTCAAATCCACTAATCCACAACAGTTAATAATGACATAAAGCAAATAATACCCGAAGTAACTCAGAGATAAAATGCTCAATCGCATCATGATTTCAGCAATAATAGTTCTTCCTTTCAAGTACATCAGTGAAAATCCAAATCCTTTGCCAAAGTTACCAAAAATGTGAATAAGTTTGAAAATAGAAAATTTTCCAAAATCCTTTCAATAATAGATAAAATATCTCATTTTCTTTTTAGATAACCATTATAAAATAAATGCATCACTATGGCCATCTATTAACATGTGTGAGAAATCATGAATAATGTGATACCGTACAGCATGAGGAAAACACATCTCTATGCATATATGTCATGTGTGCATGTCAATTCAATGTGTCTTAGAGATTGTACTCATGTACTCACACTCTCAGAGTACCCAATCTCACTGTCTCGCATTCTCTCTCACTATGCCCAACACACTCAATCTCTCAGCGCTATACAATACCTGCGGCGGCGTGCAGCCCTATCCCTGTTTATAGTCGACTACTCTCACTGGGGGTGTACAGACTCATGAGGGGCTCCTACAACTCACGTGCTGCACGGACAACTCACGTGCTGCACGGACAACTCACGTGCTGCACGGACAACTCACGTGCTGTACGGATAACTCACGTGCTATAATATCATATCTGGATCCGCACGGATAACTCACGTGCTGCACGGACAACTCACGTGCTATAATAATATCTGGATCCGCACGGCCAACTCACGTGCTATAATAATATCTGGATCCGCACGGCCAACTCACGTGTTGCACGGCCAACTCACGTGCTGCACGGCCATCAGGATCCGCACGGCCAGCTCATGTGCTATAATAATATCTGGATCCGCACGACCAACTCACGTGCTGCACGGCCAACTCACATGCTGCACGGCCAACTCACGTGCTACATGGCCAACTCAAGTGCAATAGGATAATATATAGATCCGCATGGCCAGCTTACGTGCAATAGTATAATATATATAAAGCCAACATGGCCTACTACGGCGTGCAGCCCGATCCCAAAAATATCCTCACAATTAGGCCCTCGGCCTCCATCAGTCATCAATCTCTCCAGTCTCTCTTTCATGGGCTCACAATGTCACGAGAATAGCCCAAAATGATGCTATGATGTATCAATAAATAACAACTGAGACTGAGATATGATATGCAATGAAATGAATATGACTGAGTATGAATTTTCATTTTAAAATAAATATTTCACAACAATATGACCTCTGTGGGTCCCAATAATACTGGCACATAGCCTCAACATGATTTTTAATATGCTTTTCAGCTCAATTTCTTTAACTCATAAAATCGCATGAAAAATGCCAAGATCATTTAACTACAAAATTCTACATAAACAATTATGTCACAATTTTTATAGTGCACACCCACACGCCCGTCACCTAGCATGTGCGTCACCTCCCAACAATTCACGAAATACATATATTCAGGGTTCATACCCTCAATTCCAAGATTAGAAGAGTTACTTAGCTCGAACAAGCCAAATCCAATATCGAGCAAGCTAAGCAATGCTCTAGAAATTCCATTCTGCGCGTATCAACTTCCAAATGGCTCAAATCTAGTCACAATTAATTTGATTCAGCTCACAAAAATTATAGAAATTAATTCCATATCAAAATACTAATATTTTTCAAAAATCCGAAATTACGCCCCAAATGTCACCCGTGAGGCCCACGTCTCGAAATCCGACGAAACTCACAAAATACGATAATCCATCCAATTATAAGTTCGACATACTAATTTCACTCAAATCTGACTCCAAATCGGTATTCAAACTTGAACAATTCGTTTTGTGACATTATAGAAATTTTCTTCTATTTCTGTTGAAGATTCAATAATCTTACACCAAAAATGAAGATTAATTCATGGAATATAATCACAAGGGAGTTACAAACACTTTTCCCAAGTTGTGTGGAAAATTTTCTCTCCAAAATCGCCCAAACCGGGCTCTAAAATGAGAAAAGATCTCGGAACCCTCGTTTTAAACACTGCCCAGGCATTTCCGCACCTGCGGTGCCTAGGCTCGCACCTGCGCATTCGCTTTCGCGGACAAAAATGCGTGCCTGCAAAAATAGCCGCCCCTCTAAAATCTCGCATCTACGGCGCTATTCTCGCATCTGCGGGCTTCGCAGATGCGCATTCCCCTTCGTACCTGCGGTCGCCTCACGCTAGCCCCAGTCCGCATCTGCGCCAATACCTTCGCACTTGCGGCCTCGCTGATGTGGCAAATTCCTCGCTCCTGCGAGCGCTGCCCAGTTCCATACTTGGCCGCTTCTGCGAGTGATCTCGCACACATACGGCTTCGCACCTGCGATCAAAAGCTTCGCAGGTGCGATCACACCAGTAGGCAGCAGCCCCAACATTTCCTTAAGTCCAAATTTGATCTGTTAACCTTCCGAATCGCACCTGAGCCCCCTCGGGATCCCGTCCGAACATACCAACAAGTCCCATAACATAACACGGACCTAATCGAGTCCTCAAATCGCACCTAACAACATCGAAACGATGAATTACACCTCAATTCGAAATCATTGAATTTTGAAACTTCAAATTCTATAACTTGCGCCGAAACACATCAAATCACGTCCGATTGATCTAAAATTTTGTACACAAGTCTCATTTCACATTACAGACCTATTTCAATTTCCAGAATCAAATTTCGACCTCGATATCAAACATTCAACCCCCCGGTCAAACTTCCCAAAAATTCATCTTTGGGCATTTCAAGCCTAATTCCACTACAGACCTCCAAATAATTTTTCGAACACGCTCCTAAGTCCAAAATCACCATACGGAGCTATTGGAATTATCAAAATTCGAATCCGAGGTCGTTTACACATAAGTCCGGATCCGATCACTATTTTAACTTAAGCTTTAAACCTTGGAACTAAGTATTCCAATTCATTCCAAAAACCTCACTGGACCCAAACCAATTACCCCGGCAATTCACACAACAACTGTAAAGTATAATTTGAGCAGTAAATGGGAAAACGGGGTTATAATACTCAAAACGACCGGCCGGGTCGTTACATTAGCGAAATATTGTTCGTCTTTTCTACCCTTTAAAAATTAATTTAACATTTGACAAAATTATAATTTACTATTTTTCTTAATATTTAGGATTAAGTCAACTAAAATTTTGGCTATTAAATCTTCCATATTTGAACTATGTAGAAACCCGTAATATTTAGGTTGTATGAATCTGTTCCTCATTTTAATTTTATAAAATAATAAGCTTCTTTCCTATATAAATACTAGTTTTTCGAAATGTGCGTTGCACGTTGTATCCCGTTAATTATTGATATTAAATTTATACACTTAAAAAATTTCTCTATGTATTTTAGAGGCATGAGATACAATCAAACTACACTATTATGTTTTCATGTCAATCATAACTATAATAATCTTACTTTGACTATATTTACATTATTAAGAATGCCTACAAATTCTTTTGGCAAATAGTGAAATTGTTCGTCCGAAGCAATTTATCAACTGAGTTGCGGATCATTTTTTCTGTTTTCATTTGTATTGTTTAGAATAGGGCAAATATCACTTTTAGCCCGCGGCCAAATATATTTATATTCGGTAGTCGCAAAAGTATAAACAGTTTATATGCTTTTTGTATATAACATCTTTATGTGTGTGTGTGTGTGTGTATATATATATATATATATATATATATATATATATATATATATATATATATATATATATTTCAGCTATTATTTTAAAAACGGATATACAATGTCATTTTTCCTTTAAAATAAGTATATTAGTAGTGTAAATAAAAGTAAGAGATTAAGGGCTCATATCTACAAAATATCAGAGGTAAATATAATAATTTGATATTATTCATACTAAATCATTTGAAATAATATCTTCTTATGATGCTTCCTCGATCAAAAATAAAATAAAAACAAAATTAATGCTGTGAAAGAGTAAAACCAAGTATTTTTGAGGAAAATATTATAAATACTTCCATGGTACATGAAATAAAAAAACCTAATTAATAATTAAACATAAGCTAGATTAATATTCTCGAATCTCCAAATTTGAAATTGCAAACCACCCCATAAGAGTTTTAAATTTTCGACAGACCATCGACTAAAACAATAATGGTCCATAGGTACTCTATTATTATTATTATTATTATTATTATTATTATTATTATTATTATTATTATTATTATTATTATTATTATTATTGATTTAAAGTACTATTTTATTACGTAAAATATATATAGGGATATAATTTTCTATTTGAGCCAAAATATTAATTTTTTACCAACTTCAGCAAAACACGGTACTAATGTATTTCATTAGTTATGTCTATTTGCTTCTTCTTTTTTTCACTACAACCGTAAATCTTTTTAGGAGATACTCTACTTAAAATATATGTTAGACATTTTTGACTAAACAAAATTACTAAGAGATAAATAAAAAGCATTATGAAAGTATCTGTCAGTACCATAATTAAATTGAAGAAGGTAAATACTTCGTGCATCTCAAAATGAAGATTGATTTTCAAATTGAAACAATAATAAATAAATAAAAAGTTGAGTTAGAAAAATGAACTTGATTTTTGTTTTCACATCAAGTTCTTTCAATCTCTTTAAATGATTGTGTGACTAAGCAGATTTCTTGGCAAAATAGTGTGAAAGAAGTAATGAGGAGATTTCTTCTATCAGTTCATTCCCTGGTTTCTATTCACCATTCTTGTTATTGTTTGATATTTAAAATCATTGTACTCGAGCATTTCAAATAGTGGTTGATGGTAATTTCTCAGCAATTTATTGATGGAAGTTCATAAATCATACTATGTATTCAACCAATGAAAACACAACCTTGATTTGCTTCAAATTCTGTTTGAACTGTTACTACCTCCATTTATTTTGTAGGCTTTAGGGGCTAAGTGTTGATATGAATGTAGCAAGCCATTTGGCTTCAAACATTTTTTATTTTATCATTTCACATAGTGGTCGCTTGATAAAATTGACTTATTCCATAGCAAGTTCTCAGTGGGCATTTACAAGGAACCGTCTTCGAAGCCTTTTGCAAACGGTGCTTGCGTTGTTTTTGTTTCGGACATTTCTCTCTATCTGCATGGTGACTCTATATGGTGGCTTTTCGGAAATTGGTTCTTTTGAATTATAACATAATTATTTATCTATTATTAAATATAAATATACATGTTAAGGGGTAATTTAGTCTTTCAACTTTTTAGTTAAGACTTCTCACTTTTATAATAATAGAGATATCGATTATTTATCTATTATTAAACATAAATATACATATTAAGGTTTTAGTCTTTCAACTTTTTAGTTTAAGGCTTCCCACTTTTATAATAATATAGATTAGTCAAAGTGTATATACACGTACATTAGGACTTCATTAATGAAAATTTAGATCTTATCTTGAATCTTTAAATATTGAAATTTAATATACAATGGAAACGAGACTACAAGTACAGGACTGTTACCACATAAAACGATATAGTTGAATTTGTAACATGATTTATAGACACGTGAATTAACTTGATCCAAAAATATGAAATAAACAAGAATGAAATCAGGGATATAAAAATAACTTAAAGAAATAAAAGCCTTGTTGTATGATGAGTCTTTTCGGAAGCAGTAATATGAACAACATTAAGAACAAAAACAAGTGAGGGATTTATAGTATGAGAGCAAATTATAGTCTTTGAGTATAAATGATTTTTGTCTCCTACAATAGATACTAATTCTCTTATTTATAGCTCTATTAAAGAAGACAAGATCCCCAAATCAAGCTGCTCTTGAATGAGAATAAAACCGCCATTGATGGCTGCATAACAATTGGCTATTAATACATATATTCTTTGTAACGACTGCTCATTGAATGTTGTCTGGTGTCATCCCTTCAAATCTTTGTTATCGGTTCTCATGCCTTCGGAATTCACACAGTATCGACCACATGCTTGTATCCAGTGCCAACTACTTTCTGACTCACATCTTACCCGTCTTCAGTTTCACATGTCATCTCGTCATTTGTCCAACTATCGCTAACTAATTTTATCCTATACAATTGGCTATTACGGATTTTATTGAAAAATATAGTATTTTCTTATGAAATTGATTCCTATAATTTTTGTTGGCTGTATTGAATTAATTATGACTAGATACGAGTCGATCAGAGTCGAAAAATCGAGGAAAAGGCATACTACTTGGGTAAATTGGAGCAAGTCGAGGTAAGTGACTTGTCTAACCTTGTGCGGGAAAAATTTCTCCTAGGATTGATATTAATTGTAATATGATGAAAGTCGTGTACACGAGGTGACGGGTGTGTACACAGACTATATGTGAAGGGTTATGTTTTTAAATTGTGTAGATCACTGTTTCATATTAATTAAATTATTAAATCTTGTTATATTCTCCATCATTGATTTGATTTATATACTTTAAATTTACTTGACCTTTTCCTGTTGATTGTTTTATCTGTTTAGTTGGAATTTGGTTTCTTTTATTCTGTGCAATATTTGAAGTTAATTTTCTTTAAATTAAATATTATTAATATAAAGTATTTGACATTTTTAAATTTGGTATTGAAGCAACATATTAAATATTTTGAAATATTATTTTGCTGAATTATTTATTTCTGAATATTTTTGTAAGATTTTCGTACTCATTGTGATGGAGACGTGAGCTCTTTATTGTGAAAAAATATTAATGATGATTTATGTTGGCATGAGCCGTGAGCTCTTTATTGTGAAAAAATATTTCTATTAAAGTATTTTGGTAAGTTAAATTATTTGAGCACTTGAGGTGCAAATTGTGATATATTGTGATGTTGATACGCATGCGGTGGTATAAGGTCTGAGTATTAAAATGCATGCAGTGAGATAAGAGTGGCTTGATACGCATGGTTAGTAGGGGAAACTACTAGAAGTCATGCAGTGTGATAAGGATGGCTAAAACGCGAGATGCTATTTTGGAAAAATATTTTCTTTAAAATAAATTGTGAAGGCTCCCGCGGTGAGATAAGGAAATGAGATATTGTGAATTTATTTATGATTTGGTACTACGAGGCGATAACTCGGGAGTGACCTTGTTGATATTGATTTATGGCCGTAGTTGCCTTTGATTATTGTTGTGGTTTGCTTAAAGTTGAAAAGAATTCTATTTTGGTTCCACGCGGTATTTATTTACCATTATTTGGTATAGTTAAATCTGACATACTACTTGATTTATTTTTATTGTCATTTTATCTTATTATATTGTTTAAACATTTTACCATGCTATTATTTATTCTCCAGTAGGGCCTGACCTGACCTCGTCACTACTCTACCGATGTTAGGCTTGGTACTTACTAGGTACCGCTGTGGTATACTCATACTACGGTTCTGCACATCATTTTGTGCAGATCCAAGTACACCTTATCAGACCAGGCATCAGCAAACTAGCTGTACGAGGAGACTTCGAGGTATATCAGCCAGCGACCGCAGACTCCGGAGTCCCCTTCTATCTTACTATGTTGTCTCCTTATTTGCTTTAGACTCTGATGTATAGAGACATAGAGAGTAAATTCTTAAAAGCTTGTGACTTCTTTTATCTATTATTTAGTTGCTTTCAGTATTTTGTATTTATATATATGTTCAGTGGTTGCTATTTGTTAGGCTTACCTAGTTGTAGAGACTAGGTGCCATCACGACATCCTTCGGAGAGAATTTGGGGTCATGACAAGTTGGTATCAGAGCTCTAGGTTCATAGGTGTTATGAGTCACAAGCAGGTTTAGTAGAGTCTTGCAGATCAGTACGAAGACGTTTGTACTTATCTTCGAGAGGCTATGGAACTGTTAGGAAATATTCACTTCTTTGATTCCTTATCGTGCGTATTTGTTGACTTCAAAATTTTAAACCATTGTCTTTCTATTCTCTTACAGATGGTGAAGACACGCACAACTAGATCTGATGATCAGACACCCGCGCCCCCTGTTGGAGCTACAAGAGGCCGGGGTCGCGGTAGAGGCCGAGGTCGGGGCAGAGGCCGAGCGAGAGGACGAGGAAGACCACGTGGTGCAGCCAGAGCACCTGCTCAAGTTGCTGCACCAGAGCCACCAGTAGCTCCAGTTGGAGAGCAGGCACCTGAGACGCCTGTTACTAGTCCTGCACTTCCGTAGACTCTTGCCCAGTTTTTGAGCATGTTTGGCACTTTAGCTCAGGCAGGGTTAATTCCACTTGCTCCTGCCACATCGCAGGCCGGGGGAGGAGCACAGACTCCCGCTGCCTGTACTCCAGAGCCATGGGTCCAAGTTGACCATAACCTCTATACCAGTACAGCTAGTTGTCCCACTTTGGCCTGAGATTAGGACAGCAGTTTCAGAGGGGGAGCAGCTCAGGCTTGAAAGGTACAAGAAGTACCACCCTCCCACTTTCAGCGGTTTAGCTTCAGAGGATGCTCAGGATTTTCTGGAGGAATGTCACCATATCCTTCGTACTATGGGTATTGTGGATTCCAGTGGGGTTTCTTTCATGACATTCCAGTTTAGAGGAGCAGCCTACCAGTGGTGGCAGGCATATGAGTTGGATAGTCCCACTGAGGCATCTTCACTCACTTGGACTCAATTTTCAAATATGTTCTTAAGGGAGTATATTCCTCAGAGTCTTAGAGATGCATGGCGCGCAGAGTTTGAGCAGCTGTGCCAGGGTTATATGAGTCAGAGTATGCAGTCTGATTCAGTGATTTGGCGAGGCATACACAGCCTTAGTTGCTACTGTTCGAGAGCGAGTTCACAGATTTATTGAGGGTCTCCACCCTAGTATCAGATTCAGTATGGCCCGAGAGCTAGAGATGGACATCACATACCAACTGGTAGTGTCAATTGCTAGGAGATTGGAAGGTATGCAGACTCGGGAGAGGGAAGAGAGGGAAGCTAAGAGACCCCAAGATTCTAGCACATATAATAATTCTCGTGCCCTAGTTGCAGCCCGTCATGGTAGAGGTTATGTGGGCCGTCCTATTCATTCAGCACTTCCAGCTTCCATTGGTATTCCGGCTACTTCCAGACCTCAGGTTCCATATTATGCACCGCCAGTGTCTACTGTACCTCATGTACGGGGTGCTTTCAGCGGGCAGTCTAGTCGATCAGGCCCGAGCTAGTCCCAGTAACTATGTCCTCCGAGGGCTTGTTTTGAATGTGGTGACACTCGTCATATCATGAGAGATTGCCCCAGATTTAGGAGGGGTGCACCTCCACAGATTTCTCAGGCCCCACCTATTCCACAAGGCCCTCAGGCTTCTCAGGCCATGATTATTGCACCAGTTGCCACTCGACCTGCACAGCCAGCCAGAGGTGGCGGTTGGGCAGGTAGAGGTCGCCCTAGAGGGGGAGGCCAGGCCAGATATTATGCCCTTCCTGCTAGGACAGAGGCCATTGCATCCGATTCTGTTATGACAGGTATTATTCTAGTCTGTCATAGAGATGCATCAGTCTTATTTGATCCAGGCTCTACTTATTCTTATGTGTCATCTTATTTTTCCCCGTATTTGGGCGTATCACATGATTCCTTGAGTTTTTCTGTTTATGTATCTACACCCGTGGGTGAATCTATTATTATGGACCGCGTGTATCAGTCGTGTTTAATTATTATCAGTGGTTTTGAGACCAGAGCTGATTTATTATTTCTCAGTATGATGGATTTTGATATTATTTTGGGCATGGACTGGTTGTCGCCCTATCACGCTATTGTTGATTGTTATGCCAAGACGGTGACGTTGGCTATGCCAGGTCTACCGCAGCTAGAGTGGAGAGGTACCTTAGATCATGTTCCTAGCAGGGTTGTTTCATTTCTTAAAGCTCAACGAATGGTTGAGAAGGGGTGTGATATGTATCTGGCCTATGTGAGAGATGTTAGTATTGATACTCCTACTATGGAGTCAGTTCTTATAGTAATGGATTTTCCTGATGTATTTCCAGCAGATCTCCCTGGTATGCTACCCGATAGGGATATTGATTTTGGCATTGATTTGTTATCGGATACTCAGCCCATTTCTATTCCACCATATCGCATGGCCCCAACAGAGTTGAAAGAATTAAAAGAACATTTACAGGAATTGCTTGATAAGGGCTTCATTCGGCCCAGTGTATTGCCTTGGGGCGCTCCTGTCTTATTTGTGAAGAAAAATGATGGTTCTATGCAGATGTGTATTGATTACCTCCAGCTGAACAAGGTTACAGTGAAGAACAGGTATCCATTTCTACGTATTGATGACCTATTTGATCAGCTTTAGGGTGCAAGAGTATTTTCTAAGATAGAGTTGCGTTCAGGCTATCATTAGTTGAAGATTCGGGAGCCAGATATCTCGAAGACTGCTTTTAGGACTCGGTATGTCCATTATGAGTTCCTTGTAATGTCATTTGAGCTAACCAACTCCCCAGCAGCATTTATGCACTTAATAAATAGTGTATTTCAGCCCTATTTTGATTCTTTCATCATTGTATTTATTGATGACAATCTGGTGTATTCCCGGAGTCGAGAAGATCATGAACATCACCTGAAAACTGTGCTTGAGACATTGAGAGAAAAGAAGTTTTATGCAAAATTTTCAAAGTGTGAATTCTGGCTTGATTCAATGGGATTGTTGGGTCATATAGTTTCGTGCGAGGAAATCAAGGTAGATCCGAAGAAGATTGAAGCAGTGCAGAGTTGGTCCATACCGTCATCAGCTACGAAAATCCGAAGTTTCCTTAGTTTGGCAGGGTATTATCGCCGTTTTGTAGAGGGTTTCTCTTCTATTGCTGCATCTATGACCAAATTGACCCAAAAGGGTGCTCCATTCATGTGGACCAAGGAATGTGAGGAGAGCTTCCAAAAGCTCAAGACAGCTTTGACTACAACCCCAGTATTGGTATTACCTATAAGTTCAGGGTCTTATACTGTGTATTGTGATGCATCGCGTATTGGTCTCGGCGCAGTTTTGATGCAAGATGGTAGGGTGATTGCTTACGCATCGAAACAGTTAAAGGTGCATGAGAAGAATTATCTTGTACACGACTTTGAGTTAGCAGCTATTTTTCATGCCTTGAAGATTTGGCGGCATTATTTGTACGGTGTCCATTGCGAGGTCTACACCGATCACCGAAGTCTACAACATCTGGTTAAACAGAAGGATCTTAATTTGCGGCAGCGGAGATGGTTGGAGTTGCTTAGGGACTATGATATCACCATTCGCTATCATCCTGGGAAGGACAATATAGTGGCATATGCCTTGAGTCGTAAGGCAGAAAGTTTGCGCAACTTAGCATATTTACCGGTAGCAGAGAGACCTTTAGCCTTGGATGTTCAGGCCTTGGCCAACCAGTTTGTCAGATTGGATATTTCCGAGCCGAATCGAGTTTTGGCTTATGTGGTTTCTCAGTCTTCTCTTTATGATCGTATCAGAGAGCGTCAGTATGATGACCCCCATTTACTTCTCCTTAAGGATACAGTTCAACACGGTGATGCCAAGGAAGTCACTATTGGAGATGACGGTGTATTACGGATGCAGGACAGGCTATGTGTACCCAATGTAGATGGCTTGCGTGAGTTGATTCTCCAGGAGGTTCACAGTTCGCGGTACTCCATTCATTCGGGTGCTGCAAAGATGCATCAGGAATTGAGACAACACTATTAGTGGAGGCGGATGAAGAAAGACATAGTGGAGTATGTAGCTCGATGTCTAAATTGTCAACAGGTGAAATATGAGCATCAGCGATCGGGTGGATTGCTTCAGAAGTTAGAGATTCAAGAATGGAAATGGGAGCGGATCACTATGGATTTCGTTGCTGGTCTCCCACGGACTCAGAAGAAGTTTGATGCAGTTTGGGTGATTGTGGATAGATTGACCAAGTCAGCTCATTTCATTCCTGTGATTACTACTTACTCTTTAGAGCAGCTGGCTCAGGTATATATTCGCGAGATTGTCAGACTTCACGGCGTACCGGTATCTATCATCTCTGACCGGGGTACGAAGTTTACATCACGGTTCTGGAGGGCAGTACAACGTGAGTTAGGTACATCATTTCACCCTCATACAGACGGGTAGTCCGAACGCATTATTCAGATACTGGAGGATATGCTTCGTGCGTGTGTGATAGATTTTGGGGGTGCTTAGGATCAGTTCTTACCACTTGCAAAGTTTGCTTACAACAACATTTACCAGTCAAGCATTCAGATGGTTCCATATGTGGCCTTGTATGGGAGGCGGTGCCAGTCTCCAGTGGGTTGGTTTGAACCGGGCGAGGCTAGACTATCGGGTACAGAGTTGGTTCAGGATGCCTTGGAAAAGGTTAAGTTGATTCAGGATCGATTTCGTACAGCCCAATCTAGACAAAAAAGTTATGCAGATCAGAAGGTTCATGATGTTGCATTCATGGTTGATGATCAGGTATTGCTCCGGGATTCGCCTATGAAGGGTGTGATGAGGTTCGGGAAGAAGGGCAAGTTGAGCCCTAGGTATATTGGGCCTTTTGAGATTCTTGAGAGAGTTGGAGAGGTGGATTACAGACTTGCACTACCACCTAGCCTCTCTGTAGTTCATCCGGTATTCCATGTTTCTATGCTTCGAAAATATCACGACGATCTGTCTCATGTGTTAGACTTCAGTTCGGTTCAGTTGGACAAGGATCTATCTTATGTTGAGGAACTAGTGGCTTTTTTTGATAGGCAGGTTCGAAAGCTAAGGTCAAAGAACATTGCTTACGTGCTGCACGGCCAACTCATGTGCTGCACGGCCAACTCACGTGCAATAGTATAATATATAGATCCGCACGACCAACTCTCGTGCAATAGTATAATATACATAAAGCCAATATGGCCTGCTGCGGCGTGCAGCCCGATCCCAAAAATATCCTCACAATTAGGCCCTCGACCTCCCTCAGTCATCAATCTCTCTAGTCTCTCTTTCATGGGCTCACAATGTCATGAGAATAGCCCAAAATGATGCTATGATGTATCAATAAATAACAACAGAGACTGAAATATGATATACAATGAAATGAATATGACTGAGTATGAATTTTCATTTTAAAATAAATATTTCACAATAATATGACCTCTGTAGGTCCCAATAATGCTGGCACATAGTCTCAACATGATTTTTAATATGCTTTTCAGCTCAATTTCTTTAACTCATAAAATCGCAGGGAAAATGCCAAGATCATTTAACTACAAAATTCCATAGAAATAATTATGTCACAATTTCTATAGTGCACGCCCACATGCCCGTCACCTAGCATGTGCGTCACCTCCCAACAATTCACGAAATACATATATTCAGGGTTCATACCCTCAATTCCAAGATTAGAAGAGTTACTTAGCTCGAACAAGCCAAATCCAATATCGAGCAAGCTAAGCAATGCTCTAGAAATTCCATTCTGCGCGTATCAACTTCCAAATGGCTCAAATCTAGTCACAATTAATTTGATTTAGCTCACAAAAATTATAGGAATTAATTTCATATCAAAATACTAATATTTTCCAAAAATCTGATATTACGCCCCAAATGTCACCCGTGGGGCCCACGTCTCGAAATCTGACGAAACTCACAAAATACGATAACCCATCCAATTAGAAGTTCAACCATACTAATTTCACTCAAATTCGACTCCAAATCGGTATTCAAACTTGAAAAATTCGTTTTGTGACATTATAGAAATGTTCTTATATTTCTCTTGAAGATTCAATAATCTTACACCAAAAATGAAGATTAATTCATGGAATATAATAAAAAGGGAGTTAAGAACACTTATCCCAAGTTGTGTGGAAAATTTTCTCTCCAAAATCGCCAAAACCGAGCTCCAAAATGTCCAAAATGAGAAAAGATCTCGGAACCCTCGTTTTAAACACTGCCCAGGCATTTCCGCACCTGCGCATCCGCTTTTGCGGACAAAAATGCGCGTCTGTGGAAATAGTCGCCCCTCTAAAATCTCGCATCTGCGGCGCTATTCTCGAATCTGCGGGCTTCTCAGATGCGCATTCCCCTTCGTACCTGCGGTTGCCTCACGCTAGCCCCAGTCTGCATCTGCGCCAATACCTTTGCACCTGCGGCCTCGGAGATGCGGCAAATTCCTCGCACCTGCGAGCACTGCCCAGTTCCATACTTTACCTCTTCTGCGAGTGATCTCGCGCACATGCGGCTTCGCACCTGCGATCAAAAGCTTCGCAGGTGCGATCACACCAGTAGGCAGCAGCCCCAACATTTCCTTATGTCCAAATTTGATCTGTTAACCATCCGAATCTCACTCGAGCCCCCTCGGGACACCGTTCGAACATACCAACAAGTCCCATAACATAACACGGACCTACTCGAGTCCTCAAATCGCACCTAACAACATCGAAACGACGAATTACACCTCAATTCAAAATCATTGAACTTTGAAACTTCAAATTCTATAACTTGCGCCGAAACACATCAAAACGTCCGATTGATCTCAAATTTTGCACACAAGTCACATTTCACATTACAGACCTATTTCAATTTCCAGAATCAGATTTCGACCTCGATATCAAACAGTCAACCCCCCGGTCAAACTTTCCAAAAATTCATCTTTCGGCATTTCAAACCTAATTCCACTACGGACCTCCAAATAATTTTTCAAACATGCTCCTAAGTCCAAAATCACCATACGGAGCTATTGAAATCATCAAAATTCAAATCCGAGGTCGTTTACACATAAGTCCGCATCCGCTCACTATTTTAACTTAAGCTTTAAACCTTGGAACTAAGTGTTCCAATTCATTCCAAAAACCTCACTGGACCCGAACCAATTGCCCCGGCAATTCACACAACAACTGTAAAGTAAAATTTAAGCAGTAAATGGGAAAATGAGGTTGTAATACTCAAAACGACCGGCCGGGTCGTTACATTAGCGAAATATTGTTCGTCTTTTCTACCCTTTAAAAATTAATATAACATTTGACAAAATTATAATTTACTATTTTTCTTAATATTTAGGATTAAGTCAACTAAAATTTTGGCTATTAAATCTTCCATATTTGAACTATGTAGAAACCCGTAATATTTAGGTTGTATGAATATGTTCCTCATTTTAATTTTATAAAATAATAAGCTTCTTTCCTATATAAATACTAGTTTTTCGAAACGTGCGTTGCACGTTGTATCCCGTTAATTATTAATTTTAAATTTATACACTTAAAATATTTCTCTATGAATTTTAGAGGCATGAGATACAATCAAACTACACTATTATGTTTTCATGTCAATCATAACTATAATAATCTTACTTTGACTATATTTACATTATTAAGAATGCCTACA
This sequence comes from Nicotiana tabacum, assembly GCF_000715075.1. NCBI lineage: Eukaryota > Viridiplantae > Streptophyta > Magnoliopsida > Solanales > Solanaceae > Nicotiana > Nicotiana tabacum. Next base: position 111,652,995 of record NC_134083.1, read on the forward strand.
AATTCGTTTGGCAAATAGTGAAATTGTTCGTCCGAAGCAATTTATCAACTGAGTTGCGGATCATTTTTTCTGTTTTCATTTGTATTGTTTAGAATAGGGCAAATATCATTTTTAGCCCGCGGCCAAATATATTTATATTCGGTAGTCGCAAAAGTATAAACAGTTTATATGCTTTTTGTATATAACATCTTTATTTTTCACTACAACCGTAAATCTCTTTAGGAGATACTCTACTTAAAATATATGTTAGACATTTTTGACTCCCCAAAATTACTAAGAGATAAATAAAAATCATTATGAAAGTATCTGTCAGTGCCATAATTAAATTGAAGAAGGTAAATACTTCGTGCATCTCAAAATGAAGATTGATTTTCAAATTGAAACAATAATAAATAAATAAAACATTGAGTCAGAAAAATGAACTTGATTTTTGTTTCCACATCAAGTTCTTCCAATCTCTTTAAATGATTGTGTGACTAAGCAGATTTCTTGGCAAAATAGTGTGAAAGAAGTAATGAGGGGATTTCTTCTATCGGTTAATTCCCTGCTTTCTATTCACCATTCTTGTTATTGTTTGATATTTAAAATCATTGTACTCTGCATTTAAAATAGTGGTTGATGGTAATTTCTCAGCAATTTATTGATGGAAGTTCATAAATCATACTATGTATTCAGCCAATGAAAACACAACCTTGATTTGCTTCAAATTCTGTTTGAACTGTTACTACCTCCATTTATTTTGTAGGCTTTAGGGGCTAAGTGTTGATATGAATGTAGCAAGCCAAAATGGCTTCAAACATTTTTTATTTTATCATTTCACATAATGGTCGCTTGAGAAAATTGACTTATTCCATAGCAAGTTCTCAGTGGGCATTTACAAGGAACTGTCGTCGAAGCCTTTTGCAAACGGTGCTTGCGTTGTTTTTGTTTCGGACATTTCTCTCTATCTGCATGGTGACTCTATATGGTGGCTTTTCGGAAATTGGTTCTTTTGAATTGTAACATAATTATTTATCTATTATTAAATATAAATATACATGTTAAGGGGTTTAGTCTTTCAACTTTTTAGTTTAAGACTTCTCACTTTTATAATAATAGAGATATAGATTATTTATCTATTATTAAACATAAATATACATATTAAGGTTTTAGTCTTTCAACTTTTTAGTTTAAGGTTTTTCACTTTTATAATAATATAGATTAGTCAAAGTGTATATACACGTACATTAGGACTTCATTAATGAAAATTTAGATCTTATCTTGAATCTTTAAATATTGAAATTTACTATACAATGGAAACGAGACTACAAGTACAAAACTGTCACTACTAGAAATTCGGCAAAAACCGACCAAGGTCGACCGACCAACTTTGATCGGTAAAAAAACCGACCAAAGTTGGTCGGTTTTTCAAAATAATTTTTTTTTTTTTTTTTTTACGAAACCGACCAACTTTGGTCGGTTTTCTTTGGCGCAAAAATGCGGGAAACTATTTTTGAGTCCCGCGAATTTTATGTTTCAAGAAACCGACCAACTTTGGTCGGTTTTTCAATTAATATAAATAAAAATTAATATTAAAAAACCGACCAAAATTGGTCGGTTAATTCGGCGGGTCATTTAAAAAAACCGACCAACTTTGGTCGGTAATTTTACTTTTTAATAAAATCGACCAACTTTGGTCGGTTATTTTCGTGCGAAAATACAATTAAAGAGTATAAATCAAATAAAAGACAGTCTTAAAATAAAATGTACCAATGATCTAGTGGTAGAATAGTATCCTGCCACAGTACAGACCCCGGTTCGATTCCCAGATAGTGAATCTTTTTTTTACATAATTAAAATACCGACCAACTTTGGTCGGAAAAAACCGACCAACTTTGGTCGGTTTTTTTTTGCAATATTTTTTTTTGAATTTATTTGACCGACCAAAGTTGGTCGGTAATTTCCGACCAACTTTGGTCGGTATTCCTTTCCGACCACAAAAATACCGTCCACACGTAAATGGTCGCGTTTTGGTTGGTTTTTGGCCATTACCGACCAACGTTGGTCGGTTTTTTTGGTCGATTTTTACCAGATTTCTAGTAGTGTGTTACCAAATAAAACGATATAGTTGAATTTGTAATGTGATTTATAGACACGTGAATTAACTTGATCCAAAAATATGAAATAAACAAGAATGAAATCAGGGATATAAAAATAACTTAAAGAAATAAAAGCCTTATTGTATGATGAGTCTGTTCGGAAGCAGTAATATGAACAACATTAAGAACAAAAACAAGTGAGTGATTTGTAGTATGAGAGCAAATTATAGTCTTTGAGTATAAATGATTTTTGTCTCCTACAATGGATACTAATTCTCTTATTTATAGCTCTATTAAAGAAGACAAGATCCCCAAATCAAGCTCCTCTTGAATGAGAATAAAACCGCCATTGATGACTGCATAATAATTGGCTATTAATACATATATTCTTTGTAACGACTGCTCATTGAATGTTGTCTGGTGTGATCCCTTCAAATCTTTGTTATCGGTTCTCATGCCTTCGAAATTCACACAGTATCGACCACATGCTTGTATCCAGTGCCAACTACTTTCTGACTCACATCTTACCCGTCTTCAGTTTCACATGTCATCTCATCATTTGTCCAACTATCACTAACCAATTTTATCCTATATAGATAATCTCCCTACTTTCCTGTAACAATACTTTAGTGTTACCGGGAAGTTGATGAAAATTCTTCTCTTAGTGGGTAAGTTTCTGAATAGTTTCTGACACTTGAAGGACGCATGTCTCTTCGCATTTAATGACTCGATCACGTGTTACCCCGTGGTTTGGCAAATATTTTTTCCAGTTTCCAAGGTAATCATGACCACAAATTATGCCGCTCATAAGCTTCTTCCCTACTCTTCAATTTTTACTTTTCACTTTTACAAACTCTTCTTCTTCTTCTTCGAATTCTCTCAGAGCCCTACTGCAAAATTCAACTTTCTCAGTAAATCTTTTTTTCTCAAACTTCTTATCATCATGTCTTCTAACACCGTTGTCCTCGGAAACACTGCCCTCTCTTCGGAGGTGGCCCTAAAAAGAATAAAGCCAAAGAAGTTGATATTGATCTAAACCTCCTATTGTGAACTTCATCATACCTCTTCAACTTAACACCCAGTTTGACCTTCAAGTCTAAAAAGAACCCATTAATCCCAAAAGTGACAGACATTGGCCTATTCGCATATATCCTTCTTCCATTCGCCTTTCTAGCATCCCTGTTGTGAAGGAAGATTGCGAATGGAACAACATTGAAATCTTTGCTCCTATTGAGGTGGAAAAGGTCACCTTCTCCAGACCAGGGTTATGATTATACATACCCTTCTACTTTGAGATTGGGTAATGAAATCGATTGTCACTATCCTAATTTTCCTCCGTAGGATGTCGTGACGGCACCTAGTCTCTAAGACTAGTTAAGCCTAACAATTATACGAAATAACTGAATATAAAGATGAAACTCAACCTCAACATCTGAAATAAATAGGAACTGCGATTTCAAATAGTTACAACTCCCAAAACCCGATGGAAATAAGTCACAAGCTCCAAAGAGAAAAATACTAAATATCTCTATACATCAGAGTCTAATGAGGAATGAGAAAAATAATATAATAAAGATAGAGGGGGACTCCGAGGTCTGCGGATACTGTTAGATGTACCTTGAAGTCTCCACGTACGGGCTAGCTCACTGGTACCTGGTCTAGTAAGCAGTACCTCGATCTACACAAAAGATGTACAGAAGTGTAGTATGAGTATACCACAACGGTATCCGGTAAGTACCAAGCCTAACCTCAGTAGAGTAGTGACGAGGTCAGGTAAGAGCATTACTGAAAATAATAGGAAACAAGATAAAAGATATAATAATATAATAAAATAACTAAGAAGTGAACAATGAGAATTTATAGAAAGATAACAACACGGGATTCAAGAAGACAACTACAACACGTGAGGGAAAACAAGATTCTTACAAGTTGAGAAACAACAACAACAACAATAACAACAACAACACAGCAAATAGAGGTGAGATAGAAATAGTTACCCTTATTACAGGGCTAATCCCAACAAACTACATCCAAATGTGTGAGCGGATCAACAAGGTTCCTTATATGATCTCCCTTTATTTCAAACAACTAAGCACACACGGATCATCCTATCATAGTGTCATAGCAAGCCATCAATTGGAATCAAACAGAGCAATATGCGGATATGAACAGTGGTGAGAATCATTTTTATTGAAATAAAATAATATGGCATAACATCACAAACATAAGGATCAATATAGCGCAGTGCAGCAGATGAGAAGTCTTAATAGGACATCAGGAGAAGCTTAAGAACATAACTCAATTGATTTAGCTAACATGGTAATATAGCTATCATTTAACTAACATGGACGGAACACACATAATATCAACGTAAGGTTTAGCTCAGCTAATCATAAAAGGTTCAACATGTTTTATCCATAAGGGTATCAACAAGACAAGAGCATTTTATCTAGCTAAGTTATGAGAGATGGAATTCATTAACAACATAGATTGGATAACAGTATCAAAACAACATAACTTATCAGGAAATTACCAACTCTATAGTGAAAATGACATGCAAAAGCAGAACATAACAAGTATATTCATATACCAATGATGCATATCATAAACGAAATGTGATTAACAGGGAAAACATCATAAACATAAAATTGCACAATTAATTATAAGTAGAGAGAGGGTCAGTGTATACTGACCTTCTTCAAAGCAAAAAACCAAGTAAGAGTAGATTAGAAGTTGTTTATGAATCCAAAACCAACAGACAATCCTCAATAGTTGAACACGTATAAGAAAAAACAGGAGATTAGAAAAGAACTTTTCAAACAGAGAATTCTTAAGCATTCTTTTGTATTTTTTTCAGTGTTTCTGATGGTGTTTAGTGTGCGTTAGGTGAGAGCATTCAAAGACCTATTTATAGTAGCATTCAAGTCACTAGGGTTCCGATTGAGTTTAATAAATGGTGAGGAATGAAGATAGATGGATGATGATAGCAAGAAGGGGGGAAATCAAAAGAAAACAGAGGGGAAAAGCACTGTAGAGGTTTACCTTGGTACGAAATGGTGAAGGAAATTGGTTGTTAGAGCCAAACAGACCATCAGTCAAAGCAATGTCTAGAGGTACACCCAAGCCAAAAATCACCATCTAGACCTAACAGAACTATCAAAACTCCGATCCGGTGTCAAATATACAAAAGTCAAACTTGGTCAACTCTTCCAACTTAAAGCTTCCTAGTTGAGAATCATTCTTCTAAATAAATCCTGAATCACCCGAAAACCAAAATCGACAATACATACAAGTCATAATACATCATACAAAGCTACTCAAGACCTCAAACCATCAAAAGAAGTAAAACTACTCAAAACAATCGGTCAGGACGTTAAAATCTATTATCAAATTTGAATAAACTTTACTTACCTCTTCAATTGTAGTGAAATGTATCCAAAATATCGCCCCTAGCCGAGTTCTAGTACTCCCAAAATGAGAAAAATAATCAAATTGTAATTACCCGAACAGTCGTTTTGAGCATTTGCATTCCGTTCAGCTATTTGAAGTCATGAGTAGCTTTGTAAGATGCATTATTACTTATATGAATCGTCGGTTTTGGTTTTCAAGTGCTTCGGAATTGAATTGGAACAATGATTCTCAACTAAAAAGTTTTAAGTTGGAAGAGTTGACCAAGTTTAGCTCTTGTGTATTTGACCTCAGATCTGAATTTTGACAGTTCCGTTAGGTCCGGATTGTGACTTTTGACTTAGGCATATGCTCGGATTTGTGTTTGGATGTTCCTAGATGGTTTCAGCGCTATTTGGCGAAAATTGTCAATTTGGAACTTTGGAAAGTTCATAGGTTTGACCGGGAGTTGACTTTGATGATATTAGGTTAGGATTATGGTTCCAAGAAGTGGGTTAGCTTCACTAAGTCATTTGGGACTTGTGTGCAAATTTTGAGGTCATTCCGTGTTAATTTGATATGGTTCGGCACGAGTTTTGGAAGTTAAAAGTTCAAAAATTCATAAAGTTTGATTTGAGGTGCGATTCTCGATTTTGATATTGTTATGTGTGATTTGAGGCATAGAGTAGGTCCTTTTTATGTTTTATAACTTGTTGGTATGTTCAGACGGGATCCCGAGGGGCTCGAGTGAGTTTCAGATAGGTTTGGGTTGTGTTGCACTCGTTTTTTGATGTTTCAATGCCGTTGCTTCAAACATAAATTGTACCACATTAATAAAATTAGCCCAAATTACTGTTTTTATTGAAGCATTAGATCCGCATTATAATTACGGAGCCATAGCAAAGAGAATCGTCAAAATTGCACATCGTATGAGGGAGTTATGCTCATTTTCGTGTCGGAGAAGAGAGCTGGTGCTGGTGCTTCGCAGATGCGAAATTGGGTCCGCATTTGCAACCCCGCAGGTGCGAAAAATGGTTTGCAAAAGTGGAAATGAAAGCTAAAAATGCGCATGTGCGGCTTTTTGGGCGCAAAAGCAGAAATGCATGTGTATAAAATAATCAGACTGCGTTCTTTTGGTATTTTGAGCATATCTTGAGTTCTAGAGCTCTGATTGAGGTGATTTTTGCGGCGTTCATCTCTTATTTTTATGGGGTTCAATATATAATCTCAATTTTCTTTTATTTTAACATGATTACGGTAGTTAATTTATGAATTAATCCATGTTTTGATTGGAGAATTGGGAGGTTTTTATCAAAAACTTTTCTAAAAGGAGTAATTAGGTTTTGAACATCGATTCGGAGTCGGAATTGGATGAAATTAGTATGGTTGGACTCGTAATTGAATGTGTTGTCAGATTTTGTGAGTCTTGTTGGGTTACGAGGTGTGGGCTTGGGTTTGAAGTTTTGGTTGACTTTGAGTAAATGTGTAAAGACTCGACCTTTATCATTTGGGATTGTTTCCTTAGGCATTATTTGATGTATTTGAGTTACTTTTGGCTAGTTTCGAGCCGTTCGAAGGTTGATACACGTGGGATGGAATTTCTAGAGTATTGTTTGACTTGCTCGGTATTGGATTCGGCTTGTTCGAGGTAAGTAACATATCTAAACTTGGATTTGAGTGTATTTAACCTTGGAAACTATGTTATAAGGGGTGCTTTGAGGTGTCGCACATGCTAGGTGACAAGCGTGTGGGCTTGCACCGGGGGAAAGCATGACTCAAGTTGACTGTTAGACTGTGACTAGACTTGTTTTGTTGTTATATCTTGTTACATCCATGCTCTCCCTACTTGTTTGGTTATATGAGTTATGAATCATGTTTAGGCTATGTGCTTATTCGGTTGAGAATTAATGAGGCTATTTTTGTTTTTTTGAGTTATCTGCTCTAACTGTAATCATATACTCAATCACGATTCTTCATTTTCATATCATATCTCAGTCTCTGTTCATCATTTATTGTTACATCATGTTATCATTATTTGGGTTGATTGACTTGAGATTTGTGAGCCCGAGATACCAGAGAGGTTGATGACTGAGTTGGAGCCTGAGGGCCGAGTTGTGAGTGGCATTTACGGGATCGGGCTGCATGCCGCATCAGTTGTTTATGGGATTTGACTGCACGCCGCAACGGGCTTTATTGACTCATTATGGAATCAGGATGCACACTGCAGCATGGAATGTTGGCTTATATTAGCGCTTGGGCAGGATCTGCCCTTCCGGAGTCTGACATACCGAGTGCCGAGTGATTGAGTGTACCGAGTGATTGAGGGTGAGACAATGAGATTGAGTACTCTGAGAGTGTGAGTACATGAGTTTATCACTGTGATGCATTACATTTGACATGCATACTTTGCATGTAGGCATAGGGATGCATTTCCTGATGCTAAACGGTATTGTGACATTCATGACTTCACATGCGGGCATAGAGATGTACTTTTCTCATGCTATCTGAGAATAAAATATCGTATCTGTTGTTAAAATATTTTTTGGGAAAAATTACAGATTTCTAATATACACATATTTCGGCAACTTCAGAGAAACATTTGGGTTTTACTGCTATACCTGAAAAGCATGCCTATTGTACGTAACTGTGAACGAGTTGAGCATCATATCTTTAAGTTATTACTTGTACTATTTTTATTATATTGTTATGAGTTGTTCTTGGCTATTGGTGTTGGACTCTGATCGTTGTCCAAGTTCGTCACTGCTTTCAACCTAAGGTTAGCTTTGTTACTTATTGAGTACATGGGGTCAATTTACTCATACTACATTTCTGCGCCTTGCGTGCAGATTTTGGAGCTGATGTTGCTGTGTATGGGGGGAACTGGCATTGAAGATATACCAGCATTCCAATCCTTGGGATTTTGTATAAAAGTTAAGTTATTGCATCATTTATTTTCCCAGTAAATCTCATTTGCTAATTGGCTTACCTAGCGGGTTGGGTTAGGTGCCATCACGACTAGTTGGATTTTGGGTCGTGACACAAACCCTTCGACATATAACACTATCAGTGATTCCGCATCTGCAGATCACTTAACCGCATATGCGGTCAAACTATCGCACCTGCGACTTCCCACAATCTATTGTCCAACTGCATTTGCGGTCAATATTGTACATCCACATCTGCGATTCTTCACCGTAGATGCACTTCCACTTCTACGCCTAACTCACCGCATATGCGGTCCCTGCCTTCTCCAATCAAACTCCACACCTGTGCTTGCCTAGACACTTCTACGGGGCCGCACCTGCATCCCTATATCCGTAGGTGCAAAAGCATCAGTACTTAGAATCTTCAGCAATTCAACAAAGTCCAAACAAATGATTCACAACTTATCCGAAAGACACCCGGGGCTCCCGGGACCCCGTCCAAACATAGCAACCAATTTCAAAACATAATATGTACCTACTCGAGGCCTTAAATCACACCAAACGACATCAAAATCATGAATCTCACCTCAATTAAAGCCTAATGAACTAAAGAACTTCTTACCCAAAACTCACGCAGAATCACAAAAAACCAACCCGGAATGTCCTCAAAATTTGCATGCAAGTCCCATATGACACTACGGACCTATACCAACTCTCAGAACCACAATCTGAACCCAGTATCAACAAAGTCGACTCTTGGTTAAACCTATCAATCTTCCAAACCTTCAACTATCCAACTTTTGCCAATTCAAGCCAAAACAACCTAGCAACCTCCAAATCCAAATCTGGACATACGCCTAAGTCCAAAATAAGCATCCGAATCTAATATAATCATCAACACTCCGATTCAAGATCCAATATGCAAAAGTCAAACTTAGTAAACTCTTCTAACTTAAAGCTTCTAAGATGGGAATCATTCTTCCAAATCAATCCCGAACCGCTCGAAAATCGAAACCGACCATGCACACAAGTCATAATACATTATATGAAGCTACTCGCAGCCTCGAACCACTGAATGGAAATTCAAATAATCAAAACGACCGGTCAGGTCATTACATTCTCCCCCTTTCAAACAAACGTTTGTCATCGAACATGCCTAGTGTCACTCCAAAGCCATCAAATCACTATATAAACTCACCATACATATACCCATGGCGATCCCACGTCACCTCAATCCATATAACCCTGTCAACACCACCTAATCGATGATCCTTCAATCAAACTTAGTCTACAAACCTTAGATCCCAATCTCATCACCCGTGCCTCCTCCTATGACCTGATCCTCGCATATACATACTTTGTCACCTGCGACCAGCTGCAACAAATCATGCATACATCCAAGAGGTATAACCACATGACATAGCCCATCGCTCATAAGCCCATGGCAACATTTTCGACCACAATAGCTGCCCATATCCAAACCCAGTACCGGTAAATAACCTCATATCGAATAAAACCCTTTTCTAAACCTTCACAACACAGAAAATGATGTAGAAAACATGTGAATGCTCATACCACTCACTCAACCATCAATTCGTGGAGTTCTCCCGCCCGACTAGATCCAACGTCAATCTCTAAGCTGATCAACACCATTCTTATCCAGGCATACGTCATCCAAGTCCAATCAAACTAATTCCAGGTCCAATAATCTTATCTCATCTAATAGAAGCTATACAATCATCAAGACGCACCAAACACCACCTAGTCACATATGTCGTAATTCGTATCCATCAAGCACAACTCGAATATAACTGAAGATGAAAGAGAAACACACAAGAAAACTCCTTAACAAGTCCAACGGGTACAACTCCCCATCAATACCATACTATGAATCCATCCGACAAGGAAGAACCAAATCACATGCAACAACCATAAAGAATATCATCCTAACATAACTCCACCACGACACATAGCCCGGTCCAAATATACCGATCTACAAGGAACACGATGATCCCATCCTCAACCCAGAACCACAAGTAGGATAAACGTCACGGCAACTAAACACCTTCCACTAACTCAATCCCATAGAACAAAACCACAACATGCAATGAACTCCCCATGCATGTAGAGCACCTCAATCGCAGGCCGTGGCCAAATAATCCAGAATCACTTCAAAACCCACCATATTGAGTAACAAAAAATCCACCCTAGTCTCACTACCTCCAATAGTGACCAAACAAGAATGATATACATTGTCTACCACAATAGAATCCTCCAACAGATGTAGAAACGTAAATAGAAGGACTCGTGAATCGCAAGGCATATACAAACATGAAGCAAAATAAGATGACACATACAAATAAATCAAACCCAAATCAAATAAAACTGATGCATCTCAATGACAAACCATAACCATACCTTTAATGATATAATCTGGTGCAATGGCCTCGGCCCTACCAGGAAAAGCATAACAATGGGCCTGATCTCCCCCTCTAAGACGTTCTCTACCCGCATGTCCTCCACCTCTACCTGACTGTGCAGGTTGAGTAGCAACTGGAGTGGAACCCGTAGCCTGAGTACTTTGATGAAGTCCACCTCTTCGGAGTCTGGGAAAATCTCTCATGATGAGCCTAGTATCACCACACTCATAACAACCCCTCTGCGTGCGTGGCTGCTGGTACTGAGTTTATGCCGGATGACCAGAATAACCGCTGTAGGAACCCCGTGCAGTAGGCACACTAAATGATGAATGTCCAATATGAGTACCCTGGGGTCCCTGGTTATCCAGAGCACTACGGGTAACATAAAGTGCAGACTGAATTGGCAAACTGACAGATCCCCCGCCATGATGGGTCAGAGCTGAAGGATAGAATATGCTAAATCCTCTAGGACCTTGAGGCCTATTGGCCTCCCTATCCTCCCTCTCCTATCCACAAATATGCCTCCAAACTCCTAGGTTCATGTCACGACCCAAACCGATAGGTTGCGATGGGCACCCAATACCTTACTCAATCGAGTACCAACGTAACGTATCTTTCGTATCATACTATCATAGGCAAATGAGCCGAAGAAGCTATCGTGAGATAAGTAGAATAAACATGAGAGAATACTCGACATAGAATGACCCAACCTAATATATAAACTTACATACGTGACATATGGGCCTATAAGGCCAACATGATCATTTGTAACCATATACATGACATCTATCTACAAGCCTCTAAGAGTACATAAATATCATAAGGAATGAAAAATCAGTAAACAATAGACATGAGAGAAACATGGAGTAAAAGACTCAACATGTAAATCTGAATAACTTTGTGAATCATTAATATTTACAATGCCATGCATATGCGTATAAATGTCATACCATGCATATGCATACATAACATCATCAAGCCTCTGAGGGCATCCCATCATATCATCTCGGCCACTGTGGGAAAAATCATCAACGTATACCAGCTGATAAGGTGGTGGTGCGTATATAACGCCGTAACCTTTTCCCATATCCCATATACATATAATATACGCGTATATCACGCCATCTGGTCATGGGTCAATGTACATGTATAAATGAATGAAATACGTCAATAAGATTTCTCAGAATGTTATAAGACCAATATGTCTTCAGATAAACTTTATCAACTACGTATTTTTCTGAGACCCATGAACAGAAGATATAATAATAATTCACATGGAGAATAAAAAACGTAGGCATCTCTAATACTTCTATGAATAGAGTCATTTAAGAAAGTTGTGCATTTGCTCGTTTCGTTTGTATCGTACGGTTCATGCCAAAAATAAAGAAGGGATAGCCTTAACATACCTGAGCTGATTCTCTTGACAATCCCTCTAACATGCGTCAATCGCAACAAATCGCGTAACAGCAGATTGAAGTAGGAAAAAATCCGTATTATATTCTTGAGAAAGACTGCACCGTACTCTCTTAGAATCGCAAATTTCATGCTTTATCGCATTAGGAAGTTTCAAATGAGTTTTTGGAGTTCCATCCGTCACTTAACAAGTTTAACATCCAAAGACTTGGAGTGTCAAATGAATTCTTGGAGTTCCATCCGCCACTTAACAAGCTTAACATCCAAAGACTTGGAGTTTCAAATGAATTGATTAAGCTCCATCGTTAGTTGGCATATCTTAACATCCCACTTTAAAACTTATGAACAAAATTACTAATTAGGAAGGGGATGTTTTTTTACTGCAAGAAAGAAAATCAATAGGGTTGTACCATCGTTTTGCCTTTTTGATAACATTCTTTAACCAAATGAGATAAAGGTGCTCATCTCTTTAAATGTTTCCACCTTGCAAAGTGATTTAATAGTCACTTAATGGATCATATCTTGCTTCCACGTTGGGGGGGGGGTAATCTTATCCAATAATTCCTTAATTAATTAGGTAATATCCCATTACCCAATTATTAACCAATTACTCACATAATTAAGAATTATCTCAAATTACTTATAATACTACTCACTTTTAATACACTTTACGTTCCCTACGAAACTCACTTTCCACCTTGCAAAGTGATTTATGACATCCTTCAACGAAACTCACTTTCTTTGATTCGTTTACCCTTTAACCTTCACAGCACTTACTTATCGCGTGTTATAAATTGCACAAATGCCTATAACCTCACAAATAATCTCATCCCCGAGCTTACGTCGGTTAAATTACGGCAAAATTTTAGCGTATGAAAATGTGGAATGTAACATCTCATTTCCGAGCTTTCATCAATTTACTTATGGCATACTTTCATGTAAGAAAATATAGGGTGTAACATCATTCCCCCCTTTGGAACATTCGTCATCGAATGTTGACTGATGTACTTATCATTTTCATAACCTATGTCTTCCGAATACTAAAACTCTCCTTGCCATCTAGGCAACTGTTCTGTGAATAAATCAAAAGGCCAAGGCATTTACCCCTTTAGGCCTCTTTCTCACACCATGAGTTGTGGTCGGAATTCTTCCAATCTCGTAACTGTTGCTACTTTCTATCATGCAACATGTACGATTCTGACCTTGTAAATGTGCCTATGCGACTCTTCTCTCTTTTTTCCTCCAGCTTTTTTGCCAATCTCTAGGCCTCACTTTGTAAACATATACTGAGCTTGATAAGATGTCTCTCTGGGCATCTATAGGTATACTGAAGTTTTTCGCTCGGTACTTTGTTGGACTTACGGATATTGCTATATCTTATTTCATAGACCCGGTAACCCATTCGTATGACTTTACTGTATCTAGGTAGGTCATACAATACCATACCTCTTACTTCGATTTATCGTTACTGAGGTCTGCTACCAAACTCCAGGTTACTTTCGTTGCTTATCCTATATGTATAAATCTAAGTCATTTAATGCTCTCTCATTACTATTCATCTTAGGAATGATGGCCTAATCTCATCTCATACTTTGTAACTTTTATCCATCCATTGTTGATCTACAATTTACCACTGATAACTTGAAACTTCTTACGTAATACATTGCTACTAGGGCTTACGTCTCATCGGGGAACATCTGAAATGATTAGACTGATCCACCTAAGGGCAATATTATACTTCTATAACTGTATTTCACAGCATTCCAATGTGATTCATCTTATGGGGGTATTCTAATCCCGTGCCGTCCATGAAATCCTCTTCTTTTTATTTTTAAATCATTACTCAATCGAAGGCCCAAACGTCATTCTTTATCTATCACAATTACACTCGCATTCCACTACCAGGGTAGCATTCCATCTCTTCTAAATGCTATTAGTCTTAGACTCCCTTGAGTTCATTCAGGCTATACTGAGCTTTCGATAACTTAGAGAAACCATTAGCACTCTTGTTTTCCTGGGCTTAATCTTGAGGACTTATTCATTCTCGTGACCTTCTCACTCGCCTTATCTTATCCTTACTCCTGTCTTCCTAAAACCTTATCGCTTTACCATACTTTAGTTTGCGACTTACACATATCTATTTATATTACTCGCAACCTTCCTTTAACTTGCTTGCCCATAGATTTCCTTGTGTTTTTTTAGAAACATCAAGCGAGACATCATATCGTCTCTAACTCTTCTTTACTCTTTTAACTAGACCTCTCAGTACATAGAAACTATAGGCTGGAAAATATGCCACTGACGACACCGCTATCATTCCTGGATACTGAATCCCCGTGCTTCCAGCCATCTATCTGAAGTATGGACTATTCACAACCTTCTGTATTTGAGTATCTCATATGTTGTCCACCTTTAACTTACTTACCTTAAAGTCTTGCATCACATATTCTATCTCTTTCATGACCTCCCTTCCATATAGGTATAATTTACATCCACAACTTGAAGCTCTATTATAATACTTGCACCTCTGGTTTATACACAATCCGGTGGGAGCTTCATATTGACTTCTTATGAGGCTAGTACTCTTCTAACTGGCTTTATCGTAGAGCCGTTATAGAATATGGCTGTAGTACTATCTCTTTTGTACCTCTGATATTAAGAGTGATTCTGCTATGTTCTCAATCATGATTCCTGTAATTTTTCGGGTCCAATAATCAGACTCCTGATTTACTTAGTTGATTAAACTCTTTACTTTCCTCTTCCTTCTGATCAACCTTCATGTAGGCTTAAGCTATCTTCCGATCTACGGCTCCTGGTATTAGTTATTACTTTAGCCTTTCATGGGCGCTATGGAATATCCTTGATACAATCTTCTGACAATTCAATCCTTTGTCTATGCCCAGGCTCAATTCTTTATTTTAACCTATACCGGAGTCTTCTACGACTGTATGATTGTCAACTTATATGCTGCATGGATAATACTCCAAAATCTTAAGTGCATTCATAATGTAACTAACTATAGATCATTGATGGAATAATTCCTTACTTTCCTTCTCAACTTTATTTAAATGTAAGCAATTACTTTTCCTGGTCGTTGTGCCACTTGTTGCATGAATACTTGACTTATCTTAGTGCCCATATGTATTGGACTTCCATACAAACCGTATGATCTTGAATATCACCTTTTGATTTTTTTTCTTCTTCCCGTTCATTAGCCACGATAGGTACCACTTTCTTATGGAATGCATGTAATGTTGTTATGAGACTGTTTATATATGACCATTTCTTCTTCGAGTTACTATGCTTAGGTTGAAACCTTCTTCCTTATTTCCTCAGCTAGTCTTTCACTGAAGTACTTAGGGAGGACCCTCTGACTCTTGTAAAGCTGCGAGCTTATCACATCGTATACTTGACGGAATTTTTTATGTTCTTCCCCCCTATAATTATCCGTAGTTCTTATCTGCATGCCGTTGTGCTTGTAGGGTTGCTTCTGAACTGATATATTGATTGTCTTTCCAGTGGCACTCTCTTTTATTCATGTAACACTCATACGGTACCTTTAACTACCCCAACTCCTATCTGAATATTTTCTCAAGTATTACAATGACATTACTACGAGGCTGAATTCCCATGTTGGGGTTCACTATGTTTACCTTGCACGATCTGTTGATTTGTCTGTATCCTCTTGTCTATCCATAACTAAGCTCTTCCTGAATCAACTACTAACTACTCGTTGGCCCATTCTCATATCAATATTCCGCGTAATCTTTCTTGGGTTATTTCCTTTGTCTTAACTTACATCTCGCACTGGCTCTTTATTTATCAATAATATCCCGGGCCAAAACCCTTACATCGTCTCCTTGGCGTCGTGCTTGCTTAATGTTCTGGAATCATAGCATATACGTAGGAGTTGAACAAGTGTAATCTTATTCATTTTTCATTTTTACCGCATTCTCCCTTTATCATTCCATGATTACTAAAACTACTTAATTATGAATTCATGCCACATCACTCCATATTTCCCCCCTTTAGGGGAGTACTAAGATTTAGAGCTACGATGATCTACCTATAGATGTTTTACCTCTTTGTCACGCCCCAAAACCGAAGAGCGTGACCGGCGCTCAACCGAGTGAAGCCGAATGAGCAAGCCTATTAGATTTCATTCTACCCAAATTCATCCATGAATAAAGAGGAGATGTACTCTGTTAATCAAATACAGAAGAGATTTCATACTTGGACAGGTGCACGAATTTCATATGATACTCCCACACACTCAGGCTACCTTGCATCAGGCTCTCAAACTCAGCGGCATGGGCCGCATTAGTCTCGACATGCAAGAAGTGGTCAATGAAAGCATCGGTAAACACACTCCACCTTGCCGGAGAACTTCCCTCCTCACAGACTCCTCCCATAGCTCAAACCAAGAATATGCCACCTATTTCAGACGATAGGAGGCCAACTCCACTCCCTCCGTCTCTTAGCATGCATAACCTAGAGTGTTTTGTGCATCTCATCAATGAAGTCCTGGAAGTCCTCCTCAGGATTAGTACCCGTAAACACTAGAGGATCTAACTGAAGAAACTTGTTCACTCTGGAACTAGCAGATTCCCTTGGCTGACTGGAAAGAGTAGGCCCAACACTCGATCTCTAGGCCTGAGAAGCCACTATCTGTGCCAATATCTGTATGGCTACCCTAACATCAACATCAGAAACACCAGAATCGAAAGCTGAAGCTGGAGGTGGAACTGGAATATCAGTCGGAGGGACCATTGTACCCTCAGTAGGTGTAGGGACAGGTGCAGTCTGATCGATTGTGGTAGAATCAGGGAGTGTAGTAACTGGAGGAATATCCTCACTCCTTGGGTGCTCACCCACATCATTGAATATAGCATCAACTGCCACTCCTGGGGTGACATTGGCACTTTGGCCAGTTCATGCATTCTTCTTAGGCGCCATATATTGAATGTTAAAGTAAATCACCAGTTGACGAAGGAACAATCTTACAATAAGCTTTATCGCATGATCAAGGACATGATAGAAGGGTATTATTCCTAAATGTCCATGTAGCATCCTAATTATAGATGTGGCCGTCAACACACCGATAATAAGGACTCTACTAGACACGGCTCCGAGACATCCTAGGACACTTTAAAACCTTAGGCTCTGATACCAAGTTTGTCACGCCCCAAAACCGAGGAGCGCGGCTGGCGCTCAACCGAGTGAACCCACTGAGAAAGCCTGTTAGATTTCATTCTACCCAAATACATCCCTAAATAAAGAGGAGATGTACTCTGTTAATCAAATACGGAAGAGATTTCATTAACCGCTTCCATTTCATCCCCATTAACAGCATCATTCAATATTTCCAAAATAGTACGAGTTTATAGATTTAATGAAAAACATGTTGCCAAATACCAATAGTTCTAATCCAATTCCCAACATCAAATACCACCCACAACCTATCTACGGAGCCTCTAAGTACAACTAAAGAGTAATATGGAAATGCCGGCAACAAGGCCCCGTCTATACCTCAACCACAAAGTACATGAGAAACAAAAGATACATGACCCCGAAATGAAGTGGGGCTCACCAAATCAGCTAAAAAGAGTGTACTGCTATCACTGATCAATGCCACCTGCTGTAGAACCACCTGCATTCATTAAAGATGCAGCGCCCCAGGAAAAAGGGACGTTAGTACTGTCGAATAACACTAGTATGTATAGCTAGAAATCCTCTTTCAAAATAGAATGCCCATATGATCTATACGTGGAACACATAATATAATGTAATTGAAACAACTTGTACAAACAAGGACAACAGAAGGGGCAACTATTGTCTGCATTAATAATGTGTCTCATTAGACCGTCCTTAATGTTCACATATCATATTATACACTTATGCGTTTCATAGACCGTCCACAATGTTTATTCATACCGTATATCTATACCTCTTATACACAATGCTCATATGCGTTTCATAGACCATCCACATGATTTCATATCACAATGGATTTCATAACACAATGTACCTATGCGTTCATAGACCGTCCACAGGATTTCATATCATAATGCACCTATACGTTTCATAGACCGTTCACAGGATTTCACATCACAATGGATTTCATAACACAATGTACCTATGCATTCATAGACCGTCCACAGGATTTTATATCACAATGCACCTATGCATTTCATAGATCATCCAAAGGATTTCATATCACAATGGATTTCATAACACAATGTACCTATGCGTTCATAGACCGTCCACATGATTTCATATCACAATGCACCTATGCGTTTCATAGACTGTCCACAGGATTTCATATCACAATGGATTTCATAACACAATGTACCTATGCGTTCATAGACCGTCCACAGGATTTCATATCACAATGCACCTATGCGTTTCATAGATCGTCCACAGGATTTCATATCACAATGGATTTCATAACATAATGTACCTATGTGTTCATAGACCGTCCACATGATTTCATATCACAATGCACCTATGCGTTTCATAGACCATCCACGGGATTTCATATCACAATGGATTTCATAACACAATGTACCTATGCATTCATAGACCGTCCACATGATTTCATATCACAATGTACCTATGCGTTCATAGACCATCCACAGGATTTCATAACACAATATACCTATGTGTTTCATAGACCATCCATAGGGTTCCATAACACATTGGAAACAAAAGTACAAATACGTACATCTCATAACCTTTCACACCACATATCACCTAATCCGTACTTTCAACCACTTACAACATTATTATTTCATTGGCTCTCTTGTCCATACATATAATTCTTTATTTATGGCGCAATGGCCGTATTTCATATTCCACACTTTTATTTATTCCCTTTCATATATCATCATCATAATTATCAACAAGTAGAATATTCCAGAAATCACAACTTTAAGTTCATTAGTAATGAAGGCTTTAAACACAATCGATTTCTTTCTAATAAATGGAGTAAAATGATTGGCAATCGAAGCACAAATTAAAATCATACACAATTTCCACTCACGAATATGTAAGAATGCAAAACATATTGAAACTAACTTACAAAGCATAGCATTAGCTAGAACAACCACATATGGGCATCACCTGAGTTCATAAACTTTTAGCCGATTATATTGTCGAAGTCAATTTTGGAATAGTTGAGTCAAAGCTCATTTCATAATCTTTCTCACATTATTTTATTTCATTGGCACCATTGGTCACAAGTATAACTTTCACTATTGGCACGTTGGCCACACTTTATATCCCCAATTCACTGATTTCACTTCAATCCATCTTTATAGGTTATCAACAATAAGACATTCCCAATCAAGGCTTTAGGTACACATATGAGCAATTAAGAGTCTTAAGAATATTGATATTTTCTCACACAATTTGGCATACTAGCTTTCATTTGAAATACGATTCAAAGCCACAACATTTTAATACGCAACCCATACTTTGAAACTCACGGGAACATTATGGAATTCAATTCCAAGAGAGAAAGTTTAGCCAACATACCTCAATTGAGCTTTCCTTAAATTACTTCAACGTTCCGTAAATTCTAGCAATACCAATCTGTATTGAGACATAACAAAATTTAATAACAACTAGGAAGATATTCACGGTCTCAGCTCTTTTGAGCATTTTATCACACACTAGGTGTGCAAATTTAACCACAAGGTTCTTCTACAAGATTTCCTTCACTACACAACCCAATCCTTACTTATTTAAGCTAAACAATCTTCCCACAAATATTTTTGGTACATGCATGTATAGATAATACTCTCATACCCAAGAATCATACTCCTAATCAACCATCTTCTACCCAAATTCGAAATTGAAAACTAGGGTATGGAACCTTACCTCTTAGATGAAGAACTTGTGAGTTTTCCTTGTTAATCTTCCAAGATTTGAGCACGACTTGATGAATAATTAGCCTAGGGTTTTCTCTCTCTATAAAAAACTCTTTCTTCTCTCTAAAACATCAGAATATTTGCTCAAAAATGACCTTTGCATGTATTTAACGAAGTAGGGTCGGGTTTTAAAATCCAAAAAAATGGAGCTTCAGAACAGGTTCTACGGTCGCATATGCGACCGCATAGTGGTTATGCGGACCGCATATCGGTCGCATAATTGCTGACAAAATGATCAAAAATCTGTCTGTGTCTGCAGTCACTATGCGGTCTGCATAACTGTTATGCGGTCGCATAGTCGACCGCATAGCTGCTGCCAGATTCGGCCCTCCCCTGCTCACTTCTGCTGCCATTATGCGTCCCGCATAGTGATTATGCGGTAGCATAATGGACCGCATAAACGCGCTTTTCCGCCAAAATATTTCCTTTACTTTCCGGTACATTGTTCAACCCAAAAATTTCGAGCCGCGGAGAGCTTGCGAGTACCATGAAATATTATTTTCTTTGTAAATTTTACCGGGCTTTACACTTAAGTACTTCGAAATTTTCTGAGGTGTTACACTCTACATCTTTGGCATCTTTTCACATCATTGATGATCTTTAATCACCTTGCGGTAATCCTTCTGTACCAAGGATAACGGAATTCCCTTCTCACGAGGGTGACACTTAGTGTGACTGACACACATAGTTCCTTAAGATTAACTTTTCTCACATTGCCTGCTTTAGGGAAGCGTCTTCCTGAATGATCTTTAAAGATTGTTCTTCTATCGTCCATTCTATTATTGCCGGAACGCAATCTCTGAAATTCTCATGATGTCGACTATTATCAAATCACTCAGTCCCTAATTCATGTTTAGTTTATCTTGTTCACCAGTCCATACTGATTTCTATTACTCTTGGATCTAACGTTTCCTTATGGTAGTCGCGTTGGAGTCGCGAACTTATTTATCGAAATGAGGATATGACTTTATGGCCTATACTCATTTGTTGTCTCAAGGCATGTCACCTCTCATTTTTTCCTTAACATGACTATAGACTCTGTAATACTATCATTTCTTTTTGATCTACCGTTGTCATCCATGTATCATATCTCACTCTTAATGTTTCATTATCTCTCTTCTTATTTCGTTGCTAATATTTTTGTCTATCACTTAATTCTGAAAACATCAACAAGACATTCTTTTGCCTTTAGCTCCCCTTGCTCCATCCCCTAGCTCTTTGGGTTACCTAACATTCTCGCTCTACTAGGGACGGGAGCCATACAAATGTAATATTTATCTCTTCCAGGATTCCAATGCCTGTCTTTGTATAAATATTTTTTTGAACACTCTATTATTCATATCTAGCTGTACTATTCTAGAATGCACCATCTGGTGTCTAACAAGGAGAATTATTACCACGTTTGTAATATCCTTCGAAAATGTCTGCTAACGCTAACAATCCATCCAACATTTTGGGTTACTCTAACCCCAGCCGGATCCTGATATCCCGTCCTTCTCTTAAACCATATCTGTTAGCTCCCCTAGGGCATATCTGAGATGGGTGTGGCCGATTGTACAAACATCTGTTATTGTTGAAGGTAACTCAAAAGGCTTATATTTCTCTGCCTGAATTGTAAATACTGATAATCTTCATTAACTGGGCGCCTTCTACCCTTCTTCACCTTGCTTTTTTTACTTCTTGAAACTTGTATCTACCTTCTGAATCTCTCATTTCTTTTCACCATATAAGTGGATAGATATTCTTGCCTTAGGGATACTTATCAAGAAGCTTACACATTTTAGTACACGCATGATCTACTGAAGATCTCACATTTACTCATCATAAGCATGATACAAAATCGAGTTCCTCTGACTCAACTCTTCCACGTCTATATCTCTTACCAACCGTCTTTCTGAGTGTAGGTATCATTATATTACGAATAAGATAGTGTTTAGGAAATTGAGTTCTTACAACTGAGCTCTACCACACGATCTAGAGTAAGAAGAAAGAGTTACAATCCTAAATGCCCTGTAGCCTCCTGCTTATAAGTGTGGTGCACAACACTCCCATAAACAAGACTCTACTAGACATAAATTGTAGACTCCCTAGGACAGAGCTGCTCTGATACCACTTTTGTCATGACCCAAACTGATGGGCCGCGACGGGCACCAGGTACCTTACTCAACCGAGTACCAACGTAATGTATCTTTCGTATCATACTATCATAGGTAAATGAGTCAAAGAGGAAGTCGTGAGATAAGTAGAATAAACATGAGAGAATACTCGACATAGAATGACCCAACCTGATATAAAAACTTACATACGTGACATACGGGCCAATAAGGCCAACATGATCATTTGTAAACTCAAAACATATGCCGACAAGGCCATACAAGTATTTGTATACATGACATCTATCTACAAGCCTCTAAGAGTACATAAATATCATAAAGTTTGGGACATAGCCCCGCCATACTAATCAATGCATGGCCAAATCATACTGACCAAATAAGCAACTCCGGAGCAAATGGAGTGCACCAACACCTTCCACTAAGCTGATAGCCTACTTGGAGGACTCTCAACCTATCTATCGGGACCTGCGGTCATGAAACGCAGCGTCCCCAAGCAAAAGGGACGTTAGTACAAATAATGTACCGAGTATGTAAGGAACGAAAATCAGTAAACAATAGACAAGAGAGAAACATTGAATAAAAGACTCAACATGTAAATCTGAATAACTTTGTGAATCATTAATATTTACAATGCCATGCATATGCGTATAAATGTCATACCATGCATATGCGTACATAACATCATCAAGCCTCTGAGGGAATCCCATCATATCATCTCGGCCACTCTATGGGCAAAATCATCAACGTATACCAACTGATCAGGTGGTGGTGTGTATATAACTCCGTAAACTTTTCCCATATCCCATATATATATAATATACACGTATATAACGCCATCTGGTCATGGGTCAATGTACATGTATAAATGAATGAAATGCATATAAAATACGTTAATAAGATTTCTCCGAATGTTATAAGACCAATATGTGTTTGGATAAACTTTATCAACTATGTATTTTTCTGAGACCCATGAACAGAAGATATAATAATAACTCACACGGGGAATCAAGAACGTAGGTATCTCTAATACTTCTATGAATAAAGTCATTTATGAAAGTTGTGTATTTGCTCGTTTCGTTTGTATCGTACGGATCATGCAAAAAAAAGGGATAGCCTTAACATACCTAAGCTGATTCTCTTGACAATCCCTCTAACATACGTCAATCGCGACAAATCACATAACGGCGGATCGAAGTAGGGAAAAAATCCGTATGATGTTCTTGAGAAATATTGCACTGTACTCCCTTAGAATCGCAAATTTCACGCTTTATCGCATTAGGAAGTTTCGAATGAATTCTTGGAGTTCCATCCGTCACTTAACAAGCTTAACATCCAAAGACTTGGAGTTTCAAATGGATTCTTGGAGTTCCAACCATCACTTAACAAGCTTAACATCCAAAGACTTGGAGTTTCAAATGAATTGATTAAGCTCGATCGTTACTTTGCAAATCTTAACATCCCACTTTAAAACATATGAACAAAATTACTAATTAGGAAGGGATGTTGTTTACTGCAAGAAAGGAAAACAATAGGGTCGTACTATCTTTTTGCCTTTTTGATAACATTCTTTAACCAAATGAGATAAAGGTGCTCATCTCTTTTAATGTTGCCACCTTGCAAAGTGATTTAATAGTCACTTAATGGATCATATGTGGCTGCCACGTTTGGGGGGGAGGGTTAATCTTATCCAATAATTTCTTAATTAATTAGGTAATATCCCATTACCCAATAATTAACCAATTACCCACATAATTAAGAATTATCTCAAATTACTTAAAATACTACTCACTTTTAATACACTTTATGTACCCTACTATCGTGGTCATGTGGTATCTTGTATGGCACTAGTCTATAAATATCGGGTATTATGGCTTGGATCGAATTATATACCAAATTGAAAACCGTCAACGAAACTCACTTTCTTTGATTCGTTTACCCTTTAACCTTCACGGCACTTACTTGTCGCCTGTTATAAATAGCATAAATGCCTATAACCTAAAAAATAATCTCATCCCCGAGCCTACGTCGATTAACTTACAACAAAACTTTAACGTACGAAAATACGGGATGTAACATCTCATTTTCAAGCTTTCATCAATTTACTTATGGCGTACTTTCACGTAACAAAACATGGGGTGTAACAGTTCACAACTTGATAAAATGGAGTTTCAGTCTCCAACTCCCGTGTCATTCCATATCTGAGACCATAACTGAGTCCCTCAATAAATCTGCTGACTCTCTCCCTAACAATGGAAACCAAAGCAAGTGCGTGACGAGATAACTCAGCAAACCTTATAGCATACTCAGATACTATCATAGTCTCCTGGCATAACTACTCGAACTTGGTGCGCAATGCATCCCTGACGGTCTGTTGAACAAACTCCCTCAGAAACAGATCAGTGAACTAAGCCCAAGTAAGTGGCACCGCATCAACTCGCCTACTCTCCTAATAAACCTGCCACCATCTATATTTCGGCCCTGTCAGCTGGAAAGTAGGAAGAACGACCCCCCTAAACTCCACTATGCCCATAGTGTGAAGAGTAGAGTGACACTTGTCTAGAAAACCTTGTGCATCCTCATAAGTTGCGCCACTGAAATTAGGAGGAAAATACTTCTTGAACCTCTCTAACCTCTTCTACTCCTCCTCTGATGTCGTTGGCCTGACATCAGGCTGAAGTGCAATCATAGGTTGTACCGGCATAACACCAAAAACCTGATCAACATGAGCCCGCTCCTCTGGAGTACGAGCAGCGGGAGTCTAAGCTCATCCCCCGTGGTGAAGTAGCTGGTTCTACTAGGATTAATCCTCCCTGACCCAATGTACCAAACGTGCTCATGAAGTGCGCTAAAGTCTTTTGAAGTCCAGGTGTAGCAACAGTAACCTCGGGTGCCTGCTCCCCAATCGGAGCTACTGGTGACTCTTCAGCTGCTGCTTTGGCAGTTGCTCTAGCTGTAGCACGTTCCCCTCCTCAGCCTCTACCTCTGCCCCACCCCCTAGCAACACCAGCCCTGGTGGCAGCATCATTAGTAACTACATCTCATGTCCTAACCATTTGTGAAAGATTAGAAGGACAAAGGCTTAAACCCTGAAATCAATAAATCCGCACGATAAAGAATGAAAGAACTGAAATTTCCTAATAGTTTTGTAGCCTCTCGAAGACAAGCACATACGTCACCGTACCGATCCGTAAGACTATACTAAACTTTATCGTGACTCGTAGAACCTATGAACCTAGAGCTCTGATACCAACTTGTCACGACCCAAAATCCCATCTTAAGGATCGTGATGGCACCTAGTCTCTAAAACTAGGTGAGCCAATCACTTACAATAGTTAAACCAATTAAACATGATTTTATGAAGCAGAATTTAATATAAATGCGGAATTAAAGGTGATTCAAACCAACACGACGATAATCACGACAAATCCCCAAAACTAGATAGTACAGAGTCACGAATGCTAACTGAATGCATAAAAATAACTCAAAATACAATACTGTTTGGATATAGAATTGACAGTATAAATGTAAGAAAAGGACTCCAAGGGACTGCGACGATCAAGCAGCTCTACCTTGAATCCTCACAATCAAAGAAAACCCAAACTGCCTGGATCTGCTATCTCCAACACCTGGATCTGCACAAAAAATGTACAGAAGTGTACTATGAGTACACCACGGTCGGTACCCAGTAAGTATCAAGACTAACCTCGATGGAGCAGTGACGAGGTTCAAGTCGAGACACTCACTAGTCAAATAACCTCTGCAATAATATCAATGATGAACAACAGAGAGAATAACAGGAAATAATAATTGAGATCTTATCAGAACAAGTGATAGCAATTTAATACAATTAAAGCTCAGTTTCAACAACACGTCATCCAACAGAATCGTACAGATATGGCATCTCGTGCCACATTATCAATCACCCTCGCACGAAAAATATCTCGTGCCACATCATAAGTCACACCCTGCACGGCAAAGACCTCATGCCACAATATAAGTCACACTCCCACGACAAAGACCTCATGCCACAATATAAGTCACACTCAAACATCAAAGACCTCGTGCCATAATATAAGTCACACTTGCACGGTAAAGACCTCATGCCTAAACATATACCACAACGGCACGACAAAAACCTCGTTCCAATTACCAATAACACGTTCAAGAGAAATTCATCAAGAATTAAATAAAGTAAAGCATGATAACAACTCCTTTTTATTTCAATTCTTTGTGTTACCAATATCTCAATAGTATATGAGATAAAAATTTCACATAGGTAAATTTATCTTGGCAGCCAAAGCAATAAGTAATAACAGAGGCACAGAGTAGCACATTGGGAAAAACACAAAAATCACTTAAGATGAATGAAACACACAAGGAAGTCATACACACAAGAAATAATACCCCTTTTTCATCAACAACATGCTCCATGCCATCACATATCATCCCTACATAGCCTCCCTTATCTCACCGTGTTGACAGTATCATAATAGCCACCCATATCGCTCCGCCCAGATAATATCTCAATAGCTTCCCATATCGCTCCGTTCTGACAACAACACAATAGCCACCCGTATCACTCTTCCCAGACAGTAACACAATAGCCACCTATATCACTCCGCCCAGACAGTATATCAATAGCCACCCGTATCGCTCCGCATAATCAGCAATAGTGAAATGCTACTCTTATGCTCCGCACAATAACAATCAATCCACACAACATGTCCACATATGCCACAATATCCCAAGACAGTAGTATCAGAGATTTATCACGATATTAGCTCACAACTTATCAACAAGGTGCACAAGGACATGCCAATAATACATAAGTGCAGAGGGTGTCTAACATAAAAGCGTGAAAGCTAACTCAAATTAGCAAGAATCTCACAAACACCCAACTTGGCCAAATCAGGAATTAAAATCCTAAAACCTGGTCTCTATGATGCTATATAAACTCAAGTAAATGAACAAAGTGAAATCACATAAAACAAAGACTTCTCAATCAAGACAAAGCGATAAAAGCAACCACGGGTCAAATCCGATCATAAGCAACACATACACCGTTTACACACTCGTCACCTTATGTACACATCGTACACATAGTACACACATTGTAATTAGACTAAATCCTAAGGGGTTTTCCCCCACACAAGATTAGACTCTACTTACCTCAAATGAACTAAATCAGTACTCTATGAGTCCCTTCTCGCGTGAATCAACCTCCGAAAGGCTCGAATCTAGCCAAAATAACTTAATATCATAAATAAAAGCCATAAAAAATAATTTCAAATGATAAAGCTAAAATCTTAAACTAAAATCAAAATGTCAACCCCACATCCGCACCCTGGAACCCGTCAAATCTCACAAATTACGAACACCCATTAAAATACGAGTCCAATCATACTAATTACATCCAATTCTGACATAAAATCAACCGTCAAATTACCAAATCTCACTCTCTAAAATCATAGTAAAAAATTCCCAAATTTTACCTAACATTCACATAAACTAAACAAAATAATCCATGGGTAATCAATATCTATTATCAAAATTGAATAAACTTCACTTACCTCATCAATTGTAGTGAAAAGTCTCCCAAACATCCCCCCTAGCCGAGCTCTTCAACTCCCAAAATGAGAAAAATAATCCAACCCTTCAACATATAACACTGCCAGTGATTCCATATTTGCGGATCACTTAACCGAATATGTGGTACTGCTTCTGCGGTCAAACCATCAAAACTACGACTTCACACCAACTACCATCGAACAACATATGCGGTCAACGTTGCGCATTCACGCATCCACATTTGCGCCTAGCTAACCGCATCTGCGGTCGCTGCCTTCTCCAATCAAATTCTGCACCCTACGCTCGCCTAGCTGCTTCGGCGGTGCCACATCTGTGTCCCTATATTCGTAGGTGCGAAAGCATCAGTACTCAAAATCTTCAGCAATTCAACAAAGTCCAAAAAATAATCCGCAACTCATCTGGAACATAACAGGGGGCCCCCGGGACCCCGTTCAATCATACCAACCAATCCCAAAATATATTGCGGACCTACTCGGGGCCTCAAATCACCCCAAACAAGATCAAAACCACGAATCACACATCAATTCAAGTCTAATGAACTAATGAACTTCCAATTTCTAAAGCTTATACTGAATCGCACCAAACAAACTCGGAAAGACCTCAAAATTTGCATGCAGGTCCGAAATGACACAACGAACCTATACCAACTCCCGAAATCGCAATCCGAATCCAGTATCAACAAAGTTAACTCTCAGTCAAACCTATCAACCTTCCAAATCTTCAACTATCCAACTTTCGCGAATTCAAGCGAAAACAACCTTGGAGCTTCCAAATCTACATCCAGACATACGCCTAAGTCCAAAATCACCATCTGGATCAGACAGAACCATTAAAACTCCGATTCAAGATCCAATACGTAAAAGTTAAACTTGGTTAACTCTTCCAACTTAAAGCTTCAAAGATGAGAGTCACTTTACCAAATCAATCCTGAAATCGAAAACCATAATCGACCATACAAGCAAATCATAATACATTATGTGAAGCTACTCGCGGCCTCGAACCACCAAACATAAATGCAAATGATCAAAATGACCGGTCGGGTCATTATACCTACTTTAATCAGGGCTTTTTCATAACCATCAATCATGGGTTGATGAGCTTGAATTGTCCTCAAACGCAATAATTTCTCTTCTAGGCTTGCAATATCGAGCTTTCCGTTTTAAATTATTTTCATAGAGAAGCGTGAAGTTCATAGAAGGGTTGAAATATTATTGTGAGTAACATGAATATACATCAACACCTTATGCTTCTCTCTGGAGGTTTCTTCGGCAAATACATAACCCATATGGAAAAATTATAAATATGGCATTTGATGACTTAAATATGGCGTAATTTCTTCTTTTATTGAGTTAACTAAATAGAATTGACATAAATTATTTTCAGGAACTTATATTAAATTATAATTTACATTTAATAATTAAAATATATCATTTAATAATAATTGTGTGATTTTTAAAATTTTGTACTCACCGATATTAGGATACATGCACAATGCACGTACTCTAAGACTAATATTATATGAAAAGCAAGAAGACCCTTAACAAAATATCGTTCACCTTTTTTACCCTTTGAAAATAGAATTCACATTAGATAAAATAATTATTTAAATATTTTCCTAATATTTATAATTATAAAATCAACTAAAGTTTTAATTATAATTTGTTTTCTTATTTGAATAATATAAGAAGTCCTAATACTTAGCACTTCAAAGTAATGGTATATGTTTGCTAATTTTATAATTCAAGACCTTAGGTACTAACTTTCGAAGTATAAGGTAACCTCTATAGGTTTTCTAATATTAGGATAAAGCAAATAAAATATGAGAACTTGAATGAAGTTTAATGAAAAAACATACGTCAATGAAATCCTTTGTATCGATGGGTATGAATTTTTCTTTTAAGCAGAACGGATATAAATTTAGGACTTCAAGATCAGGTAAGACATTGTAGTTCTGTTTAACAACATAATGTCACGACCCTAAATCCACAAGTCGTGATGGCACCTAACCCAATCTGCTAGGTAAGCCAACAGTCACATGATATCAATGAAAATTAAATAACATGGTTTAATAACTCAACAACATAAAATATTTGAGAATAAAGTCAAATGACACTACAACTAACCCCGAAATATGATATCAACAAGTACACGAGCACTACTGAATAACAAGGTATGAAATAAATCCTCTAGTACAACTGTTTGAACATGAGAAAACATATTAGATAGAGATAACATGAAGAGAACTTCAAGGACCGCGGACGAGATGGCAACTACCTCGTAGTCTCCCAAATAGATAGCACAACTCAAGCCTCAAAATCACCTCGGTCGTATGTAGCTGGATCTGCAAACGAAGTGCAGAGTGTAGTATGAGTACAACCGATCCAATGTACTCAAAGTAACAACACTAATCTTGGGTTAAAAGCAATGACGAGCTCAGAACGGTAGGCATATGCCAGTACTAATAACCGATAATAGTTTAGAAAAATAAAGGATAAACCATAGAAACAGTAGATTAATGATATCAAGTAAAACTCGTTCTCATTTAAGAAATTTAGGCATGCTTTCAAGTATAACAGTTTAAAACCCAACATAGATAAAATAGGTCAATTACCAGTTAGTATGAGGAAAGTATATCTCTATGCCCACATGTCAAGTATACACGTAAATCAACCGCATCACAATGGATCCATCAACAATATTCACACTTAGCATTGTACGAGTGCATGGCATAACTGCCCATCATCAAGCACATATATGAGACAATATGCCTGTGCCCACTACTGGCATGTCAGACTCTTGAGAGGCGGATCCTGCCCAAGTGCTAATTATAATCACATAGCCCAAATAATAGCGCCTAGTGCACTCGTCGCCCCAAAAAAATAACACTTACCCCAATATGAGCCTGGCGCACACGTCAACTAAAATATCAGTACCAAACCGGATTTATGGCCCAAACTCAGTCATTTACAGTTCAAATCTCAGATGAACACATCTCAAATATTCAATTAAACAATTTTACCCTTAAGCGATATCAACAACATGTGAGGAATCAAATAAGAAGTACTGAAACAAAGATATCATATGCGTATATAGTATCATGACTGATAACATGTGTACAAATAAGTTATATAATTGAGAAACAACAAGAATAACCCTATCAAGTCTCAAACAATTAGCGCATAGCCTTGACGTGATGTCTAACATGATTCACAGTTCAAGTAATCAAACAAGTAGAGGGAACGCAGGGGTAACATGATATGATAGGAAAACAAGCCCGATAATTGCCTAAAGGCCTCCCAAAAACATGAACAAACTAGTACACGCAAACACGCTCATCACCAAGCGCGTACGTCACCCCAATATCTTTCATATAACGTAGTCCTTAGGGTTAAATACCCTCAAATCCAGCTTTAGAAGTGTTACTTACCTCATAGTGCGTAACTCAATGCTCTAACAAATCTTTGCCTATCGAATCGGCCTCCGAACTCAACCAATATCCGTCCCTCCGCATAGAATGGCACCTGCCGAATTGAAGGAGTTGAAGGAGCAGTTAAAAGATTTGCTGGAGAAAGGTTACATTAGGCCTAGTACCTCACCTTGGGGTACACCGGTACTATTTGTGCGGAAGAAAGACGGCTCGCTGAGGATGTGTATCGATTATAGGCAGCTGAACAAGGTAACTATTAAGAATAAGTATCCACTTCCAAGGATCGATGACTTGTTTGATCAGTTGCAGGGGGCTAGATGCTTTTCAAAGATAGATTTGAGGTTGGGGTACCACCAGGTCAGAGTTCGGGAAAAAGATATTCCGAAGACAGCCTTCAGGACCCGATATGGCCACTTCGAGTTCCTTGTCATGTCCTTCGGGTTGACTAATGCACCCGCCATATTTATGGACTTGATGAATAGCCTATTCCGGCCATTTTTAGATCTGTTCGTGATAGTATTTATTGATGATATTCTGGTTTATTCCCGTTCAGAGGATGAGCATGCGGACCACCTGCGAGCGGTACTCCAAACCCTCCGTGATCGTAAGTTGTATGCTAAGTTTTCTAAATGTGAGTTCTGGTTGAAGTCTGTAGCATTCTTGGGGCATATTGTATCAGATGAAGGTATAAAGGTGGACACTCAGAAGATTGAGGCCGTGAAATCTTGGCCTAGACCTACCACTCCGACAGAGGTTCGTAGCTTTCTAGGCTTAGCAGGATACTATAGGAGGTTCGTAGAGGGGTTTTCTTTCCTTTCGGTACCATTGACGAGGTTGACACAGAAAGAAACTAAGTTTCAATGGACAGAGGCTTGCGAACGGAGTTTCCAAGAGCTTAAGAACAGGTTGACCTCAGCTCCAGTTCTAACACTTCCAGAGGGTCTAGAGGGTTATGCCGTGCATTGTGATGCATCAGGTTTTGGGTTAGGATGTGTCCTGATGCAACATGGGAAGGTAATTGCATATGCTTCAAGGCAGTTGAGGAAGCACGAGAGGAATTATCCGACCCATGACCTCGAGTTAGCTACGGTTATCCATGCACTTAAGATATGGCGGCATTATTTATATGGTGTTCATGTTGATGTATTTACTGATCATAAAAACCTATAATATATTTTCAAGCAGAAAGAGTTGAATTTGCGACAGAGGCGATGGCTTGAGTTATTGAAAGATTACGATGTTAACATTCTCTACCATCCAGGGAAAGCTAATGTTGTAGCAGATGCTTTAAGTCGCCTATCTATGGGTAGCTTAGCACATGTAGAGCCCGAGAAAAGACAATTAGCTAGAGAGATTCATCAACTGGCTTCGTTGGGGGTTCTTTTAGTAGATTCTGAGGATGGTGGAGTTGTACTTCAAAACACTGCAAAATCATCCCTCATAGCTGAAGTCAAGGAAAGGCAGTACGAGGACCCAGAGTTGGTCGAGTTGAGAGAGCGAGTTCCGCAGTAGAGGAAGCCATTGTTAGAGCTCAAGGGAGATGGGGTTCTCAGATACAAGGGTCGTTTGTGTGTTCCAGATGTAGCAGGGCTACGAGACAAGATTATGTCAGAGGCACATTATTCATGGTATTCCATCCATCCTGGATCGACGAAGATGTATCATGACATTAAGGATGTGTACTGGTGGAATGATATGAAGAAGAACATTGCTGAGTTTGTCGCCCAATGTACTAGTTGCCAGCAAGTGAAGGTAGAGCACCAAGAAGCCCGGAGGGCTAATGCAGACTATAGAGATCCCGACATGGAAATGGGAGGCGATAAACATGGACTTTATCATGGGTTTACCTCATTCTAATCGTAAGTTCGATTCCATATGGGTGATAGTCGATAGGCTCACGAAATCAGCTCACTTCCTACCGGTCAGATCTACATATACAGTAGAAGATTATGCAAAGTTATATATTAAGGAGATAGTGCGGCTACACGGAGTACCGGTTTCTATTATATCTGACCGTGGGGCTCAGTTTACAGCACATTTTTGGAGGTCATTTCAGAGAGGTCTAGGGACTCAGGTGAATCTCAGCACAGCTTTTCATCCACAGACTGATGGACAAGCCGAGCGCACAATTCAGACGCTCGAGGATATGTTACGAGTATGTGTGTTGGATTTTAAAAGAAGTTGGGATGAACATCTACCCCTTATCAAGTTTTCATATAATAACAGTTACCACTCCAGTATCCAGATGGCTCCGTACGAGGCTTTGTATGGGCGTAAGTGCAGATCTCCTATAGGGTGGTTTGATTTTGGAGAATCTGGGTTACATGGGCCAGACCTGGTTCAGCAGGCCATAGAGAAAGTAAAGCTTATCCGGGAGCGACTGTTGATAGCTCAGAGTCGTCAGAAGTCATATTCTGACGTGCGGCGACGAGACTTAGAGTTCAGGATTAATGATTGGGTATTCTTAAAGGTATCACCTATGAAGGGCGTGATGAGGTTTGGCAAGAAAGGCAAGCTTAGCCCACGGTATATTGGGCCTTATAGGATCATTCGGAGAGTGGGCCAAGTAGCTTATGAGTTAGAGTTGCCCTCAGAATTGGAGTTTGTCCATCCGGTTTTTCACGTATCTATGCAACGGAAGTGCATTGGCGATCCTACCCGAGTGGTGCCCACGGATGATGTACAGATTACAGAGGACTTGTCATACAAGGAAATTCCAGTTGCCATCCTAGACCGACAAATCCGCAAGCTACGAAATAAGGAGGTAGCTTCCGTGAAGGTTTTATGGAGGAGCAAGAATGTAGAAGAGATGACGTGGGAATCGGAGGGAGAAATGAAGTCTAAATACCCCCACCTATTTCAAACTGAAGATATGGTTCGAGATGAGACGTTACAACATAGCTCTATGTAGGCTAGCAGGTCATCAGGTAAGATTTTATTTTTCACTTTCAACATATATGATTTACGGTCGGTGAGGCAAATTGCTGCTATTTATAAAGATTGGCCATGTGTGGCATGTATAGTATGTTTTCTGGTTGCGTGCAGGTTGGTTTTAACCTAGTGTACGAAGGATACTCTGGCAAAATTTTCCAAAGTCTCTAAGAGTAAACATTCGAGGACGAATGTTCCCAAGGGGGGAGTATTGTTACACCCTATATTTTCGTACGTAAAAATGCGTCGTAAGCAAACTAATGTAGGACCAAAAATGAGTTAATATTTAAAAGTATATAAAGTAAGTTAATCATGTTACCTCTGAGGTTACAAATATTGAAGATCATGAACAACAAGTACAAAGAGGGTTGGACAGTTCAGAAGCTAAAGCAATTGAATAAAATAATATTTCGTCGAAAGTCGACAAGTTGGGAATGTTATAACATGTACCTTTGGGGTGAGACTAGGGTGATTAACATGATAAAGAGATTATGTTATGATTTATATTAGTCGTATGACATCCGTGTGTTATGTTTTGAAGTCAAGCGAGTTGTGGAACAAAAGTCGATGAAAGTCATCACAAGTTACATTCATAAGTTTTACTGAAACTTTGGGTCAAATGTAACTGCAATTTTCTCCCAATATACTTAGAGTTATGGGGTTTTCCACCCATAAAATTAAAGATCTATGAGTTTATTTTTCAACGCATTAAACCGTTTGTCAATATGACATTGGAGTAGAGAGATATGGAAATTTTTGCGATACTGCGCAAGCTGCTAGGTGACAAGTAGGTGTGTCACCTACTTGCTTAAATGAAAGCCCAAAAATGGGCCATTTCGGGTCGTCCAAAGAGGCCTTTTAAAGGCCCATTTTCTTCATATATTAGAATTAAAATAGAGCATAATAACCAGACATAAGCTCTGCAAAGAACCCTCCCAAAAATTTCCCACAAACCCTAATTGATTTTCTCTCCCTTTCAAGTTCTAATTAGAGGTAAAACCTAAAGTTTGAAGAACCAAGATAGGAGCTGAGTTATCCAACAAATAAGGTGAGTTTACTGCTCTCTTTCATCCATTTGTTCTTCTATAAATTCATGGCAAGTCGTTCTAT
Organism: Nicotiana tabacum; assembly: GCF_000715075.1. Classification (NCBI taxonomy): domain Eukaryota; kingdom Viridiplantae; phylum Streptophyta; class Magnoliopsida; order Solanales; family Solanaceae; genus Nicotiana; species Nicotiana tabacum. Next base: position 111,688,319 of record NC_134083.1, read on the forward strand.
ACTTGTAAGAACTCACGGGACGGTGATCGGAAGCCGTGAGTTCGAGTTATTCACTTGTAGCGGACTGTTTTGTGGACTGTTTTGTGTTGCTGTTGGGCTGCATGTTTTGCTACTGTTTTGTGGAGTTTTGGAGGAGGAAGGGGGTGTAGAAACACCATATAAATGTAGGGTGGTTGGCTGGTCGTTCGTCATAACATTTCCGGGTCGTTTGACACTACTACGGTGGTCGTTTTGAGTATGAAGAGATTGGGGTGTGTTGGGCTGTTTTGTAGTGTTTGATGGCGTATATAGGGCTGGAAAATGATATATTTATGTTGTTATTGTTCTGTTCTTGTATTGTTGGTGTTATCTTGAATTTGGAGGAATAAGGATTATAGGGGAGATGCTGCCCGTTTTAATACAAAATAAGTTTGTCGTTCGTTGTGCGATAGTTGTACCTTTCGTAACTTAACGATAGTATTATTATCATTCTTGTAGATTAAGGTGCGAAGAGGTGAGTTCAACTTGGTGATTAGAAAGATTGTGATAAGGTATGTTAAGGCTAAGCCCTTCCTTCATTTTGGCATGATCTCGTAGCTACATGTGTTAGTAATGAGACAAAAAGAGAAGTTCATATTCATGAATTTATTCACTCTATTCTAGTCTCATAAGTTACAATATTATTCCTTATCGAGACTCTATATTCAATTTTAGTATTGTCTTCTTCCAGTCAAGAGAGCAGCAAGCCTATATATACAGTATTACAGTATTTTCATTACCATCGAGCTATAATCGATGGGCAGGCCCCTATTGGGCAACCTTTGATCAGATGGAAAGTTATATACCGAGCCTACTGTGGCCGAGCGCCTATGAGCGAGCCCAGCATGGTCGAGATACATAGCCTAGTATGGCCGAGCGCCTATGAGCGAGCCTACTACGGCAGAGCAGTTATATATACCGAGCCTTATAAGACCGGATAATTATTTTACTTACTATATTGAAGGAGTTGAGTCAGTATCAACAGGTAAGTATATCTCCAGATCATCTTTGACTCCCAATTACTTTCAGTTATTATATTATCAGTTCAGTTTCAACTTTCAGTTATGTTATCGCCTTATATACTCGGTACATTATTTTGTACTGACGTCCCTTTTCTGGGGACGCTGCATTTCATGCATGCAGGTTCAGATAGACAGACGGGTATACCTCCTCAGTAGGTGTTTCCAGAGTTCAGCTTGATCAGTAAGCTCCACGTCTTTCGGAGTTGCCAGGTCTAGAGTTTTTGTGTACATCTTATGTATATCTGTATATATGTTATGGGTAGGTCGGGGCCCTGTTCCGATCATAGTACATCTATCAGTAGAGGCTTGTAGACATATCATGTTGGTTAGTGCAGTATGTTGGGTTTGTAGGCCTGGTATGTATATTTGATGGTTTGTCTGCTGTAGTAGCTATGACGGCCTTGTCAGCCTAGCTTTATATTCATGTTTAGTTAGCGCTAGTTTCCATTCAGTTTTATATTTTGCTTTGCAAATTGGCTTGCAAGGTGGCCCCATGGCCAAAGTATGACATTATATGTTCAGAGTCCCTTAGTCGCAATTTGGTACGCTAGGTTAGGTGAGGCACCGGGTGCCGGTCTCGCTTCCAGGTCGGGGCGTGACAGATTTCCAACTTCTAAAACCAATGTCGAAACCCATCAAACCAACTCCGATTGACCTCAAATTTTGCACACGTCATAAATTGATACAACAGACCTATTCTAACTTTTGGAACCAAAATCCGAGCCCGCTATCATCAAAGTCAACTCTCGATCAAACTTCTCAACCTTCCAAACCTTCAATCCAAAATGACCTACGGACCTCCAAATCAATATCCAGACATACTCCTAAATCCAAAATCACGATACGAAGCTATCAGAACCATCAAAATTCCATTCCGGAGTCGTTTACACATAAGTCAATATCCGATCAACTATTTTAACTTAAGCTTCCAACCTTGGGATTAAGTATCCAAATTCATCCTGAAATATCCGCGGAACCAAAACAACCACCCCAACAAGTCACATAACCACAAATGAACATCGAATAAGCAATAAATGGGGGAACGGGGCTACAATACTCGAAACAACTGGTCGGGTTATTGCATTCTCCCCTTATTAACTAAATGTTCATCCTCAAACGGGGGGGAAACTTGCTTTGAAAAGAAAAAAAAGAAAAAGAAAAAGAAAAAAAAGGAAAAGACAAAGAACGAAAAATAAATAAAAAAATAGTTAGGTCAGATGTTTGAACTACGTTTGAGTTGATTCCTTAAAAAAAGGATATGTAAGCAGCCTTATACGGTTTGGTGCAACCAAATAAAAAAAAAAGAAAAAGAAACCCAAAAAATCCCAGTATCTGAAACTGGGGCAAAGATTTTATTTTACTTTTGAAAGAGTTGATTTCAAGAGTTGTAAGTCTACAACTCCCTCATTTTGAGTCTACTTTGAGCCTCATGCCGTCCCTTCTTTCCAACCATATCCAAAAACCTTCCAAATAAAGACCTCTTGATCAGCCTTCAAGAATGCCAAGAGAAGCATCCAATGAGCAACGGTTGTCACGCGACATAGAACGCTGTCAAGTTGCTCACCGAAGAAAGCAAAAGAAAAAGAAAAGAAAAATGAGAGAGTCCTACTAGTGAAAACCCTCACGGGCACTGTAAGACGACGGTAAGTAGAGATGAAGAAATGAGAGACTTATTGGTGAAAATCCTTCGGGGCACCACTAGTCGAAAGTGAGTCGTGAAGCTGATGCAAAGAATTGGCACAAACAAGCCCAACTTCAAAGGTCATAAGAATGGTAAAAGGAAAGATTAGATAAGTTTGATAGATCAGGCCGTTGAGTCCAAAATGCATGTCATGATCATTAAGGCTAGTTATTGAAAAAAAAAGAAAAAAAATTCTTCCTTCCCGACAGGGGCATTTCTTGTTAATATTGTTTCTTTGCATCATTGTGTCCTTCACTCTAAGTCCGTCCTTGTCAAAACAAGCAAGAAAAGATTTCAAAATCTGCTACCAGCTTTTCAGTTACACAAAATAAATTTGGCTAGTACACTCAGTTGTTACTGTCAACATGCCTTGAGGGTTCATGCAAAAGCTCCCCCAAAAGACTCTTGTCAGCCTACTTGGCGAAAATAAAGATAACTTGTGATTCTCTCTGACAAACAAATTGCTCAAAAGTAGGAAGTCATTCAAGAAATCAGAAAAGGTCACCTAAGGAAAGATCTCCGATTGGGATAAGGCTGATTGCGCCATAAAATACCAATGGCATTGGGAGCGAAACAATCAGGGTTGAGACAGAAAGTAAAGGTCCCTTGTAAGCAACAACAGAGTCTCCCAGCAGTGCAGCCAACTACCAATGCAGTCGCTCTTCCAAAGGCTGGATGATAACAAAGCCAAGCTGCCCAAGTCTCAAGGCCACAAACCAAGCACCACTTTTAAAACTGACAAAATTTTCTTTGTTTGAAACAGGAACACAACAGTGCAAGGAAAGTGGTTCAAAAAAAAAAGAAAAAAAGAAGGGAAAAGAAAAAAAAGAAAGAAAAATAGGATGAAAAATAAAAATAAAAATAATTAAAAAAAAAAGAAAAAAAAAAGAAGAGAAAAAGAAGAGAAGAGAAGAGTCGACAAAGGGAAGTTTCTCAAATATTTGCCTTTATTTGTCTTGTTAGTATGCATAAAATCTTGCCATTGCTCTTCAAATTTTTCCTCCTAGGTTAATATATCCTAATCTGATAGATTTTCCTCCCAATAAATAATCTTAGTCTGATGAATCTTTCTCCTAAGATAAGAAAACCTAGTCTGATGAATTTTCTCTTAGGATAGAAATCTTAGTCTGATGAAATTTTCTCCTAAGATAACAGAAAAAAACCTAGTCAGATGAATCTTTCTCCTAGGATAAAAAATCTTTGTCTGATGAATCTTTCTCCTAAGATATAAAAAACCTAGTCTGATGAATTTTCTCCTAGGATAAAAAATCTTAGTCTGATGAATCTTTCTCCTAAGATATAAAAAACCTAGTCTGATGAATTTTCTCCTAGGATAAAAAATCTTAGTCTGATGAATCTTTCTCCTAAGATATAAAAAACCTAGTCTGATGAATTTTCTCCTAGGATAGAAATCTTAGTCTGATGAATCTTTCTCCTAAGATAACAGAAAAAAACCTAGTCTGATGAATCTTTCTCCTAGGATAAAAAATCTTAGTGTGATGAATCTTTCTCCTAAGATAACCAAAAAAAAAAACTAGTCTGATGAATCATTCTCCTAGGATAAACGTCTTAGTCTGATGAATCTTTCTCCTAAGACCAAAAAAGAAAAAGAAAAAAGACCTAGTCTGATGAACTTTCTCCTAGGATCGAAATCTTAGTCTGATGAATCTTTCTCCTAAGATAGCAAAAAAAAAAACCTAGTCTGATGAATCATTCTCCTAGGATAAACGTCTTCGTCTAATGAATCTTTCTCCTAAGATAAGAAAACCTAGTCTGATGAATTTTTCTCCTAGGATACAAAGTCTTAGTCTGATGAATCTTTCTCCTAAGATAAAAAGCCCTAGTCTGATAAATTTTCTCATAGGATAAAAAATCTTAGCCTGATGAATCTTTCTCCTAAGATTAAAAAAAAAAGGAGAAACATAGTCTGATGAACTTTCTCCTAGGATAAAAATCTTAGTCTGATGAATCTTTGTCCTACGATAAGAAAACCTAGTCTGATGAATTTTCTCCTAGGATAGAAATCTTAGTGTGATGAATCTTTCTCCTAAGATAACAGAAAAAAACCTAGTCTGATGAATCTTTTTCCTAGGATAAAAAACCTTAGTCTGATGAATCTTTCTCCTAAGATAACCAAAAAAAAATAACCTAGTGTGATGAATCATTCTCCTAGAATAAACGTTTTAGTCTAATGAATCTTTCTCCTAAGACAACAAAAAAAAGACCTAGTCTGATGAACTTTCTCCTAGGATTGAAATCTTAGTCTGATGAATCTTTCGGCTAAGATAGCAAAAAACAAAAATAAAACTAGTCTAATGAATCATTCTCCTAGGATAAACGTCTTAGTCTAATGAATCTTTCTCCTAAGATAAGAAAACCTAGTCTGATGAATTTTTCTCCTAGGACACAAAGTCTTAGTCTGATGAATCTTTCTCCAAAGATGAGAATCCATAGTCTGATAAATTTTCTCCTAGGATAAGAAATCTTAGCCTGATGAATCTTTTTCCTAAGATTAAAAAAAAAAAGAAGAGAAACCTAGTCTGATGAACTTTCTCCTAGGATAAAAATCTTAGTCTGATGAATCTTTCTCCTAAGATAAGAAAACCTAGTCTGATGAATTTTCTCATAGGATAGAAATCTTACTCTGATGAATCTTTCTCATAAGATAACTAAAAAATAATACCTAGTCTGATGAATTTTTTCCTAGGATAGACGTCTTAGTCTGATGAATGTTTTTTCTAAGATAGAAAAAAAACCTAATCTGATGAATTTTCTCCTAGGATAATTAAAAAAAAATAAAAAGTATGGATTTTTAAAGAAAAGAGGGATCATTTGTTCATGTCCTCAGAAAATAAACGTCAGGGCAATTTGTTTAAATGAATGATTTTCTCAAAAAAAAAAAAATACTTCTTGGTTCGTTTTAGACATAGGGTCTCCACTCTCTAGTCTACTTTTCCAACATAGGTTCTCTACTATCTAGTTGATTTTATTTTAGACATAGGGTCTCCACTCCCAGTCTCTTTTTCCAACATAGGGTCTCCACTCCCTAGTTAAGTTTTATTTTAGATATAAGATCTCCACTCTCTAGTCTTCTTTTCCAACATAAGGGTCTCCACTCTCTAGTTGATTTTATTTTAGACATAGGGTCTCCACTCCCTAGTCTCCTTTATAACATAGGGTATCCATTCCCTAGTTGATTTGATCTTAAATGCAGGGTACACCACTCCCTGATATCTTTGCCAATATAGAGTATACCATTCTCTGGCCATATTTTTCCAACATAAGGTACACCAATCCTTAGTTGAAACATCTTTTTGACAATAAAGGAAGACCACCCAAAAAAAAAAAAAAGATCATCATGATCTTTCAGGGTACACCATTCTCGACCTTTTATTACTTTCAATAAAGAAGTAGTTTAGAATTTGTTTACCAATAACTCACGAAATTTTCCTAGTAAAAACTGGGCAGAAAAATTTCATTCGTTTGTTTTATTTTGGTGTCTGAGCAGGTTTTACCTCGAGGCACATGGTTCGAGATGATCAAAAGAAGGAGTCTCAATCCCGAATAAAGAGAAGAAAAGAAAAAAGAAGTGAATCCAAAATGTAGAAACATATGAAAGATGTGAACTGATCAAGACATGGCTGAAGTCACGAGCACTGCATTACCCGTTTTTTTTAGAAAAAGCCGTAGAAGAATGAACTAACACCTGCAACTAGCAAGCATCAAGGTTCAAATCAAAAGTATGCATGAAGAACCATTCAAGACTCAAGATCAAGCTTCAGAAGACTTATAGATAGGAATCTTGTAACTCATAGCTTGGGTTGTTTAGTTCCTTTAGATTTTGATTTTGATGTAATAACAGGACCACGGACCGGAGTCTCGACGAAACCTCACTCGACTCATCAACCCATCATTCCATCACTCTCCTTGAACTACATGCAACCTGATTCCCTTATGACCAGGGATATGTAGGCTGTCCAAAACCAGGACTCGGTTGCACCCTTTTCCTTATTTATTTTCCCTTTTGAATAAAGATTTAGTCAAAGATTTGTCACACGAGTCACTTTGTCTTTGCCTGAAAACTCTTCATGTTCCCAAGCAAAGAGGGGCAGCTGTGAGCACCTATTTCTGACCATACTTGTGATTTTTCAACACTTTTTAGTATGTAAATAATTTTAAGTTTAATCTACATATTTTAGCCTTTATTTCATTTTTAGTAGGTTTTATTTAAGAAAATTAAAAATCACAAAATTTTGTTTTTCTTGATTTTAAAATATTTAGCTAGTATTTTTATTTTACACTATTAAAATAAAAAAATATATATTAATTAAAGCAACAACCAATGAGTCATTTTCATGTGACAAGATTCTTCCTTATCTTTTGTAACAAACGCATGCTCTCACTCAAAACTGACATGCCACCAATTAATCCCTATACCTACACCTATATATATTCCACTCACTCACAATTTAGGGCAAGACATAAAGACACACAATTTAGGAGAGACCTAATCCCCCAAAAAGAAGAAGCAACCGTTCACCCACCTCCACCTAGCAACAACAGCGCCCCCCCCCCCCCCCCCCATTTCTGATTTTTTTTTCTTTCTTCTGGTTCTCAACTTAAAAAGAGGCACACATATATACGAAAAGGCACCTAAAAAAAGAGGTAAGGAGATCTACATATACATCTTCTTCCTCATATTTCAAAAGGGGGGACGGAGACCTAGATACAAAATTGAAGCAGTAAAAAAGGGAAACAAAAAATACAGAAACAGCAAAAGAAAGAGATCTTGGAATCTCAGTCAGTCATCTTCCTCATATTCTTTTGAACAAAAATAATGGCTATATTCTTGCCAAATCCAGTTGGGTATGAGATTAATCTATCAAAGTAACGTAATGGAGATCGATTGTTGTCGTTCGAGTCGACGTAGAGTGGTTGAGGCTGAGATCCGGTCCGTAGTAACCTTGCTTGGTTCGAATTCGAAGTGTAATCGGTTTCAAGGCAAAATTATATAATACAAAGGTCCTTTCTCTTTTTCTACCTTGCTTCAATTTTTTAATCCATATACCATGAATTAGTGGCTTATTTGTTATTAATTTGTGCCTGTTATTAATTGGGGTTCTTTTTTTTTTTTTTTGAATTTTCTCAGTTTTTTTTTTTTTTTTTTTTTTAATGAAACTTGTTGGGTATGGTTTGGACTTTGGATGGTGGTGTTTGTTGCGGTACCACAGAGTATTTTATTTTGTTAAAAAATCTGATTTTGATATCATTGTTAATGTTAGTTCTCTTAATTTTGTCCTTTCTGTATATGAATATTTGTTTACAATTTTTTGTATATTACAATGTGAGGATCTTTGCTGGAATCAGTATTCTGACAGTTTACTATCCATGTTCTCCCCATAATCCCATAATTTCATAATTGATGACCTTACAACCATCTCAAATTAATCTTAGAATGAACAACTCATAAACAATTCGTAGTTTGCTTTAGGTGCGTATTTTTAATCGACTATTGTGATTATGTACACGTTCGCGTGACATAATTATGATTCCAAAAATAAAGCAAAGTACGCGTTCGCGCTACTTTGGCCAAATAATCTTAATTATTAATAAAGTATAATTTATTGTGTACACGTACACATGATATGATTTTTTAGCATGCTGAATAAAGCGGATTTATGCACATGTGATCCGTTTTTCAAAGATAACTCCATAACGCCATAATTAAAAGCGGTAAAAGATAAATCGTACATAGGTCCTAAAAATAAGTAATTAAACAAATTAATTAAGCCATGTATGATTAAAGCGACTGTGCTAAAACCACGGAATCCAGGAATGCCTAACACCTTCTCCCGGATTAACATAATTCCTTACTTTGTCTTCTGATTTCGCAGACTTTAAAGCAGAGTCAAATTTCCTTGATTTGGGATTTAAAATAAACCGGTAACTTAGGACACCATAAAATTATTCCAAGTGGCGACTCTGATTAAATAAATAATTTTATTTCGATTAATGTCACTTTAATTGGAAAAATTCCCCTATCCCCCTATCCCTCGGGAAAAAGGAGGTGTGACAGTCCCATTTAATAAGGTGCAATTCTTTCTTCTCCGCAGCAGTACCCCATAGGAATTCTCTTTGAATTTTGTCGATAGCTTTTAGGGTTTTGTTTGGTAGTAAAGATAGTTGCATGATGTGGTTTGGCAGAGTGTTTAGAGTAGAGGTTACTAAGATACTCCTACCATTCATGCTTAACCAATTTGCATTCCAATTGTTTAATCTTGTGCTCATCTTATCGATAAGGAATTGATAATCTTTGTGTTTTGGATTGTTGTTTAGAATAGGGAATCCTAGATAAATCGTTACTAATTTTTATATTAAAGAAGTTTGTCAATAAGTGTTTGGTTGAAGCTCCACAATTTTTGGAGACAATTAATTTAGATTTTTCTCTATTAATATTCAAACCTGAATAGTTACAGAAATTCTCCATGCTACACCAAATTGTCTGGATTATTTTTTCATTTGCCTGCCCCATTAGAGTTAAATCGTCTGTAAAGAATAGATGAGATAGTGGTGGGCTTCTAGGATTTAATTTAATGAGGTCCCAATTCCTGGTATCTACTTGATTTTTAATATTTTTAGAGAGCATATCCATGCAAAGGATAAAGAGGTAGGAGGACATAGGATCGTCCTGCCTTATTGTCATGATCCAAAACTCAACATGTCGTGATGGAGCCTATCACAGTACTAGGCAAGCCGACAACCACAAATAACTATGCATTTTTAATTTGAAAATAATATGAAACACGTTTAACAGTAATAAATCTCATAAATAGCCGATAAGAAATACTACGACTCAAATACAAAATTCCTAAAATCCGGGTGTCACTGAGTACATGAGCTACTAAAAAGTCATCACAGTCAAACTGCTAATACAACTGTCTAAAAAGATAGAACAATGCTAAATAACTGAAAAGAAGGAGAGTCGAGGTCTACAGACGCCAAAGCAGCTACCTCAAAAGTCTCCAAACAGATGAAGCTCCAAATCTAGCAACCGCCATGCCCAGAAGTATCTGGATCTGCACACGAAGTACAAAGTGTAGTATGAGTATAACCGACCCAATGTACTTAATAAATAACAGAACTAACCTTGGGCTGAAAGCAGTGACGAGCTCAGATATGTACATTCCAAATCCAGATAATAACAGTACATATATGACAAGAAAAGAAATAACAGCAATGACTAAAAGAAATCTCATAAACAGTTCGTACGCAATTCAAAAATGTAGACATGCTTTCAAATTTAACACTTTAAGCTCAACACGAATGAATATGTCAAGCATGACTGATATGAGGAATGTTACGTCTCTATATCTACATGTCAAATGTGCATGTCACATACAATGCATCACATTGATAACCCCACGTACTCATACTCTCAGAGTACTCAATCTGACTGTCTCAACTCTCACTTATCACACCCAATCACTTAGCACTGAACGGTACCTGCGCTCACTACTGGTATGTCAGACTCTGGAGGGGCGGATCCTGCCCAAGCTCTAATAAAACATGATGTGGCATGCAGCCCGATCCCATCATGAAAATACCTACTGCGGCGTGCAGCCCGATTCCATCATGAATCAATAAAACTTGTTGCTGCGTGCAACCCGATCCCGTCAATATCACTCACACTCTGGCCCTCAGGCCCACTCAGTTATAAATCTCTCCAGTCTCTCAGACTCACAATCTCATGCCAATCAGACCAAACAATGATAACATGATGTAAAATAAATAATAACAAAGACTGAGATAAGATATGCAAATGGTGGATGCGACTGAGTACATAACTACAATTTAAGGAAATGACTTGTACCGACCGACCGATCATTTTGAGCATTTGCATTCCGTTCAGCTGTTTGAAGTCTTAAGTAGCATTACGACTTGTGTGAATTGTCGATTTTGGTTTTCAAATGATCCGGAGTTGATTTGGAAGAATGATTCTCAACTAGGGAGCTTTAAGTTGGAAGAGTTGACCAAGTTTGACTTATGTGTATTTTACCCCGGATCAGAGTTTTGATGGTTCCGTTAGATCAGGATGGTGATTTTGGACTTGGGCGTATGCCCGGATTCGCATTTGGATGTTTCTAGAAGGTTTCAGCACTAATTGGCGAAAATTGGAAATTTGAAGGTTTGGAATGTTCATAAGTTTGACCGAGAGTTGACTTTGATGATATCTTATTCAGATTATGGTTTCGGGAATTAGAATAGCTTTGTAATATCATTTGGACTTGTGCGCAAAATTTGAGTTCATTCCGGATTGATTGATATGTTTCGGCACGAGTTTTGAAAGTTAAAATTTCAAAAGTGTTTTAAGTTTGATTTGAGGTGCGATTCGTGGTTTTGATGTTGTTATGCATTATTTGAGGCCTCGAGTAGGTCTGTGTTATGTTGTGGGATTCGTTGGTATATTCGGATGGGGTCCCGAGGAGCTCCGGTTTGTTTCGGATGCGGTTCAGATTATTTTGTCTCATGTTGCATTGCTGAAGAAGTGCTGGTTCTGGTGTTGCGCACCTGCGGTTAGTTTTGTGCAGGTGCGATGGTCGCAGAAACGGAAATGTGATCGCACTTGCGAAGAGGGTCTGAGTTTGGAGTCATCGCATATGTGGAGCTTGGGGCGCATCAGCGGCCTCGCAGAAGCGATGGCCTGTGGCGCAAAAGCGGGGATTTGGTGTCGGAGCGGAACAAGACTCGTACCTGCGATGTCGCAGAAGCAGAATATGTTTCTGCATGTGCGAGGGGTCTGGTGTATTTTCGCAGAAGCATATGTCTAGTCGCAGAAGCGACTCATTGATCACAGATGCGAAAGGTCTAGGCAGAATAATATAAACTCGAGGGTTTGTGTATTTTTATCATATTTTGAGTTTGGGAGCTCGGATTTGGGCAATTTTGGAGGTAATTTTCACCACATGGATCATGATAAGTATTCTATACTCGGTTTTAATTATATTTCGTGAATCTATCTTCGTTTTTGGTAATTGGATTATGAATTTTTAAAAGAGTTATTTGAGGGTTTTGTCTAAATTTTCATAAAGTGAAATTTTGGAGTTTTGAACATCGATTCGGAGTCGGTTTTTAGTGAAACTAGTATGGTTGGACTCGTAATGGAATGAATTGTAGGATTTTATGAGTTTTGTTAGGTTTCGAGGTGCGAGCCTGGGTTTGACCTTTTAGTTAACTTTGAGTAAATGGGTAAAGATTCGACCTTTATCGATTAGGTTTGCTTCCTATGGCATTATTTGATGATTTTGAGTTACTTTTGGCTAGTTTCAAGCCGTTCAGAGGATGATTTGAGCAGGATGGCACTTCTAGTATATTGATTTGGCTTGTTTGAGGAAAGTGTCTTGCCTAACTTTGTTTGGGGAATTTTTCCTACTAATTGCCATTGTTTGCTACATGCGGGGGTGATGCATATATGAGGTGACGAGCGTTTATGCATGTGCCAGGGTTAATCATGCTCGGGGGTAAATTATATGATTAATTATGCCTTGTAGAATCACGTGACCTTCTTGTTTCATGTCTTACTTGACTTCTAAATTACTAGGAATATGAAATTTAATGCTAGAAATGAAGATTTAGCTTATTATAATTTGATTAAAATTTGACGGATTTTTGTGAAACCATTGATGTGTTAAATTCGGTCATCACCATGTTTAATCATTAATACATCGCTACGATAATTATTCTTGAGATATTGGATTCTATACTTGAGTTAAAGATCATTTTTGAGACTTGTCGAAACACTTGAACAATAGAGTACTTGAGGTTTATTGAATTGTTATTGGCTTGAAAGCTGTGATTGATGTTCATTTGGAATATCCTCTTAAACACTCTCCTTGATGTTATCCATGCTTCCTACCTTGCTTGTCATTGATATACATATGCTTGGTGAGGAAGAGTGTAAAGCACGAAGGGTGATGCCGTGCCATTGCATATATATTATCATGTGAGGAAGAATGTAAAGCACGAAGGGTGATGCCGTGCCATTTCATTTACATCATCATGTGCGCATGAGAGTAAAAGCACGAAGGGTGATGCCGTGCCATTTTATTTACATTATCATGTGAGGATGAAAGTAAAAGCACGAAGGGTGATGCCATGCCAATTCATTTACATTATCATGTGAGGATGAGAGTAAAAGCACGAAGAGTGATGCTATGCCATTTCATTTATATTATCATTTTCTCATTTACATTATCATGTGAGGATGAGAGTAAAAGCATGAAGGGTGATGCCGTGCCATTTCATTTATATTATCATACATTCATAGCACGAAGGGTGTTTCCGTGCAGGCGAGAACGAGGGACATGCATTATGTTGTGATATCTTTTCCTTATGTATACGTTCATGCCTTTACCTTGAGCTGTTACTGTTGTACCTATATTTTCTATGTGACTTGTCGTTGTTGTTCTATCTTTGTACAGCGGCCATATTCTATAATGTTTCTACGATAAATCTAGTTAGAAGAGTACCAGCCTCATAAGAAGTTAGTATGAAGCTTCTGCAGGATTGTGTATGCACATGAGGTGCAAGTATTATAGTAGAGCTTTAAGGTGTGGATGTGAATTCCACCTATGTGTAAGGGAGATTATCAAAGAGATAGAAGATACGATACGAGATTTAAAGGTAAGTAAGGTAAAGGTGAAGAAGGTACGAGATGCCCAAGTACAGAAGGTTATGAATAGTGTATGCTTCAGATAGAGGACTAGAAGCGTTGTGAGTCAGTATCCAGAAATGATAGTAGTGTCATCAGTAGCATATCTTCTACCCTATGGTTTCCAGGTACTGAGAGGTTTAGTTAAGAGAATAAAGAAGAGTTAGAGATGGCATGATGTCTCGCTTGAGGTTCCTGAATAACATAAGAAAATCTATAGTGCTAGCAAGTTAAAGGAAGGTTGCGAATAGTATAAATAGATATATGTAGGTCGCAAGCTAAAGTATGGTAGAGTGACAAGGTTTTAGGTATATAGGAGTAAGGATAAGAAAAGGTGAGTGAGAAGGTGACGAGAATAGGTAAGTCCTCGGGATTAAACCCATCACAACAAGAGAGCTGATGGTTCCCGTAAGTTATAAAAAGCTCAGCGTAGCCTGAATGAACTCAGAGGATTTTAAGACTAGGAGCATTTAGAAGAGATGGAATGCTGCCCTAGTGGTAGAATAAGGGTGTAATTGCGATAGATAAGAGGATGACGTTTAGGCCTTTGATTGGGTAATGATTCAAAGAAAAGGGATTTCATGAGGTGTACCTGATTAAAATACCCCCATAAGGTGAATCACATTGGGATGCTATGAAATACGGTTATTGAAGTATAATATTGTCCCTAAGTTGATTAGGTAAATAACTCCAGATGTTCCCCGATGAGACATGATCCCTAGTGATAATATATTACATAAGAGGTTTCAAGTTATCAGTGGTAGATTATAGATCAACAATAAGGTGAATCAATAATATATGGATAAAAGTTCCAAAGTATGAGATGGGATTAGGCTATCATTCTTAAGATGAACAGTAATGAGGAAGCATTAAGGGACTTAGATTTATACATATAGGATAAACAGTGAGAGAGTAACCTGGAGTTGGGTAGCAGACCTTGGTAATAATAAACCGAAGTAAGTGTTATAGTATAGTATAAGCTATAGCACAAAAGTTGATTCAAGAAGAGAATACAACTCCTATAGTGTTGTGGTGTGATTGAGGGTTGTTGTGAGCTACACCAGCCAAGGATTTCAAGTTGTATCTACTGCCTGAGGTAAGTAAATCATGTTCTTTGTTGTGCTTAAGGTTAATCATGTGTTGGTTTAGTTGTTTGCGTGAAACTCTACAAGATAGTAATTGACATGGCATAAGGAATTGTTATGTTTTTTTATTGGCTGTGTTGAGGCTATATATATAGTTTGTTGTGGCTGAAATTTTTTATAAATAGCTTGATTATGTTATGGCTGCTGTTGTTAAGCTTATCTATGTGCTAATTAAGTTGATTGAAGAAGATAACATGAAAAATAAGAGGTTGACGATAAAGGTTAAGGTGCTAAGGGTGTGGACTATATTTGAAGATTATTCTTATGATGTTTTGGGATGAAAATGATATGGTAAACATAAGTATTATGTTATAGATGTTGTAGGCAGATTCATAGAAAAGGAATCGGATTCAAACCATATTTTGTTAATCGTAAATCGAGCTTGCCGCTCAAAATGATTGTTGAAGTAATCAGAGAGCATATTATGAATTATATTGTTGTTGTTTGGGTTGTTTGGTGACTTTTGGTAACATATGGGATGTAGTACAAATAGGGGAGGTGCTGTCCGTTTTCTTGTAGAATATTGGTTTCCAAATATGAGAGTTACAACGCTTATATGATGACGACGAAGTCGGTTTACTCATTGTAGATGTAAGAAGATCATATTGAGCTTGCTTGACGATTGGATAGAAGATTTCAAAGGTATGTTAAGGCACTTCCTTCTTTCATTTGGCATGATCTAAAGTGAAATGAACATAAACGATACACTATCTCATAACGGATCTACTCCTAGCAACTAAGGCTGCCCTTATTGTTCTTTCCTTATATAGTTATTCTAAGCAAGTATATATGATCCTTGAATACTATTGAGGTTCATATTGATGGTATGGATGTCAATAATGTTAATTGAGGGTGCGACGACCTTATGTCACTCCAAAAGGTTTAGAACGTGATTCTATGAGTCCAATATGCATTATATATATGTATCTATTTTACTCTATCGAGCCGCGCTATAGTCGGCCGGGTACGATACCTATTGTGCAACCACTGATCAGTTGGGTATTATCGAGCTTCACGTGGCTGGCTACGATTCTACGGAGCCTTATGATGGCCGGTACGTTTTTATCGAGTCCTCTATGAGGCCGGGTACGATATGATGATGATGATGCCCACAGAGGCATATGTTTTTAAAAGTATATGTATATATTTATGTATTATGCTTTTTATGTCATTCGCCCTCAGAGGCACTTAGATGTTACAGGTTGTATCTTCTCTACCTCTCTTTACATTACTGTTCTTATTTATACTTTCCTGCCTTACATACTCGGTACTTTGTTCGTACTGATGTCCCTTTTGCCCGGAGACACTGCGTTTCATGCACGCAGGTCCCGATTGATAGGTTGACAGTCTTCCTAGTAGGCTATCAGCTTAGCGGAAGGTGTTGGTGCACTCCACTTGCTCTGGAGTTGCCTATTTGTTCAGTATGCTTTGGACATGTATTGATTGGTATGGCGGGGCCCTGTCCCGACCTTTATGACGTTTATGTAGTCTTAGAGGCTTGTAGACAGATGTCATGTATATGGATACTTGTATGGCCTTGTCGGCCTATGTTTTGAGTGTCCAAATGATCATGTCGACCTTATAGGCCCGTATGTCACATGTATAAGTTTGTATATCATGTTGGGTCGTCATATGTAAAGTATTCCCTTATGTTTTATTCTTGTTATCTCATGATGGACTTTCTGGCTCATTTACCCATGATAGTATAATAAGAAAGATACGTTATGTTGGTACTCGGTTGAGTAAGTCACCGGGTGCCCGTCGCGGCCCTTCAGTTTGGGTCATGACACCCGAGGCACGTCACGAGATTTTGCCCTAGGTCATAGGGCGACACTGCCCGCTCAGCCAGCTGAAGGAGGGGGTCAGGTTGCTAAAGGTGGTGGTCAAGCCATTAGAGGTGGAGGCTAGCTAGCTAGAGGCTATCTGAGAGGTAGAGGTTAGAGTGGTGGGGCCCAACCCTAGTTTTATGCATTTCCAGCTAGACTTGAGGCAGAGTCATTTGACGCCATCATCATACGTATTGTTCCAGTTTGCCATAGAGATGCTTCAGTTCTATTTGATCTAGGTTCTACTTATTCATACATGTCTTCCTATTTTGCTTCCTATCTGGTTGTGCCTTGTGATTCTTTGAGTGCTCCAGTCTATGTTTCCACACCTGTGGGAGATTTTATTATTGTAGACCGTATTTATCTCTCGTGTATGGTTTCTATCGGGAGCCTTGAGACTAGTGTAGATTTTCTAGTTCTTGATATGGTGGACTTTGATGTTATTTTAGGAATGGATTGGATGTCACCTTATCACACAATTTTGGGCTGTCACGCCAAGATGGTGACATTAGCCATGCTGGGGTTTCCTTGATTAGAGTGGAGAGGGACTCCTGGCCATTCTACTAGCAGGGTTATTTCTTATGTGAAGGCTCAGCATATGGTTGAGAAGGGATGTCTTGCATATTTGGCCTATATCCGTGATCCTAGTGTGGAGGTTCCTTCCATGGATTCAGTACCAATTGTGCGCGAGTTTCCAGAGGTGTTTCCTGCAGATTTGTCGGGGATGCCACCCGACAGAGATATCGACTTCTGTATTGACTTAGCTCCGGGCACTCAATTCATTTCTATTCCACCATACTGTATGTACCCAGTTGAGTTGAAGTAACTGAAGGAGCTGTTGCAAGATTTGCTTGATAGGAGATTCATTAGACCTAGTGTCTCACCCTGGGGTGCACTAGTGATGGTTGTGAGAGGAAGGATGGTTCAATGAGAATGTGTATAGATTATCGGTAGTTGAACAAAGTCACTATTAAGAACACGTACTTGTTGACGAGGATTGATGACTTATTTGATCAGCTGCAGGGTGCCAAAGTGTTTTCGAAGATTGATTTGAGATCTGGCTACCATCAGTTGAAGATTAGGGCATCGAATGTCCCTAAGACAACTTTTCGGACTTGGTATGGGCATTATGAGTTCCTAGTATGTCATTTGGCTTGACAAATGCCCCAGAAACATTTATGGATTTAATGAATTGGGTATTCAAGACCTATTTGGATTCTTTTATTATCGTCTTCATTGATGATATTTTGTTTTACTCTCACAGTCGAGAGGAGAATGAGCAACATCTTCGGGTTGCACTTCAGACCTTGAGAGATAGTCAGTTATGTGCCAAGTTTTCAAAGTGTAAATTTTGGTTGGATTTGGTTGCTTTTTGTGGCATGTTGTATCTTTCGAGGGCATTAAAGTGGATCCTAAGAAGATTGAGGCAGTTCGGAACTAGCCTAGACCTACTTCAGCTACAGGAATTCGGAGCTTTCTGGGTTTGGCGGATTATTATCGCCAGTTCGTGGAGGGCTTTTCATCTATCGCATCCCTATTGACTAGATTGACCTAGAAGGGCCCCATTCAGGTGGTCTAATGAGTGTGAGTTGAGCTTTCAGAAGCTTAAGACTACTTTGACTACAACTCCAGTGTTGTTGTTGCCTATGGGTTTAGAATCTTACACTATGCATTATAATGCGTCACATATTGGGCTTGGCGCGGTGTTGATGCAAGACGGTAGGGTGATTGCCTACGCGTCTCGATAGCTGAAGGTTCATGAAAAGAACTACCCATTTCATTACTCAGAGTTGACAACTATTGTTCATGCATTGAAAATTTGGAGGCATTACCTCTACGGCTTGTCATGTGAGGTATTCACAGATCATCGGAGTCTACAACACTTGTTTAAGCAAAAGGATCTAAATTTGAGGAAGCAGAGGTGGTTAGAGCTGTTAAAAGACTATAATATCACCAATTTGTACCATCCCGGGAAGGCCAATGTGGTGGCCGATGCCTTGAGTAGAAAGGCTATGAATATGGGTAGCCTTGCATATATTCCAGTTGGTAAGAGACCGCTAGCATCAGATGTTCAGGCTTTGGCCAACCAGTTCGTGAGGTTAGATATTTCGGAGCCTAGCCAAGTTCCTGCTTTCATAGTTTCTAGGTCTTCTTTGTATGAGCACATCAGAGAGCGTTAGTATGACGACCCCCATTTGCTTGTCCTTAACGATACGCTGCAGCACGGTGATGCCAATAAGGTTTCTATTGGCGATTATGGGGTGTTGCAGATGCAGGGTCAGATTTGTGTGCCCAATGTTGATAGGTTGCGTGAGTTGATTCTTGAGGAGGCCCACAGTTTGCAGTATTCCATTCATCCGGGTGCTGCCAAGATGTATAAGGATTTGAGGTAGCATTATTGGTGGAGAAGGTAAAGAAAGATATAGTAGAGTATGTAGCTCGGTATTTGAACTTCCAGAAGGTGAAGTACGAGCATCAGAGGCCTGGCGGTTTACTTCAGAGACTTGAGATTCCCGAGTGGAAGTGAGAGCATATTACCATGGATTTCGTTGTTGGGCTCCCACGGACTTTGAAGAAATTTGATGCAGTATGTGTCATTGTGGATAGGTTGACCAAGTCGGCGCATTTCATTCCGGTGGCAGCTACATATTGTTCAGAACAATTGGCTCAGATCTTTATCCGTGAGATTGTTCGTCTTCACGGTGTGCCGATGTCTATTATCTCCGATCGAGGCACATAATTCATATCGCATTTCTGGAGAGCTGTGCAGCGGGAGTTAGGTATGCGGATTGAGTTGAGTACAATATTTCACCCCCAGATGGATGGGCAGTCCGAGTGCACCATTTGAAATCACAAAAAACAAATCATCAACTGCCTCCAGAATCCCCTATGCGAACGTGCCCATAGGAACGCGAACGTGATGCATCATCCACCGAAGCCTACGTGATCGCGAGAGTCCACCATGAACCCGAAGAGTCAGCTCCCTCAGGTCCGCGATCACGACACCACACCCGGGATCGTGATGAACACCAGCACACTAGAACATCAATAACTCCAACATGAATGAAAATTGTTCGATACCCATTCGAAATACACCTGAGGCCCCTATGTGTCACGACCCAACTTCCACCGGAGCCGTGACGACATCTAACATTACTTGCTGGGCAAGTCAATAGTTCCACAATAATAATGAATTCGATAAATCATAATTTAATAAACTCAATAGCTGAAACATTATGAAATAACTGCGAAAACAATAGTAATGCTACTACAACCATCCTAATGATCCGGTGTTAACGAGTACATGAGCACTACTGAATATCAAAATACAAGGCCAAATCCTCAATACAATTGTCTGAACAATAGAATAGTAATAACAGAAATAAATGAAAGAGAATTTCAAGGAATGCAGATGCCATAACATCTACCTCATAGTCGCCCAAAAGCTTGTACCAACACAACTCTAGCAATCACCACGTCCAGAAGTACCTGGATCTGCACATGAAGTGCAGAGTATAATATCAGTACAACCGACCCTATGTACTCAAAAAGTACCAAACCTATCCTTCGGCTGAAAGTAGTGACAAGCTCAGAAGAAACAGTTAGTGACCAATATCAATAATCAACAACAACTCAGGATATAAAGGAAACAGTATAAGTAAATAAGTCAATGATATCATATTCAACTTGTTCACAACTTGTTGAACCCATAACCTGAGCGCCCTAATGAAGTCCACCTCTCCGAAGTCTGGGACAATCTCTCATGATGTGCCTAATATCATCACACTCAAAACAACCCCTCTACGGGCATGGCTGCTGGTACATAGTCTGTGCCGTATGACTGGAATAACCACTGTAGGAACCCCGTGCAGAAGGCACACTGAAATATTATTGTCCGATATGAGTATCCTGGGATCCCTGACTAGCTGGAGCACTATGAGTAACCTGGAGTGCAAATTGAACTGGCCGACTAATAGAATCTCTGCCATGATGGGTCAGAGACAAAGAGTAGAATACACTAAATCCTCTAGAACATCAAGGCCTCTTGGCCTCCCTATCCCCCCTCTCCTGTCCTCATATACGCTCCAACCTCCTAGAAATCTCCAGAACCTGATGAAATGGAGTATCGGTCCAACTCCCGTGCCATCCCAAATCTGAGACCATAACCGAGTCCCTCAATAAATCTGCGGACCCTCTCTCTAACAGTGGAAACCAAAGCAGGTGCATGACGAGATAACTCAGCAAACCTCATAGCATACTCGAACACCGTCATAGTCCCCTGGTGGAACTACTCGAACTCGGTGCGCAACGCATCCCTGAGGGTCTGTGAACCGAACTCCCTCAAAAAGGGATCACTGAACTGAGACCAAGTAAGTGGCACTACGCTAGCTGGCCTACTCTCTTCATATGCTTGCAACCATTTATATACCGACCCGGTCAGCTAGAAAATAGTAAGGTCAACCCCACTCAACTCCACTATGCTCATGGTGCGCAGAATACGATGGCACTGGTCTAGGAATCCCTATGCATCCTCAAAAGGCCCACCACTGAAATGAGGAGGATTGTACTTCCCAAACTTCTCTAGCCTCTTCTACTCCTCTATCGCAACTGGACTGACCTCAGGTTGAACCGCAATCATGGGCTGCACTAGTACAATACCCAGAGCATGATCAACATGACACCACTGCTCAGGAGTACGGGCGGAGGGAGTTTGAGCTCCTCCCCTAGCCTGTGAAGTAGTTGGTGTGACTGGAATCAACCGTGCCCGAGCCAAAGTCCCAAACATGCTCAGAAGTGTGCCAAGGTCTCCTAGAGTCTCGGGGTAGCAACATGCCCCTCTGGTTCCTGCTCCCCAACCGGAACTGCTAGTGGCTCCTCAGCTGTTGCTCTGGTAGGTGCTCTAGCTGTAGCACGTGCCCCTCATCGGCCTCTACCTCAGCCCCGCCCTCTTGCGGCTCTAGCAGGCGGCACGGGAGTCTGCTCAGCTGATCTGATAGTGCGTGTTCTCACCATCTGCGAGAGAATTAAAAAGACAAAAGGCTCAAACTTCGAAATCGACAAATCCGCACAATAAGGAATGAAAGAAGTGAAATTTTCCTAATAGTTCTGTAGCCTCTCGAAGATAAGTACAGACGTCTCCGTACCGATCCACAAGACTCTACTAAACTTGCTTGTGACTCGTAGAACCTATGAACCTAGAGCTCTGATACTAACTTGTGACGACCCAAATCCTACCAAAGGGGTCGTGATGGCACAAAGTCTGTAAAACTAGGTAAGTCGATCACTTATTAATTTTTAAATCAATAAAGACATGATATAATAAAACAGAGTTTAATATAAATACAGAAATAAAGGTGATACAAGCCAACACCGCGATAATCACAACGAATCCCCGAAACTAGGTAGTACAAAGTGACGAACTCTAACTAAATACATAGAAATATCTGTAAATACGATATTGTTCGAATGGAGAATTGACAGTACAAATGTAAGGAATTGACTCCAAGGGACTGCGACGATTAAAGCACCTCTACCTTGAATCCTCACGATCAAAGAAGCTATCACTGCCTGGGTCCGCTACCTCAAACACCTGGATTTGTATAAAAATATGCAGAAGTGTAGTATGAGTACACCACGGTCGGTAACCAGTAAGTAACAAGACTAACCTCGGTGAAGTAGTGACGAGGTCAAGTCATGCGATACTCACTAGTCAAAAACAAAATAACCTGTGCAATAAATCAAGACTGACAACAAAAGTATAACATGAAATGATAACAATAACCTCATCAGAATAAGAGATAACAACTCAACACAAGTAGAGGCTCAATTTCAACAACAAATTGTCATAAAGAAACTCACACAAATGGCACCTCGGGCCCACATTTTTATCATAACAACAATATCCACCCGTAACACTCCGCCTTGACAATAACACAATAGCCACCAGTATCACTTCGCCCTAACAATAACACAATACCCGCCCATAGCACTCAGCCCAGACAATAATACCATAGACAACCATATCACTCCGTCCAGAAAATATCCCAATGGCCACCCATATCGCTTCATCCAGACAATATCACAATAGTCACCCGTATCGCTCCGCCTAGACAATATCACAATGGCCACCAATATCGCTTTGCCTAGACAATATCAAAATAGCCACCCGTATCGCTTCGCCCAGATAATATCACAATAGTCACCCGTATCACTCCGCCCAAAAAATATCATAATAGTCACCTGTATCGCTCCACACAATCAAAAACAGTGAAATGCCACCTTTATGGTCCGCACGTCAACAATCAAACCACACATGTCCTCATCTACCACAATATCACAAATACAATAACACCATAGGTTTATCATGACAAAGCTCATAATTTATCAACAAGGTGCACAAGGACATGAAATGGTAAAATATGGATGGGTATTTAACAAATAAAGTATTACCACGGCTAAAACAAGTGTAATGGATCTCGTTCACATAGCCACAGAGTGATGACCGTATTCCATATATAGTTCATCCCCAAAATAAGGCATATTAATAGCCTAAGGTCTGTTCGGGTCACAAACCACACATAACACCCGTGTACATGCTCGTCACCTAATGTATACATTGCTTTTCACATAACACAATAAACAATCAAGGCAAAATCCTAAGGGTTATTCCCCCACATAAGGTTAGGCAATATACTTACCTCAAACAAGCCAAATCACTACTCTAAAAATTCCTACCCACTTGAATCGACCTCCGGACGACTTGAATCTAGCCAAAATAACTTAATATCATCAATAAAATCCATAGGAAACAACCTCGAACAATAAAGCTTCGATCTTGAACAAAAAAGAGTCAACCCAAAAAGTCAACCCGAGCCCGCCACCTGTAACTTGACAAAAGTTACAAATTTTGAACACCCATTCGAATACGAGTCTAACCATACAAATTTTATCCAAATCCGACTCCGAATCGGGGTTCAAATCCTCAAATTACATTTAGAAATATTTTACTAAAATTCCCAATTTCCCTCACTTAGATTCATCAATTAAATGATAAAAACAAGGATGGAATCATGAATAATAACCAAATCCAAGTCAAGAATACTTACTCCAATCCAAATCATGAAAATCCCCTCCAAGATCACCCATATCCGAGCTCCCAATCTCAAAATGTGATAAAATAACTCAAAACCCTAGAAATGAAATATTCCATATGATGCCCCGTGGTCCCATATCGCGGATTCACTTCAAGATTGCAATTTACAAATCATATGCTGCCTCTAGAAGCCCCTTCGCGAACGCACCTATAGGAACGCGAACGTGGTGCATCATCCACCAAGCCTACGCGGATGTGAGGCCTTCTCGCGAACGCCGAGGCCAAAACACCTAACCTCCCTAGCCTGACCAAACACTACGCGATCACGATAGTTCACAGCGAATGAGAAGAGTGAGCTCCCTCAGTTCCGCAATCGTGCCTCTCACACTGCGAACGTGAAGAAGAAAAGGCTGCCAGTCCCAAACACCCTCTGTGACCGCAACACCACACCCGCGATCGCGATGAACACCACCACACTAGAACATCAACAACTCCAACATGAGTGAAAACGGTCCGATACCCATTCGAAACACACCCGAGGCCTCCGGGACCCCGTCCAATCATACCAGCCAATCCAAAAATACAACACGGACCTACTCAGAGCCATAAATCACACAAAATAATATCAAAACCATGAATCGCACACCTATTCAAGCTTAATGAGCTATATAAAAATTCCATCTTCCAAACTTACGCCGAACATGCCTAAACAACTCGGAATGACCCCAAAACTTTCACACAAGTCACAAATTACCATACTAACCTATTTCAAAGCTCAAAATCCCAAACGGTTGTCGATAACCACAAATTTAACCATGGGTCAAACCTATCAATTCTCAAAGCCATCAAACTTCAAACTTTCGCCAATTTGAGCCAAATCGACATAGGAACCTCCGAATTCAGATACTGTAATGACTCGACCGATCGTTTTGATCTCTAGCACATCATTCGGCAGTTTGAGGCCTTGAGTAGCTTCACTTCATTTAATATCACTTGTACGTGTGGTCAGAATTTAATTTCGGGAAGTTCAGAGTTATTTCAGAAGGAAAATTCTCAATTCGAAAGCTTTAAGTTGGAAGAGTTATTTTGAGTAAAGGACCTCATAATCGGGATTTGAACGTTCCAATAGGTTTGTATGATGATTTCAGACTTAGGCGTATGTTCGAGTTGAGTATCGGGTCGTTTGGGAGCATTTCAACGCTTATTATGGTAGGTTGGCATTTTTGAAAGTTTAAGAATTTCTTAAGTTGGATTTGAAGTGAATTTTGGTGTTATTGATGTCCGTTTGGGGTTCTGAGCCTTGGAATAGGTTCGTATTGTGATTTATAACTTGTGCATAAAGTTTGGCGTCATTCCGGAATGTTTTGATATGATTCGGACTCGTTCGTCGAAGTTTAAAAGTTTAAAGAAAGGTTTCGATCATTGATTCATAGTTTTGATGTTATTTGGCATACTTTGAGGCTTTGACTAAGTCTGTATCGTATTTTAGGACTTGTTAGTATGGCTGGATGGGGTCTCGGGGGCCTTGGGTACGAATCGTATTGGAATCGGACCGAGTTTTGGACTTAAGGAATTGCTGAAGCTTAAGGCTTCTGGTGTGATCGCACCTGCGAGGTTATGGCCACAGGTGCGAGACCGTAGAAGTGGCCCAGGGGTCGCAGAAGCAGTTGGGATTGAGGCTGGTTGGATTCGCAGATGCGGGTGGAGGGGCGCAGAAGTGGAAGTGGTCTAGGGCTGGAAGATCGCAGGTGCGAGTGTTGTAGCGCACTTGCGGAGCCGCATGTGCGGTCATGGGTGCGTAGGTGCAGAGTGTTGCTCGAGCTAGGGAGTCTGCAGATGCGGGTGATTTCCACAGAAGCGGATGCGTATCTCCGATTGAATGTCCGCAGAAGCAAAAAGCTGGCACCTTGGGGGAAGCCTCATATGCAAGGTAGCTTCCGCAGAAGCGGAGCGGCAGAAGCGCAAGGAGTTCCGCAGGAGCGGAAAATCGACTTGGCAGAACATATATGCTAGCCAAAATGGGATTTGCTTATTTCATCTCATTTTTTCTCTCTTGGAGCCGACTTTGGGGCGATTTTGGAAAGCTATTTCATCCACCTCTTGGGGGTAAGTGTTTCTAAACCACTTTTGATTATATTTTATGAACACATATGGAATTTTAACATGGAAATTAATAGAAATTGGGGGATTTTGAAAGAAACCTAGAATTGATAAGTTTGGATTTTGACTACGATTTTGGAAGTGGAATTAGGAATAAATGGTATATTTGAGTTCGTAATGTTATGGGTAATGTTTATCTTCTAAAAATTCGAAATCCGGGCACGTGGGCCAGAGGGTTGACTTTGTTGACTTTTTGAGCGGAGTTGAGAATTATTATAAATTGTTAAATTGTACGCATTATGGTATATTATGATTGATTTGCATATTGTTTGACTAGTTTTAAATTGATGGCCGTCGGTTCTAGGTGTTAGAGAGGCGTTGGAGCAGATTATGGAACTTCGGAGCAAGGTAAGTCTCCTGTCTAACCTTGTGAGGGGGAAATTACCCGTTGATGTTATTATTGTTATATGCTATATGTTGTGAGAGCTGCGCACGTATAAGGTGACGAGTGTCCGTGCGCATGCTAGAATTCCTGATTATGTTCGGGTAGACTAGGACTCACGCCATGCTTTATTTGTACTAGTTGAGTTATTCTTGCCTGCTTAGTTACTTGATTTCTCTTTATGACCTGAAACTAGGCTTGCATAGAGTGATGGACTCGCTATTGTAAGAGATTTGACAAGCTACTTGATTAGTCATGGAATAATTATGCTTCCCTTAGGAATTTCTCTCGCATTGTGTGTTTTCATTGAAAAGCTTCTTTAAATTTCATAACTCACACGTATATTCATGAGTGGGGTCAAGGACCCGTTAAAGCTTCTTATTCTAATTGGATCGGGCCGTTCGCATCGGTAGTATCATATTCTTATGGGATCGAGCCGTTCGCCTCGGCAATATCATATTCTTATGGGATCGGGCCGTTCGCCTTGGCAGTATCATATTCCTATGGGATCGGGCCGTTCGCCACGGCAGTATCATATTCTTATGGGATCGGTTCGTTCACCTCGGCAATATCATGTATCACATTCTTATGGGATCGAGCCGTTCGCCTTGGCATTTCTATAAAACACTCCTATGGGATCGAGCCGTTCGCCTCGACAACTTCATGAAATACTCTTATAGGATCGGACTGTTCGCCTCGGCAGAATCGTGCGTAATATTTGACAAGAAGCCAATGTATCCATGAGTTTTCCTGATTTGAATTGTGACGCCCTATCTAGTGGCGACTATTTTATATATATATTTCGGTTAAGGAGGTAACCGATAATTGAGAACTTGTGTTTACTGTTCAGAGGAGGATCGTACCACATACCTATATTTGTTTACACTGTTTATTTACCATGCCTCATACTTGTTTACTTTCTATTGTACTTGATTTATTGGACCACTAGTAAGTGTCGATATCAACCCTTCGTCACTACTTCTCCGGAGTTAGGCTAGATACTTACTGGGTACGCGTTGATTTACGTACTCATGCTTCACTTTTGTACTTATTGTGCAAGTATGTATATTTCTGGTGGTCTTTTGGGCGCAAAGGCGCGGCTATTGCAGGGACTTTACTGTGAGCTGCATCCCATGTTACGATCCGCAACATACAGAGTCTCCATCAGAATTATTTATATTTTTCTGTCTAACTTGTATTCCAGACATATGTCGTATTGTTATTGTACCTTCTAGTAGATGCTCGTGCACTTGTGACACCGGGTTTTGGGAGTGTTTTAGAGTTTGTTTATGGATTGTTTTACATTGATACACTATTACTTATTATTTTAATTAAACTGTACGTAACTACGATTTATTTTAATGCAGTGACCTCTCTCTCTAAATAAGATACATGATTTTAAAAATAATAAAATGAATAATTAAGCGTTGGATTGCCTAACGGCGACGTTGGGCGCCATCATGACCTATAGTAGATTTTGGGTCGTGACAAATACGGGCATACGCCTAAGTCTAAAATCACCATCCGGACCTAATAGAACCATCAAAACTCCGATCCGAGGTCAAATACACAAAAATTAAACTTGTTCAACTCTTGTAACAGGAACAAAGTGTTCTGAATCACTCCGAAATCTTTACGGACCCGAAACAACCATGCACGCAAGTTGTAATACATCATGTGAAGCTATGCAAGACCTCAACCACCGAATGAAATACCAACGCTCGAAACGACCAGTTCGGTCATTACATCAAACTCTATGTGAAGTACGCGGTCGTGGTCCATTGCAATGTTGTTCATCGCGATCGCAGGATAATTTTCGGGATTGCGTTTCACATAACTGGGCAGAATATCTGGACAGTTTTGGTCTTTCACGTTTTTGGCTCCCAAACCATTTAATACTCGACCCAACTCATTTGGAAGAGATCTTTCGCAA
Organism: Nicotiana tabacum; assembly: GCF_000715075.1. Lineage (NCBI taxonomy): Eukaryota > Viridiplantae > Streptophyta > Magnoliopsida > Solanales > Solanaceae > Nicotiana > Nicotiana tabacum. The sequence continues at coordinate 111,716,287 of NC_134083.1, forward strand.
ATCTCTAGTCTTCTTGACTAGAAAATATAAGCTTGGAGCTAGCGTTATTACACCACACTTTGGAGTTGAAGATTTGAAGACTTTGGATAAGATTTTCTTACCTTTTTAACTCATTTCTTAAATTCCTTGATTTGTATTGAATATCTAAGAGTATAATATTTTTTCCAATACTTGAAACTTGTTTATAAAAATATTCATTGTGAAAGTTTTGATTAAATCTCTTGTTATGCTTATATATTAAACGATTTTTATTAATATTGAAGTGAGTTAGTTGTTTCTTTAATTATTCTTGTTATTTAATGTTTCCAAATAGATTAGCCAACCCTAGAACTCGCCCATTAACTTCGAATTAATCTTGGAAAAGTTAACTTGGGGTTGGGAAAGATTAATTAATAAGAACTTAAGAAGTGTTACACCATATATTTTCGTACGTAAAAGTACGTCGTAAGCAAACTAATATAGGACCAAAAATGAGATTATCTTTGAAAGTATATAAAGTCAGTTAATCATGTTACCTCGGAGGTTACAAATATTAAATATCATGAACAACAAGTACAAAGAGGGTTGGAAGGTTTAGAAGCTAAAGGAATTGAAGAAATAATATTTCGTCGAAAGTCGACAAGTTAAGAATGTTATAACATGTACTTTTGGGGTGAGATTAGGATTCTTAACATGATACAGAGGTTATGTTATGAGTTATGTTAGTAGTATGATAGTCGTGTGTTATGTTTTGAAGTCAAGCGAATTGTGGAACAAAAGTCGATAAAAGTCATCACAAGTTACGTTCATAAGTTTTATTGAACTTCGGGTCGAATATAACTACGATTTTCTCCCACTATACTTAGATTTACGGGATGTTCCACCCATCAAATTGAAGCTCTATGAGTCTATTTTCTAACTCATTAAACCGTTTATCAATATGACATCGGAGTTGAGAGATATATGCGTTTTTGCAAGACTGCACAAGCTGCTAGGTGACAAGTAGGTGTGCACCTACTTGCTTAAATGAGAGTCCGAAAATGGGCCAGTTCGGGTCGTCCAAAGAGGCCTTTTTAAAAGACTATTTCTTTCATATATTAGACTGATAATAGGGCATAATAACCAGACATAAGCTCTGCAAAAAGCTTCCCAAATATTGCCCACAAACCCTAGTTGATTTTCTCTCCCTTTCAAGTTCTAATTAGAGGTAAAACCAAGAGTTTGAAGAACCAAGATAGGGGCTGAGATATCCAAAAAATAAGGTAAGTTTACTGATCTCTTTCATTCAGTTTTTTATGCTGTAAATTCATGGTAAGTCGTTCTATATTTATAAGAACTCACGAGACGGTGATCGAAAGCCGTGAGTTCGAGTTATTCACTTGTAGCAGACTGTTTTGTGTTGCTTTTGGGATGCGTGTTTTACTACTATTTTGTGGAGTTTTGGAGGAGGAAGGGTGTGGAGAAATACCACATAAATTCAGGGTGGTGGGATGGTCATTCGTCGTAATATCTTTGGGCTGTTTGACACTACTACGGTGGTCATTTTGTGTATGAAGAGATTGGGGTATGTTGGGCTATTTTGTAGTATTTTTTGGTGTATATAAGGTTGAAAATAATGTATATATGTTGATATTTTTGTGTTCTTGTGTTGTTGGTGTTATCTTGAATTTGGAGGAAGTAAGGATTATAGGGGAGATGCTGCCTATTTTAATACAAAATAAGCTTGTCGTTCGTTGTGCGATAGTTGTACCCTTCGTAACTTAATGATAGTATTATTATCGTTGTTTTAGATTAAGGTGTGAATAGGCAAGTTCAACTTGGTGATTGGAAAGATTGTGATAAGGTATGTTAAGACTAAACCTTTCTTCATTTTGGCATGATCCCATAACTACATGCGTTTAATAACGAGGCATAAAGAGAAGTTCGTATTCCTGAACTTATGTACATTATCCTACTCTAATAAGTTATAGTATTCTCCCTTATCGGGACTTTAAATTCAGTTAAGTATTTTCTTCTTCCAGTCAAGAGAGCAGAGGGTCTATATATATATATATATATATATATATATATATATATATATATATATACAGTATTACAGTATTTTCACCACCATCGAGCTATAATCGGTGGGCAGGCTCCTATTGGGCAACCTCTGATCAGATGGTAAGTTATATAACGAGCCTACTGTGGCCGAGCACCTATGAGCGAGGGCAGAATAGCCGAGATACCTAGCCTAGTATGGCCGAGCGCCTACTACGGCCGAGCAGTTACACGTACCGAACCTTATATGGCCAGACATTTATTTTACTTACTATATTGAAGGAGTTGAGTCAATATTTGTAAGGCCACGTAATGTTTTTCCAAAAATCCCGGATTCCGTGATGGCGAAGTAGGGAAGAATTAAATGTTGGGCAGAAGTAGGCATTTCTGCGGCCTATTCTGCGACCTCAGAACCACTCTGCGGACCGCAGAATGGTCATAGAGTGGGTCAGTTTTCTGGGTCATTTTGATGTCAAACTTTGCGGCCATTATGAGACCGCATAACCACTTCGCGGGCCGCACTCTTGTCGCATATCCCACTTTGGTATTTTTCGGAGGGAGGTTCTGTGGTGCACTATACGACCGTAGAACCATTCTGTTGTGCATTATGCAACCGCAGAACAGGTCTACGGTGCATTATGCGACCGCAGAACAGGTCTGCGGGCCACATAGTGGCCGCAGACATGGTCAGTTTCTTTCCAGTTTTGGCACCCAATTTCGCGGACTGCATAATCATTATGCGGTCGCATATGCGACCGCAGAACCTGTTCTGAGGCTTCATTTATGGGGTTTTTAAACCCGGCCCGATTCCGTTAAAACACCTACCTTGGACCATTTTGAACTTATTTTCTGATATGTTTAGGGTGAGAGAGAGGGTCCTAGAGGGAGAAGGTGATCTTCATCAAACTTCTCTTCAATTCTCACTTAAAACCTTGAAGATTATCAAGAGAGGCACCTAGGTCTTCTTCCTAAGAGGTTAGATTCTATCACCCCAAACTCTTAATTTCAAAATGTAACTAGAATGGGCTATTAGTAAGGTAATTTATGGGGATGGGAGTGCTTACCTTGCATGCATGTGTTCCTAAGGTATGTGGGGAGGTTGTGAGTTAAAGATAGAAAAGAATGGGGTGTGGGTTGGTGGAGCATTTCATAAAAAGGGCCATGAAACCTTAATACCAGCATAGTGTTTGATAGAATGCTCAAGTGAGCTAGAATTATGATCGTTTTCCTAATTTTGGGTTCAATTTTCCTATATTACTAAAATAGATTGAAGTTACTAATATTCTGGAACATCTTAAAGTTTTAAGAGGCTCAATTGAGGTATGTTGGCTAAACCCCCTCTTCTTAGAATTGAAACCCATGGTATTCATGCAATCGACGTAAGTCCCAAATTGAACATCCTAGAAATTGCTATCCCAAATTTGCTTGCTTTGCAAATATGTGTAATATGTATTCCCATGCTTTCATCATGTTATCTCGTCATCTGAGTAAATTTTCAAGTCTTAGAATATGTGCTACTAGACTACAAGTCAAATTCGATTAAAGACTGTTATGCCAAATTGTGTGAAAAGCCTCTATGTGCCATGAATTCTAAATTGCTCACATGTGAAATCAAGAGTCTTGAATGAAAATCGTGTTGTTATTGATGATAATAATAATGTTGGATTGTGGAAAAGAACTTGAATTATGAAATAAGGCCAAGTGCCAAGAACGACTTTATAATTAAAGCCACTTGTGTCAATGTGCTGAAAATATGGGAAAGAAATATGAAGTAAAATGATCGATTGAAATGGTTGATGTCTCGAATGAGATGGCTTAGCCGATCGGGCCGAGATCGGACTCTGTGTTATAACACGGTGGTATTGTGAATGAAATAGTGAATATGGTTGATGTATCAAATGAGATGGCTTAGCCGATCGGGCCGAGATCAGACTCCATGTAAGAACACGGTGGTATTGTCGACTGTGGTATATTGGTGGCGATTGACTTGAAAATCTAAGTGATCTTTCACTTAACGTTTTAGCTTTACTTACAGTTCATATTGCTTCTTGACTGTTTCCCTTGTGTTACTATTCATTTTATTGAGATGGTGTTTAGTTTTCATACTAGTACTATTCGATAGTACTAACATCCCTTTTGTCGGGGGCGCTGCATCTTTAAATGAATACAGGTGGTTCCATAACAGACAGTGTTGATTACAGATAGGTGCTGCATCCTCTTATCAGCGGACTCGGTGAGCCCCATTTCATTCCGGGGTTATGTAATATATCTTTTGTTTATATTGTTGTACCTTTTGAGGTATAGTCGGGGCCTTGTTGCCGGCACCTTCTTTACACTCTTTTGTATCTTTAGAGGCTCCGTAGACGCTATGTGGGTTGTACATGGGTGCTAGAAAAGTCAAACGGATTATGTTGGATTTTGATCTCTTGTTCCACTTTAGACTATAAAAAGGTGTGTATTTTGAGATACTAAAGATGAAGAAAGAAATAGAATGGTTTTGTATATATATGATCTTCCTACTGTCTAATTAATGAAATCATGCCTTCTCTTGATCATGGGTGAGTTGGGTAGAAAGTGTCTAACATGCTTGCTCGACCGGGTTCATTCGGTTGAGCGCCGGTCGCGCTCCCTGAGTTTGGGGCGTGACAGTATCAGCAGATAAGTATATCTCCAGATCATCTTTGACTCCCAGTTACTTTCAGTTATTATATTATCAGTTCAGTTTCAGCTTTCAGTTATTTTATTGCCTTACATACTCGGTATATTATTTCGTACTGACGTCATTTTTCTAGGGACGCTACATTTCATGCATGCAGGTTCAGATAGACAGACGGGTAGACCTCCTCAGTAGGTGTTGCCTGAGTTCAGCCTGATCGGTAAGCTCCATGTTTTTCGGAGTTGCTAGGTCTAGGGCTTTGTGTACATATTGTGTATATATGTTATGGGTAGGTCGGGACCCTATTCCGATCACAGTACATCCACCAGTAGAGGCTTGTAGATATATCCTGTCAGTTAATACACCATGTTAGGCTTGGAGGCTTTGTATGTATATTTTGTTGGTTTGTCAGCTGTGGTAGTTATGACGTCCTTGTCGGCCCAGCTTTATATTGATGTTTAGTCAAAACTAGTTTCTGTTCTGTTTTATATTTTTCTTCGCAAATTATCTTGCAATGTGGCCCCATGGCCAAAGTATGAGATTGTATGTTCAGAGTCCCTCAGTCGCAAGTTGGTACGCTATATTAGGTGGGCACCGGGTGCCAGTCTTGCCCCCAGGTTCGGGGCGTGACATTAACCCTCATTTTATAAATTCTAACTAGGGATAAGATTGAACTACTTGTAGCCACATTTGGGTGCACTTAATCCTCTTAATTTGTTTAGGGATTATTAAATTAGGAAGTCTTGTTAGTCTTCAGAATAAGCTAATATAGAATTATTATCCGAGGCTAATTAATATAATCTCACTCATATCTATAAAATCATAAAATATATTGGATCGTTACTTGAGTGTAATTCCCCGTGTATCCATGCTTGTATCCATTGATCATTTTACTTTATTTCTAGGTTAGTTTATATTTTGTATTTAGATATAATATTTTCTCAAAATCTATGCTAGTATATGGCTTAGCATAATAAGCGACAATTCTCTTACTTGCCTAATCGCCTACATATTATTCCCTATGGGATTCGACCCAAACTGATAGTTGGATAAATTATATTGCATGTGACTGTGTCAACTTACTCTTTGAGGAGTGGATTGTCATCAAAATTGGCACCATTTTTTAGGAACAATTTGGCGCATTTAGGTTGTTTGGGAAGTAAGCGTACTTGCATTTGTCCAAACTTGTAAATATCTGTGTAGTTATTTTTTTATCTTTGTTTATTTTCTTGTGTGATTTCTTGTTTATTTTCTTAGTTTTTGAAAATTGCATCACATAATGAAAATTGGTCGGATGGTAGTTGTTCATACTTTGATGACCCTTATCCTTATTGTGGAGGACCACACTCATGGCAAAATTATTTAAATTCTCCCGGCGGCGGATTGTGTGAACAATCTCAAACCTACGAGTGGAGTATATGTGATAGGTATGGTGGTCAAAATGGTCATTTTGGCAATTGTGCTTGTTTTTCCTTCCCTTCCCCGAACCCCCACTATGACGATTCTACTTGTGGTTGTGACATTTTTAGGGGTTTGGAAGTGAAAGAAATTGAGCATGGTCAAAACGGAGAGTTCAAACTTATGATGAAGTACCTACTTGAAGAAGGAAACAAAGAGCAACAAGTCTTAGAGAAGATCTTGGAAAATAGTCTCCAAAATGGTTTGAAGCTTGAATCGAGAATTGAACATCTGCCAACCGACTCTATGCTTGTTGGTGATGCTGAAAAAAAGAAATTAGAGTCAACCGGTGTAATTAAAAATATGATTGAAATTGACTCTATTTCAGGGGGAAAAGAGGATGTCAAAATCCTGGCAAAATTTCAACTTGGAGGCTTGATGTCTTATTCCTAGAATTTTTTGACATTGGAATATTGTGGTGATATGGGAATTGAACCACATAAATCAATAAGGGACTATGAAGAGGAAAAACAAGAGCCGTACATTTTGAGATTTGAAGGCGCAAGGAAATAACATGGCATTCCTCACATAAAAGCCATGAAACGCAAAATGAAGCAAAAGGCATTTGGCTTTTTCATTTACTTACCACCACCCACTCGTGATCACAAGCTTGAATCTAAGTTAGGTGACTAATTCGATCCTCTAATGGGAGAGAAAAATTGTAAAATTGACTCGCGTCGTGCCACGACATTAAATGCGGCATTTGGTGGGAGGCAACCCATCGTTTTCTAAATTTTTAGTCATTTTTAAATTTTTTTTTAGAATAGCTTAGTATATTATTTTTGACTAATCTGTAAAGTTTTATAATTTTTGTAGTTGATTTGCGCAGGTCGGGGTGTCGGGGCAGTCCCAAACCATTAACTGCTGAAACTTACAGAAACTGCAGACCTACACATTCGCAAAGAATGATATGCGGTCGCGAAGAGAAAATATTTTCCTAAAGCTTCATGATGGCGCAAAGCCAGATGCAGTCACACACCAATGGGAAACTTTTACTTTTTTTGAACACGTGTCTCTACTTGGTATCGCGGCCAAGGTAAGTTCTGAACGATAAAATACTGGAAATCAGTTTCAAAAGTTACTGGAATGCCCAAACACAGAAACTGTTCCCCCCTTCTACCCTACCCCAAAAATCATCTCCATTTCTCCTTTGCTTCAATTCCATTGCCATATTCACTCATAATTCTCAAGGTATATGGCTTCTCTCTTATCTCTTAAGTTTTTTTTCCTCTCCTTTTCTTGGTGTGAAATGATAGAAGAGCAATGCGTTCTTGAGGTTTTAGGGCTTGAGTTTAATTTTTGAAGTAAAAATCTTGTGTACTTTACATGCTTGCTTATTGGGTGAGGTTGGTTGAGTGTGAGTGTTTTATTATTTACAAACTTTGGCCAAGATGTGTACTAAAAATAGCTGAAAAATGAACAAAAAATTGGTGCACACGAATTGTTTGAGAAAAAGCCTGGAAGAGCTATGTCTGAGCAAGGAAAAAGACCTTCGCGACGACCCATTCCGCGATCGCGTAGGTCTAATTCTTCTTGCAAGAACATTTCTCTTCGAGATCGCGATGTCGTTTCCTCGATCACATTGCTTTAATTCTGTAAAAAACAAAATATTCTTGGCAGTCGCGATGGTCAATTCCATGATCGTTATTCTTTAACCTCCAAGTAGCAAAATAGTAGCTCTTCTAATTTTGACCCGAAAGCTTTTTGATCCCTTTCTTTGGCCTAAACTCATCATACAAGAGAGCTTTAAGTGTCTATACAAGTGTTTAACATGTTTACTATGCTTGTAGGTACTTTAAGCTTGAAAATGGCTTCGACATCAAATGATAATGTTCACGAATTTGCCGACCAAGTTTCCCAAGAGGAGTACTTTGATCGGGGCACATTCACACATTCTCATTGCTAAGATGTTCCCACCGCTATGACAAACAACTATGTAGAAGCATTATCAAGGAAATTAGCATTCTTTTGACGGACCTTGAAGGCTGATGGACGAGTTCTATGGAAGGTTGGTGTCAAGTGGATGGATTTGCTTTGCTGAGGAAACAAGAAAAGCAAATCACGAAGTGACAAGAAAATTTTATGTGAATGCCTTGGAGATGAACTTCAAGAATGATTTGGTTGTCATTGTTAGGGGCAAGGCAGTCCGTTTTGATCCAAAATTGATTAATGCATACGACAATCTTTCCAATACTGACAACACGGTGTATAGGGAAAGAGCTAAAAAGTTGGGCGCACAATGGGTTGCGGACCATTTGCATGGAGGAAAGATGCCGAATTGGATAAAAATCACTCAAGGATTGAGTCTTCTGAGTTCACTGCCAAAGCCAAGACTTGGCTCTCAATTATCTGTGCTTGAGTCATGCCTTCATGTAATGGGACAGAGGTTACACTTGTGAAGGAAAGGGTGATTTGGGCTCTCATGGAGGGCACACCAGTGAATGTGGGACAGATTATAGTTGATGAGATAGCAGAGGTTGTTGCGGAAAGGACATAAAGTTTATTATTCCCCTCCTCCATCACTCATTTATGCCATGAGGCGGGGGTGAAGAATAGATCTACAGAGAATGAAAAGAGTCCATAGAAGCTCATTCACCCATTGCTGAGAAAGGGAGCGGGTAATGCACAGAAGAAAAGAAAGATTGATGTAGCATCTACTTCATTTGGACAGTTTCCTTGACACCATTACTGAGATGCTCGATTCTTTCGCAGCTGACACAGGGACTTCTACTACCATTGTACCACTTGAGCAGGGACCTCTCACACTCAGGTATATCTCTCGCTAGGTCTATGACATAGAGACATAGGTCCGCCAGCTTGTGGAAGGTCTCCCTTTTGGACTGTCTGGAGAGAGCACATCTGCAGGTCCGTTTGGGATAGGGAAGAGTCCATATTTGAAAGATCTTATTTGAGAGAAGGATGCTATTAAAGCCAAACTGGGTAAGATTGAGCGAAGGTAGCTAAAGTAGAGAGAACATGAAAAGAAGAAGAGCAAATTTCCTGACAAAGATTAAGAGCACACTGAGGACATTTTGTGGATTAGATGACAATGATGAGGATGACTTGGAGCTCACAGTTTTCAGTACCTCTAGTTAAGAGTGATGCAGATTTCAGGGAGCACCTCTCACATTTTACCTTGTTTTGTTTAGTTGCATTGATGAGAGTGCAACATTTTAGGTTGGGGTTGGCTCATTTATATGTAATGGATGTATGTGGAGCATGACTATTTTATGAACTTGATAGATTGGTTAACTTTTTGAAGTTTATTAGTGATATTTTTAGTTTATTTCCAGCATGTTAGTACTAGTTTTTTTATTTTATTGTTTATTTTGTTACTTTATTTACTTTTAGTAGTATTAATTAAACTCCTTGGCTTTTCATTATGTCACGATTCTTTTCTAAGGAAATAATTTGTATCGAACTGGGTGATGATGGATGGCATGACAACTTCCTGAAAGGATTAGTCTTGTATAGTTTTCCTCTTTTTAGGCAAATCTTTTTAAAGCTAGTTTAGTAGCTAGTAGTGAATAAAGTGGTTATTGAGTGTGATCTTTTGTCCATAAACTAACTTGTGATTTGTTTGGTACCAACATATTTATACTTTAGCATATGAATTGTTGGTGGTTTAAAATGAAAAATAATTGAAGTGATAATCCTTGTAGTGACTTTTAGGTTCTATTTTTTTCTCTTTGATTCATTAAATAGTCTTTTAGGCTATATGTTAGTTTGTTTGAGTTCATTGGTCTCAATTGGATTTTGGATTTATATTTCACTTGCGTTTGCATGTGCCATGTGTGGTGAGATTTGTTATGAGTTCTTTTGCATTATTTATAGTCTAGAAGTTGCTCGGAATGTATTTCAAGGCGAAATCCTAGACTAACTTGGTTTGAAAAATGATGTTAGACCTTCCTTGGACCGTTCTTGTGCCTTAAATTTCCTACCATTGCATATTTTGCCTAGGCAACCCATTTTGAGCCTTTAACCTTTTCTTTGACAACCATGTTACAAGATTTATTCTTTTGTTCTTTATTGATCTATCTTTTGGCTTTCTACCTCCCTGTGTGATATAAAAGTGTAAACATAGGCTAAAAACCTTTGGGAATGACAGTTAGAAATGTTGTGATGTGGAAGTTGCTTAAAAGGTGAAAGATTAAAAAGACAAAAAATAGAGAAAAAGAAATAGTTGAACCTTCCTTGGTTTTTGAAAAACAAAAAAAGTAATAAAGAAGAAAAAGGAAGAAAAAATAAGGAGTTGTAATTAAAGGGAAGACTAGGTGGTGAAATGAAAAGTGAAGAAAGGGTGAAAAAGTTTTTGAAAGAAGTGTTCTTTAATTATTGCAAATTATAGTACTTATGGAGGTTTTGAATCACACTTACCCAAATTGTACCCTACCTTAACCAAAACACTAAATTACAATCCTTTAGGTCCTAATTGATTTTAACCAACTGTGTCTACATTAGTGAAGAAATGCATGAATGGCAAGCCTATGGCTCTACTTGTGTGGATATACATTCTTTTGTGTGTGTGTGTGTGTGTGTGTGTGTGTGTGTGTGTGTGTGTGTGTGTGTGTGTGTGAGAGAGAGAGAGAGAGAGAGAGAGAGAGAGAGAGAGAGAGAGAGAGAGAGAGAGATAATTCTTTCCACTTGATATCTCATTTGTGTTTTAAATTACATTTTATAAGTATGTGATTCTCTCTTAAGTGTGAGGGGGCATGAGATTTGAGTTGTGAATTTAATCCAATTTTTATTTGGGAGGAATAAACAAAAGAAAGTTGTTTGTGATAACGAGGCAAAATTTGAAGCTTTAGTGTCATGAATTGGTTGCTACTTTGATTAACATGGTGTTTGAGCACTTGAATTGAAATGAACTTTGTGAGAAGTATTTGGTGATTCATATGCTTTGGATTAATTGTTGGTACCAACCAAAGTCACTAGATTGTGTTTAATTTAAAACTTTTTGACTTTAAATGATGTTTGGTATGTCATTGAGCTTAATTGTTGATTTTATTGAAGAATGTCTTAGTTGTTGACTTGCTTGAGGAAAAGCAATAGTTTAAGTTTGGGGGTTTGATGAGTTGATATTTTACCAACTTATCTCTTCTTGATACTTAGACTTTTGTATGATTTTATTGAGAAACTAAGGCATTTGTTTAGGTTTATTGGTATATTTCAGGTATTATGTGATTTAAAAAAGACACATAAGAAAACAAGTCAAAATGAGTTAAAATGGAAAAAAAATGAACTGTTGCCGGTATTGCTCTTCCTGATCGCGGAATGTCTTGGTGCGATCGCGAACATCCAGGAAAATAGTAATCGCGAATGCAGAGTTTGAGTTGCAAACGCGAAGAAGGAAAGCTGGTCAGCCACTAGTCAAGTGTTGTAGGCGATCGCGAGGTGGAAAGATGCGATCACAGACTTCCTAGAAGATCTTTGTCGCGAACGTGAGGTCTTTAAGCGATTGCGGTACAAAAAAGTCTGGTCAGCGGCTGGTCAAATATTCTATGCAAACGCAATTTGAAGTACACAATCGCGATTCATTGCAATGTTGTTCATCGCGATCGCATGGTATTTTTCGCGATTACGATTCCCATAACTGGTCAGAACATCTGAACAGTTTTGGAATTTCATGCTTTTTGTTCTCAACCCATTTAATAATCGACCCAGCTTATTTGGAAGTGATATTTGGAAAATCTTTAGTCTTCTTGACTAGAAAATACAAGCTTGGAGCTAGGGTTCTTACACCACACTTGGTGGTTGAAGATTTGAAGACTTTGGATGAGATTTTCTTAAGAATCGTGATGGCACCTAGTTCCTAAGACTAGGTAAGCCTATCACATAATGAGATCAACAGAAAATATCAACTAAACTATTAATGAAAATTGAAGAGTACCATAATATAACCCAAAGCAGAATACAATAGTCATAAATCCCAAAACTCTGTAATACTGAGTCATATGCTCTACAAGAAATACATAATAAGTCTCAACGTTGTTACACCCCATATTTTCGTACGTGAGAGTATTCATAGGTCAATTGATGTAAGCTCAAAAATGAGGTCGTCTTGAAAGTACATAAAGTAAGTTAATCATGTTTCCTTGGAGATTACAAATCTTTAAGATCATGAATAACAAGTACCAAGAGGGTTGGAAAGCTCAGAAGCTAAACGAAAATTAAGTTTTGTCGAAAGTCGATAAGTTTGGAATGTTATAACATGCACTTTGGGATGAGACTAGGGTTCTTAAAGTCATAATGAGGTTATGTTATGAGTTATTTTATGCTTATGAAAGTCGTGTTTTAGGTTTTTTTATTCAAGCGAGTGGTGGAACAAAAGTTGGCAAAGGTCATCACAAGTTACATTCATAAATGTGTTGAAATTTAGGTCAAATGTAGCAGAGATTTTATCCCAATATACTTGGAATTATGGGATGATCCACATATCAAATTGAATATCCACAAGTCTAGTTTATAACGCATTAAATCGTTTATCGATACGACATCGTAGTAGAGAGATATTTGCAGTTTTGCAAGACTGCGGAGACTGCATAGGTGTGTAACTGGAGATTTTTTACCAATACATTTAGTGTGCTATATGAGGTCTTTTTCATACATATTATATACCAAATTAAAGGTCTTGGAATTTAGTTTCCAACGCTCTTAACCATTTATTCATATGACATCTGGATAAAAAGATATAAGCATCGGAAGATGGGCAAATGCTAGGGTGCCAAGCTAGCACCTCTTTGACTTTTCAAAAGTTGATATATATAGGTCTTAGGTCGTATTTATCTCTATATTTTCATAGCACACGACCATAGAACACCCATAAATATATCCTTAAGCTCCCTTCTAGGGTTTCAAAAAATATTAACATATCGGGTACGAAATCAAGAAGCGATAACATTAGAACGATCCCTACGACGTAAGTATTGTTATATCGCTTCTCGTTTTCTTTGTAGTTTGAGTTTTGGATGGTACTTCATAGTTAATAAAACGTCTACTTTCTGTATTTAAGATTTTAAATATCAAGGAAATTTGATAAATAAATTTTCTAATAGTTAGAACTCACGGGACGGTGATCGGAAGCCGTGAGTTTGATTTATTTCACTTTTAGTGGACTGTTTTGTAGTCCACTCGTGTTGGACTATTATTCTGCTAATTTATGGAGTTTGGAAGGATTGAAGGGCGTGGATAAACGCCACATGTGGTAGGGTAGTAGGCTAGTCACTCGTTTTTGCAATTTCAGGTTAATTGATAACTTATTGATTTGGTATGTTATGGTATATTTGGGGGTTTTGTTGTATTGAAGGTCCCGAATTGTAGTTGGGTTGTTTTTGAGTTGCTGATTGTATTGTGTTTGTATCTCGCCTATAGTAGGCTTGAGGGAGCAGTAAAATCAGGGGAAATGCTGCCCGTTTTATTTTAGAATCGAGTTATCATTTGAGATATATGATATACTAGCGCCATCTAAGTTGTACATGTATTTCTTTGTTATAGGGTTGGCGCGCTAGTTGTCATAAGCTTGTTGTTGAGTTGCATTGAAGAATTTAGGTATGTTAAGTCCATCCCTTCTTTCCTTTTGGCATGATCCATATGATACAACGAAACGAGCAAGCACGCAACTTTCACAACTGATTATATTCTTAGAAGTACTAGGGTTGCCTATGTTCTGGATTCCCCATATGTCCTACTATCATATCGTCTGTTCATGGGTCTCATGACATTCCGAGAGATCTTATTGACTTACTTCATTATGCATTGCATTCATTTATACATGTATATTGACCCATGACCAGATGGCGTTATATACGCGTATAGTATATGTATATGGGGTATGGGGAAAGGTTATGGCGTTATATATGCACCACCACCTGATCAGCTAGTATACGTTGATCATTTTGCCAACATAGGTGGAGATGATATGATGGGATTCCCTCAGAGGCTTGATAATGTTATGTACGCATATACCTAAGCATGATATGGCATTTATACGCACATGCATGACATTAAAAATGTTTCATGATTCACAGAGCTATTCAGACTTACAGGTTAAGTCCTTTACTCCATGTTTCTTTCATGTCTTTTATATACTGCTTTTTATGCCTTACATACTCGGTACTTTATTTGTGTTGATGTCCCTTTTGCCTAGGGAAGCTGCGTTTGATGCCTGCAGGTCCCGATAGATAGGTTGACAGTCCTCCTAATAGGCTATCATCTCAGCGGAAGGTGTTGGTGCACTCCACTTTCTTCGGAGTTACCTATTCAGTCAGTATGATTTGGACATGTATTGATTGGTATGGCAGGGCGCCCTATCCCCACATTTATGATGTTTATGTACTTTTAGAATCTTGTAGACAGATGTCATGTAAATGGATAATTGTATGGCCTTGTCGGCCTATGTTTTGAGTATATAAATGATCGTGTCGGCCTTAGACGCCTGTATGTCACATGTATAAATTTCTATATCATGTTGGGTCATCCTATGTCTAGTATTCCCTTATGTTTTATTCCAGTTGTCTCATGACGGCCCTTCTGGCCTATTTACCCATGATGGTGTGATAAGAAAGATACGTTATGTTGGTGCTCGGTTGAGTAAGGCAAAGGGTGCCTGTCGTGGCCCTCCGATTTGGGTCGTGAAAAAAGTTGTATTAGAGCAGTTCTGTCCTAGGGAGTCTACAAGCCGTGTCTAGTAGATTTTTTTTATGGGTGTATTGTGCACCACACTTATAAGCAGGAGGCTACAGGGCATTTAGGATTGTCACTCTTTCTTCTTACTCTATATCGTGTGGTAGAGCTCAGTTATAAGAATTCAAACTTCTAAATTCTATTTTATTCATAATACAACGATACCTACATCTAAAAAGATAGCTGGTAAGAGATTGAATGTGGTTGTGGAAGAGTTGAGTTAGAGAAACTCAATTTTGCATCATACTTATGATGAGTAAATGTGAGGTCTTCAGTAGATCATGTGTGTACTAAGACGTGTAAGCTTCTTGATAAGGAGCCCTAAAGCATGAATATCTATCCACCCATATGGTAAAAATCAATAAGAGAATCAGAAGGTAGATACAAGTTTCAACAAGTAAAAGAAGCTAGGTGAAGAAGAGTACGAGGTACCCAGTTAGTGAGGATTATCAGTTTTTACAATTCAGGCAGAGAAACATAAGTATTTTGAGTTACTTTCAACAATAACAGAGATCTATACAATTGTCCACACCCATCTCAGTTATGCCCTATGGGAGTTGACATATATAGTTTAACAGAAGAATGGGATAGCAAGATCTCGCTGGGGTTAGAGTAACCCAAAATGGTGGATGGATTGTTATCATTAGCTAACATTTTCGAAGGATAGTGCAAACGTGGTAATAGACCTCCTTGTGAGACACCCAGATGGTGCACTCTAGAATAGTACAATTAGATATGAAATACTAGAATGTCCAAAAACAATTTAGAAGATTGGCACTGGGATCCTAGAAGGGATAAATATTTACCTTAGTATGGCTCCCGTCCCTAAGCGCCAATAGATGGAGCAAGGGGAGCTAAAAGCGAAAGAATGTTTTGTTGAAGTTTTTAGAATAAAGTGATAAACAGAAATATTAGCAGGAGAATAAGAAGAGAGTAAATGAAGCATTATGAGTAAGATGTGATAAATGGGTGATAACGGTAAATCAAAATATGATAGAATGACAGAGTTTGTAGTGAAGTGAAGGAAAAGACAAGAGGTGACATGCCTTGATACAATAAAACTGTATATGCTATAAAGTCATACCCTCATTTTGAGAAATGAGTTAGTGACTCAAACGTGATTACCGGAAGGAAAAGTTAGACCCTAGAGTAATATGAATCAGTATGGGGTAGTGAACAAGATAAAACCAAACATGAATTAGGGACCGGAGGATTTGATAATAGTCGGCATCGTGAAAATTTCAGAGATCGCGTTCCAGCAATTATAGAATGGACAACAGAAGAATAAGCTTTAAAGGTCACTAAGGAAGACGATTCACTAAAAGCAAGCATTGTGAGCAGAGTTAAGCTTAAGGGACTAAGTGTGCTAGTTACACTAGGTGTCACCTTCGTGCTTAAGAAATTCAGTTATCCCTGGTACAAAAGGGTTACCACAAGGCAAGTAAGAGTCCGTGAAGATGTGAAAAGATGTCAAAGATGAAGAGGTAAAATATTTATAGGTAAATCTTCATAGAATTAAATGGTAGTAGTCCCCTAAAGGGAGGAGATGGTGTGATATGGTATTAAGTCGGAGTTATGCGGTTCAGGTAACTATGGAATAGTAAAGGAATAATACGGTAAAAAGGCGAAAGGAATGAGATTGCATTTATTCAGATTCTACAGATATTTTACGACTTTAGAATATTATGCAAGCACGACGCTGGGGAGAGGCAGTAACGGTCCCCACCAGAATGTTATTGATAAATAAGTGTGAATGAACACTTGATACATAAGGAGCCAGTGCGAGGGGTAAATAAAGACAAAGAACATAACCCAAGAGAGATTACGTAGAATATAGATATAAGAATAGACCAATGAGTAGTTAGTAGTTGATACATGAATAGCCTAGTTATGGCTAGACAAGAGGATATAGACAAACCAATATATCGTGCAAGATAAGCGTAGTGAACCCCAACATAGTGAATTCAGTCTCGCAGATATGACGTCGTAATCCTTGAGAAATATTCATATAGGAGTTGGGGTTGTTAAAGGTACCGTCTAAGTGTTACGAAAATAAAAGACGGTGCCACTGGGAAGGCAGTCAAAATTTTTAGTTCGGAAGCAACCCTACGAACACAAGAGTGTGAAGGTAAGTAACTAAGGATAATTATGGGCGAGTAAGAACATCAAAAAAAATATCCTTCGGGTATACGGTATAATAAGCTCGCAGCTTTACATGAGTCAGAGGGTGTCCCCTAAGTACTACAACGAAAGACTAGCTGAGGAAATAAGGAAGAAGGCTTCAACCTAAGCATAGTAACTTGAAGAAGAAATGGTCTTGTAACAACAGTCTCACTACAACCTTGTATGCATTCCATAAACAAAAGTGGCACCTATCGTGGCTAATGAACGGGAAGTAAAAACCAAAAGTGATATTTGAGATCATATGAGTTATAGGAAATTCTAGTATTCGTGGACAATAAGATAAGCCAAGTGTTCATGCAAGAAGTGGCAGAACGACTAGGAAAAGTAATTGCTTACTTTTAAAGACAATTGAGAAGGCACGAAAGGAAATCTATAGTGCTAGCAAGTCAAAGGAAGGTTGCGAGTAGTATAAATAGATAGGTGTAGGTCGCATGCTAAAGTATGGTAGAGCGACAAGGTTTTAGGTAGTTAGGAGTAAGGATATGAAAAGGTGAGTGAGAAGGTGACGAGAATATGTAAGTCCTCAGGATTAAACCCATCAAAACAAAGGAGCTGATGGTTTCTGTAAGTAATAGAAGGCTCGATACAGCCTGAATTAACTTGGAGGAGTCTAAGAATAGAAGCATTTAGAAGAGATGGAATGCTTCCCTGGTAGTAGAATAAGGGTGAATTTGTGATAGATAAGAGGATGACGTTTATGCCTTTTATTGAGTATTTATTTAAAGAAAAGGGATTTCATGAATTGTATCGGATTAGAATACCCCCCATAAGATGAATCATGTTGGGATGCTATGAAATACAGTTATTGAAGTAAAGTATCGTCCCTAGGTGGAGCAGGCAAATCAATTCAAATGTTCCCCGATGAGACGTGAGCCCTAGTGATAATGTATTACATAAGAAGTTTGAAGTTATAAGTGGTAGATTATAGATCAACATTAAGGTGCATCAACAATAGATGGATAAAAGTTACAAAGTATGAGATGAGATTAGGCCGTCAATATTAAAATGAACAGTAATGAGGAAGCATTAAAGGACTTAGATTTAGATATATAGGGTGAGCAACGAGAGAGTAACCTGGAGTTAGGTAGAAAACCTCGATAATAATAAATCGAAATAAGAGTTATGGTATATTATGAACTACCTAGTTTTAGTAAAGCCATAAGCACAGATAACCGAGGCTATGAAACAAGATATATCAATAGTCGTAAGTTTTGCAAAGTACCGAGCGAAGAATTTCAGTACACCTATAGATTCCCAGAGGGACAACTTTTCATAGTTTTGTATATGATCACAATGTGAGGCCAAGAGAATGGCTAAAAGATGGAAGAAAAATGAGAGAAGAGTCACGCATAAAAAGACAGAGTCATACAGGCTGCATCACAGAAGGTAGCAACAGTGACGAGATTGGAAGGATTCCGACCACATGTCGTGGTGTGAGAAAGAGGCCTAAAGGGGGGAATACCCTGGCCTTTGAATTTATTCAAAGAAATATTGCCTAGATGGAAAGAAAAGTATTAAAGTATTCATAAAAGCTATAGGTTATGCGAATGATAGGCGCATCAGTAAACATTCAAGGACGAATATTCCAAAGGGGGAATGATGTTACACCCCATATTTTCGTACGTGAGAGTATTCGTAGGTCAATTGATGTAAGCTCAGAAATGAGGTCATCTTTGAAAGTACATAAATTAAGTTAATCATGTTACCTTGGAGGTTACAAATATTTAATATCATGAATAACAAGTACCAAGAGGGTTGGAAAGCTCAGAAGCTAAACGAAAAATAAGTTTCGTCGAAAGTCGATAAGTTTGGAATGTTATAACATGAACTTTGGGGTGAGACTAGGGTTATTAAAGTGATAATTAGGTTATTTTATGAGTTATTTTATTCTTATTATAGTCATGTGTTACGTTTTGAAGTCAAGCGAGTGGTGGAACAAAAGTTGGCAAAAGGTCATCACAAGTTATATTCATAAATATGCTGAACATTAGGTCAAATGTAGCAGAGCTTTTCTCCCAATATACTTGGAATTACAGGATGATCCATATATAAAATTGAATATCTACGATTCTAGTTTATAACGCATTAAACCGTTCATCGAGATGACGTCAGAGTAGAGAGATATTTGTAGTTTCGCGAGACTGCGGAGACTGCATAGGTGACAAGTAGGTGTGTCACTGAAGCTTTTTGAGCAATACATTTAGTGTGTTATATGAGGTTTCTTAAAACATATTATATACCAAATTAAAGGTCTTGGAATGTAGTTTCCAACTCTTTTAACCGTTTGTTCATACGACATCCGGATAAAAGGATATAAGCGTCAGAAGATGGGCCAATGCTAGGGTGCCAAGCTAGCACCTCTTTGACTTTTCAAAAGTTGATGTGTATATATATGTCATAGGTTGTCTTTATCTTCATTTTTCCATATAACACTACTAGATAACACCCATATACATATCCTTAAGCTCTCTTCTAGGGTTTCAAAGAAGATTAATATCCCGGGTACGAAATCAAAAAGGGATAACATTAGAACGATTCCTATGATGTAAGTATCGCTATATCGCCTCTCTTTATTTTGTAGTTTGAGTTTTGGATGGTACTTCATAGTTAATAAAACGTCTACTTTCTGTATTTAAGATTTTAAATATCAAGGAAGGTTGATAAATTCATTTTCTAATAGTTAGAACTCATGAGACGGTGACTGGAAGCTGTGAGTTCAATTTATTTCACTTTTAGTGGACTGTTTTGTAGTCCACTCATGTTGGACTATTATTCTACTGATTTATGGAGTTTGGAAGGATGAAGGGTGTGGAGAAATGCCACATGTAGTAGGGTAGTAGGCAGGTCGCTCGTCATTATAATTTCAGGCTAATTGATAACTTGTTGATTGGGTGTGTTATGGTATATTTAGGGGTTTTGATGTATTGAAGGTCCCAAATTATAGTTGGGTTGTTTTTGATTTGCTAATTGTATTGTGTTTGTATCTCGCCTATAGTAGGCTTGAGGGAGTAGTAAAATCAGGGGAAATGCTGCCCATTTTATCTTAGAATCGAGTTATCTTTTGAGATTCGTGATATACTAGCGCCATCTAAGTTGTACATGTATTTCTTTGTTATAGGGTTGGCGCGCTTGTTGTCATAAGCTTGTTGTTGAGTTGCATTGATGACTTGAGGTATGTTAAGACCATCCCATCTTTCCTTTTTGCATGATCCATATGATACAACGAAACGAGCAAGCACGTAACTTTCACAAATGATTCTATTCTTAGAAGTACTAGGGTTGCCTATGTTCTTGATTCCCCATATGACCTACTATCATATCGTCTGTTCATGGGTCTCATGACATTCTGAGAGATCTTATTGACTTACTTCATTATGCATTGCATTTATTTATACATGTATATTGACCCATGACCAGATGGCGTTATATACGCGTATAGTATATGTATATGGGGTATGGGGAAAGGTTATGGCGTTATATACGCACCACCACCTGATCAGCTGGTATACGTTGATGATTTCTCCCACAGGGGCCGAGATGATATGATGATGCCCTTAGAGGCTTGATGATATTATGTATGCATATACCTATGCACAATATGACATTTATACGCACATGCATGACATTATAAATATTTCACAATTCATAGAGCTATTCAGACTTACAGGTTGAGTCCTTTACTCCATGTTTCTTTTATGTCTTTTATATGCTGCTTTTCATGCCTTACATACTCGGTACTTTATTTGTACTGACGTCCCTTTTGCCTGGGGACCCTGTGTTTCATGCCTGCAGGTCCCGATAGATAGGTTGACAGTCCTCCTAGTAGGATATCAGCTCAGTGGAAAGTGTTGGTACACTCCACTTTCTCCGGAGTTGCCTATTCGGTGAGTACGATTTGGACATGTATTGATTGGTATGGCGGAGCCCTGTCCCGACCTTTATGACGTTTATGTACTCTTAGAGGCTTGTAGACAGATTTCATGTATATGGATACTTGTATGTCCTTGTCGGCCTATGTTTTGAGTATACAAATGATCATGTCGGCCTTACAGGCCCGTATGTCACATGTATAAGTTTCTATATCATGTTGGGTCGTCCTATGTATAGTATCACCTAATGTTTTATTCCGGTTATCTCATGACGGCCCTTCTGGCCCATTTACCCATAATGGTGTGATAAGAAAGATACGTTATGTTGGTACTCGGTTGAGTAAGGCACCGGGTGCCCGTCATGGACCTCTAATTTTTGTCGTGACAAAAATGTACATCACTATTCGGAATACATAAACAATAATAAAACATCTAAAGAGGGTGACTCTGAGGCCTGCGAGTGGAACATCAGGTGTACCTTAAAGTCTCCAACAGCTCAGGATCAACTCACGAACGACCAACAAGCTCAGAGATATCTGGATCTGCACCAAAATATGCAGAAGCGTAGTCTGAGTACACCACAATCGGTACCCAGTAAGTATCAAGACTAACTTCGGTGGAGAAGTGACGAGGTTCAAGTCAAGACAGTCACTAGTCAAATATCCTGTGCAGAATACCAATATAAAACTAACAACAGAAAGCATGACAAAATAATTGTCAACAAAGAATAGGACATGTGATAAAATGACAAATTAACCAAGAACTCATAAAACACAAAGTGAAATCATTTTAGGAAAATAAGGATATGTTCACATCATCAACCCGTTCCAACACAAGAATAACATCAAGAATCACCCCGAAATACCACATAACATAATCAACAATCCACCCTTATGACGCCGCGTGAGCTTCACAATGAAATATTTCCCATTATATAGCTTCACGCGCATAAGCCCCCTTATGTTGCCGCGTGCGCATCACAATGAAGTATTCCCCTTATTTTCAACACGTGCATAATCCCCCCTTATCTCGCCGTATGCAAATCGATAACACCACCCTTATGCCGCTGCATGCCCATCTCGCCACCCTTATACTCCACACAATAACAATCAACCCGCACAATACATACACATGTACCACAATAACAATATCGAAGTAACAACAAGATATAGCCTACAACTTAATAACAATGTGTACAAGAATCATAACACCTAATATAAGGGTGCGGGGAGTAAACAACAAAATAAAAACATATTTCATATAACAAAAAACTCCAAATCAAGCCATATTAATAGCCTAAGGTCTAATCCGGTCACAAAAAATACATACGCCCGTGTACACACTCGTCACATTATGTACATGTTGTTTCACATAGCACAAATAATGCAAATTAGACCAAAACAACCTAAGGGAAAATTCTGCCACACAAAGTTAGGTAAGATACTTACCTCAAACAAGCTAAATCAATACTCTAAGAAGCCCTTCCCGTGTGAATCGACCTCCGAACGGCTCGAATCTAGCCAAAACAACTTAATAATATCAATAAAAGCCACAGGAAACAAGCCCAAATGATAAAGCTACGATCTTGGTTCAATTATGCAAAGTCAACCCCGAGCCCGTACCCCGAAACCCGACAAAACTCACGAATTACGAAAACCCAGTCCAATATGAGTCCAAATATATATGTTTCACTCAAATTTGACCTTAAGTCGACCCTCAAATCATCAAGTTTTATTTAGAAAAGGTTTTACTAAAATCCCCAATTTCTTCTCTTAGATTCATAAATAAATAGCTAAAATCAAGGTTGGAATCAAGAATAATAACCAAATCCGTATCAAAAATACTTACCCCAATCCAAATCGTTAAAATCCCCTCCAAAATCGCACAAATCCAAGCTCCCAACATCAAATTTTAATAAATGGAATTAAACCCTCATTCAAGATATATTCTGCCCAGCATTTTCTCTTATGCGGTCCCTCAGTCGTATCTGCAGAAAAATTATCACAGATGCGGACTCCACTTATGTCCAGAAATTCCATTTCTGCGGACCATCGCACGCACCAACGGAACCGCTTCTGCAGACCAAAACGTGCACCTGCGATCGCGCTTCTGTGCACACACTGTCACATCTGCGGAAACCCCTGGGCTCAACCAACATCGCATCTACGGTCCCATGTCCTCTTTTGCGGACTCGCACCTGTGGACCAAATGTCGCAGGTGGGAAAGCACTAGATATGAGCTGCCAAAACCACCCCAAAAGATACGCAGCCCATTCGAAACTCACCCGAGGCCCCCAGGACCATTGTCCAATCACACCAACCAATTCCATAACATAATACGAACCTACTCGAGGCCTTAAACCATACAAAACAACATCAAAACCATTAATCGCACCTCAATTCAAGCCTAATAAACTAATCCAAATTTCTAAATTCAAAACTTATGCGGAACATGCCTAACCACCTCGGAATGACCTCAAATTTTGCATGCAAGACCCAACTGACACAATAGACCTATTCCAACTCCTGGAACCACAATCCAAAATCCGATATCATCAAAGTCAACCATCGGTCAAATCTATCAACCATTCAAACCTTCAACTTTCCAACTTATGTCAAATAGAAGCAAATCAACCTAGGAACCTCCAAATCCAATTCCGAACATACAATAAGTCTAAAATCACCATACAAGCGATTGGAACCATCAAAACACCATTACAGAGTCATTTACACAAAAGTCAAACTCCGGCCTACTCTTACCACTTAAGCCTCCAACCAAGTGACTAAGTGTTCCAAATCAATCCAAAACCTTCCCGAAACCAAACCAACTAGTCCCTCAAGTCAAGTAACCACAGATACGCCTATGTAAAGCATCAAATAGGGGAAACAAGGCTAAAATACTCTAAACGACCGGCCGGGTCATTAAAAAATCCATTGTGAGTTAATATTAAAGTGAGTTAATTGTTTCTTTCATTATTCTTGTTCTTTAATGTTTTCAAAGGGATAAGCTAACCCTAGGACTCGCACATTAACTTTGAATTAATTTTTGAAAAGGTAATTTGGGTTGGGAAAGATTAATTAATAAGAACTTGAGGCGTTAACTCTCATTTTATAGATTCTACCTACGGATAGGATTGAACTACTTGTAGCCACATTCGGATGAACTTAATCCTCTTAATTATTTTGGGGATAATTCAATTAGTAAGTCTTGTTAGTCTTCAGAAGAAGCTAATATAGAATTATTATCCGAGGCTAATTAATATAAACTTGCTCATATTTATATAATCGTGAAATACATTGGATCATTACTTTAGTGTAATTCCCCGTGTATCCATGCATGTAGCCATTGATCATTTTACTCGCTTTCTAGGTTAGTTTATATTTTTGTATTTAGATATAATATTTTCTTAAAACCTTTGTTAGTGTTTGACTTAGCATAATAAGCGACAATTCTCTTACTTTCCTAATCACCTACATATTGTTTCGTGTGGGATTCGACCATGACACATAGTTAGGTAAATTATATTATATGGGATCGTGTTCGCTTACTCTTTGAGGAGTGAATTTGTACGTTATCAATATTCTACGTGAAATTCCAAAATATGCTAATTACATCAAGGATATAGTGGCAACCAAAAGAAGATTGACTAAAATTGAAATGGTGGCACTCACTGAATAATGTACCTAAAGAATCCAAAGGAAACTACCCCAAAAATTGAAAGATCTTTGTAGCTTCACTATTCCTGTGAGAATTGGTGAAGTAGATTTAGAGAGAGAATTATGTGATTTGGGGCAAGAATAAATTTGATGCCTTTGTCAGTTATCGGTCGATTGGGGTTGGGTGAACCAAGAGCCACTACAGTCATGTTGCAATTAGCTATAGGTCCATTGTCCATCTTGAGGGGGTGATAGAAGATGTGTTGCTGTAGATTGGTCAATTCATTCTCCCTATGGATTTTATCATTTTGGACTATGAAGTTGATGAACACGTCCTAATCATATTGGGGCGACCTCTCTTAGCCACAACTAATGCAGTCATCTAAGATAGAGAAGGAAAAATAATTCTGAGAGCTGACAATGTGGAAGTAGTTTTTAACATGTATAAGGCAATTCAGCTTCCTCGCCATTACGAGGATCTTCCCATGATATCTGTGGTAGAGAAAGATGGTGAAAGCAGTGACTTAGGTATATATATAGACAATTCTCTCGAAAAAGTACTCATGTTGTTTGATAATAGTGACTTGGATTAGGAGATCAAGGAGATGGTACATAATCTGGATGCATGATCTTACATTAAGGGGTTGGTAAATTTTGAGCCTCTAGATAGACCTACTAGTCCTCTACCTAAGTTGTCTATCAAAGCAGCTCTCAAGTTGGAGCTTAAGCCATTACCCCTAACCTTCACTATGGATATTTGGGTGCTAATGAAACTTTCCATGTTGTTGTGTCTTCTAATTTATCTGACTTTCAGGAAGAGAAGTTGCACAGAGTGCTTAGAGCACATACACGCGCGATTAGGTGGACCATGGCTAATATACGTGGGATTAGCCCCGCATTCTCTATGCACAAAATTCTCATAGAGGATGGGCACAAACACAGTGTGGAACACCAGTGCCTCTTGAATCCATTCATGAAGAAGGTACTGAGAAAAGAATTGATAAAGTGGCTCATCCTATCTTTTGTATCTCTGATAGCAAGTGGGTGAATCCGGTCCAATGTGTGCCTAAAAAGGGTGAAATGACTGTGGTGGTCAACGAAAATAATGAATTTATTTCTACTAGAACTATCACAGGTTGGAGAATTTGCATAGATTACAGGAAATTGGACAATGCCACAAGAAAAGATCACTTCCCCCTTCCTTTTATTGATCAGATGTTAGACAGGCTAGCTAGACATGATTACTATTGCTTTGTTGATGATATTCTGGCTATAATCATATTTTGATTGCAACGGAGGATAAAGAGAAGACCACCTTCACTTGTTCTTATGGCACATATGCTTTCAAAAGAATGCCATTTGGGTTCTGTAATGCACCTGTAACGTTTTAAAAGCGTATGATGGCAATCTTTACTAATATGGTAGAAAACTATGTTGAAGTGTTTTTGGATGATTTTTTGGTTTTTGGACCATCTTTTGATGAATGCTTAACGAATTTGAGTAATGTGCTTTCTAGGTGTGAGGAAATAAAATTGGTGCTAAATTGGGAGAAGTGACATTTTATGGTGAGAGGAGGAATAGTGCTCGGGCACAAGGTATTTAAAGACGGGTTGGAGAAGGATAAGGCAAAAGTGGAGGCAATCGAAAAATTGCCACCTTTAATATCTATCAAAGGAGTTAAAAGCTTCTTGAGCATGCAGGTCTTTACCGCCGATTCATCAAGGATTTCTCTAAGATTTCTGCTCCCTTGTGCATGTTTCTTGAGATTGATACTCCTTTCAAGTTTGATGACGCTTGCTTGAAGGCATTTAGGGAACTAAAGCATAGATTGGTGACTGCACCAATTATCATAGCCTCGGATTGGGGAGAGCCTTTTAAGCTTATGTGTGATGCCAGTGACATTGAAATTGGGGCCGTATTGGACCAAACAAAAAATAAAGTGTTTCGCTTAATTTACTACGCTAGCAAAACTCTGAATCCAGCACAGATAAATTACAAAGTTGTAGAGAAAGAGTTGCTAGCAGTAGTGTAGGGGTTTGGCAAAGTTAGATCATACTTGGTGGACACTAAAGTCATCGTCTACACTGACCATGCCTCCATCAGGTATTTACTTGAGAAAAAGGATGATAAGACTAGACTAATTTGTTAGTTTCTTCTTTTGCAGGAATTTAATATGGATATCCGAGACTGAAAGGGGGCCGATAATCAGGTAGCCGATCACTTGTCGTGCTTAGAAACTCGTGCGCATGTAGAAGAAGGTGAAATTAAGGAGAGCTTTCCCGATGATTAGTTGTTAGCTATCACAGCTAAATCAGCCCCATGGTATGCTGATTAGGTGAACTTCATTATAAGTCGGGTGACGTCTCCAGAGTTGTCACCAAATGGTAAGAGACAGTTCATTCATGATGTTCAATTTTATTTATGGGATGAGACATTTTTGTTTAAGCAATATGCAAATTAGCTCATGAGACTTTGTGTCCCTAAGGAAGAAATGGAAGACATTCTACATGATTGACATGCATCACCATATGAGGGCACCATGGTGGTGACAAGACGACTAAAAAAGTGTTGCAGTCGGGGTTCTTTTGGCCTACATTATTTAAGGATACAATGCTTTCATGAAAAGGTGTAATAGGTGCCATAGAACGAGTATAATCTCTAGGAGGAATGAGATTCCTTTGAAGGACCTACTTGAGGGTGAGATCTTTGATGTGTGGGGCACATCTTTCATGGGTCCATTTCCATACTCAAATGGTAACAGGTATATTTTGGTGGCGGTTGATTATGTGTCCAAGTGGGTAGAGGCCGTGGCTTTGCCTACAAATGATGATAAAGTAGTGGTTAACTTTGTGAAAAAGAACATCTTCATGCGATTTGGGACTCCACATGCTTTGATTAG
Source organism: Nicotiana tabacum (assembly GCF_000715075.1). NCBI lineage: Eukaryota > Viridiplantae > Streptophyta > Magnoliopsida > Solanales > Solanaceae > Nicotiana > Nicotiana tabacum. Next base: position 111,743,710 of record NC_134083.1, read on the forward strand.
ATATGGGGTCACTCATATTTTTTAAAAAATTGTTGTGCAACCTCTTAGCCAATGATGGGGTCAAACACAAGGTCGCTACGACCTATCATCCGCAAATCAATGGCCAAGTTGAGGTTTTGAATAAAGATGTGATAAAAATTCTAGAGAAAACGATGAGTTAAAGCAGGAAGGATTAGGCCACCAAGCTTGATAATGCATTATAGGAATATCGCACTGCATACAAGACTCCAATTGGTGCTTCACATAATAGGTTGGGTTACGGGAAAGCTTGTCACTTGCCCGTTGAACTTGAGTAAGAAAATCATATTGGGAAATCAAAAGGCTCAACTTTGATATGGACATAGCCCGGGAGAAAAGAATGTTGCAAGTCAATGAGCTTGATGTGTTTCGGTTGCATGCATATGAGAATGCAAAAATGTATATGGAGAAGACAAAGAGATGGCATGACAGGAACATTATGCATCATGAGTTCAAGCCAGGACAAGTCGTTCTCTTGTTCAATTCAAGGTTGAAACTCCTCCATGGAAAGCTCAAGTCTAGATGGTCGGGACTATTTTAAGTAGTGTGGGCTACAAATCATAGAGATGTGAAACTTAGGGATCCCGAGAATGGTGGTACCTTCTTGGTCAATGGGCAAAAGGTGAAACACTATTGAGGTGCTGGAATTCTTCATCACAAGACCTCGATAAACTTGGTAGATGCTTGAAGGAATACTCTGTGTCGTACCGCGATATTAAATCAGGCGCTTATGGGAGGTAACCCATTTCGATGTTATATTCTTCATGCCATGACTTTAACTAAGGCGCTCGTTGGGAGGCAACCCAATTCGTAGATTAGTTTAGCTCATATTAATTTTTACTTTTGGTTTTGTGGAGGATTAATGAGTTGGTCTTGTGTAAATTTCAGTTGTTTGACTAGGTACAAGCGCGATACAATTGAAAGATGTGATTGGGGCCAAGTCGGGAGGCAAGAGAATACAGAAGAATGAAAACATGATGAGAAATCACTCGTTCGCACGAATCTAGGTCCAGGGCGTAGCATACCTCGTGTCTGGCCTCGCCTAGCACGCTTCCCAAATCCCTAAGTCGCCTATCCTAGTGCGACTCCCTCCACGATCCAGCTAACCTAGCGCACCCCCATCCCATATGGCATGCCCTCTGGCACCAGGTAAGTCTCTTGCCCCTCTTTCTTTTATTTTTTCCATATTCCTTCCCTTATTACCCCAACCTCTCTACCCAAAACACACATACAAAGTTTTCCCACGCGCAAAACACTCCCTTTCTCACACTTATTCATCAAAACTCTCCCAAAACTTTCCCCTCCCCACCACTCTAATTCCCTACACTAACACACACTGCTCACCTTCCACCCTCATTCATTCTTCAACTTCAAGGTATGTTTCTCTTATCTCTTTCTCTTCTATTGTTTATGTGATGAAGTAAAGATAGCTTGCAAGCTTTTATGAATTCTTTCATGGTGATTTGTACTACAACTTGTCCCAACCCCATGAACCCTATATGATTAATATTATTATTACTGAAAGAGTGTTTACACTCAATTCCCAGGCCGGTTTGGGAGGGTGAGGAAATCTCTCACCCACAAAGAAGCTTATATACAAATAGTGCATATCAATTGTTTAATGTAATGCCTCAAAGAGAAAGTTTGTCCCAAATAGGGCCTGAGTCTCCGGGATTGATAGATTAGTGTTGTGTGAGCTTGATTACAATTGAATTTAAGTATGGGATGGCTCAATGGAGCTGGGGTATATTGCTAAAGTATGGTGGCTAAATTGTTGTTATTAGTGTAGTAGTTGACTTGATAATGTGAATATGCTTTATTGCACAAAGTGAAGTTTGAGTAATCTTGAATTAATTGACAAACCATGTGATAAAACTTTGTGTGTGGGGTCGTTACGACCACTTTTTCCTATAATTCAAGGTTCCGTAAGTTGACGATTGGTGTTGTTTGCAGGTACATTGATCATGTTATGTCCAGCTCCCGATGCTAAACCTTTGTCAAAGGCCAAGGCTAAGGCCCCATCCGAAGGAAAGTCATCCTCTTCCACACCACATCCTAAGAAAAGGAACACAAGTGAGGCTGAATCTAGTAGCCAAGATAGAGGGAAGCAAGCGGTGGAAGAAATCGCCGCATCACAGCCACGGGATAAAGGTGAGCGCAAATATGGGATCAAGAGTGTACCACCCTATGCCAAGGAATGGTATAAGAAATGTCAACCCGATAATTATCACCCGGATTTGGAGGTGGAGGAGCACAGGTCGAACTCAAAATACCCTAATATTTGGCAAGCTATACATGACCTAGGCCTAAGCTTTGTTTTTAGAAATTCAGGAGATGCGAATTTCAGCTTGCTTAAGAATTTTATACTGGATAGGACCTTGAGGACCAAGAGAAATTAGTGCCTATCCATGGGAGATTGATAGACGTATCTACTAGTGTACTGTGCAAGTACTCGGTATAATTAATGTTTTGCATGCTCCATTCTTTTCATTACCCAACCATCTTATAGAGAATTCGACACACTTTGTGTGATGTCAATTCCAATGCTACTTGGATTTGGTACAAAAGAACTAACAGTTGCATTAAATTTTCAAGGAAGAAGTTCAACTTGGTTGTGAACGCCGGGAGACTGCCATGTGACCATGACACACACATTGGTAGGGACAGAGTTTACCTAGTGTATTTTCTGATGATAGGACAGCGGGTGGGATAGTTAGTAAGCCACCAGATTGCAGGTTAGGAGGATTAAGAGAGTGGACAAAATTTTCTTTGGCAATATGTTGATTCATTATTTGAGGGAGAAAGAGGAGGATGGGTCGGTTTTGACAAATGCCGAGCGTCAGGCTCATGATGATAGCTTTATGGCCCACTGTTGACAGTCAATTTTGACCTTCCGTATTTAAAAATAGATTTCTGCAGGCTTCCTTGTCAAAAATGATAAATTATAGTATTTTGCACATTTTTTTTAACTATAATACAATTTATTGATAATTGTTCCTATTTTTACAAAATATGGGAATTTTTATCACTTTATTGCAATTAGTTAATTTTATTGCATTTTTGTGCATTTTTCTAGATTCTAAACAATTTATTGATAATTGCCCTATTTTAAAATATTAGGATATTCTATTAATTTATTGTCTTTTCAAAAAATAAAATAATAATTACTACAACACATTGTAGTAGTTAAATTTTAAATAAATATTACAAGATTTTTCAATTATATAATTATTTTTCTAATTTATAGCGCAGCCTAGTAATCACTTGGAAGCCGATAGAATTTATTGTAAAATACGGATCAAGTCCGGTCAAACTCAACGTTCCGCCAACGTCCGATGTGATGACGCATTTGACATGACATTTGTTGTGACAAGACATGCGATGTGACAAATGACATTTATGTGACATGACAATGACATGACAAGACTTGATGTGACATTACATCTTTTACTTTTTGACCCCATATTGTTTGCTTGCATTTTTCTTTTATTTTTGGTCAAATAAAGACCACACAATTTTTACCTACTCCCATTACATAAAATATGTATTACTACACCCCCTTCACATAAGATTTTAAGCTACCAAAACCTAATAACATCTTCTCATTCTCTCAAATGAGATACAAACATCCGCCTCCCATTTTGGAGAATCTCTCGTTCTCCCACCATCTTGAGAGAGACCGGCCGCCCATCTCCTCCCTCCAAGGCTGCCACCAGCCCTACCCCCTAAGTCTCTCATCTCTCATTCTTGAGAAGAGTAGCCGCACCCCGTCGTCCTCTCTCACTCCTCACACCACTGTTTTCGCTGCCGCCAGAGGTGATGACCGGCCAGGCGGCGATGCCATCGATGAACTCTGACCACTACTGCTCCTCTCCGTTCAACGCCCTTAGCCTTTATTTATGTGCTTTTTTTGTTAACGAGTGGATGACTAGACCTCGCCGAATTTACAGATATGGCCGGGCAGTAATTTTCGGCGATTATGTCCTCCCTATCCTTTCATTTTTATAGATTTGCTATCAATAAAACTAGATCTATAAAGATCTGGATGAAATTTTCATTTGGATGTTAACGTTACTTCGCCGGAATCTCGTTGCCTCGCCAGAACTTTAACTCCGAGACCTTGACAATTTTCTAGAAATGTTCTTGTCATTACATAAATCTGGCCGGAAAATTATATTCCGGCAATTTCCATGAAAACACTTCTTGGTGATTCTATTTGAATACCCACAGATTTTGTTGGTTTTAACTATTGTGTTGGCTTATTTCTTGTGCAAGATTTTGTTGGTATTTACTACATTATTTGGATCTATTTTTATGCTTATGCATGATGTTTTTCTTCGTTTCTAATGTTTTTCTGTTCTTGAGACTCCTTCAGTTCTTTGAAGGATACTTATTCTATCTGCCTACCGGAGCTAAGCTATGTTCTATAACACTGCCGCTTTACACTGTTGTTTTATTGCTGCCTTTGTACTGCTATTTGGACTTCAAAAATTATGTTCATACCATGTTGGCTTGACTATATATTCATCATTGTTCTTGTTCTTGTTCCCTTAACTGTCATATGTAACGGATTTTTGAAAATTGTTAAACTTCCTATGCACTGCAGAATAACGCTACTGTAACGATACGACCGGTCGTTTTGAGCTTTAGTATTCTATTCGATTGTTTGATACTTTAAGTACCTTCATATTATGTATTATGACTTGTGTGTATGATTGGTTTCGGTTTTCAAGCGGTTCGAGATTTGATTTGGAAAAATGATTCTCGTTTTAGAAGCTTTAAGTTGGAAGAGTTGATCAAGGTTTGACTTATGGATAAACGGACTCGGAATTGGGTTTTAATTATTCCAATAAGTTTCTATGGTGATTTTGGACATGTCCATAATGTTTGGTAAATTCAGATGAGTTTTGGATAAGTTTGGGTTGTACGGTGATTATTTTCGGTTTCGACATCGATTTGAGCATAAACGTTACCATATTGAGCAAACGGCCTTTGATTCATGTTTCGACTAAACCATTATACCCGTATCGTAATTTTAAAACCATAGCAACTAGAATCATCAACTTTCGACATCGTATGAGAAATTTATGGTCATTTTACTAAGAATTGGGTTGCTAGATTTTTAGATTAATTACGAAATTGCCACCGAATTCGTATTTAAAAATCTGCACTATTTTTAAATTTTAAAACCAACATACCTCCTTCATTATAAGGTCAAATGGAGTGATTCAAAAGCCTAACTTGACTCGAATTTCATGAGAAATCAACTGGAGGCATCAAAAGCGAGTTTCGGGATTGTTTGGCATAAGAAATGAGGTAGAGCAGCTGGACGTTTTTGGCTATTAATGTTGTTGGAGTTTTTCTCATCTTGAAAGTTTGGGATTGGGAGAATTCAAGGATGTTCTTCAAGTTTCTTCCATGGGATAAGTGTTTTCTACTCGATTTTGATTATATTATGTGATTCCATCTTCATTTTTAGCATTTGATTGATAATTTTAAAAGAGAAATTTTGGGTTTTTGTCTAAACTTTTCTAAAGTGAATTTTTGAGTTTTGACCACCGATTCGGAGTCGGAATTGAGTAAAATTAGTATGGTTAAACTCGTAATTGAATGGGTTGTAAGCTTTTATGAGTTTTTTCGGGTTCCAAGGTGCGGGCCTGGGTTTGACCTTTTGGTTGACTTTGGGTAAATGTATAAATATTCGACCTTTATCGGTTGGGTATGCTTCTTATGGCATTATTTGGTGATTTTGAGTTGCTTTTGGCTAGTTTCAAGCCGTTCAGAGGATGATTTGAGCGGGATGGCGCTTCTAGTGTATCGATTGGGCTTGTTTGAGATAAGTATCTTACCTAACTTTGTGTGGGGAAACTACCCCTTAGGATTTGGGTTGATTGTGCTATTTGTGTTATGTGAAGGCCGTGTACACAAGGTGACGAGTGGGTACACGGGTTATATGTGGTATGTGACCCGTTTAGATTATCTAGACTCTCTATATGCCCTTAATTGAATTGTCATAATATGTTATATCTTTCATTGTTAATCGACTTTTACATGCTCTATTTGATGTTGTTAGCACTTGCTCTACCTCTTACTTGTTATTTTGATCTTATATACTTTAGTTGAAGTTACTGCCTTTTTTATTGTTTTGTTACCTCTTAAATTTTGAATCATTTTTAATTGAAGTTGTTATTTCGTGGAATATCATCTTGTTGAGTTATTGGTGTTGAAGTTGTAATAGTGGTTATCACATTGAGTCGAAGTTGTTAATTGTTGAGATACCTTTCCTTGTTGAGCATTCTCATTCATTTTGTTATTATTGAAATTCTTGTACACATTGTGGTTGAGCCATGGGCTATTTGTTGTGGAAATATTAGTGTTGTTGACTTTGTGGCAAGTTGTGGCACATGGGCACTTGTGATGCGAGTTGTGATTATATTGTGATATTGATATGTATGCGGTGGTACAAGGCTAGGGGTTGATACGCATGCGGTAAGATAAGGTGGGCTTGATACGCGTGTTGCTAGTAGGGGAACTACTTGAAGTCACGCGGTGAGATAAGGTGGCTAAAACGCGTGTAGCTATTTCGGGAAAAAATAATTTTCAAAACTAAATGTAAGGCTCATGAGGTGATATAAGGAAAGATTGTGATTGAAATTGTGAAATGTGAATACGAGACGGTACCTCGGTTGTTATTTTCATTGTACATTCCATGTTGGATCAACTTGTCGATTTGAACGGTCATTATTCTTCCTTTAATCATTCATCTACATTTTGATTGTGTTTGGTTATTCGTTGTTAACTTGGTATTGGAACGATTGTAGTTTCTTGTGTGAGTCATGCATTCTATGTGATTTGTTGTGTTGCTTTAACATGTCAATCTGTGCGTCCGTTATAACTTGGTGAATTGATTGTCAATGTGAATTTAATTGTGTGGAGTTACTATATCATATTCTATTGAGTTGTTGGTAACATAATGGTTAAAATAAAAGAATTATTAACATTCTTTATTCTATGTGCCTCTTAAGATAGATCTCGTTATCTCACTCGGTGCCTTATTATTTTAAATGGTTATCGCACTTTCACTATAATTGGGTTCTCAAATTATACTCATTACCCTGTTAGATGTTTACCTTACTTAAAATTGTTATCATGTTTTTCTTTAACAAATTCTATATTTAATTCGTTAATTTAACTTATATTTTTCTTTGTTTAAAAAATGATACTTTTACTCAATTTTATTGATTTCTAAACTAAACCCATCTTATACTATGTTTCGTGCAAATTGGATATTATTTTAATTTACTTGATTTCTAAAATAAATTTATTATTTCATTTGACACCTTACTTTATTCAAGATTGTTATTATATTTTATGGTATCTAAATATATCTTTCGTTCATCTAAATTAAAAATTTATCACGGTTGCAAAGTATATGGTAACACGTGGGCTTTGCCGTGCGAAGGTGATTGTTATTGTGGGCACGAGGTGCCATATGTGTAAGATTTAGAAAGTATGGTTCATGAAATGTGGTTTATGAGGTGTGGTGCCTCGTGGTAATTCTTGTTGTAAGTCCATGCATTGGGAGTGATTTGTTTATTTGAGTTGGCCTCCGTTTTTTCTTTATTTGAATTCATTTACATCACATCGGTGTTCTGATTATGTTGTTTCTTTATTACTCGTTTACTACTTGCTGCCATTTATGTTTCTATTACTTTATTGTTGGTTGTAAATCAATAATTTTTCCGCTGTTGGTCTTGCATTGATGTTCTTTCCATTTTTTACTAATGTATATCTTGAACAAGTTTCTATGTCTAGTAGATGTACTAACCTGGCCTCGTCACTACTTTACCGAGGTTAGGCTTGATACTTACTGGGTACCGTTGTGGTGTACTCATGCTACTTTTCTGCATATTTTTGTAGAGATCCAGGTATTTTGATTGTGTTGTTGAGAGTTGCGTCTGCGTGGCGGGAGACTTCAAGATATACCTGCTTGTTGTTCGTAGGCCTCGGAATCACCATCTTACTTCATTATGCTACTGTTAAATTGTAATTCAAAACAATAATGTGTTTAGAAATTCTAGTGAGTTTTAGTAGTGCTTATGATTCCGTACCACCGGTTTTGGAAAAATGTATAACTATTGGCCGCTTGCGGCTATGTATGTCATTTAATGATTTATGATAAATGATTAAAATGTTCAATTCTGTTATTAAATCAGTATGTGTTAGACTTACCTAGTCTTAGATACTAGGTGCCATCACGATATCCTAAGGTGGGAAATTGGGATCGTGACAAGTTTGTATCAGAGCTCTAGGTTCATAGGTACTGCGAGTCATAAGCAAGTTTAGTAGAGTCTTGCAGATCGGTACGGAGATGTGTGTACTTATCATCGAGAGGCTACGAAACTATTAGGAACCACTCCTTTCATTCTTTATCGTGCGGCATTGATTCAGCTTGAAGCATACATCTTATATCCCTTTACATCCATTCATATATGATGTTGTGCGCTCGGTATCAGCTATATTCCGATGGTTTGTAATGCTGCGGATGGGCTACGAGGGGGCCATAGATGCTCGATCATTGTCTCGAGGTATTGTCCAAACTAAGGACGTGGATGTGTTGGTAGATCTTCAGTTATTCAAGTGTGGGATGAAACTGGTTCGTGTATCTGATTGGTGTTGTACGAGCTTATGAAGGTTGGTAATGTGGATCATCGGATGTTGCGCCCTATAAATCCGCGCTAAGTAGGGGAGTCTACTATCGACGATTAGATTGCATGGACAAGTGTCATATTTGTCTTGGGTCTGAGGTATATATGCAGTGTTGAGGGGTTCCCCAGAATTACACATGACTAAGATCTAAGATTTTTATGGGATGGTGCTGGAACTTGCGGAATATCTGTATCATTGCTAAATCTATATTCTAGTATCAGAGAGGTTAGAGAAACATCTTCAGATTCACAGAAGGTCTCTTCAGAGTGGGTATCTCGGTTGCAGCATTGTTGGGTGCTCCAGAGGAAATACAACGGTTTATGGGCTTTCGGGCGACGCGGTTTGTGCTTGTGTTTTGGTGTGGTAATGCTTCACCAGCATTTTTGTGGAAATACTCTTGGGTTTGACGGCTTGCTTGACTTGGTTGAGTTGGGGAAGTTCAGTTCTGATGGTTTGGTAATGTGCGGACTGGCCTTAAAGAGTTCTTGATAGTGTCGACCACAACTTGAGCTAGATATCTGCTACCGGCATAAGGAACGTGTTGTGTGTTATGATTTTCACCTGGATGGGGTCACGAGTTCTAGACAGCATGGACGATTTCAGATGTTTAGAAGAATGCTAGCATTATTTGATACCATCTAAGAAGGGTGCACACTCCGGAAGGCGCACTGTGTTTCGACTTGCGGATGCATGACTGGTATTACGGTAATCGCCTGGTTGATCAACTGCTGATGTCCAAATTTTTGCTTTGTGACATGGAAGAATTATAGAAGTAATTCTCGTGGGCTAACCATATGTGAGGAATGTGTCAGTTATTTGAGTAGCGTAGTTGTGATCGGATATGGAGATTCTTGTATTCTAGGGATTTGATATCACGACCCAAAATCCAACTAGCCGTGATGGCACCTAACCCAACCCGTCAGGTAAGCCAATTAACAAATGTCCAATTTAGTTAGATTTATTAAGAAAAAAACTGATAATACAACTGCTTTTATACAAGAATTTCCCAAGGACTGGTAGTACAAATCATGAGCTTCTAAGATTTAGATTTTTACAAGAACTGAATTGAAATAAGTACAACATCTGTTTGAAATATAAATGAACACAATTTGAATCTAAAGCTACCAAGGACAAGTGATAGCCATAACTGGAACGTAGGTACGCCTTCAGATCCAGCTCCCACCGTACGCAGCAATATCAGCATCTAACATCTGCACGTAAGTTGCAGAAGTGTAGTATGAGTACAACCGACCCCATGTACTCAATAAGTAACAAACCTAACCTTAGGTTGAAAGTAGTGACGAGCTGGGACAACGGTCATAGTGCAACTCCAATAACCAGCAACAGTTCATAACAAAATAATAAAGATGGTACAAGAAATAACTCAGCTCGTTCACATTTGCGAAAAATAGGCATGCTTTTCAAGTATAACAGTAAATCTCAAATCTTTCACTGAAAACACCCAAAATATGAGTAAGTTTGAAAACTGTGATTTTTCCCAAAAACTTACAACAAAAGTTAAGAAGTCTCATTATCAGATGGCATGAGGAAAGTACGTCTCTATGCCTACATGTAAATGTGCATGTGAATGTCATAAATGTCACAAAACTGTGTAACATGAGGTAATGCATCTCTATGCTTGTGTGTCAAGTATACATGTCAATGGAATGCACCACAGTGATGAACTCATGTACCCACACTCTCAGAGTACTGAATCTGACTGTCTCACACTCCTACTCATTACGCTCAATCACTCAACACACTCGGTCACTCAGCACTGTACGGTACCTGCTGCAGCGCGCAGCCCGATACCATCATGAATCAATAGAACCTGCGCTCACTGTGGGTGTGCAGACTCCAGAGGGGAGGATCCTGCCCAAGCGCTAATATAACTTATTGCAGCGTGCAGCCCGATCCACATATATCCCTAAGGCCTGATGCGGCGCGCAAACCGATCAACATATATCCATAAGGCTTGTTGCGGCGTGCAACCCGATCCACATATATATAGCCATAAGACTTGTTACGGCATGCAACTCGATCCACATATATATAGCCATAAGGCTTGTTGTGGCGTGCAACCCGATCCACATATATCAATAATACCTACTGCGGCGTGCAGCCCGATCCCATCTATATCACTCACAATCCGGCCCTCATGCCCAACTCAGTCATTAATCTCTCCAATCTCTCGGGCTCACAAATCTCGTGCCACCCAGCCCAAATTATGATAACAACATGATGTGACAAAAAATGATAACAGAGACTGAGATATGATATGTAAATGAATGAATATGACTGAGTAAGTAAATGTAATTTAAGCAAATAACTCAACAACAGAAGTGGGTCACAACATGATAAGCATATAGCCTAGACATGGTTTCTAACATGGATTACAGCTCAATTACTCTAGCACATAGAGATTTCATGGATACAAATAAGATTAGGTAACTACACAATACCACAGAAATAATCGAGTCACAATTTACACGGTGCACGCCTACACGCCCGTCACCTAGCATGTGCGTCACCTCAACACCAAACACATATCAAGTATATTCATGGGTTTATACCCTCAGCACTAAGTTTAGAAGTGTTACTTACCTCGAACAAGCCGAGTCCAATACCGAGCAAGCCAAACAATGCTCCAAACAAAATGTCATCTCGCACGTACCGACCTCTGAACGGCTCGAAACACAGTCCATATGGTGAAAATCTCTTCAAAAAACACTTCAATCTGAGCTCCATAGCTCCAAATATGATAAAATGGCTGAAACCCCCGAAATAGAGCACTTTATCACTGGACAGTCATATGCATCGCGATCGCGGAACAATTCACGCGATCGCGAAGAAGAGAAAATGGCACTGCTCAAAATACCCAACGTGTTCGCGAGACAAACCATACGAACGCACAGACCACTGGAATAAAGCTATGAAAACGCGCTCTGATACACGTGAACGTGAAGACATCACTGCCTAGCACCCACGCTGATACGCGATCGCCTTCCCAAGCACATGACCGCATTACACAAGCCTCTCAACCTCCGCGAACACGGTCCTACAATGACGAACGCGTAGGAGAAAGTGCACCAGCTCCAACATAATACATTTTGATCACGTTTCTTCCCTCGTGATCGCATAGAAGGAAAATCAGCACCAGCAGCCCAAAAAACACCGGCAATCAAACATGAAGGAAAAATACTCTGATTCCACCCCAAAACTTACCCGAGGCCCTCGGGACCATATCTTAACAATCCAACAAGTCCCATAACATAACACGGACCTACTCGAGGTCTCAAATCACACATAACAACATCAAAACGATGAATTGCACCTCACATCAAACTTAAATGAACTTTCAACTTTCAACTTTCGAAACTTACGCCTAAACATATCAAATCAACCCAGAATGGACTTATATTTTGCACACAAGTCCCAAATAACATAATGAAGCTATTCCAATTCCCGGAACCACAATCCGAATCCGATATCTTCAAAGTCAACTCTCGGTCCAGCTTATGAATTTTTCAAACCTTCAAATTTCCAACTTCCGCCAATTAGCACCGAAAACGTCAAGAAATATCCAAATGCAAAATTCGGGCATACACTCGAATCCAAAATCGCCATCCGGACCTAATGGAACCATCAAAACTGCGTTCCTGGGTCAGATACCCAAAAGCCAAACTTGGTTAACTCTTCCAATTTATAGCTTCAAACATAAAATTTGTTCTTCCAAATACTTCCGGATCACCTGAGAAACCAAGACCGATGATTCACACAAGTCATAATACATCATACGAAGCTACTAAAGACTTCAAATAGTAGAAAGGAATGTGAACACTCAAAACAACCGGTCAGGTCGTTACATTTGAAAATTAAGAGGGTTCTCGAGCTAGATTGTTCCATGGTTGTGAACGGTGAAGATATGTTAAAAGGTTGGAAACTGATGGTATGTACTATAGATATGTTATTGTTTGATTTTTGGAGGCTATATTCCTACTTCGGAAGGATCAAAAATGATTTGGAGGCTATTAGTAGGTCTAATAAGGATGGGTGTTCTAAATCGGGTCAGATTTATCTACTCAGCACAATTATTGTAGAGGGGTATGTTATCGGTTAGGGCAGATCACATTTGTGTTCTTATATGTCAATGTGTTACTCTCCAATGCTGCGATGGGTTGTGATCTGTTGGTTATCTGCACACCGATGCAGTTATGTTTGGGCTTTGTAGCGAAATTCGAGTGAGATTGCTCTTGGGGTGATGAATGGTTGATTGTGCCTTGGTTATGGTCTTCTGGTTTGTGGTATATAGTGATATCCATATCTACATAGTTATGGTCACGTTCTTTGTGTGTTTGATTTTCATATGCTTATGGTTGTTGATTGGGAGTATCATGGCTCGACGTATTCCAGGTGGACCGGTGTCGGATTGGGTTATGCATAGCAGCGGCGTTATGCTAGGATATGTTCCTTTATGCTTATTTCGTGTGTTATGTTTCCCCTTGTGTGGTGGATTGATAGAATTGCGCTTCGTGGTGGTATTTGTTGAGCTGGCGGAATGGGTTCTTCATTTCCATTCTCTTTCCATCATTGCGTATATTTGAGTTATTGTTCGTTGGTGCTCGAATTGCATGGTATGTAGCTCTAAGTAGGATTTGCATGACATGTTGGTAGAGTAGCTTGTACTAGATGAGGTGAGGTTATTGGACTTGAAATGAGTGCCATCGAATTTGATTAACGTATGTTTATAAGAATTGTGTCACTAGTCGGCGTAGATTTTGGCTATGGTTCTTATCGGGCAAGAGAGCTCCATAACTTGTTAATCAGATGGGAAGTTATGATTTTATGTATTTATCTTTCATCATTGGTAGTGTACGAAGGTTCAGAACAAGATTTTAGTTGATATGCGGTTTGTTATCGGTGTCGGGGTGGTTATCGAGCAGCTATTGCAGTCGAAAGTTATTGCTATAAGTATTTAAGTTATGTGGTATATCATGTGATTATGTCTTGAGATATGGTTATGGATTGATACAGCTTGTTCAGAGTTATACGGTGCATAGATGCAAGAACCGGGTCATATAATAAGTTCTGGATGTTGGGGATTTGGGTTTTAAAGTTTATGGACTAAGGTTGAAGTAAGGATCCTCTGTTAGGTGGTGTTGTCGGGATTATATAGATTGGGGTGACGTGGGATCATCCATGTCTATGTGTATGGTGAGGGTATATGGCGATTTGATGGCTTTGGAACGACTTTGGCACGTTCGAGGACGAACGTATGTTTAAGTGGAGGATAATGTAATGACCCGACCGGTCGTTTTGAGCTTTAGCGTTCCATTCATTTGTTGAGACTTTGAGTACCTTAATATTATGTATTATGACTTGTGTCTATGATTGGTTTCGGTTTTCGAGGTGTTCGGGATTTGATTTGGAAGAATGACTCTCGTTTTAGAAGCTTTAAGTTGGAAGAGTTGATCAAGGTTTGACTTTTGGGTAAACGGACTCGGAATCGGGTTTTAATTATTCTAATACGTTTTTATGATGATTTTGGACATGTCCACAAAGTTTGGTTAAATTCCGATGCGTTTTGAATAAGTTTGGGTTGTATGGTGATTGTTTTCGGTTTCGACGTTGATTTGAGCATAACGTTACTATATTGACCAAACAACCTTTAATTCATGTTTTGACTAAACCATTATATCTTTATTGTAATTTTAAAACCATAGAAACTGGAATCATCAAGTTTCGATATCGTATGATGAACTTATGGTCCTTTTACTAAGAATTGGGTTGCTAGATTTTTCAGATTAATTACGAAATTGTCACTGAATTCATATTTAAAAATCTACACTATTTTCAAATATTGAAACCAACATATCACCTTCATCATAAGGTCAAATGGAGTGATTCAAAAGCCTAAATTGACTGGAATTTCATGAGGAATCTACTGAAGGCATCAAAAGTGAGTTTAGGGATCATTTGGCATGCAAAACGAGGCAGAACAACTGGGCATTTTTGGCTATTAATATTGTTGGAGTTTTTCTCATCTTGAAAGTTTGGGATTGGGAGAATTCAAGGATGTTCTTCAAGTTTCTTCCATGGGGTAAGTATTTTCTACTCGATTTTGATAATATTCCGTGAATCCATCTTCGTTTTTAGTATTTGATTGTTGATTTCAAAAGAGAAATTAGAGGTTTTTGTCTAAACTTTTCTAAGGTGAATTTTTGAGTTTTGAACACCGATTCAGAGTCAAAATTAAGTGAAATTAGTATGGTTGGACTTGTAATTTAATGGGTTGTCAGATTTTATGAGTTTTGTCAGGTTCCGAGGTGTGGGCCAGGGTTTTACTTTTTTGTTGAATTTGGATAAATGTGTAAAGATTCGACCTTTATCAGTTGGGTTTGCCTCATATGGCATTATTTGATGATTTTGAGTTGCTTTTGGCTAGTTTCGAGCTATTCGGAGGATGGTTTGAGCGGGATGGTGCTTCTAGTATATCGATTGGGCTTGTTTGAGGTAAGTATTTTGCCTAACTTTGTGTGGAGAAACTACCCCTTAGGATTTGGGTTGATTGTGCTATTTGTGTTATGTGAAGGCTGAGTACGCAAGGTGACGAGTGGGTACACAGGCTATATGTGGTATTTGACCCGTCTAGATTATCTAGACTCTCTGCATGCCCTTAATTGAATTGTCATAATATTTTATATCTCTTATTGTTAATCTACTCTTACACGCTCTATTTGACGTTGTTAGCACTTGCTCTACCTCTTACTTGTTATTTTGCTCTTATATGCTTTAGTTTAAGTTATTACCTTCCTTATTATCTTGTTACCTCTTAATTTTTGAATCACTTTTAATTGAAGTTGTTATTTCGTAGAATGTTATCTTGTTGAGTTATTGATGTTGAAGTTGTAATAGCCGTTATCACATTGAGGCGAAGTTGTTAATTGTTGAGATACCTTTCCTTGTTGAGCATTCTCATTCATTTTGTTATTGTTGAAATCTTGTACATATTGTGGTTGAGCCATGGGTTATTTGTTATGGAAATATTAGTGTTGTTGACTTTGTGGCAAGTTGTGGCATATGGGCACTTGTGGTGCGAGTTGTGATTGTGTTGTGATATTGATACGCATGTGGTGGTATAAGGCTAGGGGTTGATACGCATGCGGTGAGATAAGGTGGTCTTGATATGCGTGTCGCTATAGGGGAACTACTTGAAGCCACGCGGTGAGATAAGGTGGGCTAAACCGCGTGCAGCTATTTCGGGGAAAAGATGATTTTCAAAACTAAATGTAAGGCCCACGCGGTAATATAAGGAAAGATTGTGATTCAAATTGTGAAATGTGAATACAAGGTGGTACCTCGGTTGTGATTTTCATTGTACATTCCATGTTGGAACAATTTATTGATTTGAACGGTCATTGTTCTTCCTTTAATCATTCATCTACATTTTAATTGTGTTTGGTTATTCATTGTTATCTTGGTGTTGGAACGATTGTGGTTCCTTGTGCGAGTAATGCATTCTACGTGATTTGTTGTGTTTCTTTAAGATACCAATTTGTGCGTCCGTTATAACTTGGTGAATTGATTGTCAATGTAAATTTAATTGCGTGGAGTCACTAATATTCTGTTGAGTTGTTGGTAACATAATGGTTAAAATAAAAGAATTATTAATATGCTTTATTCTATGTGCCTCTTAAGATAGAACTCGTTATCTCACTCGGTGCCTTATTATTCTTAATTTTTATCGCACTTTCACTATAATTGGGTTCTCAAACTAAACTCATCACCCTGTTAGATGTTTACCTTACTTAAAATTGTTATCATATTTTTCTTTCAAAAATTCTATATTTAATTCGTTAATTTAACTTATGTTTTGCTTTGTTTAAAAAATGATACTTTTACTCAATTTTATTGATTTTAAACTAAACTCATCTTATACTATGTTTCGTACATATTGGATATTATTTTACTTTACTTGATTTCTAAAATAAACTCATTATTTCATTTGACACCTTACTTTATTCAAGATTGTTATTATGTTTTATGGTATCTAAATATATCTTTAGTTCATCTAAATTAATATTTATAACAGTTGTAAAGTACATGGTAGCACATGGGCTTTGCCGTGCGAAAGTGATTATTATTGTGGGCATGAGGTGCCATATGTGTAAGATTTAGAAATTGTGGTTCATGACTTGTGATTTATGAGGTGTGGTGCCTCGTGGTAATTCTTGTTGTAAGTCCATGCATTGGGAGTGATTTGATTGTTTTAGTTGTCATCCGTTTTTTCCTTATTTGAGTTCATTTACATCTCATCGGTGTTCTGATTATGTTGTTTCTTTATTACTCGTTTACTACTTGCTGCCATTTATGTTTCAATTACTTTATTGTTTGTTGTAAATTAATAATTTTTCCGCCGTTGGTCTTACATTGATGTTCTTTCCGTTGTTAGCTTATGTATATCTTGAACAGGTTTCTATGTCTAGTATGTGTGTTGACCTGGCCTCGTCACTACTCTATTGATGTTAGGCTTGATACTTACTGGTTACTCATGCTATGCTTCTGCACATTTTTGTGCAGATCCAGGTATTCTGATTGTGTTGTTGAGAGTTGCGTCTGCATGGCGGGAGACTTCAAAGAATACCTGCTTGACGTCCGCAGGCCTCGGAGTCACCATCTTACTTCAATATTCTACTGTTAAATTGTAATTCAAAATAGTATTGTGTTAAGAAATTCCAGTGTGTTTTAGTAGTGCTTATGACTCCGTACTACCGGTTTTGGAAAAATGTATAACTATTGGCCGCATGCGGTTATGTATGTCATTTAATTGTTTATGATAAATGATTAAATAGTTCAATTCTGTTATTAAATCAATATGTGTTAGGCTTACCTAGTCTTAGCGACTAGGTGCCATCACGACATTCTAAGGTGGGAAATTGGGGTCGTGACAGTTACAGTGTCGGGCCTATGAAAAAGATATTAATTTTTGAGACCTGGTGATGATATTCAGACTGATAAAGGACAAGATACTACACTGTCCCCCAGACCCGGAACAAATATATTTTAACGAGGCGATGACGAAAGTCAATGAAAAATAAAAGACGAGAATGTGAATGTCCGTACTTCAGGAGGCAACACGGTTGGCCACCGGCGTTGCTACCAAGTCGACATTCACGTTCTAATGTCTTATTGCTATATGGAATACACCATCCGAGCCTCCAAAGAATATTTTTAAATCATTTTCAAAAGAGTATTTTCCTATATTATTTTTAAAAATATTTCCCAAAAATATGTTTTCAAACAATCTTTCAAAAACAAAACATTTTCAATTCATTTTCATAGAGTATTTTCCTATATTATTTTTAACTATTTTCCTAAATTCTTTCAAAAACATTTTCCAAAAACACTTTCAAAAGCAATCTTCCAAAAACATTTAAAAACCAAAAACCATTTCAAAATATGTCGTTTAATTTATTTTACCTTATGTTATTTTATTAACAATTTCACTGCTCTTGTTTTACGAGGTACTATCACATGGAGTTGCTTTCAGGAGACGTCACCCAAAGACGAAAAGGCAAATCCCCATCAAAGCTCCCCGCTTCGTACTTTCTATTCTTGGATGTATCCAAAACGTAATAATCCGGAGTTGCTTGCTTTGATGTTTATCTATTTGCCAAACACTTAGGGTGAATTGAATTTAGTAATAATCCGGTTAACTTGTAACATTGTACATTAGATAATTCACATAATTTGTATGAATACTTAGGTTGTCAAATATGTATATTAAACTTGGTCAATCAATTAGAATTAACGTACACATAATCAATTAGGTTAGTTGTATACCTAAAATAAAACATGTGATCATCTTTTCATGAAAATAAAAACTATCATTTTATCGTATTTTCTTAAAGCTATACTAGCATGTCTTTCGAACCTCTCTATATGTAAATTATTCTTCAACTAATATATTTTGTGTAGGCATAATTTGTAAAAATATTGGAATTGAATTATTGTGCTTTTCTTTGAGCGATTTGGGCCTTGTAGTCATTTGGGCTGGACTCATAATTTGTGTTTCAAGACCATGACTCGAGAGATGGTCTTTAGTTACTCATTGAATGATAACTCTTTTTTAGTGCGAATATTTCTTTGTATTGATGGGATAATTTTCTATGTCATAAATATTTTGATACATTTTTCCCATGCCATACTCATTCCATTCATTAAATTAATTCTTTTAGTTTATCCATTATCTACTAAGATTGTTCAAAGATTATTCTTTTCCATTTAGAGTGAATTTTTATTTCTAGCTTTTCACTTAAATATTTAATTTTTGCACATAAATCAAAATCTTTCAAAGTGTATTCTTTAATAAATATTTATTTAGTTAATTTATAAACATTTCACATGTAACTACATAATATTTTATATTTTTCATTCCTTTAACACTTACTCATTCATGCTAATATTTTCGCACTTTGTTTCTTTGGTCGAATTACTCATATGCAAATAATCATTCTTTTCTTTTCACTTTACTCCTCAATGCATGTTCCCTCATACTTTAATCACTCATTCAAAGTTTTTGTCTTCAAATCGTAAGTAGATTCTTTTAATCTTATTCTTGTGAAATCCAAATCTTTATTTAAATATTTTGAGCCAATATGTATTCTTTAAGCACAATTCTTTTTTATTATTCAACTCACACTACGATACGATTCTTTAATTTATTTTTAATACCTTTCACACTCCATTCTTGTTGTATATTTTGTTACATATTTAATCGTTCTTTGTCTAAATTAATTTTCACACTTAGTCTATTCTTTCAAAACATAACTCTTTGTACACTTCATATATTCTATACGGTTTGATATACCTTAATCATTTCGTTTTCAAAACACAAAGTCAATGGCATACTTTCTTTGCACGTGATCTATTATGTATTTAATTATTCATTTGGGTACATGTTAATCACCCTCTTATTTGAATTCTTTGTGAATAGTAGTGTGTATTTACTTGAACCTCCCCTCTTATTTGATCGAACCCACATGAACCACATTTTGTTGATCTTGAGGGATGCCTAACACCTTCCCCTCGAGATAACTTGAACCCTTACTCAGAATCTCAACGGTTTCGTAGACCATAGTCGAAGTGTACATTATATAGTGTAATATGGGTGTCCTAGTGTACCTTAAATATTAGGTGATGATTATAAATTTTAACCAACCTTGTAGAGTACTATAAGTTGTAGTTTGTTTTGTCTTGTGCAAAATAGCGTGCAAAAACATGGCGACTCTGCTGGGGATACTTCAAGTTCTAACCACATCGGATTCGATCAATTCATTGAGGGATTACAGGTTCATTACAGGTTCTCCAATACTCCAATTTTTATTCTTTATGTCACATGCTTCAAGTCGTATATTCTCTGTTTCAAGTTGTATAATATTTGCTTCAAGCTGTATATTCTTTGTTTTAAGTTGTATATTCTTTGATTTAAGGTGTATATTCCTTGTTTCAAGTCGTATATTCTTCATCGCATATTTCAAGTTGTTTATCCTTTGTTATGCGCTTCAAGCGATATATTCTTTGTCGCACGCTTCAAGTGGTGTTTCTCTGTCATGCTCATGTTGTATATGCTTACCACATGTCTATGTTGTATATCCTTTCACATATGCCTATGTTGTATATTTTGTCACATGCTTATGGTACTGCTGTATTAAATTGTCATCACTTTTCTATCGACTCTTGGTCGTACACAATAACACACAAGTCACGCGAGGGTTGTCTTTTCACCCCTCCGAACCTTCTTTCAAAACTCTTTAGTTTCAGAGATTGGCATACGAGGTTAACTACGTACCATCTCACAGTTGTCCTTAACTCATGTCCGAATCTAGGTAAATCTATTCTTAGAATTCCTAGGTTCACACAATCTTGCAGCTTGCTTTAGCTGAATTAATCCTTGCATATCCTTTACTTGCTACATATTTTTTGTATATTTGTTATATATTCTTTGTCTTCCATTGTTATGTATCCTTTATCTGTTGCATGTACATTCTATTTGTTATTTACTATTAGGTTCTTTTTGTCTGACTAAACTCTGGTTGACTTGTGTTGAAGACCTTTCAAATATACATACCCATTCCGGTTTTCATGACCATCCACCATAATCATACCATCATTTGGACTCTACTATATTTCTTAAAGATACGTCAATCCAGCTTGGTACATATTCCAATTTGACATATGTTTCTCAACCATGCCTCATACTTTCACTGACTTTCGCCATTTGAGACAGATCCATGGACTATGCTACCGTCTATCTCTTATGCAAGAGTTATCAGTCTCCACCCACCCAAGAATTCTCATTCACTTTCAAATAACATCATTCTCAAAGAACAATCACCCACTCATGATAACCATAAAGATCCCACATAATTCCAGTAGTTGGCTCGAACTACGTTTTGACCTGATTCTTGCTTTGGCAAGATACGTAGGCGACCCTACATAAGGGTTTGATCTCCCCACTTTTTCATGAAACTGGGGAAGTTATTTTGAAATAGTGCAATGATGCTCTCAACCCAGAAATCTTCGAGAGCGTCAACCAAATATAACCCAAAAATCCAAACATCAAAATACCATGCCAACCTTACTCTGATCCTCACCCGACTTAAATCCCAACATATAGGACGCAAGTCTTTACTTCAAACATTTGGCTATGGAGTCTTAGTGTTCACTCCCACTTCCCAAGTTCAAAGGTTCAACACAAGTCAACCCATTATTACGACCCCAATTTCCCTCTGTAGGATGTCGTGACGGCACCTAGTCTCTAAGACTAGGTAAGCCTAACATTATGCAGAGATAACCGAAATAATAGTAAAAGGCTCAAAATCCAACAACTAGTATAAGGAAGATCTCAACAAATTAGTATATACATAATTGCCCAAAATCCGGCGAAATACAAGTCACAAGCACTATGAAGTGATACAGAATATCTCTATACAATAGTCTTTAAATAAGGACAAGGAAATAAAATAATCCAGGTGGAGGGGGACTCCGAGGCCTGCGGACGCTGGCAGGTGTACCTTGAAGTCTCCACGCACGGAATCTACTAGCTGACGCCCGGACTGGTAGGAAGTACCTGGATATGCACAAAAGGATGTGCAGAAGCATAGCATGAATACACCACAACAGAACCCAGTAAGTTCCAAGCCTAACCTTGGTAGAGTAGTGATGAGGTCAGGTCAAGGCCTTACTGGAATAAATAAAAGACTGAACAAATATAAGGCGGTGTAATAATGACAGTAATGAAATTGAAACAACAAATAGCATATCAAGGTTAGCTACACATAACTAAAGCAACTAGTGCAACACGGAGAAAATAATTAATAATATGCTAAAGAAACAACAACCAAAGACAAGTGCATAGCGGAGAAATGCCAACAAGAGTCACTACCGAGGTATCACCTCGTAGTCTCAAATCACAAGAATAAATCATAATCTTTTCTTATATCACTGCGGGAGCCTTTACGTTTGGTTTTGAAAATTATTTTCCCGAAATAGCATCCCGCGTTTTAGCCTACCTTATCACACCACATGACTTCTAGTAGTTCCCCTACTAGCCACGTGTATCAAGCCCACCTTATCTCACTACATGCATTTCAATCCCAAAACCTTATTCCACCGCATACGTATCAATATCACAACGTATCACTAATCGCACCTCAAGTGTTCAATATCACAGCTTGCTAGAGAAACCAAACAAAAATAGTATTTTCATAGTAAAGAGCCCATGGCCCAACCACAATGTACACAAGAATCTCAACAATAACAACCGAAAATGAACAACTCAAAAGAATGGTATTTCACAGCTTAACACTCTGCCTCAATGTGAATCACGACCTTTATATCTCAATACCAATTTCAACAACCAAATACTCCACAATTTAACAACTTCAAGTAAAGGGTTCAACGATCAAACAATGCATACGGAATAAAGGGAACAAGAACTTTAATTAAACATGTAGGGAAATTAGCATGTAAGAGAATAAGACAAGTAGACATGTAAAAATAGACTAGAAATGATGACTATAACATGTTAAGGTAACTTAATTACGGCATGCAAGGAATCTACATAGCTAAAACTGGTAATTTCCACATTTAGCCCGTGTACAAACTCGTCACCTTGCGTACACAGCTTTTACATATCACAATTATCACAACCAATCACAAATCCTAAGGGGTGATTCCCCCATAAAAGGTTAGGCAAGTCACTTACCTCGAAACACGCAAACTCAATCCACTAGAAGGTCTTTCTCACGATTATCCAACTACGAAGGGCTCGAATCTAGCCAAAACAACTTCATATTATAAATATAAACTATAGGAAACTAATTCAAACAATGAAATTACGATCTTTGCAAAGAATTATAAAGTCAACCCAAAAAGTCAACTCGGACCCGCATCTCGGAACCTGACCAAAATTACAAAATCCGAATACCCATTCGATAACGAGTTCAACCATACAAGAATTACTGAAATCCGACCTCAAATCGCCTTTTAAATCCTCAAACTTTAGCCTAAGAAGTTTCTACTTTTTTCCCCAATTTTCCAACTCAAACCACTAATTAAATGATGAAATTATCAATAGATTTATGTAAATTAATCAAAACCGAGTTAGGAATTCTTACCCCAATAATCTCTCTGAAAATCCCACGAAAATTCGCCTCACACCGAGCTATCTAAGTCCTATGAAATAAGAGATAAAACCCTCATTTTGAAATTTAAGTTCTGCTGCCCAAATTTCCTCTTATGCGAACGTGAGAACCCATTCGCGAACGCGATGACCAAAGCTCCCAAGCTTCGTGATCGCGAAGCCTCACTCGCAAACACATAGACCAACTGCGTGATGTCCCCCCAGCCTGCCTTTCCTCTTCGTGAATGCGGCTCCCTGTCCGCGATCGTAATGTATAACTCCCTGACCCTTTGCGAACGCGTGGCCTTCTTTGCGAACACGAAGGGTAAATCTCCAGAAACTCCTAAAGATTCTACGCAAATGCGGGAACACCTTCGCGAACGCGTAGAAGGAAACCAGACTTATAGAGAAACCAAAACTTTTGTAATCCTCAATGTTCCGAAATGCGCCGAACATGGTCCGAATTACACCCGAGGCCTAGGGACCTCATCAAAACATACCAAAAAGTCCTTAAACATCATACGAACATGCTCGAGGCATCAAATCACCTCAAACAACAGTAGAATCACGATTCACAAGCCTAAGAAACTTATGAACTTTCGAATTTCAAAACAAATGTCGATTCATGCTAAAACAACTCCGATAGATTTCAAATTTCGCACACAAGTCATAATTGACATTACAGACCTATTCTAACTTCTGAAATCAGGATCCGACCCCAATATCAATAAAGTCAACTCCCGGTCAAACTTTCTAACCTTCCAAACCTTTAACTTTCCAACTTTCGCCAATTCTCGCCGAAACGACCTACAGACCTCCAAATCAACATCCAGGCACGCTCCTAAGTCCAAAATCACTATACGGAGCTATTAGAACCGTTAAAACTCCATTTCGGAGTCATCTAGGCAAAAGTCAAACTATGATTAACTCTTTCAACTTAAAGGTCCAACTTAGGGACTATAGGTCCCATTTCACTGAGAAACTCACAAACCAAAATCAAACACCCTAGCAAGTCACATAATCACAATGTAGCATAGAGGAGGCAAAAAATAGGGGATCAGGGCTAAAACACTCAAAACAACCGGCCGGGTCATTACATCCTCCCCCTCTTAAAATAAACGTTCGTCCTCGAACGAGTATAGAGACATACCTGAAGTGGTGAAAAGATGAGGATAACGGCTAAGCATATCATGCTCGATCTTTCAAGTTGCCTCCTCGACTGGCTGACCCCTCCACTAAACCTTCACTGAAGCAATGTTCTTCGACCTCAACTTTCAAACCTGCCAGTCCAAAATGGCCATCGACTTCTCAACAAAAGACAAATCCTTGTCCAACTGGATTGAGCTGAAATCCAACACATGAGACGGATCACCGTGATACTTCCGGTGCATTGAAACATGAAATATTGGATGAACTGCAGCTAGACTTGGTGGCAGTACAAGCTTGTTGGCCACCTCTCCAATCCTCTCAAGAATCTCGAAAGGTACGATATACCTAGGGATCAACTTACCCTTCTTCCCTAACCTCATAACACCCTTCATGGGAAAAACCCGGAGCAAGGCCCACTCCCAAACCATAAATGCAGCGTCGTGAACCTTCTGATCTACATAACTCTTCTGTCTGGATTGGGATGTGCGAAGCCGATCTTGAATCAATTTAACCTTTTTCAAAGCATCCTGAACCAAGTCTATACCCAATAGCCAAGCCTCACATGGCTCAAACCATCCCACCAGAGACAGACATTGCCTCCCATACAAAGCCTTATATGGAGCCATCTGAATGCTTGAATGGTAGCTGTTATTGTAGGAAAACTCCACAAGCAGCAAGAACTGACCCGACGAACCCCCAAACTCCATCACACACGTACGAAGCATATCCTCCAATATCTGAATAGTATGCTTGGGTTGTCCGTCTGTGTGAGAGTGAAATGATGTACTCAATTCAACCTGCGTGCCTAAATCACACTGTACGGCCCTCCAGAATCATGATGTAAACTGCGTACCCCAGTTAGAGATGATGGATACTGGCACGCCATGAAGTCTGAGAATCTCGTGAATATAAACCTGAGCTCGTTGCTTTGAAGAATAAGCAGTCAACACTAGAATGAAATTAGCTGACTTGGTCAACCTATCCACAATCACCCAAACTACATCGAATTTCCTCTGAGTCCATGGGAGCCCGACAACAAAATCCATAGTAACCCATTCCCATTTCTATTCTGGAATCTCTAGCCTGTGAAGCAATCCACCTGCCCGCTGATGCTCATACATCACCTGCTGATAGTTTAGGCACCGAGCTACATACTCCACTATGTCCTTCTTCATTTTCCTCCACTAATAGTGCTGCCTCAAGTCCTGATCCATCTCGGCGGCACCCGGGTGAATGGAGTATCGCGAACTGTGGGCCTCCTGAAGAATCAACTTAGGTAAACCATCCATATTGGGCACACATAGCATGCCCTGCATCGGTAACACAGCGTCATCCCCAATAGTGACCTCCTTGGCATCGTCGTGCTCAACCGTGTCCTTGAGGACAAGCATATGGGGGTAGTCATACTGACGCTCTCTGATACGATCATATAGAGAAGACCGAGAAACCACACAAGCCAAAACTTGACTCGGCTCCGAAACATCCAATCTAACAAATAGGTTGGCCAAGGCCTGAACATCCTATGCTAATGGCCTCTCTGTTGTCGGTAGATATGCTAAACTACCCAAGCTCTCTGCCATGCGAATCATGGCATCGGCCACCACATTGGCCTTCCTAGGATGATATAGAATGGTGATATCATAATCCTTAAGCAACTCTAACCACCTCCGCTGCCGCAAGTTAAGATCCTTCTATTTGAACAGATGTTATAGACTCCGATGGTCGGTATAGACCTCACAAGGGACACCGTACAAATAGTGCTGCCAAATCTTCAAGGCAAGAACAATAGCTGATAACTCGAGGTCGTGGACATGATAGTTCTTCTCGTGCACCTTAAGTTATCTAGACGCGTAGACAATCACCATACCATCTTGCATCAACACCGCATCGAGACCATACGCGACGCATCATAGTACACAATATAAGACCCCGGACCCGTAGGCAATACCAACATTGGGGATGTAGTCAAAGCGGTCTTGAGCTTTTGAAAGATCTCCTCACACTCATTGGTCCACATGAACGGAGCACCCTTCTGGGTCAATCTAGTCATAGGTGCAGCAATAGATGAGAAACCCTCTACGAATCGACAGTAATACCCTGCCAAACCAAGAGAACACTGGATCTCAGTAGCTGAAGGCGGTCTGGGTCAACTCTGCACTGCTTCAATCTTCTGCAGATCTGCCTTAATCCCATTAATCGACACTACATGACCCAAAAATGCCACTGAATCAAGCCAGAATTCACACTTTGAAAATTTTGCATATAACTTCTTTTCTCTCAAGGTCTGAAGCACGGTCCTCAGGTGCTGCTCGTGATCCTCCCGGCTCCAAGAGTACACCAAGATGTCATCAATAACACAATGACGAATGAGTCAAGATATGGCTGGAATACATTGTTCATAAAATGCATGAATGTTGCTGGGGGGTTTGTCAAACCAAATGACATCACAAGGAACTCGTAATGACCATACCGAGGCTCGAAGGTAGTCTTCGGGATATCTAGCTCTCCAATCTTCAACTGATGATAGCCTGAATGCAAGTCAATCTTAGAGAACACTCTAGCACCCTGTAGCTGATCAAATAGGTCATCAATACATGATAATGGATACATGTTCTTCACTGTAACCTTGTTCAACTGGCGATAATCAATACACATGTGCATAGAACCATCCTTCTTCTTTACAAACAAGACCGGAGCACTCCAAGGTGATACACTGGGCCGAATGAAACCCTTACCAAGAAACTCCTACAACTGCTCCTTTAACTCCTTCAACTCTGCTGGGGCTATACGATATGGTGGAATAGAAATGGGCTGAGTGCCCGGTAACAAATCAATACCAAAATCGATATCCCTGTCGGGCGGCATGCCCGGAAGATCCACCGGAAATACATCTGGATAATCCCTCAGTACCAGAACCGACTCAACGGTAGAAGTATCAACACTGACATCCCTCACATAAGCTAGATACGCATCACATCCCTTTCCAACCATCCGTTGTGCCTTAAGGAAAGACACCACCCTACTAGGAACATAATCTAAAGTACCTCTCCACTCTAACCACGGCAAACCTTTCATTGCCAATATCACCGTCTTGGCGTGACAATCAAGGATGGCATGATAGGGTTATAACCATTCCATGCCCAAGATAACATCAAAATATACCATACCGAGCAATAATAGATCGACTCTGGTCTAAATACCACCAAGAACAACTAAACACGGCAGATACACACGACCAACAACAATGGAATCTCCTACAGGTATGGACACAAAGACAGGAGAACTCAAAGAATCACGAGACATACCCAAATACGGAGCAAAATAAGATGATACATAGGAATAAGTGGAGCCTGGATCAAATAAGACTGATGCATCTCTATGACGAACCGGAACAATACCTGTGATAACTGAGTCGGATGCAACCGCCTTCGTCCTAGCAAGAAGAGCATAATATCTGGCCTGGCCTCCCCCTCTAGGGCGACCTCTACCTGCCCGACCTCCACCTCTAGCTGGCTGTGCAGGTGGAGTGGAAACTGGTGCGGTAACCACGGCCTGAGAAGCCTAAGGGCCTTGTGGAATGCATGGGGCCTGAGTAGTCTGTGGATGTGCACCCCTCCTGAGTCTAGGGAAATCCCTCACCATATGACGAGTGTCACCACACTCAAAACAAGCTCTCGGAAGACGTGGCTGCTGAGACTGACTCGGGCCTGGTCGGCTGGACTGACCGTTGAAAGCACCCCTTGAAGGAGGTACACTAGACAATTGCGGTGCATAATGGGGAACCTGAGGCCTGGGAGTGCCTGGAATACCACTGGAAGCTGGAAGTACTTAATGAACAGGGCAGCTCACATAGCCCCCACTTTGACGGGCTACAACTGGGGCACGGGCACCACTATATGTGCCAGAATTTTGAGGCCTCTTGTCCTCCCTCTCCTCTCTCTCTCCCAGGCCCACATACCCTCCAATCTCCTAGCGATCGCCACTACCTGCTGGTATGAGATGTCCATCTCCAACTCTTGGGCCATACTAAATCTGATACCAGGGTTGAGTCCCTTGATAAATCGACGAACTCGTTCTCTGACAGTAGCAACTAAGGTTGGTGCATGCGTGGACAAATCATTGAACCGGACTGCATACTCCGATACGGTCATAGAACCCTAGTGCAACTACTCAAACTCTGCGCGCCATGCCTCGCTAATCCTCTAGGGAACCAACTCCCTCCCAAATATCTCTAAGAACTGATCCTATGTGAGTGAAGGTGCCCCGTCCAGACTACCAAACTCATACGCTCACAACCACTAATAAGCCGCTCCCTTAAGCTGGAACGTAGTCAAAGCAACCCCACTCGACTCCACCATTCCGATAGTACAAAGGATACAGTGGTGCTTCTCAAGAAAACCCTGGGCATCCTCTGAAGCCAAACTCTGAAAGTAGGAGGGTGGTACTTCTTGTACCCCTCGAGCCTAAGCTGCTCTCCCTCAGAAGCTATTGCCCTAACCTCGGGCTGAACTGGGACAACCGGCTGCACTAGTATGACCTTTGGGACCTGATCAACCTAGACCCGCTGCTATGGGGTGAAGGAGGCGTGAGTCTGTGCTCCTCCCCCGGCCTAAGATGTGGCAGGAGCTAGTGGAATCAACCCTGCCTGAGCTAAAGTACCGAACATGCTCAGAAACTGGGCGAGAGTCTCCTGAAGTGCTGGGGTAGTAACATGCGTCTCAGGTGCGTTCTCTCCAACTGGAGCTACTGGTGGCTCCTCTGTAGCAGCTCGAGCAGGTGCTCTGGCTGCACTGCATTCCCGTCCTCGGCCTCGGCCTCTCACGGCTCTAGCAGGGGGCTCGGGTGTCTGATCATCAGATCCAGATGTACGTGTCCTCACCATCTGTGAGAGAATAAAAAGATAGAGATTTAGAATTTTGAAATCAACAAATTCGCACGATAAGGAATCAAAGAAATGAAACTTTTCCTAACAGTTCTATAGCCTCCCGAAGATAAGTACAAACGTGTCCATACCGATCCACGAGAGTCTACTAAATTTGCTTCTGACTCATAATAACTATAAACCTAGAGCTCTGATACCAACTTGTCACGACCCCAATTTTCTTTCATAAGATGTCGTGACGGCACCTAGTCTCTAAGACTAGGTAAGCCTAACATTTTGCAGAGATAACCAAAACAATAATGAAAGACTCAAAATCCAACAACTAGTATAAGGAAGATCTCCACAACTCAGTATATACATAATTGCCCAAAATCCAGTGAAATACAAGTCACAAGCTCTATGAAGTGACACAGAATATCTCTATACAATAGTGACTAAATAAGGATAAGAAAATAGAATAATCCAGGTAGAGGGGGACTCCGAGGCCTGCGGACGCTAGCAGGTGTACCCTGAAGTCTCCACGCACGGACTCTACTAGCTGACGCCCGGACTGGTAGAAAGTACCTGGATCTGCACAAAAAGATGTGCAGAAGCGTACATGAGTACACCACAACAGAACCCAGTAAGTTCCAAGCCTAACCTTGGTAGAGTAGTGATGAGGTCAGGTCAAGGCCCTACTGGAATAAATAAAAGACTGAACAAATATAAGGCGGTGTAATAATGACAGTAATGAAATTGAAACAACAAATAGCATATCAAGGTTAGCTACACATAACTAAAGCAACTAGTGCAACATGGAGAAAACAATTAATAATATGCTAAAGAAACAACAACCAAAGGCAAGTGCATCCCGCGTCTCAAATCACAAGAATAAATCACAATTTTTCCTTATAACATCGCGGGAGCCTTTATGTTTGGTTTTGAAAATCATTTTCTCGAAATAGCATCCTGTGTTTTAGCCTACCTTATCACACCACATGACTTCTAGTAGTGTCACGACCCAATTCCATGCTAGGACGAGACTGCACCTAACGCCGCCGTTAGGCAAGCTCATAAGCGCAACTACCATTTATTTATCCCTTTTTAACATATATTTAACTACACTGAATTTCATGCAACTGTGACAAGTCTTTTTAAACAAAATAGCAACATAATAAGTACATAGTCTAGGGTGATCAAAATGACAAGTACAACAGTACATAAGTGATACAAATCCCCAAAACCCGGCGTCACAAGTACATGAGCAATCTAGAGAATATACAAAACTACTAAAAACTATTGTCCGAAAGTAATAGACAGGAATAGTAAATAAGATGGAAGGAGACTCTGTTGCTGCGGATCGTAGCAAGGCAAGTAGCTCACCCCTAAGTCTTCGTAATGACCGGCTACGCACCAACGTGACCACTGGTGGAACCTGTCTTAGTACCTACACATCGGTGCAGAACTGTAGCGTGAGTACGAAGAATAACGCGTACCCAATAAGTATCTAGTCTAACCTCGAAGAAGTAGTGACGAGGGGTCGACTTGACACTTACTAGAGGTCAATAATAATAATGAAAGTACATAAAGTAGACATGGTGAATATACAACAAGTATTAATGAGACAAATAAAAACAAATACAATAAATACAACAGGGATCTGTAACACATCACCAATATCTCATAACTGGTCGTGAAGACCCTAACTCAATTATATCCAATCTGGAACCCGTTACGATTATTTGGCACGAAGTTTTCGAGGTGAATGGCCCTATCCCATAAGAATAGTAGTACTCAGTATTGCCGAGGCGAACGGCCCGATCCTATAAGAGTAGTGTTACCATCATACTACCGAGGCGAACGACCTGATCCCATAAGAGTGGTGTTACCATACTACCGAGGCGAACGGCCCGATCCCATAAGAATGGTGTTACTATACTACCGAGGCGAACGGCCCGATCCCATTAGAGTGGAGAAGTTTACCTCGTTCATGAAAGTACTTGCGACACGAGAAGACATGGATTTTTCATAGTTATTTAGTATTCCTCAATTTTCCAAAATAAGAAGACTAAGTCGAGAATTGCAACTTTAAAATCCCTGGTCTTGGCCCTATTCAAGACAGTTAATACGCATGATAAACACAACAATACCATTAAAGGCATGAAGTGGGTCTAATTCTACCCGGATATATCATGGAATATAGCTACGCACGGACTCTAGCCAACTAGTGTATACGTAGCTCCCCACACAAGTAATACACAAAAAGATACACCTAAGGGAATGAGTTCACTCTTACAAGGTTAGGAAAGAGACTTACCTCATTTTCAAGCTCACTTCCGGTCCACTAATCCGCTCTAAAAGCCCCAAATCGATGCTGAATAATCCGAAACTAGTCAAATATTGTATAATTTAATAAATATATACTCAAAAGTTCATAATTTAGCTATTAGAGTAATTACCCGACCCAAATTAGAAGATTCTAAAAATTTGCCCCCGGGCCCACCTGCCCGGATTCCGAAAATTTTCGAAGATAAATATTACCCATAGCCTCACGAACTCAAATATATAATTTTTTTACTTAATGCCATAACCAATTTCGTGGTCAAATCTCAATTTTACCAAAATCCTAGGTTTTTCAAAAATCCCATTAATTTCACCATTTTTCCATGTTAGATCTACCTATGATTCGCGCATTTAGCTAAGGAATTGATAGGGATCACTTACCTCTTGATGTTTATGAAATCCCTCCACAAAATTCTCTCAAAATTGCTTAAGACCAAGTGGGAAATGAGGGAAATAAAGCTAAGTCCCATAATAAAAACTCTTGCACCAGCCGCAGATGTCGCATTTGCAACATCTTGTTCGCAAATGCGACAAAATCATTGCAAATGTGAAGGCTGGCCATCTCTGCTATGGTCGCAAATGCGACCAAATCATTGCAAATGCGAAGGGTGTCAGGTTCGCAAAAGTAGCAGGATCTTTGCAAATACGAAATCCTCAGTGCCTTCCCATCTTCACAAATGCGAGCTCACAAATGCGAACAAAACTTCACATTTGTGATACCTGAGGCACCAGCAAAAAATACCAGAAAAACTGAAGTTCTTCCACCCCTCCGAACGCGTCCGAAACTCACCCGAGCCCTTGGTACTCCGCACCAAATGTCCACACAAGTCTAAAAATATCATACGAACTCGCTCACACGATCGAAACACCGAAATAACATCTAGAATCACGAATTGGACGCCAAAACACATGAATTAAATCATGAAACTCAAAAACTTCTAAAAACACTTTCGCGCGTCCGATTCCTATCAAATCAACTCGGAATGACGCCAAATTTTGCGTGAAAGTCTTAAATGACATTAAGGACCTACTCTAACTTCCGGAACTAGAATCCAAACCAGATATAAAAAAGTCCACCCTCGGTCAAACTTTCCAAAAACTTCAAATTTCTATTTTTCGCCAAATAACCCCGAAATGACCTACGGACCTCCAAATCCACTTCTGGATGCGCCCCTAAGTCCAGAATCACCGTACGGAGCTATTTCCAGGTTCAGAATCCCAAACGAACATCTATAACCTTGAAATGCACTTCAACCAAAATTTATGAAATCCTTCCAAAATACCAATTCTCCACAATAGGCGCCGAAAAGCTCCCGGGTCATCTAAAACCCGATCTGGACATACGCCCAAGTCCAAAAATTATCATACAAACCTGTTGGAACCTTCAAATCTCGATTCCGAGGTCGTTTACTCAAAATCACACATTAGTAAATTCTTCCAACTTAAAGCTTCCGAAATGAGAATTTTCTTTCTAAATCAACTGCGGACTTCCCGAATTTCAATCCTGACCACACGTACAAGTCATAATATATGAAGTAATGCTACTCATGGCCTCAAACTGCCGAACGACATGCTAGGGCTCAAAACGATCGGTCGGGTCATTATAGAGACATCCCATATGTATTTCCAGTAGATCTTCCGGGCATGCCGCCCGATAAGGATATCGATTTTGGTATTGTCTTATTATAGAGCACTCAGCCCATTTCAATCCCACCCTACCATATGGCATCAGCAGAGTTGAAGGAGTAGTTGAAAGAATTGCTTAATAAGGGTTTCATTCGGCCTAGTGTTTCGTCGTAGGGTGCTCCGGTTCTGTTTGTGAAGAAAAATGATGGTTCTATTCACGTATGTATTGATTATCGGCAGTTGAACAAGGTTACAATAAAGAACAGGTACCTATTACCACGCATTGATAATGTATTTGACCAGCTTCAAGGTGCCAGAGTGTTCTCAAAGATTGATTTGAGGTCAGGGTATCATCAGCAAAAGATTCGGGATTCGGATATTCTAAAGACTGCTTTCGGATCGGTATGGTCACTATGAGTTTCTTGTGATGTCATTTGGGATTACCAACGCCTTAGAAGCATTTATGCACCTGATGAATAGTGTATTCCATCCATATCTTGATTCATTTGTCATTGTGTTTATTGACGACATCTTGGTGTATTCTCGCAGTCAGGAGGATCATGAGCAGAATCTTAGGATCATGCTCCAGACATTGAGGGAGAAGAAGTTGTATGGAAAATTCTCAAAATGTGAGTGCTAGCTCGATTCGGTGGCATTTTTGGGGCATGTGGTGTCGAGTGAGGAGATCAAGGTAGATCCAAAGAAGATTGAAGTAGTTTAGAGTTAGCCCAGACAATCTTGGGCTACAGAGATTCTGAGTTTCCTTGGTTTGGCCGAGTATTATCGTTGTTTTGTAGAGGGTTTCTCATCCATTGTTTCACCTATGACTAGATTGACCTAGAAGGGTGATCCTTTTATATAGTCCGAGGAATGTGAGGCGAGATTTCAAAAGCTCAAGACTATTATGACAACAGCCCCAGTGTTGGTGTTTCCTATGGGTTCGAGGTCTTACACTGTGTATTGTAATGCATCACGTATTAGGCTTGGTGCGGAGTTAATGCAAGAAAGGTAGGGTGATTTCCTATGCATCTCGGTAGTTAAAGGTCCTTGAGAAGAACTATCTGATACATGCCATGGAATTGGCAGCTATTGTTCATGCATTAGAGATTTAGAGGCACTACTTGTACGGTGTGCTATGTGAGGTCAATACCAACCACCAGAGTCTCCAACATCTGTTCAAGAAGAAAGATCTTAATTTGCGGTAGCAGAGATTGTTAGAGTTTCTTAAAGACTATGATATCACTCCCTGGAAGGCCAATATGGTGGCCGATGCCTTGAGTCGAAAGGTATAGAGTATGGGTAGTTTGGCATATTTACCAGCAGTAGAGAGGCCACTAGCCATGGATGTTCAGACCTTGGCTAATCAATTTGTGAGATTGGATGTTTTGGAGCCCAGTTGGGTTCTTACTTGCGTGGTTTCTCGGTCTTCCTTATATCAGCACATCAAAGAGCGTCAGTATGATGACCCTTATTTGCTTGTCCTTAAGGACACGGTACAGCACGACGATGCCAAGGAGGTTTCTATTAGAGATGACGGTGTGTTGCGGATGCAGGGCCGGTCATGTATGCCCAATGTAGATAGGTTATGTGAGTTGATCCTTGAGGAGGCCCACAGTTCGCGGTACTCCATTCATCCGGGTGCCGCTAAGATGTATCATGATTTGAGGCAGCACTATTAGGGGGGAGAATTAAGAAAGATATAGTGGAGTATGTGGCTCGATGCCTAAATTGTCAACAGGTGAAGTATGAGCATCAGAGGCCAGGCGATTTGCTTCAGAGCCTTGAGTTTCCGAATGGAAGTGGGAGCGTGTTACCATGGATTTCATTGTTCAGATCCCACACACTTTCAAGAAATTTGACGCAGTATGGGTGATTGTAGACAGGTTGACCGAGTCGGCTCATTTTATTCTAATCGTGACCACCTATTCTTCGGAGTTGTTGGCTCATATCTATATCGGTGAGATCGTTCGTCTCCACGGTGTGCCGGTGTCCATCATCTCTTATCGAGGCACACAGTTCACGTCGTATTTCTGGAGATCTGTGCAGCGTGAGTTAGGCACACGGGTTGAGTTGAGTACAACATTTCACCCCCAGATCGACGAGCAGTCCGAGCGCACCATTCAGATATTAGAGGATATGCTTCATGCTTGTGTTATGGATTTCAGGGGTTCTTGGGATCAGTTCTTGCTGCTTGCAGAGTTTGCCTACAACAACAGCTACCAATCAAGTATTCAGATAGCTCCTTATGAGGCCCGATAAGGGAAATAGTGTCATTCTCTAGTTGGTTGGTTTGAGCGGGGAGAGGCTAGGTTGTTGGGCATAGATTTGGTTCAGGATGCCTTGGAGAAAGTCAAGTTGATTCAGGACCGGCTTCGTACAGCCCAGTCTAGACCAAAGAGTTATGCTGATCGAAAGGTTCGTGATATACCATTTATGGTTGGAGAGCGGGTTTTGCTCCGGGTTTCTCCCATGAAGGGTGTGATGAGTTTCGTGAAGAAGGGCAAGTTGAGCCCTAGGTATATCGGTCCTTTTGAGATCCTTGAGACAGTTGGTGAGGTGGCCTACAAGCTTGCATTGCTACCTAGCTTATATGCAGTTCATTGGACAGAGAGGTCTGGAAGTTGGGATCAAAGAATATTACTTCATTGAAGGTTCAATGGAGGGGTCATCCGGTCGAAAAGGAGACCTAGGAGACCGAGCACGGCAAGCAGAGTTGTTATCCTGACATTTTCATCACTTCAGGTATGTCCTTACCCATGTTCGAGGACGAACTTTTATTTTTAGGGGGGGGGAAAATGTAATAACCCGACCGGTCGTTTTATATAATTGCGCCACGTTTCCCCTTTTGATGCTACACACATGTGTAATTTAGGTTTTATGTTGCGGGGTTGATTGGTTAAATTCCGAGAAGAATTCGGGTTGATTTAGACCCTTTGGTTCTTGGCTGAGAAGCTTAAGTTAGAAGTGTTGACTAAACTTTGACTTTTGTGAAAACAACCCTGGAACAGTGTTTTGATGGGTCTGATAGCTTCGTATCGTGATTTTGGACTTGGGCGTATCCCCGGAATCGAATTCGGATGTTCATAGGTTGATTATGTTATTTCGCCGAAAATTGGCAATTTAAGGTTTAGAAGTTTGACCGTAGGTGGACTTTTGGCTATCGGGTTCAGAATTGGATTTTGGGACTTGAAATAGGTCTGTTATGCTATTTAAAACTTGTCTGCAGA
The DNA here is from genome assembly GCF_000715075.1 of Nicotiana tabacum. Classification (NCBI taxonomy): domain Eukaryota; kingdom Viridiplantae; phylum Streptophyta; class Magnoliopsida; order Solanales; family Solanaceae; genus Nicotiana; species Nicotiana tabacum. The sequence goes on from NC_134083.1 coordinate 111,780,329, forward strand.
ATTTGGTATAGTTTGGAGTTGATTTTGATAGGATTCGGATGCTTAGTTGCAATTCTAGAAGTTCTTGAACTTTACTTTGAAATTCATGCGTTTTGGTGTCTGATTCATAGTTCTAGATGTTATTTATGTGTTCTGATCACGTGATCGAGTTCGTATGATGTTTTTACACTTGTGTGGATGCTTGGTTTGGAGCCTTGAGAGCTGGGATGGGTTTCGGACGTGTTGCGGAATGGTTTGGACTTAAAACTAAACTTGATGGTGTGTTAGTGCTCTGATGTCACAATTGCGAGCACCAGCCTTGCAATTGCGGACATAACAGGGGGGTCTCAGGTGTCGCAATTGTGATGTCTAGTTTTCAATTGCAAAGAATGGGTCTGGGTAGGAAATTTTGCATTTGCGATGAAACTGTCATATTTGTGAACCCACAGTCGCATTTGCGAGGTTCCCCTTCAGTCTGTCATTGCCGCAATTGCGAGAAATTCTTCACAATTGCGAGGGTTCGCAATTGCGAGAAATTCTTCGCAATTGCGAGGGTTCGCAATTGCAACTTCTGCAACTGAACAAAAGATAGAAAAGTCAGGATTTCATCTCATTTCTCTTAGTTTAGAACCCTAGGATCGGTAGGAGGCAATTTAGAGAGGGGATTTTCATCTACAGACATTGGGTAAGTGATTCTAATCAAATTCTTACTATATTTCATGAATATATCTTAGATTTAACATCAAACTTATGTGAATCATAGAGGAAAATTGGTAATCTTTTTAAGTTTTTGAAAAATGAAGAATTGAGTTTTGAGACTTAATTTGGACTCGGATTTGAAAACAAAACACATATATGGGCTCGTGGGGTTATGGATAGTCAGAATCTACCCTTGGACCCGAGTTTTGACCAGGCGGGTCCCGAACGGTGTTTTCATGGCTCCGATAGCTTCGTATCATGATTTTGGACTTAGGCGTATGCCTGGAATTGAATTCGGATGTTCGTAGGTTGATTTCTGTTGTTTCGCCGAAAATTGGCAATTTAAGGTTTAGAAGTTTGACCGTAGGTTGACTTTTGGCTATCGGGTTCAGAATTTGATTTTGGGACTTGGAATAGGTCTGTTATGCTATTTAGAACTTGTCTGCAGAATTTGGTATAGTTTGGAGTTGATTTTGATAGGATTCGGATTCTTAGTTGCAATTCTAGAAGTTCTTGAACTTTACTTTGAAATTCATGCGTTTTGGTGTCTGATTCGTAGTTCTATATGTTATTTTTGTGTTCTGATCATGCAAGCGAGTTCGTATGATATTTTTAGACTTGTGTGCATGCTTGGTTTGGAACCCCGAGGGCTCGGATGGGTTTCGGACGTGTAGCGGAAAGGTTTGGACTTAAAACTAAACTTGATGGTGTGCTAGTGCTCTGATGTCGCAATTGTGAGCACCAGCCTCGCGATTGCGAACATAGCAGGGGGGGTCTCAGGTGTCGCAATTGTGATGTCTAGTTTGCAATTGCGAAGTATGGCACTAGGTAGAAAATTTTGCATTTGCGATGAAACTGTCACATTTGCGAACCCACAGTCGCATTTGCGAGGTTCCCATTGAGTTTGTCATTGCCGCAATTGCGAGAAATTCTTCGCAATTGCGACTTCTGCAACTGAACAAAAGATTGAAAAGTCGGGATTTCATCTCATTTCTCTTAGTTTAGAACCCTAGGCTCGGTAGGAGGCGATTTAGAGACGGGATTTACATCTACAAACATTGGGTAAGTGATTCTAATCAAATTCTAACTATATTTCATGAATATATCTTAGATTTAACATCAAACTTATGTGAATCAAAGAGGAAAAATTGGGAATTTTGTCAAGTTTTTGAAAAATGATGAATTGAATTTTGAGAGTCGATTTGGACTCGGATTTGAAAATAAAACACATATATGGGCTCGTGGGGTTATGGATAGTCAGAATCTACCCTTGGACCCGGGTTTTGACCAGGCGAGCCCGGGGTTGGCTTTTGTTGACTTTTTGGAAATTTTGTAAAGATTAAAGCTTTATCTATTGTAATTGTTTTCCCTTGCACTAGTTGATGATATTAAGTGTCTTTTGGTTATATTTGGGCCATGTGGAGGTGACTTTTAGGGGGAAAGATATTTCTGATGGTTGAGTTGGCCTAGTTGAGGTAAGAATCTTACCTAACTTTGTGTGTGGGAACTACCCCTTAGGATTTGGGTTGATTGTACTATTAGTGTTATGTGAAATTAGTGTATGCAAGGTGACAAGTGGGTACATGAGCTATATGTTATATTTGGCCTCTTTAGGTTATTTAGGCTCTTTCCATGCCTTTAGTTCAATTGTCATAACATGTAATATCCCTTGATATTAGGCTTAAAGTATGTATATTTATATGTATATTGCCTCGCATTTTATGCATCTTTCGTAGATTTCGAATGTGTAATTTAATAATTTGTTCTAATTCGTGGTATTTGTATGTGTAGGATTCACCCGAAAGCAATGTAGGACGAAGTTTAGCGATTTGAAGCAAAAAGGGAACGAAATGGAAAAATGCCACAGTGTAGCGCCCAGGCTAGCGTGGGGCGCTACCTGTGGCGTAGTAATAGGAAGCATTAAATTCTCCGACGCCAGGGCCAGCGCCCCATGCTACCCTGGGCGCTGGGTGAAGGGAAAGTGTCCTACCTCGACCGGGACAAGGTTATTTCGACCCAAGACACCCCCCCACTCATATAAAAGTAAGTCTAAACCTATTTTGGAGGGGGGAGGCTAGATTGACAGAAAAATACACACACGGAACACTCGGTAGTTTTTCCTCATCTTTCTTAGTATTTTTAACTATTCAACACTTGTGAAATTATTTTGATATTATCATGAGTGGCTAAAACCCATAAGTTCTGGGCTTGTGATATAGCCATGAATATTGTTGTTGGAAGTTGACTTAACCTTGATTATAATTGGCTAATATATGGTTGTTTCTTCAATTATGTGATTAATTGCTTAATTGTGTGGCCAACAATTGGGTTCTATTTACTATCTATACTATGCTTGGGAAAGCTATGTCTAGATTAGTGAAGAATTGAAGAGGGCATGATTTTAACTCTGAGTGGGGCGGATTTGTGGTTAGGATAGGAATATACCTAGTCATCATGCTCAATTGAATATTGTAATCTTAATGTGTTCTTAATAGATTGATTTCATAGGAATATAGGTGTTCATCTATTTTGAATGGGCGAGTAGTAATTCGGGAGAATACTACGAGAGCAATTATTTGATTAATTAGCAACCATGAAAGAATTGTATGAAAGGGAGAGTTAATTAGAACGCAATAGGATTGGTGAATCAATCACAACCCTAGAATATTCATCTCTACTCAATAACAACAACAACAACAACCCAGTATAATTCCACTAGTGGGGTCTGGGGAGGGTAGTGTGTACGCAGACCTTACCCCTACCATGAGGTAGAGAGGCTGTTTTCAATAGACCCTCAGCATCCTTGCCTCCAAGAACTCCCCACCTAGCTCTTGGGGTGACTCGAACTCACAACCTCTTGGTTGGAAGTGGAGGTTGCTTACTATCAGAGCAACCCCTCTTGTCATCTCTACTCAATACACAACAGCTATTTTCTACTTGATTAATTAGTTACTTGTTACATCTATTTATTAGTATAATCAAACTTTTGAACTCTGATTGACTCGACTAAATGATGTGATTCTCCGAGTTAACAAAGAACCAACTGACCAGGATCAAGATCTTGAAACGAAAATGTGGTTTATGGGTTGATTTCAAGAAATAGCATATCTCAAGTTTTAGGACTCGAAATCTGATGATTCAAAAACGAGGTGAAAGATGACGATCTGAACTATAAGAAAGACTATCTATTCGTTCAAAACAAGTAAATGCTGAGGCCATAACGGTTCAATGAAAGTTCTGATTCTAAAATACTAAATGAATGAATTTAGTTAAATAAACGTGTTCTTGAATGATCAAGAACTAAAAAGTTCCTATAGTTACCACTTGGAATCAATTAACGTGATAAAGAAACACCACACGCAATTAAAAACAAGATAAAGAGTATCACCACCTTGCTTGGAACCAAAAACAAGGATAAAGAAGACAAAATAGAGAAAAACACTCTATTGCAAATTAGGGTCAAAGCCCAAAAACGTGAATCGCATTCTACAAGGCAAGAAAACCCTTTATCTACACCTAGAGTCTCTTCTTTGATGACTACAATTCCTATTCTAATAAGAAAATAAAATAACTAAAGACAAGGAAGGTAAAATCCATATTCTACAAGGAAAAGAAACTAGAATCATAATAAAAGGAAAATCCTTATTCTAAAAGGAATAAAATAAATCCTATTTTAATAAGGAAAGGTTCTTGGCTTCTTGAAATCAATCTTGGGCTTTTTGACCTTCTTGCGCTTCATGAAAAGAAGTCCATATGTTTAGACTTGAGCTCTAAAACATGATCTTAGCCAAAATTAATAAAATTTAACATAGATTCTTCTTTTACATCACTGAATAACAATCTTTGTGAAATTAGTGGGTAGTTAACACAAGTCTTTGTGGGTTCGACACTCGACTTATCATTTTATTACTTGTACGACCACGTGTACTTGCGTATGCGTTTGGGAGCAAAACGTTTTTGGCGTCATTGTTGGGGACTTAAATATTGACTACTTTACTAGCGTTTACTTTAGTTGTTTCTCATCAAATCCAATATTTCTTATTGGTTGCTCTGCTCTCGGGAACTTCGATTGAATGCAAAGTGTCAGAAGCCAGGATAAACTTCAAGGCTTTGACCCCGAACCTGAGAGAACATTTCACATGAGGTTGAGAGGAGCAAAAGACACAGATAATCATCAGGCACTTGTTCAATTACCTGTGAACATGGCAGAGGAGCAACATATGGTTGTTTAGGAGGTGGCGATGCCCAACATTGCTAATGTCACCTCCAGCATTGTGAAGCCCATAATCACTGGGCACTTTGAGCTAAAACGGAGCATGATCCAGTTACTACATGCAAATGGGCAGTTTATAGGTCTTCCACACGAGGATCCACAATAACATATTCTGAACTTATATCACTAACGGAGTCACTGCAGACTATGTGAGGCTCACACTATTCCTGTTTTCTCTTTTGGGCGAAGCAAAGCGGTGGTTGAAGGAGCAACCAGCTAATTCTATTACATCATGGAATGACCCCTTTGTGGCACGGTTCTTCCCTTTATGCAAAACTATAAAGATCATAAGTGAGATAGTGGCCTTTAAACAGAAATCGGGGAAGTCTTTATATTCAGCTTGGGAGAGGTTCAAGGGGCTGCTCGGAGATTGTCCTCATCACAACCAGAAAAATAAAGTGTTAGCTCATACCTTCATAGAAGGGCAATATCCAGAGACAAAGATTGTGGTGGATGTTGCAGCGGGAAGTCAAGTGTTGGAGAAACGTTTCGATGAAATATATGCATTATTGAACAAATTCTCCAAAAGTAAATCCTGATTGGCAAGGAGAGATGGGCAGACACACCGTTCAAAAATCTTCATGGGTCCTCGAGTTAGATGTTGTTTCTGCATTATCAGCGCAGGTTGCCACATTGGCCAACTAAGTCAATAAGATGACCTTGGTTATTAACAAGCAACAAGCTCAGCCAGTGCAGCAGGTTCAGATATTTTTTGAAGTATGTGTAAAGGGTCATACGAGAGACTTATGCCCAGCTAATCCATAGCCTGTATGTTTTGAAGGTAATGCAAATAGGGTCCAGACAAATCAGTATGGGAACACCTACAATCCTAACTAGAGGAACCACCCAAACATCTCTTGGTGCGGAAACCAAGGTGCACAGAATCAGTACAGGCCACAAGCTCCTCAATAGCAATATACACCACCACAGGCTGAGCAACCTACAAACTCGACGAGTCATATTGAGGATATTCTAAAGAAATTGATGGTTGATCAGTAGGCCCAAGCAGCATCCCACTCAACTGCTATTCAAAATTTGGAGCGACAAATGGGGCAACTTGTCTGTTCCCAAAATACTCGACCAGTTGGAGCTCTTCCAAGCGACACTAAGGCTAATGCTAAGGCATTTATTAATGTTGTGTCATTGAGGAATGGGAGACATTAGAATAAGTCACATCGAAAAAGAGAAAGCAAGTGACCTTTAATGAAAAACAGTCCACCATAGAAGTAGAATTAAAAAAAGCAAAGGATTCAGAGAAACCAGTTGAAGAGGCAGTGGCAAAGCAACCCCAACCACTAGTTGCGAGGCCTCCACCTCCGTTCCCTCAAATATTGCAGAAAGTGAAGGATAATGCTGCTTATAAGAAGTTTCTTGATATTTTGAAGCATGTGCAAATTAATATTTTGATGGTAGATATCTTGCAATAAGTGCCCAAATATGCGAAATATATCAAATACATAGTGGAAAATAATAGGAGGTTGGTCGAGTTCGAGACTATGGCACTCACCGAAGAATGTAGCTCAAGAATTCAAAGCAAACTACCTCATAAATTGAAGGATCCAGGTAGTTGAACTATCCAGATCTCGATTGGTAAGCATGCAGTCAGGCAAGCTTTGTGTGATCTTGGGGCGAGCATTAATTTGATGCCGCTATATGTTTTCATACAATTGGGGTTGTGTGAGCAGCGCCTAATTACGGTGATTCTATAGTTGGCTAATCGCTCCCTTGCTCATCCAGAAGTGGTGATTGAAGATGTGTTAGTTCAACTGGATTCTTTCATATTCCCTACTGATTTTATTATCTTCGACTATGAGCCAGATCAAGAAGTCCCATTTATTTTGGGGCGTCCATTCTTAGCCACGGGTCGAGTTATTATTGATGTGTGTGAAGGAAAGATGACAATGAGAGTGGGTGATCATGTGGAGGTATTCAATGTTTATAAAGCACTCAAATTTCTAGCCCACTATGAAGAGTTATCCGTGATTTTTGTGGTGGAAAGTGATGTGACTTCACTAGTGCCTTATATGATCCCCATAGACCCCCTTGAACGAGTTTTGATTGGGGATGAAGAAGAAAGTGAAGATGAGATAATGGAAGAAATTGAGCAAGTCCTTAACATGTCTTGCAAGTATGTCCATGGGCATGGGAGATTTGAGGAGTTGGACAGACCTGTTACTCTGACCCCTCCTAAACCATTTGTTGAAGAAGCTCCAAAGCTCGAGCTCGAGCCTCTTCCAGTGCACATGCGCTATGCCTACTTGGCAAATTCGAAAACGTTGCCAGTGATTATTTCATCCAGATTGACCAATGTGCAAGAAGAAAAGATGCTAAGGGTGCTTCGTGAGCACAAAAGAGCTATTGGGTGGACAATTGCTGATATCAAGGGAATCAGTCCATCATTCTACATGCATAAAATTTTCTGGAATATGGACACCACCCCAGTGTTGAGCAACAAAGGAGGTTAAATCCTATTATGAAGGAGGTCGTGAAAAAGGAATTAATTAATTGGCTTGATGCAGGTATCATCTTCCCTATTTCTGACAGCAACTAGGTAAGCCCAGTGCAATGTGTGCCCAAAAAAGGGGGGATGACTGTGGTGGAAAATAAAAAAATGAGCTAATTCCTACTCGTGCTTTGACGGGATGGAGAGTTTGCATTGACTATAGAAGGCTCAATAAAGCAACCTGCAAGGACCACTTCCCACTTCCATTCATTAACCAAATGTTGGACAGGTTGGCTGGGCATGAGTATTATTGCTTCCTCGATGGTTATTCGGGGTACAACCAGATTGTCATATGCCCAGAGGATCAGGAGAAAATGACTTTAACATGCCCTTATGGTACTTTTGCTTTCAAGTGAATGCCATTTGGTCTTTGTAATGCACCGGCCACTTTTCAGAGGTGCATGATGGCCATTTTCACTGATATGGTGAAAAACTTTGTAGAAGTCATCATGGATAATTTTTCAGTCTTTGGGTCTTCTTATGATGATTGTTTGAAGAATTTAGGCAAGGTATTGGCACGTTGTGAAGAAGCAAATTTGGTGCTTAATTGGGAAAAGTGCCATTTTATAGTGCAAGAAGGCATCTCGTTGGGTCATAGAATATCGAAGAGTGGCATTGAAATTGATAAGGCGAAGGTGGAGGCGGTTGCAAAATTACATCCACCCATCTCTATGAAGAGTGTCTGGAGTTTCTTGGGACACACAGATTTCTATAGATGCTTTACTAAAGAGTTTTCTAAAATTGCTATTTCATTGTGCAGGTTGCTTGAAAAAGATGTGACTTTCAAATTTGATGAAGTCTGCCTGAGGAACTCGAAGAGAAGTTGGTAGGTGCCCCCATTATTGTGGCACCGGATTGGTCCTTACCATTTGAACTTATGTGTGATGCAAGTGACCATGCTATTGGGGCAGTGCTAGACCAGAGGAAAGACAAGATGTTTTACTCCATCTACTATGCGAATAAGACTCTTGATGATGCTCAACTTAATTACACCACCAGTGAGAAGGAGTTGTTGGCAGATGTGTGGGCCTTTGAGAAATTTCGGGCTTACTTGGTGGGAACAAAAGTTATAGTCCTTACCGATCATGCAGCAATCAGGTATCTATTTACAAAAAAAGAATCCAAGGCTAGATTGATGCGTTGGGTTTTATTATTGCAGGTATTGGATGTAGAAATACGAGATCAGAAGGGGATAGAAAACCAAGTGGTTGGCCACCTGTAGAGGCTGAAAAATCATGCGCACGTGGAGGAATAATATACTCTAAACCTTGAGCTTCCTCAAGGATCAACTCCCACAAACAATTAATACTAGGAACAAAATCTGACCCTGAAGTTGCAATACACCGCCATCTCCGATGACCACCTCCTAAGCACCTCGCAACATTGTGTCATTAGGAACCAGCAAATAGGAATCATTATACTGATGAGCCTTAATGTGATCAAACAAGGACGACTACACAACCACACACGGAATAACTCTACTAGACTCAGAAATATCCAATTTCACCACACTATTAGCCAAGGCATGGACATCCATATCCAAATGCCTCTCCTCCACTGGAGTAAATGCCAAACTACGCATACTCTCTGCTGCCTCAAATTCAAATCCTCCTGCCTGAACCAATTGTGAAGACTTAGATGATCAGTATAAACCTCTCATGACACATCATATGTACAAAGCCTCCAAGTCTTAAGTACGTCCATAATAACCGCCAACCCCTAATCACGAACTGAAAAATCCTTCTCATGGGGATTCAATTGTCGCAAAAAGTAAGCAATCACCCTACCATTCTACACCGACACCACACCAAGACTAGCACGTGAAGCATCAAAATACACTATGTATGGCCCTGAACCTGGGAGCAACACCAACATCAGTGCTGCTATAGATGGAAACCTCTCCATAAAGCGACGATAGTAGTATGCCCTAGTAACACATGAGAAAATTATCGCATACCACATCTGCAACATCATCACTGCTCGTCAGTGCCCAAATAATATCGAGTACTCAATGTCATGTACAAATGAATAGGAAGGAATTGAAGATATAGGCTTCAAGCTAAAATAAAGTCGCACGACAAGGAATTAAGAACTGAGGAAAGTTACTAAATCCCTATAGCCTTCACAGTTAAATACTGACGTCTCTGTATCGTTCTACAAGATTCTACTAGGCCTGCTCGTGACTTGTGAGGCCTTTAGAACCTAGAGCTCAGATATCAGCTTGTCACGATCCAAAATCCCACTAATGGTCATGATGGTCGTGATGACGCCTAACCTGCTTGGTAGGCAAGCCAACACTTAACAACATTATTAGACTCCAATTATCAAGTCTTTAATATAGATCTACAATAGTCACGATATAAATAAAAATGAGGAATAAGTCACAGATCAATATCATGAGTAAATAACCAAAGATAGGGTCTAAAGTCTACCACAACTGTCTAACAAATGCCCAAAACCCAGTGTCACATATTTAATAATAGTAACTAACATCAACTGAAAAAATGCATTTGTCTGGAAAAGAAATACATAGGGAAGGGGATACCATCAATAAGAGATCCAACCAAGTGTCAATACCTCGATCCTCACACAAAAACATGATGTAATTCAACTAGTATTTATATAAAATCCACCACATGAGTCCAAATTATGTAAATATGCATGCTCAGGAGATATGTAAATATGCATGCTCAGGATCTCTACTCAACCTCACAGCACAAATCCATGTGCCTGACACAGGCCACGGGTCAAAAAAAGCACAAAATCTTGGTGCCTACGCTCACTGTGCCCAAAGTAACATGGGTAATCACCTGACTCCGGAGGTACAAATCCATATCCAAGCGTTTATCATTTAACAATCAATGAACATTAACGAATCATCACGGCGTGAGACCCAATACAATCATAATACCATCAATAATCAATATTTTCTTGCAATGTCCTTGGTACCAAATTCCACAAATTTCCACACCATCCAACTCTCCAACTCATAAATATGTATGTGAAATAATTTAATTAAAAAGAACCGGACATAACAATAAAAATAAAAATAAAAGCTCAAAGGGCTAAAAGATGACTATGGCTAATCGTGTAATTTAATTTATCACAACAGCTAAGTAAGCAATTTTAACATTCAAAAGTTTTTCACAGCCATAACATGAAACAATTAAGCCATGTAGCCACTAATTATGAATCAAATAAAGACAAATGTATGACTATGGCTCGATAAGAAAGCTCAACATGGAAAAACAACTCTTTATGCCCAGTTCAACAAGCCATAACCTTAAGTATGTTTCTAAGCCATAATTACAAGTCATCACGTAGTCATAGAATCAATGAAACGTGGATAATAAGTTTGCATAGTCCAAAATAGGCATAATCACAAGCCAATACACCAGAAATGGTCATAACCTAGTTATGCATATATGCTCGTCACCTCGCATATACGTGGCTCCTAAATCTAGTAACAAATAGATCACCTTTGGGTTGAATTCCCTCTTACAACAAAAGACAAGAGACTTACCTCCAACCGGTAAGCTATAGTCAATCAAACACTTCCTTTCCTTTCAAATCCAACTTCAAACGATTCGAATCTAGTGAAATATAACTTAATTTAATCAAATCCCCAAAAGTCAACTCAGGCCCACATGGTCAAAACCCGTGTCAAGGGATAGATCCCGAAAATCATAATTCCTCGAGTCCAAATATATGATTAGATTCTAAAATTGAGTCCAGATGGACCCTTAAATGCCCAAAATACACCCTCTTAAGTTGTAGACCAATACCTCAAATTTCTAGAGAAAGGATAAAATCGTGAAATCCCAAAATTAAGTAGTCTGTCCAGTACTACCCTTCGCGAATGCGGCCACTGCCTCGCGTTCGCGAAGTGCAAATCTACCACCTGCTCAAGTCCTCTTTTGCAATCACAGAAGCACCCTCACGATCGCAAAGCTCACACACTACGAAAATACGACAAACACCTAGCGAACGCGAAGACCAATCCCCCGCCTGAATTCACTCCCTCGCGTATGCGATCACCCACACGAATGGGATGTACCTCCCCACTACCCTTCAAGAATGCGACCCCCTGTGTTGCGAATGGAAAGAACAAAAACTAGTCGGCTCAAAATACTTATCCATGATTGCGATACCTGCTCTACGATCATGAAGCACTACTGCACACCAGCATATCAGCTGCTCCAAAACACATAAAAATGGTCTGAAACCACCCGAAACACACCCGATCCCCACATAACCCCGTCCAATCATTCCAATAAGTACATATACTTCTTAAGAACTTGTACCAAGTCTCAAAATACTAAAAACAACAACAAAACGAAGAATCATAGATCAAATCCATCTCTTAACTTTCAAACATTCCAAATTCGCCGAATGCGTTCCAATTACAGTTAGACATTTGGATTAAAACCAAAAGTTTCACACAAGTTCCATTCAATCAAATGAACCTTACCGAATTCCTAGAATACCAGTTAGATCCCGATAATAACAAAGTCAATTTCCGGTCAAACCTATAAATTGTTTAATCCTTCAAATTGCCAACTTTTAGCAATTAGAGCAAAAACCTTCTAGGAGCCTCCAAATCGAAATTCGAAAATATGCCCAAGTACAAAATCACCATTCGAACCTATTGGACCATCAAATCACCAGTTCGAGGTCATTTACTCGAAAGTCAAACATTGATTAACTCTTCCAACTTAAAACTTTCATAATAAGGATTAATCTTCCAAACCAAATCTTGAACATATCAAAAATTAGAACCAACCATCCAAGAAAGGCGCAATGCATCATATGAAGCTAATCAAGGTCTCAAACGATTGAAAAAAATGATAAATCTAAAATTGACCGATTGAGTCGTTACATTCTCCCTCACTTAAAAATGCGCTCGTCCTCGAACGTGCCAAGAGTCATTCTAAAGCCGTCAAATAACTGAATAAACTCATCATACACATACCCATGAGTGATTGCATGCCATATTAATCCATATAAATCCATTAACACATTCCTGACTGAAGGTTCTTCCTTCAATCTAAGCCTTAGAACCCAAACTCCAACATTCGGAACCCCCTCTAAGATCTGATTCTTGTATATATACTTTGTATCAATCCCCACAAGATGCATCAAGTCAAAGATTTACTCCCAAGATGTAACCACACGACATACCTTGTAACTCACATGCCCATAGCCATATCTTCTGCCAACAACAACTGCTCATTACCAGAACTAGTACCAATAATATACCTCACATCTAATAAAATATTATTCCAAACCTTGGCAGCACTGCTAATGATGAAAGAATCATATAGAAACTCATAACCACCCATCAAATCAATAAGTCATAGAGTTCTCTCACCGACAAGAACCATTGTCAAATCTGAGCTGACTAATGGCATTCTTCTTTCAAACATACCTTATCCAAATCTGATTGTACTAATTCAAGGTCCAATAACCTCGTCTCACCCAGTGCAAGCTGCTCGACTGATAGGCCACATCAAATGTAACCAAGAACCTTATACAACGCAATTTGTGTATCAATCAAGCAATAGAAAGAATATGACCAATAATGAAAAGAGAGCCAAATAGAAGAACTATCCATCAAATTTACCAGATAAATCAACAAAGCATAATTCTATGAACCCATATCACGAAGGGGTAACAAAACACATGAAATAAGCACAAGGAATTGAATCCAACATAATAGTATTACGGCTTACCACTCGATCTAACATCATACCATCGTTGCATGCAACCTGATCCAACTAAACATCCACATAATAATACCCATTGAGCCAAAATTCTCATGCTTACCAAACTCATGTGTATCAATAACAAGAATGTAAAGTGCATAAACACAATCATTGGGAGACGGGTAGCATAAATTTCTACGAAAAAAAGGTAAGCACGATTATGGCGCACTAAGCAAATCAACATCTCAAGAGATCATGATATACATAATAACGTGAAATAAGTCTCAAATCAATATCATAAGTACATAAACAAATACAGGGTCTAAACACAACCGTAAGTTTCTAACAAACACCCATAACCCAATGTCACATCATCACGAGCATCTACTAAGACTAAATAGTATCAACTGAACAAACACATATGTCCAAAAAGGTAATACATAGAAATAAATTGATAAGTATGAAGGGGAATGCATGTGATGCGGATCGGATCAAGTAAAACAGCTCATCACGAAGTCTCCAATACACACTACTACTCAGTTGGATGGGTACCACTAGTACCTTCCTCAAAACCTATACAAAAATGTGAAGAAATATAGTATGAGTACAAAACTACGTTACTCATTATGTATCAAGTCTAGCCTCAAAGAAGTAGTGGCGAGAAAAATGACATCGACACTTACTAACAGTAAATAAATCAGGTGAAAGCATATATAGGATTCGAAGCAAGGCATAGTATCATCAAATAAATATGAAAGCTAGAGCCACATTGCATATGAAATTTTAAGCATGCTTAACAGATATAAAAGATCCAACCAGGTGTTAATACCTTAATCCTCGTAGAAACACATGATGTTATTCAACCAGCGTTTATATAAAAAAACATTGCATGAGTTCAAGATATGTATATATGCATGCTCAGGAGATACGTAAATATGCATGCTCAGGATCCCTACTCAACCTCACAGCACAAATCCATGTGCCTGACATAGGCCATGCGTCCAAACTAATTACCAAATCTTAGTGCCTACACGCACAGGGCCCAAAATAACATGGGTAACCACTTAACTCTGGAGGGATGAATCCATATCCAAGTGTTGATCATTATACAATCAATGAACATTAACCAACCATTGTAGCGTGCAACCCGATACAATCATAATACCATCAATAATCAATGATCAATGTCCGCTCGTAATGTCCTTGGTGCCAAATTCCACAACTTTACACAACATCCAACTCTCCAACTTGTGCATATGTATGTAAAATAATATCATTTAGAATCACTGGACATAACAATAAAATTGCATATAAAAGCTCATAGGGCTAAAAGATGGGTATGGCTAATCATGTAATTCAATTTATCACAATAGCTAAGTAAGCAATTTTAACATTCAAAAGTCTTGCATATCCATAACATGAATAAATTAAGTTATGTAACCACCAATTATGAATGAAATAAAAAAAGTGTATGACTATGGCTAGATAAGAAATCTCAACATGGCAAAACAATTTTGTATGCCCAATTCAAAAAGTCATAATATTAAGCATATTTCTAATCCATAATTACAAGTCATCACATAGTTATAGAATTAACGGAACATGGATAATAAATTCACATATTCCTAACAAGGCATAATCACAAGCCAATCTCTGGCGAATATGGTCATAACCTAGCTACGCCATATACGCTCGTGTAGTGACCCCATAGGTCATTTTGAGTTCTTGCTTCCCATTTCATGATTTGAGACCTTTCATAGTTCTATTTAATTATTTATGACTTGCATCAGTGGTCCGTGTTGATTTTTGAAAAGTTTAAATGTGATTTTCTAAGAAAACTTGATTTTTGAACTTGAAAATAATTACTTAGCCACTGTCAACATTATTGGCAAATGACCTCGGATCGGTATTTTGATAATTCTGGTTGGTTTGTATGATGATTTTGGACTTGAACGCATGTTTGGTAGGGTTTCGGGTGACCCGGGCCTGTTTTGGGGCTTAATGTGAAAAGTTGGAATTTGAAGTATGAACTTTGAATTCTTTGAGTTTTGATATTTGATTCTTGGTTTTAGATGTTAATTTGATGATTTGAGCTAACGATCAAGTTTGTATGATGTTATTATACTTGTGAGGATGTTTGGATTGGGTCCATGGGGCTTGGGTGAGTTTTGGATGAGTTTCGGACTGATTTGTTAGGATTGAGTTGATGGTGTTGTAGACGTCACAATTTTGATATCTGATCGAAAATGCGAGCCTCATATTTGTGAGTTCTAGCTCGCATTTGTGATGCTGGGAGGAGAAGGGGCAGTTTCGTTTTTACGAAGCTTAGCTCACATTTGCGAGGATTCCACTCTTCGCATTTGCGAAGCTTTTGTCGCATTTGCGACTACCGCAATTGTGATACTTGTGTCGCATTTGTGAGATCTGAGGCTCAGTGGCTGGATCGCATTTGCAACAATTTAATCACTTTTGTGAACATCGCAATTGTGAATAAGAGTTCGCAATTACGATACCTGCAACTGGGTAAACGGTAAGCATTTCGGGATTTTGCTTATTTTATTCTATTTTTGAGACCTAGACTCCACATAGAGGCGATTTTGGAGAGCAATTTCTTCTCCACTTCATAGGTTAGTAACTTTAACTTGTTTTTGATTAAATTCCATTACTTTTCATTGAATTTCATGTCTAAATCTAAGATTTCATAGAGTAGAAATAGGGTTTTGGGTAGAGATTTAGGATGTTGTATTTTTTAGATTTATACCCTCGAATTGAGGTCAGATCACAAAACAAATCACCTATTTGGACTCGGGGTGAATAAGTAATCGGGATTTAGTCTTAATTGCAGATTTTGACCACGTGGGTTCGGGTTGACATTTTGTTGAATTTTCCAAATATGTTAAATATTGAACCTTTTTTATACTAGGGTAATTTCTAAAGCTTGTATTGACTTATTTGAAAATTAAATTGGCTAGATTTGAGTGGTTTGAAGGCTTGTGCTAATGGAAAGGCAGTGTTAGAGGGTTGATTTTTGCCGAAAAGAGGCAAGTGTCTTGGTTAACCTTAATTTGAAGGATTTAGGATATAATTATGTCTAATTGTTATGTGTTATTCGTGTTAGGGCGGCATATAAGCAAGGTGACGTGTTAAGCTTGTTGTGATATTGGGGTTGAGCATGTGGGTAAAACTAGTTTATTTACATCTTGTTGCCTTATGTATTGCGTTTTCATGCTTTGTCTAGATTGTAACTCCTTGGTTGTTTTCATTCGTGTTAGTAGCCGTGTTAAGCTTGTTATGATATTAGGATAATGAAAGTATTGAATTGTTGATTTGGCTATTGGTGCAAAGTGATGAATATTTCCTTAATTTCAAGCTATGTTTAATCGCTCTTTCTTGATATCATTTACGCTTCCTACCTAGCTTGGAATTGCCTTATATGTATATGCTTGGTGAGGACGAGTGAGGGCACGAAGGGTGCTTCCGTGCTTGAGAGGAAGAGTTAGTTGCACGAAGGGTGTTTCCATGTTTTCTTTATATATCAATATCATTGCACAAAGGGTGTTACTGTGCTTGAGAGGAAGAGAGAATATGCGCGAAGGGTATTTCTGTACCTGCTATTATATTGTGCTTGTCAGATGAGAGTGAAAGCACAAAGGGGTTATCGTGCCGTTCTCGTCGGGGTTAGGCTTGACACTTATTGAGTACATTGGGTCGGTTATACTCATACTACACTTATGTGCTTCTTGTGCAGATTTTGGTGCTGGTTTCGGTGGTACTCAAACGACAGACTAGCTAGCTGGTGGAGGAGACCCGAGGTAGTGTTACACTCTCGTTCGCATGCCTTGCAGTCTCCCTTCTCATAGTCTTACTACTGTTTATTTGTTTCGAACAGTGTACTGTTATTCCAAACTTCGTATTTTGGTTAAACTTGCATACACGCACACTAACTGACTCTAGTTTCTGGGAGATGTTTGATGGTTGTGGTTTTCAAACTTGATCTATTTTTTCTGAATTCTATCCTTTAATTATAGTATCATGTTATTTACATTTCGCATTACCTTTATTATTTCTATTTGTTGGCTTTTATAGCAAGTGGCGTTGGGTGCCATCATGATCCCTTGGATTAGGAATTTGGGTCGTGATAGCTCGTCACCTCACATATATGTGGCTTCTAAATCAAACAATAAGTAACTAATAGATCATACATGGGGAGAACTCCCTCTTACAAGGATAGACCAGTGACTTACCTCTACCTAGTAAGCTTTAATCAATCAACCGCTGCCTTTACTTTCAAGTCCATCTCCAAATGAATCAAATATAGTCAAATATAACTCAATAACATCAAACAAAGCCATAGAAATCAATCCCAAACAATAAAGCTTCAATCTTTAATAAAATTCTAAAAAACGTCAACATAGGCCCAAATGGTAAAAACCCGAGTCAAGGGGTTGATCCCGACTACCCATAAACCCACAAGTCCAAATACATTATTATATTTTAAAATCGTGTCCAAATTGACCCTCAAATCTCAAAAATACACCCTCTTAAGTTGTAAACAAAAACCTCATATTTCTCTTTATAATTTCATATTTTAGGTATAGACCCCGTCCAAGCATTCTAACAAGTCCATATACTTCCTACAAACATGTCCTAAGGCTAGAAACACCAAAAAGAACAACAAAACCAAGAATCGGAGATCAAATCCATCTCTTAATTTTCAAATATTCCAACTTTGCTGAATGCATCCGAATCACACTTAGAAATTCCGGATTACAACCAAACTTTGTACACAAGTTCCATTTAACCAAATGAACCTAACCAAAGTCCCATAACACCAATCGGAACCTGATAACACCGAAGTTATGATGACCCGATAGGTCATTTTTAGCATTAGCTCCTCAATTTGTGTTTCAAGACCTCTTGTAGTTCGACTTGATGATTTATGACTTCCATGTGTGATTCTTATCGATCTACAGAAAGCTTATATGTGAAATTGTAAAGAAAATGTGATTTTTTAATTTAAAAATGACGAGAGTTGACCACTGTCTACATCTTTGGTAAACGACCTCAGATATGTGTTTTAATGATTCTGGTAAATTTATATGATAATTTTGGACTTGTATGCATGTTTGGTTGGGATCCCAAGTGACCCAAGTCCATATTGGCGCGTTATGTGAAAAGTTGGAAAATTGAGTTCTAAACTTGAAAATCATGAGTTTTAATGATCGATTCTTGAATTTTGATATTATTTTGATGATTTGAGCTTGCAAGCGAGTTTTTATGATGTTATTATATTTGTGAGATGTAAGAAGTGGAGCCCGAGAAGCTCGGGTGAGTTCCGGATAGGTTGCGGACTGATTTTGGCTTAACAGGTGACTAATGTTGTAACTGGCCTATAGGTATCGCATTTTCAATGACCTATTCACAAATGCGAGCTTCACTTTAGCAAAGTCAGCTTCGCATTTGCGATGACTAACATGGATGGGCAGCTTCGTATTTTGTAAGCTTTGCTCGCATTTGCGATGGGGTCTTCTTTCGCAATTGCGAGGAATGTGTTGCATTTGCAACATTGGGAGTTAGAGGGCAGCTTCGCAATTATGAAGCATGGATCACATTTGCGGAAGGTGGGCCTTTGCATTTGCGATGGCTTTGTCGCATTTGGGACATCAGAGGCTTAGGGGATGGTTCGCAATTGTGACCAACTATTCGCATTTGCAACCATTTCAAATGCGAACAAGAGTTCGCATTTGCGATATCTGCAGCTAGGTAAAATGTGAGCATTTCGAGACATAGCTCATTTTACACCATTTTTTAACCCTAGACTCCAAATAGGCAATTTTTGGAGAGAAATTTCTTCCAAAATCCATAGGTTTGTAATCTTAACTTGTTTTTGCTCCATTTCCATTACTTTTTCATGAATTTTATCAAACTATCTACGAATTTTAAAGTACAAATTGAGGGTTTTGGGAGGAATTTAGGGATTCTATAAAATTGAGATCGAATTTTGGAATAAATTACATATCTAGGCTCGGGGGTGAATGGATAATCGGGTTTTGGTCTAAATTTCAGATTTCGACCACGTGGGCCAGAGTTAAGTTTTTGTTGACTTTTTCAATTATGTTAAAGATTGAACCTTTTTAATTTTTGGGTAGTTTTTAAAGCTTGTTTTGACTTGGTTGAACAATAAATGACTAGATATTGGTCGTTTTTAGGCTTGTTCTAAAGGAAAAGTTATTTTGGATTGTTGATTGTTTTCTGAAAAGAGGTAAGTATCTTGGCTAATCTTGCTTTTAGGAAAATGGGGTATAATTGAGTCTATTTGCTATGTGATCTATGTGTTGGGGACGACGTATATTCAAGGTGACGAGTGTATATGTGTTGATTGCGGGATAAGAATGCGGGTAGGGTTAGTTTTACTTTTACCATGTTGTTTTATGTCTTATGTCTTCCATGCTTTAGATATATTGCATAATTCTTTTATTTCTCGTATTCATGTTATTTCGTATGTTGAGATTATCGAGATATTGGGTGTAGATATCATTGAATTATTGATTGGTTGTTGGTGCTAATTGTTGGAAGATTCTCATATGACGAGTTGTGTACAAATACTATTGTTGATGTTGAATTTGCTTCCCATCTTGCTTGGTATTGTGTTGTATGTGATGCTTGGTGAGGAAGAGTGAAATACACAAAGGGTGTTGTCGTTCTTGTGAGAAAGATTGAAATGCACGAAAGGTTTTGTCGTGCTTGTGAGAAAGAGTGATTGTGCACGAAGGGTGTTTTCGTTCCTTACTTATACATTGATATTATTGCACGAAGGGTGTTTCCGTGCTTGAGTGAATGTGAGGATATGCATGAATGATGTTTCCGTGCTGGTTTTTATATTATGATGTGAAAATGAGAGTAAAAACATTAAGGGTAATGTCGTGCAGTCTTGTCGATTTCATTTCTCTTTACTTTGATATTTGGAATGTGGATTTGGATTTGTGGCTTCATTAATTACTTTTGAAAGGTTGTTCAAAATATTTGTAAAACTATGAGTTGAGGCTTACTCGGTGACACTTCACTTTATTTCCCTATTTTGAGACCTTTACTTGTGTACTTGGTATCCCTTTTACTTGTTGTTATCCCGACATTATACTTGATACTTTACATGTTATTTCGTTACTTCTTGATATATAACTACACAAGTTCCTTTTAGGTGTCTTGTCTTAGCCTCGTCGGGGTTAGGCTCGAAACTTACTGAGTATATTGAGTCAGTTATACTTATACTACACTTCTGCACTTCTTGTGCAGATCCAGACTTTGGTACCAGCGGAGTCTCGAGAGGTGCTTAGCGGATACCATACGGGTGATTCGAGGTAGAGTTGCATTCCACTCGAAGTCCTAGAGTCACCTTCTTATTTCTATAGTACTATTTCTACTTTTCAAATAATATTGTACTTCTTTCAAAATAATGCATGTAGTAAACTTTAGAAGCTCATGTACTTGTGACTCCACGTCTTGGGATGGATGGAGTGTTAGCATTGATTCTAGACTTATTTTGTATACCTTTTGAGTTTCTTTTATTGTATATTGTTACCTTGATGTTAGCGATAAATTGCTATTCTTTCATAATATCTATTGCGTGTTTGCTTTCCTAGAAATCGATGTTAGGCGCCATCACAACCGACTGATTGAGATTTTGGGTCGTGACAAGTTGGTATCAGAGCCCTGGGTTGCAAAGGTCTCACGAGTCATGAGCAAGCTTAGTAGAGTCTTGAGGATTGGTATGGAGACGTCTGTACTTATCTCCTAGATGCTATAAGGCTTTAGGAAAGTTCACTTTCTTTCTTTCTCTATCATGTGACTTTGTTCTATCATAAAGTTTGAATCATTCTCCTCTTATTCTCTCACAGATGTTCAGGACACATAAGTCATCCGCAGTTGATCAGGAGCTGGAGCCCAAGATTGCAGCCACTACCAGGGGTAGGGGTCGGGGCAGAGCACGTGGTAGAGGCAGAGCTCATCCTAGAGCAGGTGCAACGGCACCTATTGTCGAGCCTCAGATAGAGTAGAATGAGGAGATCCTTATTCCAACTGAGCCAGTAGGACTAGCTCGGGTCCTCTGACAAGAGGCCCCATCACTTTGGAGGATTCAGTGGTGCCTCGTCTGTAGGAAGGGGCTCCTGTGGTAGAGGCCATCCTATCAGGCTGGTTCAGTCAGCTCTACAGGTCACCGGGGTACTTCAGACAGCCACAATGCTCATGGATCTCATCCCGAGAAGCTAGCATACAGTGCACCTCCAGCTCTGTTTAGTTCACCTCCGATACAGAGTCACCAGGGTAGTTATTCAGGCTGACAAGGACAGCTCCAGGTTCACCAGTCATGTTAGCCAAGGGCTTGTTATGTATGTGGGGATCTGAGGTACGTAGCGAAGGTTTTCCCCAGGCCATAGAGTAGTATGCCGCATCAGAGTACTTGTGACATGATTCCGGCATCGGTTGCTCTACCATCCACTCAGCCAACCAGAGGCTGGGGTCCGGTTGCACAGGGTGGAAGCCACATAGTTAGAGGTGGAGGTCAGTCGGTGAGATGTCGTTCCAGAGGTGGAGGAAAGGTTGGTGGGGCTCAGACCCATTGTTATACACTAAACCCCATACGATCACGATCCTACACCTGCGACTGTGAATCACAAACAGCCAGCAAAATTTCTTATCCGCAATTGCGAGCCCCTGCTCCATGATCACGAGCCCCTACTCTTTGATCGTGAAACACTACAATACAGCAGCAAATGCAATAACATCTGAAACGGTCTGTAACCATACCGAAACTCACCTGATTCCCTCAGGACCCTGTCTAATCATTTCAACAAGTCCATATACTTCATACAAACTTGTACAAAGACTAGAAACATCAAAAACATCATCAAAACTAAGAATCGAAAATCAAATTCATTCCTTAATTTTGAAACCTTCCAACTTCTCTAAACGTGTCTGAATCATACTTAAACATTCTGGGTTACAACCAAACTTTGCACATAAGTTCATTTAAACCATTAGGACCTTTCAAGGACTCCTAATACCAATCAAAGATCATTAACCCAAAAATTAACTATTTGTTAAACTTATAAACTTCTAAACCTCCAAATTTTCAACATTCGATAAATATGATAAAAACCTTCTAGGAACCTCCAAAATCAAATCCGAACATACGTCTAAGTCCAAAATCATCATACAAACCTATAGGAACCCTCAAATCCCAATTCTGATGTTGTTTACTCAAAAGTTAACCCCTGGTCAACTCTTACCACTTAAGCCTTCCAAAATGTAACTAAGTATTCCAATTCACTCTCGAACCTTCCCGGAACCAAACCGACCATCCCTACAAGTTACAAAATATCAAAAGAAACTACCAGAAGAATCAAATAGGTGGACATAATTCTAATAGCCAAAACTATTGGCCAGTTCGTTACATGCGTACAAGTCCAAAATCACTACAAACCTATTGAAACATTCAAATCACCAATCTGAGCATGCTTTCCCAAAATATTGACTTTGATCAACTCTTTCAACTTTAAGCATATAGTAGGAACTAAGTGTTTCAAATCGAACTCGAACCTCTTAGACCAAACCATCCATCCCCACAAGTCATAAAATATAAAATAAACCTAAGAAAACTATCAAATAGGGAAATGGGATCCTAGAACTCAAAATAACTGGTTGGATCGTTGCAATTTGCGGCTTAAGCGAGGTATATGGGTGCTTTACAACCCAACAATCTTGTCACAGTTGGTGAATAGATACACGATCGTCGTCCTGAAATTCAACAAAACAACTTTAGATATGTGTTTTGGGCCTTTAAATGATCTATTGATGGTTTCCTGCATTGTAGGCCTATCATCTCCATAAGATGGCACGCATGTCTATGTGAAGTACAACCAAACATTGTTGGTTGCAGTGTATTTTCTCTTGCATTTGCTATTTTCACCAATGAGAGTACTGAGACTTGGACATAGATTTTGAACCATTTAAAGAAGCATGTTGTGAAGTACAGTTCAGGTATTTGTCTAATATTTGATCGACATTGTGGTATTTTCAATTGTGTTCATGATCTGGATGAATGGAAAAAGCCTCACGGCTACAACCAATCCTATGTTAGGCATTTAAAGATAAATTTTCAGAGGGCATATCCCAACCAAAGCCTACATAACCTTATGTGGCAAGCTGTAATACATCACCAGGAAAAGAAATTTCTACAATGGATACAATTGATTAAAGAGACAAACAATGAAACATAAGATTGGTTTCAAACAACTTGCGGAGCAATTTGTGGGTAGATTACGCACGGTATCGTTTCCTGTTGAAAGGGGAATAGAACATATGCAAAATTCGATGAAACATTTTGAGAATTACAAAAGGTGAGCATCATGGCATATATATTTTGAATACTACAGTAATCGTCATATATTTTATGTTCGGACCAGTTCACTTCAAGGGCATGGAAATAACTTCCACACAACTTGTGAGCAAATACAAACAAGTTTATGTAACAAATAGACAAATTACCACATGCCATGGTCACACGCACAAAAGTATTTCTAGCATGCTGGATTTCCGGTTAAGCGCAGAATATAGTGTTGAAGCATATGTAAAAGCCTATAGTGGGTATTTCTAACCACTAGGTGATGAGTCTTATTGGTCACCAAAATTATTTACAATGATCTGTAACAAAGTATTTTTGCATCGAAACAAAGTGCAAAAAAGAAGGATTCACAACTAGATGGATATACCAAATAGCACATATAGACAAAAATATGGACAGTGCACACAAACAAGACACAATCGATGTAAGTATCCTCTAAATTAGAGAGCTGGTAATTTAAGTTGTGGTGGCAGTTCCTATAATGTAGGCGTTTCTCAGGCATATTTTTAGTGTGTTATATGTCGTTTGATGTATTTATATGTTTGTAAACTGTATAAAAATATTTGGTGAGTGAGTTCTTAAGTTAACATGTATGCATTGTATGCATTAAATGATAGTTTACTTTTTCATAAAAACCACAAGCATACATGATAAAATTTAGCGCAATGAGAGGTTTTCACCTATGTTTCATCTTCCTCACAATTAGGCACTACTGGAACCTCATTTTATTAGTCGTCTCTACCACCATCATCGTCTACACAAACATTTGGCCCAAGTGCATCATAATTTACACCCCAATTGTCATATATTTCTTGCATTTTCTGACTATCGCCAATAATACCACTAGCTTGATTTCGGAAACAATATCAACACATAGGCAATCATATCAGTATACAGGTTAAAATGATTACCATTGAATGTGTCCATATTATAAGTATATACGCCGATGTATTTATCAATCACCCATATTTTGATTTCACCGCCTTGCACGAAGCATCCAACTGCGGCCTTTCTCCCAGCGACGACAAACCACTTTCCAAATTATTTTTGTCGACCTAGTAACCTCAAATTCCCTCAAACTTTTGATGCTATAAATTTTATAGCCCTTTGCAGGATATACTTGCTGTTGAAAATTATACTTTTTTGAATATCAAGGGGCCTTTCTTTATCCCACATTGCTATTCGAATATTATCCATATCTATGGTGAAAGCATCATCATTGGGGTAACCTAGAAGGTATTAAGGAAATAAATCTCCTTAAAAGATACTGCAAAGGTGTCGTGTACACCTGTAACGACCCGACCGGTCGTTTTGTGTAATTGTGCCCCATTTTCCCTTTTGATGCTTCGCACATGTGTAATTTAGGTTTTATGACTTACGGGGTTGATTGTTTCGCTCCGGGGAGATTTAAGGTTCATTTAGACCCTCTAGTTCTTGGCTTAGAAGCTTAAGTTAGAAGTGTTGACCAAACTTTGACTTTTATGAAAATGACCCCGGAACAGTATTTTAATGTCTCTGATAGCTTTGTATCGTGATTTTGGACTTGGGCGTATTCCCAAAATTAAATTCGAAAGTCCGTAGGTTGATTTCTGTTGTTTCGTCAAAAATTGGGAATTTGAGGTTTAGAAGTTTGACCGTAGTTGACTTTGGCTGTCAGGTTCGGAATTGGATTTTGGGACTTGGAATAGGTTTGTTATGCTATTTAGAACTTGTCTAAACAATTTGGTATCGTTTGGAGTTGATTTGATAGGATTCGGACACTTAGTTGCAATTCAAGAAGTTCTTGAACTTTACTTTGAAATTCATGTGTTTTGGTGTCCGATTTGTAGTTCTAGATGTTATTTTGTATTTTGATCGCACGAGAGAGTTCTTATGATGTTTGTAGACTTGCGTAGATGCTTGGTTAGGAGCCCTGAGGGCTCGGATGAGTGTCACGGAATGGTTTGGACTGAAACCTGAACTTGCTGGTGTATTGGTGCTCTGATGTCGCAGTTGTAAGCACCAGCCTCGCAATTGTGAACATAGAAGGAGGGTCTCAGCTGTCGAAAGTGTGATGCCTGGTTCGCGATTGTGAAGTATGTGTCTGGGTAGAAAATTTTGCATTTGCAATGAAACTGCCGCATTTGCGGAGGGAACAGGGTTCGCATTTGCGAACTCACAATCGCATTTGCGAGGCTACGCTTGAGCATGTTAGTGCCGCAATTGCGAGAAATTCTTTGCAATTGAGAACCTAATGTCGCAATTACAATGTCTGCATCTGAAAAAAAGATAGAAAAGTCGGGATTTCATCTCATTTCTCTCATTTTAGAACCCTAGGCTCGGTAGAAGGCGATTTGGAGAGGGGATTTTCATCTACAAATATTGGTTAAGTGATTCTAATCAAATTCAAACTATATTTCAAGAATGTATCTTAGATTTAACATCAAATTTATGTGAATCAAATAGGAAAAATTGGGAAATTTTGTCAAGTTTGTGAAAAATGAAGAATTGAGTTTTGAGAGTTGATTTGGACTCGGATTTGAAAACAAAATACATATATGGACTCGTGGGGTTATGAGTTGTCGGAATCTACCCTTGGACCCGGGGTTTGACCTGGCGAGCTCGGGGTTGACGTTTGCTGACGTTTTGGGAATTTTGTAAAGATCAAAGCTTTATCTATTGTAATGGTTTCCCCTTGCATTAATTGATGATATTATGTCACTCTTGGTTCGATTTAGGCTGTGTGGAGGCACAATTTAGGGGAAAAGCTATTTCTGAGGGTTGAGTTGGCCTAGTTGAGGTAAGTATATTGCCTAACTTTGTGTGGGGGAACTACTCCTTAGGATTTGGGTTGATTGTACAATTTGTGTTATGTGAAAGCCGTGTACGCAAGGTGACGAGTGGGTACGCGGGCTATATGTGAATTATCATAACATGTTATATCTCTCTTTGCTAATCTACTCTTACATGTGTTAATCTACCCTTACATATTTTATTTAACATTGTTAACACTTGTCCTATCTCTTACTTGTTATTTGCTCTTATATGCTTTAGTTGGAGTTATTGTCTTCCTTATTGTCGTGTTACCTCTTAAATTGTTGAATTATCTTTACTTGACGTTGTTATTTCGCAGAATATATTCTTGTTGAGTTATTGGCGTTGAAGTTGTAAAAGTCGTTATCACATTGAGGTGAAGTTGTTAATTGTTGAGATATCTTTCTTGTTAAGCAATTCACATTCAATTTGTAATGTTGAGATTCTTGTATACATTGTAGTTGAGCCATGGGCTATTTGTTGTGGAAACATTGGTATTGTTGATTCTTTTTGCCAATTGTGGCATATGAGCACTTGTGGTGTAGTTATGATTATGTTGTGATATTGATATGCATGCGGTGGTATAAGGCTGAGGGTTGAAATGCATGCAGTGAGATAAGGTGGGCTTGATATGCATGTTGCTAGTAGGGGAACTACTTGAAGCTGCGTGGTATGATAAGGTGGGCTAAAATGCGTTTAGCTATTCGGGAAAATAATTTTCAAAACTAAATGTAAAGGCTCACGCGATGTTATAAGGTGTGATTGAAATTGTGAATTGTGAATACGAGGCAATACCTCGGTTGTGATTCTTGTTGTGCATTTCATATTAAGAATTATTGGTTGAACAGTCCTTGTTGCTTTTATTCTTCCTTGTCTTACCAGTTTTGTCTGTATTTGATTATTTGTGGTTCTCGTTATTTGATTCCTTCTTGTTGTCTTTATTCTTACAATTTTGTCATTAGTTCACGTTATTAAACTGCTTTGTTATCATTCATTTCTCCATTTTCCATTACTTCTCGTTATTATATTTTTGTTCCGTTTATCCTGTCCTAGTAGGTGTCTTGACCTGGCCTCGTCACTATTCTACCGAGGTTAGGCTTAATACTTACTGGATACCATTTTGGTGTACTCATACTACACTTCTGCACATATTTTGTGTAGCTCCAGGTATATCTGCCCGTGCCGGATGCTAGTGATTGACTGATTTGCTGTTTTTTAAAGACTTCAAGGTATACCTGCTTGACGTTTGCAGGCCTCAGAGTCACCTTTCGTTATTTCCTTATTACGGTTATTTCCTTTATCAAACAGTGTTGTAGTAGAGGTTTTAGAATATTATGTAGAGCTTATGACTCAGTTTCATCGGTTTTGGGAATTATGTTGTTGAGGTTCTATTTTGGATGTTAATATGAGTTTATCTATTTTACTTTAGTATCTCAGTTTGGTCATTTCTATTAAGTTATTATTAAATGTTCGGCCTACCTAGTCTTAGAGACTAAGTCCCATCATGGCATCCTAAGTTTGGAAATTGGGGTTGTGACAAGTTGGTATCAAAGCTCTAGGTTCATAGGTGTTACGAGTCATAAGCAGGTTTAGTAGAGTCTTGCGGATCGGTACGGAGACGTGTATACTTATCTTCTAGAGGCTACGGAACTGTTAGGAAAATTTCACTTCATTGATTCCTTATCGTGCAAATTTGTTGACTTTGAAATCTGAATCTTTGACTTTCTATTCTCTCACAAATGGTAAGGACATGCACTACTGGATCCGACGATCAGACACCTGCGCGCTTTGCTAGAGCCACGAGAGGTCGGGGCTGGGCCCGGGGCAGAGGTCGAGGAGGACCACGTGGTGCAGCTAGAGCAGCTGCCCGAGTAGCGACTGAGGAGCCACTAGTAGCTTTGGTTGGAAGAAAGGCACCCGAGGTGCTTGTTGTCACCCCAGCACTTTAGGATACCCTAACATAGTTTTTGAGCATGTTCGGTATGCTAGCTCAGACGGGGTTGATTCCACTTGCACCAGCAACATCTCAGGCTAGGGGAGGAGCTAAGACTCCCGTGGCCTATACTCCAGAGCAGTGGGTCCATGTTGATAAGGTCCCAAAGGATATGCCAGCGCATTGTGTTGTTCTGATTCATCCCGAGGTTAAGTAAGTAGCATCTGAGGAGGAGGAGCTTAGACTAGAGAGATTCAAGAAGTATCATCCTCCTTCTTACAGTGGCCTAGCTACAGAGGATGCGCAGAGTTTTCTAGAGAAGTGCCACCGTATTCTCCGCACCATGGGTATTGTGGAGACGAGCAGAGTTGCATTTACTACATTCCAGTTGGCAAGAGCAGCGTATCAGTGGTGGTAGGCTTACGAGGAGGGTAGCCCAGTCGATGTAGCTTCACTCACATGGACTCGATTTTTAGAGATGTTCTTGAGAGAGTTCGTTCCCCATACCCTTCGAGATGCATAGTGCACGGAGTATGCCACCAGATTTAGTGAGATGTCCACACATGCACCTACCTTGGTCTCTACAATCAGAGAGCGTGTCTGTCGATTCATAGAGGGGCTCAACTATGGTATTAGATTCAGCATGGCTAGAGAGTTGGAGACAGATACTCCATACCAGCAGGTGGTAGAGATTGCGCGGAGGTTAGAGGGTATGTTGGGCCGTGAGAAAGAGGACAGGGAGGCCAAGAGACCTCGAGATTCGGGAGGATACAGTGGTGCCCGCGCCCTAGTTGCAGTCGGTCATGATAGAGGCTATATGAGTCGTTCAAGTCATTCAGCACTTCCAGCTTCTAGCGGTACTCCGACTATTTTGAGGTCTGAGGTTGCACATTTTGCTCAGCCATTATCTAGTGCACCTCCTACACGAGGTGCCTTCAGCGGTCAGTCTAGCCGACCAGGACCAAATTAGCTTCAACAATCACGCCCACCGAGAGCTTGCTTTAAGTGTGGTGATACTCATCATATGGTTAGAGACTGCCCTAGACTTAGGAGGGGTGCACCTCCACAGACTACTCTAGGCTCCACAGATTCCACCAGGTCCACAGACTTCATAGGCCATGGTTGCTACTCTAGTTTCCGCTCCACCCGCACATCGAGCTAGGGGTGGGGGTCAGGCAGGTAGAGGTCACCCTAGAGGGGGAGGCTAGGCCAGATTCTATGCTTTTTGGGTAGGACAGAGGCAGTCACATCAGATACAGTCATCACAGGCATGGTTCCAGTTTGTCATAAGGATGCATCAGTCTTATTTGAACTGGGATCCACTTATTCATATGTGTCATCTTACTTTGCTCCGTATTTGGATATATCTCGTGATTATTTGAGTTCTCCTATGTATGTGTCCACGCTTGAGGGAGATTCTATTGTTGTGGACTGTGTGTATCGGTCGTGTTTAGTTGTTATTGGTGGTTTTGAGACCAGAGTTGATCTATTGCTACTCAATATTGTAGACTTTGATGTGATCTTGGGCATAGACTGGTTGTAGCCCTATAATGTTATTCTGGATTGTCATACCAAGACTGTGACACTGGCTATGCCAGGTTTGCCGCGCTTAGAGTGGAGGGGTACATTGGATTATATTCCTAGCAGTGTTGTGTCCTTTCTAAAGGCTCAGCAGATGGTTGAGAAGGGGTGTGATGCATATCTAGCCTTTGTGAGAGATGTCAGTGCTGATACTCTTATCGTTGAGTCAGTTCCGGTAGTGAGAGACTTCCCACCCTACCGTATGGCATTAGCAGAGTTGAAGGAGCAGTTGCAAGAGTTGCTTGATAAGGGTTTCATTCGGCCTAGTGTTTCGCTGTGGGGTGCTCCGGTTCTGTTTGGGAAGAAGAATGATGGTTCTATGCTTGTGTGTATTGATTATCGGCAGTTGAACAAGGTTATAGTAAAGAATAGGTACCCATTACCGCGCATTGATGACTTATTTAACCAGCTTCAGGGTGGTAGAGTGTTCTCAAAGATTGATTTAAGGTCAGGGTATTATCAGCTAAAGATTCGGGATCCGGATATTCCGAATACTACTTTCAGGATCGGTATGGTCACTTTGAGTTTCTTGTGATGTCATTTGGGTTGACCAACGCCTCAGCAACATTTATGCACCTGATGAACAGTGTGTTCTAGTAGTACCTTGATTCTTTCGTCATAGTATTCATTGATGAAATATTGGTGTATTCACGTAGCCGGGAGGATCATGAGCAGCATCTGAGGATTGTGCTCCAGACTTTGAGGGAGAAGAAGCTATATGCTAAATTCTCCAAGTATGAGTTCTGGCTTGATTTGGCGGCATTCTTGGGCCACGTGGTGTCTAGTGAGGGGATCAAGGTGGATCCCAAGAAGATTGAGGCAGTTTAGAGTTGGCCTAGACCGTCTTCAGCTATAGAGATTCGGAGCTTCCTGGGTTTGGCAGGTTATTATCGCCATTTTTTGAGGGTTTCTCGTCAATTGCTACACCTTTGACTAGATTGACCCAGAAGAGTGCTCCTTTTAGATGGTCCAAGTGTGAGGCGAGATTTCAAAAGATCAAGACTATTTTGACTACAGCCACAGTGTTGGCTTGATGCAGAGTTGATGCAAGAAAGGTAGGGTGATTTCCTACGCGTCTCGGGAGTTGAAGGTCCATGAGAAGAACTATCCGCTGCACGCCATGGAATTGGCAGCTATTGTTCATGCATTGAAGATTTAGTGGCACTACTTGTACGGTTTTCTATGTGAGGTCAATAACAACCACCAGAGTCTCCACCATTTGTTCAAGCAGAAAGATCTTAATTTGCGGTAGCAGAGATTGTTGGAGTTTCTTAAAGACTATGATATCACTCCCTGAAAGGCCAATGCGGTGGCCGATGCCTTGAGTCAAAATGTGGAGAGTATGGGTAGTTTGGCATATTTACCGGTAGTAGAGAGGCCACTAGCCATGGATGTTCAGGCCTTGGCTAATCAATTTCTGAGATTGGATGTTTTGGAGCCCAGCCGGGTTCTTGCTTGCGTGGTTTCTCGGTCTTCCTTATATGAGCGCATCAGAGAGTGTCTGTATGATGACCCCCATTTGTTTGTCCTTAAGGATAGGTACAGCACGGCGATGCCAAGGAGGTTTCTAATAGAGATGACGGTGTGTTGCGGATGCAGGGCCGGTTATGTGTGCCCAATGTAGATGGGTTACGTGAATTGATCCTTGAGAAGGTCCACAGTTCGCGGTACTCCATTTATCCGGGTGCCGCTAAGATGCATCATGATTGGAGGCAGCACTATTTGTGGAGGAGAATTAAGAAAGATATAGTTGAGTATGTGGCTCGATGCCTAAAATGTCAGCAGGTGAAGTATGAGCATCAGAGGCCAGGCGATTTTCTTTAGAGCCTTGAGTTTCTCGAATGGAAGTGGGAGCGTGTTACCATGGATTTCGTTGTTGGGATCCCGTAGACATTGAAGAAATTTGATGCAATAAGGGTGATTGTAGATAGGTTGACCAAGTCGGCTCATTTCATTCCAATGGTGACCACCTATTCTTCAGATCAGTTAGCTCGGATCTATATCTGTGAGATTGTTCGTCTCCACAGTGTGCCGGTGTCCATCATATCCGATCGAAGCACACAGTTTACGTCGCATTTCTGGAGAGCTCTACAGTGTGAGTTAGGCACACAGATTGAGTTGAGTACAGCATTTCACCCCTAGATGGACGAACAGTCCGAGTGCACCATTCAGATATTAGAGGATATGCTTCGTGCTTATGTTATGGATTTCAGAGATTCTTGGGATCAGTTCTTGCTGCTTGTAGAGTTCGCCTACAACAACAGCTACCAATCGAGTATTCAAATGGCTCCTTATGAGGCCCTATACGGGAGACAGTGTCACTCTCTAGTTGGTTGGTTTGAACCGGGAGAAGCTAGGTTGTTGGGCACAGATTTGGTTTGGGATGCCTTGGAGAAAGTCAAGTTGATTTAGGACCGGCTTTGTACAGCCCAGTATAGACAGAAAAGTTATGTTGATTGAAAGGTTCGTGATGTAGCATTTATGGATGGAGAGCGGCTTTTGCTCCGGCTTTCACCCATAAAGAGTGTGATGAGGTTCGGGAAGAAAGGCAAGTTGAGCTATAGGTATATCAATCCTTTTGAGATCCTTGAGAGAGTTGGTAAGGTGGCCTACAAGCTTGCATTGCCACATAGCTTATCTGCAGTTCACTCGGTGTTCCATGTTTCCATGCTCCGGAAGTATTATGGTGATATATCTCATGTTTGTTTTAGACTTCACCTCAGTCTAATTAGACAAGGATTTGACTTATATTTAGGAGTCGGTGGCTATCTTGGACAGAGAGGTCCGGAAGTTGGGATCAA
This sequence comes from Nicotiana tabacum, assembly GCF_000715075.1. Lineage (NCBI taxonomy): Eukaryota > Viridiplantae > Streptophyta > Magnoliopsida > Solanales > Solanaceae > Nicotiana > Nicotiana tabacum. The sequence goes on from NC_134083.1 coordinate 111,812,998, forward strand.
AGAATATTGCTTCATTGAAGTTTCAATGGAGGGGTCAACCGGTCGAAGAGGCGACCTGGGAGACCGAGCACGACATGCGGAGCCGTTATCCTCACATTTTCATCACTTCAGGTATGTCTCTACGCACGTTCGAGGACGAACTTTTATTTTAAGAGTGGGAGAATATAATGACCCGACCGGTCATTTTATGTAACTGCACCATGTTTTCCTTTTGATGCTTCACACATGTGTAATTTAGGTTTTATGACATGCGGGTTGATTGGTTACATTCCGGGAAGATTTCGGGTTGATTTAGACCCTTTGATTCTTGGCTAAGAAGCTTAAGTTAGAAGTGTTGACCAAACTTCAACTTTTGAGAAAATGACCCCAAAATGGTATTTTGATGCTGATAGCTTCGTGTTGTGACTTTGGACTTGGGCATATGCCTGGAATCAGATTCGGATGTTCGTAGGTTGATTTGTGTTGTTTCGCCGAAAATTGGCAATTTGAGGTTTAGAAGTTTGACCGTAAGTTGACTTTTGGCTATCGGGATCGGAATTGGATTTTGAGACTTGGAATAGGTCTGTTATGCTATTTAGAACTTGTTTGTATAATTTCGTATCATTGGAGTTGATTTGATAGGATTCGAATGCTTAGTTGCAATTCTAGAAGTTCTTGAACTTTACTTTGAAATTCATGCGTTTTGGTGTCCGATTCGTAGTTCTAGATGTTATTTTTGTGTTCTGATCACGCGAGCGAGTTCGTATGATATTTTTAGACTTGTATGGATGCTTGATTTCGAGCCTCGAGGGCTCGGATGGGTTTCGGATATGTCGCAAAATGGTTTGGACTGAAAACTAAACTTGATGGTGTGCTTGTGCTCTGATGTCGCAATTGCAAGCACCAGCCTCGCAATTGCAAACATAGCAGGGGGGTCTCAGGTGTCGCAATTTGCGAAGTATGGGTCTGGGTAGGAAATTTCGCAATTGCCTTGAAACTGTCACATTTGCAAACCCACAGTCGCATTTGCGAGGTTCCCCTTGATTCTGTCATTTCCGCAATTGCGACTTCTGTAATTGAACAAAAGATAGAAAAGTTAGGATTTCATCTCATTTCTCTCAGTTTAGAACCCTAGGCTCGGTAGGAGGCGATTTAGAGATGGGATTATCATCTACAAACATTGGGTAAGTAATTCTAATAAAATTCTAACTATATTTCATGAATATATCTTAGATTTAACATCAAATTTATGTGAATCTAAGAGGAAAAATTGGGAAATTTTGTCAAGTTTTTGAAATATGAAGAATTGAGTTTTGAGAGTCGATTTGGACTCGGATTTGAAAATAAAACACATATATGGGCTTGTGGGGTTATGGATAGTCAGAATCTACCCTTGGACCCTAGTTTTGACCAAGCGGGCCTGGGGTTAACTTTTGTTGACTTTTTGAGAATTTTGTAAAGATCAAATCTATATCTATTGTAATTGTTTTCCCTTGCATTAGGTGATAATATTAAGTCACTTTTGGTTATATTTGGGCCGTGTGGAGGCAAATTTTAGGAGAAAGGCTATTTTTGAGGGTTGAGTTGGCGTAGTTGAGGTAAGTATCTTGCCTAACTTTGTGTGGGGGAACTACCCCTTCGAATTTTGGTTGATTGTACTATTAGTGTTATGTGAAATCTGTGTATGCAAGGTGACGAGTGGGTACATGGGATATATGTTGTATTTGACTGCTTTAGGTTATTTTAGGCTATTTCCATGCCTTTAGTTGAACTGTCATAACATGTAATATCCCTTGATATTCGGCTTAAAGTATGTATATTTATATGCATATTGCCTCGTATTTTACGCATCTTTCATTGATTTCGAATGTGTAATTTAATATTTTATGCTAATTCATGGTATGTTTATGTGTAGGATTCATCCGGAGGCAACGTGGGACGAAGTTGCGCGATTTAAAGCAAAAAGGGAACAAAATGGAAAAATGCCACAGTGTAGCGCCAAGGCTAGCGTGGGGCGCTACCTGTGGCGCACTAATCAGAAGCATTAAAATCCCTAGCACCAGGGCTAGCGCCCAACGCTACCCTGGGTGCTGGGTGACGGGAAAGTGGCCTACCTCGACCGGGACAAGGTTATTTCGACCCAAGACACCCCAACTCGTAAAAGTAAGTCTAAACCTATTTTGGAGGGGGAGACACCAGATTGAGAGAAACATACACACACGGAACACTTGGGAGCAAGGATTCTTAGTTTTTCCTCATCTTTCTTAATATTTTTAACTATTCAATACTTGTGAAATTGTTTTCATTTTACCATGAGTGGCTAAAACCCATAAGTTCTGGGCTTGTGATGTAGCCATGAATATTGTTGTTGGAGGTTGACTTAACCTTGATTATAATTTGCTAATATATGGTTGTTTCTTCAATTCTGTGATTAATTGCTTAATTGTGTGGCCAACAATTGGGTTCTATTTACTATCTATATTATGCTTGGGAAAGCTATGTCTAGATTTGAGAAGAATTGAAGAGGGCATGATCTTAAATCTGAGTGGGGCGGATTTGTGGTTAGGAAAGGATTATGCCTAATCACCATGCTCAATTGAATATCGTAATCTTAATGTGTTCTTAATAGATTGATTCCATAGGAATATAGGCGTTCATCTATTTTGAATAGGCGAGTAGTAATACGGGAGAATACTATGAGAGCAATTATTCGATTAATTAGAAACCATGAGAGAATTGTATGAAAGGGAGAGTTAATTAGAACGCAATAGGATTGGTGAATCGATCACAACCCTAGAATATTCATCTCTACTAAATACACAACTATTTTCTACTTGATTAATTAGTTACTTGTTACATCTATTGCTTAGTATAATCACACTTTTGAACTCTGATTGACTCGACTGAATGATATGATTCTCCGAGTTAACAAAGAACCAACCGACTAGGATCAAGATCTTGAAACGAAAATGTGGTTTATGGGATGATATCAAGAAACAGCGTATCTCAAATTTTAGGACTCGAAATTTGATGATTCAAAAATGAGGTGAAAGATGACGATCTAAACTATAAAAAAGACTATTTATTCGTTCAAAAAAAGTAAATGTTGAGGTCATACCGGTTCAATAAAAGTTCTGATTCTATGATATTAAACGAACGAATATAGATCAATAAATGTATTCTTGAATGATCAAGAACTAAAAAGTTCCTAAAGTCACCACTTCGAATCAATTAACGTGATAAAGAAACATCACACGCAATTGAAAACAAGATACAGACTATCACCACCTTGCTTGGAACCAAAAACAAGGATAAAGAAGACAAAATAGAGAAAAATACTCTATTGCAAATTAGGGTCAAAGCTCAAAAACGTGAATCGCATTCTACAAGGCAAGAGAACCCTTTATATAGGCCTAGAGTCTTTTCTTTGATGACTACAATTTCTATTCTAATAAGAAAATAAAATAACTAAAGACAAGGAAAGTAAAATCCATATTGTACGAGGAAAAGAAACTAGAATCATACTAAAAGGAAAATCCTTATTCTAAAAGGAATAAAATAAATCCTATTTTAAGAAGGAAATGGTCTTGGCTTCTAGAAATCAATCTTGGACTTTTTGAACTTCTTGCGCTTCTTGAAAATAAGTCCATATGTTTGGACTTGAGCTCTAAAATATGATCTTGGCAAAAATTAATAAAATTTAACATAGATTCTTCTTTTACATCACTGAATAACAACCTTGGTGAAAGTAGTGAGTAGTTAACACAAGTCTTTGTGGGTTCGACACTCGACTTATCATTTTATTACTTGTACGACCACGTATACTTGCATGTGCGTTTGGTCGCAACAACTTTTTGGCGTTGTTGTCGGGAACTTTAATATTGACTACTTTACTAGAGTTTACTTTATTTGTTTATCTCATCAAGTCCAACATTTCTTATTGGTTGTTCTGTTCTCGGGAACTTCAATTGAATGCGTAGTATCAGAAGCCAGGATAGACTTCAAGGCTTTGACCCCGAACCCGAGAGAACATTTTACAAGAGGTTGAGAGAAGAAAGCGACACTGATAATCTTCAGGCACTTGTTCAATTACCTATGAACATGGCAGAGGAGCGACATATGGTTGTTCAGGAGGTGGCGATGCCCAGCATTGCTAATGTCATCTCCAGCATTGTGAAGCCCAGAATCACTGGGCACTTTGAGCTAAAATAGAGCATGATCCAGTTACTACATGCAAATGGGTAGGGGTCCTCGAGTTAGATGTTGTTTCTGCATTATCAGCGCAGGTTGCCACATTAGCCAACCAAGTCAATAAGATGACCTTGGTTATTGAAAAGCAACAAGCTCAGCCAGTGCAGCAGGTTCAGATATTTTGTGAAGTATGTGTAGAGGGTCACACGAAAAACTTATGCCCAGTAACTCCAGAGTCTATGTTTTTGGGTAATGCAAATAGGAGCTAGACAAATCAGTATGGGAACACTTACAATCCTAACTAGAGGAACCACCCAAACATCTCTTGGTGCGGAAACCAAGGTGCACATAATCAGTACAGACCACAAGCTCCTCAACAGCAATATACACCACCACAGGTTGAGCAACCTACAAACTCAACGAGTCAAATTGAGGATATTCTAAAGAAATTGATGATAGATCAGCAGGCCCAAGCAGCAGTCCACTCAGCAGCTATTCAAAATTTGGAGCAACAAATGGGGTAACTTGCCAGCGCCCAAAATGCTTGACCAGTTGGAGCTCTTCCAAGCGACACTAAGGCTAATCCTAAGGCATCTATTAATGATGTGTCATTGAGGAATGGGAGACATTAGAAGAAGTCCCATCGAAAAAGAGAAAGCAAGTGACCTTTAATGAAAAACAGTCCACCATAGAAGCAGAATTAGAAAAAGCAAAGGAGTCAGAGAAGCTAGTTGAAGAGGCGGTGGCAAAGCAACCCCAACCACTAGTTGCAAGGCCGCCACCTCCGTTCCCACAAAGATTGCAGAAAGTGAAGGATAATGTTGCTTATAAAAAGTTTCTTAATATTTTAAAGCAGGTGCAAATTAATATTTTGATGGTAGACATCTTGCAGGAAGTGCCCAAATATGCCAAATATATCAAAGACATAGTGGCAAATAAGAGGAGGTTGGCCGAGTCTGAGACTATGGCACTCACCGAAGAATGTATCTCAAAAATTCAAAGCAAGCTACCTCAGAAATTGAAGGATCCAGGTAGTTGCACTATCCAGATCTCGATTGGTAAGCACGCACTCGGGCGAGCTTTGTGTGATCTTGGGGCGAGCATTATTTTTATGTCCCTATCTGTTTTCATACAGTTGGGGTTGTGTGAGCAGCACCCAATTACAGTGATTCTACAGTTGGTTGATTGCTCCCTTGCTCATCCAGAAGGGGTGATTAAAGATGTGTTAGTTCAATTGGGTTCTTTCATATTCCTTACTGATTTTATTATCTTTGACTATGCGCCATATCAAAAAGTCCCATTTATTTTGGGGCATTCATTCTTAGCCACGGGTCGAGTTATTATTGATGTGTGTGAAGGAAAGATGACAAAGAGAGTGGGTGATCAAGTGGAGGTATTCAATGTTTATAAAGCACTCAAATTGCTAGCCCACTATGAAGAGATATCCATGATTTTTGTGGTGGAAAGAGATGTGACTTCACTGGTGCCTTATATGAGCCCCATAGACCCCCTTGAACGAGTTATGATTGGGGATGAAGAAGAAAGTGAAGATGAGATAATGGAAGAAATTGAGCAAGTCCTTAACATGTCTTGCAAGTATGTCCATGGGCATGGGAGATTAGAGGAGTTGGACAAACCTGTTACCCTAACCCCTCCTAAACCATTTGTTGAAGAAGCTCCAAAGCTAGAGCTCAAGCCTCTTCCAGCGCACATGCGCTATGCCTACTTGGGGAATTCTGAAATGTTGCCAGTGAATATTTCATCCAGCTTGACCAATGTGCAAGAAGAAAAGCTGCTAAGTGTGCTTCGTGAGCACAAAAGAGATATTGGGTGGACAATTGCTGATATAAAGGGAATCAGTCCATCATTCTGCATGCATAAAAAAATTTTGGAAGATGGACACCACCCCAGTGTTGAGAAACAAAGGAGGTTAAATCCTATTATGAAAAAGGTTGTGAAGAAGTAATTAAATGGCTTGATGCAGGTATCATGTTCCCTATTTCTGACAGCAACTAGGTAAGCCCAGTGCAATGTGTGCCCAAACAATAGGGGATGACTGTGGTGGAAAACGAAAATAATGAGGTAATTCCTACTCACGCTTTGACAGGATGGAGAGTTTGCATTGACTATAGAAGGCTTAACAAAGCAACCCGCAAGGACCACTTCCCACTTCCATTCATTGACCAGATATTGGACTGGTTGGCTGGGCATGAGTATTATTGCTTCCTCGATAGTTATTCGGGGTAAAACCAGATTGTCATATGCCCAGAGGATATAGATAAAACAAATTTCCCGTGCCCTTATGGTACTTTTGCTTTCAAGCGAATGCCATTTGGTCTTTGTAATGCACCGGCCACTTTTCAGAGGTGCATGATGGCCATTTTCACTGATATGGTGGCAAAATTTGTAGAAGTCTTCATGGATGATTTTTCAGTCTTTGGGTCTTCTTATGATGAATGTTTGAAGAATTTGGGCAAGGTATTGGCACGTTGTGAAGAAACAAATTTGGTGCTGAATTGGAAAAAGTGTCATTTTACAGTGCAAGAAGGCATCGTGTTGGGTCAAAGAGTATCGAAGAGTGGCATTGAAGTTGATAAGGCGAAGGTGGAGGTGATTGCAAAATTACCTCCACCCATCTCTGTGAAAGGTGTCCGGAGTTTCTTGGGACACACAGATTTCTATAGACGTTTTATTAAAGAGTTTTCTAAAATTGCTACTCCATTGTGCAAGTTGCTGAAAAAAGATGTGACTTTCAAATTTGATGAAGTCTGCCTGAGGAACTCGAAGAGAAGTTGGTAGGTGCCCCCATTATTGTGGCACCGGATTGGTCCTTACCATTTGAACTTATGTGCGATGCAAGTGACTATGCTATTGGGGTAGTGCTAGGCCAGAGGAAAGACAAGATGTTTTACTCCATCTACTATGCAAATAAGACTCTTGATGATGCTCAGCTGAATTACACCACCACTGAGAAGGAGTTGTTGGCAGTTGTGTGGCCCTTTGAGAAATTTCGGGCTTAATTGGTGGGAACAAAATTTATAGTCCATACCGATCATGAAGCAATCAAGTATCTATTTACAAAAAACAAAATCCAAGGCTAGATTGATACGCTGGGTTTTATTGTTGCAGGAATTTGATGTAGAAATACGAGATTGGAAGGGCACAGAAAAATAAGTGGTTGACCACCTGTAGAGGCTGGAAAATCATGCGCACGTGGAGGAAGGTGGACAAATTAAGGAGACATTTCCTGATGAGCAACTTTTTTCCATCACACATGACCTTGCCCCATGGTATGCGGACTATGTGAATTATATTGTGAGTTGGGTACTTCCTCCTGAAATTCAATCTGAGGCTAGGAAGAGGTTTTTGCATGATGTGAACTTTTACTACTGGATGAGTCATTCTTGTACAGACAATGTGTTGATCAGTTGATGAGGAGGTACATTCCTGAAAAGGAAGTGGAATTGGTGTTGTATGACTGCCATGCCTCGTCTTATGGGGGCCATCATGGAGGCGATAGGACAACTGCAAAGGTGTTGCAGTCGGGGTTCTATTGGCCAATATTGTTCAAGGATGCCCATGCATTTGTTAAAAAGTGTGACCAGTGTCAGAGAACAGGAACAATCATGAGGAGGCATGAGATGCCTTTGAAAAATATCCTGGAGGTAGAGATTTTTTATGTGTGGGGCATAGACGTCATGGGACTATTCCCATTGTCTAGAGGAAACAAATATATTTTGCTAGCGGTTGACTACGTGTCAAAATGGGTAGAGGTTGTCGCATTTCCAATCAATGATGCCAAGGTGGTAACCACTTTTGTGAAGAAGAATATATTTTCTAGGTTTAGGACTCCACGTGTCTTGATTAGTGATGAAGGAACACATTTCTACAATCGGTTGTTAAATAACCTTCTAGCCAAATACGGGGTCCGCCACAGAGTTGCCATGGCATATCATCCGCAAACAAGTGGACAAGCTAAAGTGTCCAACAGAGAAATAAAGCAGATACTAGAGAAGACAGTGAGTGTGAACAGGAAAGATTGGGTTGTAAATCTAGACGATGCCTTGTGGGCATATAGAACTGCGTACAATACACCAATAGGGGTGTCTCCGTATAAGCTTTTTTATGGGAAGGAATGTCACTTGCCGGTTGAGCTTGAATATAAAGCGTATTAGGCTGTCAAGAGTTGAATATGGACTTTGAAGCCACGGGAAAAAAGAGGCTCTTGCAGTTGAATGAGTTAGAGGAGTTCAGGCTGCACTCCTATGAAAATGCTAAGCTTTACAAGGAGAAAACAAAATGATGGCATGACAAGCGTATCAAGCTGTGTCACTTTGAACCGGGCCAAAAGGTACTATTGTTCAATTCCAGGCTTAAGCTATTTCTTGGGAAGGTAAAATCGAGGTAGTCAGGTCCATTTGAGGTGGTGAGAGTCACTCCTTATGGTGCAATTGAGTTGCGCACTTTAAGTGGTGAAAGAAATTTTTTGGTGAATGGGCAAAGAGTCAAACACTATTGGGAAGGTGTCATTGATCGTCAGAATTCCAAAGTAATACTCGTTGATGAGTAATCAAGGCCCTGCGTCATTCCACGATATTAAATCAGGCGCTTGTTGGGAGGCAACCCAATGTTTATTGCTTTCGTAGTTTAGTCTTTCTCTTTGTAGTTAGAGTAGATTAGATTCTTTCTTGTTTTCTCTATAGTCATAGAAAGCATAGGTAGGAATGGTATGGGGTGTGTATAATGGATGTATATAAAGTGCTCTAGGGGATCGGGGATTTCATTCAAAAAAAATAGAAAACCAAAAAAGGAGCGCAGGCCAGCGCCCAAGCCAGCGCCCAGCGCTACCTGGGGCGCACAAAACAGGTTGTAAAATCCCCCCAGCGCAAGGCCTAGCGCGACGCGCTAGGCTGGGGGGTGGTAGGTAAGTAATTTTTCTTTCCTTGTTTTTCATTTTATAGTTTAAAAGAACCCACTACCCAAAAATCCCGACCGAACTACCTGTTTCTACCCACCCCTTGACCCATCTCCTATTACCAATACCCATTCCCCATCTAATTCAAAATAACTCTAACCCCTAAAACCTTCCTCTCTCACCCACTCTCTAACTCTCTCCCCGCTACTCTCTCTCTCTTAACTTTCTTGTATTCATTCCTTATTTTTATCCCCAGCCCCCAGGTATGTTCCTCCTTCTCCCTTTTCTTTTATTTTGTGAGTTATAATCCCCTTCCCCATCCTAAACCACCCCCAATACCCCATAGTAGTTCTTTAGAACTTATGTTTCTATGGTGGGTGGTCCTTATGTGCAAAGAAATTGGTTGTTAAAATTGGTTGTAAATTTTACGGAGTAGTAAACTATAATTTCCTCTACTTCGTTCAAATTATGGGAGGGTCACCATGTTCCAAAATTTTTGAATTGATTTGCACACACTTGATGCCCATCACGTGTTCGATAAAATGGTTGAAAGAATGTTTTGTTCACCTGTGAAGTCTGAGTAGCTGAGTATATTTGTATGTTATGTTGGGCTAAGTGTGGGGTGTTTGGGGGTGGTTTTACATAACCCGAAGCCTATCTTTGATATTCACCATGCCATAACCACACTACCCACACCTTGTATCATGTATTATGTATGTTGTATCTCTTTGTTAGAATTAGCTAGTTTAGTGTATTAGTTGTAGATATTGGGGACCATGTGTTGCTTGCTTGAACTAAGGCTTAGTCACTTTGCCATGATCGACTACTTGATTTGTGTGGAATAGTAAGTGAATTATAATTGTGTGGCATGGGGAACTTTTAAGTACCCATCACTTTGTGGTGCAACACGTGCACTTTTGAACCACTATTATGAGTGTATTAATAGAGCCTTCGGTTCTAAGTGCGGGGTCATCTTTGACTCTCACGATAACCTTAGGCGGATTTCTTGATTCATTCTCACATTCAATTTTATTGTGTTGTAGGTGCAATGGCTCGTGATGGTGCTAACAAAGGAAAAGAAATGGGGAAGTTATCTACTACTGCTCCCCCTCCTAAAAAGCGCAAGCAAGGTGAAGGGTCATCTAAGCAAGCAAAAGGGAAGCAGGTTGCTTACGGGTCAAGGAGGGCACCATCAGGACCACGGCCCCAATTGGATCTGGTTCGTGAGGAGCTATCCAGTGGTATCATAACTTTGAGCCATATGAAAGTTATGTCTCTGAAATAGGGATCAATGTGACCACTTTGGAGAAGAATCTCCCTGATGTGCCAGCCTGGTTGAGAGATATGAAGATGGACAAGTTCCTTGAGTGCCCGGGACATGCAAATTTGAGCATGGTAAGGGAGCTCTATGCAAATTGGAATGAGCATCGGTTCATGTCGTGGGCCCGAGGAAAGGAAGTGCCAATGGATAGGGATTCGTTATGCAAATTCTTAGGAGTTGATTGCCCTAACCCGAGGAGGCTGCAAAAGTTTGTAAAGTGCCCAAGCTACAAGGCTATTCATCACACTCTATGTGGCGTAGATTCTAATGCAAAATGGACGAGGACAAAGGGTGATACACATCTTGAGATGATTCGATTTGACTTCAACAAAACTGCCAAGGTGTGATAGAATTTTGTGCAGGCCAGACTAATACCGGTGGAGCACAACAATGAGGGTACTCAAGCCCGGGTGTGTTTGATCTTTTTTTTAATGACTCGGCGACCCATCAATGTGGGTGAGATTATGTTGGGAGAGATGGCCCGCACACGGTTTGGGCGAAAAATAAAAAGGTTCTTCTTTGGTAACCTGTTGATGCAATACATGCTCTCTCGCGAGGTACCTGAGTACCCCGATTATGATGATGTGGTGGAAGCTCCGAAGGGATTGATGGGCATTACTTCCTTGTTGGAATCTACGTCTAAGCTGAGCCAGGCTGTGCGGAATGAGTGGGATGAAAATTTCAACAGATATCTATATGGCTCCCTGAATTTGATAATGAGCAAGTAGGGTGTGACGGATGAGGAGCATATGACTCTACGCAATGATATGTCCGGTTCTTAATGAAAAGTTAGTTATTGCGCCTGGCAGTCCCATTCACCCATCAGAGGATGAAAACACCAACAAGGGCTCAGATGATGAGGATGATATTGGTGATAATGTCACTGGGCCAACGGCTTTAGTGCCCTTGGGAGTAGATGATGATGAGCCCGAAGCTTTGGCTGGTGGGCATTCTGAGGATGAAGGATCCGAGTATGACCCCCATGGGTCCGACTAGCTAGGAGTTCTTCTTTCCACCTTACTTTGTTTGAATTCTTATATGCATCGGGGACTATGCATAACTTACGTGTGGGGTGGGGGGAACTACTTTCTGAAGTATAATTGTATAAAACTATTTTTTTATTAGTTTTTCTTTTAGAACTTGTAATAGACATAGTCTAGTTTCTTCAACAAAAAAACGAGAAAAAAAAAAGCAGAAAAATCTTGGACTTTTTGCCGGCGATGGACCTCTTGGACAGCTTTCTTAAGGGATTAAGGTCTGATTAAAAATACCAAAAAGATTTTCTTTTGTTTTCTAGAATAGTTAGGTAGTATCCCTTGGTTTTTCTTTGGACGCCGGTTCTTTTCCAAGGGTGTAGCTTGAACCGGATATTTTATTTTTATCTTTTTAGGAGTAGGATAGGAAGAAAACTAAGTTGCTCTAAGATATCTGTTGACATATTTGGTGCTGGCACATTAGGCTATGGCATGCGCTCTGTCTTCCTGTTATATTTGATTTGAAATGTGATGCCTAAGTGAAATAAATAGCCTACTCTGTGACGTTCTTTCTCAGTTGTTTGACTTGTATGTCCCCTAGTGCATTATTGCTTAAATTTCTCAACTATATGTGCTTGCTTGACTTGAGAGTTGAACAGAATCATCTTGATTGAGTCATGGGCAATGTATATATTAGAATATGTGATATTTTGTGCTATTCTATGTAGTCTAAAACTTTCCTAGTATGTTAATTGAAGCAAAATCATTACGTTGTGCTAGTCTAGGAGATGACGTAGGCGTTTCTTGATTGATCATAGATGTACTTGTCACTTACAAATAAAATTGTCCTGTTGCTAGCCCTTTTGAGCCTATAGACCTTTTCTTTGGCACCCACATTACAAGTTGTATCCCTATTGTGTTCTGAATTTGAGCTTGTTGAACCTTTACCTCCAAAGGCACTTAGTTGCTAAAAGAAGTAAGGTGAGACAGTGGGAAGTAGATTTTGAGTGGAACCATGGAAGGGCCCGTAAGGTTTACTAAAGTTGTGAAAAAAGGCCACTAGCCAATGAACCTTAATGTATGGAGTATGTGTAGAGAAAAAAAGAAAAAAGAAAATTGCAAGAAAAAAATATACAGATAATGTTGATAGTCAAAAAGAAGAAAAACACACACCTCCTAATCTTACTAATTCGTGCTAGTGGTGATGTTGAAGTGCTTAATTGAAGAAAGGGCTATGTTGTGTATGGTTTGTGGAGAGTATATTGGTTAAGAAGAAAACGTGCTCAATTTTTGAGTGTAGTGTATTAAAGTGCTTAGGAGGATTAGTCACTATTTCTAAATGTATCCTACACGTCCTATAGCCTACATTACAACCCATAAAGTCCTAATTGATCCTAGACATGGCTAGCTTATATTAGTAGAGATGTACACTACGAGCAAGCTTATGGTACGACCACGGGATGTACATGAATTCTTTGTGAGAGTAAGCGACTTTCGTTCAATTGTGTGATGTCCTTAATTTATGTTCAAAGTCATATTTGAATGTGTGGACTATTTCTATATTCACTCTCTTATTTGTTGGTGAGGGCAAATGATCTCATGACGGATTGGTAATATTGTGAACTTCTCTTGTTGGGTGAGTGCACGAATTGAGGGTGCTTAGTGGTAACGAATCGGCTCTTGAGGTAGGGTGGTTATGGATAGGTTGTTTGAATTGGTTGAATTAAATTCTTTATACTTGGGCATGTTTAAAACGGGAAGAATGTGAATTTCATATATTCATGCTTGATTGCCAGTATCGATCATAGTCAAGGATAGAGTGTATGATTAAAAATTAAATTTCTCCTACATGGTTGATATGAAGGTTGTCGGGGGGTAGTTTATAGTTCCATTGCTCGAGGGCGAGCAAGAGTCTAAGTATGTGGTATTGATATTTGGCTTAAAGTATGTATATTTATATGAATATTGCCTCGCATTTTACTCATGTTTAGTAGATTTTGGTTCTGTAATGTAATAATTTGTGCTAATTTATGATATTTTTATGTGTAGGAATCATTCGGAGGCAATGTGGGATGAAGGTGCGCGATTTGAAGCAAAAAGGGAGCGAAATGGAAAAATGCCACAGTGTAGCGCCCAGGCTAGAGAAGAATTGAAGAGGGAATGATCTTTACTCTAAGTGGGGGCGGATTTGTGGTTAGGATAGGAATATACCTAGTCACCATGCTCAATTAAATATCATAATTTTAATGCTTTCTTAAGAGATTGATTCCATAGGAATATAGGCGTTAATCTATTTTGAATAGGCGAGTAGTAATTCGGGAGAATACTACGAGAGCAATTATTCGATTAACTAACAACCATGAGAGAATTATATGAAAGGGAGAGTTAATTACTACGCAATAGGATTGGTGAATTGATCACAACCCTGGAATATTCATCTCTACTAAATACACAACAACTATTTTTTCTTCATTAATTAGTTGCTTGTTACATCTATTGCTTAGTGTATCACACTTTTGAACTCTGATTGACTCGACTGAATAACAATCATAGTGAAATTAGTGGGTAGTTAACACAAGTCTTTGTGGGTTCGACACTCAACTTATCATTTTATTACTTGTATGACCACATATACTTGCATGTGCATTTGGGAGCAACATCCCTCATTATTAATCTACTCTTACATGTGTTAATCTACCCTTACAAGCTTTATTTGACAATGTTAACGCTTGTTCTACCTCTTACATGTTATTTGTTCTTTTATGCTTTAGTTGAAGTTATTGCCTTCCTTATTGTCTTGTTACCTCATAAATTGTTGAATTACCTTTACTTGAAGTTGTTATTTCGTGGAATATCTTCTTGTTGAGTTATTATTGTTGAAGTTGTAAAAGCCATTATCACATTGAGGTGAAGTTGATAATTGTTGAGATATCTTTCTTGTTGAGCAATTCATATTCATTTTGTATTGTTAAGATTCTTGTACACATTGTGGTTGAACCATGGGCTATTTGTTATGAAAACATTGGTATTGTTGATTCTTTTGGCAAGTTGTGGCATATGGCCACTTGTGGTGCAAGTTATGATTATGTTGTGATATTGATACTCATGTGGTGGTATAAGGCTAGGAGTTGAAACGCATGCAGTGAGATAAGGTATGCTTGATACGCGTGTTGCTAGTAGGGGAACTATTTGAAGCCACGTTGTGTGATAAGGTGGACTAAAATGCGTGTAGCTATTTCGGGAAAAATAATTTTCAAAACTAAATGTAAAGGCTCACGCGGTGTTATAAGGAAATATTGTAATTGAAATTGTGAATTGTGAATACGAGGCGATACCTCGAGTGATTCATATTGTGCATTTCATATTGAAAAGAGTTATTGGTTGAACAGTTCTTGTTGCTTTTATTCTTCCTTGTCTTACCAGTTTTGTCTGTATTTGATTATTTGTGGTTCTCGTTATTTGCTTCCTTCCTGTTGTCTTTATGCTTACAATTTTGTCATTAGTTCGTGTTATTAATCTGCCTTGTTATCATTCATTTCTCCGTTTTCCATTACTTCCCGTTATTACATTTTGGTTCCATTTATATTTTCCTAGTAGGTGTCTTGACCTAGCCTCATCACTACTCTACCGAGGTTAGGCTTGATACTTACTAGGTACCATTGTGGTGTACTTATACTACGCTTCTGCACATCTTTTGTGCAGATCCAGGTACGTCTGCTCGTGTTGGACGCTAGTGATTGACTGATTTGCTATTTTCTAGAGACTTCAAGGTATTCCTGCTCGACGTCCGCAGGCCTCGGACTCACCTTCCGTTATTTCCTCATTACTGTTATTTCCTTTATCAAACAGTGTTGTAGTAGAGGTTTTAGAATATATTGTAGAGTTTATGACTCGGTTCCACCGATTTTGGGAATTATGTTGTTAAGGTTCTATTTTGGAAGTTAATATGAGTTTATCTGTTTTACTTTAGTATCTCAGTTTGTTCATTTCCTTGAAGTTATTATTAAATGATCGACTTACCTAGTCTTAGAGACTAGGTGCCATCACGACATCCTAAGGTGGGAAATTGGGGTCATGACAATTTGGTATTAGAGCTCTAGGTTCATAAGTGTTATGAGTCATAAGTAGGTTTAGTAGAGTCTTGGGGATCAGTACGGAGATGTCTGTATTTATCTTCGAGAGGCTACAGAATTGCTAGGAGAATTCCACTTCTTTGATTTCTTATTGAGCGAATTGGTTGACTTCAAAATCAGAATCTTTTACTTTCTATTCGCTCACAGATAGTGAGTACACGCACTGCCGGATCCAATGATCAGACACCCACGCCCCCTACTAGAGCCGCGAGAGGCTGGGGCCAGGGCAGAGGGCGAGTAGAGGCACGTGGTTCAGCTAGAGCACCTGCCCGAGCAACGACTGAGGAGCCATCACTAGCTTCGGTTGGAGGACAAGCACCCGAGGCACCTATTGTCACCCATGCACATCACGAGACCCTAGCATAATTTTTGAGCATGTTCGGTACGCTAGTCAGGCGGGGTTGATTCCACTTGCACCAGCCACATCTCAGGCTGGGGAAGGAGCTCAGACTCCCGCGCCCCGTACTCTAGAGCAGCAAGTCCATGTTGATCAGGTCCTGGAGTATATGACAGCACAGCTTGTTATTCCAGTTTAGCCCGAGGTTAGGGCAGTGGCATATGAGGAGGAGTAGCTTAGACTTGAGAGGTTCAAGAAGTATCATCCTCCTACTTACAGTGGCCTATCTATAGAGGATTCTAGGATTTTCAAGAGAAGTGCAACTGTATTATCCGCACCATGGGTATTGTGGAAATGATTGGAGTTGTGTTTACTACATTCCGGCTTTCAGGAGCAACGTATCAATGATAGCAAGCTTATAAGGAGGGTAGCCTAGCCGATGCATCTTCACTCACATGAACTCGGTATTCAGAGATATTCTTGAGAGAGTTTGTTCCCCAGACCCTTCGGGATGCATGGCGCATGGAGTTTGAGTAGCTGCGCCAGGGTGCTATGACAGTGTCAGAGTATGCCATCAGATTCAGTGAGTTGTCCAGACATGCACCTACCTTGGTCTCCATAGCCAGAGAGAGTCTGTCGATTTATAGAGGGGCTCAACTATGGTATTAGATTCAGCATGTCTAGAGAGTTTGAGACAAATACTCCGTAGTAGCAGGTGGTAGAGATCGTGCAGAGGTTGGAGGGTATGCGGGGCCGTGAGCGAGAGGGCAGAAAGGCCAAGAGGCCTCGAGATTCGGGAGGATATAGTGGTGCTCGCACCCCAGCTGCAACCCGTCATGGTAGAGGCTATGTAAGTCGTCCAGTTCATTCAGCACTTCCGGCTTCTAGTGATTCTCCGCTATTCCGAGGTCTCAGGTTGCATATTTTGCTCAGCCACTATCTAGTGCACCTCCTACACGGTGTGCCTTCAGCGGTTAGTATTGCCAATAAGGCCCAAGTCAGCTTCAGCAGCCACTCCTACTAAGAGCTTGCTTTGAGTGTGCTGATACCCGATATATGGTGAGGTACTGCCCCAGACTCAGGAGGGGTGCACCTCCACAGACTACTCAGGCTCCACGGATTCCACTAAGTCCACAAACTTCACAAGCCATGGTTATTGCTCCAGTTGATGCTCCACCCACACAGCCAGCTATGGGTGGGGGTCAGGTGGGTAGAGGTCTCCCTAGAGAGGGAGGCCATGCCAGATTCTATGCTTTTCTGGGTAGGACGGAGGCAGTTGCATCTGATGCAATCATCACACATATTGTTCTGATTTGTCATGGGGATGCATCAGTCTTATTTGATCCAGGATCCACTTATTCATATGTGTCATCTTACTTTGCTCTGTATTTGGATATATCTCGTGATTCTTTGAGTTCTCATGTGTATGTGTCCATGCCTGTGGGGGATTCTATTATTGTGGACCGTGTGTAGTAGTTATGTTTGGTTGTTATTGGTAATTTTGAGACCAGAGTTGATCTATTACTACTCAATATAGTAAACTTTGATGTGATCTTGGGCATGGACTGCTTGTCGCCCTATCATGCTATTCTTGATTATCACGCCAAGACTGTGATACTGGCTATGCCAAGTAATCTGTGGTTAGAGTGGATGGGTACATTGAATTATATTTCTAGCAGGGTTGTGTCCTTTCTAAAGGCTCATTGGATGGTTGAGAAGGAGTGAGATGCATAACTAGCCTTTGTGAGAGATGTCAGTGTGGATACTCCTACTATTAAGTCAGTTTCGATAGTGAGAGACTTCCCAGATATATTTCAAGTAGATCTTCTGGGCATGCCGCCCGATAGGCATATCGATTTTGATATTGACTTGTTGTCAGGCATCAGCCCATTTCTACCCCACCCTATGTATGGCACCAATAGAGTTGAAGGAGTTGAAGGAGAAATTGTAAGAGATGCTTGATAAGGGTTTCAGTCAGCCTATGTTTCGACGTGGGGTGCTTAGGTTTTATTTGTAAAGAAGTTTGATGGTTCTATATACATGTGTATTTATTATCGGCAGTTGAACAAGGTTATAGTAAAGAATAGGTACCCATTAACGCACATTAATGACTTATTTGACCAGCTTCAGTGTACCAGAGTGTTCTCAAAGATTAATTTGCGGTCAGGGTATCATCAGTTGAAGATTCAGGATCCGGATATTCCAAAGATTGCTTTCAGGACTCGATATGGTCACTACGAGTTTCTTGTGATGTCATTTGGGCTGACCAACGCCCCAGCATCATTTATGTACCTGATAAACAGTGTGTTCCAGCCACATATTAATTCATTCGTCATTGTATTTATTGACGACATCTTGGTGTACTCCCGCAGTTGGGAGGATCATGAGTAGTGTCTGAGTATCATGCTCCAGACCTTGAGGGAGAAGAAGTTGTATGCAAAATTCTCAAAGTGTGAGTTCTGGCTCGATTCGGTGATATTTTTGGGGCATGTGGTGTCGAGTGAGGGGATCAAGGTAGATCCGAAGAAGATTAAAGCAGTTCAGAGTTGGCCTAGACCATCTTAAGCTATTGAGATTCGGAATTTCCTTGGTTTTGGCGGGGTATTATCGCTGTTTTGTAGAGAATTTCTCATCCATTGGTGCACCTATGACAAGATTAACCCAGAAGGGTGCTCCTTTCAGATGGATCGAGGAGTGTGAGGCAAGCTTTTAAAAGCTCAAGACTGCTTTGACTAGAGCCTCACTGTTGCTGTTGCCTACGGGTTCGGAGTCTTACACTATGTATTGTGATGTGTCACGTATTGGGCTTGGCGCGGTGTTGATTCAAGACGGTAGGGTGATTACCTACGTGTCTTGGCAGTTGAAGGTCCATGAGAAGAACTATCTGGTGCATGACTTGGAATTGGCTACTATTGTTCATCATTGAAGATTTGGAGGCACTTGTACGATGTTCCATGTGAGGTCTTTACTGACCACCGGAGTCTCCAGCATCTGTTCAAGAAGAAAGATCTTAATTTGCGGGAACGAAGATGGTTAGAAGTGTTTAAAGACTATGATATCATTATTCTGTATCATCATTAGAAGACCAATGTGGTGGCTGATGCCTTGAGTCGAAAGGCAGAGAGTATGGGTAGTTTGGCATATTTACCGGCAACGGAGAGGCCATTATCCATGGGTGTTCGGGCCTTGGCTAATTAGTTTGTGAGATTGGATATTTCAGAGCCCAGTCTGGTTCTTGCTTGCGTGGTTTCTAGGTCTTCTTTATATGAGCGCACCAAAGAGCGTCAGTATGACGAACCTCATTTACTTGTCTTTAAGGATACGGTACAGCATGGCGAAGCCAAGGAGGTTCAATTGGAGATGACGGTGTGTTGCGGATGCAGGGCCGGTTATGTGTGCCCAATGTAGATGGGTTATGTGAGTTGATCCTTAAGGAGGCCCATAGTTCGCGAAACTCTATTCATCCGGGTGCCGCTAAGATGTATCAGGATTTGAGGCAGCACTATTGGTGGAGGAGAATTAAGAAAGATATAGTGGAGTATGTGGCTCGATGCCTAAATTGTCAGTAGGTGAAGTATGAGCATCAGAGATCGGGCGATTTGCTTTAGAGCCTTAAGTTTCCTGAATGGAAGTGGGAGCGTGTTACCATGGATTTCGTTGTTGGGCTCCCGTAGACATTGAAGAAATTTGATGCAATACGGGTGATTGTAGATAGGCTGACCAAGTCTGCTCATTTCATTCCAATGGTGACCACCTATTCTTCAGATCAGTTAGCTCGGATCTATATCTGTGAGATTGTTCGTCTCCGCAGTGTGCCAGTGTCCATCATCTCCGATCGAGGCACACAGTTCACGTCGCATTTTTGTAGAGCTATGCAGCGTGAGTTAGGCACACAGATTGAGTTGAGTATAGCATTTCACCCCCAGACGGACGAGCAGTCCGAGTGCACCCTTCAGATATTAGAGGATATGCTTTGTGCTTGTGTTATGGATTTCAGGGGCTCTTGGGATCAGTTCTTGCTGCTTACAGGGTTTGCCTATAACAACAGCTACCAATCGAGTATTCAGATGGCTCCTTATGAGGCCATATACGGGAGACAGTGTCATTCTCTAGTTGGTTGGTTTGAACCGGGAGAGGCTAGGTTGTTGGGCATAGATTTGGTTCGAGATGCCTTGGAGAAAGTCAAGTTGATTTAGGACCGGTTTCATACAGCCCAGTCTAGACATAAGAGTTATGCTGATTAAGAGGTTCGTGATGTAGCATTTATGGTTAGAGAGCGAGTTTTGCTCCAGGTTTCACCCATGAAGGGTGTGATGAGGTTCTTGAAGAAGGGCAAGTTGAGCCCTAGGTATATCGGTCCTTTTGATATCCTTGAGAGAATTGGTGAGGTGTCCTACAAGCTTGCATTGCCACCTAGTTTATCTGTAGTTCACCTGGTGTTCCATGTTTTCATGCTCTGAAAGTATTATGGTGATCTGTCTCATGTTTTAGACTTTAGCTCAGTCCAATTAGACAAGGATTTGACAAATATTGAGGAGTCGGTGGCTATCTTGGACAGACAGGTCCGGAAATTGAGATCAAAGAATATTACTTCAGTGAAGGTTCAATAGAGGGGTCATCCAATCGAGGAGGTGACCTGGGAGACCGAGCACGACATGCAAAGCCATTATCCTCTCATTTTCATCACTTCAGGTAGGTCTCTATACACATTTGAGGATGAAGTTTTGTTTTAAGAGGGGGAGAATGTAACGACGCGACCAGTCGTTTTATGTAATTGCGCCCTGGTTTCCCTTTTGATGCTTTACTCATGTGTAATTTAGGTTTTATGACTTGCGGGGTTTGATTGGTTTCGTTCTGGGAATATTTCGGGTTGATTTAGACCCTCTGATTCTTGGCTTAGAAGCTTAAGTTAGAAGTGTTGATCAAACTTTGACTTTTGTAAAAATGACCCCTTAACGGTGTTTTGATGGCTTAGGTAGTTTTTTATCGTGATTTTGGACTTAGGCGTATGCCCATAATCGAATTCGGAAGTTTGTAGGTTGATTTGTGTTATTTCACCGAAAATTGGCAATTTATGGTTTAGAAGTTTGACCATAGGTTGACTTTCGGCTATTCGGTTCGGAATTGGATTTTGGGACTTGGAATAGGTCTGTTATGCTATATAGAACCTCTCTGCAAAATTTGGTATCGTTTGGAGTTGATTTGATAGTATTCGTACACTTGGTTGCAATTCTAAAAGTTCTTGAACTTTACTTTGAAATTCATGCATTTTGGAGTCTGATTCGTTGTTCTAGATGTTATTTTTCTATTTTTATCATGCGAGTAAGTTCTTATAATGTTTTCAGACTTGTGTGGATGCTTGGTTTGGAGCACCAAGGGCTCGGATGAGTTTCCGACGTGTCACAGAATGGTTTGGACTAAAAACTGAACTTGCTGGTATGCAGGTGCTCTAATGTTGCAATTGCGAGCACCAGCCTTGCAATTGCGAGCATAGCAGGGGTTCTCTGGTGTCGCAATTGCGATGCCTGGTTCGCAATTGTGAAGTATGGGTCTGGGTAGGAAATTTCGCATTTGCGATGAAACTGTTGCATTTGCGGAGGGAATAGGGTTCGCATTTGCGAGGTTCCCTTGAGTCTATTTGTCACGACCCAAACCAAAGGGTCACGATGGGCACCCGGTGCCTTACTCAACCGAGTACCAACGTAGCATATCTTTCTTATCGTACTATCGTTGGTAACTGGGCCAACATGACCACAACTCATAATGTATAACTATAAGTGGGAAAGCACTGTATCAATGAGCCGTCTTTCTTAAAACATGAATACATATGGGTCATCAAGGCCTCTGACATACTATACAATATGAACCACTGTCTACAAAGCCTCTAAGAGTATTTGACATCAAATGGGACGGGTACCGGCCTACCCATAAGTCTGTAGCAAAATTCTGACACGATGACTCATAAACTCAGCTGCACTCCGAATGAGGTGGAGTCTTACCGATCCTTCGCTAAATGCTAACCTCGTCTACTATGAGGGCTCGTCAAACTGATTGTCTATACTTTCAGGCATCGTTGTATTATGAATAAGATAGAGTTTAGGAAATTGAGTTCTTACAACTGAGCTCTACCACACGATCTAGAGTAAGAAGAAAGAGTGACAGTCCTAAATGCCTTGTAGCCTCCTACTTATAAGTGTGGTGCACAACACACCGATAAACAAGACTCTACTAGACACGGCTTGCAGACTCCCTAAGACAGAACTGCTCTGATACTACTTTTGTCACGACCCAAACCGATGGGCCGCGACGGGCACCTGGTACCTTACTCAATCGAGTACCAACGTAACGTATCTTTCATATCATACTATCATAAGTGAATGAGCCGGAGAGGCTACCGTGAGATAAGTAGAATAAAACATGAGGAAATACTCAACATTGGACGACCCAACATGTAATACAAACTTATATAGGTGACATAGGACCTATAAGACCAAAATGATCACTCGTACACTGAACATAGGCCGACAAGGCCATATAATCTTTCACGTACATGACATATGTCTACAAGCCTCTAAGAGTAGATAAACACCATAAAGGTCGGGACAGGGCCCCGCCATACTAAACAATACATGTCCATATCATACTGACCAAATAAGCAACTCCGGAGTAATGGAGCGCACCAACACCTTCCGCTGAGCTAATAGCCTACTTGGAGGACTCTCAATCTGTCTATCGGGACCTGCGGGCATGAAACGCAGTGTCCACAAGCAAAAGGGACGTCAGTACAAATAATGTACCGAGTATGCAAGGAACGAAAATAAGTAAATAAAAGACATAGAGAAACATGGAGTAAAAGACTCAACATATAAGTCTGAATAGATCTGTAAATCATTTCACATTTATAATGTCATGCATATGCTTATAAATGTCATACCATGCATAGGTATATGCGTTCATAACATCATCAAGCCTCTGAGGGCATCCCATCATATCATCTCGTCCACTGTGGGCAAATCATCAACGTATACCAGCTGATCAGGTTGTGGTGCGTATATAACGCCGTAACCTTTTCCCATATCCCATATACATATAATATACGCATATATAATTCCATCTGGTCATGGGTCAATGTGCATGAATAAATGCATGAAATGCATAAGAAATACGCCAGTAAGATTCCTCAGAATGTCATAAGATCAATATGCCTTTGATTAATATCAGGAAATAAACTTTATCAACTTACGTATTTTCTGAGACCCATGAACAGATGATAGAATAATAGGACACATGGGGATTCAAGAACATAGTCACTTCTAATACTTCTATGAATAGAGTCATTTATGAAAGTTGTGCGTTTACTCGTTTCGTTTGTATCATATGGATCATGCCAAAAGGAAAGTAGGGATAGCCTTAACATATCTGAGCCGATTCTCTTGACAATCCCTCTAACATACGTCTTTTGTGATAAAACACGTAACGGCGGATCGAAGTAGGGAAAAATCCATATGATATTCTTAAGAATCCCTACAAGGTGCAGCGTGAATTGCAAATTCTAAGGGAGCACGGTATAATCTTTCTCAAGAATATCATACGAATTTTTCCTACTTCGATCCGCCGTTACGTGTTTTATCACAAAAGACATATGTTAGAGGGATTGTCAAGAGAATCGGCTCAGGTATGTTAAGGCTATTCCTTCTTTCCTTTTGGCATGATCCATACGATACAAACGAAATGAGTAAATGCACAACTTTCATAAATGACTCTATTCATAGAAGTACTAGAAGTGCCTATGTTCTTGATTCCCCATGTGTCCTATTATTCTATCATCTATTCATGGGTCTCAGAAAATACGTAAGTTGATAAAGTTTATTTCCTGATATTAATCAAAGGCATATTGATCTTATGACATTCTGAGGAATCTTACTGGCGTATTTCTTATGCATTTCATGCAGTTATTCATGCACATTGACCCATGACCAGATGGCGTTATATACGTATATATTATATGTATATGGGATATGGGAAAAGGTTACGGCATTATATACGCACCACTACCTGATCAGCTGGTATACGTTGATGATTTGCCCACAGTGGCCGAGATGATATGATGGGATGCCCTCAAAGGCTTGATAATGTTATGAACGCATATACCTATGCATGGTATGACATTTATAAGCATATGCATGACATTATAAATATGAAATTATTTACAGAGCTATTCAGACTTACATGTTGAGTCTTTTACTCCATGTTTCTCTATGTCTTTTATTTACTGATTTTCATTCCTTACATACTCAGTACATTATTTGTACTGACGTCCCTTTTGCCCGGGGATGCTATGTTTCATGCCTGCAGGTCCCGACAGACAGGTTGAGAGTCCTCCAAGTAGGCTATCAGCTCAGCAGAAGGTGTTGGTGCGCTCCATTGCTCCGGAGTTGCTTATTTGGTCAGTATGATATGGACATGTATTGTTTAGTATGGTGGGGCCCTATCACAACCTTTATGGTGTTTATCTACTCTTAGAGGCTTGTAGAAATATGTCATGTACGTGAAAGATTGTATGGCCTTGTCGGCCTATGTTCAGTGTACGAGTGATCATTTTGGTCTTATAGGCCCTATGTCACATGTATAAGTTTGTATTACATGTTGTGTCGTCCAATGTTAAGTATTTTCTCATGTTTTATTCTACTTATCTCATGATAGCCTCTCCGGCTCATTCACCTATGATAGTATGATACGAAAGATACGTTACGTTGGTACTCGGTTGAGTAAGGTACCGGGTGCCCATCGCGGCCCATCGGTTTGGGTCGTGACACTATTATTGCCACATTTGCGAGAAATTCTTCGCAATTGCGATGTCTATAACTTAACAAACGATAGAAAAGTCGGGATTTCATCTCATTTCTCTTATTTTAGAACCCTAGGCTCGGTAGGAGGTGATTTGGAGAGGGGATTTTCATCTACAAACACTGTATAAGTGATTCTAATGACATTGAAACTATATTTCATGAATATATCTTAGATTTAACATCAAATTTATGTGAATCAAAGAGGTGAAATTGGGCAATTTTGTCAAGTTTTTGAAAAATGAAGAATTGAGTTTTGAGAGTCGATTTGGACTCGAATTTAAAAACAAAACACATATATGGACTCGTGGGGTTCTGGGGAGTCGGAATCTACCCTTGGACTCGGGTTTGACCAGGCGAGCCCGGGGTTGACTTTTGGGGAATTTTGTAAAGACCAAAGCTTTATCTATTGTTATTGTTTTCCCTTGCATTGGTTGATGATATTAAGTCACTTTTGGTTAGATTTTGATTGTGTGGAGGCGAATTTTAGGAAAAAAGCTATTTTCGAGGGTTGAGTTAGCCTAGTTGAGGAAGTATCTTGCCTAACTTTGTGGGGGGGGGGGGGGAACTACCCCTTAGGATTTAGGTTGATTGTACTATTTGTGTTATGTGAAAGCCGTGTACGCAAGGTGACGAGTGAATACATGGGATATATGTGGTATTTGACCAGTTTAGGTTATTTAGACTCTTTCCATGCCTTTAATTAAATTGTCATAACATGTAATATCCCTCATTGTTAATCTACTCTTACATGTGTTAATCTACCCTTACAAGCTTTATTTGACATTGTTAACACTTGCTATGCCTCTTATTTGTTATTTGCTCTTATAGGCTTTAGTTGAAGTTATTGCCTTCTTTATTGTCTTGTTACCTCTTAAATTGTTTAATTACCTTCACTTGAAGTTGTTATTTCGTGGAATATCTTCTTGTTGAGTTATTGGTGTTGAAGTTGTAAAAGTCGTTATCACATTGAGGTGAAGTTGTTAATTATTGAGATATCTTTCTTGTTGAGCAATTCACATTCATTTTGTATTGTTGAGATTCTTGTACATATTGTGGTTGATCCATGGGCTATTTGTTGTGGAAACAATGGTATTGTTGATTATTTTGGCAAGTTGTGGCATATGGGCACTTGTTGTGCGAGTTGTGATTATGTTGTGATATTGATACGGATGCGGTGATATAAGGCTAGGGGTTGAAATGCATGCAGTGAGATAAGGTGGGCTTGATGCGCGTGTTGCTAGTAGGGGAACTACTTGAACCCACGCGGTGTGATAAGGTAGGCTAAAACGTGTGTAGCTATTTCGGGAAAAATTATTTTCAAAACTAAATGTGCTCATGCGGTATTATAAGGAAAGATTGTGATTGAAATTCTGAATTGTGAAATATGAGGCGGTATTTCGGTTGTGATTCTTGTTGTGCATTTCATATTGAAAAGAGTTTAGTTGAACAGTTCTTGTTGCTTTTATTCTTCCTTGTCTTACCAGTTTTGTCCGTATTTGATTATTTGTGGTTCTCGTTATTTGCTTCCTTCTTGATGTCTTTATGCTTACAATTCTGTCGTTAGTTCACGTTATTAAACTGCCTTGTTATCATTCATTTCTCCACTTTCCACTACTTCCCGCTATTACGTTTTTGTTCTGTTTATCTTGTCCTAGTAATTGTATTGACCTGGCCTCGTCACTACTCTATCGAAGTTAGGATTGATACTTACTGGTACCATTGTGGTATACTTATACTACGCTTCTGCACATCTTTTGTGCAGGTCCAGGTATGTCTGCCCATGCTGGACGCTAGTGATTGATTGATTTGCTATTTTCCAGAGACTTCAAGGTATACCTGCTCGACGTCCGCATGCCTCGGAGTCACCTTCCATTATTTCCTCATTACTGTTATTTCCTTTATCAGACAATGTTGTAGTAGAGGTTTTAGAATATTCTGTAGAGCTTATGACTTAGTTCCACCGGTTTTGGGAATATGTTGTTGACGTTCTATTTTGGAAGTTAATATGAGTTTATCTGTTTTATTTTAGTATCTCAGTTTGGTCATTTTTGTTAAGCTATTATTAAATGTTCGACTTACCTAGTCTTAAAGACTAGGTGCCATCACGATATCCTAAGGTAGAAAATTGGGGTCGTGACAACACCGGTGTTGAATGGTCTAAACAGGTTGTGTACTCATAGCCATCTCGGTGGTGGCATCATAATCCATTGTCAACACCGGTTTCTCTTTGTGATCATCATCTTTTACATCCGTAAAGGGTAATTCCTCACCTAACTCATTGGCATGCATTTGCGATATCCTTAGTGAATTATTCTTCTAATTGTGTTAAAGCAAGATCCTTGTTAATTATTTTTCCTACACAAACAATTAAATAATAATAGTCTGCAGCTGTAAATTTAACTTATTTAGCTTAGGATTTGAACCTACCATTTATTATTTGTATGCAGCATCGGATTGTGCGCTTGGTGTTGGCTAGTGGATGTACTAGCACAATTCATCCTTCTAGAACTTGAGAAACTCTCAACATTATAAGCTTGTCCGTAACTTGTAAAGTCTTCATTTGAAAAAACAACAACTGGTTGATACCCACTATAAAAATACTATTAATAAAAAGGGAAACAAAAAAAGTACTGACAATAAAGAAACTTTTACCTATCGGGGGTTTATTGTTACCCTAGGGCTTCAGAATTCTTTGGTTCATATGGTGGGCTTCATGGAGAGGATGGCTCAGGCCGGTGTGTTTCCCATGGCACCAGCCGCTTCTCAGGCCGGGGTAGAATTTTAAATTCCCACTACTCATACCCCAAAGTAGATGCCCCATGGTTATAAGATCCCAGGAGTTCTACCAGTTGGGGTGGTTCGGCCTATTATTGCGGTACAGCCTGAGGATTAGCCCATGATGACAGTTGATGAGCTGAAGAGGCTGGACAGGTTCACCAAGTTATACCCCCCCCCCCCCCACTTCAGCGGTGCACCTTCAGAGGATGCCCATGACCTATTGGACCGTTTCCATGAGATTTTGCGCAACTTGGGACTCGTTGAGTCCAATGGAGTTGATTTCACTGTCTTTCAGATTGATTATCCATACATTTGCAAGAAATTTTATCCGGCTGCTCATCCGACAGAGATAGGTTCCAATCACGCCAGACTCTTGGGTATGGCACTTGTTCTGATAATATAGCTCCAAAAATACCCTCTAAGGGTTGAGTGTTAGTCGGAGTAGGTGAAACTTCATTCCGACTCATATTTTCTGAGCTTAAATACATTTCAAGTATCCTTATAACAATTAAATCACTATGTTCGTTAAGAGTCCTTAAAAAATCTTGCAAAGTTTCACTATTATGAATATTAAACTTGGCATAATAAGTGGCACCTTGTGGAGTAGCTTAATTTGGAAATCTTTCAGTTACCCTAAGTCTCACTAAAACGCTTATTAACACCATTCTTTTAAATAAGAGTGACTAGTGTGTGATACTCTATTGAAAGTGATAGCTTCACGCTAGTTGTATGAGAATAACTACTGCACCGAGTTATTCTTTAGCATAATCTCACTGCCCCTAATATAACACAACCATAATCAGTCTCTCATTCGTCATTGTTGGAAGATTCAAAAAAAAAATAAAGATGAATTACAAAGGAAGAATTTGTATCAAATACTTAAATATAAGTTTTTCATGTAATATAGTTCGGTTTAAGTAGGGTTGCACAGATATAATTGAAAGGACATGGGAATTGTTAAAGATAACATTATCATTATATGCAATGTAACATACTGACCATAACATTTGCTCTATTTCTCTAAAAAGGGCCTGATTTGCCCCTCTACTTTCATTTATTGTTCAATCTTGTCCCCCGTTAAAACTTTCCGTTCACATATACCCATGCCGTCCATCAAAGTTCTATATTTGCCCCTATTTTAACGGCAATACACATAGCGCCTTCTGAGAGATTGAACCAACCCAACATTAAATTAAAAAAAAAAAACCTGACTCGTTACCCATAACCGGCCTAACCCTATTCGCCTCTTACTCTTCTTAAAATCAAATCACACCCCCGCAACCAAACCCATCTACACACAACAAACATAACACAAACTCCGACGAGTCACCTCCAGTGGTTTTGAGCAAATCTGCTCTATCATGATTCTTCTATATGTCCAGATCTTACCTTACAAAAGCTAAGGTCCGGCAAAACATCGGCAATCATGGAGGTTTTAGCAATTTTGGGCGAAATTTCCCGTAAGTGAACCAATTAGTGATCTTTTTTTGCTCAAATTTTCTTTGTTAGTGCTCTAATGTCTGTGAACTGAAACCAATCTATGCTGGTTAACGGTAAAAGTGGAAAAACGAAAACAGAGATATTCAATGACTTGTCCAAGTTTTAAGACATAAAGATAGAATTTAGATTTGTGAAGAATTTTTATATTTTTGTTTGACTTAGAAGAACTTATTTTGATTTAATTTTGTAAACACTATTATTTATTTTTGAAGATATTATTTTGTGGCTTGAATTATTTCCTTGTATTTTTAGGAAACTCATAATCCCTATAGGTTTAGGAAAATCCATTGTCCTAATAGAAGAGGGAAAGGAAAAGTTATTGTCCTTGTCAAATTGGGAAACCTTTCTCTTATAGGTTTGGGACCATTTGGAATCTATATATAGGGATTATAGTTGGGGATTTTAAAAATTGGATTGTGCTTTTCTTATCATTCATAGTGGAAAACTCTCTCTGCTTCTGCCCCAAGTAGAGAAATTTGACGGGGGTTCTAGCTTCAGTCCATGGAAAATTAGGATGAAATCGTTCCTGGTGTTACAAGGGTTATGGAAGGCAATTGATGAGGATTTTCCTGAAGAGATGAAAGAGACAAAGAAGGCTGACCTGAAGGAGGGGGCTTTTAGTGCGATCTTCATGAGCGTTACAGATAGCGTTCTTTAGGAAATTGCTGAAGAAACTTCTTCAGCAATGGCATGGAAGAAGCTGGAAGATCTGTATTCTAAGAAATCGTGGACAAACCGCCTCTACCTGAAAAAAAGGTTATATAATCTCTGTATGAACGAAGGTACACCTGTTAAAACTCATCTTGATGAGTTTAATTCAATTATAATAGACCTGAAGAACGTGGATATCAAAATTGAGAGTGAGGACCATGCCTTGATTGTGTTATGTTCTTTACCACCGTCTTATGATACTTTTGTCGATACGGTGCTATATGGGAAAGACAGTATTTCACTGGAAGATATTAGTCATGCACTAAAATCTAAAGAGTTGAAAAAGAGCTTTCCAGACAGCAGAATTGAGGGCGAGGGTCTTGTGATTAGAGGAAGAACACAACAAAAGGACTTTAACAGAAAAAAGTCAACCGCCAGATGTCTTCTGCTGAAAGAGAAAAGAGGGAAGCAGAAAATAGATAATTCGGCAAATATTGTTGACACTAGCAATAATTCTGATGATAGTGACTATGTAGGGAAAGTTTGTGCTGTGAGTTCTAGTCATGGGCATAATTCTTTGGTTCTTGATTCTGGTGCTACTTTTCACATGTGTCCACACAAGAATTGGTTTACAACTTACAAGCAAATGAGTGGGACTGTCTACATGGGAGATGATAATCCATTATCAGTAGAGGGGATTGGTAACATCAAATCGAGAATGTTCAATGGAATTATCAGAAATATTGAGTGTTGGCATATTCCTCGGATAAAGAGAAATTTGATTTCTCTTTCGACTTTGGATGATCAAGGGTATAAATTTCACTTTGAGAATGGAATACTTAAAGTGTGTAAAGGCTCCATGATACTCACGAAGGATAAACTGCATTCTAAATTGTATCATCTTCAGGCCGGTATAGTTGAAGGAAAGTTGTTATAGCTTATGGGAAAAGTGATCTGAATCAGTCTCAGTTATGGCACTTGCGACTTGGTCATATGAGTGATAAAGGATTATCTTTGTTGAGTAAGCAGAATTTGCTGAATGGGTACAAAAATCAAGTTTTGAATTTTTGTGAGCATTGTGTGTTTGGTAAATAGACAAGGGTAAAGTTCAGCAAGAAAGCCGAGCACAAGACCAGAGACAAGTTAGATTATATACATTCAGACCTGTGGGGTCCAAACAGAGTTCCCTCCAAGAGTGGTGCCAGGTATTTTATGACTTTGATTGATGATTACTCAAGGATGGTGTGGGTGTATTTTCTAAAAATAAAAAAGATGAGGCATTTCTGACATTTGTTAACTGGAAGACGATGGTTGAGAGGAAGACGAAAAGAAAAGTTAAGCATCTTCGAACTGACAATGGGTTGGAATTTTACAATTCTAAGTTCAATAATTTATGCAGCAGAGAGGGCATAGTGAGACACCGCACTTGTGTCGGAACACCACAATAAAATGGTATTGCAAAACGTATGAACATAACGTTTTGTGATAGGACACGGAGCATGCTTTCACACTCATATGTTAGCAAGGATTTTTGGGCTGAAGCAATCAATACAACTTATTATTTGGTCAACATATCTCCATCCATAGCTATTGAGTTCAAAACTCCTTTTGAGGTATGGTCCGGTTAGCCTACTGATTATTCAAATTTAAGGATATTTGATTGTCCTGCTTATGCTCATGTGAGGGATGAAAAACTTGAGTCGGGGGCAAAGAAGTGCATGTTTCTAGGGTATGTAACTGGAGTGAAAGGTTATAGGTTGTGGTGCACAGATCAAAAGACTCCAGGGCTAATTATCAGTAGAGGTATAACATTTAATGAATCCGCCTCACTGGAAAGTCAGAGGGAGAAGGCAATAGCGAAAACAGATCATGGTCTCAGTGACTGCATAGAGCTAGAAATTGAATCTCCACTAGCTCAGCCCAGTAGTTCTAAGGTAAAGGAAGTGGAGGAGGTGCAAAATATTGATCAAGATGATATTTTTGATGCACCTGCGCAATATCAACCATATAGCATTGCAACAGGCAGAGAGAAGAGAGTGATCAACCGACCACAAAGGTTTGCAAATGTAGTTGATGGGAATCTTCTTGGATATACAAATCCTATGGGATTTACTTTGACAGTTGCAGAGACCGTTGATGCGTTTGAGTGTTATAGCTATTCAGAAGCTATTCAGAGTACAGAACCAAATCGACGGATTAGTGATATGGCTAAAGAGATTGAGTCCTTAATAAGTTTAGGTGTTGCCTAAACTTGGTTGATGTGTGCGATAATGAATAGAGCCCTCGTGAGGGATGAGGGCAAGGTAGAGAGACGTTGTTCCTATTAATGAAGAGAATTCAAGCCAAGGGAGAGATTTGTTATTTTGTGGCTTGAATTATTTCCTTGTATTTTTAGGAAACCCATAATCCCTATAGGTTTAGGAAAACTCATTGTCCTAATAAATTTGGGAAAGGAAAAGCTATTGTTCTTGTCAAATTGGGAAACCTTTCCCTTATAGATTTGGGACCATTTGGGATCTATATATAGGGGTTGTAGTTCGGGATTCTATAGATTGGATTGTGCTTTTCGTCTCATTCATAGTGGAAAACTCTCTCTACTTCTGCCCTGATGATTAGGCTTAGCCGAACCTCGTTAAATTCTTGTGTTGATTTTTCTTCTCTATTTGTTTTGTGTGTGATTGTGTGCTAGTTAACCCACGATCTTCTGCAACAAGAAAAGAAAACGGGGTGTTGGCAGTGGTAGATTCGCTGGTGGTGGTGAAGGAGAAGTGGAAAAGAAAGATTAAAAAAGAAAAAAAAATGGATTTAGGCTTATTTTATGTATTTTTCTGTAAGCATATTATTTAGATATTAATCAATTCATAAATAATGGCTGGTTTATGTGAAGGTTAATACTATGTTAAGTTCTATAATGGTGAAAATTTGTTTTTAAGAATAGTAAGAGGGGAATGGGGTCGGGCGAGTTAAGGGTAACTAATCGGGTTAGATTTTTTTTAAATGTTGGGTTGTTTCAATCTCTCGGATGGCGCCACATGTTTTGGTCGTTAAAATAGGGGCGAATCTAAAATTTTGATGGACGGCAGGGGTATATCTAAATAGAAAATATAACGGGAGGCACGAGTGAAAAATAAATGAAAGTAAAGAGGCAAATCATACCTTTTCTTAGGTTAGTTTGATTTAGCGAATAGCGAGTTTGCTTTTATGCTACTTTGATTCGGAGCTCTAGTTTTCTCCTAAAAAGGGTATGAGATAGAGCAAAAGATGGAATCTACTTGGTTCTGGTGCTTGAAAAAGCCAAATCACTGAGATTTTTCAACAGTCAACCCTTCACCAACTCAAAAGGGTCCCATTTCATTGAACCCTAAAGATCCCCTACACGAGATGCTATTTATTAAGTAAAATATACTACTTCATTACTATTGTGTAGGCAGCACTCGGTCACCAACCATCTTCGTTTTTCCCTTGATATTTATTGTCTACCATCTTTCTACTTACAGATATTTTGGATATTCAGTTAAATGACCCGCAAAATTTAAAATATATTGTCTGAAGTTTATAACAAAATATCTGAAGTTTGTACCAAAATGTCTGAAGTACATATCAAAATGCCTGAAGTTCGTATCTCAACAACTGAAATTTATAAAAAAAAATTCTAAAATTCATACACAAACGACTGAAGTTCATAGCAATATATCTAAAGTTTTTCTTTTTTTTCTTTTTCTCTCCTCGTTGTATGTCATTTTCGTTTTGTTTTTCATCAAATTTAGATTTCCTTCTCTTTTCCTTTTTATTATTCATATTTTTAATAATTCAAGGGTATTATTTAATAATTTGGTTATGCCGACTCTTTTTTTTGTTTTGGTTGACTAGAGTTGTTGGATAGCTCTTTTTTCTTATTTTGGTTGATCTTAGTATCAGGTATATATTCATGTTCAATTTCTTAAAGATATTCTTGTCCCAATATTAATCACGTATGACAGATTGGGTACAGGTTCAATAGTTTTAAAAAATTGGGTATACCTTAAACAGTGCCCTTAAAATAGGGTACTAATGCACTTCCCCCGATTTACTCTTACAGTTGAGTTCTTGAAAGTTTCTCTTGACATGACACGCACACACATATTAACTTGCATTATTAAATTATGCTCCGTCCGTTTTAATTTATGTGAACTTGTTTGATTGGACACACGGAGTTTAATAAAAAATGAAGATTTTTGAAATTTATAATCCTAAACAAGTCAAAAGGGGGGCTCAGAGTATTTGTGTGGTTATAAAAGTTTCTCATTAAGGGTAAAATTGTAAGTTTAAACTAAATTGTTACCAAATTTAGAAAGGGGGCATTATTTTTGGAACAGACCAAAAAGAAAATAGGTTCACACAAACTGGAACAGAAGTAGTAATCCTTTATTTCGCACTATTTTGTCTGAATATAAACTTTTAAACTATGTAATTAAGGTAGAAGAAAATATTAAAGAAATAACTAAACAAATTAGTTGATACAGAAATCATCATATTAAATTTCGAAAGTTAAATAATTCACTTTTTGAAAGATGTGAAGAAGAACGTTTCTGGTAACAATTATTCGTTTTATAAAAAACAGAATAATACGAAACATTTTAGTATGCGCTAACCTGAAAGAGTTCCATCTAATTCGAGTTGGAACATGAAGATATTCGAAGGTCATTCCCTATATAACAATGCGCCAGAGATAATGTTATGTTTTTAAACTCATATATAAAACAAGAAGTAATGTTTATTATGTAGTACTTGGTATTGCTTGACTGATGATGGGGTTTAACAAAGAAGAAAAAAAGAAAGAATTTTTAAATTTGTGGTCTTAAATAAGTCATAGATATTTGTGTGGTTATAAATATCTCTTTAAGGGAAAATACGCATTTTGAAGTTAAATTGTTACTAAATATAAAAATATGTCATTCATATTGAGAGTAACTAAAAAGGAAAGAGTGTCACATAAAGAAAAACGAGAGTATAATAGTTGTTTCATCCTACTTGTAGAGAATTATCTAGCGAAAATGAAATATAGATTTAATAACGATCTAATCAAATATAAAATGAATTTATGTAATTTTAATCAATAACAGGAATCATAAGATTAAAACTATTCTCATCGTTCCATTTTATGTGATGCTTTTTGATTGAATATAAAAATTAAGAAAGAAAGATTTTTTTTTTGAAACTTATGATCTAAAATAAGGTGTGAATATCTTTTTTGATAAGAAAATATTTATTTATTTATTGAAGTTACGTACATAAACATAAACGGATAGTTGGATATGGAGCCCCAACTTCAGTGGACAAAACTCAAAACAAACCACTACCAGAACATTATCAATCAAAGTAATCTAAGGATAATAGTTACAAACCATAGATATTTGTTTGGTTATAAGGGTAAATATTAAAATTAATTTATTTTTTTAAAAAAATGCTCTTTCATTTTGAAACAGACTTAAAGAAAAAGTGTATCACCTAAAATGTGATAATGATAGTAAGTAATTTTCTCAACTTCTTTTAAAAATTAGTTTGCGATAACTATTTTCTAGCAACTATGTTACATTAATTGATATCTTAATATTATATGAGAAAGGTATTACTAGTATATTTGAGGAATACAAATTCTACCTCACTATCGAAATTACAAAGAAAAAGAAGATTTAGTATTTGAATAGTAAGGAACAAGATGAAAGTAAGAAGAATTTCTTTTTTACTCCTCTCATTTACGAAAAACAGAAAAGACGCAGGGAGTATAAGGGTTAGGCCAACTAATTTTCAATCTGAAGTATAAGGGTTTAGACCAACTAATTTTCAATCTCAATTCAAACAACGTTGTTACGTATCGTTTCATAATGCATCGTATTGTGTTGTATTATATTGTACTGTGTCGTTTGATGAATATAATGTTTGGATAGATATTATCGGTTGTCGTTGTTTCATGATGTCACGTACCAGCAATATGAAGAATAAACTTGTAGTATTATAAAGAAAAATTATGGTACGGAGTAGAATTATTATATAAAAAATATAGGATAAAAGATTATTCAATAATAATAAAGGGTAAGATAAGAGAAAAAGACAAGGTAACGACGCGACCACACCAAATCGGTCGTTACATAAAATGGCATTTTTCGTCGTTACGTAACGACGAATTTAACGATACGATACAATAAAATTTAAGTAACAACCAAAACAAACATTATATTTAAAATAACAATACGATACGATACAATAAGTAACAACCATCCAAACAAGCTTTTATCTTATTTTAAAATAAAATTTACATATATTAAAATTTTAGATACCAATGATAACACACAAAAAGTAATATGAGTCACAACATTTCACTATACATAAAAGAGTAAAATATGTTCATATTAAATACTCGCATAATAAAGCGACACGTGGAGCCGAAGGCAGATGGAGAACGAGACAAATAGCAATCAAGTCCTAGGACAGCAATCTCGTCTGTTCCCGAAGAGAATATTGCTCATAGAGATAAAATAAATGTCTGTCATCCGATAACATTTAATGGAGAATATTCTATGGCATAAAGTACATAGTCCGTTGCAGAGAATATGACATTCATAGCCTGCCGTTACATATTTTTTAATGGCCCCCATAATTGACATTTAAGAGAGGCTTAATCCTAGGACCTTGTTCCCTAGTTGCAACTATAAATAGTGAGTTCAATAACCATTGTGAGAGA
Source organism: Nicotiana tabacum (assembly GCF_000715075.1). NCBI lineage: Eukaryota > Viridiplantae > Streptophyta > Magnoliopsida > Solanales > Solanaceae > Nicotiana > Nicotiana tabacum. The sequence goes on from NC_134083.1 coordinate 111,849,347, forward strand.
GAAATTTTTTGAGAAACTTATATTATACATTGTTCAAAACTCAATAATATTCTATCTTTTTACTTATTAATATTGTTATTGCTGCCTCCGGAAGCTCTGCTCCCGGAAACAGGATTTCAATTGTCTTATCTTGATTTTAACGCTAAGTCTTACATTCTTGCTTAATTTATTTATCATTTCTGTGATAAAATCGATTCATTTGTCTATAAACCATGTATAAATTCAACTGTACTATTTTACGAGTAAACAGTTTGGCGCCCACCGTGGGGCATAGACAGTTGTGTAATTGAGTTGATCCTTGCATCTATTACTAACCTGTTTGATTCTTTGTTCTTAGCAAAGGTCATAAAAAATGGCAGATAACGAAATCAACATCGCACACAACGTTGAGGCCCAAGGAAATCAGCCTCAGCACGAAGATTCCGTCAGTGATACCCGCAGCGAGGGGGATGAGGCCACACCGGTCCATGACGGGTAATATCCACGACATGTTCGAGAGGCAACTCCTGATGATGCTGAAGAATAGCGCATCGCTGAAACAGTGAGGATCCTGAGGGAGCAACAAAAAGCCATTATGGGCCATCTCTCACGACAGGATCAGGTCATGACGGAATTGAGGCAGGCGTTATCAGGTTCTTCCAACAACGTGAATGGATGTTGTCCAGCTCCTCCATGTGTTCCCCCAAACCAAACAACACAGAGGGTTGACAACTACACCCTAAGGGGCAAAGTCGGCTTTGACAGGGTTGGAGAAACGGTAGCAGATCCGGTAACAACAATGAGAATGATCCCTTTAAACCGAAGTCATACGGTTTATGAGGGAAATAAACTCCTGAATGGATTAGATTCCGAGCACACCACCAGTGCTGAAAGGACCGAATTCAAAGAAATACACCTAGTTGTTGTTCAAACCAAGCGCGACACCGAAGTTGATCCCGAAGTGGTTCAAGATGCTAGACGTGCCAAAGTATGATGGGATTTCGGATCCTCAGCAACATATCACCACCTATACAACGGCGGTGAAGGGGAACGATTTAGCTCTGCACGAGATTGGGTCAGTTTTACTGAAGAAATTCGGGGAGGCCCTCGTGAAGGGGGCCCTGACATAGTATTCATTCTTACCCGAGCACTCAATAGATTTCTTCGAGATGGTCGTGAATTTCTTTATCAAAGCACATGTCGGGGCCAGAAAGGTACAGGCCTGAAAGGCTGACATATTCATGATCGCACAAGGAGAGTCTGAATTGCTACGAGAGTTCGTGACTAGATTCCAGAAAGAAAGGATATTGTTCATGGCCGTACCAGAAGAATGGGCAACTGAAGCATTTACTAAAGGGCTGAATCCGAGAAGTTTCGATGCCTCCCAAAAATTAAAAGAAAGTTTGCTCGAGTTCCAGGCAACAACATGGGTGGATGTTCAATACCGGTACGAGTCAAAGATAATAATTGAGGATGATCATCTCGGTTTCCCGGCATCAACCAAGGGTCGGGACCGGGAGAAGATTAAGGAGAAATCAAAGGATGATTTTGACACAGATCGATGGTCTTCAAGAGGTCGATTTTTGCCCTATGAACGGGCCTAAGGATGTGGCAGAGGTTTTTGGTCGGCGGATAGATTATCTATCGATAGGAGAGTTGATCGCGGCCAAAATAACAGATCACTGCAGTACAAGAAGATATCAGGTTCCCGGGACTCCTCCTACCCCAGGCTCTGAGAGTACAACTTCAACATCAAGCGTAGTGGAGCTAGTGTCGGCTATGAGGAACATTAAGGAAGCACGATTCCCGAAGCCCATGAGATCTGATCCCAGTCAAAGGGATCCTAATTTATGGTGCGAATATCATGGGACCAATGGCCACCGGACAGGGGACTGTCGGCATCTGCGCGAGGATGTGCAGACATTGCTAAAGAATGGCCATCTCAAAGAATTATTAAGTGATCGAGCTAAAAACAACTACGGCCGCAATCGTGATAACGTGGAACCCTCGAAAGCAGGAGAAGATCCCCCTCGTTTAATGATCAACATGATTTTCGGGGGGAACGAGATTAATGGTGTGATATTTTCGGCGGCAAAAAAGGCGAAAGTATCAATAACCCACAGTAAGAGACTCCGGGAAGTCGCTGAGGACTAGGGCTGTTTATTTGGATCGGATATCCAAAATCTGAACCGATTCGCTCAATTTCGGATTTCAAATTTCAAATTTCGGATATTTGGATCGGATTTAGGATTATGTTTATTAAAATTTCGGATATTCGGATTGGTATAATTGTAATCCAATCCGATCTAAAATCCAAAATTATTAGGGCATTTGTGAATATTAAACTTTAATTTCGGATAGTCAGCACTTCCTTTACATCTTCCTCTAAGTTATTACCTTTACAATTACTGAATTTAGCTATATTGACACCATAGTACTCTCATAATTACATAAACATGAATTTTTCTTACTGCATTGCCTCTTTTACAAAGAAAATATACATATAAGTTTGCAACTTTGAGGCATAATAATCCGATCCGAAATCCAAAAATCCGATATGATCCAAACTTTACAATCTGATCTGATCTGATATTAATTCGGATCAGATTCGGATTGCATTTTGTAGAATCTGAAATCCGAATCCGAAATATGCTAAATCCGATTCGATCTGATCCATGCACAGCCCTACTAAGGACGACATTAGGTTCACGGAGGAAGATGTAAATGGACTACTGTTGTCGCACAACGATGCCTTGGTAATTTCTTTAAATGTCTTAGATTTTAACATTAAACGTGTTTTGATGGACCCAGGAAAGTTGGCCAATATTACCCAGTAAAGAGTATTGGAGCAATCTAAGTTGACCGAAAGTATTATTCCAGCCAAAGAACTCCTTACCTGGTTCAATCTAGCAAGCGTGACAACCTGAAGAGAGATCCTGCTGCCTGCGAATGCCGAGGGGGTGATAGAGACGATCCTCTTCGAGGAAGTAGACGGAGATATGGGCTATAATATTATCTTGGGGAGACCGTGGCTGCACGAGATGAAGGTTGTGATGTCAACATATCATCAATTACTGAAATTCCTGACTCCCGAAGGAATTAAACAAATAAGAGATAGCCAACCGGAAGCAAGGGAGATGAACGCAATCTCTGTTTCTAGTAGAAAAGGGAAGGAGCACACATCATAAAAATTACAGGAACCGACGCCTACTCTCGAGCCAAAGAAAGTCAACTAGGGGGAGGAATCATCGGAATTCTATCAGGTACCAAGATATTTCCAGGTACCAGAAGAAACGGATACAGCAAAATCCACTGTGGAAGAACTTGAGCAAGTCGCATTGTTCGAAAAGTTCATGGAAAGAAAGTTCCACTTGGGGACAGGACTAAACCCCGAGCTCAGGTCTGGATTTATTGAATTTCTTAAATTTAATGTTGACCATTTTGCGTGATCGCGTGCGGATATGACAGGTATCCCGCCAGAAGGGGCAGTGCACAAATTAAGCCTGGATCCTAACATCCCTCCGATAAGGCAGAAAAAATGTCCTATTGCCGAGGTCAGAAACAAATTCGCCAAAGAAGAGGTAACTTGTTTGCTCGATATCGGTTCAATTCGAGAGGTAAAGTATCGTGACTAGCTAGCTAACGTAGTAGGAGTTCCAAAGAAGAACAATAAATCTCGCATGTGCGTATACTATAAAGATTTAAATAAGGCATGCCAAAAGACTCGTCCCCATTGCTGAACATTGATTAAATGATTGATTCGATGGCCGAGCACGAGTTAATGAGTTTCCTCAATGCTTACTCCGGGTACAACCAAATCAAGATGAACCCGGAGGATCAGGAAAAAACTTCGTTCATAATGAACTTCGGCACATATTGCTATAATGTGATGCCTTTCAGGGTAAAGAATGCCAGAGCCACTTATTAGAGGCTCGTAAACAAAATATTTGAAAAATAAATAGGAAAAACTATGAAAGTTTACATAGATGATATGTCGGTTAAGTCTTTGAACGTAGTTGATCATCTTATACACCTGCAAGAAACCTTTGACATCCTAAGGAACATAACATGAAGCTTAACCCCAAAAAGTATGCGTTCGGAGTTAGCTCCGGTAAGTTCTTGGGGTTTTTGGTGTCATAGAGAGGGATCGAAGTCAATCTCGATAAAATTAAAGCCATCGAAGATATCCCTGACCAGTTGTCAAGCATAAAAGAGGTCCAAGGTTGACATGAAGACCAACCACTTTAAGCAGGTTCATTTCTCGGTCTTCAAAAAAATGCCATCACTTCTTTTCACTCCTCAAAAAGAAGAACAACTTCGAATGGACTCCGGAATATCAGCAGGCTTTAAAGGATTTGAAAAGGTATTTGCCGAGTCCTCCGCTACTGTCAAAACCAGAGGAAGGCGAACAACTGCTGATTTACTTAGCGGTCTCGGAGGTAGCGGTAGGCGTCGTTTTAGTCCGAGAGGAAGAAGGTATCTCTTATCTATTATGTTAGTAAAATTTTAACGGGAGCAGAAACACGCTACCCATATCTGAAAAAATTAGCCTTAGCTCTCATAGCCGCCGCTCGAAAGCTTAGGCCTTATTTCCAATGTCATCCGATAGCCGTGGTGACCACTTTTTCCCTGCGGAATATCCTTCATAAACCTGAACTTTCAGGTAGGCTAGCCAAGTGGGCAGTCGAAATGAGCAAATTTGACATAGAGTATAAACCTAGGACTGCGATTAAGTACAAGTTTTGGCCAGCTTTGTGGTCGGTTTCAGTCCGGGACTGTTACCTTTGGCTACCAAAGAAGCAATAATGGTGTCAGAATCGATATCAGGAGTTTGGACTTCGTTTACGGATGGAGCTTCCAATATGAAAGGATCCGGGCTCGGCGTAGTGCTAATCACGCCCTCAGGGGAAACCCTAAGGCATGCCATAAGGATTGTTCCTCTAACTAACAATGAAGCAAAGTATGAATCTTTGATTGCAGGACTTGAGCTGGCCCGGGGACTGGACTCCGAGGTCATAAAAATCAAATGTGACTCCCAATTGGTAGTAAATCAGGTCTACGAGATCTTCGAAGCCAAAGAGGAATGCATGCAATAATATGTAGTGAAATTCCAGACTCTGCTCAGACGGTTCAGGGAATGGTCAATTACCCACACCCCGGGGGAAGAAAATGCGGAGGCATACGCACTAGCCAATCTGGGATCGCCCACGAAAATGAAGGGATCGGACTCCGGTACGGTCGTGCAGCTTATGCATTCAGTATTAGACACAGACAGCTATTACGAAGTAAACACGACCAATTTGGTCTGGGACTGGAGAAATGAGATCATTGACTATCTTGAGCATGGAAAACTGCCCGAAGATCCCAAGGCATCTCGGGCGTTGCGCACTAAAGCAGCTCGATACAGCTTTAGGGGGGGTAATTGTATAGAAGATCTTTCCAAGGCCCGTTGGCCTAATGTTTGGGAGCTTCCGAAGATAACTATGTCATGAGAGAAGTCCACGAAGGGATCTGCGGGAATCACTCATGCACAGATTCCTTAGTTGTAAAATTAATTAGGGCAGGATACTACTGGCCCCGGATGGAACAGGATGCCAAGGCTTATGTTCAAAAATGTGATAAATGTCAACGCCACGCACAATTGGTACATCAACTGGCAGAGTTTCTACACTCGATTTTGTTGCCCTGGCCATTCATGAAGTGGGGGATGGATATAGTCGGTCTGTTACCACCGGCCCCTGGTAAGGTAAGATTTCTTTTGATTTTAACTGACTATTTTTCTAAGTGAGTTGAAGCAGGTCCTTATCAGAAAATCGGCGAGTGCAAAGTGGTAGATTTCTTATGAGAAAATATAATTTGCACATTTGGGATACCCAAAGAGATAGCCTGCGACAACGGGCCACAGTTTATAGGCGTGAAGGTCATAAAATTCCTTGAAGACCTGAAAATCAAAAGAATCACATCATCACCTTATCACCCGAGTGCAAACGGTCAAGCAGAATCAACAAACAAGGTGATCAACCAAAATCTCAAAAAGAGATTAGAAGTAGCTAAAGGCAAATGGCCCGAAGAGTTACCGGGAGTGTTGTGGGCATATCGAACAATGTCCAAATCAAGCACGAGGAGACTCCTTTCTCTCTTATATACAGAGCAGAAGCCTTGATCCCGGTCGAAGTAGGAGAACCTTCCCTGAGATATTCCCGAGCAGATGAAGAAACAAACAATGAAGCATTGTTGGTCAAATTGGAGCGGCTCGACGAACGCAGGGACTTGGTGCACATAAGAATGGCAGCTCAAAAATAGAGAATAGAAATATATTACAATCGAAGCTCCAATCTCCGTTTTAAGGAAAGTAACTCAGAACACCCGGGAGGTTAACGTAGGAAAGCTAAGTCCAACGTGGGAAGGCCCCTACCAGGTTTCAGCTATCACTGGGAAGGGGTAATACGAATTGGAAAATCAAGACGGAGTAAAGTTGCCGAGAAACTGGAATGTGTCACACCACAAAATATACTATTGCTGATGAGCACTGCTTATACTGAAAGTATGTGCTGCACTTTTTTTTCCTTTGCCCATTTTTTGTCCCAATTGGGTTTTTCTGGCAAGGTTTTTAACGAGGCAATAACGGAAAGCATACTATGAAGGAAGCTTCGTCAGGAGAAATAAGACCTTTAAATGACAAGGCATGTAAGCAACGAGCCACTACGGAGCAGTTAGATAGTCTTTTCCTCAGTAGAAAAGTTCCTACCGGGAAGTAAAGTTTGCTATGAGGGCAAAGGTTACCCGACCGTTCAATAGTGCAAGCTACTGGAGGATTGTTAGATAATCTTTGGCTCGATAGAAAAATTTCCTAAGGAGAAGTGAAGCTTGCTATCTAACTAAAGATTATCTAACCATTCACTAGTGGAATCTTCAAAGGTGCAAGACTTCCAGTGTTCAAATTCGCATCCTTTGCATTCGAACAGTGGGGGAAGAGAAGAATGATATGAGAATACGGAAACAATGACTGCCACATCGAACGGGACTATGAAAATTGGAAACAAAGTTGTATCATCGGGACCGGAGACTGTGCGACCAGCCCCGAAGAAACAAGTCGTACAAGTTAGCCGCAAGTAATGGCAATTTTTTTAGCACAACGAATGTTTATGTACTTTTGAAAATGGAAGGAATAAAGTAAAGTCCTTTTATTTTTTATCTTGTTTCTTGTCCGAACGATGAATTAATTTTATCATTTGAAAGTTAAACAAGTACTTCAAATTCTAGTGTCATAATGAACAGGAGACGTCCTCTTCAAGAGCACCGTAAACATAAGAGGTCCCTCTCTTATGAAACCCTCACGGTAAAGGGTTGATTCCGGAAGAGTTTATACCCGGAATCCAAATGCTTCCAGGGAAACATATACCCGAAGCCTCGCATAACTCGACGTAAAAAGTAAAACTTGCGCAATACTTAAACGAAAAGTACGCAAAGAGAAAAACTTGCGCAATACTTAAACGAACAAATACTTCTATATACAACGAGTGTGCCAAGAAGCACAAGTACAAAATAATGAAAAATAAAAGCAAAGTGAAAAGAAAGTAAAAAGTTAAACTACTGCACCCCCGGAACCCGGAGGAAGAGAAGCATTTGCACCCAGGAGAAGAAGGCGGATCTACCGCCGGCTCAAGATCTTGGCCTTCACCATCTTGACTTTCAACATCATCCCCTTTCGATTCTTCTTTAGTTACCGAGAACTCGGACCTGGAATCAAAAAAGTCGGTAGCATCAGGTTGGACTGAAAGACCCCTTCGGGCAGTTGACTCCAGTTCACAGGCCTTAGCGATTTCGGCATCAAATTCAATGACGCCCACTTTGATCTCTTCCAAGGTTTTTCTACTCATGCTATACATAGAATATGTTTTTTCAACAATGAGGAAAGCTGCTCGGCGCTGAAGTTCTTCCTTAAGACAATCAACCTCGGTTGAAAGGTTATCTCGCTCAGATCTAGCAGCCTGGAGGCTGACATCAAGGTCACAAACAGTGGAGTTAAAAACTTTATTATGCTCCGTGACTCTCTTATGCCTCTCTTCCAACCGGTCATACTTCTCCTCGGCAGCAGCAACTTCTTCAGCTTTAGAGTTCAAGGCCGCCTCCAAATTTTTCAATCTTTTAGTAGAGGCAACTTCACGATCGGATGCAGCAAGAATAGCATTCTGGACCTCGACCTACTTTGCCTAAGCCTTTTCAAATTGTACCCTTAACAGGGCGGCCTCTTGGCCGAGGGTCATTACCTCTTGCTCGCTTTGCTACAACCGAGCCTCCAACTCAGCGGCCTCAGCAACTTGTGCTTCTCGTACTGAGAGGCGAGTAGCAATTTGATCCCGCTCGGCCAATAATTGATCCCGCTCAGAGGTAAGTTTTCCTTGTCAAGAATCAACCTATGAAGGCCCTCGGAAGCAAGGAAGTTAGCTTGGAAAATAAAAGTACAAATTAAAAACCTTGCCATAACAAAGATAGAAGAAACAACAAAGGAAACAAAGATCGTATCGCTACTGCGTTGTGCATGGTGTTGTTTATCATACACTCTCCCGAGTGAGAATGTATCTTACTCTTATCTTTCTCTGAAGCTGGCTTCAGATAATTAGCAAGTTCCACCGGTCGGGACATCAGATGACACCTGGTAGATACCGAGAGGGAAACGCTCCTCCTCATTTGAGGATCTTCGGAGGGGGCCGAATAGTTATGTCCCAAATTCCCATGGAGTGGGGACTGGGGAGAAGGGACATCTTTATCTTGGGTGTCTGCGACCGGTGGAGATGATGTAGCAGTTGCTGGTGGCGAAGGCAAAGTAGGCAAAAAAGAAAGTAAAGCTGATTGTGTTATAGGTTGGAAAGCAACTGCGGCAAAAGTAGTGCTAGATGTTGGTTTCTCATCAACCGAAGATGGGAGAGACCCGGTATCCAGCCTCACGGTATATGGATCAGTGACTGGGTCTCGGAAGTGAGATTTAATATCTTCCACTACATCATATTCCCCCTAGAGCGTCGGGACGTCATCCTTGGTTGGTGTAACTAGCCAGACAGATTGAGCATTTTGTTGAGCTGATGAAGGTCGTTTTCTTCTATGTAGAGAAGCCCTTTCTTCACTGGCCCAGGTGCGGCGCTCATCACCACAACTTCTGCGAGTGGCTCAGGCACGGCGATTTTTGCCTTTTTATTCTTGTCCCCGGCCGAAGAGGAGCGTCGCCTTTTTTTGTTTCTTGTTCTCCTGCCGGGGACTCCGAGAAGAAGCACTTTTACCGGAAGCAGGCCCGGTGACACCTGTTCGGATGAAGGCCTCCTGCAACAACCCCGCTGCGTCAGCAGGATCAGCTAAAACGTTCTCCTCGGGGACGGTAACAGAGACCTGTGGTGGACCTGAATTCAACAGGAGAGAAAGGTTAACCAATTTTCCTATACGAAAGGCAAAAATAAGATGAGTTCAACCTACCATGATTTTTGGCCTTCCACCCATATTTAAGGGCAAGTTCTTTCCACGTGCGGGTCTTGGGCATAGTGACATCCAAAATCTTCTAGACCTATTGGTATAAGCCTTCAACCCTTGGTGGTGTCCACCGAGTTGCTGAAATAGTGAAAGAAGAAGGATCAATAAGAGCATGGGACAATCTTTAAATAGAAGAAAAGGCAAACGATGAACTTACGAGTATGGTTCCATAATTCAGGAAAGGATGGAATCATGGCCGGAATGATGTCCCTGATGGGAACTACAACGAACCGCTCCATCCACCCACTATCGTTATCATCATCCATTATTGTGATCAAAGCATGGTGACCACATTTTACTAAAGTTTATCATTCCCCCACGAAAACTCTTAGGGGAATAAATGTTCATCAGCCGATCCAGGGAGAGCTCTTCCCTCGTCTCCTGACATAGACGCCAAAGACATGCTACCGTCCGCCACACAAAAAGTCTCACATGTGCCAGGCAAACTTGGAAACGAAGGCAAAACTCCAAGATAACGGAGTCAAGCCCCCCGCTCAATGAGAACGGGCTCAAAGTAAAGGGATACGTATAAACATACATAAAACCCTTCTTATAGAAAGTTACCTGCTACTCCAGGTCAGGAGCGATGATGTTTAAATCTTGACAACCACAATCTTCCTTCATATTAGGCATGCTAGAAGGACGGATGGAGGGAGGATACACGCCAATAACCCATGTTCGGGGGTTAGCAGAAGGGTACTTCTCTTCAAAGTTCTTAGTTGTAATAAGCTTTCTGGGAATGATGGTGCTCACCGTGGGAGGAGCAGCATGATCGACACTTTCTTTGTTCTTTGAAGAAACAAGATTTTTAGAAGAAGAAGCCATATTTAGTAGAAGAAAGTAAGGAATTTCTTTGAAGAGGAAGGGTAAAGAAAGTTAGAAGGAGTTGAGTAAAGAAGTCAAAAAAGTTCTAAGAGGTTGTGAAGTGTAAAAGAAGTAAATTGAAGTGTATAAGTAAAAGAATAGGCGGCTAAAATTGTGGTTATAATTACCTTGAGAATCGGCAAAATTATTGATGAATCATGGGATAACGCGTGTTTGGGGCATTAAATGCGGAGAGACATGCGTCTAATCAAGCGTCAGAAACTTTTCAAAGGGGATCAAAGAATTTCCTGCCAAGAAAGGTATGGGTATCTTCACCAGCTTCCCGGTGACACAATGATGTGCTGCCGAAAAGTAGGGGGACTATCTGTATGCGGTAAAATATGTTCATAGTAAATACTCGCATAATAAAAGTGACACGTGGAGCCGAAGGTAGATGGAGAACGAGACAAATAATAATCAAGTCCGAGGACAACAATCTCGTCTATTCCCGAAGGGAATATTGCTCATAAAGATAAAATAAATGCATGTCACCCGGTAACATTTAATAGAGAATATTCTATGGCATTAAGTACATAGTCCATTGCAAAGAATATGAAATTCATAGCCTGCTGTTACACATTCTTTAATGGCCCCCATAATTGACATTTAAGAAAGGTTTAATCCTAGGACCTTGTTCCCTAGGTGCAACTATAAATAGTGAGTTCAACAGCCATTGTGAGGGAGGAATTTTCTGAGAAACTTATACTATATACTGTTCAAAGCTCAATAATATTCTATCTTTTTGCTTATTAATATTGTTATTGCTGCCTCCGGAAGCTCTGCTCCCGGAAACATGATTCCAGTTGTCTTATTTTGATTTTAACGCTAAGTCTTACATTCTTGCTTAATTTATTTATCATTTCTGGGATCAAATCGATTCACTTGTCTATAAACAACATATAAATTTAACTATACTATTTTACGAGTAAACAAAAAATTGTATAAAAAAGTTAAAAGATTATAGTAACGACAACATTTACAATAAAACAGAAGTATTTTCTTTTTCTCAATTTTATTTTTTCAATCAAAATGGATGACATAAGACCTGGCTGCCACACTAAACATTAAGATACAAAATAATGTGGGAAAATACCTAGGCTTCCCAATTATAAATCTACAACCAAAAAGCTCAGACTACCAATTCATACTTGACAGGATGAACAATAGACTAAAAGGTTGGAAGGCCAAACTCTTAACATTATCTAGGAGATTAACCCTTACACAATCAACTCTATCAGCCATTCTCATCCACTCTATGCAACTGAATCTCCTTCCAGCTAAGACTAGAAACAATATTGACCGCATCCAGAGAAACTTCCTATAGGGATCTACCAGAGACTACAGGAAAATTCATCATATCAGTTGGGACAAGGTAACATCGTCTAAGCAAGAAGGAGGCCTTGGGCTGTACAAAGCAAGAGGGAGAAATGCAACACTCCTCTCAAGCCTTCTATTTCCAATCCTGAGTCTCTCTGGGCTCAAGTGCTAAAAGGAAAATACCTAAGCGACTCGCGAAGGAATACTATCAGTTATAAAACTAATGCCTCTTACATCTGAAAAAGCAGTGCAAAAGCTTATTTATTATTCTCCAAAGGAATAGCTTGGAATGTGGGAAATAGACAGTATATAAGCGCTTGGGAAGATAGATGGATTGTTGGCAAACACATACTAAGAGAATTAATAGAAGGACCCCTAACTAAAGAAGATATCAACACAAATTTGAGCTTTCTTATTAATAATAAAAATTGGAACCTAGAAGCTCTATCATACGATCTACCAACTACAATTACTGACCTTATAACACATTCATACATACCCGTCTCTGACAATATAAGTGACTCATTCTTCTGGAAAGAAACAGAAAATGGGAACTTCACAACAAAATCTACATACAACCTCTTTGTTAGGGAAACAGGAACAAACCATTGCTGGATCTGGAAAGCACCATGCCACAACAAGCTCAAAACTTTTTTGTGGCTGCTAGTCCACCAGAGACTCCCCCCTGCAGTTGTCCTGAGCCAAAGAAAAATAATTGACTCTAATAACTGCAAGCATTGTGGGATAGAGGAAAACACAAACCATTTATTTTTCCAATATCCTATGAACAGTGCAATATGGAAATATTTCAACTACAACGTCACACCAATACCAACCTCAAATGAACTAGATTGGATAAAAATGACATGTACCTCTACACTGAACATTAACCTACCAAACTACACGACAATCCCACTGGCAGTTATAACTCCAATAATCCTTTGGCATAAATGGCTTAACCATAACCATAACTACTTCAACAACTGTTCAACCCAAATCGATTGTCATAGAATGTTCACACGCAATGGAATATCTTCACCTCACAAATTATAATTTCAAAAAAACTATCAGCTCGAAAACTCCAATAAAGTGGACACCACCACCACAAAATATCTATAAAACCAATATAGATGGTGCACATAAAAAAAACTCCAACATCGAAGAAGCAGGAGGAATCATCAGAGATTCGGACGGAAACTGGATTGATGGATTCTCTAGCCACATAGTGGCCTCATCACCAATCCAAGGAGAAATTATTGCCTTACAAAAGGGATTGAAACTTGCTTTCAATAAAAATCGAATACCAATTATAGTGGAAACAGACTGCCAGGTATTACTTTTCCTATTATATGACAAAGTTCACAATAAAGCTAATGTTAATTTTCTACATGACTGCAGGTTCTTGCTCGACGCACTGGGCCATCCGGATGTTAGGCATGTCTACCGTGAAGGAAACCAAGTGGCGCACACACTGGCGCAGTATGGGAGCAACTTCGACTCACCTACTAACGATGAGTGTGAAGATCACTTCTGGAATAAACTACCTTTATTTGCTTTCTCTATTTTTTGCAAAAATTTATTAGGGATTGTACCGTTTAAATCTGCCACTCAAGAAGTATTAGAATCCCTTATTTAACTTGCGGGGCAATCAAGGAATAGAATCTACCTGTAATGACACTTCTTAAATTTCTGCATAAATAAAAATCTCGTCTCTTAGCACAAAAAAAAATGGATGACATAAATAGGGAGTAAATAAAGCCACTAATCTTTTCTTCCATAAAAAAAAGAAAAGAAAAGAAACTTTTAACACTAACTAGATACCTCTGCTTTTCCTAGGGATATGCAAACGCGTGTACACGTCACACTCACTTCATTCATTCCCAATTTGCAACTCGTTACTCGTCCGTCGCACTTATAAAACCTCTCCAAATCCCTCCTTTACAACATCTCATTTTCCTACTCCTTCCGCCGCCACAATCTCCGCTGTCTCACCGTGTTACGCCGGAGATAGTAAGTCTACCACAATGGCGGCTTCTGCTTCTTCAACTATACTTTTCTCTTCAAAATCATCACGCGACTCTATCTCATGGAAAACCCAGCTCGCTTCGACCTCCGCCTTTGGCATCTCCGGCGTTTCCCTCCGCCGCCGCAGCAGCAGCCACCGTCAGTTCGTCGTTTTCTCCATGGACGCCAAACCTACGGTTCTCGTCGCCGAGAAACTCGGAGAGGCAGGGCTGAACCTTCTAAAGGAATTCGCGAACGTAGATTGCTCATATAACTTGAGCCCCGAGGAGCTGTGCACTAAGATCTCGCTTTGTGATGCGTTGATTGTCCGGAGTGGAACGAAGGTGAGCCGTGAGATCTTTGAATCTTCCGGAGGACGGCTCAAAGTTGTTGGGCGTGCTGGTGTCGGGATTGATAACGTTGATCTTGCAGCGGCGACGGAGCATGGATGCTTAGTGGTTAATGCGCCCACTGCTAATACAGTTGCTGCTGCCGAGCATGGGATCGCTCTTCTCACCGCTATGGCTCGGAATATTGCTCAAGCTGATGCTTCCGTCAAAGCTGGTACGTGTAACTCTTTTAGAGGTGGATCTTTTTTAATTCAAAAAGTTAGTTTACCTCTAAATGTATGTAGTTTAAGCCGGAGTCAGTAGAGGCGTTGTGAAACACATAACCGGTGCCCTGTATCTCTTACGATATTGAGTAGAAATGACATGCCCATGAATATAATTCTCTCTTAGTTTGGTTCTTGAATGTGAATAATATCTTATGAAAGTTGCGATGCAGTATGGTCTCGCATAGCTGATCAGATCTATTTTAAGTTGATCTGAATATGAAAATGTATGCATATATTCTTTATGGTAGTGTGTGTTGCAATTTCTTTGTGGTAAAGAACATTTTTAATTATATTTACCTTCTAAAGAGGTGAACTTGTGATTTTAAGTCACTTGGTTTACCCTTAAAATATGTATGTATTTTAGAAATTTTTCTTAAATATGTGTGTTTTAAAAGTTTCCTTAAAATTTCTGGATATGTGTGTTTGGGTGTATTTTGAATTGGAGAGGCTTATATGTGGGATTGGCCTCTGAGTTACTCGATTCAATGATGGAAAGGTTTGATGAGCACTCAATATGAATGGAAGAGTTGATATATTTTGAAGAAACGATTACATCAATGATGGCTAACATATCCCCATAGGGATGGTTGACTGGTTTGGGCATAGGAGTAAGCAGTAAAAAGATCCCAGATTCAAACCCAAGCTACAATCCTTGGTATTTTCTTGTCTGCTCGTCTTAGTTATCAAGTTTGCCCGACACCTGTCATGTGCTTGTAGGATGTATTAGTCTAGGTACGTAAAAGCTGACACCTTCATAAAAAAGATACATAAAGGATAGTTGAGAGCTAATTGGTTATTTGATCTGCTGTCTGCACTAAAGCCACTTCTGTCTCCATCCTTTCTTCCCTTTTTAATTATTTTAATCATAACCCTGAATATTTTTTAATCATAACCCTGATTACGGACCCCTCAATCCAATCTGTCTTTAAGCAGCTTCCTTTTTCTTTTCCTGGACATTTATTTGTTTGGAATAGTTGTCTGAAAATTTTGTTTTCCATGGCTGCTAATAAGTTCCCCTGTTATACTTGTTGCTTTTGCATTTGGAGATGTACCTCTGAATTTTCTTATCATGATATGGTATCCAGGGAAATGGCTGAGGAACAAATATGTTGGTGTCTCCCTGGTAGGCAAAACACTTGCTGTGATGGGTTTTGGGAAGGTTGGATCAGAAGTTGCAAGGCGAGCTAAGGGGCTTGGCATGCATGTTATTGCTCATGACCCATATGCCCCTGCTGACCGTGCACGTGCTATTGGGGTGGAACTTGTGAGCTTTGATGAAGCCCTCACATCTGCTGATTTCATCTCACTTCACATGCCCCTCACCCCTGCTACAAAGAAGATCCTGAATGATGAAACTTTTGCAAAGATGAAAAAGGGTGTACGGATTGTGAATGTTGCTCGTGGGGGTGTGATTGATGAAGAAGCTTTGGTGAGGGCACTTGATGCAGGCATTGTGGCACAGGTCCTGGTTCCTTCATCTATGAGACACCGGAAACATATGAATTAGTTTTTTGTTGAACTATTGCTGTCTCTGCATTTCCCTCAACCTTCATGTCTGTTGGAATATCAAGTGTTCAAAAGCCGTCTTTTGTTATCTTCCACTTTTGCTCTCCATTGCTGGATTTAGACTCTAGAATAGACTTTCTCCTTGAATGTCTTACGTAATTATACTAACATATAAATCCTGTCACAGGCAGCACTTGATGTTTTCACTGTGGAGCCGCCACCAAAAGATAGCAAGTTGATTCAACATGAGAATGTGACTGCAACTCCACATCTTGGTGCTAGTACTATGGAAGCTCAGGTCTGTGCATGACACATTCATGTGTGTCACACTTTTCTTCTAGTTCACACATTTACTAATACTCTTAGAATGATTGTCCAGGAAGGCGTGGCAATTGAGGTAGCGGAAGCAGTTGTTGGTGCTTTGAAAGGGGAGCTCTCTGCTACAGCTGTCAATGCACCTATGGTTCCTGCTGAGGTAAGTGCATTCAATATTTACCAGTTATCACCCTCTTTATTCATAAACCAGAGGGGGAAAAAAGAAGGCTTGAAATAGTACCTTTACTGAATTAGCCTGCCCATGTAGAACCTCTTTCATTTTTCTAATTAACCTGCAATCTGCTTTATTGTAGAGGAGTGCTTATCAACATATAGAAACATTATTTTCTTTTGAGGTGTAGTTGCTAGCGATTCATGGAATTTTGATAAAATAAATGTCTGAATTTTAATGTTTCCTACCTCTCCCATGCAGGTTCTATCAGAGCTGAAGCCTTATGTCGTGCTTGCCGAAAAACTTGGTAGACTTGCTGTCCAGCTAGTTGCAGGTGGAAGTGGTGTGAAATCAGTGAAAGTAACATATGGTTCAGCTAGAGCACCTGATGATCTCGACACAAGACTGCTTCGTGCCATGATAACTAAAGGCTTGATTGAGCCTATTTCCAGTGTTTTCATTAACCTGGTTAATGCAGATTTCACTGCTAAACAAAGGGGACTACGGATAGCTGAAGAACGAATTCTTCTAGATGGTTCACCAGAAAGTCCAGTTGAGTTCATTCAGGTTCAGATTGCCAATGTGGAATCCAAGTTTGCCAGTGCTATTTCTGATTCAGGAGAGATTAGAGTGGAGGGTAGAGTTAAGGATGGAGTCCCTCATTTGACAAAGGTTGGATCTTTTGAAGTGGATGTGAGCTTGGAAGGCAGTATCATTCTTTGCAGCCAGGTTGATCAGCCAGGAATGATTGGAAAAGTTGGCAGCGTCTTGGGAGAGGAGAACGTGAATGTCAGCTTCATGAGTGTTGGAAGGATTGCTCCAAGAAAGCAAGCTGTTATGGCTATTGGGGTGGATGAACAACCCAGCAAGGAGTCACTGAAGAGGATCGGGGAGATTCCTGCCATCCAGGAGTTTGTTTACCTTAAATTATAGGGTTGTACTATCATTTTCGGATTTTTTTGAAATCTCTTTGAAGCCAATTTTGGTGATTCTGTTGTTCACTAGTAGTATAGTGTAGGATAATAAACAATTCGGCTGTGCGATTAGAGGTATTTACTACATTGAGTTTTCAACTTGACATTATGTATTGGCCCCAAGTCATCCGTGACACTTGATCTAAGATATGTTCAATTGAACACTTCTAGACTCTAGTACTTAAAATTTTGTTCCTATTAAACACTTTTTTGATAATCGACAAAGAAATAAAGAGTAATACACTTGCCAATGATGTGGCAAAGTAACCAAGTACCAATGACATTTGGTATTTGGGTCCAAATAATAATTTTAAAAAACGAATATGAGGGAAAAAAGAAAATAAAAAGCCCTAATTCTAAACCCCACCCCCACTCATCTAAACCCCCCTTTCTTCTGCTAAACCCATCATCACCCTCCCCGCCACCGACTTTGACCCACTTTTTTTCTTTTTTTCTGCTTGTCTTTGCTTTTTTAATTTAATTAGTTTCCAATTTTAGATTTAATTTTTTTGTATTTTATCTATTATTTTCTAAAAAAAGAGAGATAAGGGGGAGAGAAAGAGAGTGGTGGGTCTCCATTTTTTCCGGTGAACAAGGTGGTAGTGTTCATATTTAAAGAAAAAGGAGGAGATGGTGGCGGCAGTAATAACAAATTTGAACATAAAGCGAAGGTGGTGGTAAAAAAGGTGAGGTGACTGAAAAAAAGAAGAAAAGAACGAAGGGTGAATAATTGTAGTGGTGGTGGTGGCGGCGGCGGCGGCGAGGATAGTGGTGGATGGTGGAGAAGTTGTGGCATAGCAAGAATAAAGAAGAGATTTTCAAACCAAAAAAAATGATAAATGTGTTATAAGAAAAATTAAATTATGGTGGATGTCTATCTTCCTCCATGATCTTCCTCTCAAATGCTTAATGACATATTCAATGACACATTTCTTTATTTTTCGTGCCTATATAAAGACAGTGTAATAGATAAAAGACACACAATTGAAGAAGAAATAAAATCTCTTCCTTCTCTCTATCTCCATTTCTTGTTCATGTTTTACTAAATTGCTTTTATTTCATAACACGTTATTAGCACGAGACTCTACGGTCTCAAGAAGCTCTTTGAGAAGACTAAGGTATAATTTTTCTCCTCTTTTAACTATAACTGATATTATGAAAAGAAAGTTCGTTGCCCTTGAAATTTCGGGAAAGAACTATATGACATGGGTATTGGATGCTGAAATCCATTTAGATGCAATGAGTCTTGGAGACGCCATTAAAGATAGAAATAAAGCATCTACCCAAGGTTGTGCTAATACCTTGATTTTCTTGCGCCATCACCTTGACGAAGGGTTGAAAATAGAATATCTCACAGTCAAAGATCCACTTGTTTTGTGGAATGACTTAAAGGAAAGATATGACAACTTAAAGTTGGTTACTCTTCCACAAGCACAATATGATTGAGCTCATCTGAGGTTCCAAGACTTTAAGTCTGTTTCTGAATATAATTCTGCGATGTTCAGAATTACTTCTAAATTGAAACTCTGTGCAGATAGTATCAGTGACTATGATATGCTTGAAAACATGCTCACAATGTTTCATGCCTCCAATATGGTCTTGCAACAGCAGTACCGAGAGAAAGGTTTCAAGAAATACTCTGAGTTGATTTCTCTTCTCCTTGTGGCTGAACGAAACGACTTGCTTATGAGAAATCACGAAAATCGACCAACTGGGTCTACACCATTGCCTAAAGTGGATGAGGTGTATTCTCATTATGCTAAGCGTGGAAAAGGTCGTGGCCCTGTTCGTGGTCGTGTCCAAGGAAAAAAATTTTCTAGTGTTAATCATTCCCCAAAGAAAAATAACTTCCAAAAGTGGAAAGGGAAAGATGAGAAGCCAAAGGTAAAGGGTTCAGAAACTGAATGCTATCGTTGCGGTGGAAAAGGGCATTGGGCAAATATTTGTCACATACCAAAATATTTGGTTAAGCTTTATCAAGCATCTCTAAAGAATAAAGGCCCTAAAACTAATTTTGTGTATGATAATGAATTTGACATTACCCACCTGGATGTGGCAAACTTCTTTGAGCACCCTGATGAAAAAATAGACCACTTGATCAGTGATGGATCCGTGGTTAAAGATGATTGAGTAGTTTGATTAATTTTTTTTTTTTTACATATTCGTAGTAACTAGTGAATAAACATCATGTAATCACACTTCTTTACATGAGTAGTAGTCATTAGTATTAATTAGTACTATATATTTTATGAAATAGTGTTAGTTCGTTTTAATTAAATATTGTTCTAGTATTCTATAACAGATTTGTACGCACTTATAATATTTGTGTTCAAGGTTTGTCAGCCTATAATATTTGTGTTCAAGCAAATGATTTTTCTAAAACATACTTGTTGGTAAAATTATTTGACACTGTTTTGTTGTTTTCTTAAACGTCAATTTTTAAAGCAAATGAATAGAAATGACTTGCGTCATATTTATAGCTTGCGTCATTGATTCACGTAATTAGCTATTGCTCTCTGCACATATATTTAATTCTCAATATGTATCCCTTAGTTATTTCAACCAACTTATAACTTCTATACCTTTGAGTATTTATACTGGTTGGAGAGTTTGACTTAGTATTTATCTGAGTTTTCTCGAAATTGCATTAAAAGGTCATTATTGAATAATTAGTTTAAATTTATTTTTTTTCTTTTTTTCTAAAAATACTAATATTTATTCATATACTTCTTTTATACGTAAAACCATGGTAAGCAAATATGGATATCTCTCAAAGCAAACTTGGATCAAAGTTCAATTGTAAAAATATTTGCTTAATTGATTCATGTACGACACATACAATATTCAAAGAGAAGAAATATTTCTCTCATTTAAGTATTTGTAAGGCAGATGTTACTACAATTTCTGATAGTAGTAATCTAATTGAAGGCTCTGGAAGAGCTACTATAACTCCGCCTAATAGAACAATACTTATCATAGCGAATGTAATGTTCTCCTCTAAGTTCAAGAGGAACTTGTTGAGTTTTAAAGATATCCGTCGAAATGGATTTCATATTGAGACAATAGATAAAAATAATCTCGAATATCTCATCATTACCAAGAATGTCTCTGGCCAGAAAAAGGGTTATTGAGAAGTTCTCATCTTTATCTTGTGGCATGTATTGGACAAGAATTAGTGCAATTAAGGCACATTCTATCGTAAACCAAAAGGTTACTGATTCCAATACTTTTATACTTTGGCATGATCGATTGGGACATCCTGGATCAATTATGATGAGACGAATTATAGAAAACTCAAATAGGCATCCATTAAAGAATTTAAAGATTCTTTTAAATAATGAATTTTCTTGCACTTCTTGTTATCAAGACAAGTTAATTATTAGACCATCACCAATAAAGGTTGGGATTGAGTCACATGCGTTCTTGGAACGTATACAAGGGGATATTTGTGGACCTATTCACCCACCTAGTGGGTAGTTTAGATATTTTATGATTTTAATAGATGCATCTTCTAGATGGTCTCATGTATGCCTATTGTCATCTCACAACCTGGCGTTTGCAAAATTAATGGCACAAATAATTTGATTACGGGCACAGTTTTTCGATAATTCAATTAAGTCTATTCGACTTGATAATGCTACTGAGTTTTCATCCCAAGCATTTAATGATTATTGCTTATCAATTTGGATAAAAGTGGAACTTCCTGTAGCTCATGTTCACACTCAAAATGGTCTTGCAAAGTCTTTGATTAAACATCTGCAATTGATAGTAAGACCGTTACTCATGAAAACGAGATTACCCACTTCTGTTTGGGGTCATGCCATTTTGCATGCAGCAATGCTAGTTCGTCTTAGACCGACAAATTATCATAAATATTCCCCGTTGCAATTAGTTTTGGGTCATGAACCTAATATATACCATTTAAGAATTTTTGGGTGCGCAGTATATGTGCCTATATTACAGCCATATCGCACCAAGATGGGTCCCCAAAGAAGGCTAGGAATATATGTTGGGTTTGAATCTCCCTCAATTATTCGCTATCTCGAAACATTAACGGAAGATTTGTTCACTGCTCGATTTGCATATTGTCGATTCGATGAGGCATTTTTTCCAAAATTAGGGGGAGAAATTGGTGAAATCAAACGGAAAATTTCGTGGAAAAATCCATCAATGTCTCATCTTGATCCACGTGCCTCTATTTGTGAAAAAGAGGTGCAAAAGGTTATTCATTTGCAGAAAATAGCAAATCAAATGCCAGACGCATTTACGGATCTGAAAAGGATAACGAAATCACATATCCCTGCAGAGAATGTTCCAATCTGTATTGATGTCCCTATTGGACAATCTTCTAGTGTCATAACTAATGAGTCAAAAGAACGCCTAAAGCGTGGCAGACCATTGGGTTCTAAGGATCAAAATCCTAGAAAAAGAAAAATTAATGATCAAGATAACACTACGAATGAGTCTCATAAATAAACCCATGATTTAACTAATACTGAGATTCATGAGGAAATCAATGAGACTGAGACTCAAGAAAATAAGGAACTATCAATAAACCCAATCGATATTGAGACATATTTGAATCGATTGAATATAGTGGTGGATTATGTCTTTTCATACAATGTTGCATCTAGAATTATGCAAGATAATGAGGATCTTGAACCTCAATCTGTTGGAGAATGTCGACAAAGACGTGATTGGCTAAAATGGCAAGAAGCAATCCAATCTGAGTTGGATTCACTTGCGAAACGTGAAATATTTGGGTCTGTAGTCCAAACACCTAATGGTGTTAAAGCTGTTGGCTATAAATGGGTCTTTGTACGTAAAAGGAATGAGAAAAATAAGGTAGAAAGATATAAGGCACGCCCTGTTGCACAAGGATTTTCACAAAGGCCTGGTGTCGTTTATGAAGCGACGTATTCTCCTGTTATGGATGATATAACGTTCCGTTATCTCATTAGTTTTGCTGTCCATGAAAAGCTTGACATGCATTTGGATGTGGTTACAGCTTACCTTTATGGCTCACTTGATAATGAGATATACATGAAAATTCCCGAGGGATTTAAAATACTTAACGCACATAATTCAAAGTCCCGAAAAATATTTTCAATCAAATTGCAAAGATCTTTGTATGGTCTAAAGCAATCAGGAAGAATATGGTATAACCGCCTTAATGAGTATTTATTAAAGGAAGGTTATATAAATGATGCCATTTGTCCATGTATTTTTATAAAGAAAATAACATCGGAGTTTGTTGTACTTGTTGTATATGTTGATGACATAAACCTTATTGGAACTCCTACAGAACTCCAAAAGGCAATTGATTATTTAAATAAGGATTTCGAGATAAAAGATCTCGGAAAGACAAAATTATGTCTTGATTTGCAAATTGAACATTTGGCAAACGAAACTTTTGTTCATAAATCTGCCTACATAGAAAAGGTATTAAAACGGTTTTACATGGATGGAGCACATTCATTAAGTACTCCGATGATTGTTTGATCACTTGATGTGAATAAGGACCTGTTCCGACCTCAAGAAAAGAATGAAGAACTTTTTGGTCCTGAAGTACCATATCTTAGTGCAATTGGTGCACTAATGTATCTTGCTAATACTACAAAGCCTAACATAATTTTTTAGTTAATGTCTTATCAAGATATAGCTCTGCTCCTACAAGGAGATATTGGAATGTAATTAAACACATATTGCGATATCTAAAAGGGACTATCGATATGGGCTTATTTTATGTCAATGATTGCAGTACCGATCTTGTTGGTTATACTGATGCTGGGTATTTATCTGACCCACACAAGGCTCGATCTCAAACAGGCTATATGTTTACATGTGGAGGCACTGCAATATCTTGGCGATCGACTAAGCAATCAATCATGGATACTTCATCTAATCATGCTGAGATAATTATTATTCATGAAGCAAGTCGAGAATGTGTATGGTTGAGGTCTATAATACACTTTATTCGAGAAAAATATGGTTTAAAGTGTGACAAACTACCCATAATTTTGTATGAAGACAATGCAGCATGCATAGCCCAATTGAAGGGAGGATTCATAAAAGGAGATAGGACAAAGCACATTTCACCAAAGTTATTTTTGACACATGATCTTCAAAATAATGGTGATATCAATATGCAACAGATCTGTTCAAGTGATAATATAGCTGATTTGTTCACCTGTAACACCCCAGAAAATTTTAAAGTATTTAAACGCTATTAAGAAAGTTAATATGCGCTAATTATATTATTTTGTGTGCAGACAAGGGCTATTATAAGAATTATATCAATTGATTATGATAAATTATGTATGAGGTACATTAAGAATAGTTTATGGTCTAAGAAAAGCCCCAAGGCTAAGTCAAGTTGAAAATTTTATGATAGGATAAAGTTTCAAGTGAGTTCGCACAAGACCTAACTTAAAACGAGCATACCTATCTTTATATGAAGAATTATTTGGCATATTACCTATCAAAAGAAAGGTCTATGTGTCTAGTTTCCAACGCTTCAAACCGTTCGTCATTTGGACACTCCTACAAGAAGTTATGACCAAATTACCAAAAGCTAGATCTGTGATCAATTTCGCGACCGCAAAACGGTTCCGCGGACCGCATACGCATCGCAAAGTGGAGCAGAGACGGGAATTTTTTTTAAAAAAATATTATGTTGTCGGAAAACTCCTAACTTCAGTTACACTCTTAGGTTTTGGCCATTCTTTTATTGCTTTACTTTTCTCTTCATCAGCCTCAACTCCTTTAGAACTAACCACAAAACCCAAGAAAATCACACGATCCACATAAAAAGTACACTTTTTAAGATTAGCAAATAAGAGTTTGTCACGGACCCAAACTAACCCCTGTCGTGATGGCGCCTATCGTGAAACTAGGCAAGCCGACTCATTTCCAAAACAAACCGATATTTTCATTTCAAAGATAATTTCAATGTTATTTAACATAAAAACATTCGTAAAGGAATTCAAATCAAAATAAAAGTGCGGAAAAAAAAGTCTGACATCGGGGTGTCACTAATCATGAGCATCTACTACAATCTGTCTAACAATATCAAGGCTAACTCAGCATGGAAAATAGCTAAATACAACTAGAGGAAGATAAGAGAGAGAAGAGCAGGGGCTGCGATCGCCAAACAGCTACCTTGCTATCTCCGAGAAAAATCTGCAACCAGAATAATCAACAACCGCTACCGTGTCCAGCTACACCTGAATCTTCACACAAGGTGTAAGGAGTAACGTGAGTATGCCAAATAAGTAAGTAACAACAATAAATAAAAACTGAGCAATAGTGACGAGCAATAAAGAATATCAAGTTCATATCACAAATATTCAGTAAAGTAAAGCATGCTTTAAAAAAATCAGTGTTTGAATCAAATCATCTCGATTAAACCCGGTTCCAGTAAAAATCATTTAAAGATATTTTTTCAACAGTTTTTCAAACAAAGGCTCAATGCAAAGATGAGCAAAAATGATGAAATCATAAACAGCCCCTCGGGCAAACCTCACAGTCACTCGTGCCACTCGGGCATACCTTACAATCATTCTTGCCACTCGGGCATACCTCACAATCACTCATGCCTCACAGTCACTCAGCACTCGGCACTCGCACTCAGTAGGTACCTGCGCTCACTGGAGGTGTGTACAGACTCCGGAGGGGCTCTTTCAGCCCAAGCGCTATATCAAGCTAAATCATGGCATAGATCACTCAGGCCCTCGGCCTATATCAAACATGCTACGGTGTGTAGCCTGATCCCATAAATATCCTCACAAATCAGGCTCTCGGCCTCACTCAGTCATAAACCTCTCAAGGGACTCGGGCATTTCAGTAAAAACAGGGCATTCGGCCTAAAACAACATTTATATGTATCAAAATAGAGTCATAAAACTGAGTTATGCAGTAAACAAGTATAACCATTACTGAGTATAGATTTTCAATCAAAAACAGTGAGAGGATAGTAAGAAAAGGCCCCTAAGGGTCCAAACAGCACTGGCACAAGGCCCAAACATGGCATTCAGCCCAATTTACAGAAACTCTTTCTAAAACATATAAGTATCATATAATTTCCACAAAATATACAACTTTACAGTTCCTACGGGACGGACCAAGTCACAATCTCCAACAGTGCACGCCCACACGCCCGTCACCTAATGTGCGTCACCCCAAAATAGTAGAATGATACAAAAATCCGGGGTTTCATACCCTGAGGACTAGATTTACAATCGTTACTTACCTCAAACCGGTCAAATCTCTACCCCACAATGCTCTAGCCTCTGGACTCGGCCTCCAAATGCTCCGAATCTATTCACAATCAGTACAATACCATCAATATGCGCTAATGGAATGAATTTCACAAGAAAAGCTACAAAATTAGACCAAAACCCGAAATTGGCTCAAACCCGGCCCCCGGGCCCACGTCTCGAAATCCAACAAAATTTACAAAATTAGAAATCCCATTCACTCACGAGTCTAACCATACCAAATTCATCAAAATCCGACATCGTTTGGTCCTTCAAATCCTTAAATTACTTCTCCAAAAATCCCAAGCCCTAACCCCTCATTTTCACTAATTACATGGTTAAACAACGGGAAATCACCATATATACGAGTATTAGGGCTCAAGTAACTTACCTCAATGAAAACCCCCTTGATTCCTTCTTCAAATCTCTCCCAAAAGCTCCAAAACCGAATAGAAATGGTGAAGAATGCACAAATATTCACGAAGTGTGCAATATGTACCTTCTGCCCAGGCTTCTCGCACCCGCGCGACCGCACCTGCGGTCCCAACAACCGCACCTGCGCAAGTCACTTAAACGCCCAGGTTCCGCATCTGCGGCCAACCTGTCACACTTGCGCTTGCGCACCTGCGCGTGGCGCGAAGCATCTGCGAAGCCAGCCTTCTTCCTTCCTTCCGCATCTGCGCCACAGGTGTCGCACCTACGGGCTCGCAGATGCGATAGCCTTCTCGCACCTGCGCATCCTGACTAGCCTAGCATTGCCCGCACCTGCGAACCCCCATGCGCACCAGCGGCCCCGCACCTGCGATTCTTCCTTCCGCAGGTGCGGAAATAGCAGAAGCAGCAGCTCCAGCTGTATTTTCCAACTTCGACAAATTCGTTAACCACCCGGAATCACCCCGAGGCCCTCGGGACCTTAACCAAAAATACCAACAAGTTATATATCAACATACAAACTTAGTCAAACCTTAGAATCACTCAAAACAACATCCAAACACCAAATTATCCTCGGATTCAAGTCTAAGAACTTCTAAATTTTCAAATTCGGCAACCGATGCCGAAACCAACCAAACCACGTCCGAATGACCTCAAATTTTGCACACACGTCAAAAATGACACTACAAATCTACTTCAACTTCCGAAATTCCATTCTGACCCCGATATCAAATTTTTCACTACCGACCGAAATCGCCAAATTTTACCAATTCAAGCCTAATACTACCACGGACCTCCAAATCACATTCTGGACGCACTCCTAAGTCTAAAATCACCTAATGGAACTAACGGAACCATCAGAATTCAAATCTGAGATCGTTTACATATATGTCAATATCCGATTGACCTTTCCAACTTAAGGTTCTAAATAAGAGACTAAGTGTCTCATTCCACTCCGAAACCACTCCGAACCCGAACCAACCAACCCGATACAACACAATACAACTAAATAACACATAAAGAAGCAGAAATAGGGAAAACGAGGCTATAACTCCCGAAACGACTGGCCGGGTCATTACAGATATAAGGCCTTAGGGGGCATTTTAGAAGGTAAAATATAATTTTGTAGAGAGAGAGAGGAGAGAGCTATCTTAGAGGGAGAAAGAGAAGGCCTAGCTATTTGGTATACTATATACTAGAATAAGTTATTTTTTAATAATTAATATATGAAACATAAAAACAAATAAAAAATGTACTATATCAGTTATCTTTTTTTTTACATGTATAGTAAAAAAAAAGAGAAAAAAAAAGTTAAAAGAGTCCAAAATGTTTGCAGAATTAGATTATGAAAAAATAGGAAATAAGGAAAAAAATTGAAAATAATAATAAATGGAATTAAAAAGGAGAAAAAAAAAAGAAAATGAAAGGAAAAAAAAAAGAGAGAAGAGAATACAAGTCTAATGTATAAGTTGTTCTAATAACTGATTTAGAGAAAGTTAAAATGAGTAAAAAAAGACAAGATATATTATATCAATTATATTAAAAAAAAAAGGTGAACGAATGCTTCCTATATCAGTTATCTTTTATTATTGCATATAAAAAAAGGAGTAAAAATAGTGAATAGAGTAAGATTATGTAAAATAAAAAAGAAATAAAAAAGAGTTAAATGAAATTAGAAAAGTAGCAAGAAATAAAGAAAATAAACAAAAGAAAAAAATAAAATAAAATAAAAAAGGAGCCAAAATTGAGTATGAAATCAAATTATGGTGAAGAAAAAAAGAAAAAAAAATAATATGATTAGGAAAAAATCTAAATGAACAGGAAAGGAGAGAAAAGGCAAAAAATAAAGAAAAGAAGAAAAAAGAGGCAATTATCCACAAAAGCTACAATTGATAGGAAGGGTAATTAGTTTGATAAGTAGAAAAATAAATGGGTAGGCAAAGGGTAATTAGTTTCATTTTTGTGGGTATACCTATAAAACTCCCATAAGAGAATATGAGCATTTCGTTGTTCAAACATAATGTTGGTAATTGTTTCATCAGATATTTTGGGGTGTGAAGCAGTGCCAAACCAAGTTTCTACTAAATTATTAATATTTTGGGGTGTGAAGCCTGCCCATCTGTGACCAGGGAATTTTTACCCGCATTGGTTAAGTAATGCTGAATAAAGGGAGCTCCCTGTTGAATTAACTAAATTGAACTTAAGCTTTGACGATTGATCTTGCGTCTCATGCATAAGAAATTATCTCCCAGCAGCCCGTTTCAACTAAATTATTAATGCACTCTCACATTACATTATTAATTTATTAATGACAAATCAATAAATTACATTATGGGGGCTGAAATCTTCAGTCCCACCCTCTCCCCCAGCCACCACTAAAAGTCATGTGTTCATATATTTGAGAATACGTAAACAATCAGATGTACTAATAGCTTCAATGATCAAATGCCCATCTGAATGAGTTATGAACCATGAAGAAAAGGAACTTGAGCCAGAGCTGTGGGAAGTGAGATGTTGAGATTATGTGTTGCTAGATATGCAGCAATACCGGCAGCATAGCCAGCAAAAGCAAACCCACTAACCTGCAGAGATAGAAAATAACAAGTTATAACAGCAGAAATGTTTTTTTTTTTTCCAAGTGGAGCATCAAATAGCAGCAGTGGTACCTTTTTCATATACCAAAAGAAGTCGACCTTTTCCATTCCCATAAATGCTACTCCAGCTGCTGAGCCAATTACTAGCATGGATCCACCAGTACCTGCACAAAATGCTACTAGTTGCCAGAACTCAGAATCTTGGGGAAAGGAGGATAGGTCGTACATTCCCATTGTGGCTGCAACCAGAGGAACATTGTCTATGATTGCTGAAACAACTCCAATTGTGCTCGCAATAAGTTCAGTACTTGGGATATGAGCATCAAGGTAATTTGCCAATTCTCGCAGAATACCTGCTGCCTCCAAGCTATGGAAAGGATGTTAATACACCAGAACAGCTAAGTAATGCTAAGCTTCCTAATTCAGATGGCATGGTAACAGTTGATAGTCACACAGTGCATGAGCAAAACAGAGTAATAAATCCTACACCCACCCCCAATCCTAGAAGAACAATAAGATTTTCCAAATGATTTCACTTATAGAGGTTTACTCCTATTAATACAACAACATACCCAGTATTATCCCACACCGTGGGGTTACTCCTATTAATAAATACTTAGAACTAGTTCATACCAAATGCCCTCGATTGCAGATTTTTGAACAGATCTAGCTCACAACATCTATCGCACCAATATCATGCTATCCTCCAACCAAAGGAGGGAAACACCTGACCAGCTTCCTGGGTGGGGTTGGATCACCGCAGTGAGAAAATGCCCCACTTTTAGAACTATGGAAAAGGATTGTGGATATGGAAATGAAATTATATGGTGAAATATCACTTTTATTTGGCAGTGAACATAGGGACAATTTTTTTTTTGGTTTGGTTTTCCACCCGATATCTAGTATCCGCGTTGGGGTCCGACTAAATCCGGATTCGTGCCAGGAAGTCCCACGTTAGGGGTAAAGTGCTCTCTAACAAAGGCCACTTCATACCTAGGGCTCGAACCCGAGACCTATGGTTAAGGATGAAGGAGTACTTACCACTCCACCACAACCCTTGTTGGTGTATATAGGGACAAGTTCACATCATCTACATGTCATTTTAGAATGGGGTGCATTACCTCATGTAAATTACTCCAAATCATTTAAAAGATCGTGTAATTTACATTAAGTATTATGATGCATGAACCTATTCTATCAAGAGAAGGGTTTTGCGTGCATTTTTTTTACTATGCTGCTGTAAAGAGGGAAGAAATATGAAATTTTTCCATAAAATATTTACTCAAGTAGGTAAGGATGCACTACAGCGATCCAAGTTCCAGAATTCTTGCTGTCAACCACAATTTATTTTTATCATCTGCCAAATTCAGTAATTAACTGACATCTCATAGTAGAAAAGACCAGAACATTGTTCTAGTCAACAGAAGCAAAAAAGGAACAAGATTGCATTAATGTGAAATAAACAAGCATGTATTAAGACACATGAGAATATGTCATGATAGATTAACCATTCTGCTACGATATTGGAGGCAGAAACAATTAACAACCCAAAGGATTCTTCAATACCTGCTAACGGACAATAAGATTCCGAGGAAGAAAAGAGCTCCTTGAGTGTCAATGCGTGATAAAGCCTGTGGTACTTTCAGTCGCTGTCTTTCTGATTCTCCATAGTGAATTGCATCTGTGATTATCCAAAGAACTCCCAGTCCAAGCAGCATACCCATGTATGGCGGCAAACCAGTCAAGGCCTTGAAAACTGGTACAAACACTAAAGCCCCAAGTCCTACTGAGAAAACTAGCTGTCCTCGAGGAGCCATCTGTTCGGATGCCAGAACATCTGCGGAATTTTGTCCTTTCCCATTTACTTCACTGAACACGGGAATAATATCACATATAGTTTCTTTCCTACTCTACTGCATGAAATATTTCCGAAACTCAAGAAGCTCTTTAGGTCTTGCTATAAATGTACCTTGTAAGGGACAGCAGAGCCAAAGGAACAGCTAGAGAAACTGCTGATGGTAAAAATAAGCCCTGCGAAAAAATAAAGTGCATTGCACTTGTTACCAAGACTGGAATAGAAACTTCAGTTGGCAACTGACGTAAAGAGTTCTTTAAATGAAGACTGGACAGGCTTAGACATGATCTAGCAGAGTGAGAGTTCCAGAGATTAATGTACTAATTTTCAAAATATAACTATGTGAAAGATTATGAAAGTCACTAGTTTCTTTTTTTCTTTGTTTAAATGAATATACGCTGTGGATACTGGATAGAACCAGTGGCAGCGTTGAAATAAAACTTCCTTTATCACGAAAAACTTATATACTTCTTTCCTCCCCTTCTTTCCGTCTTGCATACTTAATTCCATTAATAAGTGCAGTTTGAGAGAATGCAACTGAGTTGTAAGCATCATGCATTCATTTCAGTTCTACCTTTATCCATAGTGTCAAATATATATCCAACTAAACTTAAATGAGCATTCTCTCCTCTCTTCTCTCTTCTCTCTCTCCTCTCCTCTTCTCTTTCTGAACCCTAAGCAGCCGGCAAAGAGCAGTCACTGCCGGCGACTGAAAACCCGATGGCAGCAGCAGATAGACCCCCTTCTCTCTCCTCTCCTCTCTCTTTTTCTCTTCTCTTCTCTCCTGTCCTATTTCTTCTCTCCTCTCCCCCTCTCTCCCTTCTGAACCCTAAGCAGACGAAAGAAGAGCAGCCATCGTCGGCGTCTGCTCCCCTCTCCACCCCTCTCTGACCTGCTCTCTTCTCACTCTCTAGCCCCCTCTCTCTCTCTCTCTCTCTCTCTCTCCCTCCCGTCAGCCGCATCTCAACAGGTAAAAGGCAGTCTCTCCGACCCCTCTTTCTTCCTCTCGGTCTTGTTCCTTTTCGTGGCAGGACTTCGGGATGACGAGGATGAGACGGCAAGCCGTGGAGCCGGTGCGTGGGTGGAAGCACTATTTTGTCATCTCAGGCTACTAATCAGGCCCACGTTTCCGTACAGTCACATTACCGGCACTGGTGGTCACATCTTCAGTTCCAACGTGGTCCAATAACTTCGGGCAGCTTTCCGGCGAGCTTCACCGTTTCCGGCGACTAAATTCCTCGACTACAACACCAGGTTCTACCGTTCTTGTTCTATTATATTCTATTGCCTGTTCATTCTTTGATATTAGTTGTGTGTATCCAGTTTATTGTTTCGTTCTTTCTTATTAGTTGTGTATATACTGTTTCTTGTTGTGTTCTCCAAGATTTGTTATATTTTTCTTGTGTTCTATTTGCCTGTGCCAGCAGTCTTTGATTGTGTTTAATACATCTTTTTTGGTTGCCTCGCCAGCTACCCGTAGTTGGATTGATTGCTCTAGGTAGACAACACTTGCTGGCTTTTCGGTACTTGCAATTAGTGTCTATAAGTTTAAGTAATCATCTATACCATTTTAACTGCCCTGCATGCATAGTGGTAGATTAGAAACGAGGTAGATTAACTGCTCTAGTGCTTGCTTGTTTTACTATATTCGTAGTAGCGCTTTTTGAGTTTTTTTAGTCTTTCGAATTCTAGCTTATATTCCTTTGTTTTCGCTCTTTGCTATTTAAGTGGTAGTGATTACTTAATACCCCTCTATACTATAGTGGCTGTGGTGAATGATGGGAGAGTAAGGCCATGTCCTCGGGTGGGGAGCAAGGGTGGTAAGGGGGTTAAAGGAGCCTCTAGGCTGAGAGTTGGATCACGTTGACGAGGAAGTCTATAGAGTTAGCTAAGATTCTCCGGAAGAGGAAGATCAACATAGCATGTGTCCAGGAGACTAGATGAGTGAGTACTAAGGCTCGGGATGTAGACGGGTTTAAACTGTAGTACTCAGGAGGCACTGGGGGCAAGAACGAGGTAGGTATTTTAGTTGACGGGGGACATCAGGGAGCTAATGGTCGAGGTTAGAAGGGTAAACGATAGGTTGATGAGTATTAAGCTTGTAGTTTTTTTTTTTTGATAAGGAATGAGTATTAAGCTTGTAGTTGGAGGGTTTACTGTAAACACGCTCCTCAGGCACACCGAGATGGGAGGATTTGGAAGAGGTGGTGCGAAGTATCCCGCACACCGAGAAGCTTTTCATTGGAGGGGATTTCAATGTCCATATTGGCGCTAATGCAAGGGGTTATGATGATGTGCATGGCGGGTGAGGTTTTGGGGATAGGAACGAGGGAGGTACCTCACTGTTGGATTTCGCTAGAGCTTTTGATTTGGTGATAGCTAACTCAAGTTTTCCGAAAAGTGAGGAGCACCTGGTCACCTTCCGGAGTTCAGTGGCCAAGATTCAGATTGATTACCTTCTCTGCAGAAATGTGATAAAGGTCTATGCACTGATTGCAAGGTCACCCCGAGTGAGTACCTCAAGACCCAGCGTAGACTCCTAGTAATGGACCTGGAGATCAAAAGGAGTAGGAGGAAGAGGGCGATGTGCAGGAAATCTAAGATCAAGTGAGGTAACTTGACTAAGGACAAAACTCAGGAGTTGGGGGAGAGGTTGCGGGCTATGATGGAGAAGTAGGGGGGACAGGACTAGGATGTGGACCACGACAGCGAATTGCATTAGGGAAGCTGCTAGAGAGATCTTAGGGGTCACGAAGGGTTATTCTGGGAGTCAAAAAGGGGACTGGTGATGGAATAGAGAGGTCCAAGATAAAGCGGAAGCGAAAAAAGCGGCTTATTTGAAGTTAGTGCAAAGTACAAACGAGGAGAAAAGGACATATCAGGAGTGTTATAAGAAGGCAAAGAAAGAGGCGAAGTTAGCAGTTACGGCGGCGAAGACTACAACGTTTGGATATCTGTACGAGGAACTCGGAGGCAAAAGCGGGACCGGTTGGCCAAGGTGAGGGAGAGAAAGGCCCGTGACTTGGACCAAGTGAAGTGTATCAAAGATGAGGACGGCAAAGTATTGATGGACGAGGCACATATTAGACGAAGATGGCAGACATACTTTCATAAACTGTTTAACGAGGAGGGGAACATAAGCATCGTGCTAGGTGAGTTGGAGCACTCCGAAAGTCAGCGTGATTTTGGGTATTGTAGGCGTATCAAGGTAGAGGTGGAGGAGGCGATGCGTAAGATGAGCAGGGGCAGATCGACGGGACCAGACAAAATCCCGCTGGAATTTTGGAAGAACGCGGGCCGAGCAGGCTTGGAGTGGCTTATTGGGTTATTTAATGTTATTTTTAAGACAAATATGATGCCCGAAGAATGGAGGTGGAGTACGATGGTTCCCTTGTACAAGAACAAAGGTGATTGATATCCAAAATTGCAACAACTACAGAGGTATAAAGTTGTAAGTCACAATATGAAGGTTAGGGAGAGGGTGGTGGAAGTCAGGGTGAGGAGAAGCGTTCGACTATGGAAGCTATTCATCCGGTGAGGAGATTAGTGGAGCAGTATAGGGAAAGGAAGAAAGACTTGCATATGGTGTTCATTGACCTTAAAAAAGCGTACGATAAAGTTCCGAGGGAGGTTCTTTGGAGGTGTTTAGAGGTTAACGACATTCCGGTAGCGTACACTAGGGTGATTAAGGATATATAGTGCTAAGACTAGGATGGGGACTGTGGGAGGTGACTCAGAACACTTCTTAGTTGTGATGGGGCTACACCAGGGATCGACTTTCAGCCTGTTTGTTTTTGCCTTGGCGATGGACGTACCGACGCGGCACATCCAAGGGGAGGTGCCATGGTGCATGTTATTTGCCGATGACATAGTGTTGATCGACGAGACACGAGGCGGGGATAACGCAAGGTTGGAGGTTTGGAAACAGACCTTGGAGTCTAAAGATTTCAAGTTGAGCAGGACCAAAACAGAATACTTGGAGTGTAAATTCAGTGACGGGACTCATGAAGCAGACATGGATGTGAAGCTTGATACTCAAGTTATCCCCAAGAGATAGTTTCGAGTATCTCGGGTTTATTATCCAAGGTAACCGGGAGATTGACGAGGGTGTCACATATCGTATTGGAACGGGATAGATGAAATAGAGGCTCGTATCCGGTATTCTATATGATAAGAATGTGCCGCCAAGACTTAAAGGTAAAATTTACAAAGTGGTGGTTCAACCAACTCTGCTGTATGAAGCTGAGTGCTGGCCAGTCAAGAACTCCCATGTGCAGAAGATGAAAGTAGCAAAAATGAGGATGTTAAGATGGATGAGTGGGTGTACCAGGAGAGATAAGTTTAGGAATGAAGTTATTCGGGACAAAGTGGGAGTGGCCTCCGTAGAGGGCAAGATATGGGAGTTGAGGCTGAAATGGTACGGGCACGTTAAGAGGAGAAGCATGGATATTCCTGTTAGGAGGTGTGAGAGGTTAGCCATGGCGGGTTTGAGAAGAAGTCGAGGTAGGCCAAAGAAGTACTAGGGGGAAATGATTAGGCATGACATGGCGCTGTTTCAACTTACTAAGGATAGGACCCTTGATAGGAGGATGTGGAGGTCGAGGATTAGGGTAGAAGGTTAGTAGGGAGTTTGAAAGTTTTTCCTTTTCTTACCAGTAGTATTGGTAGCATGCATATACCTTCTTATTCTCAGATCTATATTACGTCATGTTGTTTAGTTCGTTTCAATTATCGTATTTCCCTGTTGTTACTATTTATTCTTTTTCTTCCTCATTTTCTTCTCTCTCCCTTTTCTTTCTTTTTCTTCTTCTTTTCTTCTCCTTCCTCTTCTTCTTCTTTTCCTCCTTCTCACCTTTTCTGAGCCGAGGGTTTATCGGAAACAACCTCTCTATCTTCACTAGATAGGAGTAAGGTCTGCATACACACTACCCTCTCCATGGGTTTGTTGTTGTTGTAAACTTAAATGAGCACTCCTCTACTTAGAATGGGGTTATAGTTTCCTCCAAAGCCAATGCAAGCATGTTTTCTGGCCAAGTCAGTGTATGTACGGTTATGTACTGTTTAATATGACATTAACAATGTTATGAAAATCACGCATATGTAGACCAATCATCATTCAATATTGGAAGCTATACCAAATGACAATCAGTCATCCAGTGCTTACTTGATAATTCCTTCTCGCCCTTTTCCCTTAGACTGTTTTCGCCGTTATGACACAAGGAAAGATGTGCATGCAAGAAAATAGAAGCAGTCAGATAGAAAAATTCAACAACCTTCATTGTTGACAACGTGGATATTTGCCCGTGTATCCAGAGCATTGTAGTTGTA
The DNA here is from genome assembly GCF_000715075.1 of Nicotiana tabacum. Classification (NCBI taxonomy): domain Eukaryota; kingdom Viridiplantae; phylum Streptophyta; class Magnoliopsida; order Solanales; family Solanaceae; genus Nicotiana; species Nicotiana tabacum. The sequence continues at coordinate 111,885,083 of NC_134083.1, forward strand.
ACATCACCTATGGGAGTCCATGCTCCGCCAGCATTTGCTGCTATAACCACAACAGCACCAAGAAGCCTGCGAACAAATACTTTACAGATAATTTACTTCTTACAGTAAAGGATCTGAACCTTCAGAAAAAGGATACATGAGAAAGAAACTGGTAGGTATAGAAGCAAGACAAAGTAATTGTAAATTGTCAATATTTATCTCACTGAGATGTTTCTCGGGCCCATCCCTCATATTTAAGATTTACTGTATAAGGGGCTGGAAGATCCACAATTTTCACAGATTGAAGATTGTTAATTTGAACACCATATTCAGCTTTTAAGGCTGAACAAACAAAAGCTAGAAATGGTTCAGAATTCTGGGGAAATACTCAAAATGAATAATAGCCTGAGATACTAGAGAGTCTAGTCTATCCTTGGACAGAGGCAAACATGATTTGTTTCCTAAAGAGTCGTTTGGTTCGCAAACAAGTTATACCGGGACTATAATGTGGGGATTATAAGACGGGGAGTAAATAACGACAGGATTATTTAGTGGATATACTTTGTTTTGTAGATGTTTGGTTCATTGGATCAGAAATGGGATAAAGGGAGTATAATATAAAACATATGTTTGGCTTTACAATAGATAAACTTGGATAAACTTTTACTTTCAGTTTTAACCTTAGCCTTCTTAAAGGACTTTAGGAGAAGAGCTATGGAGAAGGACATTTATGTCATTTGATTGTTTTATCCCAAGATAGCTAATCCCAGGATTGTTATCCTACATTGAATATGGCGTAAGAAAATACCAAAACTGTGGTCCAAGTTCAACTAATCCTGGGATTGATTATACCGGACTCAAAAATTCAACCAAACATGGGATTAAATGACCATTCTATCCCGAGATTATTTTTCGTTATCCCATGAAACAAACAACCCCTAAAAGAATAAGAGTAAAGTTCTAGAAGACATTGATCGATAAGATACTTATTGCTCTTAAAACATCACATCACATGCAACCATTCCACTGTGTTCTTCATTCATAAATTGAATATAATAGGTCCTCATAAGAAGCTTTCCACAAATTGAATTGAAAGAACCTTGAAGTAATACAAAGTTGCATCTTGGGAAGATCTGGGCTTTTCATTTCTCTTATAGACACCTAACGTGCTTCAACATGTACATCCCTAGTTCTTTCCTCTCTTTTTTCTCTAATTCAAATATCAAAACTTCTTGAGACTTCTGGCAATCAAGATCAATCGTGCATACTTCCAAGATCAAATTAGAACTTTAGATGACGTATGAGAGCAAGCAGAGAGTAAAAAACCTTGGTATCTTAGCTCCTATTAGAAGGTTGTACAGATGAGGCTCAAAGATGCTCATACTTACTTTCGGTATTCTGAAGGTGGTGCCAGTTTCCTCAGTAAGGAGACCATCACTATAGTAGAAGTCAGGTTATCCAGGATTGAACTAAGGAAGAAAGTCACAAAACCTACCTGAAATTACCAATTAAACATTAAGCACATCAGAAAGTTAATAACAACAGAAGGGAACAAGCAGCATACGAAAATGTTGAAACAGTCTGAACTCTCAAGGTATTTCATATTATTGACTCGTCGTTTTCATGAGTGGCGTTTAGTGTGTAATTCATCTATGTACGTCATGTACTTCATCTAATCAGGACAATTATACTACCCTCAGTCTGCTGTGCATTATAGAATCCTAAAATATCTATGAGTGATATCAAATTTAAATTAAATACTCACAATGTAGACTACTAAGAACCGTTACGATTGAAAGGAACTTGGAAGCCAAATTATATGTGAAATACGTACAACAAAGACTATTAAGACCCATCAATTAGTAGAAAACCCTCTCCAAGAACCGTGCATCTCTGATCTCTGTATTGAAGAAACAATGAGTATTTCTTATTTTGAGAATTGTCAATTCCTAAAAGAAGACTTTCCAACAGAAGAAAATGGTAGATGCCTAACCTCTGGCATGAAGACTTCCCCCCTTAGCACATGCATTTTACAAAAAGAGAACTACGACTGAATATGTTGCGACAAAACATGGGCCTCAATAGATTCCTAAATCGGTAGGGAAAGTGGACCTTCTGTCATCATCCGCTTATATTAATCCTTCTTATTCTGATCATTCTTCAATTTACGAGGAGTTACTTAAATTATCATATTATTTTGAAGGGTAATTATAACACTATTTTGAAGAGTACACTGTACAGTCACTACAATAATGAATTTATGAAAAATCAGACCAGTATCTGTGTTTGTTAGACCAAAAGCAAGATATAACAGAATCTCCAGAATCAGAGAAAAGAACAAAGAACTGCTTAGCTAAACAGAGCCGAAGAGTGATTTGGAACAGAAAACATTAATGAAGCACTAACCACCCAAAGCAGAGTTTTTGGCTTGCGAGTAGTGATGTTGTCAGTAACAAGCTTAAATCCCTGATGAGCATCAACTATCTCAACAATGGTCATCGCACCAAGTAAAAAGAACACTATTTCACTAACTTCAGCAGTTGCATGTGACAATTCTGAAAGAGCTATGTCATTAGAAGGAGCCTGCCAAGGACATAAAAGAGTGCAAAAATGTCAAACAACACTTGGACGGAAGATAAAAAGACATCTTCTCTCTAAATTCCATTATTGTTAATAAGAAAACCATCCTAGAGCTTGTTTCGATGATCATTCAATCTCTATGATTATCATCTTATTTCACGGATGCTGGCAAAATTCATCATAAAAACAAAATGTTTGGTAAAGCTACTTTTCCACATTATGGATGAAAACTTTTATTCAGAGTTCACCAATAGTTTTCATCTTGCACCACATTATTTGGGTGTTAACAAAAAAAAATTATTTAATCCTATCATGTGAATGATTAGAGATGCAGCTTAGTTTGTAACGATGTCTATAGTCATATTATTCCTACCGAAAATGCAAATAAGTAAGATCATAGCACGAGTATAGAAAACAAGTTCAAGTGTAATAGAAAGAATACAGACAGATTAGCGACCCACTTTGGACAGGGTGTACCTGATTGCTAAGATACTTCACCACATACATTTTCCATAGAACACTGGTATTAATGGCACAGCTGATAGCATAGACTAGAAAATAGCTGTGTGTTGAAACTTGAAAGCATCTATTATTTGGGAGATGTTGAGTTGTTTACTTGTTGGAAAGTTCAGAACGTGCCCCGTTAACTTGTCAAGTTATATAATATTCTAAGATATATACAACAAAATGGACTCTTTTCCATTTAATATTTTGATGGTCTAAATAGGATCCACAATTGGAGGAATTAGTAGGTGCACTGGACCTTCCAGTTTTAATTGTAAATTTTGCTTTCCTTGTGTCTTAGCGGAAGGAGGAGCACCACAGTGCATACAAGTTAAAAAGTAGTATGTGTTAGATAGTTAAATAATCCTAGTCCCACATGAAATAGGAGTAGATTATGTATTCTGTATAGTTATAAATAGGGCTCAGTGTATTATAGTTAAATCAATAATATTCTTTTACCGTGCTAATTCTTACATGGTATCAGAGCGGCAGTGAAAAAACATCCGGGAAAGAAAAGCCAGCCAAAATAGTCGTTGTGCTTCAATTCCGGCGACGTTTTTAGGGCTGATTTGCGTTCTCTCTTTTTTCCTTAGTATTGTGCAAAATCCAGCACCACCACAAGGTTCCCATATCAGAGGCGACCAAACCCCAGTAAGTTTCTCCGGCAAAGTCCCCTCCACGTGCCTCCATGCGCCGGTCAGATCTATGACTCTGGCGGTGCGTCTGTCTCACGCGCCGGCGCGTGTGAGCTTTTCCAACAAGATTTCGACTAGATTTTGTTTTGCAGTGAAGTCGCCATGCAATTCCGAGACGACCCATATTTTTTTTAAAAAAAATTTAACAGCCAGACTAGGGTTCCGGCGTACCAATTGTTTTCAAGCCACTTTCAATCAATCTCAGTTAGAATTCAGTCTATTTGAGGATTATTTACTTAGAACAACTATGTCTTTCGAATTTGATATTTTTGGTTCTAAAAACACAGGTGCTAGAAATTCAAGCTTTATGATTACTTCAAAGTCCTTAATGAGAAGCTCAAACTATTTAGCTTGGGCTTCCTCTGTCGAGTTGTGGTGCAAAGACCAAGGTGTTCAAGACCACTTAACCAAAAAGGCTAGTGAGGGAGATGAAAAGGCCAAAGCACTTTGGGAGAAGATCAATGCTCAATTATATAGTATTTTATGGCGATCTATTGATCCCAAGTTGATGCCCTTGTTTCGTCCATTCCAGACATGTCATTTAGTTTGGGAAAAGGCTCGCACTTTATATACTAACGACATATCTCGTTTCTATGATGTGTTATCGTAGATGACAAATTTGAAGAAATAGGAATTGATATGTCTACTTACTTGGTACAAGAACAGGCAATCATGGATAAATTTGAGAAGTTGATGCAAGTTTCTGCTAGTATTGAAAAACAACAAGAGCAATAATAGAAGATGTTTCTAATTCTTACACTCGCTGGACTTCCTAATGACCTTGATTCAGTACGTGACCAGATTTTGGCTAGTCTGACTGTTCCTACAATTGACGAATTATTCTTTCGATTACTTCGTCTTGCTGCATCGCTAGTAACACAGTGATCTCACCATAGACAGCTGACTCCTCTGTTCTCGCATCCCAAACAATGAAAATCGGGCATCTCAGACTATGGAGAATAAACGAGGAGGGGGTTGTTTTGGACGTACTCGTGATGTTTGCTATTCTTTACATGGTCGATTACCCAAAAATGCTCATGTTGCTCATACCGAGACTACATGTAACCAGAGATTTTCTTTATCTAAAATAGATAAAGGGAATATAATGTGTTCCTTCAGTATCGAGCAAGTAGACATCTCCAAAAGTAGCCTCGGTTGCTTAGACTGATACTTCTGTTGCTGGTAATTAGATTGTGGGTCGTGTCAGCTTAAGAAACATACCCGAGCCAACTTTCCGCGTAGTGTTGAGAGTCGTGCAAAGTCTGTTTTCTCTTTAGTTCATTCTGATATATGGGTTCCTAGTAGAGTTAGTTCAACTTTAGGATTTCATTATTTTATTATTTCCACTGATGATTATTCAAGATGTACTAGGATTTTCTTAATGAAAGATCGTTTTGAGTTGTTTTCTATATTCTAGTTTTTGTACTGAAATAAAAAATCAATTTGGTGTTTCTATTCGCAATTTTCGCAGTGATAATGCCTTAGAATATTTATCCTCTTAGTTTCAGTAGTTTATGACTTCTCAAGGAATTATTCATCAGACATCTTGTTCTTATACCCCTCAGCAAAATGGGCTTGTAGAGAGAAAGAATAGGCACCTCATTGAGATTGCTCGCACACTTCTCATTCAGTCCCATGTTTCGCTGCGTTTTTAAGCGATGCAGTTCTCACGGTTTGTTACTTGATTAATCGGATGCCTTCATCATCCATCCAAAATTAAGTCTCGCATTTAGTATTGTTTCCCCAATCACCCGTATACTCTCTTCCCCCTCGTATTTTGGGGAGCACATGTTTCGTTCATAAATTAGCCCCTAAGGAAAATAAGTTAGCTCCTCGTGCTCTCAAGTGTGTCTTCATTGGTTATTCTCTTCATAAGGGATATTATTACTACTCACCTGATCTTCGTAGGTACGTTGTGTTAACTAATGTCACATTTTTTGAGTCTCGTCTTGACTTTACCTCTTCTGACCATATTGATAAATTTGAGGTCTTACCTATACCAACTTTTGAGGAGTCTACTATTGCTCCTCCTATATCCCGAGCCACGGAAGTCTTACCCATATCAATTTTTAAGGAGTCTACCATTCCTCCTCCTGCATTCCCAACTGTAGGAACACCACTCTTAAGTTATCGTCGTCATCTGCATCCAGCATCGGGCTCCGCTGATTCACATCCTGCACCTGACCTTGCTCCTACTGCAGACTTGTCTCCTCCTAGTCCACCGATTGCACTTCGAAAAGGTATACGATCCACACTTAATCCTAATTCATATTATGTCGATCTCAGTTATCACAGTTTGTCATCACTCCATTACGCGTTTGTATCACCTTTGTCCTTTATTTCCATCCCTAAGCCTACATATGAAGCACTATCTCATCCAGAATGGCGACAAGCTATAATTAACGAGATATCTGCTTTACATGCGAGTGGTATTTGGGAGCTTGTTCCTCTTCCCTCAGGTAAATCTATTGTTGGATGTTGTTGGGTTTACGCAGTCAAAGTTGGTCCAAATGCCCAGGTTGATCGACTTAAGGCCTGCCTTGTTGCCAAAGGGTATACCCAAATATTTGGGCTAGAGTACAGTGATACTTTATCTCCTGTGACTAAAATAGCACCAAACCGACTTTTTTTATCCATGGTTGTTATTTGCCATTGGCCTCTCTATCAGTTGGACATTAAGAATGCTTTTCTTCTCGGTGACCTTGAGGATGAAGTTTATATGGAGCAACCACCTGGTATTGTTGCTCAGGTGAGTCTAGTGGTCTTGTATGTCGGTTGCGCCGGACACTCTATGGTCTAAGGAAGTCTCCTCGAGCAAGGTTTAGTAAGTTCAACACAATTATTCAGGAGTTTGGCAAGACTCGTAGCGAAGCTGCTCACTTTGTATTTTATCGGTATTCTACTTCAAATCTCTGTATTTATTTAGTGGTTTATGGTGACGATATTGTTATTACCAACAATGATCAGGATGTTATTACTAAGTTGAAGCAACATCTCTTTCAGCACTTTCAAATTTTACGATTTGGCAGCTTAATGTATTTTCTAGGTAGTGAGGTCACTCATTCTAGGTCAAGTATTGTGATCTCACAATGAAAGTATACCTTAGACATTCTTGAGGAGACATGAATGATAGGCTGTAGACTGGTTGACACTCTTATGGATTCGTCTTCTAAACTTCTGCTAGGACAGGGGAGCCAGCGATTCTGCCAAGATATAGGCGGCTGGTTGGTAAGTTAAATTACCTCACAGTGACTAGACCTGACATTTCCTTTCTTGTGAGTGATGTGAGCCAGTTTATGGATTCTCCCGGTGATAATCATTGGGATGCAGTTGTCCGCATTCTTCGGTATATAAAATCAGCCTCAGGCAAAGGATTATTGTTCGAGGATCGAGGGCATGAGCAGATCGTTGGACACTCTGATGTTGATTGGGCAGGATCACCTTCTGATAGACATTCTAAGTCCGGGTATTGTGTTTTAGTAGGAAATAATTTGGTGTCTTGGAAAAGCAAAAAACATAATGTGGTTGCTTGGTCTAGTGCAGAAGCAGAATATTGAGCAATGGCTATGGCAACATGTGAGCTCGTTTGGATCAAACAGTTGCTCAAGGAGTTGAAATTTGGTGAGATAAGCCAGATGGAACTTGTGTGTGGTATCAAGTTGCCCTTCATATTGCATCAAATCCGGTGTTCCACGAAAGAACTAAACACATTGAGATTGACTGTCACTTCGTCAAAGAAAAGATACTCTCAGGAGATATTGCTACACAGTTTGTGAAGTCAAATGATTAGCTTGCAGATATTTTCACCAAGTCTCTCACTGGTCCTCGTATTAGTTACATATGTAACAAGCTCGGTACATATGATTTGTATGCACCGGCTTGAGGGGAAGTGTTAGATAGTTATGTGAATTAGTCCTAGTCTCACATAGAATTGTCTGCCCCGTACTGTATTGTGTATAGTTATAAATAGGGCTCATTGTATTATAGTTAAACCAATAATATTCTTTTCCCGTGCTAATTCTCACAGTATGCTCATAATAAAGCAGCACTCTAATTCAAAACCAGATCAACAGTTTAGCAATAGTAAAGCTAGAACATGAAGTTGAACAAAGCAACAAGATAATTTCAAAAGAAGTTTCACTTAATGCAAGCCTTCATAAAGAGCATTAAAGGGCTAAAAGTAGGTGCAAGAAGTTGCTTTTTAGTAAGACTGAACAAACTTCCTATTACTAGTCCAGCTTACTTTCACTCTATCAAACATTCAATAGTCAACATAGCCTAAACGGAAGTAATCTCAACTAAAGATCATTTGTGGTTTCAAAAAGTGATGAAAGTCTTACCCCAATGCTTCGAATGGTCCATAAACTCACGGCCATCAGAAGCCCTACTCCACTTTTGTTGAATGCAAGAGACTCTTCAAATATGATGCCCATATATCCTAATCCAAACAGCAACGCCATGGCAATATCCTGAAGCATGACAATTGATCAGCCAAATGAAATTTTGGTAGGATAATTCATTAGTATGCCTTTAAATAAGATAATCACGCTCCTGTTAAAACACCTGATTTGCAGCCACCCATGATTGATTTATTGCTACTGTACCAGTGACGGCCGCGGCAAGAATTGCAAAGGCCTTCAGTAAATCTGTCTTTGGCTGGTAAGTAGCTTCAAATTCTTGTGAGCTCATTTCATCAACTGAACATAAAGGATCACATGTTCCTGATGAAGTTGTTAGTTCCTGAAGCAAACCTAACTCTTAGTAAAGTGAAAGTACAAGCCACTGCACTTTTCTTTAGTTGTCTTTTGTCTTCTTTTGCTATAATAATTAGAGATGGAACTACTATTCACACCACTAACTGATGGATAAATGCAAATATACTGTTAGAAGAACAAAGTGCAGTTACAGGCCGTCCATCTATATTATGGAAGTGAACCTGAGACAACCTACTCTCACACGGAAGCTTAATGGCTATTAAAGTTCATGAAATGCATGAGGTCCTGTCCAAAAGTAGTTTACTGTTATTATATATATATATATATATATATATATATATATATATATATATATATATATATATAACCTAACAGCTTACTCACTCTTGAGGCCTCAACCTTAACTGCTGTTAAGTTCATCAAATGCATAAGGTCCTGAGACCTAAAGTTCTATTATGCTAGTAATATACTAATCCATTCTCTAAATTACAAGCAGTTGTGGAAACTATAATCAAGTTATTGACTAAGAAAGGAGAAATATATGATAAGGAATTAGGCTACATACTTAAAATTAGAAAAATACATAACTCGATGAGATGGAGACTAACACATGTATGACATTTCAATAATCAGATAAGAAAAGCAAAAAGGAGCTTGCATTCCTAACTTAGCATAATATTAACCCTTGTAAAATCCATCTGGTTCCAAAGAAACCATCAGAGTATTTCCAAGAATCTAGCCACTGTGAAACAACTGCCTCATTATCAACAACAATCCATCAGAAAATCAATTAAACCTCAATCTCGATCTAGTTGGAATCAACTGTATGATTCATCTGGAATCATTTCCCCAATTCAACCCAACTTCATCACGATACTTGATAAGGATTCTCCAAAATTATGAATCAACTACGTCTTGATCCTGAACTAGTTAAGACTTGGCTATATGAATCAACTACAATCATTCCCCTCCAGTCAATCCCATTTCATCCAATATAAAATAATGGATTCTCCAAGACTAGATATAATGGTTTCCCTACAACCAAAGGCTCTATATACAACTCGACTATGCCTTAATCTCAAACTAGATGGACGTTAATGAGTTAAATGAACCCTCTTTAACTATTTTGCTTTATTCAGCCCCATTTCATTCCAATACTAAATAATGGGTTCTCTAAAACTGGAGGTTCTCTATATGAATCAATTACACCCCAGTCCCAAACTAGTCGGGATTGACTATACGAGTCCTTCGTAAACATTTTGTAATATACATATTCAGCTCCATTTCATTCCAATACTAAATAATGGATTCTCTAAAACTAGAGGTGTTTTGTATGAATCAACTACGCCTTGATTAAACACTAGTTGTAGTCAGATATATGAATTTTCTACAACCGTTCTACTTTATTCAATCTCATTTCATTCCAATACTAAATAACGGGTTAAGACAAGAGGTTCTCTGTACGAACCACCTATGCCTCTATCCACACTGTTTAGGGTCGACTATATGAATTCTCTGTGAATCATTCTGCTCTATTCAACTCCATTTCATTCCAATTCTAAATAATGGGTGCCTTAAAAATTAAATTTTCTCTACATGCATTAATCCTTTATAACCATTCTGCTCTATTCAACCCCATTTCATTCCAACACCAGATATGGTCCTTAAGCATCATTATCCATAAACATAAAGGAAATTTAGAAATTTAATCCAACGAATTCCTCAGTATACAAAATAGTGAACTGATAAAATCAGGCAGCGAACTAAACCTCATTTTCTCTGGCTTGGTCTTCGGCTTTGGCGAGGACGCAATAGCGGTATCTGGGTCCATCACTGAATCTTGAAAAGCTAGTCTGAGGCAAAAGGGATGGAGCAGGAGAGGTTCTAATTGGGGGGTTCTTGAAATGAGTGTGAGAAGGGAAAATACAGTGGCTTTTGATTGGGAGAAACGTAGACATTAGTGGATGCCGGAGAGAAGTGGAGGCTCCGATAATCAGACAACTGCAAACTGCATGTATAAAATTATCCTTAACAATATTCCTTTTTTTTCAGTATCCTTTAACAAAAATTAAAATTACATTAGGGAATTCAATTATTAATGAAACTAGAAAATTACTACTATTGATTCGAGGAGCTTCCGGTTCATGTGATTTTACATAAAAACCATAAAACTCCAGTTTATTCCTGTTTTGCCCATAATAGTCCTTGCCTCAAAAAGGGCTGCGAAATATTTTAAAACCAAACTTGGGCCTCATGCGCCTACGGTAATTAAACACGAGCTACCCCTTTTCTTCCCGGTTTGACGCGTGCATCCTAACCAAAATTTTCCCCGCCCGCATTCTTCTCTGTGGAATCATCTTCATCTTATCACCGCTTCCTCTCTTTTCGTTTGTGACTTTCTCCTCTTTTAGCTATTCTGTACACCTATCCCTTTCATCCAATCCTTACTATAAATTTCTAACTTCTAGATTTGTTCTAATATCCACAACATATCTACAATACTTCTTTACATAGAGCACTGACTTTCTTCGACTTCTCTGCTTCTTACTTAAAAAGGGTAAGTTTTTTATTTGTTTCTTTTTTTCCTTTGATTATCTCACCTGCCTCATGTTTATATTACGTTAAAGTTTATCCTTTTTATTACATGCCATAATTTTACTGATACCCATTGTTCAATTTTTGTCACCCTTCCCCAACTTCCCCAGGCGATTTAATAGACAAATCTGAATGTTTATATTGTTTGTTACTTCGGTGTCTCCTTCCTCTCTATGAAAGAATTACCATTCTGATTGATTGTGCTCATCCAGTAAGTTTCTGTATGCCCGCTCTATGATCCTCTGAAAAGTTCCGTTCCTTCCTCTTATTTGCCAATAAAACTAAATAAGCTCAGATTTCCTGAGCTTTTTTATATTGTAGGTAAAGAAATCTATTTAATGTTACCAAAGTTTGGAGTTTCAAAGGATTATTCTTTTAATTCTTGGATCAAAGTAAAAAATAGAAAAAAGGACAAACAAGATGGGGTTTGGTTGAGAATTGAGTAATAACTCACTCTATATTATATTATTTTAATAAGTATAAAATTTAAGCATTTTGAATTTCGTCTTAAGTAGTGTTGAAACGTATATTTGGAAAAATAGATTAATAAGTCAATACATTAAAAGTTATTAGGTCCAAGTGCGCGCAAAGTGGCCAAATACCATAGCTAGAAGGGGAAAAAAAAGAGGAGAAAATTAAGGGATCACTGGATTATTCTTACCAATAGTTATCTGCTTTTATTTTGTTTCTGCTTTAGACTTCCCAATGGCATGACTTGTGAGGTGGGAAAGAAGAATGATATCATGTATGCTTTATTGGAAGTTTGAAACCAAATTCAACTGTTTTCTTGTTACAAAGATTGGTTTTTGCAGATTCCCTGAGTACTACATGACCCCTCGAGTCTCATAATTTTATTCATTTGTCTACCAAAGCAGAGTCTCTCCATATTTAGCTTATAAGATTATTTTTTTTGTGTATTAGACAGAGAACAATTTATACGCTAAATTCAATTGAATTTAACTTCTACTCTTATTTGTTCGACTTAATTTCCATCTGATTCTGCACTTAATTCTACTGATTTGTAACTTATGTACTTCCTTCTTGTCAATTGAAAAGTTATGACATCCTTAAATTATGACCATTTTCTTTGCTCCGCTTTCTCTTTCTGGCAATTTGTGTATTTTGTACTGAACTTGTTGTAATTTTCACCATCTGAGGCCTTACATTCGCAATATCTCCAAACGTCATTAAGAAACTAGACTTGACAAAGTGGAGGAAAGTAGACATTTTGAATATGCATGTATTTAGTTCAGTCAGATTAAAAGTTCTGCAGCTACATTAAGAACTGACTGTACGAACTGACACATCATAACTCTACGTGTCTCATTTCTACAACTCAATAATGATTACATGCTATCTGAATACTTTCTTGCATTACGTTTGGCAATTCTTAGCTAACCACAACTATTTTATTGAAATTTGTTGTGCTTTGTTAACTTGAGTTTTACAAATGGTAAGTTGTTCGTTAGAGCAGCAGAATAGATTGACATCATTGCTTCCTTTAGAGATATTTGTGGTGTAAATATTAGATGCTTGATGTTCTATAATGGTATTCTTCATAATCATATGTGTTCATGACGAAATAAATAAAGTGAAATAGTTGTGTCATCTATGGTCAGTATCTCTTGCTATTTTATGGAAAAACTGTATTTCTATTGCTGCATAATGATGTTTAGGACAAATGCAGTACCAATAGTTGCACCAAAATCAGATTAATGGATATTCGACAATCAAAAAAGTGCCCTCGCTCGGTGACGGGAGATCATGTTAAGAATAGCAAACACCATAAAATTGATGATTCTGTAGCAATGACCTTGAAAGAAGAAAAGTTGTCGCCTTTGGCTGGGAAATAGTGAGATAAAGAAAAATTATATTTTTTACTAATAAAAAGACTTGGCACAAGAATATTCTTTTTAAATGTGCTTTCTTACTATGGAGAGCTTTAAGGAATAATATAACCTACATGTTAATCTCTTCTAATAGAGCATCAAAGTATGAAGAAACTTAATAATCTTTTATTATCTATTAAGACACGGATTATGTTTGAGACATTCAACATTCTGCCCATACGTGAGTGATATTTTGTTATACTTATTTTATTTGACTATATTCAATTTTGTGACAACTGATGATCATGAGATGCGCTGAAAAAATGAATGGAAACTAATGGAATTAAGCTAGATCCTAATTTATGATTTTACTCTCTTTTGTTGCCTATGTTAGTTAGAGCACATGGTACTTCAATGTTTCCATTAGTTTGTCATTTATGGGATGTTGAAGTTTGATGAAATAAGTGAATGAATGTAACTACACAACCTTCTAGTATTGCGAATAGCTCTATCTATACATTGTTTTACCTCTCTAAATTGCAGCCTAACTGCATTTACTCTGAGTAAATACTGTTATCGTTAGGTATTTTACCTCCCCTTTTGTATTATGAGAGATTAGCGTTGGCAACTACACATACGCTAAAAGTTGTTGAGTAGCCTGGCTATGACCTGTGACATAAGAACACTACATCATCTCTTCCCCTGTATATCTTTCTATTTTTTCCTTTAGTTCTTGATTATTCATTCTCCTGTTGGCATCTAGAGATATTTTATCTATTTTTGTTCTATTTGAATTTGCTGTAAGCTCTCTGAATTTTAGTTGGAGTGTGAGTTGTACAAATATACTTACTTTTGAATATATGAAATCAAATTGCTAAACATAATATATATGTCTCCATATTAGAAATCAATTTCTCAGTTCAATCGGAATCAGGTCACTTTGAAGATTGTTCGGACATAAAGATAGTTGACCAAATAAGTGATGTGGTAAGAATTAATAATTTTGAGAAATTATTTAACTTTTTTCATGGGAATTGATCCTTTGGAAACCTGCAATTGGATTCGCGTCATGGAAATTAGTAGTTCCTTCTATGATTTATTTCTACATGGCCTTTAACTTTATTAGTTGATTCTAATCTTCTAAAATACATATTTGAACTTATAACTTAGTATAAATGTGATCAAAATTTGTTAGTTGTGTCATCTATGGTCAGTGATCACGCCCAACTATGCCTTATAAAAAAGACTAAGCGGTCGTTGCAAATATAATCCGGTTTACAAGTCCGGAGTCGAATCCCACAGAGAACTAAGGCTTAGCTATAATTTTTTAATATTGCTAAGAAATACAAGTCCAAATAATTTTCTAATTATAAAGATTATAATATTTATTTCTAACTAATTAACTAACAACTATTATAAAGGAATAAAATTATCAACTAACAAGGATGAAATTTGAAACAAGATTAAGAAGGTCTAGAGTTATGATTTCCTCAATTGTCGGAATCCTTCCCGCTATGTCTTCTATAATTTCGCCTAAGTATTCTATATCGATCATGAGTACTTTGGCTGTCGTAGCTCTCTCTCTCGAAACTACCAGAATTTACTAGACGTATTCTCTCGAACTACGCTAACTGGCACTAATTTACCGCTCACTACGATCGCACCAAAGTTTCGTTATCTCTAATCCTACCTTTAAACTGTCTGTATCGATCTCTCAACTACATTAAGAGTGGTGTTGTTCAACAACTACCTAAATGTGTACTCTCTCTCGAGCAATATACACACTAAATATGCCAAGTTAATTGAGAGCTCTTCAATTAATAACAATGAAAATATAGTTGAACAAGTAGAGAAAAATCAAAGGCTCAATTATATAAAAACATAACAAGAATTTATCCTACAAAAGATTCTATCAAAACTCTAGATAACAAATTAGCTATTCATAATAGTATGCAAAACTACAATACTAGAATTCATAACCAATAATGAAAATAGGCGGAAGGAAGTGAAAAACTCATAGAAGAAATCTCTCTCCATCGGTTTTTGTTTTGTGAATATCAGTACTTTTACTGAAATCTGCATCTTCTCCTTCAGTTCTCGATTTCTCTCTGCGAATTCTTTCTTGGTCAATAACAATACTTCTGGTGAGATTTTCTCTATTATTGTACTTCCTTTTCTTTTTATTTGCTTTACTTCTTCTTTTGTCAGTGGTATTTGGTTAAAATTTGGATTACAAAGGAGGTAAGCTTCCGCCAATGGGTATGGGTGATCGACTTTGTCATCTTTGCTCTTTGACTTAGAATTGAAATTAGGGATTTCTTTTTTCAAATTTTATTTCTCTCTTTTTTTGGGTTCTATCTGATTATGTTTTTTTAGATACACATCTCAAGGATTGAAACAGTTGTGTAGGACATTTCTATTTGTCTTTAGAGTCTACTCTGAATTGACGCATAATTGGACTAAGTTGAGCTTTTGTTAGTTTACTTAGTTTTTCATGTTCTCTATTTATTTGACAATATGCTTCAAAGAGGGAAAAAGAAAAAGTAGCCATCAACAATAGGGTTCCGCATTTATCTTTATGGTCTCGACACATTGCTTTAAAGAAGGAATGAAAAAGTGGCTATCACTAACAAGGTTTCTGCAACAATCTTTATGTGGGAACCCATTGGAATTTTTCTTTTTGAAATACTCATGTGACAGATTGAAAGAATTTCGTAGGACATTTTCTATTTGTCTTTAGACTATAGTTTGTTGTCCTCTCCTTTTTTTGAAATTTCTATTTTTACCATGTTATCAACAAGTTTATGATTTCTGGAACTGAATTTTGAACTCTATATCTTAAACATATGTACAATAAGCTTTCTATGGATCTTACCGATTATGATGTTTATGTAATAGATTGACTACATCTGGGGATAATCATCTTACCTCAGACAGCTTTACCTGAGTACACAATTTTATCTTCATTAGTTCAACTACATCCTCTCTGTAAATTTTGCAAAATTATTACTTTTCTCTCATTATATATACCAGACTCCAGGTTGTTCATTTTCTATCATTTCTAGAAGCTATCAGACTTTGTTATGTTTGCTATTTTATAACTCGGTCGTAATTGTATTGCTCTTTTAATACCTTTTGGTACTAGGCAACTCTTCTGCGATGTATCTTTGTGCGACTTATGAATTCATCTTTGGAGAATATAGGTAGATGCGTATCAAATTTGATTGAAAGATAAAAATAAAGTCAACTCCTCGGTAATGTGAGTTCCAATGACAGGTGACATCTTTTACTCTGGTAGACAATGCGAAAAACTACTGAAGAGATGTTCGTCTTCGTCACTAATCATATACTTTTCTAGGTAGACTTTTGTTAATATCGCAACTCTTGAATTTATTTGTAAGAACAGAGAAACCCTTGAAAGCGAATATGTGAGCCCCAATCTCCACCGCTAGATTGATTTGGTATTTGGTTACAAGCAGGGGGGATAACCAGCAGTTGTTGTAAGCTTTAACTTCAAATAATTATTAAACCAGTAGCAGGTTTTGAATTTCACTGAATTTTTGGAGATATTGTCATACATGCAACAAACATTTTTTATTATTTGACATATGAAGGGGTTGTGGATGTGGATACCATGGATGATGAATTGCAAATGTTGGCGATGTTAATGTGCTTGACTCAAGCATTTTCCTTGTGAACCATGGCCTCATCATGTCCGTTAAGAAATGGGTGACCACCCAGTTGCAATCCAGTGGAAACTTCATCTTCTCTAGCTCACAGGTAAGTTTTATAGCAATAACAAGGTAGATCATTATGATTAGTTAGTCAGCTTTGAAGTCGTTTTTAACTTTCTTGCATGATCCGTTTTTGATTCTGATGTCCTTCCTTCCTCGAAAAATTGGGAGTCCTTTGGCTGAAAATATTGAGCTTGCAGCACAATGCTTGGGAACATTATCAACATCTGATTAGTACCTGTGAAAACAACTTTCAATTTATATGGCTAACTAATGGCTGAATGGTGCGGAGCGTTACACAACATAAGGATTGTCTAATTGGGTGCTTATAGTATTTTTTTTCTGTTGAAAATTGGTGCAAAACGACATGTTAAAAAATGGTAAAACATTCCAGTTGATATGTTACAGTCAGAATCGGAAGGATAACAATATACCTTTATTTACGTTGGGCCCGGGCAAAGCCCGGGCTACCCCACTAGTATGCCCGAGCTACCCCACTAGTATGTATAATATACTTGAATCTTATGGTCATAAATATATCACGTTGGTTATTGGAGTTAATGAGTTTATTAATTATAGAAAGAATCATTTTTTTTTAAAAAAAAGACTAAAAGTAAAGTAAGACACATTAATTGAAATGGAAGGAGTATTATATTTTTGGAATTTTACATGCTATAGCTAAATAATGAACCCTAGTTATTATAAACCAAAATACTTTTAAAATATTATTATTCATAGCCACTTTTTATATTTTATAGCAACGTACAAATATATATAACTGATTTTTCAACTTTTCCCTCAACCCTCTCTCTCTTCTCCCTCAACTCTCTCCCCTTTTTCCCTCTCTCTTCGCCATCGACAAGTGGATTCCTCCATCTCTGTTATGTACAAGCAAAAATAAACCTCCGTGAGTTTGTGATATTTGAGATCTCAAACCCTATGGTTTAAACTTCCAAGAGAAACGCACTGAATATTTTGTATAACATCTATAATAGAAAATTTGCAGAAGAACCGGTTTGATATTGAGAGAACCGAACCGATCGAGCCGTGGTTTTAGAGGGTTTAGGTCAAAGTTTGAGGCCGATTTAATGAAGGCGTAATCATGAGTGATTCATACTCCCTTCTCTCATCTCCACCGTCAGATCCAGATCTGAAAATCACGAAGTCGCGATGAGTCCATTACTAGCAGCGAAAATAATGGAGGAGGAAGATCAGAGGCATCACCAGATCTGGATCTAACAGAGATGTCGGAATCCATGGTTTCTTCTCCTTCTTTGTATCTCACATCAGAGTGTATTCGTCTGACCGGATTTTGGTAGATACAATGTGATAGTGTATTCTCAGGTCTGGCCAGATTTTTGTTCGTCTCAATTTTTAGTTTTGATACAATATATACAGTATTTTGCTTGGGCGGAAGATGCCATCTCCGGTGAATTTTCTTCTCTTCTTTTCTATTGAGTCACATATAATGATACAAATACATTTTATTTTGTACAAGTACACTCAAATTTGAGTGTATTATGCATTTTTCAATGCAAATGCAGTTTTTATTTTTGTATTTTCGCTTGTGTTTATGTATTTCGAAGGTTATTTTTCATGGCAGATTCTTGTATTTTTTGAATTTTTATTGTTTGAATACAACCGAATTAAATACAGTGAATTGAATACAGTGTAAAAGCAGCTATGAATGAATATAGCGAATTCAATACATCTGAATATAACTATTTTTGTGATTTTGTTGTTGTTTACAGTCGATTTGAATACAGTGGAATTGAATACAATGTAAAATAATTAAAAATGAATATATTCTAATTGAATACAATCTATATAGCCGAATTAAATAGAGCGGTATACACCCTATTTCTTGATTTTTTATTGTTTGAATACAACTGAATTCAATACAGTGAAATTAAATACATTATAAAATATATAAGAACGAATACATCCGAATTGACTACGGTGTATATAACCGAATTGAATACAGCGACATACATCATATGGCAAGCAATTAGTAGCTACAGAATATAATTAGCTAAATTATAGCTACGCCCAGTGTAGGCATATAAATTGTATTAAAATTAAATTCATAAAATAATTTTTGACTATATTTTTAATTCAAGATATATTAGTTTAAATTTATTGGACTAATATAATTGGATTAATTCAATATGTATGGATTTAATAAATAAGTGTGACTCTATTGGGCTAGCCCATTTGATTGGGGCTACAAGTGATGAGCCCACCTCATTAAGCCCAAAATATCATCTTCCTAAAGGCCCAATTTGGTGCCACGTATCAAATGACGTGGCACACCAAGTCAAATAAAAGAGCCAACAGAAGTATGTCACGTGTCAAAAATAACAAGGTACGCCAAGTCAAATCAAAGGCGAATGAAAGTGCGCCACGCATACAAGTGACATGTTCTGGCCAATCAAATGCGGCCTTGTCACGCTTCAATCTGATTGGTCGAAAAGACTTTGTTTTTATCATAACTCTTCTCTTCCACAATCATAAAACCAGTTGTGAGCTTTTCTTTCTTTTAAGATCTTGATATTATACTTGGAGAACTTTTTGGCCCAAATTTCAGATTGAAGGGTCTAAGTATGGATGTTAGTTCGCACGGATATTTGGGCATCGTGTGCCAGTCGAACCTCTCGCCTACTCTAGGGCGACCTCTAGCAGTCCTCTAGCTGGCTAAGTAAGGGATGAAGCAACTAGTTTGGAAACCACTAGCTGAGGAAACTATGGAGTGCGCCCCTAACAAGCCTGTGGCAATGCCTCCTCATATGGCAAAGCTCTCCACACTTATAACAACCTCTAGCTGACTGAGGCTGCAGAACCTAAACTTGCCCCTTATGGCCTGAATACCCACTAGAAGAACACTGAATAGATGGAGCACGATATGAACTCGATAGGAAAGCACTGAAAGATGATGGAACTGGAGTGCTGAAAGATGAACGCTTCACGAGCCACATGCTACGTATAATTAGCTAGACAACCATGATAGCCTATACCAAATTGACCCATACCTCCAAATGAGGTACCAGTAAAGCTACTAGAACGTGGGGTCTCTTTTCTCTCACCATAGTCTCCTATCCCTGGCTATGCATACGCTCGATCCTGTGTGCTATCTCCATGGCCTGGTCAAAAGTAGTCCTAATCTATGACTCTCAATCCATAGAAATCCTGATGCTATAAATCAAACCCTTAATAATTCACCTCACCATCTCAGCCTCGGTGTGATCAAGATAGCAACATGATGAGACAAATCTATGAATCTCAGCTCATACTCGGTCACAATCATGTGATCCTACTGAAGATGCTCAAACTAGCGTCTCAACTCATCCCTCCTCATGTGTGGTATGTATCTCTCGAGGAACTACTACAAGAACTGAGCCCAAGTAACAGGAGGTGAACCTGCTAGTCTACCAAGCTCATAAGTCGACCGCCATCTGCTGGCAGCTACTCTAAACTAAAATATAGTGAAGTCCACTCTATTGGACTCTACCAAGCCCAAGTTAAAAAGCTTCTGATGACATCTGTCTAGAAACTCTTGGGCATCCTCTAAAGCACCACCCTCAAAGTGTGGAGAAAATAACCTCTAATACCTCTCCATCCTCTTCAGCTCATCAGAAGACATAACAAGCATAACTACAGGTTTAGCTACTACAATAGGCTACTCCGGAGTACGAGTAGTAGAGGTCTAAACTCCCCCTCCAGCCTGAGATGTAGTTGGCGCTACTAAAAATGCATCGTCACATCGGACGTTGGCGGGACATTGAATTTGACCAGACTTGATCCGTATTTTAAAGTTAATTCTACCAGCTTTCAAGTGATTACTAGACTGTACTATAAATTAGAAAAATAATTATTTAATTGGAAAATCTTGTAATATTCATTTAAAATGTAACAACTACAATTTGTTGTAGTAATTATTGTTTTAGTTTTTGAAAAGACAATAAATTGATAGAATATCCTAATATTTTAAAATAGGACAATTATCAATAAATTGTTTAAAATCTAGAAATGCCCAAAAATGATAGTATTTAACTAATTGCAATAAAATAATAAAAATTCCCATATTTTGTAAAATAGGAACAATTATCAATAAATTACATTATAGTTAAAAAAATGTGCAAAATACCACATTTTTATCATTTTTGACAAGGAAGCCTGCAGAATTTATTTTTAAATACGGAGGATTAAAATTGACTGTCAACAGCTTTCCCTCTTTGATCAGAGATGATGTAAGAGTCTTCGGGCAAAGGAATTGACACCATGCTCAATTTTGACCCGGCATGACAGAGTGGGAATAGAAGAGATTTTGGAGATTGTGACCGAACTCTGGTTTTTGAGTCGCCTACATATCTCTGGTTGCACAAGAATCAGGTCGCGTGTAGTTTTGGAAAATTGAGTACTACTTATGAATCGTAGCCTCATGGAGTGGAAAATAATTATTCGAGGATGAAGGGTTTGTGTGATCTCGACATTGCTTCCAAAATTGCCCCAGTGTTAGACTGTGGTAACACTGGAATGTGGATATTGGATGATGGGTGGATTGATTGAATGGAATTTGATGTGGATGCGGTCGGGCTCAGTGTTGAGTTTTCCTACATATCTCGGATGTAAAGGGAATCAGGCCAATTGTAGTTCGAGAAGACGGTGGGATGGATTGATTTTTGGTTTTGAAATTCACCCCAGTGTCAAGCTGTGATGATACTGGGTGTTATCCGACTATGAGGGTTCAGATTGCCTACACACCCCATGTCAGTGCGACGTAAGATGATACGTGGGATATGCCGTCGATTGCTGTTGGAAGGCTCGACGTCCATCATCAAAATCTGCCCCAGTTTATTGATAGGAGATAGTTCCACGTTGTGTCGCGTCTTTGATCAGTAGAGTTGACGATATGTGGCCTATGCTTTCGTCTGATTTGACAAAGATGGATATATGATTTTTGAACGAAATAAGGTTGCGGATTGGAACTCTAATTCGAAAGGGATCCGGGCTAGATACCAGTCCGAAGTAATCAGAGCACTTTGGATTTTTGAAGGAAATTCAGGCTATGTATCGGTCCAAAGTGATCGGAGCACATTGATTTTTGAAGGAAATTCAGACTGTGTACCGGTCCGAAGTGGTCGGAGCACTTGGATGAGAATAGGAAATCCGGGCTGAGTACCGGTCCGAAGCGATATCGGAGCCCTTGAAAAGTAAAATACCCGTATTAGAAGGTGGGCGCCTGTAAAATGTGAACTTGAAATGAAATGCCCATTGTTTAGGAGGGAGCCTGAAATATCTGACTTTGAAATGAAATGCCCATTGTTCAGGAGGGCAACTGAAAAAGCAAGAAGCTATATATATTGTAAGAAATTGATGAAGAGGGTTGTGTTATTAATGACTCTGGCAGGCAGTAGATGCAAAATGATAGAATTTGAAATGATATGGCCAGGTCTGACTAAGACTTCCTACGTATCCCAATGGAATCAGGCCAAAACGTAGTTCGATTACAAAAGATGACTGAATCCGATGTGGATTGCTTCCGTATTCCTACCAAAGGAAATCAAGTCGCGGCATAGTTCCGAATATATAAAAATGATTTTTGTTTTTTGTTATAAGAGTGGGACCGCACCCTATGTGGGTTGTCTACGTATCCCCCCGTGGGAAGACAGGTCGGGCGTAGTTTTGTCACGACAAAACCTAACTCTACCGTCAACAAATTAGACTCTTTGTGTCACAACCCAAAAATCCCCTATAGGTCGTGATGGCTCCTAACGTCGCCGTCAGCAAGCCAACGGTGAATTTTCAACTTAATTACTCATTTTAGTATTTTTTAAATCATAAATATCATTAAATAAATAAAGTAAAAATCTGGTACTCGGTCAAACCCGTGATCCTCTTTACCAATTTCCGTATAAAGTATAAATTACAAGATAATATGATAATAATTACATGACTACAATAATGAACATCCACTAGGAACCCCAAAAACCCGGCATCACAAGTGCATGAGCATCTACTAATAAATATAATAAAATAAAACATCCGTGTGGAATACAAGTTAGACAGGAGAATATAAGTAACTCTGATGGAGACTCTGTATGCTGCGGATCGTAACATGGAATGCAGCTCACCATAAAGTCCCCGCAATAGCTGCGCCTCTGCACCCAAAAGACCACCAGAAATATACACATATACCTGCACAAAAAGTGCAACAAGTGTAGCATGAGTACGTAAATCAACGCGTATCCATTAAGTATCTAGCCTAACTCCGGAGAAGTAGTGACGAGGGGTCGACATCGGCACTTACTAGTGGTCCAATAAATCAAGTAAAATAGAAAGTAAACAAGTATGAGGCATGGTAAAAACAGTGTAAACAAATTTAAGCACGTGGTACTATCCTCCTCTGAACAGTAAATGCAAGCCCTCAATTATCGGTCACCTCCTCAACCAGAGTATATATGGAAAATGGTCCCCACCAGATAGATCGTCACAATTCAAATAAAAAAAACTCACGGATACGATGGCTTCTTGCCAAATATTATGCACGACGCTGCCGAGGCAAACGACCCGATCCCATAAGAGTATTTATAGAAATATCGAGGCGTACAGCCTGATCCCATAATAATGTGTACACTACCAAGGGTCGAACGACACGAACCATAGATGCATCTATTATACTGCCGAGGCGAACGACCCGCTCCCATAAAAATATGATACTGCCGCGGAGAACGGCCCGATCCTATTAGTATAAGAAGATTTAACGGGTCCTTGACCCCACTCACGAAGATATGTGTGAGTTATGAAATTTAAAGAAGCTTTTCAATGAAAATGCACAACGCGAGACAAATTCATAAGGAAAACACAATTGTTCCGTGGCTAATCATGTAGCTCGTCAAATCTCTACAATAGCGAGTCTATCACTCTACGCAAGCCTAGTCTCAGGTCGCAACGCGAAATAAAGGAATTAAACAGGCAAGGATAACTCAATTAGTATAATTAAAGCATGGCGGGAACCTAAGTCTACCCGGACATAATCAAGAATCCTAGCATACGCATGGACACTCGTCACCTCATACGTGCGTAGCTCCCACAACATGTAACATATAAGAATATAACACCTACTGGGTACATTCCCCCTCACAAGGTTAGACAGGAGACTTACCTCGCTCCGAAATTTCATAACCGGCTCCAATGCCTCTCTAACACCTCAAACCAAATGCCCATCGATCCGAACTAGACAATAAATTATGAAAATCAATAAAAATATACTCCAACATCATAATTAATTAATTTATAACAATTCCCAACACCGCTCGAAAAGTCAATAAAGTCAACCCTCGGGCCTAGCCCGGATTCTAAAAATTCTTGAAGAAAATCATTACCCATAACGCCACGAACTCAAATATATAATTTATTCCTAATTCCATTTAAAAAATAGTGGTCTAAATCCAAAATACCAATTTGTAGAATTTTTTTCAAAATCCCACAATTTTCCATAAAGTTTCATGTATAAATTCGTATATAACTCATGTATTTAACTCACAGTGTGTAGGAATCTCTTACCTCAAGATTGATGAGGAAAATAGCTCCTCCAAATCGCCCCAAAAATTGCCCAAGCAAGAAAGGAATGAGTGAAATGAGCAAAAATCCCGATTTAAAACAAGTCTGCCCAGGGCCTTCTTCACGATCACGAAAAATGCTTCGCGATCGCGAAGCTCAAATTCATGGTGCCAAAAATTAACCCATCGCAAACATAAAAAGCCAAGCGCGAACGTGATGCACAGGGATTTAACTCTTCGCGATCACACCCCTCCTCACATGATCGCGATGAACAAACATGTAGCATCAGGCCACCCCTCCTTCCTTCTTTGCGAACGCAGTACCACCCTCGCGTTCGCGTAGTACAACTGTCCTATCTCGCGACTGCATAGAACATTCTCACTAGTCTCTCCAAACAACTCTTCGTGATCGCGAAATTCCACTCGTGATCGTGTAGAATGAAACTAGCAACAATCATGACAGCAACTTCAGCAAATCCCCTAAGTCAAATTTCAATCCGTTAAATATCTAAAATCCACCCGAGGCCCCCGGGACCTCAACCAAACGTACCAACAAGTCCTAAAACATCATACGAACTCGCTTGAAGCCTCAAATCACATCAAATAACACTAAAATCACGAATCGATGATTGAAAAATGAGGATGATTTATCTCCTAGAGCTGGAGATAAGAGTGGGAAAAAGGGAATAAAACAAAGCCAACACAAAGAGATACATCAACCAAAAAGAATTTCTCCTAGAAGGGCAACTTCACAAATCAAATGATGATCAAGACTCTAATTTGGAACATAAGGTATGTTAGTACACAACATGCCTTTAAGAGAGTTATCAATATGCAAAGAGAATATGGTTTTTTAATTATTGCATTGATGGAACCTTTTCAGAAATATAGACACATTCATAATTACAGGAGGAGACTGGGTATGGAAGATGTTATGTCAAACATTAATGGAAAAATTTGGCTATTCTTTGATGTAGCTGTTGAATGGAAATTAGTGATGGACACTGACCAGCATGTTACTATTAAGGTATATCATCAAGACATAGGTCAACATATCATCATGACTTTTGTGTATGCTAAATGTTCATCACTTGAACAAATGGAACTGTGGGACTATTTGTACTACTTAGCTACTGATATGGATCTGTCTTGGGTTGTTGAAGGTGATTTCAATGTTATTTTACATGAAGACAAAAAGATAGGAGGTTTGCTAATGTATCCACCTGAATATAAAAAATTTGCTTTCTGTGTGAACTCCTGTGGTTTATTTGATCTTGGATACAAAGGAAGTCCATTTACTTGGTGGAATGGTAGACCAAATGCACAATGCATCTTCAAGAGGCTGGACAAGATCTTTGTCAATCTTTCTTTCCAAAAACTCTTCCCAAATATAGAAGTAGAACACCTGATAAGGACTGGCTCTAATCATGCCCCATTTTTAATGAGTTGTGGACAGGAGGCTATGCAGTTTGTTAAACCATTTAGGTTCCTCAACTTCTGAACTAAACATGCCACTTTCAAACAAGTGGTCAAGCAGAACTGGGTGGCAGATTTTGTTGGTGATCCTTTCTTGATGTTCAAACAGAAGTTGAAGAGAGTGAAGACAGCCCTATCACAATAGAGTAAACTTACTTTTGGAGATATATTCAAACATCTAGCTATTAGGGAGGATATATTCAGGGTTAAAGAGATGATATTTGAAGAGGAACCTACATTTGAAAATAGGATTGTGCTTCAACAAGCACATGCTGAACTAAAAAAGTACATTAACATTGAAGAACAGTACTGGAAACAAAAGGCAAGAATGAATTGGTTTGCTGAAGGTGATAGAAACACAAGATTCTTTCACAATCATGTAAATGGGAGGAGGCAGAAACTGAAGATCAAAATGATCTAGAATACAGATGGTAATTGGCTTGAAAGCCAAGATACTATAGCTAATGCCGCAGTGGAGTTTTTTCACAAATAACTCACACAAGAAAGGGATACTACAAGCTTTGGATTACTTAATAGTGTACCTAGTCTGGTCACTATTGAACAAAACTTGGAATTGTGAAAATTTCCTTCCATGGAAGAAGTCAAGAATGCAGTATTTGCATTGTATGGTGATAGTGCAAATGGACCTGATGAGTTCACTGGATTGTTCTACCAAGATTGCTGGGAAATCATAGGAGAAGACATTTTCAGACTTTTGCAAGAGTTCTATGTAGGGGCAACATTGCCAAAATCCATAACGCATACTAACCTTGTACTCCTCCCTAAGAAAACACCAGTCTAAACTTTCTCAGACTTAAGACCTATAAGTCTAAGTAATTTCATCAACAAGGTATTCTCGAGAGTGTTACATGACAGAATGGAGAAGATACTGCCATTTTTGATTTCTCCCAACCAATCATGCTTTGTGAAAGGAAGAAGTATATTTGAAAATATATTGCTCATACAAGAAATTATCTTTGATATAAGATTGAGAGGGAAATCAGCCAATGTGGTAATCAAGCTTGATATGGCAAAGGCTTATGATAGAGTTTCTTGGAAATATCTTCTGCAGGTGTTGAGGAAAATGGGCTTTGCTGAGTATTTTATCAACATGATAAGGAAATTATTGCACAATAATTGGTACTCAGTACTAATCAATGGATAAGCTTCAGGATTCTTCAAGTCCAGTAGAGGGGTGAAACAAGGAGATCCTCTGTCTCCAACATTGTTCATTCTGTCTGCAGAGGTACTATCAAGATCACTGAGTAACTGTTCTCAGACAAGAATTTCATAAGATTTGGAATGCCAAAGTGGACAGATCCATTAAACCATATAGCTTATGCAGATGGCACAATAATCTTCTCATATGCTGACCCTTATTCTTTACAGAAGTGGTTGACGTTCTCAAACAGTATGAACAGATTTCTAGCCAGCTGATTAACAAGTCAAAGAGCTCTTACTATATGCATACAAAGGTGGCAAGGAACTTAGCTGATTGTGTTGATTTAATAACTGGCTTCCAAAAAGGAAATTTCCTATTCACCTACCTAGGGTGTACAATGTTTTACACAAGGAGAAGGAATGATTACTATAATGATCTCACTAAGAAGGTCTAGGCAAAACTACACTCTTATAAAGGGATACTACTGTCTTTTGGAGGCAAAGCTACTCTTATAACTAGTGTGCTTCAAAGTTTACCTACCCACATGCTGTCAGTCCTAGATCCTCGAAACAATGTTTTGGAACATCTACACAAGATGTTTTCTAGATTCTTCTGGAGTACTAATGAAGAAGGAATAAGTAGACACTAGACCAAGTGGTTGAAGTTGTGTCTCCCTAAGGAGGAATGGGGACTAGGTTTCAGGTCCTTTTTTGATATATCCAAATCACTGTTTCCAAAATTGTGGTGGAGATTCAGAACCTCTAAGTCATTGTGGTCAAACTTAATATGGAATAAATATTGCAAGAAAGAAATTCCTACATTGGTGCAATTAGATAAGGATCCCATGTTTGGAGGAAAATGTTAAAATCAAGAGAAGAGGTTGAGCATGAAATTCTATGGCAAACAAATAGGGGTTCAACAAGTGTTTGGCATGAAAATTGGACTGGAATTGGAGCTCTATATCATGTTGTCCCCCAGAGTTCAACATCAATGAAGATGTGCAGGAGGTGGCAGAATTGATAACAGAGAATGGATGGGATGATCAGCTACTGGATCAAACATTCCCAGATGACATAGCTGACCACATAAGGCAAGAAATTTACTTGGACAATACTGATGACTCCTGGGATACACCTAAATGGATGCCAACAACTTTAGGCAAATTTACAGTTGGTAGTGCATGGCACATATTGAGGCATAGAGAACCAACAAATCTAGAACACAAATCACTATGGACTAAAGGTTTACCTTTCAAAATATCTTTTTTCCTGTGGAGATTATGGAGAGGAAAGGTTCCTACAGATGACTTATGGAGGAGAAATGGATATCTAACTATTTCAAAATGTTGGTGTTGCATTCCTCCTCAAGAAGAAACACTGCAGCATACTTACAAGTTCTACTGCCTCACGAGTGTAGAAGGTCTTCTTCAATGCTGCTGGGATTGTGATCAACTGGATACAGATTTGTTAGGTTATTAGAGCCTGGTGGAAAGCTGAGTGTTGTGCTAAGCTAAGGCCACTTTTCCAGGCTGCTCCGGCCATTATTTCTTGGGAACTTTAGAAGAGAAGGAACACTATAAAGCATGGAGGAACAACTGTCTCCTTTAACAGGGTGGTGCATGAGATTAACAAAACACTACACTATCTCGATAAAGTAAGGTTTCATTGGCTACCAAATATACCTTTTCTTTGGCCGGATATGATTAAATTGTTTGAAGCCTGTAAACCTTATATTATTACCAAAAGTGTTACATGGTAGCTGCCTCATGAGAGATGGTTCAAGTGCAACACTGATGGCACTTCTAGAGAAAATCCAGAACCTAGCTCATATGCCTTTTGTGTTAGGGATGATGCTGCAGATGTGGTTTATGCAAAGGCATAGGAAATAGGGACTACAAAAAATATAGTGGCAGAGGCAAAGGCAATAATGGAAGGGCTATCATATTATTTTCAAATGCAGCTGCATCCCCTTATCATTGAGACTGACTCAATGGCTATGAAGAAGATTATCGAAGGTGAATGGGAGGTTCCTTGGAGCATTACCAAGGAAGTGAAGAAGATTAAGGAAATGAAGGAGGAATTCAATGTGATCTTTCTACATGTCCTAAGGAAAGGCAATGCACTGGCAGATTTTCTAGTTAACCCCGTGTTTTCTTTTGCAGGTACATTAGAATTCGAATCATTCAATGAATTCCCTACTATTGGTAAGACAATAATCAACCAAGACAAGACTCAAATAACTAATCTAAGGGTTAGGGTCGCAATAAACAGAGCAACTGAATCATGAATTGTAGTGTTTACATGCTGCCATTCAAAGCTGGCCTCATTTTGGGAACTCGACAATTCACATTCATCAAATTACTACCAAGTATATTAGACATGACATGCTGGTACACCTGGATGAAAATCATTTGAGTCAGTTCTGATCACTTGGAACTAAACATACAGATGTTATTAAAGCTTGGCAACGACATTTTCTTCATCAAAATTCTGGGAGTGACTACAACAACTACTACAATCGAAATGCTGGATGTTGGATGGTTACAAATCACATTGGATAATTCTTTTGGACAACTGATGTACTATGTGGTGTTGTATTATTTCTCAGTGGTATTAGCAATGTACAATGCTCATTTTGAGGTTGGAATGACAACATGTGGGAAGCTACTGTTCATTGTCCATTCTTGCAGTTTATATATAAATGTGCAAATGTATTCTTCTGTGTATTTCTGGTAAAGTCAAGGCCTTTCATTGGGTTGCTACTATGGGAAGATGCTCAAATCAGTCGAGACTAGTGTGCAGTACACATACATTTGTTATCAAAGGCTAAGGCTTATGAAGATTCATATTGATGCAACTATTTGGCGGACTGTCTTATATCATGCACAACTAGGAATTTGGATGGCCTTCGAGTCAACTGTCACAACAAGAATGCAGGAACTAAAGTTCAACCAAAATAATATTATCATGTCCTATGCTCTGTGGTGTAATTGTTGTGGATTCATACTATCCTTCTTCTTTGGATTGCAAAAACTGGTGCCTGGTGAGAGCTTTGTAGGTGCTACATTGAGTATTTTGCAATGGATGTCTGAATTCACATGCATCACTATCATGTGGTCGAGTTTGTTACCACTTTATGTAATAGTTACCCTACAATCTGTTATTGCTAATTATGTAATAATTAGCTTTAACTATTTCCTTTCTTATTCTTCCTTTATTTGGACATTTTATAATTTTTGACCTAATTTGGGCTTAATTATATATAATAACTACTAGGTGCATAACCTAGTAGTATTGTTGCTAAAATAAAACCTTTCTTTAAATTTTCAAACTTATGAACTTCGACGAACGCGTCCGATTCATACTTAAACATTCCGAAATGACGCCAAACTTTACGTACAAGTCATAAATCACAATACAAACCTATTCCAAGGCTCGGAACATCAAACAGATATCGATAACATTAAAATCCACTTCAAACAAAATTTATGAAAATTCTAAAACTTTTAAAATGCCAACTTTCCATAATAAGCGCCGAAATGCTCCTGAACCACCCGATACTCAACCCGAACACACGCCCAAGTCCAAAATCATCATACAAACCTATTGGAACCTTCAAATCCCGATTTCGAGGCTGTTTACTCAAAAGTATAACCTCAGTCAACTCTTCCAACTTACGACTTCTGAATTTAGAATCTTCTTTCCAAATAAACTCCGAACTTCCAAAAATTAAATTCCGACTACGCGTACAAGTCATGATACATGAAGCGAAGCTACTCAAGGCCTCAAACTGTCGAACGAAGTGCTTGAACTCAAAATAACCGGTCGGGTCGTTACACTTTGTTTTCTGTATTTTCCTTTGGTTTTGTAGCTTTTTGTATAGAATATTTGAAAATTTGAAGAGTAGAGAAAGAATGTGATTTATTGATCAATCATCATATCTTTCTTTTTACTTGACTTTCGTTGGTACCAACAATTAGTTTTGTGCATAAAAATTTCTGCCATATACTTTCCATCAAATCGAGATCAGCTTATGGGTAGTTCCTATAGCTTCGAGTGGTACCTCAGGTATACCTAAGTATCGACAAGATTTGTTCATCTTGTTTGAATCAAAGGTTTTGAATTCCGCCTGACTCATGTTTCAAGTGCCCTCACCACAAGGAAAGTCCTAATTTGCACACATATATGAAGTATTTTTATATTTTAGGACATTTTTGCAAAGCACAACCACACTCAGAATGACATTCAATGCATGCGATTGAGATACCATATGCTTGGCCTTTATGTGAGCATCCACCAATGTGAGAACACTTGGAATAGGATCATGTAGGACTTTATCATTGGCTTGTAATGTAGGCTTGGGGACGGTTGGGATGTTCATTTGGGGTAAAGGTGGTTAATCTATCCTTGAGAGTTGCACTGTATCCGCGTATTCAGCATTCAAACCATGCTTTGGCGCTTGATCTTATTTGGCTTGATGTCCTTTTCCTTTGTTTTCACTTCTTTTTGAACTCATCGGGGGTTCTTCTTCCATTTCGAGAGTTTTCTCTTTTTTTTTTTTTTTCACTTTTGAAGTTTCTCCTACTTTGCAGGAGTATTTTCCCTTTTCTTTTTTCGTGGAGTTCCTCCTCTTTGGATGTGGAATTTTCTCCTCTCTTTTTTTCTTTGATTTTCCTTCGAATTTGCGAAAGTTTTCTCCTTCTTGTTGGATCCTCCTTTTGAATGGTGGAGTTTCCCTTTTATTTTCTTGAAGTCATGTCTCTGTTGTCTTGGACTTTGCTTCTTTCGCCTTTTTATGTTTGTCACCTTCACTTTGGTATTTGTCTGAAGTTACACGTTTTTAGTGCGCGTGAGGAGGTTGGGCCAAGAGAGGGGTAGTGCATTTAGCACAATAAAGGGTATGTGCTAAGATGTGGTTGTCCAAGAAAAGGCTTAAGGCTCAAAGGGTAAAATTCTAAGGATTGATGTTATTTGGTAGGCTAGAAAGGCTCAATCAGGTCAAAGAAGGCCTACGATCCTTTTCCAAACCAAGCATTGCTCAGGATTTCGCATCAACAGACATTCGAGCCAAGTTCTAGATCTACAATACAATGCAATGAATTTTAATCTAAAGCTCACCACACAATGCACAAGAAATGATGAGGTCGGCTTTCTTCTTACCCTAATTGTAAGCATGAGATTTTTTCAAGTGTCACTAAGGTATAATTGAGAGGTACCCCAAGATTCTATGGTTTACCCAAAGCCGATCCTCTTCAACATACCAATTAACACTTATTCTTTCCTATGCACACCACTAACCGTGTTGGTATCAACCAAGTCAATATCTTGATGATAATTTTTTTTGATTTCTTTTTTTTTTGATTTGTTTTTGATAAATGGGACTAAACCCGAGGAAGGGTTCCCCTTTTTATTTTTTAGAATTTTGGATTTTCACTTAAGAACAATTTTTGTTTTTCTCTTTTTTTATTTTTGAATTAATCAAAATAATGTTTTTTTTGTGATTTTTTGAAAAAATGAGACCGAACCCGAAGGTTGCCTACATATCTCATAGAAATACGAATCAGGTCAAGCGTAGTTCAGGAAGGGTGGAAAGAAAATATTTTTAGATTTTCATTTCATTTTAATTTTTTTGAATTTTTGAATTAATAAATTTTTGATTAAGAGAACTGAAAGTTAGACGGGCTTTGTAATTACCGTTCCGAAGCGATATCGGAGCAATGAAAGTTAGACGGGCTTTGTAATTACCGTTCTGAAGCGATATCGGAGCATTGAAGGTTAGACGGGCTTTGTAGTTACCGTTCCGAAGCGATATCGGAGCATTGAAGGTTAGACGGGCTTTGTAGTTACCGTTCTATATAAGAGCATGGACAGGAAAGTAAAATGATGGACTGTGTACCATTTTGTATAGGAGCATTATTAGTACGGGGCTGGGTACCATTCCATTTAGGAGTGCTGACAGAAAAGTAAAATGATGGGCTGTGTACTGTTCTGTATAGGAGCATTGTTAGTATGGGGCTGGGTAGCATTTCTGTAATGACCCGGCCGGTCGTTTTGAGCATTACAACCCCGTTCCCCTATTTACTGCTCCGTTTGTGCTTTATAGCTGTTGTATGACTTATCGAGTTAGTTAGTTCGGGTCTGGAGAGAATTTAGAGTGAAATGAGACACTTAGTCTCTTAAATGGAAAGCTTAAGTTGGAAAAGTCGACCGAATGTTGATCTATGTGTAAAAAACCTCTAATTTGAATTCTGATGATTCCAGTAGCTCCGTATGGTGATTTTGGACTTAGGAGCGTGTCCGAAAAATTATTTAGAGGTCCGTAGTGGAATTAGGCTTGAAATGGCGAAAGTTGAATTTTTGGGAAGTTTGACTGGTGGTTGACTTTTTGATATCGGTGTCGGAATCCGATTTTGGAAATTGGAATAGGTCTGTTACGTTATTTATGACTTGTGTGCAAAATTTGAGGTCAATCGGACGTGATTTGATAGGTTTCGGCGTCATTTCTAGACTTTGGAAATTTCGAAGTTCATTAGGCTTGAATCCGTGTGTAATTCATATTTTTGAAGTTGTTTGAGGTGATTTGAGAGTTCAACTATGTTCGTATGATGTTTTAGGACTTGTTGGTATGTTTGGTTGAGGTCCCGGGGGCCTCGGGTGAGTTTCAGATGGTTAACGGATCAAATTCAGATTTAAAACCATTGCTGGAATTATTCCTTCTAGTATTTTCGTACCTGCAAAGGTTTGATCGTAGGTGCAAAGCCGCATGTGCGCACCAGCCATCGCAAAAGCGAGCTTTTCGTAGAAGCGGAGCAAGCCTCGCAAATGGGAGACCGCATAAACGGCTCCTAGCTCGCAGAAGCGGCTCTAGCGGAGGCTTGGCAAAATCGCAGAAGCGGTCACCTATGAGACCGCAGAAGCGGCTAAGTGAGTCACAGGTGCGGAACCCCCGGACAATATACATTTTGAAAGGGTTTCGAGTTTTGCAATTTTTAGACCTCCAAGCACGGTTTTTGGGGCGATTTTCAGAGAGAATTCAAGGGAAACTTGAGGTAAGTCACTTGTGATCATTTCTATTCCATAATATTGAATTATCATCGAATAATCCGACTAGATTACATGTTTTTGAGGTGTAAATCGTGGATTTGAACTTAGGAATTTGGAAATAAGATTTGATGATTTGGAGGTCGAGTTGAGGTCGGATTTTGGTAAAATTAGTATGGTTATACTTGTGGTTGAATGGGCTTTTGGATTTTGTAACTTTTGTTGGGTTCCGAGACGTGGAACCCACAGGCGATTTTTGGAGTGTAATTTCTGATTTTGTGGGAAAATATTAGTATTTTGATATGGAATTAATTCCTATAAATTATGTGGACTGAATCAAATTTATTGTGGCTAGATTCGAGCCGTTCAGGATTTGATACCCATAGAATAGGATTTCGGGAGCATTGTTTAGCTTGCTCGGCATTGGTTTTGTCATTTTCGATGTAAGTAACTCTTATAATCTTGGAGTTGAGGGTATGAACCCTGATTATACGTGTTATATATTTGGTGTTGAGGTGACGCACATGCTAGGTGACGGGCGTGTGGGCGTGCACCATGTGAACTGTGACAGTTATGTATGTGGTACTGTGTAGTTATTTGAACTTGTCTGAAATCATGAAATCTCTACGTACTAGAGTTACCAAAATGTGATTTATGCTATAAACTATGTTTAGACTACATGTCAATCCTGTTGGGACCCACCGAGGTCATTTTTGCTGTTAAGTTATCTGCTTTCATTGCATTACATACTCAGTCTTACGCCTTCATATGCATATCACATCTCAGTCTCTGTTGTTATTTATTGATACATCATATCACCATTTTCGGGCTATTTTCATGACATTGTGAGCCCATGAGAGAGAGACTGGAGAGATTGATGACTGAGTGAGGCCGAGGGCCTGATTGATTCCGATATTGATACTGATTTATGATAGCGCTTGGGCTGAAGGAGCCCCTCCGGAGTCTGCACATACCCCCAATGAGCGCGGTTGATATTATTGAGGAATGGATCTTCCCTGGACATGGATCTTGTCCTTAGTATTATATACCTGGAGATGGATCTTCTCCACGGGCTAGATTGGCCCTACTCGGTACTGAGTGACTGATGATCAGTTGATGTGTATATTCCGGGATGGATCTTCCCTGGGACGGATTGGCCATATACAATACGGAGTGATTGGGCATGATGAGTGGAAGGTGTGAGAAAGGGAGATTGAGTACTCTGAGAGTGTGAGTACATGAGTTCATCTCTGAGGTACATTGCATTGACATGCACACATGACATACAGGCATAGAGATGTATTTTCCTCATCTTGTACGGTATCACATCATTTATGATTTTTCACACATGTTGACAGATGGGCATAGTGATGTATTTGTTTTACACTGGTTATCTGGAAAGAAAATGAAACATCTTATTTATTATTGAAAGGATTTTGGGAAAATTATTGTTTTTCAAACTTATTCATATTTTTGGCAACTTCGGTAAACGATTTGGGTTTTCATTGATGTACTTGAAAGGCAGAACTATTTTCAGAAATCACGTTTTTGTTGAGCATTTGATCGTTGAGTTACTTTTGGTATTACTTATTTTATGTTGTTATGAACTATTAATGATTATTAAAGTTGGACCCGACCTTGGTACAAGCTCGTCACTACTTTCAACCTAAGGTTAGGTTTGTTACTTATTAAGTACATGGGGTTGGTTGTACTCATACTACACTTCTGCACCTTGCATGCAGATGTTGGCTGCTGATGGTGCTGTGTTCGTTAGGAGCTGGATCTGAATATGTAACTGCGTTCCGGTTGTAGCTGCCTCTTGTTCATGGTAGCCTTAGATTTATAAAAATCTGTTCATGTACATTTCGAACATATGGTGTATTATTTCATACCAATTTTGTAAATTCTATTCTTAGAAGCTCATGATTTGTACTACCGGTTCTTGGGGAATGCATACGATTAAGATTTCTCTTTGCTTAAATTGCTTTAATAATTGTTATTGGAATTGGATAGTTGATAATTGGCTTACCTAGCAGGTTGGGTTAAGTGCCATCACGACTAGTTGGATTTTGGGTCGTGACCATTTCATTTAGGAGCACTGACGGAAAAGTAAAATGACGGGCTATGTACCGTTCCGTATAGGAGCATTGTTAGTACGGGGCTGGGTACCATTCCGTTTAGGAGTGCTGACAGGAAAGTAAAATGACGGGTTGTGTACCATTCCGTATAGGAGCATTGACGGGAAAGTAAAATCTCCACGCGATGGGAGGGACAAGAAAGTAAATCTCTGCACGATGGGAGTGACTGAAATGTATGTCTCCGCACGATGGGAGCAACAAGAATTGAAATCTCCGCACGATGGGAGCATTTTTTGATTTTTTG
Source organism: Nicotiana tabacum (assembly GCF_000715075.1). Taxonomy (NCBI): domain Eukaryota; kingdom Viridiplantae; phylum Streptophyta; class Magnoliopsida; order Solanales; family Solanaceae; genus Nicotiana; species Nicotiana tabacum. Next base: position 111,921,333 of record NC_134083.1, read on the forward strand.
ATAAATGAGATCGAACCCGGGGAAGGTCTTTGATTGATTTTTTTATGATTTCTTTTTTTTTTGAAAAATAAGACCGAACCCGGGAAGGGTCCTTGATTGATGATCCTTTTTTGCTGTTTTTGAACAATAAGACCAAACTCGAAGGTTGCCTACATATCTCGTCGAAACGAAAATCAGGTCAGGTGTAGTTTGGGAAGGTTAGAGATAAAGGGGAGATGTTTTGGATTTTTTTGAATTTCCTCAAGGAAAGAGAATGATATTTTTGGATTTTTATTTTGATGTCTCACGGAGAGACTTCTGGAGAAGAAATAGAAGAAGGTATATATATATGTTTAAATATTTTTTATTTTTTGGAGATGATCCTTTTATAAGGATTTTCGGTCAACCGTGACCCAAGTAGGCAGACTTGATAGACTCGTCTAGTTAAGGGCGAGAAAAATCGGACCCATTACAGGTTGCCTATGTATCTTGACACGAGGTCAAGAATCAGGCATGCGTAGTTCGTGAAGATTAGAGGAAGATGTTTCGGATTTTTTTGAATTTCCTCAAGGAGGAATTATGCAGGAATATATTTTTGAATTTTTATTTTCCTTTGATGTCTACAAGAAAGACATCAAAGCAACAAGGGAAGATATATACATTTTTTAATTTTTTAGAGATGACCATTTCGCAAGGATCTTCGGTCAACTGTGACCCAAGTGGCAAGACTTGAGCGACTCGTCCAATTAAGGATGACAAAGACCGGACCCATGATGGGTTGCCTACGTATCTTGACACGAGATCAAGAATCAGGCATGCGTAGTTCGTGAAGATTGGAGAGTATGATATGTATGGGTTTCAACACTTATTTTGCTCTCCTATTTCAAGGTGTTGCAACTAACTATATTAATTGCATCAAGGATATGTATGAAATGCAAGGGTATAGACAAACTCGGAGTGATGCCTCGTTGTACCCATGATTGGGTGTGGTATCTCTGAAGTTGAAGAGTGTCTCCCTCCAGAAAATGTGCCCCAACTGCTCCTTCGAACAGTTGCCTTGATGCCCCCGACTATTTGCGAGACATTTATTGTGGTTGTCTCCTAATTGACTGCAGGGATGTTTTGTTGCGACCTTCTCGCTATCCATATGAACCTTTTGGTGATTGTCCCCGGCTATTAGCAGGGGCGATAATCTGATCAAGATATAGAAAGTTGTGAGAGTAGTGCCATCATAAGATGGTGAAATCAAGAATTGTAACTAATACTCCCCTGATTGTTCGGTTGATGTTCGCAATGTCCAATGTCGGATGCTATTTCCCTTGCAATCCCAGGATGATGCACCTTTCGGCGGTCCACAAGAACCATTTGATGACCATTCCCGGTTGAAAACCCGGAATGATGTTCAGATCTAAATATAGAAAGGTAGTGAAAGCAGCAAAGTCATGAAAAATTATGGAGTTCATTGTAAAATTACTACTCCCCTGATTATCTAACTATTGCTCCACCAACTCCAAGTCCAGATGATATCTCCTGTGAAATGCCCGGGATGATGTACCTGCAAAACCTAGAGGAGAAAATGTTTGAGTCTGTCATGCCCTGACCTCGGGGAGTGTGACCAACGCTCAACAGAGATAACCCGGTCAAGCAAGCCTGTACAATGCCTTCTACCCAGACTCACCCATGAATAAAGAGAAGGTATATTTCATTAATTAGACAATGAGGAGGTTATATGAACAATCAAAATTTCATTACCGTTAGAACTTCATTCAAGATTTCCCCAAAATCTTACATTACACGTTCATAGTTTAAAAGTGGAAACATACGATACAAACACAACATTTTTAATTTGACTTCCCGAAACAAAGGTACCACCCACGCTATGTCTACGGAACCTCTAATGGATCCAAAAGAGTAGCATGATGGTGTCGGAAATAAGGCTCCGGCTATACCTCAAAACAATATATATAAAGGACAAGAGATACAAGACCCTAAAATGAAATGGGGCTCACCAAGTCAGCTGAGGAGAAGGGGTGCTGCTATCACTGATCAATACCACATGCTATGGAACCACCTGCATCAATTAAAGATGCAGTGCCCCCGGAAAAAGGGACATTAGTACATATGGAATAGTACCAGTATGTAAAACTAAACACCCTCTCAATAGAACGAGTAACAGTAAATGGAGAAGGAAACATGAAATCAATAAGAGACTCAAACAGTATCAAGGTATCAAGTTAGGGGATAGGTAAATTTCAAGTAAGTTCTAATCTTTTTAAGTTGGGAGATCTTTAGCACTGATACAATATCGTGGTTTTAGCACGGAGTCCGATCTCAGCCCGATCGGCTAAGCCATCTCACCCCGAGACATACACTCACAACACCACCACGTGCGTGGCATGGCGTCCGATCTCAGCCCGATCGGCGGAGCCGTCTCACTATAATGCCAAGTGGGTCGACATCATATCACATATTGCTAGCAGAAATCACATCCCGTTTAAGGGGAAATATATCAACACGCCAATCTCATCACATTAACACGAGGATTAACCCCTCAATCACTGCTACACCGGCACATGTAGTTTTGGGGTTAGGTTATTTCGACCTACCCTTCCTCGGTGACTAAAAGATACTCCCAAATCATTTATTATTGAAAGGATTTACAACTCATTTCATAATATTTCACACGTCTTTCCATTTGATTGGCACAAGTGGCCACAATTGTAATATCATTCTTGGCACGTCGACCGTATCTCATATTTCATACTCACCCCTATAACTTTCACGCGTTACCATGGATTATCATCAATAAGAGAATTTTTAAATCAAGACTTTAAGTACACATATGGGCAAACAAGAGTCTTAAGTACATTGAGTTTCTCTACCACGATTAGGCATCTAGCTTGCAATTGAAACATGGTTTTTAAATCACAACACCTTTGATACATTTATCCTACTAGACTACATTCTCGGAGGGAATCACGATATGATAGGAACATTTGGAGCACATTTTGGGTACATACATCTTTCAACACAACACTTATTTTAAAATAATCAAATCTATTAGGAAGGGCTCGGAATATGAGACATACGAAATTGAGCCAATCATGATCGCAACTTACTAGGATATCATGGAAGTCGATTCTACAAGAGGAGTTTAGCCAACATACCTCGATTTTAGCTTCTTTAAATTACTACAATGTTTCGGAAATCTTAGCAACTTCGATCTATTTAGAAACATAACAAAGTTGAACAAAAATTAGGAGGGTATTTGTGGTTTCAGCTCATTTGAGCATTTTATCAAACACTAGGTGGGCATTATGATTTCAAGGCCCTCCTATGGTGGATTCCTTCATCCCACAACCCAAAGTCTACCCATTTGAGCTCAACAACCTTCCCACAAACCTTTATAGTACATACATGCATAAATAACACTCTCACACCCAAGAATCACACTCCCCATTAACCATCTTCTACCCCAAATTCGAAATTGAAACTAGGATATGGAACCTTACCTCTTGAATGAAGAACTTGTGACTTTTCCTTGTGGATTCTCCTACTTTTGAGCAAGGATTGATGACCAATTAGCTTAGGAACTCCCCTATCATTGTAGAGCATTTCATCACTCTAAAATATCAGATTTTTATATTACAAATGGTCCTTAATGTCTATATATCGAAATAGGGTAAGGTTATAAAAACAAAAAAATGGACCCTCCGAACATAGCTTTGCGGTCGCAGAGTGGACCGCAGGTCAGGTCTGCGACATGCAAAATGGATGGTCCAAAAACCTGGGCTGGTCTGGTCCAGTCTGCGGCCAGGTTTGCGGCCCGCATAAAAATTGTACGGCCCGCAAAATGATTATGCGGTCGCATAGTTGACCGCCAAACAACCTCCAAAATTGGCCCATTCTGCTTATTCACTCTGCAGCGGATCCGCAGTCCACAGATCAGTTCTGCGGTCGCATAATGGACCGCAGAAATGCCCTATTCTACAACAATATTTCTTCAACTCCCCAATGCTCTGCTCAACCCAAAAAGTATGTAACCCTCCAATACATTAGCCTACCTCGGCACCACGAAACGCCGAATTTTAGGTGAAATTTTTTACGGGGCCTTACATCCGACCACGCTTAGGATCATTCGTCCTCGAATAAGGGTCAAGATCCGCCATTAGCATCCAATGTGACCCAACTGTTACTTCACACACCAGCAGTTCCAAATTTTGACTGACTTCCTTAATTTTCAAAACCTTTTGCTAGAGTCCCCTGTAATTGGGCCTATCTACCTGCCAGAGAATCCCAAAACTAGTCCTAACGGCATAACCATAAAACATCGATGTAAAACAACATGGAAACAACACCGGCCACAATGCCATAAACATTACATTACCAAGAAGGAGTATCCTTAACATAAACTGTTCAGGGAAAACATAGTTTGTAGAAAGATAGCTTTTAACATCATGGATACAACTACATAACTATTCAAACAAATGAGGATGCTTCTTATTCATCTCTTCCTTGGCTTCCCAGGTGGCCTCTTCGACCTGTTGGTTTTTCCATAACACTTTTACGGAGGCAATCTCTTTGTTTCTTAGCTTTCAGACTTGCCTATCAAGAATGGCAATTGGAATCTCTTCATAAGTCAATTCTTCATTAACATCTATAGTCTCAACCGGAACAATAAGCGACGGATCTCCAACCACCTTCTTCAACATGGATACATGACACACCGGGTGCACTAAAGACATTTCTGGTGGTAGTTCAAGCCTGTAAGCCACCTGACCAATCCTCTGAATGATTTTGTACGATCCGACATACCTCGGACTCAATTTTCCTTTCTTACCAAACCGCATTATACCCTTCATGGGGGAAACCTTCAAGAATACCCAATCATCCTCTTGGAACTCCAAATCCCTATAACGTACATCCGAATAGGACTTCTGGCGACTCTGGGCAGTTTTCAATCGTTCCTTAATGATCTTAACCTTCTCCATAGACTAATGCACGAGGTCTGGCCCTATCAACTCTGCTTCCCCAATCTCGAACCACCCAATGGGAGATCTACATCTCCTGTCATATAGAGCCTCAAACGGTGCCATCCGAATGCTAGCATGATAACTGTTGTTTTAGGCAAATTCTATTAGTGGGAAATGATCATTCCAGCTACCCTTGAAGTTAAGAACATAAGCGCGCAATATATCCTCAAGCGTTTGAATAGTCCGCTCTGCTTGCCCGTCGGTCTGTGGATGAGAAGGTGTACTAATATTCACCTGGGTACCCAATCCTTACTGAAATTTCTTCCAAAAATTAGCTATGAACTATGCCCCTCGATCGGAGATAATAGAAACTGGAGGGCCATGTAATCTGTTTATTTCCTTAATATACATCTGAGCATATTGTTCCGCCGTGTCGGTAGCCTTAACAGGTAAGAAGTGCGCTGATTTCGTGAGTCGATCTACAATCACCCAAATGGAGTCGAACTTTCGAGGAGTGTGAAGTAGTCCCACCAAAGAGTACATATTGATCATCACCCATTTTCACATCGGAATTTCTATGTTCTGTGCCAACAAACCGGGCCTTTGATGTTCGACCTTCACTTGTTGACAATTTGGACATCTTGCCACAAAGTCCTCTACATTCCTCTTCATGTCATTCCACCAGTAGACTTCCTTAAGATCATGGTACATATTCATAGCGCCTGGCTGCACGGAATACCTGGACGTGTGAACCTCGGTCATGATTCTTTCCCGGAGACCATCTATATTTGGAACACATAATTGCCCTTGGTACCTGAGAGTAGCATCATCCATTTCAAGAGAAAGAAACATAGTCTTATGTTTATGAATCCCCTCCTTCAATTGTACCAACAATGAATCGTCGTATTGCTTCTCCTTGACTTCCACAACAAGCGATGATTCAACCCTATTTTGAACAACCACCGCTCCTTCACTAGAGTCTGCAAAACGAACTCCCAAACTAGCCAATCAATGAACCTCCTTGGCCAACGGCCTTTGATATGCCTCCAAGTGAGCCAAACTACCCATAGATTTCCCGCTAAGAGCATCCGCCACAACATTAGCCTTTCCTCGATGATAAAGAATATCGATATCGTAGTCCTTGAGTAACTCAAGCCATCTTCTCTGCCTCAGATTCAATTCCTTCCGCTTGAAAATATATTGAAGGCTCTTATGGTTCGTGAATATATCCACATGGACCCCATACAAATAATGACGCCAAATCTTCAATGCAAAAACTACCGCCGCAAGTTCTAAGTCATGCGTTGGATAGTTTTTCTCATGATTCTTGAGTTGCCTAGAGACATAAGCGATCACCTTGCCATGTTGCATCTATACACACCCAAGTCTGATTCTCGAAGCATCACAATATACCACAAACCCATCCGTACCCTCCGTTAAGGTCAACACCGGTGCCGTAGTAATCTTGATTTCAACTCTTGGAAGCTCTTTTCACAAGCATCTGACCATTGGAACTTAAACGCCTTCTTCGTCAATTTAGTCAACGGAGAGGAAAGAGTGGAGAACATCTCCACAAACTTTCTATAATACCCGGCTAAGCCCAAGAAACTGCGAATCTCTATTGGAGTTATAGGTCTAGGCCAATTCTTTACAACTGCAATCTTCTGAGGATCAACCTTAATTCCTTCTCTGGAGATGACATGACCCAAGAATGTGATAGATTCAAGACAAAATTCACACTTCGAAAAGTTCGCATAGAACTAGTGCTGATATAGAGTCTGCAGAACTGCCCTGAGATGATCGACATGGTCCTCTCGACTTCATGAATATACAAGAATACCATCAATGAACACTATCACAAAGGAGTCAAGAAAAGGCTTGAAGACTCGATTCATAAGATCCATGAAAGTTGTCGGGAAATTTGTTAGCCCAAAGGACATTACCAGAAATTCGAAGTGCCCATATCGTCGTGAAAGCTGTTTTAGGAATATCCTGCTCCCTGATATTCAATTGGTGATACCCGAATCTTAAGTCAATTTTGGAGAAGTACCTAGAACCCTGCAATTGGTCAAACAAGTCATCTATCCTTGGTAACGGGTACTTATTCTTGATCGTGATCTTGTTGAGATGCCGATAGTCAATATACATCCTTAGTGACCCATCATTCTTCCTTACAAAGAGGACCGGTGCGCCCCAAGGCAACATGCTCAGCCGGATAAAACCTTTCTCTAACAAATCCTTCAATTGTTCTTTTAGTTCCTTCAATTCTGTTGGTGCCATTCTGTAAGGTGGAATAGATATAAGCTGCGTGCCTGGCATCACATCAACCCCAAAATCAATCCCCCTGTCTATTGGGATCCCAACGAGCTCATCAGGAAAGACCTGCGAAAATTCATTTATAACTGGCACAGACTCAAGTGTAGGTGCCTCAGTATTGGTGTCATTAACCCATACCAAATGATAAATACACCCCTTGTTGATCATCTTCGTGACCTTAAGGTAAGAAATAAACCTACCCTTCGGCACCACATCATCCCTCTTCCATTCGATAACTGGCTCATTCAGAAATTCAAACCTAACATTTCTGGTTGGGCAAACAAGCTTGGCAAAACATGAATAAAGCCAGTCCATCCCTATTATTACATCAAAATAAACCATCCCCAACTCAATGAGATCCTCCATTGTATCCCGACCATGCAGCATGACAACACAATCCCTATAAACTCCCGTGGCCACAATAGACTCACCAACCGGGGTAGATACAGATAACGGCTCATGAAGCTGTTCCGGTTCTATCCCAAATTCCATAGCAACATAAGGAGTGACATAGGACAAAGTGGAACCGGGATCAATAAGAGCATATACATCATGAGATTGGATAGTCAGTATAGCTATGACAACATCTGGAGAAGCCTCTGAACTCTGGAGACCCCTCATAGAATAGAAAAGGCTGGCCCATCCCGAACTCTATGCACCACCCCTAGCTGAACCAAACCCTGCGGGTGCTGGAGTGGCTCGAGTTGGAGGAGGTGCTGCTGATGTAGTGGCTGAAGAACTGGCTGGGTGTGTCGTACCCCTTCCCACACCCTGGCGGGACGAACGACAATCCCTATGAATGTGACCCCTGATACCGCACACGTAGCATATGGGCTGGTCCATGAAGCAGGCCCCAAAATACATCTTCCTACACCTAGGGCATGTGGGCCTCTGCTGGTGCTGGAATCTCCCTCTAGGCCGACCCTGCTGGTGGGGTCCCCTGTTGCCCTGACTAGGCCTGAAATGACTCCACCGCTACTGACGGAGCCCTGATGGCGGTGCACTAACCGAAGACTGAGCAATGGACTGGGATGGACCTGATGACCCTGTCCTAAATGTTGTCCTATCACCACCATCACCGGAAGAACCACCAAAGTTGGCCGCAGACCGGGCTCTATTGCTACCCTCTCGCTCTATTCTGTTCCTCAATTTGCGGGTCTCCGTGGCTTGAGCAAATGATGCACTCTTGCCTTGATAGTGGGAAACATGTAGATGGCATACTTTGATAGGCGCGTACACCTCATATGGTACTCCTACACACTCATGTTGCCCTGCTTCAGGCTCTCAAACTCAACACCATGGGCCGCCTTAGTCTCGGTAGGTAAGAAATGGTCAATGACGGTGTCGGCATATTCACTCCACCTCGCCAGAGGGCTCCTCTCCTCATGGGAGTCCTCCTACATCTTAAACCAAGAATAGTCAACCCTTTTCAGGCGGTAGGAGGCCAACTCCACTCCCTCCGTCTCATAGAACGCATAACTTAGAGGGTCTTGTGCATATCATCAATAAAGTCCTAGGGGTCCTCCTTAGGATCAGTACCTGTGAACACCGGAGGATCCAGTTGAAGAAATTTGTTCACCCTGAAACTAGCAGAATCCCCTTGTTGACTGGAATAAGTAGGTTCAACATTCGATCTTTGGGCTTGGGAAGCCACTATCTGTGCCAACATTTGTATGGCTCCCCTAAGATCCCCATCAAAAACACAGGGATCGGAAGCTGGGGCTGGAGGTGGAATAGTTGCACCCTCAGTAGGAGTAGGGATTGGTGTAGTTGGAGCAGGAGTAATAGAATCAGGTGGTGATGTAGCTGGGGGAACATCCTCACCCCTCAGGTGCTCACCCGCATAATCGGGTATAGAATCTACTGCCACTCCTGGGGAGGTATTGGCTCCTTAGCCAATTCTTGCTTTCTTTCTAGGCGCCATATACTGAAAATTAGAGTAATTGCACGAGTTAGAGAAGGAACACTCTTATAATCAGCTCTATCGCACGATCTAGAACATCAAAGAATGGTATTATTCCTAAATGCCTAAGTAGCCTCCTAATTATAGATGTGGTCAACAACACACCAATAAGAAGGACTCTACTAGTAACGGCTCCGAGACACCCTAGGACACTTTAAAACCTTATGCTCTGATACCAAGCTTGTCATGCCCCAACCTCAGGAAGCGCGACCGACGCTCAACCAAGATAATGCGGCCAAGCAAGCCTGTACAATACATTCTACCCCGACTCACCCATGAATAAAGAGAAGGTAAATTTCATTCATTATACAATGAGAAGGTTACATTAACAATCCAAATTTCATTACCGTTAGAACTTCATGACAGATTTCCCCAAAATATTACATTACACGTTCATAGTTTAGAAGTGGAAAGATATGATACAAACACAACATTTCTAATTTGGCTTCCCGAAATAAAGGTACCACCCATGCTATGTCTACGGAACATCTAAAAGATACAAAAGAGTAGCATGATGGTGCCAGCAACAAGGCTCATGCTATACCTCAAAACAATATACAAAAAGGACAAGAGATACAAGACCCCGAAATGAAATGGGGCTCACCAAGTCAGCTGAGGAAAGGGTGTGTTGCTATCACTGATCAAAACCACCTGCTATGGAACCACCTGCATATATTAAAGATGCAGCGCCCCCAACAAAGGGGATGTTAGTACATATGGAATAGTACTAGTATGTAAAACTAAACACCCTCTCGATAGAATGAGTAATAGTAAAAGGAGAAGGAAACATGAAATCAATAAGAGCCTCAAACAATATTAAGGGGTCAAGTTAGGAGAAAAGTAAATTTCAAGTAAGTTTCAATATTTTTAAGTTGGGATATCTTTAGTACCGATATACCACCGTGCTATTAGAACGGAGTCCGATCTCAGCCCGATCGGCTAAGCCATATCACCCCAAGACATTCACTCACAACACCACCATGTGCGCGGCATGGCATCCAATATTAGCCCGATCGGCTAAGCCGAATCACCACAATGTCGTGTGGGTCAACATCACATCACATCTTGCTAGAAGAAATCTCATCCCGTTTAAGGGGAAACATCTCAACACATCAATCTAATCCCATATAAGGGGAAACAATCTCATCACATCAACACAAGGATTTACCCCTCAATCACTCCTACACCGGCACGTGTAGTTTTAGGGTTAGGTTATTTCGACCTACCCTTCCCCGGTGACTAAACGATACTCCCAAAGCATTTATTATTTAAAGGAATTACAACTCATTTCATAATCTTTCACACGTCTTTCCATTTCATTGGCACTAGTGGGCACAATTGTAATATCATTCTTGACACGTCGGTCATATCTCATATTTCATACTCACCCCTATTACTTTCAAGCGTTACCATTGATTATCATAAATAAGAGAATTTTTAAATCAATTCTTTAAGTGCATATATAGGCAAACAAGAGTCTTAAGCACATTGAGTTTCTCTACCAGGATTAGGCATGCTAGCTTGTAATTGAAACATGGTTTTTAAATCACAATACCTTTGATACATTGATCCTACTAGATTACATTCTCGGAGGGAATCATGATATGATAGGAACATTTGGAGCACATTTTGGGTACATACATCTTTCAACATAACACTCATTTTAAAATAATCAAATCTATTAGGAAGGGCTCGGAACATGAGACATAATAAATTGAGCCAATCATGATCGCAACTTACTAGGACATCATGGAAGTCGATTCTACAAGAGGAGTTTAGCCAACATACCTCGCTTTGAGATTCTTTAAATTACTACAATATTTCCGAAATCTTAGCAACTTCGATCTATTTAGAAACATAACAAAATTGAACACAAATTAGGAGGGTATTTGTGGTTTCAGCTCATTTGAGCATTTTATCAAACACTAGGTGGGCATTATGATTTCAAGGCCCTCCTATGGTGGATTCCTTCATCCCACAAACCAAACTCTACCCATTCGAGCTCAACAACCTTCCCACAAACCTTGATAGTACTTGCATGCATAAATAATACTCTCACACCTAGGAATCACACTCCCCATTAACCATCTTCTACCCCAAATTCGAAATTGAAACTAGGATATGGAACCCTTACCTACTGAATGAAGTACTTGTGAGTTTTCCTTGTGGATTATCCAACTTTTTAGCAAGGATTGATGACCAATTAGCTTAGGAACTCCCCTATCATTGTAGAGCATTTCATCACTCTAAAATATCAGATTTTTATATTACAAATGGTCCTTAATGTCTATATATTGAAATAGGGTCGGGTTATAAAAACCAAAAAATGGACACTCCAACACAGCTCTGCGGTTGCAGAGTGGACTGTAGAGCAGGTCTGCATCCCGTAAAATGGACCGCAGAAACAGTCCCAAAAACTGGGCTAGTCTGGTCCAGTCTGCGGCCATGTATGCGGCCCGCATATCAATCGTGCGGCCGCAGAATGGACCATAGATTCTCCCTCCTTAAATCTTCATGTTGGTTCTGCGATAGATGTGCGGCCCGCGAAACAATTATGTAGTCGTATAGTTGTCCGCAAAACAACCTCCAAAATTGGTCCATTTATCTGCTTCACTCTGCGGCAGATCTGCGATCCGTATATCAGTTCCGTGGTCGCATAATGGATCGCAGAAATGCCCTGTTCTGAAACAATATTTCTTTAACTCCCCAATGCTCTGCTCAACCCAAAAAGTCTGTAACCCTCCAATACATTAGCCTACCTCGGCATCACGAAACCCTGGATTTTAGGTGAAATTTTTTACGAGGCCTTACGGAGTCCCTCTTAGGTGAATTATAAAACTAAGAGGGTGCAGAGTTAAGCCGTGCAGCCAGTGGTGTATCCGGTCGTGATCAGAAATGCGATGTTGGCATTTCATGATGGTTCCGAAAATTGTGTTGTCCCTCTTTCGTCCAAAGAAAAATTCTTAGTTCGAGGGAGGGAAATTGATTCATGTTTATTTGAAGCTTTTCCCGTTCTTCTTTTTTTTTGTCCGAGTCGTATGGGAATGACACTCCTCGAAAGCTGACTAACAACTTGCCCCTGTAACAAAATAGGTGTAACGACCTGAGCGATCGTTTTGAGTGTTTTAGCCTATATCCCCTATTTATTGCCTCCTCTATGCTACATTGTGATTATGTGACTTTCCAGGGTATTTGGTATTGGTTTCGAGTGAGTTTCGGAGTGAAATAGGACACATAGTCCCTAAGTTGGAGCTTTAAGTTGAAAGAGTTGACCGTAGTTTGACTTTTATATAGACGACTCCGTAATACTGTTTTGACCATTCCAATAGCTCCGTATGGTAATTTTGGACTTAGAAGAGTGTCCGGATGTTGATTTGGAGGTCCGTAGGTCGTTTCAGTGAGAATTGACGAAAGTTGGAAAGTTAAAGGTCTGGAAGGTTGGAAAGTTTGACTGGGAGTTGACTTTATTGATATCAGGGTAGGATCCCGATTACATAAGTTGGAATAGGCTCTTAATGTCAATTATGACTTGTGTGCGAAATTTGAAATCAATCGGAGTTCTTTTGGCATGAATCGACATTTGTTTTGGAATTCAGAAGTTCATAAGTTTCTTAGGCTTGAAATGATGCGCGAATCATGATTCTATTGTTGTTTGAGGTGATTTGACGCTTCGAGTATGTTCGTATGATATTTTAGGACTTGTTGGTATGTTTGGTTGAGGTCCCGAGGGCATCGGGTTTAATTCGGACCATGTTCGGCGCATTTCGGCCATTGAGGATTGCTGAAGTTCTGGGTTCTCTACAGGTCTTGTTTCCTTCTACGCGTTTGCGAAGATATTCCCGTATTCGCATAGAGTCTTCATGGATTTCTGGAGATTTACCCTTCGCGTTCGTGAAGAAGGCCACGCGTTCGCGAAGGTTCAGGGAGTTGTGCACTACGACCGCGGATAGGGAGTCGCGTTCACGAAGAGGAAAGGCAGGCTGGGGGGACCTCACACGGTTGGTCTACGCATTCGAGCGTGAGGCTTTGTGATCGCAAAACTTGGGAGCTTTGGTCATCGCGTTTGCGAGGGGGTTCTCGCGTTCGCGTAAGAGGAGATTTGGGCAGCAGCATTTTTGTGCTTTGCGAACGCGAGGCATTATCTGCGTTCGCGAAGAAGGAATCACTGGCAGCAGAACTTAAATTTCAAAATGAGGGTTTTATCTCTTATTTCATAATTTGAACTTAGCGAGCTCGGTGTGAGGCAAATTTTCGGGAGATTTTCAGAGAGATTATTGGGGTAAGAATTCCTAACTTGGTTTTGGTTAATTTATATGAATCTATTGATAATTTCATAATTTAATTAGTGGTTTGAGTTGGAAAATTGGGGGAAAAGTGTAGAAACTTCTTAGGCTAAAGTTTGAGGATTTGAAAGGCGATTTGAGGTCGGATATGAGTAATTCTTGAATGGTTGAACTCGTTATCGAATGGGTTTTCGAATTTTGTAATTTTTGTCGGGTTCCAAGGCATGAGCCCGAGTTGACTTTTTAATTCTTTACAAAGATCATAATTTCATTGTTTGAATTAGTTTTCTATAGTTTATATTTATAGTATGAAGTTGTTTTGGCTATATTTGAGCCGTTCAGAGTTGGATAATCGAGGGAAAGGCCTTCTAGTGGATTGAGTTAGCGTGTTTCGAGGTAAGTGACTTGCCTAACCTTGTGTGGAGGAATTACCCCTTAGGATTTGTGATTTGTTGTGATAATTGTGATATGTGAAAGCCGTGTACCCAAGGTGACGAGTGTGTACACGGGCTAAATGTGGAAATTACCGATTTTAGCAATGTAGATTCCTTTCATGCCGCAATTGAGTTACCTTAACATGTTATAGTCATCATTTTTAGTCTATTTTCACATGTCTACTTGTCTTATTCTCTTACATGCTAATTGCCCTACATATTTAATTGAAGTTCTTGTTTCCTTTATTCTGTATGCATTGTTTGATCATTGAACCCTTTAGTTGAAGTTGTTAAATTGTGGAATATCTGGTTGTTGAAATTGGTATTGAAATGGCCATGATTCACATTGAGTTCAATTTCATGTAGAAATTATTTACTCTCAAAATTGTTGCGAAAAGCTCCACAAATATTGCCTCTTCCCGAGCTCCACAAACTCAAACATAGCGAAAATTAGTAAAACTCGAAAAAACACCCTGCTGGGATTCTAGCATATGGGGACCCTTAGTCGTAGGTGCGAGCCCCGCATCTGTGCACCATGATGCGCATCTGTGAACTTCCAGCCCAAGAATGACCTTCGCATCTGCGATGCAGAGCTCTGCTGTTGCAGACCCAAATTTGATACCAGAACCTCTACATCTGCGACCTCCCCAGGCATGACCAACCATCTCGGGCACGCATAGAGCACCGCAAGTGCAAACTTGGCACCTACGCAGCATCCCTTGCAAGTGCGGTGCATCAGATGCCAATAACACTAACAACCTAAATGTGGTTCAAAATGGTTTGAAACCATAATGAAAGTCACCCCTGCCATCTGGTCTCCTATCCAATCAAAACAACAAGTCAGAATACCTTATCCCACCTTATCCCAAGGCTCGAAACATCAAACAACAACAAAAATAAAGAATCAAAGATAAAATCCATTCCTTAACTTTCAAATTTTTCAACTTCGCCGAACGCATCCGAATCATACTTAGACATTATGGATCACAACTAAACTTTTCACATAAGATCATTTCAACATTAGGACCAATCCAAGGTCTCAAAATGACAATCAAAGCTCATTAACCCATAAGTAAACTACCGGTCAAACATAAGAGAACTCTTACTCTTCAAATTGCCAACACTAGCCAAATAGAGTCAATATCTTTTAGTAATATCCAAGACTAAATCTGAACATATGTCGAAGTCCAAAATTACCATACAAACCTATAGGAGCCCTCAAGTCACCAAAAGCCAAACCGTAGTCAACTCTTACAACTTAAGCTTCCAAAAATAGAACTAAGTGTTCTGATTCTCCCCCAAACCTTCCCCATAAAAACCAACTATCCTCAATAATTATAATAAATTAAACAAACACACATTAAGCATCAAATAGGATAATGAGGCTCTAATACTCAAAACGATCGGTCAGGTCATTGCAGGTCACACACAATATTGTTTGCAATCGTCGTTGCCGCACTTTCAAGTCTTGAATCATTTCGGGACTTCATCCTTCTATACACTAATATCTTGATCTGTATACTTGAATTCAACCTTATTCTTGTAGGTTCGGGTAAATTTACTCATGTTGGACAGTTCTGTTCTTAGTTCAGAGATATGGGGTATTACAGGTTCTACGAGTCATGAGCATATCTTATAAAGTCTTGCGGATTGATATAAAGACGTATAAACTTATCTTCGAGAGGATACATAACTTATGGAAACTTCTCTTCTTTCTTTCCATACCATACGTTCTTTATTTTATCTTGGGGTATGAATCTTTGATTTTCTATTCTTTGACAGATGGTGAGGACACGTGCATTAGCAGCACTGAGCACGAGCTAGTACCGCAGGCTGGAGACAGAGGAGGCAAGGGTCAGGGCATGGTTTGAGCTTAGACTAGGACATGTACAGAATCACTCGCAAGAGGTGGATCACCCACACCAACACGTGCTCATGCTAGAGCTATTTCTGATGAGCCATTGAAAATTTAGTGGTGGATCAGGTTGTTCTACTGGGTCCGACTCAGGTTGTCGAGGGTTTAATTGCCACACTAGTGCTTTAGAAGACTAGGATCTAAACTTAGAGTCACTTTGTAGGCTTAACACAGGCAAGGATGATTCTTGCTGTCCTAGTTATATCTCAAGCTGGAGGGGGAGTCCAGACCCCAACTATTCACAATCTAGAGAAAGTCACTAAGCTTAGTATGGCTGGAAAGACAAAGTGAGGGACTACTTTTAGCTAAGAAATGGAGATATCTCGGAGGATTAAAAGAATTTGTGGCTAGGGGAGAGAGACTATGAAATATAAAAGGCCTCATTATTCAGGGGGTGTGCCTTCTCTAGAGGCAAGTGACATATTAGGAGGCCATTCTAGTAGACCAGTTCACTCAGCACTTCAGACTTCTCATGGTGCTCCAATCGATCATAGTCCCGTGGTACTATTTAGGAGCAGGCATCTTACAATTCACCTCAAAATTATGGTTCCTATAGTGGTCATTTTGGTCATTAAGGACTAACTCAGTCCCAACAACCATGCTAGTGGAGAGGCTACTTGGAGTGTGGAGACTTCAGGCATATGAGGAAGGTACTTAGGGAATGGTTCCAACCTCAACTGCCACGCCACCTACTCGTCTAGCTAGAGGTAGAGGCCAGACAGCTAGAGGTGGAGGTCAGCTAATTAGAGGTCATCCTAGAGGTAGAGGTCATTTCAGTCTATTATAAAGATGCTTCTTTGTAATTTTACCCAGGTTCTATTTATTTTATGTAGTTATTTAGCATCACGTTTGGGTATGGCTCATGATTCTTTAAATATTTCTATTTTTTGTGTCTACGCTTGTTGGAGATTCTATTATGGTTGATCAGGTCTATCAGTCTTGTATGGTTACAATAGATGGGTGTGACACAATGGTTGATATTTTGTTGTTGGATATGGTGAATGTTGAGGTGATTCTTCTTATGGATTGGTTATCCTATATCACGCTTTCTTGGATTTTCATGACAAGACTATGACTTTAGCATGTTGAGATTACCTAGGTTAGAGCAAAAGGTCATTCTATGGGTAGGGTGATCTCATTTTTAAGGCTAACTATGTAGTCGAGAAGGACTCAATATAAGATTCTTTCCATGGATTCAATACCATAGGTGAGAGAGTTTTTGGATGTGTATTCTATGGATTTACCAGGGATGCCGCTTGATAGGATATTTATTTTGGTATTGACTTGATGATGGACACTCAGCCCATATCTATTCCACCATACTATATGACTCTGACTGAGATAAAAGTGTTGAAGAGGCAGATGTAAGATTAGCTCGATAAGGGATTCATTAGACCGAGTGATTCTCCTGGGGTGCGCCTGCATTGTTTGTGAAGAAGAAAGATGATACTATGAGAATGTGCATTATTTATACAGTTGAAAAAGGTTACCATCAACAAAAAATATCCATTGCCTCGTATTGATAATTTGCAGCTTCAAAGTGTTAGGGTGTTCTTTAAGATTGACTTGAAATCGGGTTATCATCAGGTGGAGATTAGGGCTTCGAATACCTCTAACATAGCATTTAGGACTCATTAGGTCATTATATGTTATTGGTGATGTCATTTGGTTTGACTAACGGCCCAACAGAATTTATGGATTTGATGAACTGATATTAAAGCCTTATTTGGATTCTTTTGTCATAGTCTTCATTGATGACATCTTGGTGTATTCTCGTAGCAGAGAGGAGCATGAGCAATATTTGAGGATTGTGCTTTAGATTTTGAGGGAATGAAAAGTTTATGCTATGTAATCCAAGCATAACTTTTGGTTGGACTTAATTGCATTCTTGGGTTGATCATAAGAAGATTAAGGCAATTCAAAATTGGCCTAGACCTACTACAACTATAGAGATTCGGAGTTTCTTGGGTTCAACAAGCTATTATCATTTTTTTGTTGAGGGATTTTAGTCCATTACAGCTATACTGACTAAGTTGACTCAGAAAGGTGTTCCTTTTAAATGGTCAGATGAGTGTACAGAGAGCTATCAGAAGCTCAAGGCTGCTTTGAGTACATCCTAGTGTTGGTGTTTCCCATAGGTTTAGGTCCATACATGATGTATTGTGATGCTTCACGTAGTGGTCTTGGTGTTGTGTTGATGAGCAATGGTAGAGTGATTTGTTATGTGTCATAGCAGTTGAAGCCTCATGAGAAGAATTAATTTGGAGTTGCCGGCTATTGTCTCAAAATTTGAAGGCATTACTTGTATGGTGTGTCATGTAAGGTCTATTCTAATAATCATAGCAGTTGTTTAAGCAGAAGGATTTATATTTGAGGCAGCAAGATTTCTTTAGTTTTTAAAGAATTATGATAGCACTATCTTGTATCATCAATGTTCGGCGAACATAGTAGCAGATGCCTTGAGTAGAAAGGTAGAAAGTATGGGTACTTTGGTATTTATTCCAGCTGAAGAGAGGCATGTGGCTGTGGATGTTCCGTTCTTATCCAATAGATTGGTAAGATTGGATATTTCTATGCCTAGTGGAGTTCTTGCTTGTGCTGTTGCTGAGTCGTCCCTCTTTGAGAACATTATGGCTCGCTAGTGTGATGATCCCCATTCAGCGTCGGTTATGTGTTCATAATGTTGATGGTTTGAGGGAGTTGATACTTAAGGAGGCTCATAGTTCTTTTTATTCTATTCACCTAAGAGCTAAAAAGATGTATCGTGTTGAAGCAACACTATTGGTGGCGGAGGATGAAGAAGGTCATTGTTGGGCATATTTCACGGTATTTGAATTGCCAGAAAATCAAGTATGAACATCAGAAAACATGTGATTTTACTTAAAAGATGGTGATACCGGAGTGGAAATGGGAGTGTATCATTATCGACTTTGTGGTAGGCTTGCTCTGTACTTTGTGGATGTTTGATATGATTTGGGTCATTGTTGATAGGTTAATAATGTTTGCGCACTTCATACCAGTGTTGACTACTTTTATTCCGAAAGGGTCGGCCAAGATTTACATTCGGAGATAGTTTGTTTGCATGGGTGCTTATTTCTATCATTTCATACCGGGTGCTTATTTCACATTTCATGTTTGGAGAGCTATTCAATGAGAGTTGGGTGCACAGGTTGAGCTTAGCACAACTTTTAACTAGCAGACTGACGGTTAGTTCTAGTGGACCATTCATATTCTTGAGGACATGTTGAGAGCTTGTATGATTGACTTTGGAGGTTATTGGTGTAAGTTCTTGCCTATGGCAAAGTTTGCTTATAATAACACTTACCAGTCCAACATTCTATTGGCCTCGTATCAGGCTTGGTATGGTAGATTATGTCGTTCTCCTATTGGTTGGTTTGAGCCATGTAAGGATAGTTTGTTGGGTACGGATTTATTATGTGATGCTTTGGAGAAGGTGAAGTTGATTTAGGAACGACATTGGGTAGCTCAAAGTATGCAAAAGCGTTATGCAGACAAAAAGGCTTGTGATGTGGCATTAATGAAGGGTAAGAAGGTACTTTTGAAATTTTAACCCATGAAAGTTGTGATGAGATTTGGAAAGAAAAGCATGTTGAGTATGGGGTTTATTGGCTCATTTGAGGTATTGGAGAGAGTTGGAGAGGTGGATTATAACCTTTCTTTGCCTCCTAGCCTATCAGGGGTACATTCAGTATTCCATGTTTCTATACTTTAGAAGTATAATGAAGATAAATCACATATTTCGGACTTCAGCACAATGCATTTAGATAAGAATTTGGCTTATAAAGAAGAGCCAGTGGTTATTTTGGACATGTAGTTTCGAAAGTTAAGGTTAAACGAGATTGCTTCAGTGAAGGTTCTTTGGAAAGATCGACCAAGAGAGGATTAAATCAGATATGCAGAGTAGATATACACATATTTTTGGCAGTGCAAGTACTTTTCTGAACCCGTTGGGGGCCGAACGTTTATGTAAATGGTGGAAAATGTAACGATCTAACTGGTTGTTTTGAGTTATAGAACCCTATTTCTTTATTTGAGACTTCAAGTAGGTTCATTTGATGATTTATGACTTGCGGAGATGGGTGATTCAAATGCTGAGAGGTTCCAGAGTTATTAAGAACACTTAGTTCCTAAATAGAGGCCTTAAGTTATGAGAATTTATCAAAGTCAACATTTTTTATTAACGAGCTCAGATTGGTGATTTGAATGTTTTGATATGTTTGTATGATGGTTTTGGGCTTTATCGTATGTTCGGATCAGGTCTTGGGTGGCCCAGGAAGGATTCAACACTTTGGGTTGAAAGTTTGCAATTTGAAGGAGTTCATAAGTTTGACTCGGGATTGACTTTTGTGTTATTGCATTTCGTTTCATGTGTGGAACTTTTGGATAGGTCCATATAGGTTATTTTTACTTAGTTGGATGGTTGAGAGATGAACCTAAGGGCTCGGCAGTATTTTGAAAAACATAAGACAATTCGTATTTTGGTTTGTATCTTGATTCTTAGTTGTGATGTATCTGGATGCATTTTGAGACCTTGGACTAGTTTGTGTAGTATATACAGACTAGTTGGGATGATTAGATGGGGTCCCGGGGGCTCTTGTGATTTTTTGGGGCGTTCATTTGATTTTTCGAAAAGGCAAAATTACAGTAAACTGCAGTCACGTGTTGAATAGCAGGTGGATGCTTCACGTCAATTCCTATCTTGTAGAAAACGAACAGATGATGAGGGGGAGGCAACGCGCCAACCCTGGTTCCAATTCCTGGGAAGATTCCGAGAATTTAGCTTTTGCCATATGAACCCCATTTCGTACATAGAATATATATTGTATCATTTTGAGAGCTACACAACACGAATTTGGGAGATTCTTGAAGGAGATGTCATTTACCTCATTGGGGTAAGACATCCTAACCTATACCTATGATTATAGTATGAATCTATCATTAATTTTGTCTTAGAATCAAGGATTCAAAACAGAAAAAAGGGTTTTGACTTGAAAAATAAGAAAGAATATTTTGAGGTTTTGAATACCGATTTAGGATCGTATTCAAGAATTTATGCTAAAGTTCTCTTTCTTTTTTCTATCTCTTTATTTTCTCTCTCTCTCTCTCTCTCTCTCTCTCTCTCTCTCTCTCTCTCTCTCTCTCTCTCTCTCTCTCTCTCTCTCTCTCTCCGACAGCAGATTGCCTAATGGTAACACCATATCTGGCGAACAACCTAGACAACGGCAACCACCGCCCCACAAGTAGGCCTTTGTCTCCTCTCTCTTCTCTCCCATCCCATTCTCTTCTCGTCTCTTCTCTATCATCTTCCCTTTTTTTTGTCTTTCCTTCTCTCCCATCCACTTCTCTCCATATCTCTCTCTTCTTTTTACCGCTCTGTCTTTTGTTCTCCGTCATCGCCGGTGACTGTACCAGTGCCGACATTAATTCTCACTACCGTCTCTCTCTCTCTTGGTCACCTTTTTTTCTTTCTCCTTTGTGGGTGCCTCTCTTTGAGTCTGCACACAGTGAACATGGCCGACCAGACCAAGACTTTTTTGGCAAGGATCTAGTCATTTTTGCCGGCACCTTCTTTTCTCACTGTTGGCCACCTCTTCAACTGTCGGTCAGTTTTATGACGAACCCCATTCTGCAAGAGATTGTAATCTTACTGATTACATAACCAGTCGATTATTTTGGTGCGTGCAGTTTTCATCCCTGAGATCGAGGCTCAGTAACGACAACCCAGGTGACTTAGATTGCCCTCACAGCCAGCCCGCTGAGACCCAGTCCCTCTGTTCAGATTTTCAAGTTCTATAACTCCTTTCTTTGCTTGATATTTGCTGTTTTAGCTACCTGCCTATTTTGATTTTATATCCTGTACGTATTCACTATCATTTGCTTTAGCATTACCGAATTAGTTGCTTTCGTAAGTGCTTTGTTTTCCTATTTATATATTATCTTAAATCTTTCTTTGTGCTTTCGCTTATAGATTATTCTTTAGTAGTTTTGCCTGTTTTGTGACTTTTAATTGTCGATTATATTTCTTTTATTTCTTTTATTTTAACTAGTCGCTTGTTTTGGGGTAGTTCATGCATAGTGTCCCTTAGATTATAGTGGCTTTGGTGAACGATGGCAGGGTAAGGTCTTGTCCTCAAAGGGGTCCTTGCAGGGGAGGGCGCGTGGAGAGAACGGGGGGATAAAAGGGTTAATGGGGCCGCTAGGGTGAGAGGTTGGCCTTGGAACATAAGAAATTTGACTGGAAAGTCTATAGAGTTAGCAAAGATTCTTCAGAAGAGGAAGATTCATAGACCTTGTGTCTAGGATACTAGACGGGGAGGAGCAAAGGCGCGAGATATGGACGGGTTTAAACTATGGTACTCTAGAAGCACGGAAGGTAGGAACGTGGTAGGTATTTTGGTTTATAAGGACCTCAGGAGGGTGAACGACAGGCTGATGACTATTAAGCTAGTTGTTAGAGGATTTACTTTGAAAATTATTAGTGCTTACGCACCCCAAGCATGCTTGGATGAAGAAGTCAAAAGGTGTTTCTGGGAGGATTTGGATGAGATGGTGTGTGGTATACCGCAAACTTAGAAGATTTTCATAGGAGGATATTTCAACGGACATATTGGAGCGATGTCTGGGGGTTATGATGATGTGCATGGTGGCTTCAGTTTTGGAGACAGAAAGGGAGGAGGGACTTTACTGCTGGATTTTGCTAGAGTAGATAACTCGGGTTTACCGAAGTAGGTGGAACACTTGGTTACCTTCCGGAGTTCGGTGGCTAAGACCCAGATTGATTATCTACTCTGCAGGAAGTACGATAAAGGTCTTTGCACGGATTGCAAGGTCATCCTGAGTTAGAACCTCACAACCCTTCATAGGCTCTAGGCCATGAACCTTGAGATCGCAAGGAAGAGGATAGTGTATGGTCAACCTAAGATTAAGTAGGGAGCCTTGATTGAAGATAAAGCGCAGGAGTTGGGGGTTAAACTGCTGACTATGGGTCTTGGAGGAGTAGTGAGGACGCGAGTGTTATGTAGACGATGACTGTGCATTGCATTAGGATGCTAGAGAGCTATTAGGGGTCTTGAAGGGTTACCCTGGTGGTCACAAAGGAGACTGGTGGTGTAATGGAGAGGTCCAAAGAAAAGTAAAAACCAAGAAAGCGGCATATCTGAAGTTAGTAAAAATCATAGACGAGGAGAAGAAGAGGACGAATAGGGAGTGGTATAAGATGTCTAAGAAGGAGGCGACATTAGCAGTTACGGCGACCAAGACTGCAATATTTGGTCATTTGTATGAAGAACATAAGGGTAGAGGTGTGGATAAGAGGTTATTCAGGCTAGCCAAGGTGAGAGAAAGGAAGGCCCGTGACTTGGACCAAGTGAAGGGAATCAAGGATGAAGAAGGTAGAGTTTTGTTGGATGAGGGGCATATCCAGTGGAGGTGGCAAACATACTTCCATGGTCTCTTGAATGAGAAGGGGGACATGAACATTGTACTGGGGGATTTGGAATCCTTCGAGAGTCGTTGTGACTTTGGATATTATAGGCAGATTATAGTTGAGGAGGTAGAGGGGGTAGGGGAAAAGCGATTGCGCCAGATGAAATCCTGGTGGAGTTTTTAAGAGTGCAGGCAGGGCGGGCTTGGAGTGGCTTACTAGGTTATTTAATGTCATTCTTGGGATGAAAAAAATGCTCGAAGAATGGAGGTGGAGTATGATGGTTCCTTTGTACAAGAACAAGGGTGATATCCAAAATTGCAATAACTATCAGGGTATCAAGCTGGTTAGCCATACTATGAAAGTCTGAGAGTGGGTGGTGTATCTATTTTCGAGAACTAGTTCGGGTTTATGGTGGGGCATTCGACTACGGAAACCATTTACCTTGTTAGGAGATTGATGGAGCAATATAAGGGGAGAAAGAGGGACTTGTATATGGTGTTCATCGACTTGGAAAAGGCATACAATAAAGTCCCGAGGGAGGTCCTATGGAGATGTTTGGAGGCTAGAGGGTTACCTATTGCTTACATTAGAGCGATTAAGGATATGTATGATGGAGCTAAGACTCGGGTGAGGACAGTAGGAGGGGACTCAAACCACTTCCCTATCATGATGGTGTTGCACCAAGGGTCGGCACTCAACTTTTGTTTGTTTGCCCTGGCAATAGACGTACTGACGCGCCATATCCAAGGGGAGGTGCCATGGTGCATGTTGTTTGCAGATGGCATTCTATTGATTGACGAGATGTGAACCATGTTAACTCGAAGTTAGAGATGTAGAGGCAAACCGTAGAGTCTAAATATTTCAAGTTTATTAGGACTAAGACATAATACTTAGAGTATAAGTTCAGTGGGGAGACTCACGGAGTGGAAGGAGATGTGAGGCTGGATTCACAATTCATCCCCAGGAGAAGAGGTTTTAAGTACCTTGGGTTTATTATACAAGGGGATGGGGATATCGACAAAGATGTTACACACTGTATTGGGGAGAGATGGATGAAATGAAGACTTGCTTATGGTGTTTTGTGCGATATGAAGGTGCCAGCAAGACTCAAAGGTAAGTTCTATCGAATGGTGGTCATGCCGACTATGTTGTATGGGGCCTGAGTATTGGCCAGTCAATAGCTCCCATGTCCATAAGAGGGGTGTAGCAGATATAAGGATATTACAATGGATTTGCGGGCACACAAGGCTAGATTGGATAAGGAATGAAGTTATTCGGGACAAGGTAGGCATAGCCCTTATTGAGGACAAGATGCGGGAAACGAGGATTAGATGGTTTGGGCAAATGAGGAGGAGGAGCACAGATGCTCTGGCCAGGAGGTGTGAGAGATTGATATTGGAGGGCCTAAAGAGAGTAAAGGTAGGCCAAATAAGAATTGGAGAGATGTGATTAGGCAAGACATGGAATTACTTCAGCTGACCGAGGACATGACCCTTGATAGGAAGGTGTGGAGATCGAGGATTAGGGTAGTAGGTTAGTTAGTAGAGTGTTCTCCTCATTCATATCGGTAGTATTAGTATGCACTTTCGTGTTCTGTTGGTATTATATTTCTATGACTACTTGTCGTTTCTCTCATTTCGGTCATCTTACTATCTGATTGTTATTTATGCTGCTTTTACATGGCTTCTTGTTGTTGCACTTCTTGATTTTCTCTTTATTAAGGTGGTTCTTATGCTTCCCTAAGCTGAGGGTCTATTAGAAACAGACTCTCTATCTCAACAAGGTAGGGGTAAGGCTGTATACACACTACCGTCCCTAGACCCCACAATGTGGGATTATATTGGGTTTGTTGTTGTTGTTGTTGTTGTTGTTGAATACCGATTTGGACTCGAATTTGAAAACTTATCTCATATACGGACTCGTAGGGTCATGGGTCCATTGGATCCAACATTGGATGCCAGTTTTGACCATATGGTCTCGGGGTTGACCTTTTTTGTTAACTTTTGCTATTTGATTAAAGATTGAAGCATTATCATCACGAGTTGGATTTTATGGCCTTATTTGACCTCGCTGAGTATTGTTTGCCTAGATTTTGAATGTTTGGAGGCCAAGGCTAGACGACAGGTCATATTGGAGGTTGAGGCCTATTACAGATAAGGTAAATACCTAGGCTAACCTTGATTGAGAATTTTTCTTATAAATAGACTTATTTGATAAATACTACGTGTTTGGGGATAACGTATATGTGAGATAACGAGTGTATATGAATGTAAAAAGGTTATACCATGGTTTTGGTTAGAATTTAGGTTTCTTTATGCCTTATATGAGATATGTTCTTGTTTTATGACTTACATGTTTGTATGACTTCTTGAGCAATTTTATTCATGCTAGAAATCATGTCTAGGCTTTCGATTCCTTATTTGTACTTGATGGGCTATTTGCTAAGTTGGATTACATGTTGTAGCCATAGTCATACTTGTGTACATGCAAACATCTTTACATGTTTATCTCTCTGTCCATATGCATAGTATATGCTTATCTCTTGTTCACATGCATACATACCTGAATGTGATTTCTAAAGTGGATTGAGCACTTGCACATGAGTTTTCTGTGTGGATTATGTTATGGCACGTGATTTGTCCATGCAAGTTATGATATGCACATTTAGTATCCATGGGGTGCATGGATTTGGATCCTTCTCTCCGGAGTCACATGATTACCCATGCTATATCGAGCCACAAGTGTGCAGTGCTATTAGACACCAGGGAGGTGTCGATTGAGGTAAAATTTGATTCTTTATCACGCATAAACATTATAGACTCATGTACAAATAAGCTTTCACAAAATGCTAGGTAGTGCATATCTTCTTTATATGTGAATTTGGTGCCTTGATTCGTGCTCTGATCACATATTTAAAAAGCATGCCTAAAATCTTTCTTCATGACTATGCAGCTGTTATATATAATCGATGTTGTTGGTTGTTTCTATCATGATCCAAATTCTACCGGGATAGTAAAGGCACATAAGCCATCCCGCTAGGCAAGCCAACAAACATAAACACTACTCAACTGCAGATCATCAAATAACTAATGAAATAAGAATACAAAATTTAATACAAGCTACCCCAAGAACATGTGTTACAAGTCACGCGTAACTAAGAATAGGAATAGAATGCTGACATGAAGAATAATTCATCATCTGATTGAATATACATAAATAGAAATACAAGATCATAGGCTACTATGAACTAATGGCAGCTAATAACTGGAATGATGATTTCTTCAATACTCA
Source organism: Nicotiana tabacum (assembly GCF_000715075.1). NCBI lineage: Eukaryota > Viridiplantae > Streptophyta > Magnoliopsida > Solanales > Solanaceae > Nicotiana > Nicotiana tabacum. The sequence goes on from NC_134083.1 coordinate 111,947,934, forward strand.
TCCTCGGACTCTACAACCGCTTAGCTCCAAAATCTGTATGCAAGGTGCATAAGTGTAGTATGAGTACAACCGACCCTATGTACTCAGTAATTACCAAGATTAACCTCAATGAAGTAGTAGTGAGGTTTAGCCAAAAGATACTATAACAACCCGGCTGGTCGTTTTGAGAGTTAGAGCCTCGATCCTCTATTAACTGCTTCCCCCGTATCCTTTTCTGCTATTATGACTTGTCGGGAGGCTTCATTTTTGTTTTTGGAAGTGTTTGGGACACTTAGTCCCTAAATTGAGGTTTAAGCCTTAGGATTAGCACCATAGTCAGAACTGTGTGAATATGACTCCGGAATGGAATTCTATCAATTCCGTTAGCTTCATTGAGTGATTTTGGGCTTAGGGGAGTGTCTGGATTGTATTTTCGAGGTCCGTAGCTCATTTAGGATTGAAATAGCGAAAGTCGAATTTTTGGAGTTTTGGGCCGGTAGTGAAATTTTTGATATCGGGATCGGATTCCGATTCCGGAAGTTGGAGTAGGTTCGTAGTATTGATTATGACTTGTGTGAAAAATTTGGGGTCAATCAGACGTGGTTTGATAGGTTTCGGCATCGGTTGTAGAATTTTAAAGTTTCAAGTTCTCTAAGTTTGAATTGGAGGGGGATTCATGATTTTAGCATTATTTGATGTGATTTGAGGGCTTGACTAAGTTCGTATGGTGTTTTGGGATTGGTTAGTATATTTAGTTGAGGTCTCGGGGGCCTCGGGTGAGTTTTGGGTGCTTAACGGACTAGTTTTTGGACTTGAAAGATAGCAGATTTCTGGTGTTTTTGTTGCAGAATGTCCTTCATCGCATTCGCGAGAGAGGTCTCGCGATCATGTAGAGCATATGGGAAAGGCAACTGAGGTTGTTCTTCTCATTCACGATGTCGTTTCCGCATTCGCGAAGGTATGGAACACTAAGGCTACGCGTTCGCGATAAGTACCTCGCGTTCGCGTAGAGTCAACGGTCAGATAGGTTCCAGGCATGATAGCTTATGTGTTCGCGATGAGTGTCCCGCGTTCGCGTAGGGTCAAGCTAGTTGAGCTTCACATTCGCGACCAGTGCATTGCGTTCGCGATGAGTACATTTTGGTCTGAAGCAGCTTGTGCTTCGCGAACGCGAGGCTTTGACCGCGTTTGCGAAGAATGGCATACCTGGGCAGAATTTGAAGTTCAAAAATGAGGGTTTTGAGTTCATATCATAAAATTGAATTGGGAGCTCGGTAGAAGACGACATTTCGAGAGATTTTCAGAGGAAGTAATTGGGCAATGATTCCTATCTCCTTTATGGTTACAACCCACTAATCTATCATTAATTTTGTCATTTAATTTTGGATTTGGGGTGAAAAATTGGGAAAATTTGAGAAAAGTTCTTAGACCAAATTTTGGGGTTTTGATCGAGATTTTGGTATCAGATTTGAGTGAATTTGGTATGGTTAGACTCGTGAGTGGAAGGGTGTTCGTATTTTGTGACTTTACCTGATTCCGATACGTGGGCTCGGGGAGGCTTTTTGAGCGATTTTTCAATTTCTTGCGTTAGCTTTGATTTCATTAGCTAGATTAGTTTCTTGTAGTTATATTTATGCTATGTAATTGATTTTGGCTAGATTTGGGCCACTCGGAGCCGGATATTCATGGGAAAGGCAGTGTGACTGATTGATTGAGCTTGGTTCGAGGTAAGTGGCTTGCCTAACCTTGTATGGGGGAACTCCCCTTAGGATTTGGTACTGTTTGATATGTGAGCGCCGTGTACGTGAGGTGACGAGTACGTACACGAGCTATTTGTTGTAAAACTTCATTTTTCACTCAGTCATAACTTGTTTTCTCCTTAATTGAAACACACTAGCATATGTAAATATCTTGTTTAGACTAGAATAGCATGCCTACTTGTTTAACTGCCTATTTGAACTCTGTGTAGTATGTTTGGTGAAATTACCTGCTTTCCTTGACTTGAACTTAGTCTAAACTGTAGGATTTCTTGCTGTAACTGTTATTTCGGTGGGTTGTGCTGCATATTTATTTTGGGACTACAGAACGGTGTTCCGAAAAATTTCCCTATACAACATATTTACTTTGGGACTACGGAACGGTATTTTGGGAGATCCCCCTGTTCTGCATATTTATTTTTAAACTACGGAACGGTATTCTGGGAGATCCCCCTGCACATTTATGTTTGGGACTACGAGACGGTATCTCGGGAGATCCCCTGTTGTTATTACTATGTTTTGAGCTGTTGTCTTTCATTGATTCTATTCCTGTTAGATTTACGGATTTATTTTACTGTGATATTTCATTATGTCTTATTTCGTTATATTTATACCAGTAGGGCCCTGACCGAGATTAGGCTTGACACTTATTGGGTACCGTTGTGGTGTACTCACGCCCTTTCCTGCACATGTTTTTTTGTACATCTGCTCGCCCCCGCAGATCCTCAGAGTCCCTTTCTATCCCCCTTTGTTCATTTTTCCTTCTTTCTGTAGAAATGATGTATAGAGCGGTTAAGACTTCTTAGTAGCTTGTGACTTACGGTATTCCGAGTTTTGGATTTTGTACATTTTCAGAGGTGATAATTGTATATGACGAGTGGCATTCAATTGCTTATTAGATATTTGTTAGTGTTAGTAGTTAATGTTCATGCTTTAGTTTCATATCCGTAAAGTGTTAGGCTTACCTAGTCGTAGAGATTAGGTGCCGTCACGATGGTTCACGGAGGGAGAAATTGGGTCGTGACAGATACTCACTTATAAAAATCGTGCAACTCATAAGATATACAATAACAGAATGATAGCCAAGGAACAACGAATATCAATAGTAAAGTGCACAACTAGAGATAAATATGATAAACATGCTTTTCCAAATAACCAGATTAAAAGCATATACAAATGCACCGATACACATATAAAGGAGAGATGTGCCAAGTAGCAATAATTAAAAAATTATACATGAATGTAGAGTGTCTATGCATGATAAAGACTCAACTTCACATCAATTCCCAAATAACATTATATAAATGCTCACACATGAGTCTAAACTGGTAATGTATGATGAAGACTCAATATTTACATCAATCTGACACCCTCCAAGTGTCCAACAATTCACAAACAATTCCCATGCATGTGTAAAATGCATGAATACGCGTATATATATATATATATATATATATATATATATATATATATATATATATATATGCATGAATCTTTCTATATGAGTCTAGAATGTCAATGCACGATAAAAATCCAAATTATACAACAACATGCACATTTAGTACCCCTGACACTCCCAGTGTCAAATGCACATGCAAGACCCAAGGTAACATTGGTGATCACGTGAATATGAAGGGATGGATCCAAATTCGTGTGCCATTGCATTATACTTCTATAATCAGATCATCAACATCTTAGAAATCTGCCATCAATCAACACTGGATGAACTATTGTTCCATAACCATAACAACCGTACGTCATAAACCATTGTGCCATAACAATATCAACCTCACTGCATAAACCATCGTGCCATAATAATATACATCGCACGACATAAACCATCGCGCCAATCTTAGTCCACATTAAAGAACCATATGTAGGAATGTAGGCATATGAATAAGAGATAAGCATGTATATGGAGAAATAAATATACAAGAGTGTATGCGTGTACAAGTATGACTACGACTACAATATATAATACAACTTATAAAATAGCCCATGAGGTCAAAATAGGGAATTAAATGTATGAATAAATTTTCTCAAGTAGTCATACCAAAATTAATTCATATCACAAGAAGAATATATCTCCAAGCAAGGCATAAAGAAGCCTAAAATCTACCCCAAACACGGTATAACCTTAGTGAATGCATATACGCTCGTTACCTCATATATACATAACCCCAGAACACATAACATTTAGCATATAATTCCATTTAAGTAAAATTCCCTCAAGTTGAATTTAAGCAAGATACTTACCTTATGTTAGGCTAGCTCTATTCTTCAAAGTCCGCATTTCCAAGTTTTAAATTAGTCAAACGAGCCCAATCTTGCCCAAAACAATACTAAACGATGTCAAATAAAGATATAAAAACCAACTCCTTCCGATGAAGCTTCGATCTATAATCAAATCTCGCAAGTCAACAAAAATTAACTCAGGCCCACATGATCAAAACCCGAGTCCAAGGTCGAATCCCGTCAACCCATAACCCCATGAGTCCAAATATATGATTAGTTTTCGAATCTAATATCAGATCTAAAATTTCACCAAAGGGCGTGATGGCGCCAAGCCAGCTCGTAGGCAAGCCAACACTCAATAACATCAACAAATTCTATTATCATTAATTGATTCTACAAGCAAAGTGGAATAAGTCAAAACTCAAACATCAAATTTGCATAAATCTCAAACAAGGTCTAAACATGACCACCACTATTTCAAAACTCTCCTAAAACCAAGGTTTCATGACTAGTCACAACATCAAATAAGAATACAAGATCTCAACTGAATACAAGGTCTATCCGAAAATTACAAAAATACAAAGAGATATAAATACTAGGAAAAGGGGACTCCATGTACTGTGGATCTAATCAAGTAAGAAGGTCACCACGAAGTCTCCTAATAGCACCCTTCTTTACTGGGTGAATACGACAAAAACCAGCATCAGAACTTGCACAAAATATGCAGAAATGTAGTATGAGTACAAAACCATAATACTCAAAAAGTATCAAGTCTAGCCCTGTAGAAGTAGTGGCGAAAGGTCAATAGTCATATGGAATAAAACATGATATCATCAGTCAAATCCACAAGTAGAACATAGTAAAGCTGGGATACAAACATGTTTTTCTGACAAGAGATAGCACATAATATCAGATATCTCAATTTTTCACAATCATGATATGAGCCAATCGATAGTCATATACATATAAGAGCCACTACATGAGTCTAAGCTACCAATGCATGCTCACAATCCAATACCAATTCTCGTTGCACAATCCCATAAATCTGACACTGACCGAGTGTCCAAACCAATACCAATATGAGTATCTGCGCTCACAAGACCGAAAGTAACATTGTTAATCACCTGACACCAGAGGGATGGTACCAAATCAAAGCGCTATTGCGGTGTGCAACCCGATCCATACATACTACCATTGCAGCGTGCAACCCGATCTAAACAACATCATCAATAATCAATATCCGCTCATAATGCCTATGTTGCCAAAATTCTCACGCGTTCACAAAATTCCACTCTCCAACTCATAAATATATGCACAAGGCAATATAATATAAGGCACCAGATCATAACAATAGATATGTTGATAAAAGCACGTATGGTTTAAACATGACAATGGATAATGATGTAATTCAATTGATCCCAAGAATTCATTAAGCAATTTTATCTCTCAAAAGTCGTATCATAATATTTAACATGAAAGAAATAAGCCATTTTACCACCAAATCCTGGATCAATAAGACAAGTTATGACTTAGACTCGACAAAGAAGCCAATATGGCAAAACAATCATTTATGCCAAATTCAACAAGTCACAACCCTAAACATGTTTCTAAGACACAATTATGAGTCATCGGGTTTCACCCATGAAGGGTGTGATGAGGTTCGTAAAGAAGGGCAGGTTGAGCCCTAGGAACATCGAAACCTTTGAGATTCTAAAGAGAGTGAGTGAGGTGGCGTACAGGCTCGCATTGCCACCTAGTTTATCAACAGTCCATCCGGTGTTCCATCTGTCCATGCTCCGGAAGTATCACGGTGATCCATCCCATGTGTTAGACTTCAGCTCAGTCCAATTGGACAAGGATTTGACTTATGAGGAGGAGCCAGTGGCTATTCTAGCCCGGTAAGTTCGACAGTTGAGGTCTAAGAGTTATCCTTCAGTTCAAGTGTAGTGGAGAGGTGAGCCGATCGACGCATCTACCTGGGAGTCCGAGTAGGACATGCGGAGTAGATATCCACACCTTTTCACCAGCCCAAGTACTTGTTTTATGTCCGTTCGAAGTCGAATGGTTGTTTTAGAGGTGGAGAATGTGATGACCCGATAGGTCATCTATAGATTTAAACCTTTATTCCATGTTTTGAAGCCTCCAATAGATTCCTTAAGCCTTCCTTGATTTACGTGTGTAGTCCGGGTGTTTTTTCGGAAGGCTTTTATGTTAAGAATTGATAAAATATGAAATATTTCCTTAAAAATCTATTTGAGTTGACTTCGGTCAACATTTTCAGCAAACGGACCCCGATCTATGTTTTGACTATCCCGATGAGTCTGTATCGTGATTTTGGACCTATGCGTATGCCCGGAATCAAATTCGGAGGTGCCTAGCCCGTGTTATCACTTTTTGTCGAAATTTTAAAGTTTAAAAGCTTAATGAATCTAAAGGTTAGACCAATGTTTGACTTTGTTGATACCGTTCCATGTTTTGGTTCTGGAACTCTGTATAGGTTCATTAGTGTATTTATGACTTGTCTGTCAAATTTGGTGAGAAACGGAGTTGGTTTAACGTGATTCGGACGTCCGGCTGTTAAAATAGAAGTTCTAAAGTTTTTTCGAAAATTTCATTTGATTTGGTGTCCGATAAATAGTTCTAGGTGTTACTTTGGCGATTTGATTGCACGAGCAAGTTCGTATGATGCTTTTAGACCTGTGTGCATATTTGGTTTGGAGCCTCCAGGGCTCAGTGAGTTTTAGATAGGCTACAGAGTGAATTTGGACTAGGAAAATAGATGGTGTTCTTCAGTTACTGGTGGAGGCCTCAGACCTCGCAATTGCAAGGTCAGGCTTCGCATTTGCGATATGGAAGAATCCCTGTTAGGTTCGCATTTGTGAGCTATTTCCTCGCATTTGTGAAGAATAGCTAGGCATCAATGGTTCGAAAATGCGGCCAATTTCTTCGCAATTGCAAAGTGGGTTGGGGAAGGCAGTGTCCATGTTTGCGATCAAAACAATCGCAATTGCGAAGAGTTCAAGTTCGCAAATGCGACATATCATCGCAATTGCGATGGCAGCAGAGGAGTGAGAACTACGCATTTGCAGGGTTCGCAACTGCGAACCCCAGGTTGCTATTGCCACATCTGCGCCTGGATTTAAGCTAAGTTAGACGTGTTTGTCTGTCTTCATGGCGTACCCATGTCTATCCTTTCGGATCGAGGTACACAGTTCACCTTGCACTTCTGAAGAGCAGTACAGCGTGAGTTGGGCACACAGGTTGAATTGAGCACAACATTTCATCCTCATAAGGACGGACAGTGTGAACGTACTATTCATATATTGGAGGATATGCTTCGCGCTTGTGTTATAGATTTCGGGGGTTCTTGGGATCAGTTCTTGCCACTTGCGGAGTTTGCCTACAACAACAGCTACCAGTCGAGCATTCTGATGGCTCCCTATGAGGCATTATATGGGAGACAGTGACGATCATCAGTTGGATGGTTCAAGCCGGGGGAGGATCGGTTGTTGGGTACAGATTTGGTACAGGATACCTTGGATAAGGTCAAGATTATTCAGGATCAACTTTGCACAGCTCAGTCTAGGTAGAGAGAGTATTGGTTCGGGTTTCACCCATTAAGGGTGTGATGAGGTTCGTAAAGAAGGGCAGGTTGAGCCCTAGGTACATCGGACCCTTTGAGATTCTAGAGAGAGTGGGTGAGGTGGCGTACAGGCTCGCATTGCCACATAGTTTATCAGCAGTCCATCCGGTATTCCATCTGTCCATGATCCGGAAGTATCACGGTGATCCATCCCATGTGTTGGACTTCAGCTCAATCCAATTGGATAAGGATTTGACTTATGAGGAGGAGCCAGTGGCTATTCTAGCAGGCAGGTTCGACAGTTGAGGTCTAAGAGTTATCCTTCAGTTCAAGTGCAGTGGAGAGGTCAGCCGATTGACGCAGGTACTTGGGAGTCCGAGTAGGACATGCTGAGTAGATATCCACACCTTTTTCACCAGCCCAGGTACTTGTTTTATGTCCGTTCGAAGACGAATGGTTGTTTTAGAGGTGGAGAATGTGATGACCCGATAGGTCATCTATAGATTTAAACATTTATTCCATGTTTTGAAGCCTCCAATAGCTTCCTTAAGCCTTTCTCGATTTGCGTGTGTAGTCCGGGTGTTTTTCCGGAAGGCTTTTATGTTAAGAATTGATAAAATATTAAATATTTTCTTAAAAATCCATTTGAGTTGACTTTGGTCAACATTTTTAGCAAACGGACCTGGATCCATGTTTTGACGATCCCGATGAGTCTGTATTGTGATTTGGGACCTGTGCGTATGCCCAGAATCTAATTCGGAGGTGCCTAGCTCGTGTTATCGCTTTTTGTCGAAATTTTAAAGTTTAAAAGCTTAATGAATCTAAAGGTTATACCAATGTTTGACTTTGTTGGATACCGGGTCCGTATTTTGGTTTCGGAACCCAATATAGGTTTATTTCGATATTTATGAATTGTCTGTCAAATTTGGTGAGAAACAGAGTTGGTTTGACGTGATTCAGACGTCTAGCTGTTAAAATAGAAGTTCTAAAGTTTTTTTGAAAATTTCATTTGATTTGGTGTCCGATAAATAGTTCTAGCTGTTACTTTGGCAATTTGATCGCGCGAGCAAGTCCGTATGATGCTTTTAGACCTGTGTGCATATTTGGTTTGGAGCCTCCAGGGCTCGGTGAGTTTCAGATAGGCTACGGAGTGAATTTGGACTTGGAAAATAGATGGTGTTCTTAAGTTACTGGTGGAGGCCTCAGACCTCGCAATTGCAAGGTCAGGCTTGGCATTTGTGATATGGCAGAATTCCTGTTAGGTTCGCATTTGCGAGCTTTTCCTCGCATTTGTGAAGAGTAGCTAGGCATCAATGGTTCGAAAATGCGGCCAATTTCTTCGCAATTGCAAAGTGGGTTGGGGAAGGCAGTGTCCACATTTGCGATCAAAACGATCGCAATTGCGAAGAGTTCAAGTTCGCAAATGCGAACATATGATCGCAATTGCGATGGCAGCAGAGGAGTGAGAACTACGCATTTGCGAAGTGTTTTCGGCATTTGCGAACCCCAGGTCGCTATTGCGACATTTGCGCCTGGATTTAAGCTAAGTTAGACGTGATTGTCTGTCTTCATGGCGTACCCATGTCTATCCTTTCGGATCGAGGTACACAGTTCACTTCGCACTTCTGAAGAGCGGTACAGTGTGAGTTGGGCACGCAGGTTGAGTTGAGCACAGCATTTCATCCTCGTAAGGACGGACAATGTGAACATACTATTCAGATATTGGAGGATATGCTTCGCGCTTGTGTTATAGATTTCGGGTGTTCTTCGGATCAGTTCTTTCCAGTTGCGGAGTTTTCCTACAACAACAGCTACCAGTCGAGCATTCAGATGGCTCCCTATGAGGCATTATATGGGAGACAGTGCCGATCATCAGTTGGATGGTTCAAGCCGGGGGAGGATCGGTTATTGGGTACAGATTTGGTACAAGATACCTTGGATAAGGTCAAGATTATTCAGGATCGACTTCGCACAGCTCAGTCTAGGTAGAGAGAGTATGTCTCCAGGTTTCACCCATGAAGGGTGTGACGAGGTTCGTAAAGAAGGGCAGGTTGAGCCTTAGGTACCTCGAACCCTTTGAGATTCTAGAGAGAGTGGGTGAGGTGGAGTACAAGCTCGCATTGCCACCTAGTTTATCAGCAGTCCATCCGGTGTTCCATCTGTCAATGCTTCGGAAGTATCACGGTGATCCATCCCGTTTGACTTCAGCTCAGTCCAATTGGACAAGGATTTGACTTATGAGGAGGAGCCAGTGGCTATTCTAGCCCGGCAGGTTCGACAATTGAGGTCTAAGAGTTATCCTTCAGTTCAAGTGCAGTGGAGAGGTCAGCCGATCGCCGCAGGTACTTGGGAGTCCGAATAGGATATGCGGAGTAGATATCCACACCTTTTCACCAGCCCAGGTACTTGTTTTATGTCCGTTCGAAGTCGAATGGTTGTTTTAGAGGTGGAGAATGTGATGACCCGATAGGTCATCTATAGATTTAAACCTTTATTCCATGTTTTGAAGCCTCCAATAGATTCCTTAAGCCTTCCTTGATTTACGTGTGTAGTCCGGGTGTTTTTTCGGAAGGCTTTTATGTTAAGAATTGATAAAATATGAAATATTTCCTTAAAGATCCATTTGAGTTGACTTCGGTCAACATTTTTAGCAAACGGGCCCGGATCCATGTTTTGATGGTCCCGATGAGTCTGTATCGTGATTTGGGACCTGTACGTATGCCCAGAATCGAATTCGGAGGTGCCTAGCTCGTGTTATCGCTTTTTGTCAAAATTTTAAAGTTTAAAAGCTTAATGAATCTAAAGGTTAGACCAATGTTTGACCTTGTTGATACCGTTCCATGTTTTGGTTCTGGAACTTGGTATAGGTTCATTAGTGTATTTATAACTTGTCTGTCAAACTTGGTGAGAAACGGAGTAGGTTTGACGTGATTCGGACGTCCGACTGTTAAAATAGAAGTTCTAAAGTTTTTTTGAAAATTTCATTTGATTTGGTGTCCGATAAATAGTTCTAGGTGTTACTTTGGCGATTTGATCACGCGAGTAAGTTCGTATGATGCTTTTAGACCTGTGTATATATTTTGTTTGGAGCCTCCAGGGCTTGGGGGGTTCAAATAGGCTATAGAGTGAATTTGGACTTGGAAAATAGCTGGTGTTCTTCAGTTTCTGGTGCAGGCCTCAGACCTCGTAATTGCGAGGTCAAGCTTCGCATTTGCGATATGGCAGAATCCCTGGCAGGTTCGCATTTGCGAGCTATTTCCTCGCATTTGTGAAGAGTAGCTAGGCATCAATGGTTCGAAAATGCGGCCAATTTCTTCGCAATTGCGAAGTGAGCTGGGGAAGTCAGTGTCCACATTTGCGATCAAAACGATCGCAATTGCGAAGAGTTCAAGTTCGCAAATGCGAACAAACCATCGCAATTGCGATGGCAGCAGAGGAGTGAGAACTACGCATTTGCGAAGTGTTTTCCGCATTTGTGGGGTTCGCAATTGCGAACCCCAGGTCGCTATTGCGACATCTGCGCCTGGATTTAAGCTAAGTTAGACGTGATTTCTCTCATTCTTTAAAAATTTCAAACCTAGAGAACCCTAGAGGCGATTTTCCTAAGAGCCCTTCTTCCCCAATGCATTGGTAAGTGGTTCTAATCTATTTTCTTTCAATTTTCCATTTCATTTCATAAGATTTCAACCTAAAATCTAGGATTTTCATGGTGGAAATTGGGGGTTTGGGAAGAATTAGGGATTTTTGTAAAATTAGAATTTAGACCTCAAATTGAGGTCGGATTTCGAAACAAATTACATAACCGGGCTCGGGGGTGAATGGGTAATCGGGTTTTGGTCCGAATTTCGGGTTTTGACCAAGTGGGCCCGGTTGTTGACTTTTATTGAGTTTTTTCAATAATGACCTAAATTGAACCTTTTTCATTCGTGGGTAGTTCATAAGGCTTATTTTGAATTGTTTGGTTGTTAATTTGGTAGATTTGGTTGGTTCGGAGGCTTATTTGAAAGGCAAAGCCATGATTGAGCTTTGAGTTGATCTTTGGGAGCCAGGTAAGTGTCGTGGTTAACCTTGACTCGAGGGATTATGACTTGTTTGCCTTTTTGCTACTTGTTTAAATGTTGTATACAACGTATATGTGAGGTGACGAGTACTTATGCGTTGTTATTGGGTTAAAGCATGCGGGTGGGACTTGTTTTCTTGTAATTTATCTCTTTCTTTGATCTTGATATCCATGCTTTGACTAGTTAATTGATAAATTGATCGTTCTTTCCATACTTATGAATTATCTGTGATAATTGAATATTGTTTCTGAAGTTGAGATTGGTATTGTGGAACAATTGTTGACAGAAGACTTGATATTGCTTATTCCATCATACTATTGTTATATGTTCACTGTTACATGGTAAGAGAGAGTGTTAAAGCACGAATAGTGATGCCGTGCTGTATTTGAGTGTTAAAGCACGAAGGGTGATGTCGTGTCGTATCTATTAATTCATGAAGAAATAGAGGGTAAAAGCACGAAGGGTGATGTCGTGCCGTATTTATCATTTTAAGGTGAGATTGAGAGTAAAAGCACCAAGGATGATGTCGTGTCGTTATTACTATTTCATAGTGAGGCTGAGAGTAAAAGCACGAAGGGTGATACCGTGCAATTTTATTCATTATGCTTGTTCATTTTGTTGATTAAAGGTTTATTGACTGATTCTTGTTATTATTCCCTACTGTAGTTACCGTATCTTGTACCCCCTTTCACATGTCCCCTCCCAATTGTACTTGTTATTTATTTATCTGATGTTATTTTGTACGTATATTTCCGTTTGTACAGGTTTAATTATGTGGGTATCCTGTCACAACCTCGTCGAGGTTAGGCTCGACACTTACGGAGTACATTGGATCAGTTGTACTCATACTATACTCTACACTTTTTGTGTAGATTTTGGTACTGGTCCCAGCTGTTCGTGAGGCGTACCAGCTCGGATTGGCATTTGGAGACTCGAGATAGATCTGCTGGCGTCCGCAGACCTTGAAGCCCCCTTCCATTTCCCCTATTTACTGTTCTTTTCATTTGAGACAGTTGTTATTTTGTAGAGATTCTAGAAGCTCGTGAACTCGTGAGTCCAGACCCGGGTTGTACTTAGATATTATTGGTTTTATGTCATTTGTATTCCGTTTTAGTTTCTTTTCGGCTTAATTGGTTTTACTTAATTGAATTAATTAAAAGTTTGCTTAAAGATCCTCTAACGTCGGCTTGCCTAGCAAGTGAAAGTTACGCCCATCACGGCCCCAAAGGTGGAAATTGCGGGTCGTGACAATAGCTCAACTTCTGGTTTGACCTTTGATTCGTAGATGTGATGATCTCGTATGTGTTATAAAGATTTGGATAGGTCTAAATAGTTTTTATAGACTTTTTGGTATGATTGGATGGGGTCCCAAATGGCACGAGTGAGTTTTGGGCCACCTAGGGCATGTTTGGTGTTGCAGATTTTACTGGTGTCTGGTGTGCTTCGCAATCGAGAAGAAGGATTTTGGAGCCGATTGGTTTCTCTTGTTGTGTTCGCGATGTTTTGTTTTCAGGTGTTCATCATGTTCACACATTGAGTATCGTGTTCGTGTAGCATGTGAGGCAGGCTGGGGGTTGGCCTTCACGATCGCAATAAGGGACTCACATTAGCGTAGGTTGTGTGCATGTGCTTTGTATTTGAGAAGGAGGTCTTTGGTGTTTTTTGGCTTTTAGGGATTTGATTAAAGATTGAAGCTTTATTGTTTGGAATGACTCATATGGCTTTGCTTGATGTTATTTAGATGTATTTTACTAGATTCGAGTCGTTTGGGGGTTGATTAAGGCTATATTGGAAGGTTGAATACTACCGGGTGGAGGTAACTCTCTTGCCTATCCTTGTAAAAGGAAATTGTCCCAATAGGTGAGCTATTTGCTACTTGTTTCTCAATCTAGGAGCCAAATATATGCGATGTGATGCGCGTATATGTGTAGCTGGGTTATGACCCTATCTGGTAACTATTTGGCTTATGATTATGCCTTGTTTTGGTTATGTGGACTTATTATTCATGTTTCATGGATGGAAGAAGGGCTCTTCGGAAAATAACCTCTAGGGTTCTCTAGGTTTGAAATTTTGAAAGAATGAGAGAAATCCCGTCTAACTTAGCTTAAGTCCAGGCGCACATGTAGCAATTGCGACCTGGGGTTCGCAATTGCGAACCCCGCAAATGCAAAAAAACCTTCGCAATTGCAAAGTTCTCACACCTCTGCTACCATCGCAATTACGATGTTTTGTTCGCATTTGCGAACTTGAACTCTTCGCAATTGTGATCATTTTGATAGCAAATGCGAACACTGCCTTCCCCAGCCCACTTCGCAATTGTAAACCATTGATGCCTAGCTACTCTTCGCAAATGCGAGGAAATAGCTCGCAAATGCGAACCTGACAGAGATTCTGCCATATCGCAAATGTGAAGCCTGACCTCGCAATTGCGAGGTCTGAGGCTTGCACCAGAAACTAAAGAACACCAGCTATTTTCCAAGTCCAAATTCACTCTGTAGCTTATCTGAAACACACCCGAGCCCTAGGGGATCTAAACCAAATATGCACAAAAGTCTAAAAATATCATACGAACTTGCTTGCGTGATCAAATTACCAAAATAACACCCAGAAATATGAATTGGACACCAAATCAAATGAAATTTTCAAGAAAACTTTAGAACTTCTATTTTAACAACCGGACGTCCGAATCACGTCAAACCAACTCTCTTTCTCACCAAATTTGATAGACAAGTCATAAATATAGTAATGAACCTATACCGAGTTCCGAAACCAAAATATTGACCCGGTATCAAAAAAGTCAAACATTAGTCAAACCATTAGATTCATTAAGCCTTTAAACTTCAAAATTTCGACAAAAAGCGATAACTCAAGCTAGGGAGATCCTAATTCAATTCTGGGCATACACCCAGTTCTCAAATCACGATACGGACACAGTGGGACTGTCAACACACAGATCCGAGTCTGTTTGCTAAAAATATTGACCGAAGTCAACTCAAATAGATTTTAAGATAAAATTTCATATTTTATTAATTCTTAAAATAAAAAGCCTTTCGAAAAAATACCTGGATTGCACACGCAAATCGAGGAAGGATTAAGGAAGCTATTGGAGGCTTTGAAATATAAAATAAAGGTTTAAAACTCTAGATGACATATCGGGTCATCACAGCTATTCTTAAGTTCATAAGCTTCTAAACTTCAAACCAAGCGTCCTATTCATGCCTAACCACCTTAGATCACAATTAAACTTTGCACACAAGTTACATTCAAAAATACAAACCTATTCTAAGCCACATAACAACAATAAAAATCCGATAACATCAAAGTCAATTCCGAATTAAACTTATGAACTCTCAAAACCTTTAAATTGACAACTTTCGGCGAATAAAGCCAAACCCTTTGGGGAACTTCCAAATCCAAATCTGAACATACACCCAACTCTGAAATTACAATACGAACCTATTGTAATAATCAATTTACTAATCCAAGGTCCTCTACTCAAATGTCAAACCTCGGTAACTCAAGAAGCACAAGCTATCCAAAATGGAACTAAGCATTCTAATTTACTCCAAAAACTTCCCAAAATCAAACCAAACATCCCAACAAGTCATAAAACAAAACAAAAAAAGAAAACATCAAATAGGGAAACATGAATAAAGTACACAAATCGAGCGATCAGGTCGTTATATCTAAATTCAAATATATAACGACATGACCAGTTATTTTTAGTTCTAGAACTTCATTCCCACATTTGATGCTTCCCGTAGGTTTAATGATCCAGGGATGGATGGTTTGTTTCCCGAGGGGTTCGAGAGTGATTTGGAACTCTTAGTTCCTAACTTGAAGTTTAGAGTTGAAAGAGTTGACTAAGATTTGACTTTTGGATAAATAGAATCAAGATTGGTTTTTGATGGTTCTGATAAATTCATATTATTATTTTGGACTTACATGTATGTTCGCATTTGGTTTTGGATGTTCCTAGGAGGTTTTGACCTTATTTGTCGTAAGTTAGCATTTGGAAGAACTTAAGAGTTCACGAGTTTGACAAAGTGTGTACTTTGATGTTAATAGACTTAAATAGGTTTTCGAGTCCTTGGATAGGTACACATAGTTGAATTGAACTTGTGCATAAAGTTTTATTTCAACTCGAGGTAATAAGTATGATTCTGATGCTTGATTGGAAGTATAAATGCTTATGAACTTAAGAGAGTTTCTATATGTGGTTTGGCCTTTAATTCTTAGATTTGATGTTTCTATTCTTGTTCTGAGCCTTTGGACAAGTTTGAATAAGGTATATAAACTTGTTAGGATGATTGGATAGGGTCCTGAGGGGCTTAGGTGAGTTACGGGGTGGTTTCAGATCATTTTGAGCTAAGTTAGAATTTCTGGTGTCTGGTGTAGTGGCAACTATGAAGCTGAAGCCACAAAGGCACTTGTTGCTCTTGCAGACAAAGGTGCGCACCTGCGAAAATGAGGCTGGGGTTGGTAGTTTGCACCTAAAGTGCAATTATGCGCACCTACAAAGTCGCACCTGCGCATACGTGGTCGCACCTGTGAGAATGCCAGGCATACAGTTTTGAGTCTAGTTTTAGCTCATTTTCACCACTGTTGAGTTTTGGGGATCGAGAAGAGGCAATTTGTGAATATATTTTTACCCCAAATCTTGAGGGTAAATATTTATTATTTGGATTTGATCATATATCTTAATTCCCGGATCCTACTTGTGAGATTTTATTGTGGTAATATATCTTGATTCTCCATGTATTTTTACACCAGGAACATGGCATTTTAAAGTGAAATATGGTGTTTATATGTACAACTTAGGAGAGTGTATTTTGAGGCTTTGAACACCAATTTGGACTGGGATTTAGAAACTAATCACATATTTGGACTCATGAGCGTCAATGGGATATACCCATAGACTCTAGTTTTGACCATGTGGGCCCGGGTTGACTTTTAAGAATTCCTTAAAGATTGAAGCATTTTGATTTAAGATTGCTTCCTAAAGTATTATTCGACCTTATTGAGTATTATTTGTTTAGATTTGGACTGTTTGGAGGTTCCTAAAACATGCCATCAGGTTCATGAGTGTTTATTGCTATACTTCTTCTTGATGCATTGGTTCATATAGTTGGCTGCTCTGAGAGCATGGCTCTGGCAGGTGTATTTTCCATTGCACCAGCTACTTCTCAGGCTTGAAGAGGAGCTCTAACTCCAACCACGCACTCCAGAGCAGATAGTTAATGGATTTCAGACTCCAAGAGTTTTATCAGATGGTGTATCCCAACCTATCATCACAGCACAACCCGAGGTTAGGCCTACTATGTATGTTGAGCAATAGAACAGGATGGATAGGTTCCAGAAGATGCATACCCTACACTTTGAGGGTGGTTCTTCAGAGGGTGCCTAGGATTTCCTGGATAAATGTCATGAGATATTGCACAACTTGGGCTTGGTGGAGTCCAATGGAGTTGACTTCACTATCTTCCACCCGAGAGGGCCAACCAAGAGGCGATGGCAGACTTATGAGCAGAGTAGACCAGCAAGATCATTTCTTCTTACATGGACTCAGTTCTCCAGTTTTTTCTTGGAGAAGTACATCCCACTCACTAGGATGGATGAGTTGCCTGGCCAGTTTGAGCACCTATAACAGGATCACACGTCACTCACAAAGTATGGGTCGAGGTTTACTGAACTATCACATCATGCAACATTTTTTATTCCCACCGAGGCTGGAAGGTGAGGAGGTTTGTCAAGGGGTTTTATTATGGTATTTAAGATTTTTATGGCCAGATAGGCAGAGATATGGTATGATTCCATTAGTCTATTGAGATAGCATGGAGGATCGAGCATATCCGAGGTCAAGGCAGAGAGAATCGTGAGGCTACGAGACCTTGCAGTGTAGGCAGATTCAACAGTGCCTCATCTAGGGTAAATGGGTACTATAGTAGAGGTCATCCTAGCATGCCAGCTTGTTCAACACCTCAGCCCATTCGTGGCATTCTAGTTCAGTCATTATTCAGTGCACTTGTGGCTAAAGTTCATCCTATACTCCTTTATTTAAAGTTCTTCTAGTTGTTATTGGGGGTTATTAGGGAATACTCAAACCCAACAGTCTATTTTAGCTAGAGGTTGTTTTAGGTGTCATGATTTGAGGCACGTCAGAAGGTTTGGCCCTATAATCCATAGAGGTGCGGTACATCAGGTACTTAGGCTATAATCCCGGCACAAGTGGATACACCTCCAGCTCAGCCAGCTAAGGGTGAAAGTTACCCAGTTAGAGGCCATCCTAGAGGAGGGGATGGACCACTAGATGCCATGCTCGATGCTATGCCTTTCTTGGTAGACCTGAGGCCGTTGCCTTGGATTCAGTCATCACAGGTATTGTTTAAGTCTATCATAGAGATGCTTCTGTATGTTTTATCCCGGTTCTACTTATTCATATGTGTCATCTTACTTTGCATCATATTTGGGTATGATTTGTGATTCTTTGGATATTCATGTTTATATGTCTATAACTGTTGGAGATTCTATTATGGTGGATAATGTTTATAGGTCTTGTGTGGTCACCATCAATGGGTATGATACTATGGTTGATCTCTTGTTGTTGGACATGGTGGATTTGGAAGTGATTCTTGGCATAGATTTGTTATCCCCGTATCACTATCTTGGATTTTCATGCCAAGATCATGACTTTAGCTATGCCAGGATTGCCTAGATTAGAATGAAATAGGTCACTTAGACATGCCACCCTAGAGTGATTTTATTTGTGAAAGCTTAGCGTATGGTTGAGAAGGAATGTTTTGCATATTTGAATTTTATTTGGGAATAGTGCGGTGGTTCCTTCAATGGATTTGGTACAGATTGTGAGAGAGTTTCTGGAGGTGTTTCCTATAGATTTGTCAGGTATTCCACCAAATAGGAATACTAACTTTGGTATTGACATAGTGTTGAGTATTTATCCCATATCTATTCCACCATATCACAAAGCTCCAACCGAGTTGAAAGAGCTGAAGGAGTAGTTGCAAGATTTGCTTGATAAATGATTCATTTGACTGAGTGTTTCTCCTTCGGGCGTGCCAATATTATTTGTGAAGAAGAAAGATGGTACTATGAGAATGTGCATGGATTATAGATAGTTGAACTAGGTCACTATGAAGGGGTAGATTTCGAATACCCATAATAACATGAGTCCAAATATGTGATTAGATTCCAAAATTGAGTCCGATTCGACCCTCAAATCCCCAAAATACAATCTCTTAAATTGTAGACAAACCCCCAAAATTTCTCTTTCAAATTCCTTGTTCTAAGTGTATATATTCATAGGGAAACAAGATATATAATTAAAATCAAGTAGAAATCACCTCAAAGTAGTAGTGAAAGTCTCTTCAAATATAGCCTCTTCCCAAGCTCCGAAACTCAAAATAGTGAAATATGATCTAAACCTCAACATATAACAATGCTACCAGTCATTTTGCATCTGCGGTAAAAATATATCATATCTGTGAGACCGCTTCTGTGACAATACACTTGCATCTGTGAGCTTCCCTCCACTAGTCGGCCATCGCATCTACGGAGACGCAACTGCGCACTTTCTCTCGCATGTGTGATAGTGCTTCTACGCCTAAACCTCAGCATGTGCGATCTACCAATCCCAAGCCTGCCTTCGCAGGTGCGATCAAGTCAATCGTAGGTGCGACTTCACAATTGTGCACCTTCCTTCTGCAGGTGCATTACACTAGAACTAGCTGATCCAACTAACTCAATAATGGTCCGGAATTATTCCGAAACACCCCCGAGCTCCCATCCAAGCAAACCAACAAGTTCTAATACCTTATCCAGACCTATTGAAATTCTCAAAACACCACAATTAACAACAAAACCAAGAATCAAAGATCAAAATCTATCTTTTAACTTCCAAACTTTCCAACTTCGCCAAACACGTCCTAATCATTCCTAAACATTCGGGATTTCAACCAAACTTCGCACACAAGTTCCATTAAACTAAATGAACCTATACAAAGTTCCAGAATACCAACCAGAACATGATAACATAAATATCAACTACCAGTAATACCTATTAGCATGATCCAAAATCCCAACAAACATCGTGATTGTACCTAACCTCTAAGACTAGGTAAGCCACTCGTACAATAATATAAAAATAATGAATAATATATAACAAGTCTGAATTTGATATAAACAACAGAATTAAGCCCCAACATAGCCAATATAATGGTACATAAGTCAAACTCCCAAAACTAGGTAGTACAGAGTCATCAGCTCTAAACTGAGTACATAACAAATCTTAGAAGTACAGTACTGTCTGAAAGTAATAAAGCAATATGAAATAAAGAAAAAGGGACTCCTAGGGTCTGCGACCTCCATGGAGCACTACCTTGAATCCTCTCGAATAATCTAAGCTCACTCCCGAGGTCCGCTGCTACGAACACCCGGATCTGCACAAAAATATATTGAAGTATAGTATGAGTACGTGAAAATATGTACTCAGTAAATATGAAGACTAACCTAGGTGAAGTAGCGACAATGTTCAAGTCATATCAAATAACTGACAACAAGCATATAACAAGATGTCGCACCATCAACTCATCGAAACAAGAGTTATCAGCTCATCATAGGTAAATCAATTTTGAAAAAGAATTTATCAGTTAATAACAAAGGCAGTGAGTAGCATGTTAAAAGCAACATGAAATCATATAAAATGCATGTCAAGCGTAAAGAATTCACTTGCATGATCAAGAATACTCCACCAATCATCAAACAAGAGTGCCACCCTTATACTCCACTTATCATCAATGAAGAATGCCACCCTTATACTCCATCAACATCAATCACACCAATCAAAGTAGCACAAGCCGCGTGAATTCCATCAAGAGAGAAACATGAGAGGGAAACCTTAGGGGGGTGGATCCATATCTACATGCTACACAGTAAAAATCGTGTGGTATAAAAATAAAAATATCATCATAATCGAGAATGCCACCCTTATACGCCACACACCATCAAAATCAAGAATGACAATGTTATACTCTACACATCATCACAATGACAATATGCACACAGAAGAGACATCGTGCCAAAACCCAATTAAACTGCTCAACATGTCCATATGTGCCGTGATCATAAAAATTCAAGATAACAATTTATCATCAAGAGACATAATGTCACAATTCATCGATAAGGTACACAAGGACATGAAAATAATAAAGCGCGGATATGTGCTCAAGATATATGACATGACTATGGCTAAATCAATTTAAGCAATGATTATATGAGAGCCCATCTTTGCTAATTAGGAGATAAAATTCCTAAAACATGATCTCCAGCCTGCTAAACTCACGTAGTCATACAAAGTATTACACATGTATTATAGAGAGCACATGATAAGATTAAGGCATAGAAGAAAACTAGAGTCTAATCCGGTCATTTCATACATAGCACCTGCATATACGCTCATCACCACTCATATACGTTGCTTTACATGCATTACAATTAGACAAATAAGGTCCAATCCTAAAAGTTATTCCCTCACACAAGATGAGGCAAGATACCTACCATAAACGGGCCAAATCAACCCTCTAATATCTCCTTTCCTTTATGAACCACCTCCGACAGGCTCGAATCTAGCCAAAAATAACTCAATAATGTCAAACAAAGCCATAAGAATCAATTCCAAATAATAAAGCTTCAATATTTAATCAAATCGTCAAAAGTCAACAAAAGTTAACCCAGTGCCATATGGTCAAAACCCGAGTCAAGGGGTAGATCACGACTATCCATAACCTTACGAGTTCAAATATGTGATTATATTCCAACACCAAGTCCAAATCGACTCCCAAATCCCCAAACTGCACTCTCCAAATTTATAGTGAAACCCCAAAATTTCTCTTTCAAATACCATAATCTTTGTGTAATAATCCTTGGGGAAACAAGATATAATATCAATATCAAGTATAAATCACTTACCCTGAAAGTGGTGATGCAATTCTCCAAAAATATCGCCTCTAGTCGACCTCCAAAACTCAAAATAGTGAAAAGTGGGTCAATAATAAACTTAAAACCCTTCTGCCAGGCCTCTCGCATCTGCGGCCCTCTCGAATGCTTGTGCAATGTTGCTCTACAGCAAAAACCTTGCATCTGTGAGCTTCACTCAAAAGACCGACATCCCCTATCTGTGCACACACCTAGCATCTGTAGCTCTGTTGGTGCGATAATTCCTCACAGGCGCGCTTATTGTAGGAGCGACCCAGTTCCGTATCTGCGCACTTCCAGCACCAGGCTTGCCTACACTGGTGCAAACCAAATCCTCGCAGGTGCAACATTGCACATGTGCACCACCCTTCCACAGGTGCGGTGCACTAGATCCCTTCTAAAAACCAACAACGCCAACATGCACTCCAATCATCTGAAACTGACTCGAAACACCACCGAGCCCCACGGGACCCCATTCAATCATATTAACAAGTCCAAACACATTATCCAAACTTATCCAAAGTTTCAGACACTACGAATAACATTAAAAAAAATCCAAGAATCGGTGATCAAAACCAATCATTTAAGTTCCAAACTTTCCAATTTTGCGAACTTGCCTAAATCTAGCCCAAACATTTCAGATTCCAACCAAACCACACACACAAGTTCCAAACCACCAAAAACCTATTCCATGTCCCAGAATAATAATTGAACCCGATATCATCAAAGTCAACTCCGGTCAAACCTATGCATTTTCCCAACCTTCATATTGCCAACTTTTGGCAATTAGAGACAAAACTTCCTACGAACCTCCAAATTCAAATATGGATATACACCTAAGTCCAAAATCACCATACCAACATATTGGAACCATCAAATCACCAATCCATGGTCATCTACTAAAAAAGTAAACTTTAGTCAACTCTTACAACTTAAGCTTCCAAAAATGGAACTAAGTATTCCAATTCACTCCAAAACCTTCCCAGATCCAAACCAACCATCCCGCAAGTCACAAAACAATAATAGGAATATAAGAAACATTAAATGGGGAAGCGTGGCTGAAATACGCAAAATGGCTGACTAGGTCCTTACATTCTCCCCTCTTAAACAAATGTTCATCCTCGAACGAGTTTAGAATCATACATGAAGTGCCAAAAAGGTGAGGATATATGCTCCGTATATCATGCTCGGCCTCTCAGGTCGCCTTCTTGACTGTCTGACCTCTCCACAGAACCTTCACTGATGCAATATCTTTCAACCTCAGCTTCCAAACCTGCCTATCTTAAATGGCCACCGACTCTTCCTCATAAGCCAGATGCTCATCAAATTGCACTTTCCTAAAATCTAAGACATGTGACTTATCTTTATGATACTTCCAAAGCGTAGAGACATGGAACATCAGATGAACTCTCGAAAGACCAGGGGGCACCACAAGTCTATAAGCAATCGCTCCAACTCTCTCCAACACCTCAAAAGGACCAATAAACCTCAGGCTTAACTTTCCCTTCTTACCAAACCTCATCACGCCCTTTATATGGCGAAACTCTAAGAACATTCTCTCCCTCCATGAAAGCCACATCACGAATCTTTTGATCAGCATAACTCTTATGCCCGGGCTAAGCCATGCGAAGCTTCTCTTGAATCAACTTCACCTTCTCCAAAGGATCACGCACCACGTCCGTACGCAATAACCTAGCCTCGCCAGGCTCAAACCAACCAACAAGAGAATGACAACGTCTCCCATATAAGGCCTCATACGAAGCTATCTGGATGCTACATTGGTAGCTGTTGTTGTGGGAAAACTCTACTAGAGGTAGAAACTGGTCCCACTGACATCTGAAATCAATAGTGTAGGCCCTTAACATATCCTCAAGGATCTGAATGGTCTGCTCGGTTTCAACCTTAGCTTCTAAACTTTCGTATCCAAAATGGCCATCGGTTCTTCCTCATAAGCCAGATTCTCATCCAACTGCACTGTACCGAAATCTAAGACATGTGACTTATCTTCATGATACTTCCGTTCCGAACCATAGAAACATAGAAGGTCGGATGAACTCCCGAAAGAATAGGAAGTAATGTAAGTTGGTAAGCAATCTTGCCAACTCTCTCCAACACCTCGAAGGGACCAATAAAACTAGGGTTCAACTTGCCCTTCTTCCTAAACTTCATCACGCCCTCCATAGGCAAAACTCAAAGAAGAACCTTCTCACCCTCCAGGTGAACTATCTCTCTGATGTAGATCCTAGCCAACTGCTCTGAAGTATAAGAAGTGATGATTGGAGTGAAATGCGATTGCTTGGTCAACTGATCCACAATGACCCAATTGGAATTAAAATTCCTTAAGGTCCGTGGAAACCATACACCAAAGTCCATAGTAATACATTCCCATTTCCACTCTGGTATATCAATATTCTAAAGCAAACCACCTGGTTTATGATGCTCACACTTGACCTATTAGCAATTCAAACATCAAGAAATGTGCCCAACAATGTCCTTTTCATCCTTATCCACCAATAATGCTACTTCAAATGGCGATACATCTTCGTAGCACCTAGAAGATTGGAATGACGTGAACTATGAGCCTTCACAAGAATCTACTCCCTCAAGCCATCAGCATTAGTAACACAAATTTGATCCTGAAGTCACAACACACCATCATCACCAATTGACACCTTCTTAGCATCACCATGCTACAAGTGTCCCGAAGAATAAGAAAGTGGGGATCATCATACTGGTGAGCCTTAATGTGCTTAAACAAGGATGACCGAGATACAACACAAACAAGGACTTTGCTCGGCTCCGAAATATCCAATATCACCAATCTATTGGCCAACACCTGAACATTCATAGCTAAAGGTCTCTCTATTGTTGGAATGAATGTTAAACTCCCATTGATCTACGCCTTCCTACTCAAGGCGTCTGCAACCATATTAGCCTTCCCTGGATGATAGAGAATAGTGATATCCTTTAACAGCTCCAAACATATCCGCTGCCTCAAATTCATATCTTTCTATATAAGCAGATGCAAAAGACTCCGATGGTCCGTATACACCTCACAAGAAATGCCAAATAACTAATGCCACAAAATTTTGAGTGCACATACAATAGATGCTAACTCCAAATCATGCACAAGATAGTTCTTCTCATGGGGCTTCAACTGACGCGATGCATTGGAAATCACCATATCGTCCTGCATCAACACACAGACAAGGCCAACAGGTGAAGCATCACAATAGACCATGTATTCCCCCAATCCTGCAGGCAATACCAAAATTGGAGTTGTAGTCAATGCAGTCTTGAGCTATTGAAAGCTCTCCCGACACTCGTCAGACCACCTGAATGGATCACCCTCTGAGTCAACTTAGCGAATGGCGCTGCAATAGGTTAGAAACCCTCCATGAAGAGATGATAGTAACCAGCAAATCCTAGAAAACGCCTGATCTCCATGGCTTTAGAAGGTTTGGGCAAACTCTGAATAGCCTCAATATTATTCGGATCCACCTTAATCCCCTCACTAGACACCATATGGCCCAAGAATGCCACTGAATCCAACTAAAATGCACACGTATAGAACAATGCATATAACTTCTTCTCCCTCAGAACCTGAAGCTCCATCCTCAAATACTGCTCGTGCTCCTCCCTACTACGGGAATATATCAAGATATAATCAATGAACACAATGACAAATGAATTCAAATAAGCTAGATCACACTGTTCATCGAATGCATGAAAGCTTCTGGGCATTAGTCAAACCAAAAAACATCACCACGAACACATAATGCCCATAGCGGGTCCTGAAAGCCGTCTTATGAATGTCCAAAGCCCTAATCTTCAACTCATGGTACCCCGATCTCAAGTCAATCTAGGAGAACACCCCTATACTCCATACATAATCAACATCACGAATGCGAGCATTATACTCCACACAACGTCATAATAGCAATATCCACACGGAAGGGAGCTCGTGCCAACACCCATTCAATCCGCCTAACATGTCCATATGTGCCATAATCATAACAAATTCAAGATAAAAATTTATCAGTTAGAGACATATTCTAACAATTCATCAATAAGGTGCACAAGGACATGAAAATAATAAAGTGCGGATGTGTGCTCAAGATATAAGACATGGATACGACTAAATCAATTTAGCAATGATTCCATAAATACCCGTCTTCGCTAATTAGGAGATAGTGATTTCTAGCATGAAAGGATAAACTCACGTAGTCATACAAAGGATTACATATGTATCATGGAAAGCACACAATCAAATTAACGCACAATAGAAGCCTAGAGTCAAATATAGTCATTTTTAATACATAGCACCTGTATATACACTTGTCACCTCGCATATACGTCGCATTACTTACATTAGAATTAGACGAATAACTTCCAATCCTATGGGTTTTTCCCTCACACAGGATAAGGCAAGATACTTACCTCAAATAGACCATCAACCCTAAAACTTTCCTTCCCTTTAAAAATCACCTCTGACCGGCCAGAATCTAGTAAAAAACAACTCAATAACGTCAAATAAGGCCACATGAAATAACCCAAACAATAAAGCTTTATTCTTTTATCAAATTCCCAAAAGTTAATAAAAGTCGAGCTGGACCCACGTGGTCAAAACTGGAGTCAAGGGATAGATCCCGACAACCCATAACCCCATGAATCCAAATATATAATTAGATCCCAAAACTAAGTCCAAATTGACCTTCAAATCCTGAATTTACACTCTCTTAATTTGTAGACAAAACTCCCAAAGTTTTCTTTAAAAATCCAAGTTTTAGGTGTAGAAATCCATGGGGATTCAAGATATAAAGCCAATTCCAAGTGAAAATTGATTACCTCCAATGTAGTAGTAGAATTGCTCTCCAAAATCTCCATGTCTCGAAATCTAGGGTTCAAAATTGAGAGAATGGGTAAAATACCAAAACTTATGAGACTTATAGGTCTGCCCACCGATACCGTTCGTGAACGTGGCCACTGCCTTGCGTTCTCGAAGCACAGGATGGTCTGAAAATCACACCAACAAGTCCATAAAAACTACTCGGGCGTATTAAAGCCTCCAAACACATAGGATAAAATCATATCAAAGAATCAAAGGCAAAAATGCAAGTTGAACTTCTCTTAGGTTCAAGAACTTTCAACTTCAAACCAAGCATCTCATTCAAGCCTAACCAATCCGGATTACAATAAAACTTGGCACACAAGTCCCAAATGACAAAATAAACCTATTCCAACATCTGGAACAACAATCTGATTACGATATCATCAAAGTCAACTCCTGGTCAAACTTAGAAACTCTCTAAACCTCCAAATTGCCAACTTTCGGCTAATACCGACAAGACACCATAGGAACCTCCAAATCCAAATATGAGCACATGCATAAGTTCAAAATCATCATACCAACCTATTAGAATTAATAAATCAGCAATTCGAGGTTGTTTATATAAAATTCAAATCATGGTTAACTCTTACAACATAAGCTTCCAATAAAAGAACTAGGTGTTTCAATACAACCCAAAACCTTCCCGGAACCTAACTAACCATCCCCACAAGTCAAAAAATAATTAAACATACAAGAAGCATCAAATAGATAAACCCTCCATGATAAATATGAAGATTAATAACAAAAATAAACTATAAAGTAAAGCGAACCAGTGTTGAAATGGAATTCAACACTTGAGCTAGGGTGCCCTCGAACTGATTGATACCAAAACAGTTAAAAATAAATCAAGCTGATGAACAAGAGAGTATGAGCTAAAGAGAGAGCGTTATATTGACATTTTTATGCGAGAACAATATATCTTACAAATGGTTAATACTCCCCTTTATATAGTAGAGGAATTCTACGTATGGTATAACTCTAATTATAGAAGGAAATCCCATGATTAGCTAATTAATCATTCCTAATTTGATCCATTTCGAGATTTCCGCCATGATCTTTGACCAGTCACATATATTTTGCCTTTCCGTTATTATGTTATCTTTGATCTTGCTCGATTCCTATCTCATCGATTGTTGCTGGCCTCGATCTCGACAGGTACCTCGAATCCCAAACTTGGAAATTTGTCCTCGTACCTTGGTCTTATCCACTACGGGGCCGACCTTCGATGCAGCTCCCTGGTCCCGGTCAGATAGAAAAATTGGGTGGGCTCGATTTTAACCGTATACAGATAATCCCCTCATTTTTTGGAGTGTAATGACAACAAACGAATTTAGCCTTCGATTTTTACCTCGACCTGCCATGACGTCACCATCGTGATGTAAGCGATGGAAGTGACCAAAACATCCTGTCGGTACAGTTCCCCAAGTTATTAATGTCTATCAGTTGGTGGTCGGCCACTAGTGCCCTTGAACCGTCACCGTGAATCCCATAAATAGGCCTCTTTTTACACTCTTTCAAACTTTACCTTCAAACTTTTCTAATCTCCAAAGCTTTTTAAATCTTCTAAATTATTCATCTACAAAGCTATGATTTTCACTGCTACCCTCTTCTTAGAACACCAAATCTCTCCATCTACTTTTAACTTCAAATCCAAATGGCAAAAACGTCAAAAACTGTTCCTCAAAAGGAAAATGCTTCTTCATCGCGGTCGGCCTGCGACAAAACACCGGTGGAGCCGCGCCTTGAGGAGTGTGTTCCCGGGAGGTGCGTCCTCACTTCCGACTTTAAGACTGACTAAACTTTGTCGATCCCTAGTCGATACGAGCCAATGTCGAGGTATAAATGCTCGATAACTGAGAGCTTCCTTAAGCAGGTGAAGAATTACTGCAACTGGGAAGGCAAAGAGGTGGTGATTCTGGCCCCCGAGGAAGATATCACTACCCATTTGGAAGGGTTTATGAGTGTTTACACTTACCCTATCACGCTGGGGCCCCTCGATCCCACTATCGTCGATTTCTGCCGCAAATATCAAATAACCCTAGGTAAAATCCATCCCTCCTTTTGGCGTATTATTATTCTGCTCCAATTTTTCGTGAGCAAAGTCGAGGGGATGCCTTTCCCCCTCGACCACCTCATCAGGTTGTATAGCCCCCGCCTCTATCGAGGCGGGTTAATAAAACTTTAACGTTGGGCTACCAAGGTGCTATTCTCGAGCATAGATGATGATAAGGATCGAGGCTGGATGGACCGTTTCGTTCGAGTGAGGACTTCCGACCTAATCCCAGCCGAGAAGATGCCATTTCCCAAGAAATGGAATAGGAAGTGTAAGTACAATCCCACTATTATCTCCTATTTATTGTTTTGCTCCTTTGCTTCTTCTCATCGATATCCTTTTTCCGTGATGTATCGGTCGCTTTGATGCCCGGTGTAATTCCTAACCTCGAGAGTTGCATTCGGCACCTGGCCTCGACCTCTATGTACGCCGAGCGCTCATGGCGCGATTTAACAAAGGACCGATGGGAGGCCAAAAATCATGGTAAGCCTCTTTTCCACGTTTTTAATGATTTTGTTAAAGCATTTCTTACTGAATTTCCTTTCATATAGGCCTTGGCAAAGATGCTATCATGAGGCCCCTATCTGATGAGGAGGAGACTTCGATCCTAGCACAGAAACCGGCGAAAGACAAAAAAAGGAAAAAGACCTCAACCTCCGAGGATCCAGAACCTAAGAAGAAGTAGGCTCGTAAGCCAAAAAAGAACATCACCCTTCTGACTGAAGACTCCGTTCGACATCTAAGGGAGGAAGACGAAGAAGAGGAAAAATACGACAATGGGCAGGTGGCCTGAGTGGGAGTGAGCACTGAGGCCCCAAAGGCCACTGAATCGGTGAAGGCTGCAGA
This sequence comes from Nicotiana tabacum, assembly GCF_000715075.1. NCBI lineage: Eukaryota > Viridiplantae > Streptophyta > Magnoliopsida > Solanales > Solanaceae > Nicotiana > Nicotiana tabacum. The sequence goes on from NC_134083.1 coordinate 111,977,329, forward strand.
GACTCCATCTCGAGATGAGGGGGTCTCGAGAAGAGACTTGGGCAAAGTCCCCGAGTCATTGAGGATTGAAGATGCCTCCCACCATAATGAGCCAACAGTGGGTACGACTGTAGGGGTTGGTCTCGAGGCCCCTCGAGATGGAGAGAACGCCCCAAGTGATCCACTTGGGGAAAAAGAAATTAGAGGCTCCCCGCTGCTCCCCTCATTTTCTGAGGAGATGATTCAAGAGGCTCGGGCCTTGAATACCTCCTCCATCGAAGGAGCCCACGGATGAGAGGACCCCTTCCATGATTACTTTACTGGGGTCAAAGATGCTACCGGCCTGAACGACTTGGAGGTCTCGAGGAAGGACTCGGGCGAGGCATCGAGCCTTTTCAACGAAGAGCAGCAAGCTCTGAATCGGGTAAGCCTTAACTCCCCTTGTTGGTATTACCCTTGTGTTCATTTTTCTCTTCCTGTATAACTTTTCTTCTTCTTTCTATGTAGGCCTCAGCGCTTCATCGGGAAGCATTTTCTTGGTCTCAAGCTGAGACGAGTCGGTACGAGGCTGACATTCAAAGGTTTACTGAGGAGAGGAATGCCCTCAACCTTCTTGGTGGGCGAAAAGAAGAAAAGATCAAGGACATCTGAGCCGAGTTGGCCAGGGCTCACAAAGATCAGACCGACCTCATCGAGCAGGTAATGAAAATCTTAAAAGCTCATGGGCTCGATTCGGGAGCGGTGGCTAACATTTCAATCTCATAGCTGTAGCAGAAGGTCGATAGGACCGAGCAATTCCGTGAGGAGGTCAACATGATGAAGGCAGAGACCTTGGGGTAGAAAGAAAGTATGGACCATTTTGCTGCAGAAAAAGAGACTACTCGAGCCCAATTATCATCAGTCGAAAGTTAGCTTCGAGGCATGGAGGAGAAGAGCTTCGCTCAGGCAAAGAAAATAGAGGAGCTTAAGGTTCGGTTGGCTTCTGAGCTTGTAAAGGCCAAATCTGAAGCCAAAAAGGCAAAGGCCAAGGCAGATGCGATCGTGGCCGTCTACAGGGTCGATGCTGAAGCTGCTCAAGTCTGAGCGAGAGAGGCAGCCGAGAGCACTAAAACTTGATCACATTGGATTGCTGAACTCGCCAAATGCCAAACTCAAAGGGAAACCCTCGAGGAGATCCACGCTGGAGCACTGGCCTCTTCCAATGATGATGATGATGATGATGATGACAGCAAGAGCGGGTCCGAGAATGGGGAGGACCTCGATGGAGAAGAAGCTACCTCCAAGGAAAATTAGGAATCTTAGGCTTTTTCTTTTTTTATTTTTTGTGCGGGACCCTGATCGGTCCTTGTAAATATCTTCGTATATATAAAAGATCTTGTTTCTCTTTGACTTATCTTTATTCTATTTCCTTCCACGTGAAAATTCTGTTTGAGGTTTAGGCAACTTGATCGAAGCCGGACTAGTGTAGTCTTAATCGAACTCGGAGTAGGGTGACCCTTAGGTTTTAATTGAGTGAGGATGATTTCTCGAACTCAAAAATAAAATCGTCCTTTAGGCTCTTGAATTAGGCCGATACGGCCATAGTAAAAATAATGGCTTTCTCCCCCTTTTAGGATCTGTTGTACCTAAGCATGAAATAAGGGATTTTTTTGAGAGTTCGAACGATTCCATAGCCATTAGGGGTTTCAAGGGTCGATATTATCGAGACTCTTTGTTTCGTAATGCCTTAGCATAAAATAAAGAATTTGTTCGAGAATTCGAACGACTTTGTACCCATTAAGGTTTTCGAGGGTCGATATTATCGGGACCCTTAGTAATTCAGCCGAGGGTAGCCTTTTTATCCGGTTTATGAAAATATTCGAAGGCCTGATTTATAACAGAAATCGGACGTCTCCGAACCGTGTTAATTTAGCCATAGCCTTTAGCTTGGGATTCACCTTTTGGGCTTGTTCCCCTGTTATAATTTGAACTTGTTTGAAGTATCAGTCCCCGAGTGGGGTGGTCGATATAAAATCGAGGGTTGCCTTTTTAAGGTCTTATGATCTCGAGGTTTTAGTAATCCGATCATGTCGATGTTTTGGATGGCAGTCCCCGAGTGCGGGGTCAATTGTTCGAAATTTAGTTGTGACCGTCCCTTAAACCAGTTTCCACAATAGATCATAAGCACGACATTGTAAAGTAAAACTTTCTCTAAGGCATGAAATATCTGGAAAGGAAAAATACTTTTTTCAATAGATTAACATGCGTACATGTTTTCCATTAGGGCTCGAGTAATCTACATTGGCATGGTTCGTTCGACCGTTTGACCCTTACAAAATTTACCTATCGAGACCCTGTCGGCACGAAGTATTTTCCTCATAACTATCCGAGGCTGATGCCCCCCAGTATTCGAGGTTGGTTGTAAAGGAGCCTCGGATACTGTTGAATTGCTCTAAGTTAGCATGAACAATGGTTGCCTCATTAAAAACCTCGCCGGAAAAACCCATTTGGGACAAAACCCGGTCTAAGGGGAAAAGAGTGCAACGCGTGCTTTCAAACCTAAGGACTTTGTGTTTGAAGAATCGTATGATGTCTTTGATTAAACACCTGCAAATGGTTAGTATAAAATATAAATGAAAGTGGAGAAGGCCGTACCTTAGCAATAATATCATTTGAGGAGTGATATGCTCCAATTGTTTGGTAATTGTTCGCCGTTCATCATGCCAAGTTTGTAGGATCCCTTTTCGATGATATCGAGGACTTGATACGGTCTCTCCCAGTTCGGGCCAAGTTTTCCTTTGTTTGGGTCTCGAGTATTGAAGGTGACCTTCCTCATAACCAAGTCCCTGATTTTAAAGTGTCGAAGATTGGCTTTTCGATTGTAGTACCTTTCGATCCACTGTTTCTTTGTGGCCATTCAAACAAGGGCGGCTTCCCGTTTTTCATCTAGCAATTCGAGGCTTGTATTCATAGCCTCGTGATTTGACTCTTCCGTTGCATATCAAAACCTGATGCTGGGTTCCCTGACTTCAACCGGGATCAGAGCTTTGGCGCCATATACTAAAGAGAACGGTGTTGCCCCCGTACTGGATTTTGGCATTGTTCGATATGCCCAAAGGACTTCGAGCAATATTTCTCTCCATTTTCCCTTAGTGTCGTTCAATCGTTTCTTTAGATTTTGAATGATGGTCTTGTTGGTTGATTCGGCCTGTCCGTTCCCACTAGGATGACATGGCGTTGACAAGATCCTTTTTATTTTGTGATCTTCGAGAAACTTTGTCACTTTGCTGCCGACGAATTGCTTTCCATTGTCATATACGATCTCGGCAGGCATCTCGAATCGGCATATAATGTGGTCCGAGATGAAGTCTATGACTTCTTTCTCAGCAATTTTCTCGAAAGCCTGTGCTTCAGCCCACTTAGAAAAATAGTTAGTCATAAACAAAATAAATTTAGCTTTTCCTGGGGCCGATGGTAGATGGCCGACGATATCCATTCCCCATTTCATGAATGTCCACGGGGATAAGACTGACTGGAGTTGCTCTCCGGGTTGGTGAATCACCGGCGCATACCTTTGACATTTGTCACACTTTCGAACAAACTATTTTGTATCCTTTTCCATATCGGCCCAATAGTATCTTGCTCTGGTGACTCTGTGAACCAATGATTCGGCACCGGAATGATTTTCGCAGGTGCCCTCGTGGATTTCTCATAGGACGTAATCGGTATCTCCTGGTCCCAAACTTATAGCCAATGGTCCATCGAACATCCTTCTATATAGTGTTCCATCTTCAGCCAATGTGAATCATGCGGCCTTCGTAAGTAGAGTTCTCGATTTCTTAGGATCCGATGGAAGCTTCCCGTTCTTTAGGTACTCGATATATTTGTTCCTCCAATCCCAGGTCATACTTGTGGAGTTGATTTCGGCGTGGACTTCTTCGATTACAAACCTTGAAAATTGTACAACAGTCCTCGAGCTAATCTCGTTGTCTTCGACTGATGACCCTAAATTTGCAAGGGCATCGGCCTTGCTGTTTTATTCTCGAGGCACATGCTGTAGGGTCCATTCTTTAAACTGATGTAGAGTCACATGTAATTTATCCAAGTACCTCTCTATTCGATCATCTCAAACCTCGAAGATTCTGTTGACTTGGTTTACCACAAGCAGGGAGTCATATTTGGCCTCGATGACCTTTGCTCCCAAACCTTTAGCTAGCTCGAGACCTTCAATCATGGCCTCATACTCGGCCTCATTATTAGTAAACTTGGAAGTTTTGATAGCTTGTCTAATTGTATTGCCGGTGGGCGGCTTTAAAACAATGCCTAGCCTGGACCCCTTCACGTACGAAGCGTCGTCTATGAAGAGGGTCCACACCCCCGATGATGTACCCGACTTTAATAATAGTTCCTTTTCGTCCTCGGGTACGAGGGCTGGCATAAAGTCGGCCATGAAGTCTGCTAAGATTTGAGAGTTGATGGTCATTCAGGGTCAATACTCGATATCGTACCCACTAATCTCGAAGGCCCATTTGGCCAATCGGCCCGAATGTTCGGGCTTATGCAAAATATTGCGAAGGGGATAAGTAGTCATCACAAAGATCGGGTGACACTGAAAATATGGTTTTAATTTCCTAGAGGCACTTATTAGGGCAAGCGCTAATTTTTCTAAGTGTGGGTACCAGGTCTCGGCCTCCTCTAAAGTTCGACTAACATAGTAAACAGGAAATTGCGTACCTTTCTCTTCTCGAACTAGGACCCCACTTACCTCGATTTTCGAGACTGCTAAGTACAAGTAGAGCCGCTCGTCCATTTTTGGGGTATGAAGTAGTGGCGGGTTCGAGAGGTACCGCTTTAATTCTTCTAATGCTTGTTGGCATTCCGGAGTCCACGCAAAACTGTTCTTCTATTTGAGCAGTGAGAAGAACCTGTGACTTCTATCTGAAGACCTCGAGATGAATCAGCTTACGGTGGCTATGCGCCCTGTTAATCTTTGTACGGCCTTAACATTGTCCACGACTGTGATTTCTTTGATTTCCTTGATCTTATTAGGGTTGATTTCGATCCCCCGATTTGATACCATAAAGCCGAGGAACTTGCCCGAGCCGACCCCGAATGCACATTTCTCCGGGTTGAGCTTCATGTTGTATTTCCTTAGTATATCGAAGGTCTCCTGCAAATGTGTCAAATGGTCCTCTTCTCGCAGGGACTTAACTAGCATATCATCAATATAAACCTCCATAGATTTACCTATTTGTTCTTCGAACATTCGATTTACTAAGCGTTGATAAGTGGCACCAGCATCTTTTAGTCCAAACAGCATTACATTATAATAATAGGGAGTAGGCATCGAGAAAACTAAGGATCTCGTGGTCGGCCATGGCATCGATCATGCGATCGACATTCGTAGAGGAAAAGATTCTTTAGGACATGCTTTGTTTAAATCTTTATAGTCTATGCACATTCTAAGTTTATTTCCCTTTTAAGGGACTACGACTATGTTTCCTAACCATTCGAGATATTTTACCTCCCGAATGGATCCTATTTTGAGAAGTTTGGTTACCTCGTCCTAGATGAATGCATGTTTTACCTCGGACTGGGGCCTTCTCTTTTGTTTTACCGGGCAGAACTTCGGGTCTAAGCTTAGTTGATGTGTAGTGATCTCCAACGGGATCCCTGTCATATCTAGGTGGGACCAAGCAAAACAATCCATATTATTGATAAGAAATTTAATGAGTTTTTCCCTGAGCTCGGGGGTTAACCTAGTACCCAGGTATACCTTTCAATCGATAAGATGCTCGATTAGTATGACTTGCTCCAGTTCCCCGACTGTCGATTTGGTAGCGTCGGAATCCTCAGGGATTATGAAGGATCAAGGGATCCAGTAGTCATCGTCCTCGTCCGTTCCCTGCTTCCCCGACTGAGTCGAGGCTGGTGGCTGTGGTTGCTGTTTAGCTTCCTGTTTTCCTTTGGACTCCGATCCCTTTTTTGACGAAAGCGTCGATACCGGTGTTACTTCAACGACCGCGAACATTTCTTTGGCAGCATGCTGTTCCCCATACATCGTTTTTACTCCATACGGTGTTGGCAGTGCGTTGTATCTCATATCGCCCTCGATCACATGGAACTTTGTTTCTTGAATAGTTTCGGCTACATTTACTGGTAGGATGATTTCACCTTTAGTTGTTTCACTTGCCATGTTGAAGCTATTGAGAATCCGAGTTGCGGGTACGATCTGATCTTGTAGGCCAAGCTGTTCCACGACCATCGATCGAATAGTATTGGCCGAGCTTCCTGGATCAATTAAAACATGTTTAACCTCAATTTTATTCATAAGGATAGAGATTACCAAAGAATCATTGTGGGGTTGAGAGACCCCTTCTACGTCCTTATCATTGAATGATAAAGTGCCTTCTGGCACATAGTCTCGAGTTCGTTTTTCCCTGGTGATTGATACTTTAGTGCGTTTGAACATGGCCCCTTGTGGAATATCGACCCCACCAACGATCATGTGAATCACGTGTTGTGGTTCTTCCTGCTCGTTTTTCCTATTTGCATCATTGTCTCTGAAATGATTTTTAGCTAGGTCGCTCAAGAATTCTCAAAGGTGACCCTCATTGAATAGACAGGCCACCTCCTCCCTTAGTTGTCTGCAGTCTTCGGTTCTATGTCCTTGTGTACCATGGTATTTGCATATTTGATTGGAGTTTCTTTGGGATGGATCGGTTTGTAAGGACCTGGGTCATCTAGTATCTTTGATTCTCCCAATGGCTGACACAATACCTGATGCGTCAATGTTGAAGTTGTATTCTGATAATCGTATTGCTTCTGTGGGATCAACATGTTTATCGAAGCCACTTTTGCTCATTTCGGATGGGATTGCGTCCTGGGCCGCTATTTCTACGATCTACGTTGTATGGTTGATACCGATCTCTGTTCGACCGTGGTTCTCTGTCAATATCCCTTTGAGTTCTGCCGACGGGCTTGTTTCGATAAACGGAACCGGAAGGGGTCCCCAATTGATCATCCTCGACCCTGATCTTTGACTGGTACCGATTATGTACATCAGCTCAGGTTACCGCTGGATATTCAATTAAATTCTGCTTTAGCTGTCGTGATGCCACCGAACTTTGTTCGTTCAAATCTTGAGTAAAGGCTTGAACAACCCAATCGTCTGTGACCGGTGGTAGTTGCATGCGTTCCATTTGGAACCGAGATACGTATTCCCTCAACATTTCATTGTCTTTTTGTTTCACCTTGAAGAGGTCCGACTTCCTAGTCGCAACCTTTATTGCTTCGACATGTGCCATTACGAAGAAGTCTGCAAGCATGGCAAAAGAATCGATGGAATTAGGCGGCAAATTGTGGTACCATATCATTTCTCGTTTCAACAAGTTTTCTCCAAATTTCTTCAGTAGAAGAAATTCGATCTCACCGTCTTCCAAGTCAGTCCCTTTTATTGTGCATGTATAAGAAGTGACATGCTCGTTAGGGTCAGTGGTCCCATTGTACTAAGGACTTTCTAGCATTCGGAATTTCTTCGGAATGGGCTTCGGTGCCGCACTTGGAGGGAAAGTCTTATGTACGAATTTCTTTGAATCCATACCCTTTAGAATCGGCGGTGCCCCCGGTATTTGGTCAACCCGGGAATTGTATGTCTCTACTATCTTGTTATTTGCCTCGATTTTCTTTTCCCCTGATTTAATCCGTTTAGTAAGCTCCTTGAGCATTTTTATAATGGCAGAGTTAGTCTCTGATTCGTTGGCGTTTGACCTTTCCGGCACAGGCTCGGTCCTGTGGATGACTTCTGGTTCAATCCTACTCGGTGTTCGGTGCTGATTTTGTAGTTGTGCTATAGCGGCTTTTTGAGCCTGTAACATTTAGAATATCAATTGGAGGCTAACTCTACCATATTCACTGCCCTGCATACCTCGACCACCTGATCGAAATTCCCTGCGTACACTACGTTCGGGATCAACGCCCAAATTTGCATTTAGGGCGACATATGAACTGACATCGACGGGATTTGCAGTTGGTGTTTCCACGAGGTCAGCCTGAGGCACCTCGATCCCTGGGCCGGCTATATTATCCTTTTCCCTGTGAATTCCGAGGCCGTTGTCACCATATGTAGGCGCTGCTTGTGAGTTTGACATGTTTATCCTGAAAACAAAGATTCTTACAAGAACAAATGTAAAGCAGTGTGTGTTATCGGAATCAGTATTAAGCAATCAATATTATCCTTTGCCCCACGCTGGACGCCAAACTCTTTACCCTCAAAATTGGATAACAATTAAACTTATAATGTGGTATTAAGGACACGTGATTTCACCTAATACCAATTGATAAATATGAAGACTAATAATAGAAATGAACTATAAAGTAAAGCGAACCAATGTTGAAAGAGAATTCAACCTTCGAGCTAGGGTGCCCTCAAACTGATTGATACCAAAACAGTTAAAAATAAAGCAAGCTGATGAACAAGAGAGTATAAGCTAAAGAGAGAGCGTTATATTGGCTCTTTTTATGCGAGAACAATATATCTTACAGATGGTTAATACTCCCCTTTATATAGTAGATGAATTCTACCTATGGTATAACTCTAATTACAGAAGGAAATCCTATGATTAGCTAATTAACCGTTTCTAATTTGATCCGTTCCGAGATTTCCTCCATGATCTTCGACCAGTCACAGATATTTCTCCTTTCCGTTATTATGTTATCTTTGATCTTGCTCGATGCTTGTCTCATTCGGTCTCGATCGCTGCTGGCCTCGATCTCGATAGGTACCTCGAATCCCGAACTTGGTACCTTGTCCTCGTAACTTGGTCTGATCTACTACGGGGTCGACCTTCGATGCAGCTCCCTGGTCCCGGTCAGATAGAAATATTGGGTGGCCTCGGTTTTAACCGTATACAAAGTTCTAGTCAAACCTATGAACTCTCCAATCCTTCAAATTGCTAACTTTCGGCAAATAGAGCCAAAATCTTCTAGGAACTTCCTAATCAAAATTCCAACACATGCCTAAGTCAAAAATAACCATAAGAACCTGTTGAAACCATCAAATCTCAATTCCTAGGTCGTTTACTCAATGTCAAACCCTGCTAAAAATTTTGCTAAAATAAAAATAGCTCTGAAATGTTGTTGTCAAAAATATGCCCAGGTGCCTGCAGAACAGGTCTGCGGGCTTCAAAAATGGAATATGGCCTGCAGATCCAGCACTCACGATTGAAATACCTGAAATTACTCATTTAAACCTCATCCCAAATTTTATATATATTCGGAGAAATTAGCTTTTGAAGTCAGGCCATTTGTAGAAAAGTCCTATTTTAGCAACTCAATTCTTCCGGAACATGCTCCAAATCTGCCGAAACTCACTCGAGCCACTCATGACTCCATCCAAATTTTCCTACAAGTCAAAAATACCCTATATGGACTTGTAAAAAGTCTCAAAACACCTATGTAAATATCATAATTATGAATCGACGCTCAAACCGAATAAAATTTCTCTTAAGTTCTTAAATCTTCATTCGTTCAAAAGAGTGTACGAATCATATTTTAACACTTCTGATTACTTCCAAATTTTGGGCACAAGTTAAATCTTATAGACCTATCCAAAATCTCAAAACACTAGTCGGAGTCCAATAACATCAAAGTCAAGTCTCGGCCTAACTTATGAACTCTTAAGTTATTCAAATTGTCAACTTTCGTCAAATGTTGTCAAATCCTCCTATGAACCTCAAAACCCAATTTGAACATGCAGACAAGTCCAAAATTATCATATGAACCAGCCAAAAACATCAAAACATGATTTCGAGTTAGTTTATTCAAAAGTCAAACCTTGATCAACTCTTGCAACTTAAAGCTTCCAAATGGGAACTAAGTATTCCTAATAAACTCCAAAACCTCACAGATTGATTCCAACCATGCATACAAGTCATAAACCACCAAATTCACCCAAGGGAAGTCTCCAATTGGAAAACAAGGTGATAAAATTCAAAACAACTGGTTGGTTCATTAATCTTCTATCTTCCTAAAATTTTCCACCTTGCTCCTTCTTTTTCAAGTAGATCATCTACTCTATCATGCTCCCGGTATGTGTATGTGATCAGTGGGTTGCCTAACTTCTCCTTCAATGATCTGAATTAATGTAACGACTCGGACAGTCATTTTGTGTAATTCAGCCCCGTTTCCCTATTTAATGCTTCCCGTATGCTAGTTTGTTTTTTTATGACATGAGGGGATGGTTGGTTTGGTTTTGAGAAGGTTTTGGAGTGAATTGGAACACTTAGTTCAATTGTTGGAAGCTAAAGTTATAAGAGCTAACCAAGGTTTGACTTTTGAGTAGACGATATCAGATTGGTGATTTTATGATTTCAATAGATTTGTATGGTAATTTTAGACTTAGGCATATGTTCGGATTTAGATTCGGAGGTTCCTAGATGGTGTTGGCTCTATTTGATGAAAGTTTGTAATTTGAAGGTTTAGAGAGTTTATAGGTTTGACCGGGAGTTGACTTTGATATTATTGGATCCCAATTATGGTTCCGACACTTGATGTAGGTTTTTATTTGTTGAATAAAACTTGTTCATAAAGTTTGGTTGTGATCCGAAGTGGTTAGGCATGAATTAGATGCTTAGTTGAAAGTTTAGAAGCTTATGAACTTAAGAGAAGTTAAACTTGTGGTTTGACCTTTGATTCAGAGATGTGATGATCTCGTATGTGTTGTAAGCTTTTGATAGGTCCGAAAAATATTTATGGACTTGTTAGTATGATTGGACAGGTCCCAGGTGAGTCGCATGAGTTTCTAACCACTCAAAGCATTTTTTATGTTGTAGATTTTGCTGGTGATTGTTGTGCTTCGCGATCGCGGAGGATTATTTTGAGCCAGCTAATGGTTGAAAGAATTGAAGGAACACTTGCAAGAGTTGCTGGACAAAGGGTTCATCAGGCCTAGTGTTTCACCTTGGAGTTCACCGATGTTGTTTGGTAAGAAGAATGTTGATTCTATGAGAATGTATACTGACTACCGGCAGCTGAACAAAGTTACCATCAAGAACAAGTATCCATTTCCACACGTTGATGGCTTATTTAATTAGCTTCAGGATGCTAGGGTGTTCTCAAAGATTGACTCGAGATTAAGGTATCACCAGTTGAAGAATAGGGCTTCGGACGGATAAGACGATTTTCGAGGCTCATTATGGGCATTATGAGTTTTTGGTGATGTCGTTTAGGTTGACTAATGCTGTAACAAGTTTCATGCATTTGATGAATAGTGTACTTTTGCCTTACTTGGATTCTGTTGTCATTATATTCATTGATGATAGATTGGTGTATTCCTGTAGTAGGGAGGAGCACAATGAGCATTTGACGATCGTGCTCCAAATTTTGAGGGAGAAGAAGTTGTATGATATGTTTTCCAAGTGTAAGTTTTGGTTGGACTCAGTGGCATTTTTGGGTCATGTGGTATCTAGTGATGGGAACAAGGTGGACTCAAAGAAGAATGAGGCAGTTCAGAGTTGGCCTAGACCTTCTATTACTACAGAGATTAAGAGCTTCTTGGGTTTGGCTTGTTACTATAATCGCTTCGTAGAGGGATTTTCATATATTGTAGCCCCATTAACTATGTTGAATTAGAAGGGAGCTCTATTCAGGTGGTCGGATGAGTGTGAGGAGAGCTTTCAAAAGCTCAAGACTTCTTTTACTAAATCTCTAGTGCTAGTTTTGCCTTCAGGATCGGGGTCATATATGGTTTGTTATGATACTTTGCAAGTTGGCATTGGGTGTATGTTGATACAGGATGACAGGGTGATTGCATATGCATCGCGCCAGTTGAAGCCCCATGAGAAGGACAACCCAATGCATGATTTGGTGTTAGCAGCTATTGTACACACGCTCAAGATTTGGAGTCATTACTTATATGACATGTCTTGTGAGGTGTATATGGATCATGAGTCTTCATCATCTATTCAAGCAAAAGGATTTGAACTTGAGGCAGCAGAGGTGGTTGGAGTTATTGAAGGACTATGACGTCAATATTCTTTATCATCTAGTGAAGGCTAATGTGGTGGCTGACGCCATGAGTAGGAATGCAGAGCGTATGGGGAGTTTAGAATTTATCAAAGCTATAGAGATGCCTTTGGCCATGGATGTTCATGCTCTGGCAAACAGATTCGTGTGATTGGATATTATGTACCTTAGCAGAGTCCTTTCATGAGTTGTGTCGCAACCATCTTTATGAGCACATTAAGGCTCGTCAGTATGAGTTTCCCCTTTTGCTTGTCCTTTAAGACATGGTGTAGTGAGGTGATGCTAAGGATGTGACTAATGGTGATAATGGGGTGTTACGCTTCAGGGCCGGATTTGTAATCTTAAGGTGGACGGTTTGAGAGAGTTGATTTTTCAGGAGGCTCATAGTTTGTAGTATTCTATTCATCCAGGTGATACGAAGATGTACCTTTATTTGACACATCATTATTGGTGGTGGAGGATGTAGAGGGACATTGTTTGATATGTCGCTCGGTGTTTGAATTTTAAGAAGGTCAAATATTAGCATCATAGACCAGGTGTTTAGATTCAAAAGATTGAGATACCGGAGTGTAATTGGGATCATATCACTATGGACTTTGTGGTAGGGTTTCCACGAACATTGAGGAGATTTGACCTTGTGTGGGTCATTATGGACAGACTGACCAAGTCTGCACATTTCATTCTAGTCACGACTTCCCCCATTTTGGAACAATTAGCTATGAACTAAATTAGGGAGATTGTTCGCTTGCATGGTGTGCCTGTGTCTATTATGTCAAATCATAACACTAAGTTTACTTTGCATTTTTGGAGATCGGTTTAGCATGAGTTGGGCACAGAGGTCGAGTTGAACACTGCATTTCACCCTCGAATGAACGAGCAGTTCAAGCTGACCGTTTAGATTTTGGAGGATCTAGTGAGAGCATGTGTCACTGATTTCGGAGGCTAGTGGGGTCAGTTTCCACCATAAGCGGAGTTTTCATATAACGACAGTTATTAATCCGAGCATCCGTATGGCTCCATATGAGGCATTACATGGGAGGCGATATCATTCTCCTGTTGGTTAGTTTGAAGAGGCTAGGCTATTGGGCATAGATTTGGTTCGTGATGCTTTCGAGAAGGTGAAATTTATTTAGGAGCGGCTTCGTACAACGTTGTCCATGCAAAAGAGTTATGCTGATAAGAAAGTTCGCGATGTGGCTTTTTTGATGGTGAGAAGGTTCTTCTTTGAGTTTTACCTATGAAAGGCGTGAAGAGATTTGGGAAGAAGGGAGGATTGAGCCCTCGATATATTAGTCCTTTCGAGGTGTTGGAAAGAGTTGGTTAGGTGTCCTACTAACTTGCTTTGCAACCCAGCTTGTCGGGAGTTCATCCAGTGCATCATGTTTCCATGTTTTAGAAGTATTATGAGGATCAGTAACATGTGTTGGATTGCAGTTTAGTGTAGTTAAATGAGAATCTATCTTATGAGGAGGAGTAGGTGGCTATTTTAGATAGGTAAGTTCAAAAGCTAAGGTCTAAGGGTGTTGCATCTGTAAAGGTCAGGTGGAGAGGTCAACTGGCCGAGGAGGCGACTAAGGTAACCGAGCATGATATATAGAGTAGATATCTTCCTATTTTTGATATTCTAGGTAAGATCCTACACCCGTTCAAGGATGAATGTTTGTTTAAGAGTGGGAGAATGTAACAACATGGCCGGTCATTTTGTGTATTTGAGCCTCGATTCCCCTAATTGATTCTTCCCATATATTTGTGTTTTGTTTTGTGACTTTACGGGATGGTGGTTTGGTTTCGGGAAGGTTTTGGAATGAATTTGAACACTTCATCCCATGGTTGGAAGATTAAGTTGTAAGAGTTGACCGAAGTTTGACTTTTGAGTAAACGACTTCGGAATGGTATTTTGATAGTTCTGGTAGGTTCGGATGGTAATTTTGGACTTAGGCGTATGTTACGATTTGGATTTGGATATTCCTAGCTTGATTTGCCTCTAATTGTTGAAAGTTGGAAACTTAAAGGTTTGAAGAATTGATAGGTTTGACTCATAGTTGACTTTGTGATTATCGAGGTCCATTTGGAATTTTGAGCCTTGTGATAGGCTTGTTGTCACGACCCCAATTTCCTCTGTAGGATGTCGTGATGACACCTACTCTCTATGACTAGGTAAGCCTAACATTTGATAATGCTTGAAAAAAATAATCAACAAAATATTAAAACAAGTCTGATAAACTCCTGAAATAGAATCTCAACAAATACTTTCCAAAAACCGGTGGAACTGAGTTATAAGCTATACATAGTAAGCTAAAATGTCGACTACATCACTGTCTGAATGAAAAATACAACAATAGTGAAAGTAAAGGAAGGTGACTCTGAGGCCAGTGGACGCCGAGCAGGATTACCTTGAAGTCTCCGTAAGCAGCTAACGGTCGATCACTAACGTCCGACACGAGCAGACGTACCTGGATCTGCACAAAAAGATGTGCAGAAGTGTAGTATGAGTACATCACAATGATACCCAGTAAGTATCAAGACTAACCTCGGTAGAGTAGTGAGTAGGCCAGGTCAAGACACCTACTAGGATATAAATAAACAATACGTAACATAATAAGGATAAATAATGGAAGGCGGAGAAATTACAGATACGAAATAAGTTAATAGCAATAACTAATACCAGAACAACTTGCTAACCTTCAACAATATCAATATTTTCACAACAATAGCTCATGGCTCCACCACAACGTGTACAAGAATAACAACAATGACAATGAATGTAAAATTCTCAACAAGAAAGATATCTCAACAATTAATAACTTCGCCTCAATGTGATACGACTTTCAAAACTTCAACACCAATAACTCAATAATGAGAAATATAATGTGTAACCACGAACTAAATACAAATAACTCACAATGGAAGAGATAACATGAGTTCATGAAAGAGATAACTTGTAACAATGACTTTAAATAATGATAATCCACAATAAAAGAGATAATTATGTACAATGACTTCAAATAATAATAGTCAACAATGAAAGAGATAACATGTAACAATAAAAAGTTCAACTAAAGCATGAGAGCAATTTATCGAGTAGGATGTAGAACAAGTGCTAAACAAGTTGTATAAGACAAGTAAGGATAGACTAACACAAGTAAGAATATATTGACTATGAGAATTTAGAAGATGATATGACACTTCAATTAATGCATGGAAGGAGTCTAAGTAGCTTAAATCGGTCGAATACCACGTACAACTTGTGTACCCACTCGTCACCTTGTGTACACGGCTTTCACATAGCATAATTAAATCAATCAATACCAATCCTACGGGGTAGTTCCCTTACACAAAGTTAGGCAAGATACTTACCTCAACTAGGCCAATTCAACTCTTGAAAATAGCTTTTCCTCTACAATTCGCCTCCACGTGGCTCAAATCTAACAAAAATCGACTTAATATCATCCGACAATGTAAGGGAAATCGACTACAATAGATAAAGCCATGATCTTTATTCTTTTCCAAAAAAAGTCCACAAATGTCAACCCAAGGCCCGACCGGTCAAAACTCGGGTCCAATGGTAGATTCTGATTACCCATGACCCCACGAGTACATATATGTGATTAGTTTAAAAATTCAAGTCCAAATCCACTCTCAAAACTCAAATTATTATTTTTAAAAAACTTGACAAAGTTTCACAAATTTTCACTTTGATTCACATGATTTGGATGTTACAATCTAAGATATGATGATGGAATATGATTAGAAATATATTAGAATCACTTACCCAACGTTTATAGATGAAAATCCCCTCTCCAAATCGCCTCCTACCGAGTCTAGGGTTCTAAAATGAGAGAATGAGAGATGAAATCCTGATTTCCTGCCCTTATGTTCAGCTTGCAGTTATCGCAATTGTGATATGGGTTCTCAATTGCAAAAAAAGTCTCGCAATTGCGGCACTAACAGAGTTGGGGAACTTTTCGCAAATGCGAAGATGGTTTCGCAATTGCGAACGTTGTTCCCCTCACAAATGCGAGAAAGACTATTGCAAATGCGAACCTAGCGCAGCCAAAGCTTTTTCGCAAATGAGACCCAGGTATAGCAATTGCGATACATGTGTTTTCCCTGCAAAGGTCGCAAATGTGACCCTGGTGTATGCAATTGCGACACGAAAAGCACCAGACACCAGATTCTGCAATTTTCAGTTCAAAACTTTCCAAAACATGTCCGAAACTCATCCGAGCCCTCAGGGCTCCAAGCCGAGCATCCACACAACTCTAAAAATATCATACAAACTCGCCCGCGTGATCAAAATTAAAAAAATAACATCTAAAACTATGAATCAAATACTAAAACGCATAATTTTCAAAGTAAAGTTCAAGAATCTCTAGAATTACAACGAAACATCCGAATCCTATCAAACCAACTCCGAATGACATAAAATTTTGCATAAAAGTTCTAAATATCATAACAGACCTATTTCACGTCCCAAAATTAAATTCCGAACTCGATAGTTAAAAGTCAACCTACTATCAAACTTTTCAACTTTAAATTTCCAAATTTTGGCAAAATAATATAAATCAATCTACGGATTTCCGAAATCAATTCGGGGCATACGCCCAACTCCGAAATCACGATACGAAGTTATTGGAGCCATCAAAACACCATTTCGGGGTCATTTTCGCAAAAGTCAATTTTTGGTCAATATTTCTAATTTAAACTTCTAAGTCAAGAATCAAGGGGTCCGAACCAACCCGAAAGCTTATCGGAACGAATCTTTAGGAGATGATAACCTGATCGAAAATCAATCTTCGAACACTCTGGTACCCTGTAGCTGATTGAATAAGTCATCAATGCGCGGCAATGGATACATGTTCTTCACTGTAACCTTGTTCAACTGTCGATAATCAATACACATGCGCATAGAACCATCCTTCTTCTTCACAAACAAGACCGGAGCACCCCACAGTGATACACTAGGCTAAATGAAACCCTTATTAAGAAACTCTTGCAACTGCTCCTCTAACTCTTTCAACTCCGCTGGGGCCATATGATATGGTGGAATAGGAATGGCAACAAGTCAATACCAAAATCAATATCCCTATCGGACGGCATGCCTGGAAGTTCTGCTGGAAATACATTTGGGAAGTCTCTCACTACCAGAACTGACTCAACGGTAGAAGTATCAACAATGACATCTCTCACAAAGGCTATATAAGAATCACACCCCTTCTCAACCATCCGCTGAGCCGTTAGAAATGACACAACCCTGCTAGGACACATAATCCAATGAACCCATCCACTCTAACCGTGGAAAACGTGGCATAGCCAATGTCACAGTCATGGTGTGACAATCTATAATAGCTTGACAGGGCAACAACCAGTCCATGCACAAGATAACATCAAAGTCTACCATACTACGTAGCAATAGATCAACTCTGGTCTCAAAACCACCAATAACAACTAATCACGATCGATACATATGGCCCACAATAATAGAATCTTCCACAGGCGTGGACACATAAATAGGAGAACTTAAAGAATCATGAGATATATCCAAATACGAAGCAAAGTAAGATGACACGTATGAATAAGTGGATCCCAGATCAAATAAGACTGATTCATCTCTATGGAAAACCAAAACCATACCTGTAATGACTGTGTCTAATGCAACTGCCTCCGTCTTACCCAAAAAAGCATAAAATCTGGCCTGGCCCCCCCTCTAGGGTGACCTCTACCTACCCATCCCCCACTCCTAGCTGGCTGTGCGATTGGAGTGGCAACTAGTGCAACAATCATGGCTTGAGGAGTCTATGGACCTGATTGAATACGTGGAGCTTGAGTAGTCTATGGAGGTGTACCACTCCTGAGTCTAGGGCAGTCTCTAACCATATGACGGGTATCACCACACTCAAAGCAGGCACTCTGTGGGCATGGCTGCTGGGACTAGCTTGGGCCTGGTCGGATGGACTGACCACTGAAGGCACACCGTGCAGGAGGTGCACTAGAAAATGGCTAAGCAAAGTGTGCAACCTGAGATCTCGGAATTACCGAATCACCACTAGAAGCTAGAAGTGCCAAGTGAATAGAACCGCTCACATAGCCTCTACCATGACGGGCTGTAGCTGCGGCGTGGCCACCACTAAATCCTCCAGTACCTCGAGGCCACTTGGCCTCCCTGTCCTCACTCTCACGGCCCCACATACCCTCCAACCTCTGCGCAATCTCTCCCAACAGCTGATATGGGGTATCTGTCTCCAACACTTGAGCCATGCTGAATCTAATACCATAGTTGAGCCCCTCGATAAATCGATGAACTCGCTCTCTAACTGTAGAGACCAAAGTAGGTGCATGTCTGGACAAATAACTGAATCGGATAGCATACTTTGACACTATCATAGTACCCTGGCGTAGCTACTCAAACTCCACATGCCATGCATCTCTAAGGGTCTGCGGAACAAACTCTCTCAACAACAACTCTGAAAACTGAGCCCATGTAAGTGAAGCTGCATCAGCTAGGCTACCCTCCTTGTGAACTCGCCACCACTGATATTCTGCTCCTGATAGCTAGAAAGTAGTGAAAGCAACTCCGCTCGTCTCCACAATACCTATGGTGCAGAGAATACCGTGGCACTCCTCTAGAAAGTCATGAGCATCATCTGGAGCCAAACCACTAAAAGTAGGAGGGTGATACTTCTTAAACCTCTCAAGTCTAAGCTGCTCCTCGTCAGATGATGCTTCCCTAACCGCAGGCTAAACCGGAACAATATGCTGTACTAATATAACCTCTAGGACTTGATCAACATGGACCTGCTGCTCTAGGGTACGGGCCGCGGGAGTCTGAGCTCCTCCCCCATCCTAAGATGTAGCTGGATGGAATCAACCCCGCATGAGATATAGTACCAAACATGCTCAAGAACTGTTCGAGGGTCTACAGAGGATCAAGGGTAGCAACAGGTGCCTGTCGCCCAACTGGAGGTACTGGTGGCCCTTCTGATGCAGCTCGGGCAGGTGCTCTAGCTACACCATATGCCCCTCCTTTGCCTCTACCCCAGCCCTGGACTCTCGCGGCTCTAGCAGAGGGCGCGTCTGTTTGATCATCGTATCCAGCAGTGCGTGTCCTTGCTATCTGTGATAATGGAAAGTCAAAGATTCAGTTTTCGAAGTCAACCAATTCACACGATAAGGAATCAAAGAAGTGAAGTTTTTGTAACAGTTCCGTAGCCTCTCGAAGATAAGTACAAACATCTTCATACCGATCTGCAAGACTTTACTAAACTTGCTTATGACTCGTAACACCTTTGAACCTAGAGCTCTAATACCAACTTGTCACGACCCTAATTTTCCTCCGTAAGATGTCGTGATGGAATCTAGCCTCTACGACTAGGTAAGCCTAACATTTGATAATACTTGACAGAAATAATCAAAAAAATACTAAAACAAGTCTGATAAACTATATATAAACTCCTGAAATAGAATCTCAACAAATACTTTCCCAAAACTGGTGGAACTGAGTCATAAGCTCTACAGAGTTAACTAAAATGTCTACTACATCACTGTCTGAATGAAAAATACAACAGTACTGAAAGTAAAGGAAGGTGACTTCGAGGCATGCGGACGCCGGGCAGGCATACCTTGAAGTCTCCGTAAGCAGCTAACAGTCAATCGTTAACGTCCAGCACGAGCAAACATACCTGGATATGCATAAAATGATGTGCAGAAGCGTTGTATAAGTACACCACAATGGTACCCAGTAAGTATCAAGCCTAACCTCAGTAGAGTAGTGACGAGGCTTGGTCAATACACCTACTAAGATATATATATGTAAAGCCTTGTAAAATTTAACCTAAAACCCGGGATCTCGTGGTACCGAGGTAGGCTAATTTATTTGAGGGTTAAATTTCACCTAAAAACCGGACTTTTTGGGTTGATCAGTGCGTTGGGGAGTTGAAACAAAATTGTTACGGAACAGGGCATTTCTGCGGTCCATTATGCGATCGCAGAACTGATCTGCGGACCGCAGATCCGCCGTGGAGTGAAGCAGAAAAATGGTCTAATTTTGGAGGTTGTTTTGCGGTCAACTATGTGGCCGCATAATCATTTTGTGGGCTGCACATCCGTCGCAGAAACAACATGAGAAAACTTCGGAAGGAGGTTATGCGGTCCATTTTGCGACCGCATATCTAATCTGTGAACCACAGATCTACCGCAGACCTGGCCCTAGATGCCCTGTTTTGGAGGGTGATTCCGCGGTCCATTATGCGGACCGCATACCTATTATACGGTCCACTCCGCGACCGCATAGTTGAGTTCATAGGGTCCATTTTTCTATTTTTATAGCCGGGCCATGTTTTAATAAATAGACTTAGGGACCCTTTTTGAAGAGGAAATCTGTCATTTTAGTGAGAAGGGAGTGTTTTAGAGAGAGGAGGAAGCCCCAAGTGCTTGGTTCACCAATATTTTCTCATGTCTTGAAGAATTCACAAGGATAACTCACAAGGTCATCATCCAAGAGGTAAGGTTCTAGCCCTAGCCTTCAATTTCGAAATTTTGATTGGGAATAGGTGATGGGGAAGAAGGTTTTGAGAATAAAGGTTGTTATTTAGACATGCATGTACTAATAAAGGTGGTAGGGGAGGTTGTGGAGTATTTGTGGGTGGCCTATTGTAGTAGGGATTGATTGTGGGGTAAAGGAATCCACCATAGAAGAACCTTGAAATCATAATGCCCACCTAGCGTTTGATAAAATGCTCAAATGAGCTGGACCCCCGAGTATCTTCCTAATTATAGTTCAATTTTGTCGTGTATTTAATTATATTGAAGTCACTAGGAGTTTTAGAATGTCGTAGTAAATTAAAGAAAGCTCAAGCGAGGTATTTTGGCTAAACCCCTCTTGTAGAATCGAATTGCATGATGTCCTCGTACGTTTCGATTATGATTGGCTAAATTTCGTATTTCCTGTGTTCCGAGTCCTTCCTAATGAATGTGATTATTCTAAAACAAGTTTGTGTTGAAACAGATATGTGCGCAATATATGTTTCAAATGTTTCCATGATATCATGATTCCCTCCGAGAATGTGATCTAGTATGACCAATGTATTAAAGGTATTGTGATTTAAAAATCATGTTTCAATTGCGAGTTAGTATGCTTAATAGTGGAAGAGGAGCTCAATGTGATCAAGACTCTTATTGCTCATATATTTACACTTAAAGTCTTGATTTGAAATTCCCTTATTGTTGATAAACCATGAAGATTCTTGAAAGTATAGGGGTGAGTATGAAATATGAAATACGACCGACGTGCCGAGAATGATATTACAATTGTGGCCACTAGCGACAATGAAATGGAAAGATGTGTGAAAGATTATGAAATGAGTTGTAAATCCTTTAAATAATAAATGTTTTGGGAGCATCGTTTAGTAACCGAGGAAAGGTAGGTTGAAATAACCTAACACCAAAACTACACGTACCGGTGTAGGAGCGAGTGAGGGGTAAAATCCCCACGTGAGGTGATGAGATTTTCCCCCGAATAAGGGATGCGATTGATGTGTTGAGATAATTCCTCTTAAATGGGATGAGATGATTGCTAGCAGGATGTGATGTGACGTCGACCCACATGGCATTGTGGTGAGATGGCTTAGCCGATCAGGCTAAGATCAGATGCTATGTTGCACACATGGTGACGTTGTGAGTGAATGACTCGGGGTGAGACGGCTTAGCCGATCGGGCTGAGATCGGACACCGTGCTAAAATCACGATGGTGTATCGGTACTAAAGATCTCCTAACTTAAAAATATTTAAATTTGCTTGAAATCTATCTTTCTCCTAACTTAGTACTTTAATATTGTTTGAGGTTCTCATTGATTCCATGTTTCCTTCTCGTCTTACTATTGCTCGTTCTATTGAGAGGGTGTTTAGTTTTACATACTAGTACTATTCCATAAGTACTAACATCCCCTTTGCTGGGGGCGCTGAATATTTAATGGATGCAGGTGGTTCCACGGCAGGCGCCATTGATCAGTGATAGCAGTACACTCTCTCCTCAGCTGACTTGGTGAGCCCCACTTTATTTCGGGGTCTTGTATCTCCTGTCCTCTATGTATATTGTTTTGAGATATAGCCGGAGCCTTGTTTCCTACACCATCATACTACTTGTTTGTATCTATTAGATGCTCCGTAGACATAGTGTGGGTGGTATCTTTGTTTTGGGAAAGTCAAACTAAAGGCGTTGTATTTGTATCACATGTTCCACTTCAAACTATGAAAGTGTATGTATTTTGAGGCTTATAAATGACGTAACTAATGGTTATCAACTGATGTTGTTCACATGACCTCTCATTGTCTAATTAATGAAAATATATCTTCTCTTTGTTCACGGGTGAGTTTGGGTAGAAGGAATTGTATAGGCTTGGTCGACCAGGGTATCTCGGTTGAGTGCCGGTCGCGCTCCCCGAGGTCGGGGCGTGACAATAAATAAACAGTACGAAACATAATAAGGATAAATAATGGAAAGCGGAGAAAAAACTGAAACGAAAAAAGTTAATAGCATAAACTAATATCGGAATTGTACGCATGGAAATAGCATCAAGAAATCAATTAAAGAGAACCACAATGATCATATACGGACAATGACCGATAGAACAAGGAAGAACAAAACAACAAGAAGTGTTCCCACCAAAACTCTATTCAACATGGGATAAACAACTAGAATCACAACAAGGTACCTTCTCGTGTACAATAAGAATCACAACCGAGGTACCGCCTCATGTATAAATCAAGAATCACAACCGAGGTACCGCCTCGTATTCATAATTCACAATCTCAATCACAATCTTTCCTTATACCGCAGAGTGAGCCATACATTTAAATAGTTTTGAAAATATTTTTTTTGACCGAAATGGCTACGCGCACTTTATCCCACCTTATGACGTCGTGTGGCTTCACGTAGTTCACTTACAAGCAACATGCACATAAGTCCCACCCTATACCGCCCCATGCACATTAACCCCTAGCCTTATACCGCTACATGCACGTCAATATCGCATCACAATAACAACTCGCACCACAAATGCCCATATATCACAATTTGCCAACAATCAACAATATCAATGTTTCTATAACAATAGCCCATGGCTACAACGTGTACAAGAGTAACAACAATGACAATGAATGTAAATTACTCAACAAAAAAGATATCTCAACAATTAATAACTTCGCCTCAATGTGATACGACTTTAACAACTTCAACACCAATAATTCAACAATGAGAAAAGTAATGTGTAACCACGAACTAAATACAAATAAATCACAATGGAAGAGATACCATGACTTCATGAAAGAGATAACTTGTAACAATAACTTTAAATAATGATAATCCACAATGAAAGAGATAATTATGTACAATGACTTCAAATAATGATAGTCAACAATGAAAGAGATAACATGTAACAATAAAAGGTGAAAAAGTTCAACTATAGCATGAGAGCAATTTAACGAGTAGGATATAGAACAAGTGTTAAACAAGTCGTTTAAGACAAGTAAGCATAGACTAACACAAGTAAGAATAGATTGACTATGAGAATTTAGAAGATGATATGACACTTCAATTAATGCATGGAAAGAGTCTAAGTAACCTAAATCGGTCAAATACCATGTATAAATTATGTACCCACTCATCACTTTGCGTACATGGCTTTCACATAGCACAAATGAATCAATCAATACCAATCCTAAGGGGTAGTTCTCCAACACAAATTTAGGCAAGATACTTACCTCAACTAGGCCAATTCAACTATCGAAAATAGCTTTTCCACTAAAATTCGCCTCCACACGGTTCGAATCTAACCAAAATCGACTTAATATCATCGGACAATTCAGGGAAAATCATTTACAATAGATAAATACATGATCTTTACACTTTTTTCAAAAATTCAACAAAAGTCAACACGGGCTCGCCTAGTCAAAACCATGTTCCAATGGAAGATTCTGACTACCCATGATCCCACGAGTTCATATATGTTATTAGTTTCACAATCCGAGTCCAAATCAACTCTCAAAACTCAAATTCTTATTTTTCAAAAACTTGATAAAGGTTCATAAATTTTAACTTTGATTCACATGATTTTGATGTTACAATCTAAGATATGTTGTTGGAATATGATTAGAAATAGATTAGAATCACTTACCCAAAGTTTGTAGATGAAAATCCCATCTCCAAATCATTTCCTACCGAGTCTAGGGTTCTAAAATGAGAGAATGAGAGATAAAATCCCGACTTCCAGCCCTTATGTTCAGCTATAGTTATCGCAATTGCGACATGGGTTCTCAATTGAGAACCCTCACAATTTCTAAGAAAGCCTCGCAATTGCGGCACTTACAGAGTTGGGGAACTTCTCGCAAATGCAAAGACGGGTTCGCAATTGCGAACCAAGTTCCCCTCACAAAAGGGACAAAGACTATCGCAAATGCGAACCTAGCCCAGCCCAAGATTTCTTCGCAAATGCGACTCCAGAGGCACCAGGCACCAGATTCTGCATTTTTCAATTCAAAACATTTTGAAACATGTCTGAAACTCATCCGAGCCCTTGGGGCTCCAAACCAAATATACACACAAGTCTAAAAAGATTATATGAACTCACTCGTGCGATCAAAACAAAAATATATCATCTAAAACTATGAATCGAACACTAAAACGCTTAAGTTTCAAAGTAAAGTTCCAGAATCTCTAGAATTATAACTAAACGTCTGAATCATATCAAACCAACACCACATGATATCAAAATTTTCAAACGAGTTCTAAATAGCATAACGGACCTATTTCAAGTCCCAAAATTAAATACCGAACTCTATCACTAAAAGTCAACCTATAGTCAAACGTTTCAACTTCAAATTGACAAATTTCACCAAAACAATATAAATCAATCTACGGTCTTCCGAAATCAATTCTGAGCATACACCCAAGTCCGAAATAATGATATAAAGATATCAGAGCCATCAAAACACCGTTCAAGATATTTTTTCACAAAAGTTAAAGTATGGTCAACATTTCTAATTTAAACTTCTAAGTCAAGAATCAAGGGGTCCGAATCAACCTGAAAGCTTCCCGAAATAATACTAACTAACCTCATAAGTCATAAACCATAAACACACATGTGTGAAGCATAAAAAGAGGTAATGGTGCCCAATTACATAAAATGACTGGTCGGTTCGTTACACTTGTGTGATGATTTATGACTTGTGTGAAAAATTTAGGGTCATTCCGAGTTGGTTAGAGGTGGTTCGTCATGAGTTTGGAAGTTGGGAGTTTGATTAGTTCATTAAGTTTGAATTGAGGTACGATTTATGGTTTTGGTGTTGCTTTGTGTGATGCTCAGCCTAGAGTAGGTTTGTGTTATGTTTAGGGACTGGTCGGTGTGATTGGACCAGGTCCCGAGGGGCTCAGTTTTATTTTGGATAGATTCCGGTCCATTTTGATGTTTCTTGGACGGTCTGGTGTTGGTGCATCACACCTCCAAAGTGTGGTGCACAGATGCGATGTCGAACATGCGAGGGAGAAGTTCGCACCTACGAAGGAAGGCCTTGGACTGGAACTCCACAAATGCACAAGGGTGGTCGCTCCTACAGTGGGCGCTTCTGCCTCGTTTGGTCGCACATGCAAAGCCTCAGATGGGAGCTGTGTGCGCATGTGTGGAAGGTCAACATTTTAAGTGAAGCTTGCAGAAGCGACACTTGGGTCGCTGATGTGAATTTGCAGAAGTTGAAGTTGGACCTCAAATGCGAGATCACATGCCGAATATTCGAATCCAGGGTTTGGCTTCATTTATCATTATTTGAAATTGGGAGCTCGGATTGGGGCAATTATTTTGTCAATTTTTCCCCATTTGGATTGGGTAAGTGTTCTTAATTCGGTTTTGATTATTATTTGCGATTCTATCATTGATTTTGGATTTTGGTTGATGAAATCTAAGGTAGAAAATTGGGATTTTTGTAAGAAATTTTGGAGAATGAACATTTGAGATATGAACCCAGATTTGAGGCGTATTTGAATGAAACTTGTATATTTGGACTCGTATTCGAATGGATAGTCGGGATTTATGACTTTTGTCAAGTTCCATGAAGCGATCACATATTGATTTTTTGGTTGACTTTGTGCAATTTGATAAAGACCGATTTTTTATTATTTTGAATCGAATCTTATAGCCTTTTGTGACGCTATTGAGTTATTTTTGCCTACAGAGGGTCAATGGCTTTTTGGAGTATTGATTCTCGCGCTTTAAGGTAAGTATCTTTCCTAGGCTTGACTTGAGGGTATTTCTCAGTAGACTATGATGGTGGCTATATGTTGGGGGTGACACACGTACGAGATGAGGAGCGTATATGTGTACACCGTGGTTATTCATGATCTGGGTAAACTTTACATTATTATGTGCCTTGTGTTTCTTTCATTCCTCCTTGTTACCGTGTTTTCTCTACTTATATGACTACTTGAGCTATTATTCATGCTAGGAATCATGCCTAGCCTATGTGCTTATCTATTTGAGACATGATAGGGCTATTTTGCTATGGTGAGCTAGTTGCCTTGATTGTAGTCATATCTTTCAGTCATGATATCATATCCGCATGTAATATCATCATCTTTGTATACTTCTTACATGTTATCTCACATGATGTTAGTGTCCTTACTTGTGTGACACGGGTCTTAGTGGATTTGTGCGGTACTTTGATATCTGACACTGCGAGATATTGGCATATTGAGATTTCAGTGGATTAATGACTAAACTTGGATCATAGAGTCGTATTAATATTAATAGTGAGGTGACACGTATGCCATTCCCCATATTGGGCTGAGTGGTATTGATAGTGAAGTGATGCGTGTGCTAGGCTATTTGGATTGAGTTATGATGGTCGTTGACTTTTGATACGATATTGCTTGGGATAGGATCCGCCCCTCCTGAGTAAGGTGATAACCGTGTTACTTTGGGCCCTATGAGTGCAGGCACTTGATATGTGCTTAGTGAGGGGCTTTATGTAGTCGCTGATTTTGGCATGGTTACTTGCCATGCAAGCATAGAGTCGTGTCTTTCTTATGCTAATCGATACTTTATATCTTAAAATTGATGCCTTAAACTGATTTGTTTGGAAAGCATGCCTACATTCCTATTAATGCAATTAAGTAGAACTTGCTATTCTTG
The DNA here is from genome assembly GCF_000715075.1 of Nicotiana tabacum. NCBI lineage: Eukaryota > Viridiplantae > Streptophyta > Magnoliopsida > Solanales > Solanaceae > Nicotiana > Nicotiana tabacum. The sequence goes on from NC_134083.1 coordinate 112,004,487, forward strand.
AGCTGCTTTTCCTTTTACTATTATCATTATATTGTTAATGTTATCTTTGTCTATTGAAAGTGAGTAACGGACATTGACAATTTCTTCATGATGGTAGGCTATAATTGCATATTTTAATCGCTTATTGCACTATAATTAACTACACTTTACTTGTGTTTGAGCTTTAATTGATAGTAATTTGCACTTATTGTGTGTTTTATGCCTTGTAGGAGTGATTCCGAGCTATGTAGATGTTATGTAATGAATTTGAGTGATTTGGAGCTTTGAAGTCTGAGTAATAGCCCAAGGGATTAAGCCGGGATCGTGTTCGGGGGCCGAGGACCAAGTCTGGATGTCAAAACACAAGCAAAATCCGTACTCTGAGAAATTTGGACTAATGCACCGCACTGTGTGACGCAGCAGTGTATTTTTGGCTTCCTGAAAGAAGTTGAGCTCTCTGGAAATCCCCACTAATGCCCCGCATGGCGTGTCGCCCCATGCGACGCGCCTGTGTATTCTTTACAGAGTAAAATCCTATTTCGGCTAGCGGAAGGTGGTTTCGTCTAGGCTCGACCCTACTTGGTATAAATATATGGAAAAACTTTATTTTCTGGACTTTTGACATATTGGAGACCTAGGGAGGCTAAATAGGAGTTGGAGAAACAAAAGCAGAAGGAGTTCATCATTCAATCCTCACTCAAGAGCCGAGTTTGGATCATTTTATCCTTTCCTTTTCTTTAAACATATTTATGATGAATTGCTCCATATCTATGGAGTAGTTCCCTTTATGGTTTGATGGATTTGGTGTATTGATATTTTTTTGTGGATTATAACTCTAGTTTTATGTATTGAGGCATTTTTGGATGATTTAATTATTGCATCTATATTCACTTGTTCATGTAATCGAGAGAGGCATAACTTGCGATATCTTTGCATTATCTTGTTGGTTGAGTTCATTAATTTTTCTTAGTAATTGAAAGAGGCTAGTTGATTTATTAATTAAACCTAGTTAGGAGAATAATCGGAAGAGGTTTTCCTAAAGACCAATCCATTACGCATTCTTCCATATCTTCACGTGCTTAAATTGGTTCATCTCGTGAGGTTAAGACTTAATCGAGAGAGAATTTTTAGCTGAACGTTTGAACTGATAATTGAGTGAATTCTATAGACTCACTTAAACATTAGAAGTGAATTATCTAGAGTTAGATCCCAAACAAATATCTTGCACCCATTCTATCAACCCCTATTTTCTCCCATTGATAACTTTCTTGCTTACCTTTGTTGCGATTGTTGTTAGTCAATAGCTTTAGATAGTTAATTATAGTTAAAAATCTTAGAAATCTCCATTGTTGATCATCTTGGATAGCAATCAAGCTATAAATTACAAGAATATTGTTTAACACCAATCCTCGTGGATACAATATTATACTATACTATCTTTAACTAGCGAGCATAATTAAAGTAGTGTTTTGCGCTCGTCACTTCACTATCTTCAATCCGAGGTTAGGCTTTCTACTTACAAAGTATATGGGGTTGATTTTACTCATATTACACTATGCACTTTATGTGCGTATTTAGGTACTGCTAATAGAGTTGATTGCTAGAGAGTCGTATCAGTACATGTTGGAGATTTCAAGGTAGCTCTATTATTCTATTCGCAAGCCTTGGAGTCATTTTCCTTACTTTTGTTATTACTGTTTATGTTCTTCAAATAGTATTGTATTGTTATTCATACCATTGTAGTTACTTCTTCTATAGAGCTCCTGTACTCATTGACACCAGGTTCTGGGATGGTATTTGAGATGTATCGCTATTTGGCTATGGTTATCTATGTTATTATGCTTTTGAGATTATTTCTTATTGTTATTGAAGTTACTTCTGAATAATGGATGTTGGCTTACCTAGCAACCGGTGTTAGGCAACCTCACATCTCTGGTGGAATTTTTGGTCGTGACTATTCCAAAAGAGTGGGTTGAAGAAAATGACATAGGCTCAAAAGGAGTGACGAAGGGTATAAAGTGTTTGCGTAGCAGAAAAAGGGCCTCCCAGCCTTGATAACGCCAAACATATTATCTTAAGCCCGATCTTCACAATGATTTGAATGTGAAGATCCTTAACCTCCACGAGTATGACTATTCTAGTTCCCCGTGAATTTGACTCGAATTTATTTTTAAAGTGTTTTAACTCTTTACTCATTTTCAAAAGTGTTTTTTTCCCAGATATCCTATTCAGGCCTAAATCAATTCTCTAAAATCTGGCCAAAAATTTCGCATGCATTTCATGTCACTAAAGCTAGCGTGAAAAGAACTAAGCACAGAATGACATAAATTAATAAACTATATTTCATTGAATAAAGGATAGAAGTGTTCACAACAAGACAAACAGGCTAAAATTTGAGTTACAACCATGAGATAACCCAGATAGTGACAAAACAAATAAACAAACAAGAATCACAAACATATTGAATAAAGGAGTAGAAGGGTTTGACTCAACAAAATAAACAAAATTTGTACCACAACCTTGAAGTAACCAAGATAATATAAATAACTTCAAAACAAGCTACCAAGATCCCTTTCTCGTAAGGAGTGATTTTTCAATTACTAAGCTTGATATTTTAGCCACAGATTTTCTCATCAACCATTAAGGCCTTCCTCAATTTTAATCTCATTTACCTTAGTAAGAAAGTTCCTGACCCCTTTGATCCACTCGTCTTCATCATTGCCTGCCAGATTCAGGACTGGTGAAATATGACATTTCATAGCAACCGACTTTTTAAAGTTCTTGGGAGGACTCTTATACTCCATGTCACCACATACTATTCCCACAATATACACATCATCATATGCAGGTAAAGGATTATGCATGATATTCGGGGTGTTAATGTCCTAGACCACAATTAATTTTTCCTGAATCATCCTTTCGATTTCACTTTTCAAATCCCGACAGCTCTCAACACTGTGCGCCTGGGGATTGGAATGGTATTTACACCGTTTAGAAGCATCAAAGCTTCTTGCACATGGGTCCATGTAATTTGGAGAGATCAGTGCGATCATGACATAATGCTTTAATTTCTCAAATGATCTTGCGTAGAACTCCCTTATCTGTGTAAAATTATCTTTCAGTCTCTGCTCCCTTTCACACTCCTACCTTGGATATGGGTTATAGGGTGCTAGAAACTTTTGTGGATGCTATCGATGATTTTCCAGTGCTGGTGTCCTCCTTCGGGAGTATCTTGGTGGTCGGGCATATGACTGTTCATTATGGACAACACACTGAGGTGGAACAATAGAGTATTGTGGATTTTAAGGCGGTTAGTAGTGCTCAACAGAATCATACGAAACCTGATAAGGCTGCCCATATCTTCGAGATGTTCCCCTATGATCTCCTTCTGACTCTGAGGCCGTCATGGGCCTCTTCATCCTACTCCACCATGTCACTAAAATTATCGATCCCTTCTGGATTGCCTAAGTTGTGTCTTTGAGAACCACATGACTTATAATTTTGCTTGTCTTGATGCCATTTTTAATAATTTCTCCAATCTTGATTGCTTTCGAGAAAGGTTTACCTATTGTGGACATCTTATTTTGAAAAGAATCAGGATCTTGAGCCTGAATGAGATAGTGATAAATTCATGGTCATCCATGGGCCACTTAACTCTAGCCGCTTGCTTTCTCCATTTAATGGCATATTCCATAAAACTTTCAGTTTGTGTCTTCTTCATATCTGAAAGGGAAATTCGGTCTGGGGCGATATGTATATTGTACTGTAACTGTTTAATAAAGTCCTGAGTCATGTCATCCCAAACATGCTAATGAGAGGTTTCTTAATCAGTAAACCATTTAGAGGCTGCTCCCGAAAGGCTTTCCCCAAAACAAACCATCAGTAACTCTTCCTTTTTCTCTCGCGCTTCTTAGCTTATTGCAATACATTATCAAGTGGGCTATGGGGTTGCCACGTCCCTCATACATTTGAAACATGGGGGTCTTGAAACCATGTGGAATGAGGATATTGGAGAATATACATAGATCCTTGAAGGCAATACTTTTCTAACCATCCAACCGTTGCATGTTTTTCAGATGCCACTACAAGCTTTTTAATTTTTGGGACATTTCTTCATGTGCCATCTTTCGGTAAGGCTTCTCAATCTCTGTAGGAAAATCAAATAGCTACGATTGGTACTTAGGAGAGTGGCACTGTTCTTGCTGGGTAGTGAACTATAATTCATAATATTTTCTCTGTATCACTGTTGGCTGTGAAATAGTGTAGATAGGCATAACAACAGTGGTTTTGTGATTGGTTCTCAATGACATACCTTGAGAGCGCACAGTAGAAGTCCCAGCCATATTCGTGTAGTTAGGATACGTACTTGCCCCAGATGGGTAAAATAAATTAGATGACGAGACCTGAGTAGTAGTCATTGAGAAGGGTGTGACATTTGGGTAACCAAGCTTAGACAAGGGCGGCTCTTAGCCATTGGCCCATGATTGATAACACTTCAGTCGTTCTCTCTTTCAGCATCCTATTTTTCTCAAGCACAACAAACTCTTGTAGAACCATTTGAACCTGAGTCTCGTGAGCACTTGGACGACTTCGATGGTCATTGGCGTTTTTCCCTTGGATCTTGTGTTTCCATATTACCACAAACTAACCACCTCAAACTTACTTTTCAATTCAAAACAAAAGACATATTATAATGGGCTTAACCGCTTCTTATTATTATCACAATTATTTTTCAAAAATAGTTCGATCGAACCCAATATGGGTTGCCTACATATCATGAGGAGATATGAATCACATCTTTGCGTAGTTCGGGAATATCCAAAAGTATATAAAGTAACTCTTTTCTTTTACTTTTATAAAAATCAGAATGTGAAAGCTCCTAACAAGAAAAATATTGGATTTTGATTTTTTTTTTCATGAATTTCTCAAAGAAAACACTTCTAAAGAAGAAAGAACATATTTTTTGATTTTTGAATTTGATGTCTCAAAAAAAGGACTTCTAAAGAAAAATATTTTTGGAATTTTGTATCTGACGCCTAAAGAAGAAACAAAACAAAAATATTTTCTCTCTTTTTTTGGGAATGATCTTTTTTCTGAAGATCTATTGTCAATTATGTCCCAAGTGGCTAGATTTGACCGATTCGTCAAACTAAGGACGAGAAAAACCAGATTTGTGACGGGTTGCCTACGTATCTTGCCATAAGGTCAAGAATCAGGTATGCGTAGCTCATGCAAAATGACTATTCGAAGGTGAAAAAAATCTCTTACAAGTTTGGGAAAACAGTTACCCTCTATCTTGGAGAAGGATTTGAGGTTGAATGAGAGATAAGAACCCAACTTAAGATAAAATTTACAATTATTATGAAAATAATTTTTTACTACCGAGGAAGGTTTTGTGGCTATCTCGGCAAAAATGACAAGACACGAGGACAAAACTTGTCAATAGAGACACAACTGGACAATGTGGCTATTTTTTCAAAAACGGCCCTTTGGCACTAGTAAGGAAGATTTTTCACTTTCTTGGCAAAACAGCTGGACGCGGGGATAATACTCGACAACAGAAATTACACTACAGAGACACCTACATTTTGTTTTTGAATTTTTTTAAATTTGGGGGCCAGACCTGAGGAGTGTTTCCTACGTATCACACCGGATGTGAGAGTCAGACCCGCGTAAGTCATCCAAAAGCAAGGAAACTTTTGAAATATCAATCAATATTTCAAAACTTTTGGTGTAAAATTTAACACACTTTGGTTTTTCAATTACTAGATTTTTTATGGAAACCAGGTAAATTCCACTCTCTTATTTTCTCCTTCGTGGTTTTCCTCGTTCTTCTCTCTTTATTTCTAGAAAGACAGTCAACATCCAAGTATAACAAACATTATACAAGTAGCATATAAGATGTACAAGATGGTCGTTAAGAAATGTGGTCCACCTATCCTACAAGGATCCAGCCCCAGTACTGAGTCCCAAAAGTCAAATGCACATGATGCAAATAAATGTTCCTACTAGAAAATCCAAAATGTGGCTTGTTCTTATAGGTTTAAAATCTTAATAGGAGAGATTTCTAGACCTGACTTACCCATGCAAACAGCTTGAGTCGTGGGGACAATGTACCGGGAACCCAGAAGGCCATCTGGATTTGTAGATCTGATCCCCGTCCTAAAATATGTGTGACACTTCTAACAAAAAGGGCCATGCGTACATACACCCCTAGTAGATTTAGAAGACTAAGAGAGAAGAGCATAGCATTAAAGTTTTATATATATTTCATTTATTATCAAAACGGTAAAAGAGATATAATTAACATAGTAGGCCCAAACATATAATATCAGATAAATAATAAAATTCAAGTATAAAATGCATTCCAAGTTCGAATTTTGAACCCTAAACCAGAGATTCGGAAAATCATGATTCCCCAGCGGAGTTTCCATATCTGTCACACCTTCTTTTTTCGGGTGCAAAAGAATATTTCCAATTTAAGTGATATTAGTTGAAAGTGAATTATTTTTTTTTATGAGTCGCCACTTGAAACTATGTGATTTTGGTATTTCAAGTCACCAATTATTTAAATCCCAAATCAAGGAAAGCTTTGACTACAAATTATGGTCTGCGAACACAAAAGACGGGAAAATCTTTGTTGACCAGGGAGAAAGTGTAAGGCATTCTTCGAGTCCCGTGGTTCTATCATGGTCGCTTAATAATTTACACTTGGCTTAGTTAATTTTTGGACATTCTATGTTTCAATGGATTTTATGCATTCTGCTTTTAAACGACTTTTATTTGCTTATTTAATGAATTAAGGAGTATATCTTGAACAAGTCACGCGTACGCACACTCGTTATGTTTATGTCACGACCCAAACTAGAGGGCGACTACTAGCACCCTATGCCTACTCAACCGAGTGCCAGGTACTTTATCCTTCTCTACTATAAGACTCGCCATGGGCCATTAGAGGCCACATAGATATACATATATATGTAATGAAATTAGAACTTAAATCGTATAACCAACTCATAAAGAATTTACACAGATACATGGGGACCGGCAAGGCCGTCATGATAGACTGACATGTCATAACTAAAACTATACACATGATACGATCTGCAAAGCCTCTACGGCAACATGAAAATAGTATATAATCGGAACAGGGCCACCGATGTTCCCATAAACAAAAATAAGCTATAAAGAACCCTGACTCGGCAATACTCCAAGGAAGAAGTGGAGCTCACCAACCAAAAGTTGATATCTAGAGGCAACCTACCATGGAGGATCCCCGCCTCATCTAACAGGACCTGCGGGCATGAAACGCAGTGTCCCCAGATAAAAGGGACGTCAGTACAAAGAATGTACTGAGTATGTAAGGCAGAAATGAATCACTATGATAAGATACTATCACCGAAAGGGATAAGAGTCAACCTGTAACCTCTAACTTGCCGCTAAGGTCCATAACATGTATAATAATTTCAATCTCATATATATATATATATATACAATGCCATAGTCCTAACTACATCATTATCGTGATGTTAACTGCCCAATTGATTAGTGACAACTGTCGGACCTGCCGTAGCACAGTGGTAAATGCATGACTGCCCGACCGGCTGTAGCTCGGTGGAAAATGTGTAACTGGCTAACCGGTCATAGCTCGGTAAGAAATGCATGACTGCCTGACCGGCCGTAGCTCGGTGGTAAATGGAGATGCATATAACATTACATTTATGAACATTAATATCTTTATTGTATTCTTCAATAGGGACTTAGGAATATACGTAGCCGTGCTTTGAATTACATTTTATAGGAATGAATAATGAATGTTGATACCCAATTTTTCCCTCATATTTTTATAAATATCATATATGCTTGTAAAATATCATTCCTACATCATCACAAATTTACAGGGGTCATATAAGTATTTTCTGTAATTTTTCACAATATTTTGAGGCTTTAAAATTGATTTTCTTGCATTTAAATTGTTCAAAGATTTATTAATTATCCTTCGAAATTTATTTTGTGATGAATTCATCATCAAAATTTATTATTACACCCACACATATGTTTTATAACATTTTGCTTCATTCCATAATCACATTTGCATTTTTGAACTATTTACGTATTTTTACAATAATAGCCTATATTTTTACAATTAATTGCTTTTGTCATTTTATTCAATGTCAAAATAATTTTTTATATTTTTATAATTTTCAGCTATTATTTTTAAAAATATTAAGTTGCATAGATACTACTTTTTATATTATTTAGCTATTTAAAATCTGGCCCAAAACAGGCCAAAATTTGGACGTAATTCACCAGCCCACACCCTAAACTCCATCCTTATAACCCCTAGCCTAATACCAGTTATCCACTACGCCACACCCATCCACTAACCAGATCCGCCTCTCATTAAAATCCTGGCCGTTGATATTGGGAGATCAACGACCCACATTCCATCTCCCCTCTTCTAATTAACATCACCCCAAACCCTAGACTCATTTTACCTAGTCAACCGTCTCTATATTCCCTAAAACCCTCCCCTTACCTCACAAACCCTAGCCGCCACCCCAATTCTTCTCCGAGTCCAACTCATCCATGGATTCTTACCATGATTTACTTACCTTTCCCTGATTATACCGCTATTACCTTTGTAAATATGGTGTTACTTAGTACTTGCCCATTTTTTGGCAAGTACTAGTCTCTGAATCAAAGGATACCAGCTCCACTCTCCAAGATTTAGACGATATTTCATCTGTATACATTCATAGCAAGGCTATGAGGATCCGATTTACTAAGATCTTTGGCCAATCTTTGATTTTCGTCGAACTAGGGTTTGAAATTTAAACATTTTCTTCTTTACCACTTCTAATACTGATTGCATGTGATATTATTTCTTTTTTTGTGATTGATTAATTATTTTCCATGTTTTCTTATTCGATTTGGACCACTATATAAACCCCCTTTCCCCGCTCCCCTTCGAAAAAATGAACGATTGACTTAACTATTGTTACCACTACTATTCTCTCACTCTCACTCATTCTATACTATTCTGTGACTTTTGATTTTGGCCGGTTGAAAGCCAAGGCCACCGGAATCAGTTCGTTAGCCTCCTCCAGTGCAAGCACTGCTCGGAGCCCACTTCGAGGCTCTTGTGAACTCTGAAGCACTGGAGATTTTGGGGTTTTCATTACTCTCCGGCAATTGATGCTATTCCTGAGATTTTGAGTTTCTTATTCCTTATTTTCTTTGTTTGCAACTAGTTAGTGCCCTATACTCTTCCAATTCTACTTCTTTCTGTTCGTGTTCATGTTTTGTGCATTAGTACTACTTGAATTTTCCTGAGTTAATTTTGATATTATGCCACTTCATATGCAATTCTGCTTATTTTGCTAGTACTTTGTAGTTCCATTAGCTTCAATTCTATGCAAGTCCTGATTTTAATGGATAACTAAGTTGATTCATGATGCATACGTGATTCGTAATTGAAACCTAATTGATGGTTGTTGAACCTTGTACTAAAACCCTTAGGAAACTATGCTTTTGCTCAAAATTGCTCTCTTCATGTTGAATCCTTTATGCATAATGTGCTATTTCTCTGCAAGTCATATGACAATACTATCTAAATGCTTAGCCTAATATGCTAGCCTTAATGCATTCCCATTATGCTGGTTACTTATACCCATTGCTGGTTATGAGTCTATGTCGTAGATTCTTGTGAGGAACTAATTCATGCCTAGAATTTGTCCAACTGAACTACTTTCTGCCGAGTCCTTCATGTACAATCTACAATTTTCTTAGAGTCAATTCATGAGGAATCTATATGCTAATACTATCCTAACTGGGTCTCTTGCTGTTTGTAAACACTAAATGTTGCTATCACTATGTACTCGCGGATTATTTAAAAACTGCTAGGAAGAATCTCAAAATATTCAAACTACTCTTCTTATATAGTCAACTGGGATAGTCCTAATTCCTGTTTGACATGTTAATCTGGAATTAATATCATAATACCTTTGAACTTGGGGATCTTTGTGTTGCACTCAGCATGATTAGGCTCCCTATTCTTGCTTGCTTGCCTGTTTGTTGTGTGTAATTGTCATTCCCTGATTGTGACTCTGTTTGACATTCATAACTTAGACTCCTAGGTTCAAAATCCCTTTTTAGATTAATTGTGGGTCATGCTCTATTCTGAACTCATTCTGGAAAACCTTAGCATGTTCACCTCATATGTGTCTAGTATGTTTTCCCTGTTAATCCCAAATCGTATATCCCCTTAACTACCCTAGTATTAGGTTTATCTTTAATATATTGTTTTCTGCTTAATGGTTTAATCTATGTTACATTTACCATGTTGCAAATCAAGTTTGTGGGTTCTCCTAGTTTCTTGTTCTTTGCCTAATCAATTCTGTCACTCTCGCTTCTGAAATGCCAATGCGTTTATGAATCCTATTAAGTGTCACACAATCCTGTATCTATGAGGTATTGCCTTAGGGCTGTTTAGTTGATTTTCATGTGTGGTCCATTTACTTATTTGGTTAAGTGATCAATATTGTAAATGTTGGGCTTGATACGAGTCTGTGAGTGGCTTTGGGTTGTGCAAATGGACATACATTCTAGTGTTTGAGTTTAGTTTGGGTCTGGGTCTGCTACTTATGTGAGGAACGAGCCTATTAAAGACCAAGGCAATACTAGGTTACCTCTTCTTGGGTCTGCTCTATTTGTAGAGCCTGTAGTCATCTCGATTCTGTAATATTTGAGTTTGTTTCTTCTTTTATCTTTGGGAATGTAATAATTTGTAAACAAACAATGCGGAGATTAGTGAAAAGGGTTGGGGTCTCCTAATTCTTGCATAAACGGGTAGAGAGCATGCCTATAGGACATACCTGCTTTGTTTGCTACTTTGTTCGACATGTTTTATTTCTGTACACACATAGAAACCATGCCTATAGGAAATCACACACTTCACTTAACTTGTCTAATACCTGTACACTATTCAAAGCATGTTGGTTTGAGTAATTGTTGTACATGTTTCCATGTCTACTATTGCGCGCTATTAGACAACATGTCTATAGGAATCAAACGCCAATAATTTCTTGTTTAGTTATCATCTAGATATCATGACTATAGGGGCTTAACTAATTGATTAATCGACTACTTATGTCAATTTCATTGCACTGCCCCGCCTAGATGATATGCCTATAGGAATAAAGTATTATAAAAATCAAGATCAATTGTCAATCGTGCCTATAGGATATTATTCATCGTCTAGAAAGCATGTCTATAAATCGAACGTCGTTAACTCTAAGCCTTCAAACAGTTTTATTGCCTCATTGCGTAAATAGTTTAAGAGCATGTCTATAGGTTTATAACATCTGCAAATTCGTTAGTCCAGAAACCGCAACACTGCCTGTATAATACTAGAATCATATTGAGATCATGCCTATAGGACTTAACGACTTTAATGCGTCTTAATTCTAAAAGCTGTCTATAGCTAAATTTGCCTGCGTGAAATTTGTTGTTTATGCGTGGAGGTTAACTTGAGCCTTTTCTTGCATTTATGTGTAGTCCTATATGTTTTGAATGCGCATTAGTTTTATTATTTTTGAGCATCCTAAGTAGAGTCTAGAACCACCTAAATAGAGGTCCAAAGCCTCCTGGACCATAGGTATGGGACGGGTAGTGCACACATAGGGTACGACCTAGAATTGAATTAGAATGCCTTTAGGTAACAATTTCAACATAGTAATTGGATAGCAGGAGATGATAGTCTATGCCCGCTGAATAATATGAGCAACCCCTACCTTAAGGGAGTTGCGAAGTATTATTTATGTTGCACGGGATGATCCTTTAGGCTAACAACCTTAGGACGCCCCTCCCCCCCTTTCTTTGTATACTGACTATTTACACTTAGTCATTTAATATAGACCAATGTAGTTATATCCTTGTTATCATTAAGATTAGTACCGATTTACATGTGTTATATCAAGACTCTTCGACTCCTAAATTCCCCTTTGTCTATTTTGATCGCCTAGCCTAATCACATAATTTACATAGTTTAATGTTCGGACGGGACCCACATTTGTGTACTTCGAAGAATGCCTAACACCTTCTCTTCGAAGTAACTTGAGCCCTTACCCGATCTTTGGTGATACAGACTAGTCAAACAGAGTTACTTGCAAATAGGTGCCCTAACGCACCTTAAAAATCGTTAGGTGGTGACTCTTCTCTTTTAATACCTCTCTTTAAAAGAGTTGTCACACGTCAAAACCCTCTTTCATGAGAAAACAGGGCGCGACAGTATGGCGACTCTACTGGGGAAACACTTAGGCTCTTACCATGACGAACTTGATTTATGTGTATTACTTTCCTTGTTTTTTTTAAACTACTATGACATGCACATCCCTTACCTTATTCTCCTTTATTTGCTATGACATGTATTGATCTCTTTCCATCTCTTTCATCTTGCCGAAGACTGCTATATTATGACTCTCCCATCCCTATCTCCCTACCTGCTTCATTACGTTCTCGCACGTTTTCATGAGCTAAACTGACTTCTCTCTTTTGTCTTTCTTTTCTTTCCTCTTCTTTTCATGTCCACCTTTGCTATGTTATTTACTACTTTTACGTACTTTTATCATGCAAATACTTGGTAATGTGTTATTATTCTTGCATAAAGCATGCTCCATATTATACTCCACTCGTGCCGATTATCAACATAGCAGCACTTGATGAGTGTTTGTGCTTTCTTGAGATTACCCTTTCTAAATCAGAGAGGCTAATTTATGGCAGACTAGTCGATCAGCGTTGACGATCCCGTGCCCTTCCCTCTCAAGTTGTCACTTGGGAGTACCAGTTTAGACCCTTTTAGAAACCCCACTCCAATTTTAATTGTACATGCATCATGCTAAACCTAATACGTGTTGAAGCGCTATTGACGTAGCAACCTGCTTAGATAAACCTTGTCCAAAGTCCGACGGAATTTCCATAATCCCCGTCACACCCCGACCTCGAGGAACGCAATCGGTGCTTAACAGAGTTACCCCGGTCGAGCAAACCTGCACAGTGCCGTCTACCCAACTCACCCATAAATAAAGAGAAGAATACATTTCATTAATTAGACAATAAGAGGTCATGTGAATAACACCAGTTCATTTCCATTAGTTAAATTATTAACAAGTCACCAAAACAATACATTGTACAATTATAGTTAAAGTGGAACAGATGATACGATTACAACATTTTTAGTTTAACCTTCCCAAAAATAGATACAACCCATACTATGTCTACGGAGCCTCTAACGAAAACAAATGAGTGCTATGACAGTACCGGCAATAAGGCCCCGGCTATACCTCAAAATGCTATGTACAAAGGATAAGAGATACAGGACCCCGAAATGAAGTGGGGCTCACCAAGTTAGCTGAAGAGAGGGTGTGCTTCTATCACTGATCAACACCACCTGCTACATAACCACCTGCATCCATTAAAGATACAGCGCCCCGGAAAAAGGAACGTTAGTACATATAGAATAGTACTAGTATGTAAAACTGAACACCCCCTCAATAAAACGAGTAACAGTAAACAGAGAATAAAACATGAAATCAATAAGAGACTCAAACGGTATCAAAGTGTCAAATTAGGGGAAAAGTAAATTTCAAGTAAGTTTCAGTAATTTAAGTTGGGAAAATCGATACACTACCGTGTTTTAGCACGGAGTCCGATCTCAGCCCGATCGGCTAAGCCGTCTCACCACCATGCCATGTGGATCGACATCACATCACATCTCCCTAGCAATAATCTCATCCCATTTAAGGGGAAACATCTCAACACACCAATATCATTCCATATAAGGGGACACAGTCTCATCACATTAACATGGGGATTTACCTCTCCGTCATTCCTATACCGACACGTGTAGTTTCGGGGTTAGATTGTTCCGACCTACCCTTCATCGGTGGCTAAACGATACTCCCAAGGCATTTATTATAAAAAAGGATTTACCACTCATTTCACATTCTTTTACATGTCATTCATTTTGTTGGCACCATTGGCCATAACGCAATATCATTCTTGGCACGTTGGTCGTAATTCATAATTCATGTTCACTATTTCACTTTCAAACCTCATCATGGATAATCAACAACAAGGTCTTTCAAATTAAGACATTAACACATAGTTGAGCAATTTAGGGTTTTAGGCACATGTGATTTCTTTTACACAATTTGACATGATAACTTTCATTAGAAACATATTTTTAAATCATAACACAATAACACCCAGCCCATGCTTAAACCACATTCTCAAACGGTAACTCAACATAACAAGAATCTTTGGAATACATATTGAACGCATATTTGTTTTGACACAAGGCTTATTTGGAATAATTCAATTTATAATAAGCATCACGGGACTTACAAGGGTATTGTGGGGTTCAATTCTAAGAGAAGAGTTTAACCAACATACCTCGAAAGAGCTTTTCGTAATGCAAAAATAATGTCCCAACACTCCTAACGATGCCAATCTATAGGGGAGGGGAGAATTACAAGCACGATTAGAGAAATTCATATGACAAGGGCTATTACAACTATGACCCAAACTTTCCCTCAACCAATTCAACAACAAAACAACCCAAGATTGTTCAACAACTTCCCCACAAGCCCTATTGGCTCTTTCATGTGATAAAGCTACCCTTATCACCCATAATCAATCCCAAACCCAAAATTGAAGAATTGGAGAAAGAAATTCTTACCTCTTTGAAACCCTAGCAAGTTCCTTTCGATGCAATCCCAAGGTTCGATCAAGGTGGAGTAGTGAAATCCTTAACCCTCCATTTTCTCTCTCTAGAATAGTTCTCTCCTCTCTCTAAAATGACAAGAAATCCTCCAAAAATGAACCCTTAGGCTAGATAGACGAAATGGGGGTCGGGTTATAAAATTAGAAAAATGAAGGGCAGACACATATCTACGGTCGCATATGCGACCGCATAATGCTTCTGCGGTCCGCAAAATGGGCCGCATAATGGCCCTCCGAAACTCGGCAAGTCTGCCCCACTCTACCACCAGTCTGCGGTCGCATAATGTGCCGCAAAACTTCCCTCCGGAAATTTTCATGCTGGGTCTGCGATGGGTTATACGGCCCGCAAAACGATTATGCGGCCGCATAATGGTCCGAAATTTTTGCCTAGTTCTTTGATTCAATCTGCGGCCGACATGCGGTCTGCAGACCAGTTCTGCGACCGCATAATGGACCGCAGAAATGCCATATATTTCTAAAATATTTCTTCAACTCCCCAATGCACTGTTCAACCCAACACATAAGTCTACCCCGGCATTACGAAACCCCGGGTTTTAGGTGAAATATTTACGAGTCCTTACATCCTCCCCCACTTAGGATCATTCGTCCTCGAATATGGGTCAAAATTCACCATTAGCACCCAATGTGACTCAGTTGCTACAACACACACCAACAGTTCCAATTTTTTTGACTAACTCCATAAATATCCAAATATTTCGCTAGAGTCTCCCCTATAATTGGGCCTATCCACCAGCCATAGAATCCCAAAAGCAGTCCTAACAACATATATAGGAACTAACTATGCAACATAACATTAAAATAATGCCAACCGTGGCCTCACGGGCAGTATACTACCAAAACGGAACACCTTGAACATCAATTGTACAAATGATAGCTAATTCATAGAAGGTAACTCTTAGCATTTTTATAGAACACAACATTATAAATACATGGATATTCAAAAAAATGAGGGTACTTCTTCCTCATTTCTTCCTCGGCCTCCCAGGTGGCCTCTTCAACTTGCTGGTTTTGCCATAGTACTTTCACGAAGGCAATCTCTTAGTTCCTCAACTTTCAGACTTTCCTATCAAGGATGGCAACTGAAATTTCTTCGTAAGTCAATTCTTCATGAACCTTAATGGTCTCAATCGGAACAATAAGCGATGGATCTCCAACCACCATTTTCAACATGGACACGTGGAACACCGGGTGCACTAAAGTCATTTCTGGAGGTAGTTCTATCCTGTAAGCCACCTGACCAATCCTCTGAATGATTTTGTACGGTCCGACATACCTCAGACTCAATTTTCCTTTCTTACCGAACCGCATTATACCCTTCATAGGGGAAACCTTCAAGAATACCCAATCATCTTCTTTGAACTCCAAATCCCTGTGACGAACATCTGAATAGGACTTCTGACGACTCTGAGCAGTTTCCAACCGCTCCTTAATGATCTTAACCTTTTCCATAGTCTGATGCATGAGATCTAACCTATCAACTCCGCTTCCCCAATCTCAAACCTCCCAATGGGAGATCTACATCTTCTACAATATAAAGCCTCGAATGGTGCCATCTGAATGTTGGCATAATAACTGTTATTGTAGCAAAACTCTATGAGCGGAAAATGATCATCCCAACTACATTTGATGTCAAAAACACAAGTGCGCAATATATCCTCAAGCGTCTGAATAGTCCGCTCTGCCTGCCCGTCAGTATGTGGGTGAAAGGCTGTACTAAGATTCACCTGGGTACCCAAACCTTTCTGAAATTTCTTCCAACAATTAGCCGTAAACTGTGCCCCTCGATCTGAGATAATAGAAACCGGAGTTCCATGTAACCTGACTATTTTCTTGATGTAAAACTGAGCATACTGTTCTGCTGTGTCGGTAGCCTTAACAGATAAAAAGTGTGCTGATTTCGTGAGTCGATCCACAATCACCCAAATCGAGTTGAATTTGCGAGGAGTGCGAGGTAGCCTTACCACAAAGTCCGTATTATTCATCTCCCACTTCCACATCAGAATCTCTATGTTCTGTGCCAACCCACCGGGCCTTTATTGTTCGGCTTTCACTTGCTAACAATTTGGACATCTTGCCACAAAGTTCGCTACATTCCTCTTCATATCGTTCCACCAATAGATTTCACTAAGATCATGATACATCTTTTTTGAGCCCGGGTGCACAGAATACTTAGAAGTGTGAGCCTCGGTTATGATTCTTTCCCGGAGAGCATCCACATTTGGAACACATAGACGACCTTGGTACCTTAGGGTACCATCATCCATGCCAAGAGAAAAGGCCATGATCTTATGTTTATGAATCCCCTTTTTCAGTTGTACCAACAATGGATCGTTGAATTGCTTATCCTTGACTTCTACCACAAGCGACGATTCAACCCTATTTTGAACAATCACCCCTCATTCACTAGAGTCCGCAAGACGAACTCCCAAAATAGCCAACGGATGAACCTCCTTGACCAACAACCTTTGATATGCCACAAATTGAGCCAAACTACACAGAGATTTCTAGCTAAGAGCATCCTCCACAATATTAGCCTTCCTCGGATGATACAGAATATCAATGTCATAATCCTTGAGTAACTCAAGCCATCTTCTCTACCTCAGATTCAATTCCTTCTGTTTGAAAATGTATTGTAGGCTCTTATGGTCCGTGAATATATCTACATGGACCCCATACAGATAATGACGCCAAATCTTCAATGCAAATACCACCTCCGCAAGCTCTAAGTCATGTGTAGGATAGTTCTTTTCATGATTCTTGAGTTGCCTAGAAGCATAAGCTATTACCTTGCCATGTTGCATCAATACACACCCAAGACCGATCTTTGAAGCATCACAATATACCACAAATCCATCAGTAAACACCGGTACCATAGTTAATCTGGATTTCAACTCTTGGAAGCTCCTTTTACAAGCATCTGACCATTGGAACTTAACAACCTTCTGCGTCAATTTAGTCAACGGAGAGGCAAGAGTGCAGAACCCCTACACAAACTTCATGTAATATCCAGCTAAGCCCAAGAAATCGTGAATCTCTGTTGGGGTAGTACGTCTAGGCTAATTCTTTACGGCTGAAATTTTCTGCGGGTCAACCTGAATTCCTACTCTAGAGATAACATAACCCAAGAATGTGACAGATTCAAGCAAAAATTCACATTTTGAAAACTTCGCATATAATTGGTGCTGATATAGGGCTTGCAAAGCTGCCTTAAGGTGATCAACATGGTCCTCCCGACTCCGCGAATAAACAAGAATATCGTCAATAAACACTATTACGAAGGAGTCGAGGAAAGTTTTGAAGACCCTATTCATAAAATCCATGAAAGCTGCAAGGGCATTTGTTAGCCCAAAAGACATTACCAAAAATTCAAAGTGCCCATATCGGGTCCTGAAAGTTGTTCTCGGAATATCCTGCTCCCTGATCTTCAACTGGTGATACCCGGATCATAAATCGATCTTGGAGAAGTACTTAGCACCCTGTAATTAATCAAACAAGTCATCTATCCTTGGCAGTGGGTACTTATTTTTTATTATAACCTTGTTGAGCTTCCGATAGTCAATACACATTCTTAGCAACCCATCCTTCTTTCTTACAAATAGAACTGGTGTGCCCCAAGGCAACACACTCAACCGGATGAAACCCTTCTCTAATAAATCTTTCAATTGTTCTTTTAGCTCCTTCAATTTTGTTAGTACCATTCTGTAGGGTGGAATAAATATAGGATGCGTGCCTGGCATCACATCAATCCCAAAGTCAATCTCCCTGTCTGGTAGGATCCCAGGGAGCTCATCCAGAAATACCTCTAGAAATTCATTCACAACAGGCACAAACTCAAGTGTAGGTGCCTCCGCATCGGTGTCTGTAACCCATACCAAATGGTAGATACACCCCTTGTTAATCATATTTGTGGCTTTAAGGTAAGAAATAAACCTACCTTTCGGCACCACATCATCCCCCTTCCATTTAATCACTGACTCAGTTGGAAATTCAAACCTAACATTTCTAGTTCGACAGTCAAGCTTAGCGAAACATGAATAAAGCTAATCCATCCTCATTATTACATCAAAATCAACCATCCCCAATTCAATGAGATCAGCCATGGTGTCCTGACCACGCACCGTGACAAATACAATCCCTATTGACTCACACGGCCACAATAGACTCACCAACCGGAGTAGATACAGAGAATGGCTCATGGAGCTATTCCGGTTCTATCCCAAATTCCATAGAAACATAGGGAGTGACATAGGACAAAGTGGAACCGGGATCAATAAGAGCATACACATCATGAGATTGGAAAGTCAATATACCTGTGACAACATCTGGAGAAGCCTTTGAACTCTGGCGACCCCTCATAGCATGAAAATGGTTGGGTCTTCCCAAACTCTATGTGCCACCCCTAGCTACACCACGCCCTACGGGTGCTGGGGTTCCTCGAGCTGGACGAGGTGATACGGATGTAGTAGCTGCAAAACTAGGCAGCTGTGGTTTACCCCTGCCCATGCTCTGGTGAGACGAACGACAATCCCTTTTAATATGACCCCTCATTCCACACCCGTAGCAAATGGACTGGTCTATGTAGCAGATCCCAACGTGCATCTTCCCGCACCTAGGGCATGGGGACCTCCGCTGCTGCTGAAATCTTCCACCAGACCGACCCTGCTGGTAGGATCCCCTGTTACCCTGGCTGGGCCTAAACTGGTCCCCCTGCTGCTGACTAGGCCCCGATGGCGGTGCACTAACTGAAGACTGAGTAAAGGACTGGGATGGCCCTGATGACCCCCTTAGAAGTACCACTGAAGTTGCCCGCTGACCGAGCCTTGTGGCTACTCTCTCCCTCGATTTTGTTCTTCAGTTTGCAGGTCTCTATGGCTTAAGAAAATGCCACCATCTTACCATAGTTCATATCAGAATTCAAGGTAGCTGTAGGGGCCTCATTAATAACCAAGGGGCTAAGGCCCTCCACAAACCGGCGCACTCTAGCCTCCATAGTAGGCAACATGTAGATGGCATATTTGGACAGGCGCGCGAATTTCATATGATACTCCCACACACTCATGCTACCTTGTTTTAGGTTCTCAAACTCAGCGGAACGGGCTGCCTTAGTATCGGCAGGCAAGAAAAGATCAATGAAATCATCGGCAAACTCACTCCACCTCGCCATAGGGCTCCCCTCCTCATGGGAGTCCTCCCACATCTCAAGCCTAGAATAGGCCACCCCTTTCAGGCGGTAAGAGGCCAAATCTGCTCCCTCTATCTCCGTAGCCCACATAACATAGAGGGTCTTGCGCATCTCGTCAATTAAATCCTGGGGGTCCTCCTCAGGATCAGTACCTGTGAATACTGGAGGGTCCACTGGAGAAATCTATTCACCCTGGAACTAGTGGAATCCCCTGGCTGACTAGAAGAAGTGGGCGCAACATCTGATCTCTAGGCCTGGGAAGCCACTATCTGAGCCAACATTGGTATGGCTCCCCTATGATCCCCATCAGATACACCGGGATCGAAAACTGCGGCTGAAGGTGGGACTGGAATATCCATTAGAGGAATCGTTACATCCTCAGTAGGTGTAAGAACTGGTGCGGTCTGCTCAGGTGTAGTGGAATCAGGCAATGTAGTATTCGGGGGAATATTCTCACCCCTCAGGTGCTCACAAGTAAAGGATCAACTGCCACTCCTGGGGTGGCATTGGCTCATTGGCCAGTTCTTGATTTTATCCTAGGCGCCATATACTGAAAATTAGAGCAGTGCATGAGTTAAAGGAGGAACAATCTTACAATCAGCTTTATCACACGATCTTCTAGATCATCAAAGAAGGGTATTATTCCTAAAAGCCCAAGTAGCCTCCTAATTATAGATGTGGTCGACAACACACCGATAAGGACTCTACTAGACGCGGCTCCGAGACACCCTAGGACACTTTAAAACCTTAGGCTCTAATAACAAGTTTGTCACGCCCCGACCTCGGGGAGCGCGACGGGCGCTCAACAGAGTTACCCTATTTGAGCAAACCTGCACAGTGCCATCTACCCAACTCACCCATAAATAAAGAGAAGAATACATTTCATTAATTAGACAGTAAGAGGTCATGTGAATAACACCAGTTCATTTCCCTTAGCTACGTCATTAACAAGTCTCCAAAACATTACATTGTACAATCATAGTTAAAGTGGAACAGATGATACAATTACAACATTTTTAGTTTAACCTTCCCAAAAACAGATACAACCCACACTATGTCTACGGAGCCTCTAATGGGAAAAAAAATGAGTGTTATGACAGTGCCGGCAATAAGGCCTCGGCTATACCTCCAAATGCTATGTACAAAGGTCAAGAGATACAGGACCCCGAAATAAAGTGGGGCTCACCAAGTTAGCTGAGGAGAGGGTGTGCTACTATCACTAATAAACACTACCTGCTATGAAACCACCTGTATCCATTAAAGATGCAGCGCCCCAGCAAAAGGGATGTTAGTACATATAGAATAGTACTAGTATGTAAAACTGAACACCCCCTCAATAGAACGAGTAACAGTAAATGAAGAATAAAACATGAAATCAATAAGAGACTCAAACGGTATCAAAGTGTCAAATTAGGGAAACAGTAAATTTCAAGTAAGTTTTAGTAATTTCAGTTAGGAGATCTTTAGCATCGATACACCACTGTGTTTTAGCACGGAATCCGATCTCAGCCCGACCGGCTAAGTCGTCTCACCTTGAGACATACACTCACAATACTACCATGTGTATGGCATGGCGTTCGATCTCAGCCCGATCGGCTGTGCCGTCTCACCACCATGTCGTGTGGATCAACATCGCATCACATCTTGCTAGCAATAATCTCATCCCATTTAAGGGGAAACATCTCAACATACCAATCTCATCCCATATAAGGGGAAACAGTCTCATCACATTAATACGGGGATTTCCCCTCCATCATTCCTACACTGGGACGTGTAGTTTCGGGGTTAGGTTGTTCCGACCTACCCTTTATCGGTGGCTAAACGATACTCCCAAGGCATTTGTTATTAAAAGGATTTACCACTCATTTCACATTCTTTTACATATCATTCATTTTGTTGGCACCATTGGCCAAAACGCAATATCATTCTTGGCACGTTGGTCGTACTTCATAATTCATGTTCACTATTTCACTTTCAATCATCATCATGGATAATCAGCAACAAGGCCTTTCAAATTAAGACTTTAACACATACTTGAGCTATTTAGGATCTTAGGCACATATGATTTCTTTTATACAATAACACACAGCCCATGCTTAAACCATATTCTCAAACGGTAACTCAACAAAACAAGATTTTTGGAATACATATTCAATGCATATTTGTTTTGACACAATGCTTATTTGGAATAATTCAATTTATAATAAGCATCACGGGACTTACAAGGGTGTCGTGGGGTTCAATTCTAAGAGGAGAGTTTAGCCAACATACCTCGAAAGAGCTTTTCGTAATGCAACAATAATGTCCCAACACTCCTAACGATGTCAATCTATAGAGGAGGGGAGAATTACAAGCACCATTAGAGAAATTTGTATGACAAGGGCAGTTACAACTATGACCCAACCTTTCCCTCAATAATTCAACAACAAAACCACCCAAGATTGTTCAACAACTTCCCTACAATCCCTATTAGCTCTTGCATGTGATAAATCTACCATTATCACCCATAATGAACCCCAAACCATAAATTGAAGAATTGGGGAAAGAAATACTTACCTCTTTGAAACCCTAGCAAGTTCCATTCAACGCAATCCCAAGGTCCGATCAAGGTGGAGTAGTGAAATCCTTAACCCTCCCTTTCCTCTCTCTAGAATAGTTCTCTCCTCTCTAAAATGAGAAGTGATACTCCAAAAATGTACCCTTAGGCTAGATAAACGAAATGTTTATAAAATTAGGAAAATGAAGCCCCGACACAGATCTACGGTCACATATGTGACCGCATAATGCTTCTGCGGCATGCAAAATGAGTCGCATAATGACCCTCCGGAACTGGGCAAGTCTGCCCCACTCTGCGACCAGTCTACGATCTGCAGACCTGTTCTGTGGTCGCATAATGTGCCGCAGAACTTCCCTCTAGATATTTTCATGCTGGGTCTACGATGAGTTATGCGGCCCGCAAAATGATTATGCGGCCGCATAATGGTCTGAAATATTTGCATAGTTCTCTGCTTCAGTCTGAGGCCGATATGCGGCCCGCAAACCAGTTCTGCGACCACAGAATGGACTGCAGAAATGCCCTATATTTCTAAAACTTTTCTTCAAATCCCTAATGCACTGTTCAACAACGCATAAGTCTACCCCGGCATTACGAAACCCCGGGTTGTAGGTGAAATATTTACGGGGCCTTACAATCCCAAAGGACACTAACATGCAAGTACCAGAGAATTGCACTCCCCACGGTTTTCTGAAAATGTTGGGTTTTAAGAAAAATGATGAACTGCTTTTTCTAAAGAAATCATACATCCCTTTTGAGTTTCTTTATGAGCATTATGGGCATAGCAAGTCATATCGTCTTTATCATGATGAACTATCCATTACTTCTTTGGGATGGTTGCATCGCCGGGTTTATGTTTTCATCGTCTGCTTCCTAGGGTTGTTGATCTTTCCAATGAAAGGAGGAAGAATTCATACTCGCTTAGCCATGGTCGCCAGGACCTTGATGGATGGTATCGAAGGACAAACTTATACTATCATTCCAATGATCTTAGCCAAGATGTACCGTGCTCTAGATCGGTGCAAGAGTGGGTTTGGACACTTTGAGAGTTTCAATCTAGTACTACAAGTCTGGTTGCTGGAACACTTTCAGAGGGGTGAGTATCGTCAACAACCTTTGTGAAGGCCACTAAATGACTACATAGCCAACCATCACCCAAAGAAAATGACGTTTATCCCTGAGAGGTTTGCAAATCCTAAAAATGTTGTAAGTTGGGCCCTTTTTCTTTAGCAATCTGATAGACGAGCAAGTGCATTAGATGTTTGATTGGTTTCCTAGTAGTGAGTTCATCATCAGATCAAAAGGAACTACCATTTGTTACTGATCGGGCTGCGAGGCATCTACCCTTACGCTCCTATAAGGGTAATGAGACAAGCTGGAAGAAAACAAGTCATACCCCGGGTTTCCAACATGGTCCAGTACAAGGCAGATTCTAAGGGAGATGTCATCCCATTCAAGTTCGAAGCGCAACACATGTGGAACCAAAAGATCATTGTGGAAGGAGAAACTATTGAGCCAAACAGGTATCATGCCGATCCTATGTACTACTATCTATCATGGCTTGAAGATGACGTAGCTGGGGACATCAAACCAGGGGTTAATCTGAAGGATAGGATCATAGACGAAGCGGCTGAGTCACAGGTGAAGTACAAGAGGCTACGCAAAAGGGTGTTTGAGTCTAAATCTAAACATCTAGAGCAGCACAAAGTGAACATGGAGGCAATAAGGGAATAGAAGGAGATTGCCACTAAGTCAATGGAAAGATTGGAATACCTGGAACAGGGACTGATAGAGCTAAAAGGGAAGATAAGAAAGCGACTTTCGGATTGTCAAGGCATGGACAACGATGAAGGAGGGAAGCTGGCAAAATCTTAATTATTGCTAGATATGCGCGATCTGGGAAACATGATTGATGATGTTAAAAGATCCAAGCATGGAGAAGGTCCTTCAGGGACCAAGTAGATTAGAAGATGATGTTCTTTACTGCTTTCTAGCTTAGATTATATTTCGATGTAATAAGGCTAAATGCCATTAGTAACTTTTATTATATTACTGTCGATCTAGTAAAAGATTGTTTTGGTTCACTTTCGCATAAATGAAATGAAGCAAACGTTGGCACCAATTTTCTCCAAGTCTATGTGTCGCTTAGGCCTACCTCAGGCACAATGAGGTCCGCAAATTAGGACGTGAATTATTGCATGACTTTGTGAAACATGTATAAATATTGCGAACACTCTTTTATTCCACCTTACTAACTAGTTTACCTTTTGCTTTTTTTTTTCTTTCTGATTACTCCCATTCCCAAAGGTTGGTTCGTACATACTGGCATCGTCAGCATACCATACTAGATTCAGAGGTCATCTACCCCCTCCTCCACATAGTGACCCGAAAAGCAAAAGCAAGGGCAAAGGGAAAATGGATGATTTAAGTGGTATCCGGAAAGACAATGTTGTGACGGAAAATGTTGAAACTTCATATGGTAGAAGTACTCTGGGACAGAATGAGTTGGTCTTATGTTTGGAGCAGAAAATCCTGGAACTACAGGGCGAGCTTGAGCAGGACCGAAATCTGGCAAACCTTTCCCTTACTCTCAATGTTCCCGACATCAACCAGCAAAACCTGACTACCCAAAACCAAATACCACCACAAAACACACAAAACCAGAACCCACCACCCATGGCTCCAAATCCTCCCACACCACACCAGTATCATAATCCCGTACCTCCCCAGAACCTTAACCCACCACCAGTGCAAACCCCTCAACAACATCACCATCATCCAACTTATTACCCGCAAACCACTACATATCACACTCCCAAAATGCACCACAACCTATTCCCAATCCACAAAACTCAATCAACGACCACCCATATATCCAAGTTCCATGAGCTCATCAAAGCAATCCAAAATATATGGAAACCTTACCCCATACCCCGCAACAAACCCTATGCATACCTGAATCGATTGAGAAGTACCTGCTCATTAGAAACATGGCGAAGGAACTCAAGAAACTCACAGGGAGGGACTAGAGTGTTGAAGGAGGGAAAGGCATTGAAGGTCTGAATTACAAAGATCTGTGTATTCAGCCAGATGTGGAACTGCCAGAGGGTTACAAACCTCTAAAGTTCGAAATGTTCGATGGCATTGGTGATCTGAAGGTGCATCTAAGAATGTTTTGCGACAAGCTTGTAAGAGTGGGTAAGAATTACAGGAGATGCTTTGTCTTGGTATATCAGTCAAAACCCAAAGAAGTAGGCTAATTGGGAAAGTATGGCATCAGATTTCATGGACAGATTTAGGTTCAACACGGAAAATGCGCCAGATGTTTTCTACATTCAAAACCTCAAGAAGAAGCCGACATAAACCTTCCGCGATTATGCTACTAGTTGGAGATCAGAGGCCACAAAAGTAAGGCCAACACTTGTAGAAGAACAAATGAACAAGTTCTTTGTTAGAGCACAAGATCCGTAATATTATAAACGGTTGATGGTCATCGAAAATCACAAGTTCTCAGACATCATCAAGTTATCGGAAAGAATAGAAGAAGGAATCAAGAGTGGGATGGTAACTAATTTCGAGGCGCTGCAAGCCACGAATAAAGTTGTACAATGAGGAGGTATCTCAAAGAAGAAAGAAATGGGTGCCGTGATGGTAGCCTAAGGCCCTAAGTCTCCCCTCACATACCAAACACCTCCACCCACTTATCAACCCTCACCCCCAAAATACCAATACCCTGCCACCACCTACCATACCTACCACACTCAACCTGTATATTACCATTCATCTCCACCTGCCCGCCAAAGCTACCCAAAGCCACGTCCAAATTTCAACCGCGGACCTCCTTGACAATACACCCCAATTGCTGAACCCATAGCCCAACTGTATAAAATACTGAAGGCCCTAATCGACACTAAGGTTATACAAGCAAGGGAACTTGCACCGAACGTCCGCAATAACCCTCTCCTAGATCACAGAGGTGATATAAATTGATGAAGAGTAGAATCTGGAAGTGTCCATTGGACTCATTCGAGAAAGAGACGCTCCTAAAACATCTTCGGTCACCCTCACGCTAGTTGTGGTACAAACCCAGGTGCCATTTGAAGTTGAGATAGCTACACCCTTCACTGTAATGGTAGCTCCCACACCATCTTACGAGTTTGATGTCGTCTCGTGGAATTGTGTTGTGGAAGCAAGTAGAAAGGGAAAAGCCAAAATGGAAGAAACAGGTGCCGCGCATGGTATGACTAGAACTGGCAGAGTTTACAAACTTGAGAATCTGGGAGGAACAAGCAAGGAAGCTGCACCTAAGCCTCCTGTTGTTGAGACTGGCACTGACGACCTTTGGAGTAAGATCTTACCATTCAGACAATGGAAGAAGGAGTTGTTCTCAAGAACTGGACCGCTACACCATCCCGAGCCTGCCGAGTTCCTGGGTAGCCTGGCAAATTAGCATTACTTGATTACAAATTGTTTTGAGCATTTAAGACATTTTCAGTATTTTGTTTTGAAATAATTGCTCGAGCCATCGAGTCGCACTTGTTGATATTTTAAAGTTTTATTAATGCATTACTGCTTTTCATATTTATTATTATATTTCTACATTATTTTCAGCATAATAATTACATATCCTGGTGAACCTACGACTTTGACATGTAATGAGACAACGCAACATAAGCACAGTGATTCGGAAGATCTAGAGGATGATGTAATACCTGAGGAAATTATCAAAGAAGTAGAGAATTTTGAAAACAAACCGTAGTCTAATTTGGAGGAAACTGAGGCCGCTAATTTAGGGGATTCTGAAATAGTCAAGGAAACTCGCATAAGCATCTGTCTATCACCAACAAAAAAGGAAGAGTATATCAGGTTTCTAAAAGAATATGAGGATATTTTCGCATGGTCCTATGACGATATGACTGGGTTGAGCACATCCATAGTAGTTCATAAGCTACCTACCAATCCCATGTGTCCACCGGTAAAACAGAAGCTCAGAAAGTTCAAGCCGGATAAGAGTTTGAAGATAAAAGAGGAGGTCACCAAACAAATTAAAGCTAAGGTTCTCCGAGTGGTCGAATACCTGACTTGGCTAGCCAACAGTGTGCCAGTTCCAAATAAAGATGGGAAAGTTAGAGTATGTGTCGATTACCGAGATCTGAACAGAGCAAATTCTAAGGATGATTTCCCGCTGCCTAACATACACATACTTATTGACAACTGCGCCAAACATGAACTCCAATCCTTTGTGGATTGCTTCGCAGGATACCATAAGATTTGAATGGATGAAGAGGATGCCAAAAAGACTGCCTTTATCACACCGTGGGGATATATTGTTTCAAAATAATGTCATTTGGTTTGAAAAACACTGGGGCCACCTACATGAGGGCCATGTCGACTATCTTCCACGACATGATACACAAGGAAATAGAGGTCTACGTGGATGATATTATCATCAAATCTAAAAGGAGTTCGGATCACATAGCAGACCTGAAGAAACTTTTTGATCTGCTTCGAAAATACAACTTGAAGTTGAACCCCGCAAAATGTGCATTCGGAGTCCCTGCTGAAAAGTTGTTAGGTTTCATCGTCAGTCGTCGAGGTATTGAGCTAGACCCGTCAAAAATCAAAGCTATCCAAGACTTGCCACCGCCAAAGAATAAGAAATATGTGATGAGTTTTCTAGGGCGCCTCAATTATATTAGCCGTTTCATAGCACAATCAACGGTGATATGTGAGCCAATCTTTAAAATGCTAAAGAAAAATGCTGCAACAAGCTGGACTGAAAAATGCTAGAAAGCCTTCGACAAAATCAAGGAGTATTTATCTAAACCACCCGTGTTGGTCCCACCAGAACCAGGAAGACCTATGTTGCTTTATATGTCTGTGTTGGATGGGGCCTTTTGTTGCATTTTAGGACAACATGATGAAACTGGGAGGAAGGAGCAGGCGATATATTATCTGAGCAAGAAGTTCACGCCTTACGAAGACGGGTACTCTTTGTTGGAGCGCACCTGCTGTGCTTTGACATGGATAGCCTAGAAGTTGAGACACTATTTTTATGCGTACACTACATATCTCATATCAAGGATGGATCCGCTAAAATACATCTTTCAGAAGCCCATGCCTATGGGTAAGTTAGCAAAGTGAAAGATATTACTGAGTGAGTTCGATATCATCTATGTAACTCGGAAGGTAGTCAAAGGGAAAGCATTGGCTGATCATTTGGTAAAAAATCCCGTAGACGGAGAATACGAACCACTGAAGACGTATTTTCCCAACAAAGAGGTATCATTTATAGGAGAGGATATTACCGAAGCATACGACAGTTGGAGGATGTTCTTCGACTAAGCAACAAACTTCAAGGGAGTGGTCATCGGGGCTGTCTTAGTATTATAAACTGGTCAACATTACCCGGTATCTGCAAAACTCAGGTTCCTGTGTACCAACAATATGGCAGAATATAAGGCCTGCATCTTGAGACTCAGGTTAGCCGTCGATATGAACATTCAGGAGCTGCTGGTAATCGGAGATTCAGATCTATTGGTGCATCAGGTTCTAGGAGAATGGGCTACTAAGAATACCAAATTTTTACTGTACTTGCATTGTGTACAGGAGTTGATCAAGAGGTTCAAAAAGATAGAGTTCAAACATGTTCCAAGGATTCAGAATGAGTTTGTAGATGCATTAGCCACCTTGTCTTCAATGATACAACACCCAAACAAGAATTTCATCGTTCATATCCCAATAGGAATTCATAAGCAGCCAGCTTATTGTGCTCATATTGAAGAAGCGTTTGACGGAAATCCGTGGTTCCATGACATCAAAGAAAACTTAGAAAAGGGAGAATATCAAGGGAATTCTACACACACTCAGAAGAGCACACTCCGAAGAGTGGCCAGTCATTTCTTTCAAAGCGGAGGAATTCTGTATAGAAGAAATCCTCACTTAGGATTAGTGCGATGTGTCGATGCCAAGGAGGCATCTAGATTGCTCGAAGAAATACATGCTGGAACCTGTGGACCCCACATGAACGGTTTCGTTATGACCAAGAAGATATTAACAGCAAGGTATGTTTGGATGACTATGGAAACAGACTATATCAAATATGTTCAAAAGTGTCACCAATGTCAGATACATGCTAATATGATATGATTACCGCCCAACGAGATTAATGCAACGAGTTTACCCTAGCCTTTCTCTGCTTGGGGCATGGATGTCATCAGACCAATCGAACCCGCTGCTTCAAACGGACACAGGTTAATTTTGGTGGCCATAGACTACTTCAAAAAATGGGTTGAAGCTGCATCCTACAAGTCTATGACTAACATGGCTGTAGTGGATTTTGTCCGGGATCGCATTGTTTGTCGATTTGGAGTACCTGGGTCAATCATTACTGACAATGCCACCAATGTCAACTGTGACTTGATGAAAGCTATGTGTGAAATATTCAAGATCAAGCATCGGAACTCTACAGCATACAGGCCACAAATGAACGAAGCCGTAGAAGCCGCTAACAAGAACATCAAGAAGATATTG
Organism: Nicotiana tabacum; assembly: GCF_000715075.1. Classification (NCBI taxonomy): domain Eukaryota; kingdom Viridiplantae; phylum Streptophyta; class Magnoliopsida; order Solanales; family Solanaceae; genus Nicotiana; species Nicotiana tabacum. The sequence goes on from NC_134083.1 coordinate 112,034,540, forward strand.
AGGAAAATGGTGAACAACTACAAGCAATGGCACAAAAGCTACAATTTTCTTTACTCGAGTATCGCACCACTGTTCGCTTGTCCACTAGGTCAACCCCCTACCTACTGGTTTACACTACTGAAGTCGTTATTCCCACTGAAGTGGAGATCCCTTCCTTAAGAATCATATAAGAAGTCAAGCTCAACAACGCAGAATGGGTATGGAACCGGTATGAATAACTAGCTCTCATTGATGGTAAGATATTGAACGCAGTGTGTCTCAGTGAACTCTACCAAAACAAAATGGCAAGAGCTTTCAACAAAAAGGTTAGGTTAAGGAAATTCACACCGAGGCAATTGGTATTGAAACGGATCTTCCCACATAAGGATAAAGCAAAGGGGAAATTCTCACCCAATTGGCAGGGCCCTTACATGATTCACTGAGTACTGACAGGAGGAGCACTCATACTCAAAGAGATGGATGGAGAGATATGGCCAAAACCTATCAATTCAGACACAGTCAAGAGATATTATGTTTAAGATTATGTTTGCACTTTCTATTTGATGTAACCTTAACTACGCTTAACCTGATTCCTGTTTAAGAGGGGATACGTAGGCAGCCCAGTGGGTTCGGTCAAATCATAATAAATTCTTCATTCCCCCTATGGTAATAAACTGGGGCAACAACTCGAGTTCACCCGATCTCATTATGTTTAGAATCGCCAAGTAATGTATCGCTAGAAGAATGCATTTAAACCGTGGCAGAATGTTTAGGAGGATCCTCAAAATTCCGAGTCAAAGTGGTTGCGATGTCTCAAAGGCATGTCACAGTCATCGATTCAACAAATTATTTGCTCTCATGAATCATCATATATTTCAAACAACTACATTTCTTATGTATAAACAATTTATCACAAATGCATGTTTTCAAAAATTTCATTCTATAGTAGCTAGACGTTACCAGGGAAAACTCAAACGAGACCTCAAGATAGGAACAAACGCAAAGCAATGAATCGAGAGCACGAACTAACCTTTCCCCTCCAAACTCATAATTTTCCTTTGGATACAGGCACAATGGATATAACAAGAACGTCCACAAAATATATATACACAACAAGATTGCTATCTTCACACCGACAAAAGTCGCCAAACGCAAATGCATCAAGCTAAGAAATACTTTGCCTTTTCGCATTCAATCATTATTCTTCCTGCATAGGGCTAAGCACTGCCCCCATCACCGTATAAGGCTAAATACTGCCTTTCTTGCATGAGACTAAGCATTGTCTCCATTCCTTGCATGGGACTAAACATTGTCTCCATTATTGCATAAGGCTAAACATTGCCTTTCCTTGCATGAGACTAAGCATTGTCTCCATTCTTTACATGAGACTAGGCACTATATCCATTATTGCATAAGGCTAAGAATTGCCTTCCCTTGCATGAGACTAAACACTGTCTTCATTCTTTACATGAGACTAAGCACTGTCTCCATTATTGCATAAGGCTAAGCATTGCCTTCCCTTGTATGAGACTAAACACTGTCTCCATTCTATGCATGAGACTAAGCACTTCCTCCATTATTGCATAAGGCTAAGCACTGCATTTCATTGCATGAGACTAAACACTGTCTCCATTCTTTACATGAGACTAAGCATTGTCTCCATTATTGCATAAGGCTAAGCACTGCCTTTTTTTGCATGAGACTAAACACTGTCTCCATTCTTTGCATGAGAATAAGCACTATCTCAATTATTGCATAAGGCTAAGCATTGCCCTCCCTTGCATGAGACTAAACATTGTCTCCATTCTCTGCATGAGGACAAGCACTATCTCCATTATTGCATAAGGCTAAGCACTGCCATTCTTTGCATTAGACTAAACTATGTCTCCATTCTTTGCATGAAACTAAGCATTATCTCCATTATTGCATAATGCTAAGCATTGCCTTTATTTTCATGAGACTATGATCTGTCTCCATTCCTTGCATGAGACTAAGCATTATCTCCATTATTGCATAAGGCTAAGCACTACCTTTCTTTGCATGAGACTAAACATTATCTCAATTGTTTATCTCAATTGTTTGCATGAGACTAAGCATTATCTCTATTATTGCATAAGGCTAAGCATTGCCTTGCTTGCATGAGACTGAGCATTATCTTCATTATTGCATGAGGCTAAGTATTGCCTCCATTATTGCATAAGGTTAAGCATTGCCTTTTCGCGCATGAGACTAAGCACTGTCTCCATTATTGCATAAGGGTAAACACTTCCTTGCTCACATGAGACTAAGCACTGTCTCTCTTTCTCTCACGAGGCAAAGCACTGCCTCCATTATGGCATTAGGATAGGCATCGCCTTCCCTTGCATGAGACTAAACTCTGTCTATGTTACACGGCATAAGATTAAGCATTATCTCCTTTCTTTACAACGGGCTAAGCGTTGCCCTCATCTCATATAAGACTAAGCCTTGTCTTGTCTCTTTTTAGTGAATGTCTAGGAATCATCTATTTCCTTTATCAAGCGATCGATATTACCACATACTTGCATTTCATAGGCTGAAACACCACCACATTGTTCGAAGGCATAATAGTCCAAAGCCACCATCCTCGTAGCCCGAAGACATCATGCAATGGCCTGAGGATCTCTCAAAATTGCACATCATTATTCAAAGGCGTCATAGTCCAAAGGCACCATCCTTATGGACCGAGGACATCATTTCATAGCCGGCGAATCCCTTATCAAACGCTTCATGGCCCAGGACGTCATAGTCTAAGGACATCATCCTCGTCATCCAAAGACAACTCTCATGGTCCGAAGGGAATTTGCATCATGTTTAAATTTTTACAATAACCCATATATATTTGCATGCATCGTGTTTTAAGTTTTACAGGTAACTCAGGAGGTAACCGTTCTACAAACAGGAGCAATTCTCGCTCCGATTTCCGTTCACAACATCCACATCCTTCGACTATCTCAAACGTAATCGATGATCAGCAATTGATTACCCTTTGTTCTATAAATATTCAAATATCTGCCTTGTACATCCGTAATAATCTCATAGCTCCACCTGAAATCATTTGTTACTCACGACACTATCATATCCAAAGGGTCCCTTTAGAAACACACGACCACTCTTATAAAAACTCCATCGGTTTCATTCGCCGTCGGATCCAGAACTACACACGGCCTGATTCCTGTAACACCAAGGATACGTAGGCAACTCATGAACCAGGGTTCGACCACCATTGTTTCAAAACACATCATTCCTTACTCACTTCGGACAAAATTGGTCATCATTTTCTTACCCAACAACTCTTTCATCATTCTCGGGTAAAGATGGGTAGATGTTGACACCCAAATTTGCCCTCATATTTTTATAAAAGTCATATATGCTTCTAAAATATCATTCCTACATCATCACCAATTTATAGGGGTCATATAAGTATTTTCTGTAATTTTTCACAATTTTTTGAGGCTTTAAAATTATTTTTCTTGCATTTAAATTGTTCAAATATTTATTAATTATCCTTCAAAATTTATTTTGTGAAGAATTAATAATCCAAATTAATTATTACACCCACACATATGTTTTATAACATTTTAGTTCATTCCATAATCACATTTGCATAATAACCTATATTTTTACAATTAATTTCATTTGTCATTTTATTCAGGGTCAAAATAATTTTTTATATTGTTATAATTTTCAGCTATTATTTTTAAAAATATTAAGTTGTATAAATACTACTTTTATATTATTTAGCTATTTCATTCAATTATCTTCTCTTTAATTTCTTGTATTTAAAATCTTGCCCAAAACAGGCCATATTTCGGACCTAATTCACCAGACCACACCCTAAACTCCAGCCCAATAACCCCTAGCCCAATACCAGCAATCCACTACCCCACACCCATCCACTAACCCGATCCGCCTCTCATTAAAATCTTGGCCGTTGATCTTAGGAGATCAACGACCCACATTCCATCTCCCCTCTTCTAATTAACTTCACCCCAAACCCTAGCCTCGTTTTACTCGATCAGCCACCTCTATATATCCTCAAAACCTCCCCTTACCTCACAAACCCTAACCGCTACCCCAATTCTTCTCTGAGTCCAACTCATCCACGGATTCTTACCATGATTTACTTACCTTTCCTGGATTATATCACTATTACCTTTGTAAATATGGTGTTACTTAGTACTTGCCCATTTTTTGGTAAGTACAAGTCTCTAAATCAAAGGAAACTGGCTTCACTCTCCTAGATTTAGATGATATTTTATCTTTATGTGTTCATAGTAAGGCTATGAGGATCCGATTAACCAAGATCTTTGGCCAATCTTTGCTTTCCGTCGAACTAGGGTTTGAAATTTCAATGTTTTCTTCTTTACAATTTTATTATTGATTGCATGTGATATTCTTTCCTTATTTGTGATTCATTAATTTTTTTTCATGTTTGCTTGTTCGATTTCTACCACTATATAAACCCTACTTTCTGTTCCCCTTGGAAAAATTGAACGATTGACTTAACTATTGTTACCACTACTATTCTCTCACTCCCACTGATTCTATACTATTCTGAGACTTTTGATTTTGGCCGGCTGAAAGGCAAGGCCACCGAAATCCGTTCATTAGCCTCCTCCAGTGCAGGCACTGCTCGGAGCCCACTTCGAGGCTCTTGTGAACTCTGAAGTGCTGGAGATTTTGGGGTTTTCATTACTCTCTTGCAATTATTGTTATTCCTGAGATTTTGAGTTTCTCATTCTTTATTCGCTTTATTTGCAACTGGTTAGTGCCCTATACTCTCGCAATTCTACTTGTTTATGTTCGTGTTCATGTTATGTGCATTAGTACTACTTGAATTTTCCTGAGTTAATTTTGATATTATTCCACTTCGTATGCAATTCTGCTTATTTTGATACTATTTTGTAGTTCCATTAGATTCAATTCTATGCATGTTTTGATTTTAATGATAGCTAAGTTGATTCATGATGCTTGCCTGATTCGTAATTCAAACCTAATTGATGGTTGTAGAACCTTGTACTAAAACCCTTAGGAAACTATGCTCTTGCTCAAAATTGCTCTCTTCATGTTTAATCCTTTATGCATAATGTGTTATTTCTCTGCAAGTTATATGATAATACTGTCTAAATGCTTAGCCTAATATGCTAGCCTTAATGCATGCCCATTATGTGTGTCCAACCTGAATGATTTCTAATCATTATGTTCATGTATAGCTGGTTACGTATTCCCATCTGGTTATGAGTCTATGCCGTAGACTCTTATGAGGAACTAATTCATGTCTGGAATTTGTCCAAATGAACTGCTTTCTGCCTAGTCCTTCATGTACAATCTACTATTTGCTTAGAGTCAATTCATGAGGAATTTATATGCTAATACTATCCCAACTGGGTCTCTTGCTGTTTGTAAACTCTAAATGTTGCTATCACTATGTACTCGCGGATTGTTTAAAAACTGCTAGGAAGAATCTCAAAACATTCAACCTACTCTTCCTATATAGTCAACTGAGATAGTCCTAATGCCTGTTTGACATGTTAATCTGGAATTAATATCATGATACCTTTGAACTTGGGGATCTTTGTGTTGCACTCAGCATGATTAGGCTCCCTATTGACTGTTTGCCTGCTTGTTTGTTATGTGTAATTGTCATTTTCTGACTCTAACTCCTATCGACCTTCAAGACTTAGACTCCTAGGTTCAAAATACCTTTTTTTAACTATGGATCATGCTTTATGCTGAGCTCATTCTGAAAAAACATAGCATATTCATCTTGTATGTGTCTAGTATGTTTCCCTCATTAATCCCAAATGGCATGTCCCCTTAACTCCCCTAGTATTATGTTTATCTTTAGCATGTTGTTACTCGCTTAATTGTTTAATCTATATTACATTTACCATGTTCGAAATCAAGTATGTGGGTTCTCCTAGTTTCTTGTTCTTTGCCTAATCAATCCTGTCACTCTCGCTTCTGAAATGCCAATGCGTGTATGAATCTTGTAATGTGTCACACAATCCTGTCTCTATGAGTTATTGCCTTGGGGCTGTTTAGTTGATTTTTGTGTGTGGTCCATTTACTTATTTGGTTAAGTGATCAATATTGTAAATGTTGGGCTTGATATGAGTCCATGAGTGGCTTGTGGTTGTGCAAATGGACATACATTCCAGTGTTTGAGCTGAGTTTGGGTCTAGGTCTTCTACTTATGTGAGGAACGAGCCTATTGAAGGCCCAGGCAATACTGGGTTACCTCTTCTTGGGTCTGCTCTATTTTTAGAGCCTGTAGTCATCTCGATTCTGTAATATTTGAATTTGTTTCTTCTTTTATCTTTGGGCCTGTAATAATTTGTAAACAAACAATGGGGAGATTAGTGAAAAGGGGTTGGGGTATTCTAATTCTCGCATAAACGAGTAGAGATCATGCCTATAAGATCTACCTATTTGCAACTTTTGTTTGGCATGTTTTATATCTGTACACACATAGAAACCATGCCTGTATGAAATCACATACTTCACTCAACTTGTCTAATACCTGTACACTATTCAAAGCATGTTGGTTTTAGTAAGTGTTGTACCTGTTTCCATGCCTATTGTTGTGCACTATCAGACAACATGCCTATAGGATGTAATAATACATACCTTTGTAACACTCATCGAGATATCATGACTATAGGGTCTTAACTACTTGATTAATACTTCTGTCATTTTCATTGCACTGCCCCGCCCAGATGATATGCCTATAGGGATAAAGTATTATAAAAATCAAGATCAATTGTCAATCCTGTCTATAGGACATTATTCATCATCTAGAAAGCATGTCTATAAATCGAACATCGTTAACTCTAAGCCTTCAAACAGTTTTACTACCTCATTGCGTAAATAGTTTAGAGATCATGTATATAGGTTTATAACATCTGCAAATTCGTTAGTCCAGAAACCGCAGCACTGCCTGTATAATACTAAAATCATATAGAGATCATGCATATAGGACTTAACGACGTTAATGCATCTTAATTCTAAAAATTGCCTATTGCTAAATCTTCATGCGTGCAATTTGCTGTTTATGTGTGGAGGTTAACTTGAGCCTTTTCTTGCATTTATGTGTAGTCCTATATGTTTTGAATGCGCGTAAGTTTTATCATTTTAGAGCATCCTAAGTAGAGTCTAGAACCACCTAAATAGAGGTCCAAAGCCTCCTGGACCACAGGTATGTGACATTTAGTGCACGCATAGGGTACGGCCTATAATTGAATTAGAACGCCTTTAGGTAACAATTTCAACATAGTAATTGGGTAGTAGGAGATGATAGTTTGTGCTCGCTGAATAATATGAGCAACCCCTACCTTAAGGAAGTTGCGAAGTATTATTTATGTTGCACGGGGTGATCCTTTAGGATAAAAAGCTTAGGATCCCCCCCCCTTTCTTTATATACTAACTATTTACACTTAGTCATTTAATATAGACCGATGTAGTTATATCCTTGTAATCATTAAGATTCGTACCGATTCACATGTATTATAGCAAGACTCTTCGACTCCTAAATTTCCCTTTGTCTATTTTGATCGCCTAGCCTAATGACATATTCCACATAGTTCAAAGTTCGGTAGGGATCCACAGTTGTGGACTTCAAAGAATGCCTAACACTTTTCCTTCGAAGTAACTTGAGCCCTTACCCGATCTTTGGTGATATGGACTAGTCAAACAGAGTTACTTGCAAATAGGTGCCCTAACACACCTTAAAAATTATTAGGTGGCGACTCTTCTCTTTTAATACCTCCCTTTAAAAGAGTTGTCACACATCGAAACCTGCTTTCGCGAGAAAACGGGGCGCGAAAATGAACGCATCCTTAACTGCTAAGAGTAGAACAATTTATAGAATAACATTATATTTAGGTTTTGTTACTTGGATCGTGCCAAAAGAGAGAAGGATTAGCCTTAACATACCTCAAGTCGTCAACACAATCCAACAACGAACTCGTCGTAACTAGTACACCAATCCTACAATAAAGGAATGCATATGGGGACTTACATGATGCTAGTATATCACTTATATCAAACGATAATTCGGATCGGAAGTGGAACGGACGACATTTCCCTTATTCTTTAACAACCACAACTACAACCTCTTTTAATACCTTAGGATTCACATCATCAACACCTAAGAATATGCACCAAGATAGCCCAACATATGCTTCGTATACGGTACCTTATATTTCTCCTTCTTCCAACTTCAAGAAGCATATCAACAATAACAATATCTACTATCCATATACAATGAAACTACCTCCGTATAACAACAATAACAAGTTATATAAAGACCAAAGTACCTCAAGAATATGTAGGAGAGATGAAATCTTACCTTACTAAACTAGGACCTACTAGTTATGCTCAAAAGAATCATGCCGCAAGTAACTACAACAACCTAATCAATGAGAGATTGAGGAATAAATTCTCTATTATGATTTTTCTTCCCACGTTTTGCCCCATCAATAGATACAAAAAATTTGAAAAATAAAATCCCAAAGTTTCCTCTCAATCTCTCATGTTTTTGTGCTTCTAGGCTAGGTTGTTATGCTTGTTAATAATATACATATTCTGAAATAGAACTTTGAAATTTCGTAATACTAAGTCGGTTGTGGGGCCCACATAATATTCATTTAATAAGAAAAAGAAGCATGGCCATGGAGCAACCACTAAGACATACCTATCCAATGAAACATGAGTCATAAGGTGGAGATTTGAGTAGTACCACATGGACTCCATAATTGCCCCCTATCTTTGACATTTTTCTTCCACTAATCTCGTAATTACATCCTTGCATTTAACTAATAACCCGCATAATTAATTTCTTGATCTTAATTCACTTAAATAATAATCATTTTATACATACTTCATAAATTCATTATCACTATCGTGTGGTATAATTCTAGTCCATAGCCTCCTTATACATACCAAATATTATTCCAAGCCACAATCGTCACACTCTTATATCCTACATCATTTTGGGACTTCATCTTATTATATATCGTGCTCTTTATTTGCATACTTGAATATGAACAAAATTCTTCGTAGCTCAGGTCTACTTGCATATGTTAAGGGGCTTAAGACATAGTCTGAAAGCATGGGGTATTACATTGATGAAACTTATTCTCTTTGATTTGTTGACCTATAATCCTTACGACACTTCCTCAACATTTTCTAAACTCAGCATAAGCACTTAAAATCTCAAAAATAATCTTGTCCTTGAACTTATGTCTATTAACTTACAACAAATCTAACGTACAAAAGTACCAGAGTCTTCTCTATAAATTAAACTAAAATTCAACATGTATACTGCTAGAAAACGCAATATAAACGCCTCAATGAGCCATAACAAGCAACAATAACTCTTGGTCACACACATTTAGTAAATATACCCGTATCAACATCGCTTGGTTGCTCCTGATCTTGATGCCTAATCAAAGCATATATGCGATTATGACTATTGCTGGAGCAGGATTCTCCACCTCTGCCTCTACCTCTTTCAGTTGATGTTTGAGGGCCTCACTCTAGGGGACGTGCTGAAAAGGAGGAGGCTGCTACAGACCCGGTGGGCTGAGCCATCCAACCTTTGTCCTTTACCGGACAATCTCTCATATAATGACTGCGGTTTCCACAGGTATAGCATGTATTAAATCCCTGATGACATCGTTCGGAATGGGCTCTACCGCATTGACTACACAGTGGAGGAGGTACCCTTATCTGTGCTGAATCCCTATGATTCAGGTAACCCAAAGCCCTCGAACCCTGACCTTATTCAGAATAAATATATCCCTCATAACGCGGCCTCTGCAACTGTGAAGGGGCACTATCTACAGAATATGGTGGCCTAGGACCACCCGGAGAATCCTCAAGTTGGCTAGTAGACCTAGCTCTCTTGCACTGACCCTCATCACGATCCTCGTGTTTCTACCATTTTCGATCCTCCAAATTTTGAGCATAAGCTTGGATGCGGGAAATTTCCATATTATCGAGCATAGTGGACGTGGAACACTCATTAATCAGGTGCGGCATAAGCCCTACCACTAAATGATGTACTCGGTCACTCATCTCAGCCACAATCGAGGAAGCATACCTAGACAAGGAATCAAACTGGAGACTATACTAATGCACAATCATATTCCCCTGTCTAAGAGCCATGAACCGATCTACCCTCGCCTGACGGATCTCTGTTGGCAAGTAATGACGCAAGAAAGCCCCTGAGAACTCTTCCCATACTGTTGGAGGTGAATTTGTCCCTCTGGACAATTACTAAGTCTCATACCACAGAACTGCAACATCGTGCAATCGATAAAGGCTCAACTCTACTAACTCAGTGTCTGAAACATGCATCACCCTCAAAGTCCTATACATCCTATCTATAAAGTTCTGTGGGTTCTCATCCTTGTCGGATCTGGTAAACACTGGAGGGTTCAGGTTGATGAAGTCTCGAACTCTTGTGCTAATAGCCCTGTCAACATAATCAACACTTATACCTGCCTGACACTGAGCCTGAGCGGCTACCAATGTCAACAACTATATTGCATTCCGCATATCCATATCCAAATCATGAGTTACAGGTCGAGGAACTGGAGGTACTAGGTTACTCCTCGGCTTCTCGGGTGCTGGAGGAGTCGGAGAATTATGCAAGGGTGTCACACTTCCCCTCGGAGCCTCACTCTGGCCCTCACTAGCCACTGGTGCTCTACTCATGCCCTCATCAGCCACTGCTTTACCCTTCTGACCTGGTCACATGCATCGTTGTATATAAAATATGTCAAAGGTCAATTAGTTCATTCCCTACGACTATGATCTACTGCACTATCTACGATTAACTCGCATAACCAACTCATAAAGAATTTACATAGATACATGGGGACCGGCAAGGCCGTCATGATAGACTAACATATCATAACAAAAACTATAGACAAGATATTGTCTGCAAAGCCTCTATGGTAATATGAACATAGTATATAAGTCGGGACAAAGCCCCCGACATTCCCATAAACCAAAATAACATATACAGAGCCCTTACTCGGCAATACTCCAGAAAGTAGAGGCAACCTATCTTGGAGGATCTTCGCCTCGTCTATCTACACTTGTGAGGCATGAAACACAATGTCCCCCCGTGAAGGGACGTTAGTAAGAAGAATGTACCAAGTATGTAAGGAAGAAATGAATCATAACGATAAGATACTATCACTGAGGGATAAGAGTCAACCTGTAACCTCTGACTTGCCGCTAAGGTCCATAACATGTATAATAAGTTCAATCTCAAATATACATATGTAATATATATATATATATATATATATATATATATATATATATATACACACATACATATATATATATATATATGTGTGTGTGTGTATGTGTGTGTATATATATATATATATATATATATATATATATATATATAAAACCACATTCCCAAATATATAACAAGAAGATAAACTTTGAGATATATAGTAGGTGTATATCTATACGGCCGTAGCCCGGCGCTAAATGCATGACTGCCCGACTGGCCATAACTCAGTGGTAAATGCGTAACTACCCAACCAGCCATAGCTCGATGGTAAATGTATGACTACCCGACCAACCGTATCTCGGTGGTAAATGAAGATGCATGTAACATTACATTATGAACATTAACATCTTTATTGTATGCCTCAATAGGAACTTAGAACATACTTAGACATAGTTTGAATTACATTTTATAGGAATGAAAAATGTAGGAATCCTTAACTACTAAGAGTAGAACTATTTATTGAGTAATATTATATTTACGTTTCGTTACTTGGATCATACAAAAAGAAGGAAGGATTAGCCTTAGCATACCTCAGGTCGTCAACACAATCCAACAACAAACGCGTCGTAACTAGTTCGCCAATCCTATAACAAATGGATGCATATGCGAACTTAGATGACACTCGTATATCACTTATATCAAACGATAATTTGGTTCGAATATGGAACTGACAACATTTCCCTTATTCTTTAACAACCATAACTACAGCCTCTTTTAATCCCTTTGGGTTCAAATCATTAACACCTAAGAATATACACCAAGACAACCCAATATATGCTTCGTATACGATACCTTATACACTTCCTTCTTCCAACTTAGTCAGCATATCAACAATAACACAACAACAACATCATCTACTATCCATATACAATAAAACTACCTCCATATAACAATAATAACAAGTTTTATAAAGACCAAACAACCTCAAAAATATGTAGGAGAGATGAAATCTTACCTTACTTAACTAGGACCTGCCAATTATGCTCCAAACACTCATGCCACAAGCAACTACGACAACCTAATCTATGAGAGATGGAGGGATAGATTCTCTATCATGATTTTGCTGCCCACGTTTTGCCCCATCAAAAGTTAAAAAAATTTTAAAAATAAAATCCCAAAGTTGCCTCTCAATCTCTCACGTTTCTTGTGCTTCTAGGCTAGGTGGTTATGATTGTTAATAATATATACATATTCTGAAATGTAACTTCGAAATTTTCTAATACTTTGTGGGTTGTGGGGACCATGTAATATTCGTTTAATAAGAAAAAGAAGCTTGGCCATGGAGTAGCCACCAAGACATACCTATCCAATGAAACATGAGTCATAAGGTGGAGATTTGAGTTGTCCCATATGGACTCCATAATTGTCCCCTATATTGGACATTTGTCTTCAACTAATCCCTAATTAAATCCTTGTATTTAACTAATTAACTGCATAATTAATTTCTTGATCTTTATTCACTTAAATAATAATTATTTTATACACTTTTCATAAACTCATTATCATTATCATGTGGTATAATTCTAATCCATAGCCTCCTTATACATACCAAATATTATTCCCAACCCCCATCGTCTCATTCTAACGTCCTACATCATTTTGGGACTTCATCTTATTCTACACTATTCTCTTTATTTTCATACTTGTATATAAACAAAATTCTTCGTGGCTCAGGTCTACTTGCATATGTCAAGCGGCTCAAGCCATAGTCTAATAGCACGGGGTATTACATTGACGAAACTTATTCTCTTCAATTTGTTGACCTCTAATCGTTACGACACTTTTTCAACAGCAACAATAATAACGAGCTAGTATATTCCCATAAGTGGGGTCTGAGGAGGGTGAGATATACGCAGCCTTACGCCTACCCTGGACGGGCAGAGAGGTTGCTTCCGATAGACCCTCATCTAAAGAAAAGATGAAAGTAGCATTGATAATAGTAACGACACTTCCTCAACATTTTCTAAATTTAGGATAACCACTTAAAATCTCAAAAATAATCTTATCCTTGAACTTATGTCAATTAACTTATGACAAATCCAACATACAAAAGTATGGGATGTAACATCTTTCCCCTCTTTAGAAACATCCGTCCTCGAATGTTAACTTTTAGAGACTTACAAAATGTTTACCAGAGTCTCCTCTATAAACTCAACTAAAACCCAACTTGTACGTAGCCAGAAAATGCAATACAGATGCCTAAAAATGAGCCTTAACAAGCAATATAAACTCTTGGTCACACACAACTAGTAAATATACCTGTATCAACATTGCTTGGCTGCTCCTGATCTTGATGCCTAATCAAAGCGTATATGCAGTTATTACTATCACCGGAGCTAGATGCTCCACCTCTGCCTCTACCTCTTTCAGTTGATGTTTGAGGGCCTCACTCTAGGGGACGTGCTGAAAAGGAGGAGGCTGCTACAGACCCGGTGGGCTGAGCCATCCAACCTTTGTCCTTTACCGGACAATCTCTCATATAATGACTGCGGTTTCCACAGGTATAGCATGTATTAAATCCCTGACGACATCGTTCGGAATGGGCTCTACCGCATTGACCGCACCGTGGAGGAAATAAATGTACATCACTATTTGGAAGACATAAACATTAGAAAATAAATAAAAGAGGGTGACTCCAAGGCTTGCGGGCGGAGTACCAAGTATACCCTTAAGTCTCCAACAGCTCGGGCTCAACTCCCTAATAACCACCACGATCCGAGGTACCAGGATCAGTACGAAGAATGTGTAGAAGCGTAGTTTGAGTACACCACAGTCGGTACCCAGTAAGTATCAAGACTAAACTTGCTAGAGTAGTGACGAGGTTCAAGTCAAGACACTCACTAGTTAATTAACCTGTGCAAGACATTAAAGAAAATTGACAACAAAAAGCATAACGAAATTGATATCAACAACCTCAAAGATCAAGTGACATCACTTTCAAGCAGAATAACCCCTCTGTACCAACAAATTATCAAACATGAGTGGGAAATGTGATAGTAAATCAAGTCAACCAATACCTCACGAAAGTACACAGTAGAAACTTTTAAGAGAATTAGCATGGGACCAAAACATAAATCCACATTCCAACACACGAACAATCACAATGGAGCACCCTGAAATATCACATAACATCATCAACAAGCCATCCTTACGTCTCCGCGTGTGCATCACAATGATATATTTCCCCTTATATTGCTACACGCGTATAAACCACCCTTATCTCGCTGCATGTGCATCAATAAACACCACCCTTATATTGCAACATGCGCATCTCGCCACCCTTATACTCCAGACAACAACAATTAACCCGCACAACACACGTGCCACAATATCACAAAAGCAACAATATCTCAAAGTCACATCAAGATATAGGCCATGGTTCAAAACAAGATACAATAACATGACAATAGCATAAGAGTGCAGGGAATATTCAACAATAAAGCATGCTCATATATAAAACAATCCCAATTCAAGGCATATTAATAGCCTAAGGTCTAATCCGATCAAAAACAACACATACACCCGTGTACACACTCATCACCTCATGTACATGTCCTTTCATATAGAAACAATATTGCATTTTAGACCATGTCCTAAGGGGTAATTTTTCCACACAAAGTTAGGCAAGACACTTACCTCAAATAGCCCCAATAAATACTCTAAAAGGCATTTCCTCTAAAACTCACCTCTGCATGGCTCAAATCTAGCCAAAAATGACTTAATAATATCAAACAATACAAGAAAAATCAAATTCGATTAATAAAGTTAAGATCTTTACAAAATTCTCAAAAAGTCAACAAAAGTCAACCCTGGGCTCGCCTGGTCAATACCCGAGTTGAGGGGAAGATCTAGGCTATCCATAATCCTGCGAGTCCAAATATATGATTGGTTTCCAAATCCAAGTCCAGATCGACTCACAAATGTCAAATTTTTATTTTTCAAAATATAGTAAAAAATCCCCAAAATTTCTCGTCAAATCCCATGATATTGATGTTAAAATTCATATGTAATCATTTTAAAATATGAAAATTGAGTCAAAATCACTTACCTAATAACTATGTATGAAAATCCCCTCCTAAATTCTCCCACAGAATTTAGGGCTCAAAATATGATACAATGAGACTAAGTCCCGAAATCTCAAATATATGCTGAACAGCAGAAGTTGCATTTGCAACTCATTGTCCGCAAATGCAAAGCCAGTATGCGTCGCAAATGCGTGAAGATGATCGCAAAAGTTGCCTCCTTCAGCCCCAGCTCCTCATAGCAATTGCGAGAATGGCTTAGCAATAGCGACTAAATCCATCATAAATGCGGTCACCGAAAATGTGAACGGGTGCTCGCATTTGAGAGACATGCAGTACAAGCCAAGAACCAGCAATCACTAAAACAGTCCGAAACACATCTGAAACTCACCCGAACCTCCTGGGATCCATACAAAACATCCATAGACTCTTAGAAACATCATACGAACTTGATTGCGAGCTCAAAATATCAATATAACCTCCGGAACCATGAATCAAACACCAAAACGCGTAGAATTCACAATGAAACTCAAGAACTTCTAAAACCACAACCAAGTGTCCATCCTATCAAACAAACTCGAAATGACACCAAACATTGCACATAAGTTCCAAATGACAAAACAGACCTAGTCCAAGTCCCGAAATAAAAATTTGAACCCATAACCACAAAGTCAACCCATGGTAAAACTAAGGAAATTTCTAAACCTTCAAATTGCCAACTTTCGGCAAAGAGAGCCAATTCAACCTAGGAACCTCTGAATTCATTTCCGAGCATACGCCTAAGTCCAAAATCACTATACGTACCTATTAAAACCATAAAAACACCGTTGTGAGGTCGTTTTCACAAACTTCGAACCTCGGTCAACACTTCCAACCTAAGCCTCCAAGCTAGGAATCAAGTGTTCCAAATCAACCCAAAACCTTCTCGAAACCCAACCAACCATCCCCCCAAGTCACACAAGCACAAATATACAGATGTGAAGCTTCAAAAGTGGAAACAAGGCTCAAAAAAATAAAACGACCGGCGGGGTCGTTATATTCTCCTCTCTTAAACATAGGTTAGTTCTCGAACGAGTATAGAGACATACCTAAAGTGCCAAAAGAGTGAGCACATCGGCTCTGCATATCATGCTTGGTCTCTCAAGTCACCTCCTCGACCGGTTGACCTCTCTAATGGACCTTCAACGATGCAATGTTCTTCCACCTTAACTTCCGGACCTGCCTATCCAAGATAACCACCGGCTCCTCAACATAGGTCAAATCCTTGTCCAATTGCACTGAGATGAAATCTAACACATGTGATAAATCATCATAGTACTTTCGAAGCATGAAAAAATAGAACACTAGGTGAACTCTCGATAAGCTGGGTGGCAAAGCAAGTCTGTAGGCCACCTCACCCACTCTCTCAAGAATCTCAAAAGGACAAATATACTGAGGGCTCAACTTGCCCTTCTTCCCGAACCTCATCACACATTCATGGGCGAAATTTTGAGTAGAACCCTCTCACACGCCATGAATGCCACATCACAAGCCCTCGTATCTGCATAATTCTTCCTGGACTGCGTTATACAAAGCTACACTTGAATCTATTTCACCTTCTCCAAAGCATCACGAACCAAATTAGTGCCCAACAACCTAGCCTCTACAGGCTCAAACCAACAAACCAGAGAACTACATCGCCTTCCATATAAGGCCTCATATGGAGCCATCTAAATTCTCGGTTGATAGCTATTGTTTTAGGCGAACTCTACTATCTGTAGAAATTGGTTCCACTGACCCCCGAAATCAATGACACAGGCTCGTAACATGTCCTCCAAAATTTGAATAGTACGCTCAGGATTTTCGTCTGTCTGTGGATGAAATGTTGTACTTATTTTGACATGTGTGCCCAACTCACGCTACACGACTCTCTATAAATGCAATGTGAACTACGTGCCTCAATCCAAGATGATAGAAACTAGCACGCCATAAAGGCGAACAATCACACAAAGATAAATCTGAGCCAACTGCTCATAAGAGTAGGTAGTCATAACTGGAATAAAGTATGCAAACTTGGTCAGTCTATCCACAATGACACACACAACGTCAAATCTCCTCAAGTCCAGTTGTTGCCCAACCACAAAATCCATCGTGATATGCTCCTACTTGAACTCCAGAATATCTAGCCTCTGAAGCAAACCATCGGGTCTCTGATGCTTATGCTTAACATGTTGACAGTTCAAACACCAACCCACTGCACAATATATTTCTTCATTCTTCTCCACCAATAGTGCTTATTCAAATCATGGTACATCTTCGTGGTGTCCGTATGAATGGAATACCATGAACTATGGGTCTCCTCAAGAATCAGCTCATGCAACCAATCTACATTGGGCACACAAATCCGACCCTGAAGCCTCAATACCCCATCATCACAAATAGCCACCTCCTTGGCATCACCGTGTGACACCGTGTCTTTAAGGACAAACAAGTGGGGATCATCATACAAACACGCCTTGATGTACTCAAACAAAGACGACAGTGAAACCACGCAAGCAAGAACCCTGCTAGGCTTCAAAATATCCAACCTCATAAACTTGTTACCGAAGCTTGAACATCCAAAGCTAATGGTCTCTCCCCGACTGGGATAAAAAGAAGACTCCCCATGTTCTCAGCCTTCTTACTTAAAGCATCGGACACCACATTGGCCTTCCCGGGATGATAACGAATGGTGATATCATAGTCTTTTAGAAGCTCTAACCATCTCTGTTGCCTCAAGTTTAGATCCTTTTGTTTTAATAAGTCCTGAAGACTCCTGTGATCCGTGAACACCTCACTAGACACGCCGTAAAGATAGTGCCTCAAAATCTTAAGCGCGTGAACAATGGCTGCTAACTCAAAATCGTGCACCAGTTAGTTCTTCTCATGGGGCTTCAATAGATGTGAAGTGTAAGGAATAACTCAACCCTCTTGTATCAACACACACCTAATACCAACTCGTAAAGCATCACAATAGAATGTATGTGAACCCGATGCTGAAGGCAAAACCAGAACTGAAGTTGTAGTCAAGCTAGTCTTGAGCTTCTGAATGCTCTCCTCACACTCGTCAGACTACCTGAGTCGGGCACCCTTCTGAGACAATCTAGTTAGAGGAACTGCAATGGAAAAGAAACCCTCTACGAAACGGTAATAGTACCAAGCCAAATTTAGAAAACTCCGGATCTCAATGGCGGTAGAAGGTCTAGTCCAGCTCTGAACTACCTCAATCTTCTTCGGATCCACCTTAATCCCCTCGTTAAAAACCAAGTGGCCAAAGAATGCAACCGTGTCTAGCCCAAACTCGCACTTGGATAATTAAGTATATAGATTCTTCTCCCTAAAAATCTAGAGCAAGCTCCTCAAGTGTTGTCCATGCTCCTAATGGATGCAAGAATACACCAATATATCATCAATAAGCACAATGAGGAAAGAATCCAGATAAAAGTGAAATACGTTGCTCATCAAATACATGAAAGTTGTTGGGGCATTGGTCAGCCCAAATGACATCATTAAAAACTCATAGTGGCCATAACGGGTCCTGAAAGCCGTCTTCGGAATATCTGAAGCCCAGATCTTCAATTGATGATGCCCGGATCTCAAATCAATCTTTGAGAATACTCTAGCACCCTGAATTTGATCAAATACATCATCAATATGCTCTAGTGGGTACTTGTTTTTGATAGTAAGCTCGTTCAACTGCCTGTAGTCAATACACATCCTCACAGAGCCGTCTTTCTTCTTCACAAATATAACCGGAGCACCCCAAGGTGAGACACTCAGTCTGATGAAACCCTTATCAAGCAACTCCTGAAGTAGTTCCTTCAATTCATTTTTCTCCACTACTGCCATGTGATATGGTGGAATAGAGATGGGTTGATTGCCCGATACCAGATCAATATTTAAATCAATATCCATGTCGGGTGGCATGCCCGACAAGTTTGCTGGAAACACATATGGAAATTCCCTCACTATCGGCAATGACACTCAAATTTAGGAGTATCAGCACTAACATCCCTCTTAAAGGCTAAATATGCAAAACACCCCTTCTCAACCATCCGATGAGACTTCATAAAAGACACCACTCGACTAAGAACATGACCCAATGAACCTCTCCTATCCAACCTCGGCAACCCCGGCATAGCCAACGTCTTAGCGTGATAATCAAGAATAGCGTGATATGGTGAAAATCAGTCCATACCCAAAATCATATCAAAATCCACCATATTTAGTAACATAAGGTGAACTCTAGTATCATAGCACCCAAGTGTCCAAACAGGAACGGTAGACACAGTCCACAATAATAAAATCCCAATGGGTATAGGAACATAAGTAGGGGTATCCAAAGAATCACGAGACATATCAAAATATGAAGCAAAATAGGATGACACATACGAATAAAAGTAGACAAGGAGCAAAATAGGATAACACATCCAGACTTATAGGTTGAGTCCTTTACTCCATGATTCCTTCATGTCTTTTATATACTGCATTTCATGCCTTACATACTCGGTACTTTATTCATATTGACGTCCCTTTTGCATGGGGACGCTGTGTTTCATGCCCGTAGGTCCCGATAGATAGGTTAAACGGTCCTCCTAGTGGGCTATCAGCTGAGCGAAAGGTGTTGGTGCACTCCACTTACTCCGGAGTTGCCTATTTGGTCAGTATGCTTTGGACATGTATTTATTGGTTTGGTGGGGCCCTGTCCTGGCCTTTATGAAGTTTATGTACTCTTTGTGGCTTGTAGAAATATGTCATGTATATGGATAGTTGTATGGTCTTGTCGGTATGTTTTGAATCATGTCAGCCTTATAGGCTCGTATGTCACATTTATAAGTTTCTATATCATGTTGGGTCATCTTATATCGGGTATTCCCTTAAGTTTTATTGTGTTTATCTCATGACGGCATTTTCGTCTCATTTACCCATGATATTATGGTAAGAAAGATACGTTACATTGGTACTCGGTTGATTAAGGCATCGGGTCCTCGTCACGGCCCATCGGTTTGGGTTGTGACAATATAGCCCACGTCTCACAACATGATAAAATAACATGAAAATAGCATAATAGTGCAGGAAATACTCAATAATAAAGTATGTTCATATAGCAAACAACCCTAATTCAAGGCATATTAATAGTCAAAGGTCTAATTCAATCAAAAATCACACATACGCCCATGTACACACTTGTCACCTCATGTACATATTGTTTCACATAGCACAAATGTGGCATTTTAGACCAAATCCTAAGGGGTAATTCTCCCACAAAGAGTTAGGTAAGATACTTACCTCAAATAACCCCAATCAATACTCTAAAAGGTTTTTCCTTTAAATTTTACCTCCGCACGGCTCAAATCTAACAAAAAATAACTTAATAATATCAAACAATGCAAGAGAAATCAGTTTCAATTAATAAAGTTAAGATCTTTACAAAATTCCCAAAAGGTCAACAAAAGTCAACTCCGTACTTGCCCGGTCAAAATCCAAGTCGAGGGGTAGATCTCAACTAATAATAAAGCCACGAGTCCAAATATTTGTAATTGGTTTTAAAATCAGAGTCCAAATCGACTCTCAAATCTCAAATTTTTATTTTTCAAAACATAGTCTAAAATTTCCAAAATTTCCCTTTAAATCCCATGATATTTATGTTAAAATCCATAAGTAATCATGTTAAAATATAAAAATTGAGTCAAAACCAATAGCTATGTGAGAAAATCCCCTCCTAAAATTGTCTCACACCGAGTCTAGGGCTCAAAATATGATAAAATGAGACTAAGTCCCAAAATCTCAAATACATGCCCAGCTACCGAAGTCGCATTTGTGACCTTGGGTTCACAAATGCAACTATCACAAATGAGACTATTGGCTTGCACAAGTGAAGTACGCCAAGTCCCACAGAAGTCACAAACGCTACTCATTGTCCGCAAATGCGAACCCAGTAGGCATTATAGATGCGAGAGGGAAATCACAAATGTGGTCTACTTCAGCCGCTGCTCCCCAACGCAAGTGTGAGGCTGGCTTCACAAATGCAAATCCCACCACCCCAGCCTCCTTCGCAATTGCGACTAAATACATCGCAAATGCGGTCACTGCTAATGCATACTGGTACTCGAATTTACATAACTTGTAGCACAAGCCAAGAACCAGCAATTACTAAAATAATCAAAACACTCCAAAATGCATCCGAAACTTACTTGAGCCCCTGGGGCTCCACGCCGAACATTCACACAAGTCTAGAAATATCATACAAATTTGATCGTGAGCTTAAAACATCAAAATAACCTCCAGAACCATGAATCGAATACGAAAAAACATAGAATTCACAATGAAACTCAAGAACATCTAAAATAAAAAACAAGTGTTTGATTCCTATCAAACAAACTTGAAATGACACCAAACTTTGCATACAAGTTCCAAATGACAAAACAGACCTATTCCAATTTCCATAACAAAAATCTGAATCCGATATCCACAAAGTTAACCCATGGTGAAATTTTGAAAAATTCTAAACCTTTAAATTGTCAACTTTCGGCAAAAAGAACCAATTCAACCTACGAATTCAATTCCGAGTATACGCCTAAGTCCAAACCCATCATACGAACCTATTGGAACCATCCACACACCGTTCTAGGAGCGTTTTCATAAAAGTCAAACCTCGATTAGTACTTCCAACCTAAGCTTCCACACCAAGAACCAAGTGTTCCAAATCAATCCAAAACCTCCGCAAAATCCAACCAACCATCCCCGCAAGTTACATAACCACAAATACGTATATGGAAAGCTTCATAAGAGGGAACATGACTCAAATATATATAACGACTGGTCGGGTCACTATGCACACGTACCCATGATTAATGATATTTTTATTACTGCTATAACAACAACATACCCAATGTACTCCCACAAGCTTGGTCTTGTAAGGGTAGAGTATATGTAAATATTTTTATTATTATTTAAAGTTAATGGATCAAATCCCATGAACACACTTGATTTTAGATTTATGTATTATAGTTATGCCACGAGAATCGTACGCATAACCATGATAATAAAATTATTTAATCGTACCTAAAAGTATACTAGCAATGTTTATGATTGTTCTTTCTAAGTTTGAGATTATTGTGAAGCCCAAAAGTTATGTTGGAATTGTCGGAGGTCATAGACTGATTTGTTTACTAATGTATTGATAAAGAATTGTTCAAGAAGAATTTGGGATTATTTGGAGCTATTTCAATATTTATTAATTAAAAAAGATAGGCTAGCTAATTTAAAGAAAATACTAAAGATATTGGGCCAGCATGCTTTTAAAAAGAAAGACAATAAAAAAACTTTTAAGTTCATGTCACTTTCTTTTATTTCGAGCCCAAACAAAGTAAACAAATAATGAATGGCCCACTAACACTAATGAGAGTATCGATCGATCATGCAACAACATTTCCCTGATTCTTTCCTTTCTAAGATTCAGTAATTAACTTTAAAAACTCAATATTCATATCAAGATGATCAACCAAAACAAATTGTATTCCATATATTTTAACAAGACCAATCATAAATCAATATTAAGCAAAGAAGATAAGATAAAAAGAAAAACACTCAAACTTATAGAAAGTATAATATGACCTGGAATCCAAAAAGTGGAGAACAAGAAATTGACCTTTCAATAGCCAAATATTCTTCGATACAACAGGAACAAAGGTCAGCTGGACTTTCATACAAACAAACCCCAAACAAAAACAGCATCGAGAACTTCGAACCTCGACCTCGACTGAAGCTTCTGTGTTTTTTTGCTGTTTTGGGTTGGTTTCAGCTAGTTTTTGGATCGATTTTAATGGCAGAAATGGGACTGTTTTTTGGTGATTAGTGGCTACTGTTATGGGATGGTTTAATGGAGTTAGCAAATGGTTAAAAGGGTTATTTTATGGATTGTGTTTGGGCGGGATTTGCGATTCACGGAAGGTTTGGACAGTGAGGTATCAGGCTGGAGATGATGGTTTTAAATAGAGTTTAAAGGGTTTTTAATGGAGGTTTCTAGGCTCTTTCATGGCTTTTTGGGGGCTTCACGTGGTGGTATTAATTGAGGAAAACAGTGGTGAACAATGGGGGATTAGCTATACAAAAGGAAGCTGCATTTTGGGGAAGAAGAAAATGTCTTCTCCTTAGCGTTTTTTCACTTGTTTTTGTTGCCATCGCTGTGCGCTTTTCGGTTTGTTTCAGCCCCCTTTTTGTTCCTAGAGTCTCCCTTCTTTCTTCTTCTATGTGTGTTCATATAGGGAGACTGAGAGTGTCTAGGGATGTGAATTGAAAAGCAAGAAACAAAAATAGAGTGTGTGTTGTGTATGAGTCGCGTGAGAGTGAGCATTTTGGTGTACTGGAGTATAAAGAATATTCTTTAATTATGCTCCAAAGATGGGTGAATGAGCAAGTGAGGATAAGAATAAAAAAGAGAAACGGAGTGAAAAGTGCATGGTGCAACATGAGTGGAATGGTAAAGAAAAATGTATAGAAGGCAAAGTTAGTTAGAATGAATCTTTTGTATACTTTATTAAAAGGGATGAATAAAAATAATAAAATACTTCTCCTACTAAATCAAAAATAGCAAAGTAAACTACATACTTAATATGTATTTGATGAAAGCCTCTAAACTTAAAAATTGCACTTAACTAAATAAAACTATACTTTTTGGAAAACTTTTCTTTCTTTGTAAGTGAAGATAAAATGTATCCTAAAACTATGATTCTTTTTATCATTTTTTATTTTCTCAAATAAAATGTATAAAAAAGTAAAACAAAAGCTAAAATATCAAGATTAACTTAAAAACAAAAGTGGGGTTGGCTTCGCAAATGCGAAGCCTGTCATCCTCAGCCCACCATCTCAATTATGGCCATTCTATCGCAAATGCAGCTACCGCAAATGCGAATTGGTGCTCACATGTGCGAGACCTGCAGCACCAGCCAAAAATCGACAATCATGAACCAAGTCCAAAACATTCTGAAACATGTTCGAAACTCACCCGAATTCCCGGGGCGCTGTACCAAATATTCATATAAATCTATACGTATCATACGAACTTGCTCGTGAGCTCAAAACCCGAAAATAACATCCGAAATCACAAATCGAACACCAAAATACTTAGAATTCACAATGAAACTCAAGAACATCAAAAATCACAACCAAGCATCTGATTCTTATTGAACCAACTTGAAATGACACCAAACTTTGCACACAAGTTCCAAATGATAAACAATATCTATTTCAAGTACCGAAACTAAAGTTTGAACCCGATAGTCATAAAGTAGACCCATGGTCAAACATAGAAAAATTCTAAATCTTCAAATTTCGAACTTTCGACAAAAGAGCCAATTCAACCTAGGAACCTCCGAATTCAATTCTGGACATACATCTAACTCAAAAATTGCCATACAACCTATTGGGACCATCAAAATACCATTCCGGGATCGTTTTCACAAAAGTCAATCCTCGGTCAATTCTTCTAACCTAAGATTCCAAACTAGGAACCAAGGGTTCCAAATCGACCCAAAACCTCCCCAAAACTAAACCAATCATCTCCACAAGTCATATAACCCCATATACACATAAGGGAAGCTTCAAAAGGGAAAACGGGGCTCAAATACATAAAACGACTGGTCGGGTCGTTACATTCTCCCACTCTTAAACAAATATGTGTCCTCGTACAAGTATAGAGACATACCTGAAGTGCCAAAAATGGGAGGATATCGGCTCCGCATATCATGCTGGGTCTCCCGAGTAGCCTCCTCGATTGGTTGACCTCTCCACTGAACCTTCACCGATGTGATGTTCTTCGACATAAAAATCCAAACCTGCCTATCCAAAATAACTATCGGCGCCTCACCATAAGTCAAATCCTTGCCCAACTGCACCGAGCTGAAATCTAACATATGAGACGGATCCCCATAGTACTATCGGAACATGGAAAGATGGAACACCATGAGAAATACCGATAAGCTGGGTGGTAATGCAAGCATGTAGTCCACCTCACCCACTCTCTCAAGAACATCAAAAGGACCGCTATACCGAGGATTCAACTTGCCCTTCTTCCCAAACCTCATCACACCCTTCATTGGAAAAACTATGAGTAGAACCCTCTCACCCACCATGAATTCCACATCACGAGCCTTTCTATCAGTATAAGTCTTCTGCCTAGAATACATTGTATGAAGCCGCTCCTAAATCAATTTGACCTTCTCCAAAGCATCCTGATCCAAATCGGTGCCCAACAAGCTTACCTTTGCAGGCTCAAACAGACCAAATAGAGAACAACATTGCCTCCCATATAAGGATTCGTACGGAACCATCTAGATAATTGATGGATAGCTATTATTGTAGGCGAACCCGGGTAGCGATAGAAATCGATCCCAGTAACTACGGAAGATGATGTCATATCTTTGTAACATGTCCTCCAAGATCTGAATAGTGCGCTCAGATTGCTCGTTTGTCTGTGGATGAAATGCTACACTCAGCTCGACCTATGTGCCCAACACGCGTTGCACGGCTCTCCAAAACTGCGATGTGGATGGTGTGACTCGATCCGAGATGAAAGGCCTTACAAAGATAAACATGAGCTAGTTTCTTTGAAGAGTAGGTAGTCATGATTGGAATGAAGCATGCAAACTTAGTCAGTCTATCCACAATGACCCACATAACATTGAATCTCCTTAAGGTTCGTGGCAACCCTTCATAAAATCCATGATGATACGCTCCCATTGCTTCAAATCATGCTACATATTCGTGGCGCCCAGATGAATGGAATACCACGAACTATGGGCATGTTCAAGAACTCTGGGCCTGTTCAAGAACTAATGTCGAAACTCATCCACATTACGCACACAAATCCTGCCCTCAAGCCTCAATATCCCATTATTACCAATAGTCACCTCCTTGGCATCACTGTGCTGCACCGTGTCCTTGAGGACAAGAAAGTGGGGATCATCTTACTGATGTGCCTTGATGCGCTCGAATAAAGATGACCGTGACACAACACAAGCAAGAACCCAGCTAGGCTCCGAAACATCCAACCTCATGAACCCGTTGGCCAAAACTCGAACATCCAAAGCTAACGGTCTCTCCCCAACTGAAATAAAAGCAAGACTCCCCATGCTCTCAGCCTTCCTACTCAATTAATTGGACACCACATTGGCCTTTCCGGGGTGATAAAGAATGGTGATATAATAGTCCTTTACTAGATATAACCATCTTTGTTGCCTCAAGTTTAGATCCTTTCGTTTGAATAGGTGTTGAAGATGCTTGTGATCCATTAATACCTCACAAGACATGCCGTAAAGATAGTGCCTCTATATGTTGAGCACGTGAACAATGGATGCTAACTCCAAATCATGCAGTGTGTAGTTCTTCTCATGGGGCTTCAACTGAAGGGAAGCATAAGCGATCACTCTACCCTCATGCATCAATATACATCCAATGCCAATCTGTAAAGAATCACAGTAGTTTGTATATGAACCTGATGCTGGAGGCAAAGGTAGAACTGGAGTTGTAGTCAAGGCAGCCTTGAGCTTTTGAAAGCTCTCCTCACACTCGTCAGACCACCTGAATGAGGCACTTATGTTAGTCAATTTAGTCAAAGGAACTACAATGGATGAAAAACCCTCCACAAAGCGGTGATAATACCCGGCCAAGCCCAGAAAACAACGGATCTCTGTAGTGGTAGAAGGTGTTTGCTAAATTTGAACTGCCTCAATCTTCTTTTGATCCACCGTAATCCCCTTACTAGACACAGCGTGGCCCAAGAATGCCATCGAGTCTAACGAAAACTTGCACTTGAAGAATTTAGCATATAGCTTCCTCTCCCTCAAGGTCTGGAGCACGATCCTCAAGTGCTGGTCATGCTCCTTATGACTACGAGGATACACCAGTGTATCATCAATAAACACAATAACAAAGAAATCCAAATACTACAGAAACATGTTGTTCATCAAGTGTATGAAAGTTGCTGGGGCATTGGTCAACCTAAAAGACATCACCAAGAACTCATAGTGGCCATAGCAGGTCCTAAAAGCTGTCTTCGGAATATCTAAAGCCTGAATATTCAACTGATGGTACCCCTGATCTAAAGTCAATCTTCGAGAATACCCTACCTCCCTGAAGCTGATCAAATAAATCATCAATATGCGGTAGTGGATACTTGTTCTTGATAGTAACCTTGTTCAACTACCTGTAGTCAATGCACATCCTCAAAGAACTGTCGTTTTGTTTCACAAATAGAACTGGAGCACCCCAAGGTGAAACACTCGGTCTGATGAAACCCTTTTCAAGCAACTCATGAAGTTGTTCCTTCAATTCCTTTAACTCCACTAGTTCCATGTGATATGGTGGAATAGATATAAGTTGAGTGCATGACACCAAGTTAGTACCAAAATCAATATCCCTATCGGGTGGCATTCCCGATAGGTCTACTGGAAACACATCAGGAAATTCACTCACTTCCGGAACTGACTCAATGGTTGGAGTACCAGCACTAACATCCCTTACAAAGGTGAAGTATGTCAAACACCCATTCTCAACCATCCATTAAGCCTTCAAAAAAGACACCACCCTACTAGGAATATGTCCCAATAAACCTCTCCACTCCAATCTTGGCAACCCAGACATAGCCAACGTCACGGTCTTAGTGTGATAATCAAGGATAGCAGGATATGGTGACAACCAATCCATGCCCAAAATCACATCAAAATTCACCATATTGACTAACAAATGGTCAACCCTAGTCTGAAAGTCTAAATAGTGACTAAACAAGAACGATAGACCCCGTCTACCATAATAGAATCCCCAACTGGTGTAGACACATAAACATGAGTACTCAAAGAATCACGAGACATATCCAAATATGAAGAAAAATAAGATGATACATACGAATAAGAGAAACTCGGATCAAATAAAACTGATGCATCCCTATGACAGAATGGAACAATACATGTGATGATAACATCTGAATCAACAACCTCAGTACTGCCAGGTAAAGCATAACAATGGGTCTGGTCTCCCTCTCGAAGACGTCATCTACCCGCCTGTCATCCATCCCTAGTTGGTTGTGCAGGTGGAGTGGTAACTGGAATAGAAACCATAGCATGAGTACCCTGCGATGGTCCACCCCTCCGAAGTCTGGGATAATCTATCACCATGTGCCTAGTATCACCACACTCGAAACAGCCCCTCTGCAAGCGTGGCGGCTGGAACTGAGTCTCTTCCCCGATCGGCTAGAATAACCGATCTAGGAACTCCGTACAGAAGTCACACTAAAAGATGGTTGTCTAATATGAGTACCCTGAGTCCTTGACTAGCTGTAGCAATACGAGTAACCTGATGTGCTGACTGAACTGGTCGACATATGAAGCCTCTACCATTACGAGCTGAAACTGCACAGAGGGAATCACTAAACCCTAAAATATCCTGAGGCCTCTTGGCCTCTACCAATCTCCTCTTTCCTGAAGTATGATGGAACTTCAGATCCACAGGAGTGCATTACCATTTATACAACAGTAGTGAAAGGAAATGATTTGGCTTCTCACGAAATTGAGTTCGTGTTGCTGAAGAAATTTGGTGAGACTCTCACGAGGGGAGCTTTAACGTGATATCCGCTATTGCCCGAGCATTCCATAGATTCCTTTGAGGTGCTCACGGATTCTTTCATCAAGGCTCATGCCGGTGCCAGAAAGGTGCACGCCTGAAAGGCCGACATATTCAGGATCGCGCAGGGAGAGTCTGAGTTATTACAAGAGTACGTCACGCGATTCCAAAAGGAAAGGATGTTACTACCGGCGGTCCCGGATGAATGGACAGCTGAAGCATTCACCAAAGTTTTAAATCCGAGAAGTTGAGACGTTTCCCGAAAGTTGAAGGAAAGTCTACTCGAGTTCCAAGCAACGACTTGGGCGGATGTCGACAACCCGTACGAGTCAAAATAATGATCGAAGACGATCAGGTTGGCTTCCTATCGTCGACCAAAGTACGGGATAAGAATAGAGAAAAAAATGATAGATGATATTGACACATATAGACGGACTTCGAGAGGCCGGTTTTTGCCCTACGAGCGAACAGAAGGTCGTGGTAGGAATTTTCGTATAGCAGACAGGTTAACCGTTGATAGAAGGACCGATCATAGCCGGAAATTGCTGCAGGATAGAGAAATCTCGGGGTCGCGAGATTTTTCTTATCCAAAGTTATCAGAATATAAATTCAATGTCAGTGTCATAGAGTTGGTGTCGGCCATGATGAATATCAAAGAGGCACGATTCCCAAGACCTATGAAATCCGATCCCAGCCAGAGGGATCCCAATTTATGGTGTGAATACCATGGCACTAACGGCCACCGGACTGGGGACTGCCGACACCTCCGGGAAGAAGTGGCAACACGATTAAAGAATGGTCACATCAGAGAATTCTTGAGTGACCGAGCTAAATACAACTATGGTCGGAACAGGGGCGACGCGGAAACCTCGAAAGAAGGAGAAGAACCCCTGCGCCAAACGATCAACATGATATTCAGAAGAAATGAAATTAACGAGGTCACCTTTTTGGCAGCGAAGAAGACAAAATTGTCGATAACTCATAGTAAGAGGCTCTGGGAAGATGATATCATATTCATGGATGAAGATGCGGACGGATTACTATTGCCGCACAATGACACACTAGTAATTTCTTTAAATGTGTTAGATTTTAAAATTAAACATATTTTAGTGGATCGAGGAAGTTCAACTAATATCATATAATAAATAGTACTGGAGCATGCTAAACTCACCGGAAGTATTATCCCGGCAACGAAACTCCTCGCCGGATTCAACCTCGCAAGCATGACAACCTGGGGAGAAATTTTGTTCCTCACGAACGCTGAGGGAGTAATGAAGAAAACACTCTTCGAAGTGGTAGATGGAGACACGAGGTATAACATCATCTTGGGAAGACCATGGATGCACGAGATGAAAACCGTTCCTTCAACATATGACAAAATTTTTGACACCCGAGGGAATCAAACAGATGATGGGTGATCAACTAGGTGCAAAGGAGATGAATGCAATATCGGTTTCCAGTAGCAAAGGAAAGGAATGTGCGACATATCAATTACTGGAATCGGCACCTGCCCCCGAACTAGAGGAAGATAACCCGGGGACAGAAGAGTCGGAACAATATCAGGTACCAAGGTATTTTCAAGTACCGGAAGAGACGGACGCGATGAAATCCATGGAAGAAGAACTGGAGAAGGTTGCATTGTTTGAAGAATTCCTAAAAAGGAAATTCAATTTGGGAACAGGACTGCAACCCGGAACTCAAGTCTGCTTTTATTGAATTCCTTAAAATTAACGCTAATTGTTTTGCATGGTCGCACGAGTATATGACAGGCATCCCAACGGAGATAGCCATACCCCAGTTAAGATTGGATCCCAACATACCTCCGGTAGGGCAAAAATAACGCCCTATTGCTGAAGCACGGAATAAATTCATCAAAGAAGAGGTAACTCGTTTACTTAAGATTGTTTCAGTCCGAGAGGTATGATATCCGGACTGGCTAGCCAATATAGTAGTAGTACCTAAGAAAAATAATAAATTTTGCATGTGCGTAGATTATAAGGATCTTAATAAGGCATGCCCAAAAGACTCATTTCAATTGCCAAATATCGATCAGATGATTGATGTTACGGCCGGTCACGAGTTAATGAGTTTCCTCGATGCTTTTTCTAGGTACAATCAAATCAAGATGAACCGAGAAGATCGGGAAAAGACTTCATTTATAACGAGTTTTGGTATATATTGTTACAATGTGATGCCCTTCGGGCTAAAAAACGCCGGAGCCACTTATCAACGGCTCGTGAATAAGATGTTTGAAAAAATATAGGAAAAACTATGGAAGTATACATAGACGATATGCTCATTAAGTCTTTGAATGCAGGTGACCACTTGAAGCATTTGCAATAAACATTCGACATCCTAAGGGAGCATAATATGAAACTTAACCCCGAGAAGTGTGCGTTCGGGGTTAGTTTTGGTAAGTTCCTAGGATTCCTAGTATCACAAAGGGGAATTGAGGTAAATCCCGATAAAATCAAGGCCAGAGAGAACATCCCGAATCAATTTTCTAACATAAAAGAAGTCCAAAGGCTCACGGAGAGATTGGCAGCTTTGAGTAGGTTCATTTCCCATTCATCAGAAAAATGTCATCGCTTCTTCGCACTACTATAAAAGAAAAACAATTTCGAGTGGACACCGGAGTGTCAGCAAGCCTTGAGGTAGTTGAAGAAATATTTGTCAAGCCCTCCGTTGCTCTCAAAACCAAAGGAAGGTGAAATGTTGCTACTCTACCTCGCGATTTCGGAAGTTGCGGTGAGTGCAATTTTAGTCTGAGAGGACGAATGTAAGCAATCTCCTATTGATTATGTCAGCAAGATTATAACGGGAGAAGAAACTCGCTACCCACATCTGGAAAAGCTGGCCGTAGCTCTCGTAGTTGCCGCTCGGAAGCTGAGGCCCTACTTCCAATCTCACCTGATAGCTGTGGTAACTACTTTCCCTTTGAGGAATATCTTTCATAAACCCGAGCTCTCGGGTAGACTGCAATTAAGTCGCAAGTCTTGGCAGACTTCGTGGCCAACTTCAGTCTAGGACTATGGCCTCTGGCAGCTAAGGAGGCAATAATGGTGTCAAAATAGACATCGGGAGTTTGGACCTTATTTACGGACGAAGCTTCAAACGTAAAAGGGTCCGGGCTAAAAATAGTCTTAATCACGCCTTCAGGGGAAACCTTAAGTCAAGCCATCAGAACGATTCATTTAACTAATAATGAAGCAGACTACGAAGCTTTGATTGCAGGGCTCGAATTGGCCCGGGGACTTGACTCCGAAGTTGTCAAAATCAAATGTGATTTGCAGTTGGTGGTAAATCAGGTCCACTTAATTTTTGACACCAAAGAGGAACGTATGCAACAATACGTGGTAAAGGTTCAGGCTCTATTGGCACGATTCCGGGAGTGGTCAATAACTCATATCCCGAGGAAAGATAACACGGAGGCAGATGCATTGGAAAATTTGGGCTCATCAACATAAATTCAAGGATCGGAATTAGGGACGGTAGTACAAATGATGAACTCAACCTTGGACACAGATGGTTACTATGAGGTGAATTCGACTAGTTTGGTCTGGTACTGGAGAAATGAAATAATCGATTATCTCGAGCATGGAAAATTGCCCGAAGAACCCAAAGCATCAAGAGCGTTGCGCGCCAAATATGCACGTTATAGCTTCAAGAAAGGCCAAATGTACAGAAAATCCTTTCAAGGCCCGATGCTTAGGAGCATCAGAAACTAACTATATCATGAGAGAAGTTCATGAAGAGATATGTGGCAACCACTCAGGTGCAGATTGTTTGGTGTTAAAATTAGTTCGGGCAGAATATTATTGGCCCCGTATGGAACAAGATGCCAAAGCCTTCGTACGAAAATGTGATAAGTGCCAATGCTACGCACCACTAGTACATCAACCGACAGAACCCTTACATCCGGTTCTGTCCTAGTGGCCATTCATGAAATGGCGGATGGACAGCGTCGGACCACTGCCACTGTCTCCTGGAAAGGTAAGGTTTCTTTTAATTTTGACTGACTATTTTTCTAAATAGGTGGAAGCAGGTCCTTATCAGAAGATCGGAGAACGCGAAGTGGTCGACTTCCTGTGGAAAAATATAATTTGCAAGTTTGGAATACCAAAAGAGATTGCATGTGACAATGGGCCGCAGTTTATCGGCGCAAACGTTACAATGTTCCTTGAAAACTTAAAGATAAAGAGGATTACCTCTTCACCTTATCATCCGAGCACAAATGGTCAAGTGGAGTCAACAAACAAAGTGATTATTCAAAACCTCAAGAAAAGGTTGGAAGCAGCAAAAGGCAACTGGGCCGAAGAATTACCTAGGGTTTTATGGGCCTACCGAACAACGGCCAAGTCAAGCACGGGAGAGACCCCTTTTCCCTTGTGTACGGTGCAGAAGCTTTGATACCGATGGAAGTGGGGGAACCAACCTTAAGGTAATTCGAGGTGAATGAAGGATCGAACAACGAAGTAATGCTAGTCAATTTGGAGTTGCTCGAGGAATGCAGGGACTTGGCGCATGTCAGAATGGCGGCTCAAAAGCAAAGAATGGAGCAATATTATAATCGAAGAGCCTACCTCCGATATTTCAAAGTAGGAGACTTGGTCTTGAGGAAGGTAACTCAAAACAGCCGGGAACTCAACTCGAGCAAGTTAGGCCCAACATGAGAAGGCCCTTACCGGGTTTCAGCTATTACTGGGAAAGGATCATATGAGTTGGATAACCAAAACGGAGACAAGCTGCCCAGCAACCGGAACGTGGCTCACCTCAAAAGATATTACTGTTGACGAAAAACAGTCAAACGGAAAGTATGTGCTGCACTCTTTTTCCCTTAGTTCAGTTTTTTTCCCAATTGGATTTTTCTGGCAAGGTTTTTAATGAGGCAGCGACGGAAAGCATACTACGAAGACAACAGTGATAAGACCTTTGATAACAAGGCAAACAAGCAAGTTTCCACTCGGGGACGATTAGATAATGTTTGCTTCGATTGAAAATTCCCACCGGGAAGTTAAGTTTGCTATCGAAAAGAGGTTACCCGATTGTTCACGAGCACAAACCACTAGACGATTGTTAGGAATTCTTTCGCTCGATAGCATGGGTTCCTAATGGGAAACAAGATATGTTGCCGAGTGAAGGATTACCTAGCAATTCATTGGTAGGATCTTCGAAGGTACAAGGCTTCCAGTGTTCCCACTTCCAGTGTTCCTATTCGTATTCTTCGCATTCGAACACTGAGGGGAATGATATGAGCTTACGGCAACACTGAATGCCACATCAATTGGGGAATGAAAATTCAGGAACAAAATATATCATCAGGACCAGGGACTGCGCAGCCATCCCCGTAGAAACAAGTTGTACAAGATAGACACAAGTCATGGCAATTTCTTTATAGCCACAAGTCATGGCAATTTCTTTTCTGCATAGCAAAATGCTTATGTACTTTTGAAAATATAAGGAATTAAATGAAATGAAATCTTTTTGTTTTTATCTTGTTTCTTGTCCGAACGATGATTAATTTTACCATTTGAAAGTTAAACAAGTACTTCAAATGTTTGTGCCATAATGAACATGAGACATCCTCTTCAAGAGCACCGTAAACATAAGAGGGCCCTCTCTTATAAAAACCCTCACGTTAAAGGGTTGGTTCAGGAAGAATCAATGCCCGGAATTCATAATGCTATTGGGGAAAAAATACACCCGAAGCAGAATACGAAGAAGACGCAAAAAGCAAACTTGCACAAACACTTATTGAAACCCTTATGGAAAAAGCATTTGAGGTTACACATAATAAAGCGCGAACAGAACAACATGCACAGAATACTTAAGCAAGTATGAAAGTTAAAGACTTGCATGAATATTCAAAACGAAAATAAGACTCAAACGATACTTGAGAAAAAAATATGTTTTTATTTACAAGGGCGCGTCAGAGTGATAAAGGTACAAAATAGAAAAAGAAAGAAAAAGCTAAGAAAAGGAGGAAGAGAAGTATTCGCATCCCCGGGAGTTGGTTCCACTGATGGCTCGACATTTTACCTAGTATGGTATTCGGCATCATCACCTTTCGATCCCTCTTCAGTTTCAAAAAACTCAAAACCGGAATCAGAAGAACCCGGAGCATCAGACTACACCGGGAGTCCATTTTTTGCAGCCAACTCAAGCTCTCAGGCCTTAGCAATTTCGGCATCAATGTCAATGATACTAGCCTTGGCCTCTTCCAAGTTTTTTCTCCTCATGCTATACATGGAATAAGGTTTTACAACAATGAGGGAAGCCGCTCGGCGCTTGAGTTATTCTTTGAGTTGAGTAATTTCGACAAAAAGGTTTTCCCGGGCGGACCTAGCAGATTTGAGACTGACATCGAGCTCACGGACAGTTGAACTATAGAGCCTATTATGCTTGATAGTTTTCCTATACTTCTCCTCCAATTGGGCATGTTTCGCCACCATAGCAGCAAGCTCTTCACTTTTGGAGTTTAAGGCTGCTTCCAAATTAATCACTCTTTCAGCGGAGGCAGCCTCGCACTCGGTTGCAGCAAGAACGGCGTTCTGGACTTCTGCCCATTTAGCCTTTGCTTCATCAAATCTAACCTCAGCGGCCTAATTTCTTGGCTAAGGGTCACCACTTCTTGTTTGCTCTGCTGCAAACGGGCCTCCAAAACAACGGCCTTGGTAGCCTTGGTTTCCAGTTCTGAGAGGCGGAGAACGGTCTGGTCCCGTTCTGCCAAAAGTTGATCCCGTTCAGAAGTAAGTTCTTCCTTCTCATGAATCAGTCTTTGGAGGACCTCAGAAGCAAGAAAGTTGGACTACAAAACAAGAAAAGGTAAAACTTAGAGTACATTTGTTCAAAAGTAGAAGAAATAACATAAGAAGAAAGCAACGTACCGCTGCAGCATTATGCATAGCATTGTTCAACAAACACTCTTTCGAGAGTGTCTGAATCTTCTCCCAGTCTTTTTCTGAAGCCAAAGGCATCAGATAGTTAGCATGCTCCATCGATCTCGAAAGCAAGTTGCACCCGGTAGAGACCGAAAGGGTAACACTACTCCTCCTTTGTGGGTCTTCAGAGGGGACAACATAATTTTGACCCAAATTCCCTTGAATTGGGGACTGTGGAGGACGGGAACCTTCTTCATGGTCAGGCGCGACCGATGGAGATAATGTAGCAATCGCTGTTGGAAGAGTGGATGAAGATGGGAATGATGTAGCAGATGCTGGTGATGGTGAAGGTGGAGATGAAGCTGATGGAGTGGAAGAGTGAGAAACAGCATCATTAAAGGCAGTTCTGGTTATTTGATGCTCGCCAACCAAAGACGGCATAGACCCGATACTTGGCCTCGCAGTACCTTAGCAATTGGGGCCCGAGAGCGGGAATTGTCATTATCTACCAAATCAAATTCTTCCCAAAGTGCTGAGACGTCATCTTCAGCTATTGCAATTGTCTCAACAAGTCGAGCATCCTGTTGAGATGATGAGGATCATATTCTTCTATGTAAAGAAGCTCCCTCATCACTAGCTTCTTAATCATCGTCGATCATCACAGTGTCTATGACCGGCTTGGAAGGAGGACCAGTCACTATCTCTACCGGAGATGATTCGGGGGTATCAACCTTTGCCCTCTTATTCTTTTCCCCGGCCGCAGAGGAGTGTCTCCTTTTTGGTTGCTTGTTCTCTGGCCGGGAACTCTTTAAAGAAACGTGTGCGCCCAAAGCAAGCCCGGAGACACCTATTCGAGTAAGTGCCTCCTGAAGCAGCCTCGCCGCATCACCAGGATCAGCCAAAATATCCTCCCCAAGGACATCAACTGAGCCCGCAGGTAGACCTAATTTCATGAGCAAGTCAGAAGGTTTCAATCATGTTCTTCATATACAAAAAGTGGAAACGAGGTAAATTAAAGTTAGCATGATTTTTGGCCTTTCACCCATACTTAATGGACAGTTCTTTCCACAAACAGGTTTCGGGCGTTGTGATGTCAAGATCTTTTGAACCACCGGTCCAAGCCTTCTATCACTGGTGGGATCCATTAAGTCGCTGTAACAAACGAAGATTGATGGATCAATACAAGCATGAAAGAATATTTAGTAAGAAAATATGTATTAAAGAGAACTTACGAGAGCGGTTCCAAGCAACCTGAAAGGATGATGTCGTTGTTTGAATAATGTCATTAGTGGCAACTGCAACGAACTATTCCATCCACCCATAGTCATTGTCATCGTCCACGCTAGATAGCAAAGCATGGTGGCCACACTTGCATAGGTTTGTCATTCCCCCGCGGAAGATTTTGGGGGGATAGAGATTCATCAGATGAGCTAGGGTTAGCTCCTCTCCAGTTTCTAGGCACAGACGTCAAAGGCAGGCAACCATCCTTCACACTGAAGGACTTACCTGTGCCAAACACACTTGGTAGCGAAGGCAAAACTCCGCAATCACAGAATTAAGCTCTCTGCTCAAAGAAAACGCACCCAAAGTAAAGGATACGTGAAAAATATGTAAACCCTTCCCTGGGAAGGGTCACTCGCTCCGATAGGTCAGGAGCAATGATGTCCAACTCATGACAGCGGTAGTCCTCCTTTACAGCAGGAATACTGGAAGGGCGAATAGAAGGAGGGTACCTACTAACAGCCCATGTGTGAGGGTTAGCAGTAAGAAGTTTCTCTTCAAAATCCTTCGAAGTTCTAAGCCTTCTTGGGATGATGGAACCCGCCGTTTGAGGAACGGAATCCTCAATTTTGTTCTTACCCTTTGAAGAACTAGCACGTTTTGAAGAGGAAGCCATTGGAATAGAAGGAAGGAAAATTTTTGTTTCGAAGAAGATCAGAGAAAAGTTGGGAAATAGAGGTGCAAATTAGAAGTTTGACAGATTATGAATTACATAAGAGAAAGATGATGCGTATAACTAAAATTTTGGTGGCTAAATTCATGGCTATGATTATCTCGATAATCGGCAAAAAAAGTGCTAAATCATAGAAAGACACGTGTTCGGGGCATTAAATGCGGAGAGACAGACGTCTAATCAACCGCCAGTGGCCTTCAAAAGGAATTATTGTAATTCCTGCCAAAAGAGTATTTTTGCCAACTTCCCGGTAACACAAAGTTATGTCACCGGAAAGCAGAGGGACTATCTGTATAGGAAAAAGTACGACATGACACGTGGCCACTTAAAGGAAGGATACATGGAACACAAGATGGAGATGGCCACCGAACATAGATATACCGCTTGTCACCGGAAGGAATAATGATCATAAAAGGAGTATTAAATACTTTGCGCCCGGTAACATTTAATATAGAATATTTTGCAGCATTAAGGATGATGGCCCGTTGCAAGAAAGTTGGCATTTATGTCTAACGTTACAACTTCATCAATGGCCCTCATAATTGACATTAAAGAAGGGCATAATCCTAGGACTTCCTTCCCTAGACATAGCTATAAATAGAGAGCTCAGTTATCATTGTAAAGAAAAATTTTCTGGTTAACTTACACTATATTCTATACATCATTTTAATACAATTTTATTCTCTCGCTTTTGATCTGATCATTGTTGTGCCTGGCAACCGTGTTCCCGGATTCATTAGCTCTGGCGTTCCATCTACATTCTAAAGCTAAGTATTTTATATTTCATCAGTCATTTCATTACCTTTTGGATCAAATTGATACACTTGTCTAGAAATTACTAACAAATTCAACTGTACCGTTTTTTGGGTAAACAATAAGCGATTTTGCCTCTTGCGACCTTTAACTATGCGCCGGTTGTGTTAGTCTCATGGTCTTGTTCGGAACTCATCATT
This sequence comes from Nicotiana tabacum, assembly GCF_000715075.1. Taxonomy (NCBI): domain Eukaryota; kingdom Viridiplantae; phylum Streptophyta; class Magnoliopsida; order Solanales; family Solanaceae; genus Nicotiana; species Nicotiana tabacum. Next base: position 112,073,305 of record NC_134083.1, read on the forward strand.
GACCTTCATATCTTCAGATGTCACGGAGGGTGTATTACACTTTCCTAGGGAGAGTGAGGTGAAACAAATGGTTAAAGTCTTATAACTTTTAGCATTTTTTACTTTAATTTCTTTCTCTTTATTTTTTCTTCTCATGCCCTTCCAATTCCAAAACCGGCAATCAAAAAATTCATCGTTGTGATAAAAAAATCACCATACTTTTCAATTCTTTTTCTTTCTTCCTTCCTTCTTTCTCCTATAAATTGCTTCATCAGTCTAAATTATGATTTGAGCCGAAATAGTTTTTTGGAAGTTCCATGATCAAAATTCTAGCATACCCAAATGGAAAATTTTATGTTTAACTTCATATTAGCTAGGCTAAGCTCCAAGATTATGTCTTTATGCCCAATTTAAAGGAAACCGTAAAAGCAATATATCAAAAAGTAATTCCACAAGAACTATAAAATCCACCTAAGATGTCATACAATTGGAGAAGTAAAAAACAAATATGAACTTTTTTTTTTAATCTATGGCGGGAAATGTTGTGTTCAACAAAAGGGTGGCTGGAAAGCAAGAAATATTGAAGAATAATGAAACTTAAATAGAAAAATGAAAACAATGAAACAAACTAATGAGAAGTTGGAAAAAAAGAACGGAAAAAGAGGGAAGAGAACTTGGAAAACAATTTGGCCATGGAATTTGAATGTCTAGGTGACAAAGGGAGTGCTTTGGAAAGAGAAGTGGCTGAAATGAGAAAGTGTGAAGGGTTATGGGAAAGGAGTTATTTATTTAATTCATATGTTAGCTTTTTAATTTTTGTCATGACCGAAAATCAACTAATCGTGATGGCACCTAACCCAATTGTAACGACCCGACCAGTCATTTTGTAATTTAGAGTCCCGTTCACTGGTTCGAGGTCTTGAGTGGCTTCATATTGTGTATTATGACTTGCATGTATGGTCGGATTCGATTTTTGGATGTTTCGGGAATTGATTCGGATGAGTGAATCTCATTTTAGAAGCTTAAGTTGAAACTATTGACCGATGGTTAGCTTTTATGAAAATGACCCTGGAACGGTATTTTGATGGCTCTGATAAGTTTGGATAGTGATTTTGAACTTGGACGTATGCCCGAAATTGAATTCGGAGGTCCCTAGGTTAATTTGGCACGTTTTGCCGAAAGTTGACAATTTGAAGGTTTAGAAATTCTTTAGGCTTGACAATGGCTTGACTTTATGGCTATCCGGTTTGGATTTTGGTTTTAGGACTTGGAATACGTCTGTTTTGCAACTTGGAACTTGTTTGTAAAGTTTGGCGTCATTCCGAGTTGATTTGATAGGAATCAGACGAGTAGGTGTGATTGCAACTTGGAACTTGTTTAGAAGCTCTTGAGTTTCAATGTAAATTTCAGATATTTTGATATCCGATTCGCGATTCTAGATGTTATTTTAGTGTATTGATTGCGTAAGCGAGTTCATATGATATTTTTAGACGTGCGTTGATGTTTGGTGTGGAGCCCCGAGGGCTCGGGTGAGTTCCGGACGCGTTCCGAAGAGTTTTGTGGGAGGTTCAGATTTGTTGGGGCTTCTGATCTAGCATTTGCGAGATATAGTTTGCATTTATGATCTTGCATTTGCGAGGTGGTAAAATCGTATTTGCGAGATGTGTTGGGAACTGTTAGGTTCGCATTTGCGAACACTTGGTTCGCTTTTGCAAATGGGGGACCTGGGTTAGCCTGTTCGCATTTGTGATGTCCTTATTGCTTTTGCGAAGGGCCTGACTTCTCAAATTCGATTTCAGGGTCCTATTTGCGATATTCCCTTGGTTTTATCAAGAGCCGCATTTGTGAACCCTGTGTCGGATTTGCGACATGTGCGCGTGAACATAAGGGCTGGAAGTTGGAATTTTAGTCTCATTTTCATATCTTTGAACCCTAGATATGAAATAACACATGTCGATTTTGATTTTGATTTGAGCCGGCAAAGATTGAAGGTTTGAAAGGTAAGAGAATATTTTAATCTTTGATTCTTGGTTTTTATGTTAATTGTAGTGTTTTTGAGCCTTTAGATAAGTTTGGTGTCATGCCCCGACCTCGGGAGCGCGACCGGCGCTCAACAGGGTTACCCCGATCGAGCAAACTTGCACAGTGCCGTCTACCTATCTTACCCATGAATAAAGAGAAGAATACATTTCATTAATAAGTCAGTAAGAAGTAATGTGAACAACATCGGTCCTTTTTCCATTAGTCACGTCATTAGCAATCAAGTTTAGGCTCAAGAACGAAGAACAAATCAAGGTTCAAGAAGTACGAGTTCAAATCAAAGTTCGTGCTAGTTGAATTCAAGATCATTGTTCGTGAAAACAAGCATAAATTCAAGCTCAAGATCAAATGCCCTTAAATTTAAATTAGAAAAGAAGAACTAGAGGAATCATAGAGATTGTAACACTCATATTATTCAAAATCAAATATTACAATTATTGCAATATTTTTTTATCTTGATTTTATTTTCTCGACCTAATTTTATTGTCTACAAATTTTGGCACGCCCAGTGGGACAATCTCTACCTCTCATCTCAACTTTTCAATCACCAAAGTTCAAGAACATCGAGATGGCTTCACAGAAAATCAACTCCAGATCAATTTCCACTAAGGCTGCTAATTCAAAGCTCTATGCTGATGTGGAATGCATCCTTGATGTTACCTTAGGAAGCTGGAGCCAGTTACAAGGAGCAAAACAAATAAATTTGATAGCATAGTAGAAGGAGAATCCATACAAATACCTTTAAATCTTCAAAGATGACAAGAGAAAGGAGACTCATCCGAAAAGCAAGCAATGACAACCAAGGAGATCCAAGTCTCCACTGAAGGTGTGATTCCCGTTGAGAAATTAAAGGACTTCATCATGGAGGCTATCAAATATAAGCCTGAGTCGTCCAAATTATCTCTCACACAGGCAAAGTCGTGTACACAAAGAATTGATAACTTGAAGATGCATATTGGTTATCAACCTCCTAAGTTGCAATAATTCGACGACAAGGGAAATCCGAAATAATATGTAGCACACTTTGTTGAAACTTTCAACAATGCTGGAACATATGGCGATTATCTTGTCAAACAGTTTGTTCGATCTCTCAAAGGTAATGCATTCGATTGGTATATAGATCTCAAATCTGCTTCCCTCGATAGATAGGAGCAGTTGGAGCAAGAGTTTCTCAATCGTTTCTATAGCACAAGACGCATCGTAAGCATGATCGAACTTACAAATGCTCATCATTGAATGAGCCAGTTATTGACTTCATCAACCGCTGGAGGAGCTTAAGCCACAACTTCAAAGATCACCTTAACAAAACTTCTAGCATCAAAATTTGCATTCAAGGCATGTATTGGGGTATTCGCTATATCTTACAAGGCATAAAGCCTAAAACATTTGAAAAACTAGCAACTCGTGCTCATGATATGGAACTAAGTATGGCCACAATTGGAGACTAAGGGCCAGTTGTCTTTGATCCTTACGACGAAGAAGAAGAGCCAGAAGGCGAGGATGGGGGCAAGCTTTCATCCGAAAAATGAGACCAAAGAGTCTATGCATGTCACTATGCTCCTCAACACACGAGCCTAAAATGCAAGTCACTATGCTCCTCAACGCACGAGCCTAAAATGTAAGTTATAATGCTTCTTGGCACATGAGCCTACACTATATGTCACGCTAAATTTGAACTCAATCTTCAAGACGTAAAGCTCTTCAAATTCGAGTAAAGTCTTCCAGTTGTAAAGCTCTTCAAATTCAAGCAAAGTCTTCAAGTCACATATATCTTTAAAGTGGAGCAAAGACTCAAGTGAAAATCTCTTCAAAGTCGAGCAAAGACTTTAAGTTGCAAAGCTCTACAAATTTGAGTCAAATTTCAAGTTGCAAAGCTCTTCAAAATTGAACAAGTCTTCAAGTTGCGAAGCATTTTGAAATGTAAGCTAAATCTTCAAATTACTACGCTCTTGGACGTACGAACCTAAACTGCATGTCATGAAGCTCTTCAAATTTGAGCAAAATATTCAAGTTGCAAAGCTCATAAAAATATGAGCTTAAATTGCAAGTCACTACGCTCCTTAACGTATGAGCCTAAACTACATGTTACTCCCGGTCTGCAAGAGTATAAACTTTGCACGACCTAAAATCATAAGTCCGCTAGATTGAAAACCTCGAAAGAGGTGACCTAGGCAAGAGTTAGGACATAAAAAAAAACTCACCCATTCTGAACTATGGTATGACTTGATCCTCTTCACCGAGGTACGTAAGCAGCTTAGAGTTTCATTCTAAGTTCATTCGCATGAGTTTAAAAATATATATCACCCCAAGTGTGGTTCGAATTGAAGTATGATGGAATATAATCCACTATGGGTACTAGAAAATCCAGCTTCCATATATTCTTTCTGCAAACTTGGTGTGTTATTAAATATTGATATTTCAAACAAGGGAAAGACTTGATGGAAGATTAGTATCTTCGACGAAATGATTATAGTCATTTTGGAGGAGGAGAAATCTTAAAATTGAAGTTTTTAAGTCCTTCATTTTTTGAGTTGAAGCATTCAAGCATTCCAAGTCTTCAAGTTGAAGTATTTAAGCTTTCCAAGTCTTCAAGTTGAAGTATTCGAGTCCGTCAAGCCTCAAGTTGAGATCTGCGGGTCCTCAAAGTCTTCAAGTTCGCCGGTCTTCAAGTTGAAGTATTCAAGCCCTTCAAGTCATCAAGTCCGCCGATCTTCAAGTTCATCGGTCTTCAAGTTGAAGTATTTTAGCTCTCCAAGTCCTTAAGTTGAAGTCTTCGAGTCCGTCAAGACTCCAAGTTGAGCTCTTCGAGTCCTCTAAGTCTTCAAGTCTACCAATCTTCAAGTTGAAGTCTTCAAGTCCACCGCTCTTCAAGTTGAAGTCTGCAAGTCCGCCAGTCTTCAAGTCGAAGTATTCAAGCCCTCCAAGTCTTCAAGTCTGTCGGTCTTTAAGTTGAAGTCCTCAAGTTTTCTGGTCTTCAAGTTGAATTATTTAAGCCCTCCAAATCTTCAAGTATGTCTCTCTTCAAGTTGAATTTTGCAAGTCCGCTAAGTCTTCAAAGTTTGCCAAACATTCAAGTCAAAGCCAACAAGTCCACCAAGTCTTCAAGTTGAGGATTTCTAATTTTCTAATCTTAAGGTGGACATTAAGTCCCTTCGCACCTTAAGTTGGCCTCTTCGTGGGGTTGTCCTTAAAAAGAGCTGTAATTTTCCAATCTTAAGGTGCACATTTAAGTCCCTTTGCACCTTAAGTTGGTCTCATCGTGGGTTTGTCCTTAAAATGAGTTATAATTTTCCAGTATTAAGGTGGACGTTTAAGTCCCTTTGAACCTTAAGTTGGCTTCATCATGGGTTTGTCCTTAAAAGGTCTATAATTTTCCAGTCTGAAGGTGGACATTTAAGTCCCTTTGCACCTTAAGCTAGTTTCTTGTAGATTTCGAGGGGGGGAGGGGGATGGGGAGGGGAGGGGATGAGTATCCATCCCTTCACGCCTTAAGATTATCCCTCTGGTTTTTTGGCGGGGGTGAGTATCCATCCCATCACACCCTAAGATTACCCCTATGGTTTTTGGGTGGGGATGAGTATCCACCCCTTCATACAAGATTACATTGCGGTTGCAGATGAGTATCCATCCCTTCACACCTTAAGATTAGCCCTCCGGTTTTTGGGCGGGGATGAGTATCCATCCCTTTACACCCTAAGTTACTCCTCCGGTTTTCGAGTGGGGAGGAGTATCCATCCATTCACACCCTAAGTTATGTGTCACGACCCAACTCCCACTGAAGCCACGATGACGCCTAACACTACTTGCTAGGCAAGCCAACAGTCACACAACAAGTACAAATTTGATAAAATATGGTTTAATAAACTCAACAATGGAAATATCATAAATATCTAATGAAAACAATAACAATACTGCTACAACCATCCCAACGATCTGATGTCAACAAGTACATGAGGAGCGAATAACAAAATACAAACCAAATCCACAATACAACTGTCTGGACAATAGAATAGTAATAAAGGAAATAAAGGAAAGAGAGTCAAGGTCTACGGATGATATAACAGCTACCTCAAAGTCTCCTAGGTAATGGTACCAACACGGCTCTAGCAATCATCACGTCCAAAAGTACCTAGATGTGCACACGAAGTGTAGAGGGTAGTATGAGTACATCCAACCTCATTTACTCAATAAGTAACAAACCTAACCTTGGGCTGAAAGCAATGACGAGCTCAAAAGAAATAGTAGGAGACCAATATCAATAACCAATAACAGTTCAGAATAAAATGATGAAAGTGACAATAAATAACTCAAAGGAATTATCATATTCAATTTGTTCACATTACTGGAATTTAGATATTCTTCCAAGTATAACAATTAAAGCTCAATACAGATAAGAACATTTCATTTACCAACTAGCATGAGGAAAATACATCTCTATGCCTACATGTCAAATATTCATGTCAAGTGAATGATTTTACGGTGATATCCCCAAGTGCTCACTGTTACCGGTAAATATGCCAATTTGACCATACTCCCAGCCTTCCTACTCAACGCATCTGCCACTATATTGGCCTTCCCCGGATGATATAATATGGTGATATCATAGTCTTTTAGCAACTCTAACCATCTCATTTGCCTCAAATTAAGGTCCTTCTGCTTGAACAGGTGCTGGAGAATCCGATGGTAGATATAGACCTCACATGGAATGCTGTATAGATAGTGCCTCCAAATCTTCAGCGCATGTATAATAGCTACTAACTCTAAATCATGCACATGATAATTTTTCTCATGAACCACCAACTGCCGAGACTCGTAGGCAATCACCCTATCTTTTTGCATAAACACCGTGCTAAGCCCAATACGCGACGCATCATAATACGCAGTGTAAGATCTTGAACCCGTAGGCAACACCAACACTAGGCTGTAGTCAATGCAGTCTTAAGCTTCTAAAAGCTCACCTCACGCTCCATAGACCATCTTAAAGGAGCACCCTTCTGGGTCAATCTAGTCAAAGATGCAGCAATGGACGAGAAACCCTCGACAAATCAATGATAATATCCGTCCAAGATCCAAGAAGCTCTGAATCTCTGTAGCTGAAGATGGTCTAAACAAACTCTAGTGTAATGACCCAAACAGTCATTTTGAGCATTTCTGTTTGATGATAGGCTATAATCTCGTGTTTTAGTCGCTTATTGCACTCTAATTTACTGTACTTTGATTGTGTTTGAGCTTTAATTACTAGTGTTTCGTACTTATTCGGTGTTTTATGCCTTGTAGGAGTGATTCCGAGTGATGGAGATGTTATGAAATGAATTCAAGCTATTTGGAGCTTTGAATTCTGAGTAAAAGCCTAAGGGATTAAGCCGGGATCATGTTCGGGAGTCAAAAATCACATCTGGATATCAAAAAGCGAGGAAAATTCCGTACTTTGAGAAATCCCCACAGCCGCGGCGCGTGGGGCGCGGCGTATGCGTATTTTTCTGCTGCCTGACAGATTTCAACTCTCCGAATTTTCCCACTAAAGCCCCGTATGGCGCGTCACCCCATGCGGGGTGCCTGTTCAAATTTTAAAGAGTAATTGTCCTATTTCGCGAATAAAAAGGTGATTTTATTTGGGCCCGACCCTACTTGGTATACATACATGGAAAAACATTATTTTCTGGACTTTTTAACATATTGGAGACTGAAGGAGGCTAAGGAGGAGTTGGAGAAGCAAAAGCACAAGGAGTTCATCATTCAATCCTCACTCAAGACCCGAGTTTGGATCGTTTTATGTTTTCCTTTACTTTAAATATATTTGTGATGAATTGCTCTATATCTATGGAGTAGTTCCCTTTAGGGTTTGATGGATTTGGTGTATTGATATTTGTTTGTGGATTATAACTCTAGTTTTATGTAGTGAATTGTTTTGGATGATTTAACTGTTGCATCTATATTCACTTGTTCATATAATCAAGAGAGGCATAACTTGTGATATCTTTGTATTATATTGTTGGTTGAGTTCATTAATTCTTCTTAGTAATCGAAAGAGGCTAGTTGAATCATTGATTAAACCTAGTTAGGAGGATAATCGAGAGAGGTTCTCCTAAAGATCAATCCACTACGCATTCTTGCATATCTTCACGTGCTTAAATTGGTTCATCTTGTGAGGTTAAAACTTAATCGAGAGAGGAGTTTTTGCTGAACGTTTGAACTAATAATTGAGTGAATTCGAGAGACTCACTTGAACATTAGAAGTGAATTATCTAGAGTTAAATCCCAGGCAATTATCTTGCACCTATCCTATCAAAACCCTATTTTCTCCCATTGATATCTTCCTTTGCTTAGTCCTTGCTTCAATTGTCATTAGTAAATTAGCTCTAGATTCTTAATTAATTTTAGTATTAATCACATAAATCTAAATTGATCATCATCTTGGATATCAATCTAGCTACAAACTATGATAATATTGTTTAACTCCAATCCCTGTGGATACTATATTATATTATACTATATTCGACTAGCGAGCATATTTAAGTGGTGTTTTGCGCTCGTCAAATTTTGGCGCCGTTATCGGGGATTGGCAATCAATAGTGTTTTAAATAGTTTATAGTGCTAATTCAGGAATTTTTCTTTTTATTTTATTTTATTTTTCTCATTTTACATTTGGTAATTTGATTGTGCACATATTACAGGTTCAGAGTGGTGCATGACTAGAACTTCTGCGAAGGAAGTGCTACCATATGAGCCAGAAATTGAAAAATAACTGCGATGGCTGAAGAAGGAAAGAAATCTCACCGAGATGTTAGAAAAAGTTGGACAATCCTCAACCAAAGATATGGCTGAAAATGGTGAAGATAATGTAGATTTGGCTGCGAGAGAAGCAGCCCAACGAAGAGAACGAGCTGCACGGGATGCTGAGGAAGCAGCCATTCGAGATGCGCAGAACATCTATGAAGAAGAGAGGGGTCTCAAACTTAATCAACATCAACCATTGCCTGGGAGACCACTTGGAGATTATGCTAGACCGGTCTACAATCAAGGTTTATCAAGTGTTGGACCACCTCCAATTACAGCAAATAATTTCGAGTTAAAGCAAGGGTAGCTTCACACCCTTCAGAATTATTGTGTCTTCAGAGAGAAGCCAAACAAAGATCCAAATACATATCTAATGGACTTCGAGGAGATTATGAACACCTTTCAATACAATGGTGTGTCATAAGATGCAATTTACTTATGGGCATTCCCCTTCACACTCAAAGATGATGCAAAGCAGTAGCTTTGAATTTTACCTAATGGATCGATTCGAACATGGGATGAGATGAGCAGAAAATTTCTTGATAAATATTTCTTATCAGCTAAGACGGGCAAGTTTAGAAGAGAAATCCATAACTTCTGCTAGAAAGATACTGATACTGTGTTTGAAGCATGGGAGAGGTTTAAGGAGATTGCTAGAAAATGTCAACATAGCGACATTGAACTCTGGATGAAACTCCAGGACTTTTGGGATGGATTGACACCGTCCTCACGTAGAACATTGAGCAATGCAGCTGGAGGTCCGTTGATGAAGAAGACTCCAGAGGAGATAGTCACAATTCTTGACGAATTATCTAAAGATGCAAATCATTGGCCCTCTAAGAGTGCTGAAAGAAGAAGATCAACTGGTGTTCACCAAGTTGATGCTACGACATCTGTGCAGGTGCAGCTTGATGCTATGGCTAAGCAAATAAGAAAGCTAACCTTAGCCTCGATATAAAGTGAGACGCATGTAGCTTGTGATATATGTGGAAGAGGACACCCTACTCATGAGTGTTAAGCCTCAACGGAGGAAGAAATGCTATGGGAAATTATAATGCGAGGGGTCAGAGGCACCTCGATTTTTCATGGAGTTCACCTGAGGGTACCACGAATGCATGGAAACAAAATAACTATAGACCCCAGGGACAAGGAGCTCCAGCATTTCAAAATCAGCAAAGGCAGCAGTTTCAGCCTCAATAGTCCAATCAGTCGGGCATAGAAGATCTCATAAAGGCCTTCATTATGAAAACTGATGAGAGCTTGGAAACTCATAGCACAACTATACGGGAACATGAAGCAGCTATCAAATAAATAGGTACTGGTTTTCGAAACTTGGAAAGATAGGTTGGGCATCTAACCACTCTGTTGTCTGAGAGGATTATAGGAACTCTCCTCGCTGATACTGAGAGAAATCCTAAAGAAACAGTAAATGCTATAACTCTGAGAAGTAGACAAGTATTGAAAGATCCTGCCCCAGTCCAAAAAGATGTGGAACTTGAAAAAGAAAGTGGGGAGCAACTGAAAAGTGAGGTTGATAAGAAGAAGAAAGGCAAAAGGGCAACTGAAAAAAAGAAGAAAGAAAAGAATTCGAGAAGGGAGGAATCTAATGAGAGTGAGCATATGCCTGTTCTACCTTTTTCTCAAAAACTATATAGAGAAAAGCTGGACAAGCAATTTGAGATATTTCTGGATATGCTGAAACAGGTTAATGTAAATTTTCCATTCATAGAAGTGCTTTCCCAAATGCCAGCTTATGCCAAATTCTTTAAGTAGATCCTAATAAAGAAGAGGAAGATAGAAGAGACCTCAGTTTGTCAAGCTCACAGAGCATTGCAGTGTGATATTGCAAAATAAACTCTCACAAAAGTGTGGAGATCCAGGGAGTTTTACTACACCTTGCTCATTAGGGACTATAAATTTTGATAAGTCTTTATGTGATTCTGGTGCCTCAATTAACTTAATGCCTCTATCTATTTACATATACTGGAGAAGGAGATTGGAGAGATAAGGTCAGTGCCAATATCTTTGCAACTGGAAGACCAAACGACTCTGATACCCGAGGGGATAGTGGAAGATGTCTTAGTTCAGGTAGATAAGTTCGTATTTCCTGTAGATTTTATAGTAGTGAATATGGAGGAGAACAAGGAGCCCCCCTTATCTTAGAAAGACCATTCTTAGTAATGGGCAGAGCAATATTAGATATACACGAGAGAAATCTCATGCTTAGAGTGGGTGAGGAGACTGTAACTTTCGAGATGAATGTAGAAAATGGGGTGAAAAAGGAGAAGCCAGTTGCAAGTGTTGAGTGGAAAGTGAAGGGCTCAAAAGAGAAGGCTGCGGCGAGTGAGAAAGATAGGTGTGGGGTGCACCCCAAGAAGGCTGAGAAGAAGTTGTCGGCATAGATGTGCGCATTAGTTCGAAGGGGAGGAATGGATCCCGACTTCGACTCAGACCCCAACTAGAGATTCAGGGAAATTTACTTTACCTTATGTTTTTTAATTGTGTGTCATGGGGACATGCCATAACTTAAAGTGTGGGGTGGGGGATATGTTGTATGTTGTATGTATATGTGTTAGTTTAGTTTTTGTTTTAGTAGTTAGAGATAGAAAAAAAGATAGAAAACATTAAAAAAACCATAAAAATTGAAAACTATTCGATTTTTCCCGATGATGGATATCATTCGACGGGTTTCTTGAGGGATTAAGTCGAAAGAAAAAGACAAAAAGATTTTCTTTTGTTAGGTAGTGTATTAGTTCCCCTTTGGTTTTTCTTTGTGCCGCGGTTCATTTCCAAGGGTTTTGTTTGAACCGGGTATAGTTAGTTTTTATTTTTGTTAAGAATAGGAAACCTTGTTCGATGATTTGAATTGAAAGTAATATCTCTTGGCTTTATTATGCCTTGATAATAGTGAGTGCTTTGGTTGTGACGCTTAGGCTCAGTTTTTTGACTCTTGTATAAGTACCTTAAATTGTATGATCTTAACTTTGCTTAACTACTTTGACTAGAGTGTCTTGATGAGTCCGATCCTGAGTGAGTTATGTGCCATGTGTGTGTGAGATTTTGTGTATTCTGTGCATTGCATTTGATGTCTAGAACTTTCTCCGTGTGTTTGCAAAGCAAAATGGTAGTTGTATTCAGTCTTGAAAGTGATATAGGCATTTCTTTATTGAGCCAGTTATAAGCTTTTACCCACCTAATTGTCATGTATCATAGTTAACCCCGTTGAGCCTGTAAACCTGTTTCTTTGGCAACCACATTAAAAGCCTTGCCCATTTGTTTGAATTGACCATCTATTTGAACCATTTACCTCTCGTGAGCACTGGAATTTGTTATGAACTTTGTAAAAGTTGAAGTGTGGGGTGGTTGTTTTGGCTTTTGAGTGGAACTAAAAAAAAATAAGGAAGAAGGTGCACTTTTTTTAAAAAAAAGTAAGAGCCACTTGAATTGACAAAGAGAAAAAAAAAGTGTATAATTGTGAAAAATATTCCTTGATAGTGGTAACTCTTAACGTAATTGTGCTTAAAGAAGTAGGGAGTTAATGTATATTGATGTGAAGGTGGAGTTTTGGTTTGACATAAGTGTGGGGTTTTGAACAGTGAATTGTATGTATTAAAGTGCTTAGGGAGGTGTAGTAACTCTTATATATAAATGTATCCTACCTGTCCAGCAGCCTACATTACAACCAATGAAAGTTCTACTTGATCCTTAACTGAATGAGCTCAATTAGTAGATTAGTACACTACGGGCAAGCCTATGGTGCATCTTTTGTGGCATATGAACGTTATTTTTGAGAGCGAGCGAATTCTTTCTATCTTGAGTTCCTAATTGTTCTTAATTTTCATTGTGTGTGGAATTACTCTCTTTTGTTGTGTGAGGGCACTTGATTCATGAAGGAAAGGTAATGTCGTTGACCTCTATGTTAGAGTAAGAGAGCGGGTTATAAATAATTCGTGGTGCTTTTGAGTCAAATCTTGAGGCAAGGATGTTACGTTTGAAGTGTAGTTTGATTGCTCGAGGACGAGCAATGGTTTATGTGTGGGGTGTTGATGGTAGGCTATAATCTCGTATTTTAGTCGCTTATTGCGCTCTAATTTACTGCACTTTTATTGTGTTTGAGCTTTAATCACTAGTGTTTTGTACTTATTGTGTGTTTTATGCCTTCTAGGAGTGATTTCGAGTGTTGCAGATGTTATGAAATGAATTCGAGCTATTTAGAGCTTTGAAGTCTGAGTAAAATCCCAAGGGATTAATCCGAGATCATGTTCGGGGGTCGAAAACCACATCTGGATATCAAAAAAGCGAGGAAAATTCCGTACTCTGAGAAATCCCCACAGCCGCATGTGTATTTTTCTGCTGCCTGACTGATTTCAACTCTTTGGATTTCCCCATTAATGCCCCGCATGGCACGTCGCCCCATGCGGCGCGCCAGTGCAAATATTACAGAGTAATTGTCCTATTTCGCGTAGGAAAAGGTGATTTCGTTTGGGCTCGACCCTACTTGGTATAAATACATGAAAAAACATTATTTTCTGGACTTTTTAACATATTGGACCGAAAGAGGCTAAGGAGGAGTTGGAGAAGCAATAGCACAAGGGGTTCATCATTCAATCCTCACTTAAGACTCGAGTTTGGATCATTTTATGTTTTCCTTTACTTTAAATATATTTGTGATGAATTGCTCCGTGTGTATTAGGGGTGGACATCGGTCGGTTCGGTTCGGTTTTGTAGAATTTCGGTTCGGTTAATTCGGTTTTCGGTTTGTGATCGTAATAACCAAAGCCGAACCATAATAACTTCGGTTCGGTTTTCGGTTCAAATTCATATAATCCCTTTATGATAATCCTTGACTGAGCTAAGACAAAACAGAAGCAGCAGCAGTGGCAGTGGCAGCACTATAGGAGAAGCATTGGGTGTTCATTTTCTCCAGAACCAACTCATTATCTCTTAATCTTTCATTAAGAGAACCATTCCAATAAGCTCTCGCGGTCATCAATTGTGTTGGAACACATAGCAAATATGTTTTTGCTTTGGTACATCCTGGATGATGAAATTTGAACGTTCGGTAATGCAGATAAAAAACTGTTTGATTTTGTCTATTTCCTATACACGGTACACATATTGCTACAAAGAATATCCAACATGTACTATTAGCTAATAAAGTATATTAGTGATAGTGGAAATAACAATATTATAATGTGATTTTGTTCCAAGGCTAATGTACAAATACATTGACTATTTTAACACTTGGTTTCTTTATCGGTTCTTTGGTTTTTCGATTTAACCGAAAACCGAACCATAAAAATTGACCACCGAATCGAACACCGAAAATTTTAAAATAATAAACTGCAAACCGACCGAATAAACCGAAACCGAATAAACCGAAATTTTTGGTTCGGTCAGTTTTTTCGGTTCGGTCGGTATTATGCCCACCCCTAATATCTATGGAGTAGTTCCCTTTAGGATTTGATGGATTTGGTGTATTGATATTTGTTTGTGGATTATAACTCTAGTTTTATGTTGTGAATTGTTTTGGATGATTTAACCATTGCATCTATATTCACTTGTTCATGTAATCGAGAGAGGCATAACTTGTGATATCTTTGCATTATATTGTTGGTTGAGTTCATTAATTCTTCTTAGTAATCGAAAGAGGCTAGTTGAATCATTGATTAAACCTAGTTAGGAGGATAATCGAGATAGGTTCTCCTAAAGATCAATCCACTACGCATTCTTGCATATCTTCACGTGCTTAAATTGGTTCATCTTGTGAGGTTAAACCTTAATCGAGAGAGGAGTTTTTGCTGAACGTTTGAACTAATAATTGAGTGAATTCGAGAGACTCACTTGAATATTAGAAGTGAATTATCTAGAGTTGGATCCCAAACAATTATCTTGCACCTATCCTATCCAAACCCTATTTTCTCCCATTGATATTTTCCTTTGCTTAGTCCTTGCTTCGATTGTCATTAGTCAATTAGCTCTAGATTCTTAGTTAATTTTAGTATTAATCACATAAATCTAAATTATTGATCATCTTGGATAGCAATCTAGCTACAAACTATGATAATATTTTTTAACTCCAATCCATGTGGATACGATATTATATTATACTATATTAGAATAGCAAGCATATTTAAGTGGTGTTTTGCGCTCGTCAGTGTTCCGTTCAGCTGTTTGAAGTCTCGAATAGCTCTGTATGTGTCACGCCCCAACCTCGGGAAGCGCAACCAACGCTCAACCGAGTGAACCCGGCCGAGCAAGCCTGTTAGATACTTTACACAATTCACCCATGATCAAGACTAGACGTGATTTCATTACTTATACAGTAGGAAGCTCATTCATACAATCCTAAATCGTTTCATTAGTCATTGCGCCTTTAAGTCTCAAAATACAAATTTTTATAGTCTGAGTGGAACAAGTGATCAAAGGCAACATAACTTGTTTAACATTCCCAACACCCATATACAACCCACATATTGTCTACGGAGCCTCTAAAGATACAAAAGAGAGTAAAGATGGTGCTAGCAACAAGGCCCCGACTATACCTCAAAAGTGACCACAATATAAACAAAAGGTACAATACATGACCCCGGAATGAAATGGGGCTCACCGAGTTCGCTGAGTAGAGGATGCAGCACTATCTGCGATCAACACTGTCTGCTATGAATCCACCTGCATCCATTTAAAGATGCAGCGCCCCCGGCAAAAGGGACATTAGTACCGTCGAATAGCACTAGTATGTAAAGCTAAACACCAACTCAATAGTTTAACAATAATATAAGAGGAACAGTCAAGAATTCAATAAGAGCTTCAAATAATATTAAAACAACAAGTTAAGGATCATATATGTTTTCAAGTCAACTTCCATATTATTAGGTTGGGTGATCTTTAGTACCGATATTCCACAATTCACAATACCTCCGTATTCTTACACGGAGTCCGATCTTGTAACGACCCGGCCGGTCGTTTCGAGAGTTATAGCCCGGTTTCCCTATTTCTACTTCTTTTTTTGTGTTATTCAGCTATATTATATTAGACCGGGTTAGTTGGTTCGGAACCGGAGTTGTTTTAGAGTGAATTGAGACACTTAGTCTCTTAAGTAGAAACTTTAGTTGGAAAAGTCAACCGAATATTGACCTATGTGTAAACGATCTCAGATTTGAATTCTGACAGTTTCGTTAGCTTCGTTAGGTGATTTTGGACTTAGGAGTGCGTCCGGAATATGATTTGGAGGTCCGCAGTAGAATTAGGCTTGAATTGGCAAAATTAGAAATTTAGCGATTTCGGTCGGCAGTGGAAAATTTGATATCGGGGTCGGAATGGAATTCCAGAAGTTGGAGTAGGTTCGTAGTGTCATTTGTGATGTGTGTGTAAGATTTGAGGTCATTCGGACGTGGTTTGGTTGGTTTCGGCATTGGTTGCCAAATTTGGAAATTTAGAAGTTCTTAGGCTTGAATCCGAGGGTAATTTGATGATTTGATGTTGTTTTGAGTGATTCGAAGGTTTGACTAAGTTGGTATGTTGATATATGACTTGTTGGTATTTTTGGTTGAGGTCCCGAGGGCCTCGGGGTGATTTCGGGTGGTTAATAGATTTGTCGAAGTTGGAAAATGCAGCTGAAGCTGCTGCTACTGCTATTTTCGCACATGCAGGAGAAAGAATCGCAGGTGCGAGGCCGCTGGTGCGCGTGGGGAGTTCGCAGGTGCGGGCAATGCTGTGCTAGGCAGGTTGCACATGTGCGAGTTAGAAGTCGCATCTGCGAGCCCGCAGGTGCGAAACCTGGGGCGCAGATGCGGAAAGGGGAATGCTGGGCAAGCTTTGCAGAAGCGGAGAAAACGCACAGGTGTGCTTTTGCAGGCGCGAGAATTTGCTGCGCAGAGGCGGAAAATGTGAGGCCAAGGCTGGAGCGCAGGCGCGAAGGATTTGGCCGCACCTGCGAGCCCGCATGTGCGAGGCCTGGAGCGCAGGTGCAGAAGCTGGGGAATTAAGTGGAGTTCGCGGATGCGGCGCCTTGACCGCAGGTGCGGAAAAAAGAGACGCAGGTGCGAAAAACCTGGGCAGAAACCTTAAATAGAACCCTTCGCGAATTTGGTTCATTTCCACCATTTTCAAGTCGGTTTTTGGATCTTTTGGAGTGACTTTTGAAGGGTGATTCAAGGGATATCACTGAGGTAAGTTGCTTGAGCCCTAATACTCGTATATATGGTAATTTCCCGTTGTTTAATCATGTAATTAGTGAAAATGAGGGGTTAGGGCTTGGAATTTTTGGAGAGTAATTTAAGGATTTGAAGGACCAAATGATGTTGGATTTTGATGAATTTGGTATGGTTAGATTTGTTAGTGAATGATCTTTCTAGTTTTGTGAATTTTGTCGAATTTTGAGACGTGGGCCCGGGGACCGGGTTTGAGCCAATTTCGGGTTTTGGTCTATTTTTATAGATTTTCTTGTGGAATTCATTCCATTAGCGCGTATTGATGGTATTGTACTGATTGTGAATAGATTCGGAGCATTTGGAGGCCGAGTCCAGAGGGAAGAGCATTGCGGGGTAGAGATTTGACCGGTTTGAGGTAAGTAACAATTGGAAATCTAGTCCTGAGGGTATGAAACCCCGGATTTCGTATCATTTTACTACTTTGAGGTGACACACATGCTAGGTGACGGGCGTGTGGGCGTGCACCATTGGGTATTTGTGACTTGGTCCGTCCCGTAGCAACTGTAATGTTGCATATTTTGTTGAAACTATATGATACTTATATGTTTTAGAAAGAGTTTCGGTAAATTGGGCTGAAGCCATGTTTGGGCCATGTGCCAGTGCTGTTTGGACACTTAGGGGCCTTTTCTTACTAACCTCTCACTGATTTCGATTGAAAATCTATACTCAGTCATGGTTATACTTATTTACTGCATAACTCAGTTTTATGACTCTATTTTGATGCATATAAATGTTGTTTTGGGTCGAATGCCATGTTTTTACTGAAATGCCCGAGTGGCTTGAGAGGTTTATGACTGAGTGAGGCCGGGGGCCTGATTGTGAGGATGAGTGTGGATCGGGGCTGCCCGCCTGCATCATACTTTATTATTATAGCACATGAGTTGTCCGTGCAGAATATAGCGCTTGGGCTGAAGGAGCCCCTCCGGAGTCTGTACACACCCCCAGTGAGCGCAGGTACCTACTGAGTGCGAGTGCCGAGTGACTGGGAGGCATGAGTGATTGTGAGGTATGTCCGAGGGGCAAGGGTGATTGTGAGGTATGCCTGAGTGGCAAGAGTGATTGTGAGGTATGCCCGAGTGGCACGAGTGACTGTGAGGTTTGCCCGAGGGGCTGTATATGAGTGATGTTTTGCCCGAGGGGCTGTTTATGATTTCATCATTTTTGCTCACCTTTGCATTTTTCCTCTGTCTGAAAACTGTTGAAAAACATATCTTTAAATGATTTTTACTATAACTGGGTTTAAACGAGATGTTTTGATTCAAATCCTGATTTTTGAAAGCAGGAGGTATTTTACTGAGATTTCATGATATGAACATTATATGCTTTGTTGCTCGTCACGACTGCTCAGTCTTTATTTATTGTTGTTACTTACTGAGTTGGCATACTCACGTTACTCCCTTCACATTGTGTGCAGATTCAGGTGTATCTAGACACAGTAACGATTATTGATTGTTCTGGTTGCAGATTTTTCTTGGAGATAGCAAGGTAGCTGTTTGGCGATCGCAACCCCTTCTCTTCTCCCTCTCATCTTCCTCTAGTTGTATTTAGCTATTTTCCAGGCTGAGTTAGCCTTGATATTGTTAGACAGATTATAGTAGATGCTCATGACTAGTGACACCCCAATGTCGGGCTTTTCCTTCCACACTTTTATTTTGATTGGAACTCCTTTATGAAGGTTTTTATG
This sequence comes from Nicotiana tabacum, assembly GCF_000715075.1. Taxonomy (NCBI): domain Eukaryota; kingdom Viridiplantae; phylum Streptophyta; class Magnoliopsida; order Solanales; family Solanaceae; genus Nicotiana; species Nicotiana tabacum. Next base: position 112,091,998 of record NC_134083.1, read on the forward strand.
TTAAATAACATTGAAATTATCTTTGAAATGAAAATATCGGTTTGTTTTGGAAATGAGTCGGCTTTCCTAGTTCCACGATAGGCGCCATCATGACAGGGGGTTAGTTTGGGTCGTGACAGATTGGTATCTCATTTGAGACATTACCACAACTTCGTAATAATTTCCAGCACAGTACCACCATGTGTGCGGCATGGCGTCTGATCACGGCCCGATCGACTAGGTCATCTCATTTGAGACATCAACCATTTTCACGATTTTATCCACAATACCACCGTCTTCTTATAGGGAGTCCAATCTCGGCCCGATCGGCTAGGCCATCTCATTTGAGACATTACCTTTTTCAGTCAATCATCTCACATCGTACTCCTTTCATATACTTTAAGTTCATTGGCACTAGTGATCACAATTACAAAGTCATTCATGGCACTTGGCCGTATTTCATAGTTCCAATTCTCTTTTTCCACATTCAAATATCATTATCATTATCAACATCAATAGGGCTTCCCATGCAAGACATTAATTCACATATGAGCAATTTGGGAAATCTTAGGCACATAGAAGCCTTTCATACAATTTGGCATAACAACCTTTATTTCGGTCTTGACATGAAGTTTTAACATTCCTAACACATATTCCACATTTTGAACATATTCTCAAATGGCAAGATGACATGATGAAGCATTTAGAATAAACATTGAACAAACACCCTTCAACACAACCACATTAGGAATAGCCAATTCAATAATGATCAAGGACTTACTCCAATTATATGAACACCGTGGGATTCGATTCTAAGAAGAAGGGGGTTTAGCCGGCATACCTCAATTGAGCTTCTCAAACTCTAAAATGACCCAGAATACTTAGCAACTTCAATCTATTTTAGAAATATAACAAGTTGGACCAAAATTAGGAAGATGAACATGGTTTTAGCTCTTGAAGAGAGCTAATTATGCGGTCGCATAATGGCCGCGAAATTGACATAAAAAATGCCCCAGAAAATTGCCCCACTCTGCGACCAGTCTGCGGTCTGTAGAGTGGTTCTACGGCAGCAGAATGGGTCACAGAAATGCCTACTTCTGCCCAATATTTGTTTTTAACTCCCTAGCGCACTGCTCAATCAAAAAGTCCAAAATCCAGGTTTTTGGGAAAAAATTTACGAGCCTTACAGTATGATGTATTCTGACTTGTGTGAATCGTTAGATTTGGTTTTCAAGTGATTCAGAATTGATTTGGAAGAATGAATCTCATATTAAAAGCTTAAGCTCGAAGAGTTGCCAAGTTTTACTTTTGTGTATTTGAGCCCGGAACAAAGTTTTGATGGTTTCATTGGGTTCGGATGGTAATTTTGGACTTAGGTGAATGCCCTGATTTGCATTTGGATGTTCCTTGAAGGTTTTGGTATTAATTGGCAAAAGTTGGCAATTTGAAAGTTTGGAAAGTTCATAGGTTTGACAGAGAGTATACTTTGATAATATTGGGTTTGGATTGTAGTTCTGGGAATTGGAATAGCTTCGTTATGTCATTTGGGAGTGCAAACATTTGAGTTCATTCCAGGATGATTTGGTATGGTTCGGCACGAGTTTTGGAAGTTGAAGGTTCAAAAGTTCATATAGTTCAATTTGAGGTGTGATTCATGATTTTGATGTTATTATATGTGATTTCAGGCCTCGAGTAGGTCCTTGTTATATTTTGGAACTTGTTGGTATGTTCGGAGGGGGTCCCGAGGGGCCCGAGTACTTTTCAGATGGTTCGGATCATTTTTGGGCTAAGTTGGCTTGGCTGGAGGTTCTGGTTCTGGTGTGTCCGCATTTGTGGAGGGCTGGTCGCAGATGCGAGCCCGCAACCGTTGCACTTTTGTCTTAGAGGCGAAATAGGCTGGGGTGGGGCTATTCGCGCAGAAGCGGGATGTTGACCTCATATGCGAAATCACAGATGCGGTGACTTGGAGCGCAAAAGCGGAGCATGTCCTCGCACCTACGATGTCGCTGAAGCAGATATTCTTCAACAGGTGCGGAAGATCGGTATTTTGGATATTTTGCACAAGCAAAGGTTGGTCCGCACATGCGGTTCCACAGAAGCGGGAAATTGGTCGCAGGTACGACTTACCTGGGCAGATTGTATTTATATTCAAGGGTTGGTTCATTTTATCACATTCTGGGATTTAGAGCTCGATTTTGGGCGATTCTGGAGAGGATTTTCACCACATGGATTGGGGTAAGTATTTTGACTCGGTTTTGATTATATTTTATGAATCTATCTTCAATTTTGGCATTTGGATTATTAATTTTAAAGAGAAATTGGGGTTTTTTGTATAAACTTTCCTAAAGTGAATTATTGGGTTTTGAACACCGATTCTGAGTCGGATTTGAGTGAAATTAGTATGGTTGGACTCGTAATTGACTGGGTTATCAGATTTTGTGAGTTTTATCAGGTTCCGAGGTGTGGGCCCAGATTTGACTTTTGGTTGACTTTGAGTTTTGATTAAAGATTTGACATTTATCGATTGGGTTTGTCTCCTATGGAATTATTTGATATTTTTGAGTTGCTTTTGGCTAGTTTCGAGCTGTTCGGAGGTTGATACGCGTGGGATGGGATTTCTAGAGGGTCGTTTGGCTTGCTCGGCATTTATTTTGGCTTGTTTGAGGTAAGTATCTTATCTAAACTTGGTTGAGGCACTAGTTGCCTGAATTATTTATGATAACTACGTGCTATGGGCAAGCATATGTGTGAGGTTGAGCCCATGTGCGAGTACCAAGGTATTTATCCATGCTCGGGGCAGTGCTTAGGCTATGATATGCCTAGAGTTGACTTTTAAGCTTTAAGCTATAATGTTTATCATATTTGTATCATTGTTGTGAACTATTTGAGCCATGTTTGAGATTACAAAGAGGCTAATTCCCTAAATAAATTTGGTAATTGCTATTTCCGTGATAAAATTACCGATTTGAGCTAGGATAACACACTTTGCACATGTCTACACTTTAGCATGTTATTATACCAGTCCAGAAGCATGAAATCTGATAATTATTCATCATATACATGTGATCTTGTATACTTGCTTCTGTGTGATGTGATTTGGACTGGATGCCTATGACCACGCCGGGCGGATTGTGTTGATATGCATGTGACCACGTCGAGGAGATTGTAATTATATGCCTGTTACCATGCCCGACAGATTGTGTTGTTATGCCTGTGACCATGCCAAGCTAGTAGCACGTTGAATTAGCCGTACTTGCGTATGGATAAGGATCCATCTCCCTAGGGTCATCTTCTCATATTTCTCTCTTGATGGTGTACACGCGGATTGTGAGAAACTGACGGGTTTCTGGTTGATGTGAGCTCTGGGATAGCTGGTTACTAGTATTGGATCAGGTTGCACGCCGAAACAGGCCTTATTGGCTTATGGTTATTGGATCGGGTTGCGCACCGCAACAGACTATTATTTGGTTATTGCATTTCATCCTTGTAATTTCCTTGGTTGTTTACCTGACTTACTTGCATATCTTCTTTATATGCTGGATTGTTGACTGAGTAGAACACCTTTAAACAAAGAATTGTGAGCATCAAAGTGGTTTTACCTAAGAATCCTTATTTGATCACATATATGTTCTATACTTGTTAAATTATGAGCTGTGTAGGTGTTAGTGAGTATCATTTGTAAGTATTTCCAAAGTGTTTTGAGCTCCTATATGTTCATGAGTTGAAGTTGTGTATTGCCCTTTTTGGGAAAAAGTATTTCAAGAATGAATGATGTATTAAATATTTTCTATTGTGACTTAATTATGTTATACCCCCTTCTTGGAAAGAAAACCTTGTATGAAATCAATGTAATCAAACACTTATTTCTCATATGATGAAACATTATGAACATACCCTCGCTAAGGCCAAACGTGCCAAACAGTTGATTGGAAGAGAACCCCTTGTGCAAACTATTATCGTTTTGGGAATCTAGAGTTGTGGTGTTGTGATTATACCTCCACCCGCATATATTGGGGTGAGGCGACATGGCCGCTTTGTATAGGGATTGTGGTATTGTGATACACCTCCACCCGCATATATTGGGGTGAGGCGGCAGGACCGCTTTATGTAGAGATTATGGTATTGTGGTACACCTCCACCTGCATATATTGGGGTGAAGCAGCAGGGCCTCTTCGTGTAGGGATTGTGGTATTGTGAAACACCTCCACCCGCATACATTGGGGTGAGGCGGCAGGGCCGCTTTGTGTAGCGTTGAGGGTATCGTGATTGCACCTCCACCCGCATACATTGGGGTGAGGCGACAGGGCCGCTCTGTGTAAAGGTAGTTATAGAGGATCCCTGACTTAAGAATTTATAAATGTTATTGAAAGCATTTAATAAATTTGCTGTGGCTTTAACGACTAACTAAGTTTTTTATTGTTACCATGATTCATCATATTCGTATTTTATTTCTAAGTCCTTGAATAGGTGTTTTGGTTTTTCATACTAGTACTATTCCATATGTACTAACGTCCCTTTTTGTTGGGGACGCTGCGTCTTCAATGAATGTAGGTGGTTCGTCAGCGGGCGGTTTTGAACCTCGTTAGCAATTACTCTCTATTCAACAGATTTTGGTGAGCCCTACTCTGTTCTGGGCTTCATGTCATTTGACGTTGTACTTTATGTTTTGAGATATAGCCGAGGTCTTGTCGCCGGCACTTCCATACTACTCTTCGGTTGTACTTAGAGGCTCCGTAGACATAGTGTGGGTTGTATTGTGGTGACAAGACTAGGGTTCTTAACATGATAAGGAGGTTATATTATGAGTTATTTTAGTCCTATGATAGTCGTGTGTTACATTTTGAAGTCAAGCGAGTTGTGGAACAAAAGTTGGCAAAGGTCATCACAAGTTACAATCATAATGTGCTAAACATTAGGTCAAATTAGCAGTGATTGTCTCCTAATATAATTGGAATTACAGTATGATCCACATATCAAATTGAATATCTATGAGTTTAGTTTCTAATGCATTAAACCGTTTGTCGATACGACATCGGAGTAGAGAGATATTCGAGTTTTCGCGAGACTGCGCAAGCAGCTCCCAAGGAGACCCACTTACGCGGTGGTCGACCTACTTCACTTTAAAAACGAATTGGACGACCTTTATTTCTCATTTTTCGACCCAACCTCATCCCTACACTCCTACTAACCCTCCTAAATAGATAACATAAGGTTTTGAAGTGATTCCAAAGTGATTACACCATATTTCAACATCAAAAGTTAGTTCTAGTGAAGAACAACACCTCTCTGAGGTTGTGTTGTCATTGAGGATAATTGTGGGTTGTGTTTGGCTGAAATTTCAAATTGTTTGTACTGTCTATGGTGAGTATAACAGCCTACTAATTGTGCTTAAGCTTGCTTGTATGTTGTTTAAGTTGTTAGGATGATAAACCACAAGATAATACTTGGATTAACTTGAGATGTTGTTATTCTTGATGGATTGATTTGAAAATTGCTCTTATGGACTTTAAGTGGCTGGAAATTATGGAAAATAAGTTGGATATGATATTGTTAGTATGATTATGTTAGTTTACATGTCAATCTTGTTGAGGAAATTGGTAACTAGAAAAGAAATGGCTATAAAGCACTTAGGAAGTTGTCCACAGTGATATTATCTTGTGTTAGGCTATTTCGGGTAACTTTGAAATTGAGTACAAGGTTGAAAATCCTTTAAAAGGTATTGGTTATTATACTGGATATATTACTAAGTTCAAGAATGAATGATAATGGTGTTGAAGGGTGCTAAAGGGATTCAATCCGAGCTTGCCGCTCATTGTGATATGTTGATGACTTGTTAATGAAATATTTTATACCCTATTGTTGATGTTGTTATTATTGTATTGCTCGGTTGTTTTTGTTGGTATATGGTATTGGAGGAGGCTCTTGTTATAGGGGAGTTGCTTCCCAAATTTACATAAACGAGTTACTAGTTTAAGTTGCAGACTTAGCCTTTACTCATCACTAATTTTGAATCTCCTTATGCTATGGTAGATTGAATTGAGTTGTTTGAAGAGTTGCTTGGAAGGTATTAAGGACGCAACGGGTTTAAAGTATGTTAAGGCTATTCCTTCTTTCCTTTTGGCATGGTCCATATGATACAAATGAAATGAGCAAACGCGAAACTTTCATAAATGACTCTATTCTTAGAAGTACTAGGGGTGCCTATGTTCTTGATTCCCCATGTGTCCTATTATTATATCGTCTGTTCATGGGTCTCAGAAAATAAGTAAGTTGATAAAGTTTATTTCATGATATGGCAAAGCGGTTAATAATAATTTCGACCATCTCACTTGGTGATGGATGTTCACCCATGTTGCGGTGCCACAATCTTCTAACTAGTCGTGCCTTCTCCGATTCAATCAGAGAAATTGATCTTATGACATCCCGAGAGATCTTATTGACTTACTTCTTATGAATTGCATTCATTTATATATGTACATTGACCCATGACCAGATGGCGTTATATACACGTATATTATATGTATATGGGGTATTGGGAAAGGTTATGGTGTTATATACGCACCACCACCTCATCAACTGGTATACGTTGATGATTCACCCACATAGGCCGAGATGATATAATGGGATGCCCTCATATGCTTGATGATGTTATGTACACATATTCCTATGCATGATATGACATTTATACTCATATGCATGGCATTATAAATGTTTCATGATTCACAGAGCTATTCAGACTTATAGGTTGAGTTCTTTACTCCATGTATCTTTCATGTCTTTTATATACTACTTTTCATTCCTTACATACTCGGTACTTTATTTTTACTAACGTCCCTTTTGCATGGGGATGCTGCGTTTCATGCCCGCATGTCCCGATATATAGGTTGACAGTCCTCCTAGTAGGCTATCAGCTCAGTGGAAGGTGTTGGTACACTCCACTTGCTCCGGAGTTGCCTATTTGGTCAGTATGATTTGGACATGTATTGATTGGTATGGTAGGGCACTATCCCGACTTTTATGACATTTATGTACTCTTAGAGGCTTGTAGGAAGATGCCCTGTATATGGATACTTGTATGGACTTATCGGCCGATGTTCTGAGTGTACAAATGATCATGTCGGCCTTATCGGCCCGTATGTCACATGTATAAGTTTCTATATCATGTTGGATCATCCTATGCCTAGTATTCCCTTATGTTTTATTTTGGTTATCTCATGACGGCCCTTCTGTACCATTTACCTATGATGGTGTGGTAAGAAAGATACGTTATGTTGGTACTTGGTTGGGTAAGGAACTGGGTGCCCGTCACGGCCCTCCGATTAGGGTCGTGACATTAAACCTGTTGCCTGCACACCAATGAGAAAATATGAATACAAGAAAATAAAATTGGTTCCTGAATTAGCAGCAAAAAGTATTTTGAACACTATTGATTGCCAATCCCTAGCAACGACACCAAAATTCGATGAGCACAAAGCACTACACAAAATCGATCCTCGATAGCCAAATATAGTATAGTTTAATTACCGTCTCCAGAGGGATTGGATTTATATAATGTTCAAGTAATTTTTGGTTTAACGTTATTCAGGATGGTTAACACTTTGATTGAAATAACTATGAACTTAAATTAACTATTAAAATTAAAGTAGTTAGCAATTGATCGTAGAGAACTAGAGAGTAGATCAATGGATTATTATCAAGAAGAAGAATAAGGGTTTTCACATGATAGGTGCAAGACTGCTATCCTGAATTTGACACTGTTTTATTTCACTCTTAAGGTTCTATCGATTCTTATGAATTCAATAGGTGATTAGCTTATACTTATGATTCGGATTCTTCTCTCAACTAAATCTAAGTCTTTCAAATAAACTAATGTGAAGTAGGGTGAAACTTGCAAGAATCTATTGGTAGGAATGATCTATGAGAAATTTCTCGCGAATATTTCTCAATCTTAATTTGAATGGTAACTCAAAAAGCTATCTCGATTACTTCATAGAATCATCAAAATAAACTAAGGCATATGCTACAATAATACTCAATAAGATATTCCTCTTTCGATTAAACATTATAAAGAAAAATATCACAACTAATATTAAAGCTCCTCTAATAAATTCAAGTAATTAAACAGTTGTTAAATCCATAAACAACAAACAAGTCACCAAATCATGTCTAACCCTAAAGTTCCATAGATATGGAGAACGTCATCACAAATAGAGCTAAAGAATAAGAAAACATTAATCCAACGTTACAATCCAAACCCTCGTATTGAATTGGTAGAAGGAAGATGAAATCTTGTGTCTTGAAACCTCGAATGCTCTCCAAAAGTTCCCAAGGTCAAAAGTCCTCTAAAATCACGTTTTTGGTGCATTTATACCATGTAGGAACGGGCCTGGATGAAACTGCCCTCTCTGAGCCGAAGTGGAAAAAGTTGGATGAGAAAATACACTACCGCGGCGCATCGGGCGGCACGCTATGCACCACATTAGTGGGAAAGTTCAGAGGCCTATTTTTTTCACTCTGCAGGAATTATGCACTAGCACCCCATGCTCCGTGGCGCATGGCGCGGGACGATAGTGCATTTTTCTAAGAGTAATCTTTTTTTCTCACTTTTGTGACATCCAGACTTGGTCCTCGACCCCCGAACGCGAACCCGTATTAATTTCTTGGGCTTCTACTCAGACTTCAAGGCTCCAAATCATCAATTTTAGCTCAAAACTTGCTTCTTCAATCGAAATCACATCCTACACAACATAACAGATGTAATAAGTACAAAGTATAATAATGAGGCTCCAATACAATCAAAGTATAGTAATTATAGAGTGAAAATATAGCCAAAATACGAGTTCCTAGCCTACCATCAGTACACAAAGTCAACCAAAAATTCAACCCGAGCCTGTACCCCCAAAACCAGACAAAACTCATAAATTCCGACAACTCATTCAAATACGAGTCCAACCATTCTAGTTTTATCCAAATACGAATCCGAATCGAAGTTTAAAATCCAATTATTCACCTTAGAAAAGTTATTGACAAAAACTCTCAATTCTCTTTTACATTCACCAATCAAATGCCAAAATCTAAGATAGAATCATGTATAATATTCAAATCCGATTCAAAAATACTTATCCCAATCCAAGCGGACAAAATCGCCTCAAATATCGCCCAAATCTGAGCTCCAAAAATCAAAATGTGATAAAATAACTCAACCCTCAAAATATAAAGCTTCTCCCCAGCACTTTCGCATATGCGACCAAACAGCCGCTTCTGCGACAAAAACCCCGCTTCTGCGGATAGAACTTAAAATCCCGACCTCTCTCACCTCGCCGGGTAGGGGTAAGGTCTACATACACACGACCCTCCCCAGACCCCACTTGTGAGATTATACTGGGTATGTTGTTGTTCTCTCACCTTAACACATCGTTCCACTTATGCGCTATCACAGGTGCGATGCAAATTTCGCTTCTGCGATAAACCACTCCAGCCTGCCTTCTCGCTTCTGCGCCTAAGTGACCGCTTCTGTGGTCCCGCAGATGCTCCCAGGAACCCACCTCTGCGGACATCCCAACCTCCAGCCTTCTTCGCAGGTGCGACAAAACAAGTGCTTCTGCAACCAGCGCACCTGGCAAAAACAATCGCAGATGCGCAACACCAGAAATAGACTTGCCAAAACACTCTTAATTGATTCGAAATCAATCTGAAACACACCCGAGCCCCTCAAGACCCCGTCCAATCATGCCAACAAGTCCCAAAGAACAACACACACCTACTTGAGGTCTCAAATCACACCAAATAATATCCAAACCACGAATCGCACCTCAATCCAAGCTTAATGAACTATTTCAAATTTCCGAATTCCAAACTTACGCTGAACACATCCAACTAACTCGGAATCACCTCAAATTTTGCACACAAGTTTCAAATGGCATAATGAATATATTCCAACTCCCGGAACAACAATCTAAACCTGATAACATCGAAGTCAACTCCCGGTCAAACCGATGAACTTTCATAGCTTCAAATTGCCAACTTTCGCCAAATAGTGCCAAAACCTTCTAAAAATATCTAAATGCAAATCCGGGTATACGTCCAAGTAAAAAAAATCCCCATCGGTACCTAACGAAACCATCAAAACTCCGATCCAAGGTGAAATACACAAAAGTCAAACTTAGTCAACTCTTTCAACTTAAAGCTTCTAAATTGATAATTATTCTTCTAAATCAATACCGAACCGCTCAAAAACCAAAATCGACCACACACGCAAGTCATAATACACAATATGAAACTATTCAAGACTATTCAGTATGTTTGTCCTCGAACGTGCCAAGAGTCCTCACAAAGCCATCAAATCACTATATAAAATCACTATACACATACCCATGGCTGATCCCACATCACCCCAATCCATATAATCATGTCAACACCACCTAACCAAATATTTTTCCTTCAACCTTTGTTCACAAACCTTAGAACCCAATCTCCAACATCCGAAATTCATCATGAGGCCCAATTCTTGCATCTATACAATGTATAAGTCTAAACTAGCTGTATCAAGCCATAACCATAATCCGAGATATAATCATATGATATACCACCTAACTCAAGTACTCATAGCCGTTGCTTCCGACCACGATAGCTGGTCAACAACAAACCCGGTACCGGCGACATACCTCATATCAAACAAAGCTTTGTTCTGAACCTTCATAAACTGCTAAGGACGAAAGAAACACACGGATACTCATAACCACTCATCAGATCAACAAGTCATGGAGCTCTCTTGCCCGCCAAGAACCATAGCCAAATTCTAAGCTGACTAGTGACATCATCTCATCTCCAAACATACCTTTATCAATTCCACTATCACTCATTTCAGGTCCTATAACCTCATCTCATCTAGTACAAGTTGCTTGACCAACATGCCACACCAATACCACTTAGAGCCAAATACCATGCAATCCGTGCACCAAACAAGAAACAACTCGAATGTAACCAATGATGGAAGAGGAACCAAATGAGAGAACCGTTATGCAAGCTCAACTGATACCACCACAAAGCACAAAGCTATGAACCCATATCACAAAGGAGAAACAAAACACACGAAATAAGTATAAAGGATCCTATCCCAACATCACCTAAATGCTCACGATCCACATAGAATATCCATCAAACCGAAATGCTCATAATCAACGAACACTTGTGTACAAACAGCAAACATACCAAGAGCATGGCGATAACCATGAAGAACAGATAGCACAATATACCACATACATGAAGACCACAACCAAGGCGCAATCCACCTTTCAACACCAAAGAGCCATCTCGCTCGAATTTCACCACAAGGCCCAAACAGAGCCGCATTATGTGTGTAAATAATCAATAGTCTCACAACTCATCTTAGCATAAGAGAGTAAGATATGGAACATATCAGGGCATGAATAAGATAAACTCTAACCGATGTCACACCCCTAAACACTAACTATGCGGAGTAAACTAACCCGATCTGATGTAGAACACAAATTTTCATTAGGCCTACCAATGGCCCCCAAACCAACTCCGATCATCCACGAATAGGTAAATAACCTTCCAAAAGCCCCCAGTAACCTATCCATATCACATACCATCAGCTGTCTAACTCTGTCCATATCCTCACAGTCCACAACCAAGGAACAATCTGCCTCTGAGAACTCCCAGCCTACAAGTCCCAAGAATACAAGAATCTCCATATTTGATCCCTGCTCCACCACTCAAATGCCTGACACATTCATCATACGCAATCATCTTACGAGAAATACTCCCATGAATCTTCCGGGACATATAGCCAAATTTGAACATTAGCAGTCAACAACCAAGCAATTCCCGTAATACCAGTCAAGCATCCGCAAGTCAAAACACAATGCACCTTTCTGAAATGCATACTCTTCTCAGGTGATACCACATGGTGCCAGCGTACTTCTACGCATCTGAAACCGTCCATGCTGTCTAGAACTCATGACCTCCTAACGGAACCTCAAACTTGTACATGTAAATCTCAATCCCACACGGCACACCTCATCTATCATGCCATAATATAAAAACACGAGAATCCCATTAGCACAAACCAAGGCCATCGGAACTAAATCCCTCAAACTCAACCAAGTCACGCAAGTCGCCAAACCCAAGAGCATTTCCACAACACACCTACAAAGCCTCGCCATACCAAAAGAACCAAAAGAATCGATCGTTTCTATTACCATGCCGACCTGAACCGCTACTTCGCTGAACCATTTCTTTGAGTCCCTCTCGACTTGCCTTCAAGTTAACACTTCTCCTTGCTAGTAACACTACGGTCATTAATTAAAGCTCACCACAAGAGATCCTAGCATGAAATTATGTCATCTTAAGGCCCAAAAGCCATTGTATTCCCTCTTAAGCACCCAATAGTACCACAACTGAGATACCCACTCTAAATAGACCTTCTGTGAATTTGAAGTTGCTTCTTTAACCCCTCTAATACTGAAATGTAGAATCACTAATGTTACAAAAATACCGCAAGTCCAGACACCACCCACTGCATAATCTCGGATCTTATCCATATACAAATCCGGGGAACCCTCAAATACCACATACGAATCTTGAACTCATTAGAATCTTCTCGAGATTCATCCACTCTGCTAAAATCTCTAATGCACCGCCACTACGAGTCGAACAACTTGTGCTCCATTAGAACACAAACCTCTAAAGAAGTAACCTCACCTTTAAGCAACTGAGTGAATCCTTGTCCTTGCACACTACATCCACCACAAACAACAAACAACAATAGCCCAGTGAAATCCCACAAGTGGGGTCTGGGGAGGGTAGTGTGTACGTAGACCTTACCCTTACTCCAGAGGAGTAGAGAGGATTTTTCTAATAGACCCTCGGCATAATAAGATGAAATGAGATAGTGTAGCAGTAACAGCAATGGAATCGAGAAAGATAACACCAACAACGTACTAACCAAAAAATAAAGAGAAAGGTAATAACAATAAGCAGTAACAATGGCACAGTACTACAGACACGATGGAATAATATGGACACAACAAGAGCCACTAACATCCTAAGACAAAACACTATCAGACTAGCTTCCTACAACCTAACCTACAACCCTAATGATGTACTATGGACACAACTAGAGCCACTAGCAGCCTAAAACAAAACACTATCAGACTAGCCTCCTATCTCCTAACCTAAAACCCTAATGCTTGACCTCCACAACTTCCTATCAAGGGCAATGTCCTCGGAAATATGCATCCGCAACAAGTCCTGCCTGATCACCTCTCCCCAATATTTCTTAGACTACCATCTACCTCTTCTCATACCCGTCAAGGCCATCCATTCACACTTCCTTATTGGGGCATCCAAGCTTCTCCTTTTGACGTGCCCGAATCATCTAAGCCTAGCTTTCCGCATCTTGTCTTCCATGGGAGCCACGCTACCTTCATGCGGATATCTTCATTCCTTATCTTATCCAGTCTAGTGTGCCCGCACATCAATCTCAGCCTCCTCAATTCTGCAACTTTCATTTTCTGGATATGGGAATTCTTGACTGGCCAACACTCTGCACCATACAACATGACTGACCTAACCACCACTCCATAGAACTTACCTTTATGTTCCGGAGGCACCTTACCATCACACAAGATGCCAGACGCTAGCCTCCATTTCATCCACCCTACCCCTACACGGTGCGTGACATCCTCGTCAATCTCCCCATCCCTCTGGATAACCGATCCCAGGTACTCGAAGCTCCCTTTCTTGGGGATGACTTGAGAGGCAAGCCTCACATCCATGTCCGCTTCTCCCTACATGCCACTGAACTTGCACTCCACGTATTAGTCCTACTCAGCTTGAAATCTTTAGACTCAAGGGTCCATCTCCAAACCTCCAACTCGTTAACACAGCCTCACGTCTCATCAATCAGAACTATATCATCAACAAATAACATACACCATGACACCTCCCCTTGAATATGGTGTGTCAGTGCATCCATCGCTAGAGCAAATAAGAATGGGCTGTGCGCATATCCTTGGTGTAACCCCATAACAACCGAAAAATGCTGCGAGTCATCCACCACTATCCTAACTCGAGTCTTAGATCCATCATACATGTCCTTAACCACCTTAATATAAGCCACCAGAACACCTTTCACTTCCAGGCATATCCAAAGAACTTTCCTACAGACCTTGTCATATGTTTTTTTCAAGTGAATAAACACCATATGCAAATCCTTCTTCCTATCCCTGTACCGTTCAACCAACCTCAGAATAATATGGATAGCTTCTGTGGTAGAACGACCAGGCATGAACCCAAACTGGTTATCAAATATCGACCCCAACCTTCTCACCCTCACTTCCACTACCCTCTCCCACACTTTCATCGTATGACTTAGTAACTTGATGCCCCTATAGTTGTTACAATTCTGGAGCGCACTACATCTACCATGAATAACAAACCAAAATCATTCCAAGGTTTCCATATGCCCAAAAAGTATAGTACATCATGCACTCGGCAATTTCAATCCCCTCACTAACCTCGAAGTCAGCCCCCTTCAAGTCGTAACTGTTCCACAATTATGCTTCAGACCAACACTAATATAACACATGACCATGCAATCTGATTGTCGATAGAAGACTCCCCTACTTAGCTCGAAGCCATAGAACACAACATCTGATAACTCACAACACCCTTACTCCATAACTGCCACGATCTTGCACAGTAATTCAATTAAATCTTTAATAAGCACATGTATCCCTACTCATAAGATACCTCAAATCATCTGCTAAGCGCATGTCTATCCTAGTAACAGTTGTGCAGACTTCCTCAAGTGATCCAAACTCGAATTGCAATACATATAACGCATTGGTAGAAAGAAAACTCTCCACAGAAACATCATAAGGATCACTGATCCGTAGACCCCCTCCCCCCAAGTGATAACCCACCCGCTTAGCCTCAAAATGGCATCTCTCTATGCCCCCATCATGGTCACCACCACTATGAAATCACTTAATCTCTCTGAGGCTAAACTCGTCAACAAGACATAAAAATATACTTCATCCCAAAAATATGCAACTGAAAGATTCCTAACACACTGATAATTCAAGACTGTACAACATATCAAGACAGAAATCAAGCATCCATAGTCCCTTCGTATCCTAAGAAAATTTCTTCCCTTCCTATCCAAACCATCTAAGAACGCTACTCTATCACATAATACTCATCATATAGCTACCCAACCACTCACTGAGCCATCAATCCCATTCCTAGGGACACTATCGAATATATAAGTCCAAAAGCGCATACTCACACAATTGAAACAACCGAGCCTAAGCTGTGGCCTAAACCTGGCCTCAAGTCCTCCAGACTAGCCTATCTCCTCAACACAAAAAATAGATCTCGCATCTCATCCATGACATCAAAAGTTGTCGATGCACAGACATACGAGTGGATGGAAGGAATTTAAAGAGATACACTTTAAGCTGAATCAATGCCGCACGATAAGGAAAGTAAGATGAGAAACTTTCCTACATGACCTATAGCCTCTAGAAGATAAGTATGTACATTATCACACTGATCCGTAAGACTCTACTGGATACTTGCTCATGACTCGTAGAACCTATGACCCCTAGAGCTCTAATACCATGTTGTCACGACCCAAAATCCACCCAGTCATGATGGCACCTAACCTAACCCGCTAGGTTAGCCAAATAACAGTCAACACAACTCAAATGAGAATAATAAGAATTAATAAGTGAAATAACTGAATTTATATACAACAACCCACGAATTAGTAGTACAAGACATGAGCCACTAAGACTTAGATTTACAAAACTGGTACGAAAATAAATACATCATTTGATTGGAATATACATAAACAGATTACAAATCTAAAGCTACCAAGGATAAGTGGTAGCTATATCCGGAGAGAAAATGCATCTTCAATGCCAGCTTCTTCCATCCACAATAACTTAGCTAAAAGATCTGCACGCAAGGTACATAAATGTAGTATGAGTACAACCAACCCCATGTACTCAGCAAGTATCATAACTAACCTCGATGAGGTAATATAAGCTAGAATTATAAATGTTACTCGCTAATCACCTATACAATTCATAATTTCAACAAGTACAGAACAATAATATGATCAAGTCACGAATCACAGATAAAACCATCTTGGTGCACACAATAACTTAACGCACTCTGCTCAGTAAATAATCTAGCATATAAAGAAGATATGCAAATAAATCACCTAAACAACCAAGGAAATTGCAAGTAAAGATGAAATACAATAACCAAATCAAACGCTGGCCAATTTTTCTTCGAAATTACAATAACCGAACCCAGCCACTGATCAATGTTTTCCAAAGTTCACATCAACCAGAATCCATCGGTTTCTCACAATCTGCGTGTACACCATCAAGAAGGAACATGAGAGGGTGACCTTAGGGGGATGGATCTATATCCACACTCTGCACGAATAACTCATATGCTACACGGACAACTCATATGCAAAAATTATCAACCGCACGGACAACTCACATGCCAACAATAAAAATATCTTGAATTCACGCCGAAAACTCATGTGTTGCACGGACGACTCACGTGCTAATAATAACAACCCACACGGCATGGTCACGTGCTCAATATCACAATATTCTTGACGTGGTCATAGGCTCAATATCATAATTCGCCTGGCGTGATCATAGGCTCAATATCACAATCCGCCCGGCGTGGTCACATGCTCAATATTACAATATGTTCCGCATGGTCACGGGCTCAATATCACAATCCGCCCGGCAGGGTCACATGATCAATATTAAAATCTTCTCGGCATGGTCACATGTTCAATATCACAATTCGCCCAGTGTGATCACATGCTCAATATCACAATCCCCAAGCGTGGTCACGTGGTGTTAGTCCAATCCATATTATATAGAATGCAAATATACAAGAATACATGTACATAATCAATAAACATCAAATTTCATATTCCTGGACTAGTATAAGTGACATGCTAAAGTGTATGCATGTGCTATCATAGCTCAAATCAGGCAAATACATCACGAAAGTAGCAATTGCCAGGATCAATCAGGAGATTAACCTCTATGTAACCTCAAACATGGTTGAAATAGCTCACAACAGGGGTAAAAATATGAGAAACATCATAACATTAAGCGTAGCAAGCAATTAAAGGCATATCATAGCCTAAGAACTTCCCCGAACACGAATAATACCTCGGTGCACGCACATGGGCTCTACCCCACACATGTGCGCCACCCATAACACATATCTATCACAAATAACTCAGGCGCTAGTGCCTCAACCAAGTTTAGGTAATGTACTTACCTCAAGCAAGCCAAAACAATACTCTAGAAATGCCCTCCCATGCGAATCGACATCCGAACGGCTTGAAACTAGCCAAAAGAAACATAAAAATATTAAATAATGCCATAGGAAACAAACCTAAACGATAAAGGTTAAATTTTTAATCAAATACAAAAATTCAACAAAAATTCAACCCGAACCCGCACCTCGGAACACGATAAGACTCGCAAATTTTGACAACCCATTCAAATATGAGTCCAACCATACTAGTTTCATCCAAATCCGACTCCGAATCGATGTTCAAAACCCAACTATTCACTTTAGAACAGTTTTTGACAAAAACCCTCTATTTCTCTTTTAGATTCACCAATCAAATGCCAAAATCGAAACCAGAATCATGAATAATAATCAAATTTGAGTCAAAAATACATACTTAATCCAAATGGAGAAAATCCATTCAAAAATTGCCCAAATCGAGCTCCCAAACTCAAAATGTGATAATTTAACTCAACCCTCGAAATATAAAGCTTCTGCCCAACACTTTTGCATATGCCATCCAACAACCGCTTCTGCGGCATTGGTTCTGCGACAAAAATCCCACTTCTATGGATAGCACTTAAAATCCTGGCTTCTCGCATCTGCGGACATCCTTCCAATTCTGCGCTATCGCAGGTATGATGCTAATCCCGCTTCTGCGATAAACCTCTCCAGCTTGCCTTCTCGCTTCTACGCCCAAGTGACCGCTTCTGCGATTTCGCAGATGCGCCCATGATCCCATATCTGCACGACCTCCAGCCTTCTTCACAGGTGTGACAAAACAAGTGCTTTTGTGACCACCGCACCTGCACAAAAACAATCGTAGATGCGCAACACTAGAAATAAACATGCCAAAACACTGCTAAATGATCCGAAATTAATTCGAAACACACTTGAGTCCCTCGGGACCCCGTCCAATCATGCCAACAAGTCCCAAAACATAGTGCAGACCTATTCAAGGTCTCAAATCACATAAAATATCATTTAAACCACGAATCACATCTCAATCCAAGCTTAATGAAATATTTAAAATTTTCAAACTTACGCTGAACATGTCCAAACAACTCGGAATAACCTCAAATTTTGCACATAAGTTCCAAATGACATAACGAACCTATTCCAACTCTTAGAACAACAATCCAAATCCGGTAAAATCAAAGTCAACTTCTGATCAAACCTACGAACTTCCAAACCTTCAAATTGTTAACTTTCGCCAAACAGTGCGAAAACCTTCAAGAAATATCCAAATGCAAATCGGGGTATACGTCCAAGTCCATAATCATCATCCGGACCTAATGGAACCATCAAAAACTCCGATCCAAGGTCAAATACACAAAAGTCAAACTTGGTCAACTCTTCCAACTTATAACTTCTAAATTGAGAATCATTCTTCCAAATCAATACCGAATCACTCAAAAACCATAAACGACTACACACGCGAGTCATAATACACCATATGAAATTTTCCAAGACCTCAAACTACTAAATGGAATGCAAACGCTCAAAATGACCGGCCGGGTCGTTATGAGTTATTTTTTTTTTCAAATCCAAAAAGCTCAAAAATAATAATAGGAGTAAGGTTGTGACACGTTCAAAGAAAACAAATCCCTTTGTAGCCACTGCAATAAAAATCTTTTGTTGGATCGCTACCATGTGAGGGGCTTGATATAATACAAAACACCCATGTTATTTCTTGTAGGGTTCATCTTTTTGTTCATCATAGGGCAGAAGATTCCTAGCTAGTTAGTGTTTATTAGAGCGAGTTCCATTCTTTTAGCCCAGGAATCTAATGCACTAACTCTTGGAATCTTCATTCATGCCCACCTACCAACCGAGGAAGATGCTATAGATCCCTGAATAGAGGTACTGCGCAATTTCAATCTCTTACAACAGCCTTCCAAGCCCTTCCAATACCCGAACTACCAGTTACCCCACTATATGCTATTTTGGTTCATCTTTATCTTTTGTCATGTTAAGCTTCCTGACCTGCTTTGTACCAACAGGTATTTGTGTACTTCAGGACGCTGACTAGCCCTGCTCAACATCCTACATCTTCTCTTGAGCGCTTCATTGAGAATTTATCTTTCCTATCCCATCTTTACGCTATGCTATCCATAAGGTTGAAGTAGCCCTCCATTCTCTCTCTTTGTCCACGCAAAGATTCTATTCATTTCCTTTCCTAGCCTATTCAATGTGGTCATCTTTGTTGCGTACTTAACATTAACCTTGTGTATGAGTATAACACTCATTCGAATCTTTCCTAATCCACTTTCTCTTTTTCTTATGCCTTGGGAACCCCCCTTCAAGGTACAAAAAGAGTATGGTATGAAGGAGGTTGGCGTTTCTCAACGTGGTGTATAGCATGAAAAACCTTTCAATACAAGATAAGGTCGTTCACATGAAAGAAAAAATGAATCCTTTCTTATTTTCTTTCTCGAGAGGGAAAGAGAAAGAGGGCCTTATGGAGGGAGGGGAGGGGGAAATACTTGGGCATACCTATCCCGATAGGACCCCATAAAAAGATAGGAATTATTGAGAGATTCCATATTGTCGAGATGAAGGACAACAATTTTGTAGGTGATCATAGTATGTCATGTCGTATCGTCCCCGCTGCATCAAAGCCTTCCTATGCACTATATTCCCCTTTTTGTCCTTTTTCTTTTTATGTTCTCTTTTTGTTTGTTCTTCTGTAGACTCTAGAATTTTGAATTCTCCTTCTTTACTTGACCAGTTTTAAAAAAAATGGTTTAATCGGTCCAGAGATATCAAAAGAAAAAAGAAGAAAGGGAGGGTTATTCTGTCAAGAAAATAGAGGAATTCGCATTTTCTTGAAAGAGTTTTCAAATAACTGTTTTGCGCCTTTGAGCCCGCATACAACCTCTAATTATACCTCGCCGAAAATCTTGTTATTGCAAAAGCGTATTAAAGCAAGTTCCTTTATTTGATCTTGATATGCGGTATCAATATCTTTAGTATCAGGATCATTATCTGGTTGTTGGCAGTAAAAATCAGTACACGTTTGGCTTTTCTTGAACTAATTTGATGATCCTATGGTACGTCATCTTGAGTCACCCGATTATTGTTCCAATTCGGTGATTAATTTATGTGACCAACGAGGTAGTTTTTACTGATTTCCTTTATTCCAATTAACTTTTTTCAGATATTGTCCCATTAGGATCTGTTGCATTTAATATAAATTTTACAAATTTAGTTCTTTTTACTAAATTCACTCTTCCATGTTCTTGGTCTAAAATCAAAGAAAGGTCTTTTAAATTTAAACTTGGTTTTGGTTTGTTACCTAACTCTCTCTTTCAAATTTTCTAGCAAAGTATTGTTTATGATTGTTGGTGATAAAAAAAACCTAGGAACGAGCAAGGAGGATTGGTTTCCCCATCTTAAAGTACCGAGCATTTTAGGGGTCTAGCTCGTTGAAATAAAAATTTGAAAGATTCAATCCACTCCCCCTGGATTAAATCCTTAGTTAGAGAGAGGGGCTAAACCTACGTAACTCTATGGGAACAATCTTTTTTGTCTGCTTTCAGCAATGCTATATATATGGGCTACCCTGTGAAATAAAACATCATATGTAAGTAAATAGAATCTAGAATAGAATCCAGAGCAGCTACAAAAAATTGAGTAGCTTGTGTGCCAATCGTCATTGCACACTAGCTGGTCAGTGGGGCTGAGAGAGTATTCTGTTGGTGTTCTCAGTCTCAGTGCGACCTTGGTTGGTCAATAAGGGGATCAAAATGAGGTAGTTACCATACACAAGTCTGACTCTGATCATCGTCTCCCGTTTGCACAAGATGGATTTGGCCTGAGATTACGGGTCCAAAGGACAAAACGGACCTATTCAATTCCCTGAATAACATTTTGAATCTGATAGTCTCAAAGTCAACTTCCCATCAAACTTATTAACTTTTCAAACCTTCAAATTTTCAACTTACGACAATTAGAGCTAAATCATTCTAAGAACCTCCAAATCCAAATCATGACATAAAGTCCAAAATTATCATACGAACCTATTGGAACCATCAAAATACGAATCCGAGGTCGTTTACACAGGTCAACCTTGGTCAACTCTTAAAACTTAAGCTTCCAAAATGAGACCAAGTGTCTCAATTCACTCTGAAACCTTCTCGAATCCAATCCCAACCATCCCCGCAAATCACCAAATATCAAATACGCATATGGGGAACATCAAATAGGGGAATGAGGCTAAAACACGCAAAATGATTGACGGGGCATTTACAGGATAACTAGGGATAATTTTATTTGTGATAAGCATCAAGCTCAAAAAGATTGAATAAAGCCTAAAATTATTTTTCAAATTGAGCAACACCTAGGATTTTGATTCAATTCATATGCCGGGCAAGTTTTAGACTCAAATGCATTAAAATTAACTACACAGAAATCTCATCATACATGGCATATGACTCTCGCTAAGGATGGTCCCATTCCGACTCTCAAACTAAAGAAAGTATTCACGAAGCCAAGAGATATTAAGCATTAAGCGAAAAGTGAACATAAGTTAAGCAAACAAGCCATAGGCGTCATAAAACATGCTATCCAATTCATAAAGGCATCATGAACAATTTCAAAACATATGGAAGATACTACACATGCCAAAGCCTAAATATGTTTCTATCAAACAAGTCAAAAGCTCCTAGGAATCTCATCATTCTTCATCGTTTTATTCCCTAAATCCTAATCTAATCTAAAAAGAAAAATACCCGATTAAAACATATTGTATAGAAAAATAAGAATGGGCTGTGCGCATATCCTTGGTGTAACCCCATAACAACCGAAAAATGCTGCGAGTCATCCACCACTATCCTAACTCGAGTCTTAGATCCATCATACATGTCCTTAACCACCTTAATATAAGCCACCAGAACACCTTTCACTTCCAGGCATATCCAAAGAACTTTCCTACAGACCTTGTCATATGCTTTTTTCAAGTGAATAAACACCATATGCAAATCCTTCTTCCTATCCCTGTACCGTTCAACCAACCTCAGAATAATATGGATAGCTTCTGTGGTAGAACGACCAGGCATGAACCCAAACTGGTTATCAAATATCGACCCCAACCTCCTCACCCTCACTTCCACTACCCTCTCCCACACTTTCATCGTATGACTTAGTAAATTGATGCCCCTATAGTTGTTACAATTCTGGAGCGCACTACATCTACCATGAATAACAGACCAAAATCATTCCAAGGTTTACATATGCCCAAAAAGTATAGTACATCATGCACTCGGCAATTTCAATCCCCTCACTAACCTCGAAGTCAGCCCCCTTCAAGTCGTAACTGTTCCACAATTATGCTTCAGACCAACACTAATATAACACATGACCATGCAATCTGATTGTCGATAGAAGACTCCCCTACTTAGCTCGAAGCCATAGAACACAACATCTGATAACTCACAACACCCTTACTCCATAACTGCCACGATCTTGCACAGTAATTCAATTAAATCTTTCATAAGCACATGTATCCCTAATCATAAGATACCTCAAATCATCTGCTAAGCGCATGTCTATCCTAGTAACAGTTGTGCGGACTTCCTCAAGTGATCCAAACTCGAATTGCAATACATATAACGCATTGGTAGAAAGAAAACTCTCCACAGAAACATCATAAGGATCACTGATCCGTAGACCCCCTCCCCCCAAGTGATAACCCACCCGCTTAGCCTCAAAATGGCATCTCACTATGCCCCCATCATGGTCACCACCACTGTGAAATCACTTAATCTCTCCGAGGCTAAACTCGTCAACAAGACATAAAAATATACTTCATCCCAAAAATATGCAACTGAAAGATTCCTGTCACACTGATAATTCAAGACTGTACAACATATCAAGACAGAAATCAAGCATCCATAGTCCCTTCGTATCCTACGAAAATTTCTTCCCTTCCTATCCAAACCATCTAAGAACGCTACTCTATCACATAATACTCATCATATAGCTACCCAACCACTCACTGAGCCATCAATCCCATTCCTAGGGACACTATCGAATATATAAGTCCAAAAGCGCATACTCACACAATTGAAACAACCGAGCCTAAGCTGTGGCCTAAACCTGGCCTCAAGTCCTCCAGACTAGCCTATCTCCTCAACACAAAAAACAGATCTCGCATCTCATCCATGACATCAAAAGTTGTCGATGCACAGACATACGAGTGGATGGAAGGAATTTAAAGAGATACACTTTAAGCTGAATCAATGCCGCACGATAAGGAAAGTAAGATGAGAAACTTTCCTACATGACCTATAGCCTCTAGAAGATAAGTATGTACATTATCACACTGATCCGTAAGACTCTACTGGATACTTGCTCATGACTCGTAGAACCTATGACCCCTAGAGCTCTAATACCATGTTGTCACGACCCAAAATCCACCCAGTCATGATGGCACCTAACCTAACCCGCTAGGTTAGCCAAATAACAGTCAACACAACTCAAATGAGAATAATAAGAATTAATAAGTGAAATAACTGAATTTATATACAACAACCCACGAATTAGTAGTACAAGACATGAGCCACTAAGACTTAGATTTACAAAACTGGTACGAAAATAAATACATCATTTGATTGGAATATACATAAACAGATTACAAATCTAAAGCTACCAAGGATAAGTGGTAGCTATATCCGGAGAGAAAATGCATCTTCAATGCGAGCTTCTTCCATCCACAACAACTTAGCTAAAAGATCTGCACGCAAGGTACATAAATATAGTATGAGTACAACCAACCCCATGTACTCAGCAAGTATCATAACTAACCTCGATGAGGTAATATAAGCTAGAATTATAAATGTTACTCGCTAATCACCTATACAATTCATAATTTCAACAAGTACAGAACAATAATATGATCAAGTCACGAATCACAGATAAAACCATCTTGGTGCACACAATAACTTAACGCACTCTGCTTAGTAAATAATCTAGCATATAAAGAAGATATGCAAATAAATCACCTAAACAACCAAGGAAATTGCAAGTAAAGATGAAATACAATAACCAAATCAAATGCTGGCCAATTTTTCTTCGAAATTACAATAACCGAACCCAGCCACTGATCAACGTTTTCCAAAGTTCACATCAACCAGAATCCATCGGTTTCTCACAATCTGCATGTACACCATCAAGAAGGAACATGAGAGGGTGACCTTAGGGGGATGGATCTATATCCACACTCTGCACGAATAACTCATATGCTACACGGACAACTCATATGCAAAAATTATCAACCGCACGGACAACTCACATGCCAACAATAAAAATATCTTGAATTCACGCCGAAAACTCATGTGTTGCACGGACGACTCACGTGCTAATAATAACAACCCACACGGCATGGTCACGTGCTCAATATCACAATATTCTTGACGTGGTCATAGGCTCAATATCATAATTCGCTTGGCGTGATCATAGGCTCAATATCACAATCCGTCCGGCGTGGTCACATGCTCAATATTACAATATGTTCGGCATGGTCACGGGCTCAATATCACAATCCGCCCGGCAGGGTCACATGATCAATATTAAAATCTTCTCGGCATGGTCACATGTTCAATATCACAATTCGCCCAGTGTGATCACATGCTCAATATCACAATCCCCAAGCGTGGTCACGTGGTGTTAGTCCAATCCATATTATATAGAATGCAAATATACAAGAATACATGTACATAATCAATAAACATCAAATTTCATATTCCTGGACTAGTATAAGTGACATGCTAAAGTGTATGCATGTGCTATCATAGCTCAAATCAGGCAAATACATCACGAAAGTAGCAATTGTCAGGATTAATCAGGAGATTAACCTCTATGTAACCTCAAACATGGTTGAAATAGCTCACAACAGGGGTAAAAATATGAGAAACATCATAACATTAAGCGTAGCAAGCAATTAAAGGCATATCATAGCCTAAGAACTTCCCCGAACACGAATAATACCTCGGTGCACGCACATGGGCTCTACCCCACACATGTGCGCCACCCATAACACATATCTATCACAAATAACTCAGGCGCTAGTGCCTCAACCAAGTTTAGGTAATGTACTTACCTCAAGCAAGCCAAAACAATACTCTAGAAATGCCCTCCCATGCGAATCGACATCCGAACGGCTTGAAACTAGCCAAAAGAAACATAAAAATATTAAATAATGCCATAGGAAACAAACCTAAACGATAAAGGTTAAATTTTTAATCAAATACAAAAATTCAACAAAAATTCAACCCGAACCCGCACCTCGGAACACGATAAGACTCGCAAATTTCGACAACCCATTCAAATATGAG
This sequence comes from Nicotiana tabacum, assembly GCF_000715075.1. NCBI lineage: Eukaryota > Viridiplantae > Streptophyta > Magnoliopsida > Solanales > Solanaceae > Nicotiana > Nicotiana tabacum. Next base: position 112,117,683 of record NC_134083.1, read on the forward strand.
TCCAACCATACTAGTTTCATCCAAATCCGACTCCGAATCGATGTTCAAAACCCAACTATTCACTTTAGAACAGTTTTTGACAAAAACCCTCTATTTCTCTTTTAGATTCACCAATCAAATGCCAAAATCGAAACCAGAATCACGAATAATAATCAAATTTGAGTCAAAAATACATACTTAATCCAAATGGAGAAAATCCATTCAAAAATTGCCCAAATCGAGCTCCCAAACTCAAAATGTGATAATTTAACTCAACCCTCGAAATATAAAGCTTCTGCCCAACACTTTTGCATATGCAATCCAACAACCGCTTCTGCGGCATTGGTTCTGCGACAAAAATCCCACTTCTATGGATAGCACTTAAAATCCTGGCTTCTCGCATCTGCGGACATCCTTCCAATTCTGCGCTATCGCAGGTATGATGCTAATCCCGCTTCTGCGATAAACCTCTCCAGCTTGCCTTCTCGCTTCTACGCCCAAGTGACCGCTTCTGCGATTTCGCAGATGCGCCCATGATCCCATATCTGCACGACCTCCAGCCTTCTTCACAGGTGTGACAAAACAAGTGCTTTTGTGACCACCGCACCTGCACAAAAACAATCGTAGATGCGCAACACCAGAAATAAACATGCCAAAACACTGCTAAATGATCCGAAATTAATTCGAAACACACCTGAGTCCCTCGGGACCCCGTCCAATCATGCCAACAAGTCCCAAAACATAGTGCAGACCTATTCAAGGTCTCAAATCACATAAAATATCATTTAAACCACGAATCACATCTCAATCCAAGCTTAATGAAATATTTAAAATTTTCAAACTTACGCTGAACATGTCCAAACAACTCGGAATCACCTCAAATTTTGCACACAAGTTCCAAATGACATAACGAACCTATTCCAACTCTTAGAACAACAATCCAAATCCGGTAAAATCGAAATCAACTTCTGATCAAACCTACGAACTTCCAAACCTTCAAATTGTGAACTTTCGCCAAACAGTGCGAAAACCTTCAAGAAATATCCAAATGCAAATCGGGGTATACGTCCAAGTCCAAAATCATCATCCGGACCTAATGGAACCATCAAAAACTCCGATCCAAGGTCAAATACACAAAAGTCAAACTTGGTCAACTCTTCCAACTTATAACTTCTAAATTGAGAATCATTCTTCCAAATCAATACCGAATCACTCAAAAACCATAAACGACTATACACGCGAGTCATAATACACCATATGAAATTTTCCAAGACCTCAAACTACTGAATGGAATGCAAACGCTCAAAATGACCGGCCGGGTCGTTATGAGTTATTTTTTTTTTCAAATCCAAAAAGCTCAAAAATAATAATAGGAGTAAGGTTGTGACACGTTCAAAGAAAACAAATCCCTTTGTAGCCACTGCAATAAAAATCTTTTGTTGGATCGCTACCATGTGAGGGGCTTGATATAATACAAAACACCCATGTTATTTCTTGTAGGGTTCATCTTTTTGTTCATCATAGGGCAGAAGATTCCTAGCTAGTTAGTGTTTATTAGAGCGAGTTCCATTCTTTTAGCCCAGGAATCTAATGCACTAACTCTTGGAATCTTCATTCATGCCCACCTACCAACCGAGGAAGATGCTATAGATCCCTGAATAGAGGTACTGCGCAATTTCAATCTCTTACAACAGCCTTCCAAGCCCTTCCAATACCCGAACTACCAGTTACCCCACTATATGCTATTTTGGTTCATCTTTATCTTTTGTCATGTTAAGCTTCCTGACCTGCTTTGTACCAACAGGTATTTGTGTACTTCAGGACGCTGACTAGCCCTGCTCAACATCCTACATCTTCTCTTGAGCGCTTCATTGAGAATTTATCTTTCCTATCCCATCTTTACGCTATGCTATCCATAAGGTTGAAGTAGCCCTCCATTCTCTCTCTTTGTCCATGCAAAGATTCTATTCATTTCCTTTCCTAGCCTATTCAATGTGGTCATCTTTGTTGCGTACTTAACATTAACCTTGTGTATGAGTATAACACTCATTCGAATCTTTCCTAATCCACTTTCTCTTTTTCTTATGCCTTGGGAACCCCCCCCCTTCAAGGTACAAAAAGAGTATGGTATGTAGGAGGTTGGCGTTTCTCAACGTGGTGTATAGCATGAAAAACCTTTCAATACAAGATAGGGTCGTTCACATGAAAGAAAAAATGAATCCTTTCTTATTTTCTTTCTCGAGAAGGAAAGAGAAAGAGGGCCTTATGGAGGGAGGGGAGGGGGAAATACTTGGGCATACCTATCCCGATAGGACCCCATAAAAAGATAGGAATTATTGAGAGATTCCATATTGTCGAGATGAAGGACAACAATTTTGTAGGTGATCATAGTATGTCATGTCGTATCGTCCCCGCTGCATCAAAGCCTTCCTATGCACTATATTCCCCTTTTTGTCCTTTTTCTTTTTATGTTCTCTTTTTGTTTGTTCTTCTGTAGACTCTAGAATTTTGAATTCTCCTTCTTTACTTGACCAGTTTTAAAAAAAATGGTTTAATCGGTCCAGAGATATCAAAAGAAAAAAGAAGAAAGGGAGGGTTATTCTGTCAAGCAAATAGAGGAATGCGCATTTTCTTGAAAGAGTTTTCAAATAACTGTTTTGCGCCTTTGAGCCCGCATACAACCTCTAATTATACCTCGCCGAAAATCTTGTTATTGCAAAAGCGTATTAAAGCAAGTTCCTTTATTTGATCTTGATATGCGGTATCAATATCTTTAGTATCAGGATCATTATCTGGTTGTTGGCAGTAAAAATCAGTACACGTTTGGCTTTTCTTGAACTAATTTGATGATCCTATGGTACGTCATCTTGAGTCACCCGATTATTGTTCCAATTCGGTGATTAATTTATGTGACCAACGAGGTAGTTTTTACTGATTTCCTTTATTCCAATTAACTTTTTTCAGATATTGTCCCATTAGGATCTGTTGCATTTAATATAAATTTTACAAATTTAGTTCTTTTTACTAAATTCACTCTTCCATGTTCTTGGTCTAAAATCAAAGAAAGGTCTTTTAAATTTCAACTTGGTTTTGGTTTGTTACCTAACTCTCTCTTTCAAATTTTCTAGCAAAGTATTGTTTATGATTGTTGGTGATAAAAAAAACCTAGGAACGAGCAAGGAGGATTGGTTTCCCCATCTTAAAGTACCGAGCATTTTAGGGGTCTAGCTCGTTGAAATAAAAATTTGAAAGATTCAATCCACTCCCCCTGGATTAAATCCTTAGTTAGAGAGAGGGGCTAAACCTACGTAACTCTATGGGAACAATCTTTTTTGTCTGCTTTCAGCAATGCTATATATATGGGCTACCCTGTGAAATAAAACATCATATGTAAGTAAATAGAATCTAGAATAGAATCCAGAGCAGCTACAAAAAATTGAGTAGCTTGTGTGCCAATCGTCATTGCACACTAGCTGGTCAGTGGGGCTGAGAGAGTATTCTGTTGGTGTTATCAGTCTCAGTGCGACCTTGGTTGGTCAACAAGGGGATCAAAATGAGGTAGTTACCATACACAAGTCTGACTCTGATCATCGTCTCCCGTCTGCACAAGATGGATTTGGCCTGAGATTACGGGTCCAAATGACAAAACGGACCTATTCAATTCCCTGAATAACATTTTGAATCTGATAGTCTCAAAGTCAACTTCCCATCAAACTTATTAACTTTTCAAACCTTCAAATTTTTAACTTACGACAATTAGAGCCAAATCATTCTAAGAACCTCCAAATCCAAATCATGACATAAAGTCCAAAATTATCATACGAACCTATTGGAACCATCAAAATACGAATCCGGGGTCGTTTACACAGGTCAACCTTGGTCAACTCTTAAAACTTAAGCTTCCAAAATGAGACCAAGTGTCTCAATTCACTCTGAAACCTTCTCGAATCCAATCCCAACCATCCCCGCAAATCACCAAATATCAAATACGCATATGGGGAACATCAAATAGGGGAATGAGGCTAAAACACACAAAATGATTGACGGGGCATTTACAGGATAACTAGGGATAATTTTATTTGTGATAAGCATCAAGCTCAAAAAGGTTGAATAAAGCCTAAAATTATTTTTCAAATCGAGCAACACCTAGGATTTTGATTCAATTCATATGCCGGGCAAGTTTTAGACTCAAATGCATTAAAATTAACTACACAGAAATCTCATCATACATGGCATATGACTCTCGCTAAGGATGGTCCCATTCCAACTCTCAAACTAAAGAAAGTATTCACGAAGCCAAGAGATATTAAGCATTAAGCGAAAAGTGAACATAAGTTAAGCAAACAAGCCATAGGCGTCATAAAACATGCTATCCAATTCATAAAGGCATCATGAACAATTTTAAAACATACGGAAGATACTACACATGCCAAAGCCTAAATATGTTTCTATCAAACAAGTCAAAAGCTCCTAGGAATCTTATCATTCTTCATCGTTTTATTCCCTAAATCCTAATCTAATCTAAAAAGAAAAATACCCGATTAAAGCTACAACTCATGGAAAAGAACCGGGGTACAAAGAAAAATCATGGGGATTATTACTACCAAAAGAAAACTGAAAGACATGTTTTTGTGCTTATCTATTTTTCAATTTTTTGTGTTTTTGTTTAGATTTTAATCCCTCAAATAAAACTGTCAGAAGATCCATCGTCAGGAAAAGTCCAATATTTTACTCTAAATAAGCAACCCTAAAATAAGAAACAAGAATCTAACTATATAGAGAGTAAGGAACCACAAATCAAAAATAAGAAGCTAACATGGTACTACTATAATACTACACAAACCACAGAGAGTCTCCTACCCTACGCTTAAAAGATGTAGTGCCCTCAATGCATAAGTAAACAAAATTAGGAAGGGTGGTCAAGAAACTCCCCAATCAATCGTCATAGTCGTCCTCAGTGAAGAAGGCTCTGTTGGCCTCCTCATAGCCTCTTCCCAATCATCAACATCATCTCCCAAATCATCATCCCCCTCATCACCATCCTCCCTAAGCTGCTCCTCCTCTCCATGAACTAAATGCTCTGGGATGTTAATGTCCTCATTAGTAGTCACCCTCTGTCCATCGGCAATCCCCACCAGGTGTTGGGCATGAGCGTTGAGCGAAAAGCGCTCATTCAATTGTGCACGATCCTCTGAAGTGACAGGTCTACCACCAATCTGTAATTGTACATCAAGCATCTCGTAGAACTGGGTGTTGCACCCTATTTTGCACAAGACAAAGCAAACTACAACTTATAGTACTCTACAAGGTTGGTTAAAATTTAGAGTCGCCACCTAATATTTAAGGTACACTAGGACACCTACATTACCCTATATAATGGACACTTTGACTATGGTCTACAAAACCGTTGAGATTCTGAGTAAGGGTTCAGGTTATCTCGAGGAGAAGGTGTTAGGCATCCCTCAAGATACACAAAATGTGATTCCTGTGGGCTCGATCAAATAAGAGGGGAGGTTCAAGTAAATACTCACTACTATTCACAAAGAATTCAAATAAGAGGGTGATTAACACGTACCCAAATGAATAATTAAATACATAATAGATCATGTGCAAAGAAAGTATGCCATTGACTTTGTATTTTGAAAACGAAATGATTAAGGTATATCAAATCGTATAGAATATATGAAGTGTACAAAGAGTTATATTTTTAAAGAATACACTAAGTGTGAAAATTAATTTAAACAAAGAATGATTAAATATGTAACAAAATATACAACAAGAATGGAGTGTGAAAGGAACTAAAAATATATTAAACAATCGTATCGTAGTGTGAGTTGAATAATATAAAAGAATTGTGCTTAAGAATACATATTTGCTCAAAATATTTAAACAAAGATTTGGATTTCACAAGAATAAGATTAAAAGAATCTACTTACGATTTGAAGAAAAAAACTTTGAATGATTGATTAAAGTATGAGAGAACATGCATTAAGGAGTAAAGTGAAAAGAAAAGAATGATTATTTGCATACGAATAATTCGACCAAAGAAACAAAGTGTAAAAATATTAGCATGAATGAGTAAGTTTTAAAGGAATGAAAAATATAAAATATTATGTAGTGACATGTGGAATGTTTATAAATTAACTAAATGAATATTGATTAAAGGATACACTTGGGAATATTTTGATTTATGTGCAAAAAATAACTATTTAAGTGAAAAGCTGTCACGCCCCGACCTCGGAGAGCATGACCGGCGCTCAACCGAGATATCCCGGTTAAGCAAGCCTACTAGATGCCTTCTACCCAACCTTGCCCATTAACAATATAAAAATCAGTACAAGAGATAGACATGAGAAGAGTCAAGTGTTTCACATTCTTTTTCCATTATTCAAAAGAGATTCATTTACGACTTCCTAAAAATTACAAGTTTATAGATATGATGAAAAATATATTTGTCACATACCAATACTTTTAGTTCATTACCCAACATAAAATACCACCCACAACCTGTCTACGGAACCTCTAAGTACAATAGAAGTGAAGAATGGAAGTGCCGACGACAAGGCCCCGACTATACCTCAAATCACAAAATATAACGTCAAATGACATAAAGCTCGGAACAGAGTAGGGCTCACCAAAACCTGCTGAATAAGGAGTAACTGCTATCGAGGATTAAGACCACCCGCCGGTGAACTACCTGCATCCATTGAAGATGCAACACCCCCAGCAAAAGGGACGTTAGTACATGTGGAATAGTACTAGTATGAAAACCAAAATACCTATTCAAGGACTTGGAAATACAAAATGGATATGATAAATCATAGTAACAAATAAAGGGCTTAGATAGCAGTTAAAGTCAAAGAAAATTTATTAAGAGCTTCCAATAATATTTATTAAAATAATATTTATTAATTTTAAGTCTGGGATCCTCTGTAACCACCTTTATACAAAGAGCCCCTGCCGCCTCACCCCAATGTATGCGGGTGGAGGTGCAATCACAATACCATAAACTCTACACAAAGCGGCCCTGTCGCCTCACCCCAATGTACGCGGGTGGCGGTGTAATCACAATACCACAACTATACACAAAGTTGCCCTATCGCCTCACCCCAATGTATGCGGGTGGAGGTGTAATCACAATCCCACAACTCTATACAAAGAAGCCCGGTCGCCTCACCCCAATGTATGCGGGTGGAGGTGTAATCATAATACTACAATTCTACACAAAGCGGTCCTGCCGCCTCACCCCAATGTATGCGGGTGAAGGTGTAATCACAATACCACAATTTAGATTCCCAAAACGATAATAGTTTGTATAACGAGTTCTCTTCCAATCAACCGTTTGGCACCTTTGGCCTTAGCAAGTGTAAGTTCATTAGGTTTCATTACATGAGAAATAAGTGTTTGGTTACATTGATTTCATACAAGGTTTTCTTACCAAAAAGGAGTATAACATAATTTAGTCACATAAGAAAATCTTTAACACATCATTTATTCTTGAAATACTTTTTCCCAAAAGGGCAATAGACAATTTCAACTCATGAATATATAAGAGCGCAAAACACATTGGAAATACTTACAAAGCATATCATTAGTTAAAATAACCACATTTGGGCATGACTTGAGTACATAAGCTTTTAGGCACATCTATTTTGGAAGTCGATTTGGAACAGTTGAATCAAGGCTCATTTTATAACCTTTCTCACATCATTTCATTTCCTTGGCACCATTGGCCACAAGTATAATTTTCATTCTTAGTACGTTGGCCACACTTTACATCTCCAACTCACTTCTTTCACTTTCAAGCATCTTTATAGATTATCAACAATATGAAAATTCGAAATCAAGGCCTTAAGTATATATATGAGTAATAGGAGTTTTAGACGCATTGAGTATTCTTTCCAAGTTATGCATAATGGACTTTCATTTAAAACATGAATTGAAGTTATAACGCTTTAACACATAAACCATACTTAAAACTTACGGGAATATCATGAAATTCAATTCTAAAAGAGTAGTTTAGCCAACATACCTTGCTTTGAGCTTTTCTTAAATTACTACAATGCCCCAACACTCCTGGCAATAACAATCTATAGTAAGATAGCGAAAATAGGATAATAATTAGAAGAATTCCCATGGTGTAACTCTCTTAGAAATTTGTCAAATACCTAGTATGCAAAATAGACTACAAAGCTCTACAATGGTATTCCCTTCCTCCCTCAACCAATTTCAATAAGATACTACCCAAAATAGTTCAAAAACCTCACATTCTACCACCTATTGGCACATGCATGGCCTATCTCTAACTACACAATCTACTTAGACCCTAAACAATTTGCATGGATGATGTAGGATAAGAACTTACCCGGATAAACAGTGGTCTACTGAGTGGCTTCTTGATTCCTGAAGATTGGTGCAAGAATGGGTGATTTGAATGCTAGATTTCCTCCTTCTCTCTCTAGAAATACTCTCACCTCTCTCTAAAATCATCAGGCATCCGCTTCAAAATGAGCCCCTAAGGCTATTTATCAAAATGGGGTCGGGTTATAATAATAGGAAAATGGACCCTCCGAACTCAGGTATGCGGTTGTAGAATGGACCACAGAACAGATATGCGGCCCGCAAAATGGACCGCGAAAACGATGCCAAGAACTAGCTGGTCTGGACCGGTCTACGATAGGTCTGCGGTCCGCATACCACTTATGCGGCCGCATAATCACTCTCCAAAATTCTTCATGCCAAACCTGCGACGGATGTGCGGACCGCAAAATAACTATGTGATCGCATAATGGACCGCAGAACAACCTTCAAAATTTAACAAATTCTTTGCTCAACTACGCGATGATTATGCGGCCCGCAAAATGATTCTGCGATCGCGAAACTGACCGCTAAATTGCCTTCTTCAGCCAAAAGTTTCCATCAACTCCTCAGTGCATTCTTCAACCCAAAAGAAGTCCGTACCGCGGCGAGCTTGCTAGCCGCAAAGAATTTCTACAATCCTCAAACACGTAAGTTTACATCGGCACTACAAAACCTCAAATTCCTTGGTGAAATTTACTGAGCATTACAAAAGCTAGAAATAGAAATTCACTCTAAATGATCGGTAAGAGTGGAAAAAGAATAATCTTTAAACAATCTTAGTAGATAATGGATAAACTAAAAGAATTAATTTAATGAATAATGAGTATGGCATGTGAAAAATGTATCAAAATGTTTATGACAGAAAATTATCCCATCAATACAAAGAAATATTCGCACTAAAAAAGAGTTATCATTCAATGAGTAACTAAAGACCATCTCTTGAGTCATGGTCTTGAAACACAAATTATGAGTCCAGCCTAAATGACTACAAGGCCCAAATCGCTCAAAGAAAAGCACGACAATATAATTCTAATGCATTTACAAATTATGCCTACTCAAAATATATTAGTTGGAGAATAATTTACATATAGAGAGGTCCGAAAGGCATACTAGTATAGCTTTAAGAAAATACGATAAAATGATTTATTTTTATTTTCATGAAAAGAGGATGACATGTTTTATTTTAGGTATACAACTAACCTAATTGATTATGTATACGTTAATTCTAATTGATTGACCAAGTTTAGTATATATATTTGAAAACCTAAGTGTTCATAAAAATTATGTGAATTATCTAATGTACAATATTATAAGTTAACCCGATTATTACCAAATGAAATTCACCCTAAGTGTTTGGTAAATAGATAAACATCAAAGCAAAGCAAGAAAATACGATATTTATCTACTACTTTACTATACTTTACGGTTTGGATACATCCAAGAATAGGAAGTGCGAAGCGGGGAGATTTGACGGTAATTTGTCTTTTTGTCTTTGGGTGACGTCTCCCGAAAGCAACTCCCATGTGATAGTACCTCGCAAGACAAGAGAAGTGAAATTGTTAGTAAAATAATAAAAGGTAAAATAAATTAAACAACATATTTTGAAATGGTTTTTGGTTTTTAAATGTTTTTGGAATATTGCTTTTGAAAGACTTTAGGAAAATAGTTAGAAATAATATAGGAAAATACTCTTTGAAAATGATTTGAAAATGTTTTGTTTTTGAAAGATTTTTTGGAAAAATATTTTTGGGAAATAGTTTTAAAAATAATATAGGAAAATACTTTTTTGAAAATGATTTAAAAAATATTTTTGGAGGCTCATATGGTGTATGCCATATAGCAATAAGACATTAGAATGCAAACGCCGATTTGGTAGCGACTCCGCGTTGCCTCCTGAAGCACGGACATTCACATTCTCGTCTTTTATTTTTTCTTTGACTTTTGTCATCGTCTAGTTAAAATATATTTGTTCCGGGTCCGGAGGATAATGTAGTATCTTGTCCTTTACCAGTCTAAATATCATCACCAGGCCTCAAAAATTAATATCTTTTTTATAGACATGGCACTATAGCGTTATTCTGCAGTGCCTAACAAGTTTAACAATTTCCAAAAGTCCGTTACGTATGGCGGTCAAGGGAACAAGAGCAAGAACAGTGCTGAACATGTAGTCATAGAACATAGCTTAGCTTCAGTAGGCAGTCATAATATGTGTCCTTCAAAGAACTGAAGGAGTCTAAAGAACAGAAAAACATTAGAAACGAAGAAAATCATCATGAATAGGCACAAAAACAGATCCAAATAATGTAGTAAATACCAACAAAATCCTACCCAAGAAATAAGCAAACACAATAGTTAAACCAACGAAATTTGTTGGTTTTCAAATAGAACACCAAGCAGCGTTTTCCATGGAAATTGCCGGAATTTAATTTTCCGGCCAGATTTCAGTAATGACAAGAGCATTTCCAGAAAAACGTCAGGGTCCCGGAGTTAAAGTTCCGGCGAGGTAGCGAGATTCCAGCGAAGTAACGTTAACATCCAAATGGAAATTTTATCCAGATCTTTATAGATCTAGTTTTATTGATAGCAAATCTACAAGAATGAAAGGACATGGAGGACATAGTCGTCGAAAATTACTGTCCGGCCAGATCTGTAAATCCGGCCAGGTCTAGTCATCCACCTGTTAACAAAAAAAGCACATAAATAAAGGATAAGGGCGTTGAACGAAGAGGGGCAGCAGCGGTCGTAGTTCATCGATGGCGTCTCCGCCTTGCCGGTCAACACCTTCGGTGGCGGCGACAACAGTGGCATGAGGAGTGAGGGAGGACGACGGGGTGCGGCTACTCTTCTCAAGAATGAGAGATGAGAGACTAAGGGGGAGGGCTGGTGGCAGCCATGGAAGGAGGAGATGGGCGGCTGGTACCATCAGTTAAAGATCTGAGCTTCAGATATTCTGTAGACAGCCTTTAGTACCCGCTATAACCACTATGATATCTTTTGGGTTGACCAATGCCCCACCAGCTTTCATGCACTTGATGAATAGCATGCTTCAGCCTTATGTTGATTCCTTCGTCATCGTGTTCATTGATAATAAATTTGTGTACTCTCGCAGTTGAGATGAGCATGAATAGAGAATGAGGTTCGTGCTCTAGACGTTGAGGGAGAAGAAGTTATATGCTAAATTCTCCAAGTGTGAGTTTTGATTAGACTCGGTGGCGCTCTTGGGCCATGTGATATCTAGTGAGGGGATTAAGGTGGATTCGAAGAAGATTGAGGGAGTTCAGAGTTGTCCCAAACCTTCTACCGCTACTGAGATCAGGAGTTTCCTAGTTTGGCTAGGCATTATCGCCGCTTCGTGAAGGGATTCTCGTCCATTGAATCTTCTTTGACTAGATTGACCAGAAGGATTCCCCATTCAGGTGGTCTAACGAGTGTGAGGAAAGCTTTTAGAAGCTCAAGACTACCTTGACTACAACTCCAGTTTTGGTGTCGCCTTCAGCATTTGGTTCTTATACAGTCTATTGTGATGTTTCACGGGTTGGCATTGGGTATGTGTTGATGTATGAGGGTAGAGTGATTGCTTATGCTTTGTGTCAGTTGAAGCCTCATGAGAAGAACTACCCAGTACACAATTTGGTGTTAGCAGCCATTGTTCACGCGCTCAAGATGTGGAGGCATTATCTTTACTGCGTGTCTTTGAGGTGTTCATGGATCACGTGAGTCTCCAGCACTTATTCAAAAAAATGTATTTTAACTTGAGCCAACGGAGGTGGTTAGAGCTACTAAAGGACTATGATATCACCATTCTTTATCACTCGGGGAAGGCCAATGTGGTTACCGACACTTTGAGTAGGAAGGCTGAGAGCATGGGGAGTCTTGCTTATATCCCAGTTGGGGAGTGACTGTTAGCATTGGATGTTCAGGCTTTGGCTAATAGGTTTGTGAGATTGGATATTTTGGAGCCTAGCGGGGTACTTGCTTGTGTTGTATCTCAGTTGTCCTTGTTTGAGTGTATCAAGCTGCGTCAATATGATGATCCACTTGCTTGTCCTAAGGGAAACGGTGCACCATGGTGATTCTAAGGAGGTTATTTTTGGTGATGATAGGGTGTTGATGCTTCGGGGTCGGATTTGTGTGCCTAGTGTGGGTGGGTTGCGAGAGTTGATACTTGAGAAGGCCCATAGTTTGTGTTATTCCATTCATCCGGGTGCAGCGAAGATGTATCATGATTTGAGGCAGCACTATTGGTGGCGGAGGATGAGAAAGGATATTGTTGAGTATGTTGCTCGGTGTTTGAACTGTCAGCAAGTGAAGTATGAGCATCAGAGATCGGGTGGGTTGCTTTAGAGGCTAGATATTCCAGAGTAGAAGTGGGAGTGTATCACTATGGATTTTGTAGTTGGGCTTCCACGTACCTTGAAGAAATTCGATGCAGTGTGGGTCATTGTGGACAGACTGACCAAGTCTACATACTTCATTCCTGACATGACTATTTACACTTCATAGCAGCTCGCTCGAATTTATCTTCGTGATATTGTTCGCCTTCATGGTGTGCCCGTGTCTATTATCTCGGATCGAGACATGCAGTTTACATCATATTTTTGGGGAGCATTGCAGTAAGAGTTGGGCACACAGATCGAGCTGAGTACAGCATTTCATCCCCAGATAGATGGGCATTCCAAGAGTACTATTCAGATATTGGAAGACATGTTACGAGCATGTGTCATTGATTTCGGGGGTTCATGGGATCGGTTTCTACCGTTAGTAGAGTTTTCCTACAACAACAGCTATTAGTCGACTATCTAGATGGCTCCTTATGAGGCCTTATATAGGAGACGATGTTGTTTTCCGGTTGGTTGGTTTGAGCCTAGGGAGGCTAGGTTGTTGGGCACTGATTTGGTCCATAATTCTTTGGAGAAGGTGAAGTTGATCCAGGAGAGACTTCATACAGTACAGTCCGGGCCTAAGAGTTATGCTGATAGGAAGGTTTGTGATGTGGCATATATGGTGAGTGAGAAGGTTCTACTAGAACAACTCAGCCCAATGTAGGGCCTAGCATACGTGTCACTTCAATATCAATATAACCGGTGCAGCGTGCAACCCGATCCATATATCCATATCAATACGGATCTATGGCCTACATCAGTCATCAATTTGCTCAAGTCTCAATATGCATACATCATCACAGAAATACAATCTAACAATATAACATGGAATATCAGAATATGCCTCAATATAGTTTAAACTCGTATCACGTACAAGGACACCAATAACATGTGTGAAAACATATCCAAAGTGCACAAAGACAGAGATACAACATGCGAATGTGACTATGTTGACTGTATAGTGTGACTACGACTAAGAAAAATAGTCAACATGGCGAAAATAGCACTATCATGTCTCAAACAATTAAACAGGTAGTCTAGGCATGATTTCTAGCATGGATAATGTCCCACATAGTCATATAAATGGAGAAAATACGATATCAAAGAAGCACGATAGAAAAACAAGGCATACAATAGCCTAAGAACTACCCATATCATGAATACCTCAGTACACGCACTTGTGCCCATCACCTAGCACGTGCAGGTAACACCCCCAAAAATTTTCAAATTTTAAAGGCCTGATTTGAAGGTCATTAAGCACTGAGCATATTTTTTATAAGCTAACAATAACTATGATTATGGATAAATCTATTTGGAAATTTGGACATGTGTTGTACATGGTTCGAAGGGTTATAAGGACATTTAGAAGTGGGGGAAAGTAGTTTGGAAAAAGTTGAAATTGTTACAAGGAAGAAGGTGCCCAAGGTCACACATGACCTAACTTCAAATGACTATATCTCTATGTGTATAATCAGTTATATTGGGTTCAACCTATTACATTAAATCCCCTTGGGTCTAATTTCCAACGGTTCAAACCTTTAATTATTTGGACTTTTGTACTAAAGGTTATAATCAATTTACTGAGCACTGTGTGATGTGCGCCCGACTGCGCGGCAGCGCACCTTAGAGCGCATTTGAAGAAGTCGGCTGCCCCAAGTGCATGCCCAGATGCATGGCAGCATACCTGGGAAGGTTATATATACCCACTAGGTCGGGAGAGATGATTTGGGGTCAAATTTTGGGAGTTCTTTGGGGCTTTTGAAGAGGATTTCGACCAAGGCTTCACTTAGATCATACAAGGTGAGTTGTTATCTATATTTTATGTTAATTCAAGTTGATTAACACTACTAGTAACAAGATTCAACTATGAAATTTGTTAGATTCTTCCAAATCCTCTAAGAGCACAAAAATAGAGATTTTCAAGATTTGTCTTCAAGAGGTAATCCCACTACTCAATGATTATCTATTATGTATAAATAAGTATATAGAAGGTGATTTGGAGTAAACATTTTGGTTTGGTTGAGTTGGGAGATGAACCCTAGAAATAGGTATTGTAAATAAGATTGACTAGTGAGTAGAGACGATGAATAGTGTCGATTTTGTGAAAATGAGTTAAATGATATTCCTTATAATCCTTTGAGCAATTCGATTATTGAATATCGTATTGTTGGGTATGCAATTAGAGATTGAGAGTTAAAAACTCAAGAATCGACTTTTATGGTGGGAATATTAATTTTTACTAGTCTTGTAAAGTTGGACCTAAGTGTTGAATACTTAGTTGACTTAGTTGGTGTTATCGTAACATGTTGTTGATGAATATGAGTTTTTATGTAGATATTGGCTTGTTAGCGACATTTGAGAGTTCAAATGAATTCGATCCTTATAGTACTATTTTGGAGCTTAGATTTAAGGTAAGTTGATTAAAACATACTGTACTTGAGGGATTTTCTATAAACACATGTTTTGACTTGATACATGATATTGTTCATAAATGTGCATCTGCACTCATTGGGACAAGCGGGAAGGGATGTTACCATGGTCTTTGCGTCGTGTTGCATATGAAATGATGTCATGTTGATTTGTAAAAACTTATTTTCAAAAACTTTTTAGCAAATGACACTTGAGGCAAATGGTATAAGTTTTATTAAAAACTTATGTTGATGATAAATGGATTAAGCGTTTGAGTTCTATTGTTATCTTTGTTTTATAAAATGAGAAATATAATATTTCTATAATATTTATATTTTGAAGTAGCACTTGTTAAATCTTTAAGGATTGAATTCTCAATTTGTTAATAGCTGAATATGAAATGAGGAAGGACCTTATTTGATTTTGTTCAAACGATTTGGATTGGCTATAAATGTCATTATTTGATAAAATAGATACTTTAATGCTATTCAGCTATTGATCTATTTTTGGAGTATCAAATATTTTGGGAGTTACTTGTATTCACCGAGATTACCTTCGGATATATTGTGCTTGTCTTCATGAAACTACACGTGCCGGTGTAGGCGTAGATGGCCACTTTGTGATATAGACTAGGCGGAGTATCCTCCTTAAGAGGTGCTATTTTATGTTATTAATAGCTTGGCTAAGTCGATTCGTACGGCACTGCGATGAGACGACCTGAGCAAGTACGGTATATGATACTTGCCGATAGGTACATAACCTAGTTGACCTTCTTGTGACGGTGATGGTATAGTACTGCTGGTGAAAGTTAAAAGATGATTTTTTTTATGTATAGGCCTAAGGAGCCGAAAGTGATTTCAATGTTTTAATGAAGTTAAAATGGTTTTGCATGATTTTATTAGAATCATGGGTTGATATAAATATTTTAAAAGTTTGTATCATGATTTACATTTTACTAGTCTTTTTATTTAAAATGCTAAGGAGTATGAACTTGTGTAATGGTTTATCACTTTATATAAAATGTTGGTTTCATATATTTTATAAAGTCTTGTCCCAGGAACTTGAGTTAGAGAAGTCTATGACACTTATTGAGTACTATGGTGGTGTACCCAGCCTTCAGGGGCCCCTCTACAGGGTCTCGCTTTCTTTACATATTTTCAGGATGAGATGTGTCATGTGATGAGCAGATGTGGCTAAGATGACTCTATTTCCAAGGTATATAGTGAGGCACCACTTCTATTTCATGGTGGCTGTCATGTTGATCTTACTTTCTTCTGGTTGGAGTTTGTCCCAAGTATTTATTCTATCCTTGTGTCATAGAGATTCCATAGACAATTATCATTATTTTTTATTTTAACTGAGAGTTATTCATATCACATGTATCAAAGGAATATTGTTAACCTTATGTATTTTCAAATATTGAAAATGGTAGATTTAAGGATTATGTTTCATGTATGGTCTTAATCATTTAAAATCATTGTGTTTTTAGAAATGACTTTTGCATGCATCTATTAGGCATATAGATGGGTATTCTTGTACAGGTTGGTCCATCCGGGTTCGATAGTATACCGGGTGTCGATCACGTAGTTTTGGGTCGTGACAATGTGTCACCCCCGACCCATCTCAAATATCATAGTTTCGAGGGATATCAACCCTCAAATCCAAGTTTAGATATATTACTTACCTCAAACAAGACAAATCAAATACCGAGCCAACCAAGCAATACTCTAGAAATACCATCTCGCACAAATCAACCTTCGAACGGATCGAAACTAGTCAAAAGCAACTCAAAAACATCAAAAATGCCTTAGGAAACAAATTCAAGCGGTAAAGGACGAATCTTTAATAAAAAAACTCAAAGTCAACCAAAAGGTCAACCCGTGCCCGTACCTCGGAACCGAGTAAAACTCACAAACTCCGATAACTTATTCAATTACGAGTCCAACCATACTAATTTCACTCAAATTCGACTCTAAATCGATGCTCAAAAACTCAATTAATCACTTTAGGAATAATTTAGACAAAAACCGCCCATTTCTCTTTTGAAATCATCAATCAAATACCAAAATCGAAGATAGAACCATGGAATGTAATCAAAACAGAGTAGAAAATACTTATCCCAATCCATGTGGTAAACATTGCTTCCAAAATCGCCCCAATCCGAGCTCCCAATCTCAAGTTGTGATAAAAATGAACCAAAACCCCGATATATAGCTTATGCCCAGCTTTTTTTGCATTTGCGAGTAACTAACCGCTTCTACGGCATCACTTCTGCGACCCAAGAGACTGCTTCTGCGCCATTGCTGATGCGTTGAATCCTCCGCATTTGTGGTCTCCCGTTTCCCGCGCCACTTATGCTGCTGCGCTATGCCTGCCGCATCTACGGCTTCGCACCAGAGCCCAAATTTCCACAGGTGCGGTCACACCAGTAGTCAGCCAAAACCAGCATTAATTAGCATGACTTAAAATGATCTGAACCACATCGGAAACTCATCCGAGACCCTCGGGACCCCATCCAAATATGAACTTTCAACTTTCAAAACCCGTGCCGAACCATATCAAATCAACCTGGAATAACCTCAAATTTTGCACAAAAGTCCCAAATGACCTAACGAATCTATTACAACTCCCAGAACAACAATCTGAACCCAGTATCATCAAATTCAACTCCCAATCAAATTTATGAACTTTCCAAACCTTCAAATTGCCATCTTTCGCAAAATAGAGCCGAAACCTTCTTGAAAAATCCAAATGCAAATCCGAGCATACGCCCTAGTCCCAAATCACCATTCGGACATAACAGAACCCTCGAAACTCCATTCCGGGATTAAATGCATAAAAGTCAAACTTGGTCAATTCTTCCAACTTAAAGCTTCTAAAATGAGAATCATTCTCCCAATTCAATTCTGAATCCCCCAAAAACCAGAACGGATGATTCACGCAAGTCATAATATATCATACAAAGCTACTCATGCCCTCGAACCATTGAACAAAATAGTCGGTCTGATCGTTACAATTTTGAGCTGACTTAATATAAAAATTTGCTATTTTCTTTTCTTACTTTTTATTTGTTGTTATTTTAACATACCGCAAGCCTTAATTGGTGCATAAATACCTTTTTAAAAAAAATAAAATTGGTGTTTATCGAGAAAAGAGCTTTTAATACCACTTCAAACGAGTTTAGGGAGTAGTATGTCACACCCCATGTTTTCATACGTGAGAGTACGTTAAAAGACAATTGATGTAAGCCCAGAAATGAGATCATCTTTGAAATGACATAAAATAATTTAATAATGTTACTTTGGAGGTTACAAATTAAGATCATAAATAACAAGTACCAAGATAGTTGATTATAAGCTAAACAAATTGAAGAAAATAAGTTTTGTCGAAAGTCGACAAGTTGGGAATGTTATAACATGTACATTTGGGGTGAAACTAAGGTTTTTAATATTATAAGGAGGTTATGTCATAAGTTATTTTAGTCGTATGATAGTGGTGTGCTATGTTTGAAGTCAAGCAAGTTGTGGCACAAAAGTTGGCAAAGGTCATCAAAAGTTACATTAATAAATGTGATGAAACTTATGTCAAATATAGCTGCATTTTTCTCCCAATACACTTGAAATTACGGGATGCTACACCTACAAAATTAAAGATCAACGAGTCTAGTTTCTTACACATTAAATCGTTCGTCAATACGATATCGGAATAAAGATGTGTCACCTACTTCCTTAAATGAAAGCACGAAACATGTCCAAAAAGAGGATACTTTGGGTCAGACAAAGAGCCCTTTTAAGGGGTGATTTCCTTCAGATACTACACTCATTATAGAGCAAAAAAATCAGAGATAAGCCCCTGCAAGCATCTACCAAAAATTCAACACAAAAACCTAAATAATTTTCTCTTCTTTTTAAGTTCTAGTTGGAGGAAAACCTAAGGGTTGAAGAACCAAGATAGGAGCTGAGATATTCAACAAATAAGGTTAGTATACTTCCCTCTTTCATCCATTTTTTCTGCTGTAAAAGTAGAGAAAATTCATTCAATAATTGTAAGAACTCACGGGACGGTGATCGGAAGTCGTGAGCTCGAGTTATTCAACTTGTAGCAGACTGTATTGTGGGTTGTTTTGTGTTATTGTTGGGTTGTCTATTTTGCTACTATTTTATGGATTTTTGGAGGATAAAGGGTGTGAAGAAGCACCACATAATGGAAGAATGGTGGGCTGTTTCTCCGTCGTGACATTTTCAGGTTGTTTGACACTACTATGGTTATCGTTTTGTGTATAAAGTGTTGGGGTGTGTGGGCTGTTTTGTGGTATTTTGTGAATGATATAAGGTTGGATATGATGTATACATGTTTTTATGATTGTGCTATTGTTGTTGGTGGTGTTATGTCGAATTGGGAGGAAGTAAAGATTATAGGGGAGATGTTGCCCGTTTTATTATAAAATAAGCATGTCGTTCGTTGTGCGATAGTTGTACCTTCCGTAGCTTAACGATACTATTATTATCGCTGTTGTAGATTAAGGTGAGACGAGATGAGTTCAACGTGGTTATTGGACAGATTGTGATAAGGTATGTTAAGGCTAAACCCTTCTTTCATTTTGACATGATCCCGCTGTTGCACCCTATTTTGCACTAGTCAAAACAAGATTCAACTTGTGATTTCTCTGTTGTTGATGAAAGAGAGTCACCACATAATATTTAAAGGTATACTAGAGTAGCTATTTAATTACTAAGGCTATTTTCTTAATTGGTCTGCTAACCGGTGAGATTTTGAGTAAGGGTTCTTGTTCTTCTAAGGGGAAGGTGTTAGGCACCCTTTAAATTCGACCTGAGATAGCTCCATAGGACTTAGACTAGGTTAAAGGGTTAGTTGTTTGTATTGTGCTTAAACTAGTATTAGAGAGATGGCATATTATGTATCTATTTGCAAAGACTTAATACTTGAAAAAAGGGTATGTGGTTTTTAAAGGGCATAGGTTTAGAAAAGCTTTGAAGACAATGTTGTATATGATTGAAGGGGTTTAGGATATTGCACATAAGGTTTGTGTTTATAAAACATATGAGATGGGGTTAAATTGCAAACACTTTGTGTTTAAATGATTATGGCTATTTATGTAACTCTAGTGAAGTAAAAATATTGTAAAGAAGTAGGTTAAGATATACCTTGATTCTCAAATTTCATTTTGAAGAAATCGTTTGATGCCCCTCTTATTGAGCGGCGACATTTGTTTAATTTTGTTATAAAAGCACAGTTTAGAAGCTCAATTTTAGATTTCACTTCAGGTTTTTGAGAAGAGAGGATTATCGCCTTTTGCTAAAGCTGTTTTGTTCCCAAAAGACTTCATAAAATCGTTAGTAGGGAATAGTATAAACAGTGTTAAGGCTATCTATTACTAAGTCTAATATTTTTTTTAATCCTATATCTTTTAGGGCTTGCCTAGATTGTCTATATGATTCAATGAGGTAAAGTAAAGCATTCAATCTAATATGATAATTTTTATATATGTGAGAAATAAAGACAATAAAAATGCAGCAAAGGCAGTGATGCAGTAAAAGGAAAAGATCGACTCTGGTTTTGGGCCTAAAAGAGGCAGGCCTAACAGATAGCAGAAATGGGCATCAGCTGACTTCCCAAACGCGCAGGGGCAGGACTTGGGCCTGAGTTCTTTCGGAACTCGACAACCCCAATTATAATACATGTTTAAAAAGAAAGAAGGTCATTAGATATGCTACTCTATACATATAATTATGCATGAAATGAACTAGTAAGGACCTAAACAAATTGTAACAATCAATGATAATTTAAACTATAGGAATTACACTAATGTGAGGGTCGCTTATGGCAAAGTGATTCACATTAAAACCTTTCGTTATCATTAAACACTAAACCTAAAGGGAGTAATATAGGTCAATAGATTAGAGGCTAAGGGTAAAGCTCCGTTCATGGCCAAAGCTCTCTTTGAACCCCTGACACTTCAATGCTCCAAGGGGCTCAAGGCCTAGGACAGTGCGTGTGTCAGGGAGAGTAGCTCAACAAAGGACCAAACTTTACTCCCAATTACCCCTAACTACTCATATTTATTCTTCCCTACAGGTTTAAGTGCCAATGAGGCACTTTAATGTAAATCCCAATATCACAGTGATACCATACCACATAAGTGTATGTACATTTTCATAATTGTTAATACAAAATGCTTATAGGTTCATAAGACAACCAATCATCCTGATGTGACCACAATCTAACAAAGATCACATATACATGAGACATTTAGCATGGATTCACATTATTTAGAAAGTGTTATCATCATCAAGCTAACAATGTCACTGCATGAATTTTAGAAAAAGGGGTAGGGCTATTATCACATTGGGGAAATCTTTCAAGTAGGTAAAGTATAGGATTTTTGCCATAGTGGAACTTGGTTTTAGCATCTTAACAAATAGAATACCAGAACTTGTACAAAATCTCATAACTTAAGTCAAGCATGTGATGAACTTGAAAATGCACACAAAGATGGTACAGGAATGCAGTCTGCTCAAATCATGCTT
Source organism: Nicotiana tabacum (assembly GCF_000715075.1). Lineage (NCBI taxonomy): Eukaryota > Viridiplantae > Streptophyta > Magnoliopsida > Solanales > Solanaceae > Nicotiana > Nicotiana tabacum. Next base: position 112,139,362 of record NC_134083.1, read on the forward strand.
ATATAGTGATCAAACAACTATAAGCTCATCAGAGAGTCAATGACCTCTAAAGAGTTCACAAAATTACAGAAGCATGCTAAAGGAGAGGATAAGTTCAGATATCCTAAACTAGCATCCTCAAACCAAAATGACAGCCTCATCTTATCACTAAAACAGATTCATATTTGTTTAAGTCTAGTTTATCAGGTGAGCTACTACAAGTACAGATAATACTTAAGGCATAAATGATATTACTTAATATAAAATCAAGAAAATCCGAAAGAAACCAAATATCAGGATAGTTTTAGAGTTATTTGGCTGTTCTTAAGACTTAACAATAGAGATGGGTCATCACATGTTCATTGGAATCACTACAGAACTCTAATATCATTAACCAAAGGAAATTTATGATCTCAGAACCTATTTATTAACCATATGTCATTGACAAGCATATAAAATTGTCAAACATGAATACATTATTAACGACTTCATTTTGGAATAGAGTAATTCACACTTAATAATTTTAACGAACAAAGAAGAATAGGGTTGAGGTTTTACTGACCTCCTTAAGGGCAGCAAACAAAACAAGTGCTCAAATTAGTCGTTTAGGAAAGCAAAAGCTCAGCTTTCGGCCAGTAACAAACTCAGAGACAAAAGAAAGAGAAAAGCAGAGGTTGAGTAAAACTCGAAATTTCTTCAGAATGTTAGCTGTAGTTGGTGTGTTTTTTAGACCATTTAAGACTGTTATTTATAGTGTCCGTTGAGCCTTAGGGTTTCAACAGATTCAATATTTTTTAGTGGAAGGTGACGATGAATTGATGATGTGAGCATAGTCGTGTAAAATCAGATAGAGCAGAGGGAGAATCGTTGAAGATTTTTTACCTGGGCGTGTGAAGATCAGGGATAACCGTTGAAATCAAAACCCATCGGATAAAAGCTCTAGTGTCGATAGGTCTCTACGCTTGACCTCTGTACCAAGAATAATGATGATAACACTGCAGATATATCCATGCATGCCATATATTCAACAACATGTAATAGAGGTCTGGTAATTTGATATTTCATTGGTATGCTAGGGTTTTCAGATTTGGGCGTTTGAATCTCAAAGATAAATGGGCAAAGATTCAGTAAAAATCGTGGATAATGAAGATAGAAAGGATAATTTCTGGGCGATTTGAGACCTTGCACGAATTTTTGCAAGGGTTTCTTGACTGATTGGGTTGATGAGAGTTTAGAGAATAGAGAGGAAAGGGAAAGGAGGGATGACTGAGTATGAGTGGAAATTATTTAGGGTAAGAGAGAAGAGGGGTCGTCTCTATGTTAAGATAGGGAGACGAGATCTGGGCCGTTGGATCTGATGATCAACGACCCTAATAATTCGGGCACTTAAGGGGTTTTGAAGAGGAATTTTGGTGGCCGTCATATTATAGTGTTTTGACGATGGAGATGATATCTGATGAGTATTTTTAATTAAAGGGAAAACATAGATAAATTTTGAGCCATTGATTTAAGAAACGGACGACTTGGATTCACTTTGCTTCTTTTGCAAGTGTTTTGGGGAGGTGACATGGCACGAGCAGATTGGCTTAGAGAGGGGGTTGTGGATAGCCAAGGTGAAAAATTAGGGTGGACCTGGACTGGGTTAATAGCGGATTGGGCTTGTGTTTGGGCCACTTTTGAGTTAGAGAATGGTCAATTTGTGATTTGGAGTGCAATTGAAATAAACTTAATTATTTTCAATAAAATATAGTAAAATTATGATTATCAAATATGCTACTAATTACTGTAATTAATTATTTATAAGATACTTTATTTTCTAAATTATAACACTAATTTTGAATTATCAACATAGTTATCTAATTAATTAGAAATTAAAGAACAATTCATTAAATTAATTATAAAGCCTCTGTGATGTTACAACCCAAATTCGCATACCATAGATCACGCCGTAAGTTAGTCGACGTAAATACAAGAAGAGATTATCTTTGAGATGATAAGAAGTTAATTCTATTGGTCTTAAACGATACAAGGGTGTATAAGAGAGGTTAACAAGTATTAGAAGTTAAACGAATCAAGGATGTTGTAACCCGTATTTTCGGGTAACACTAGAGGTGATTAACTGACCCAAGAGGTCTTGTTTTAACGTATTTGAATCATATAATATCTGTATCATAAGTCTTGAAGTCAAGCGAGTTATGAAACAATAGTCGATAAAAGTTGTCGCAAATTAGGTTTATAATTTTACTTAAACTTTAGGTCAAATATTACTGCATTTTTCTCCCAATGTGCTTGGAATTATGGGGTGATCTACATATCAAATTGAAGGTCTATGAGTCTAGTTTCCAACGCATTAAACCGTTCATCGATACGATCTCGGAATAGAGAGATATTCATATTTCCGCGAGAGTGCGCCAAGCTGCTCTCTATGGGGCCCACAAAGGCGGTTTAAGACATATGGACATATATAAGATACCTCAACCCCATTTTAAGTCATTATTTTTCAGTATATTCAGACCTTATAACCCTAAAAACAGTCTCTCAAGGTTCTCTCATGATCCAAGACCCAAACAAAGGGCAAACAACACAAATCAAATGTCGGGAATCCCGTGGCGCTAGTAAGTTTCTTGTTCTTCTTGTTGTTGCTGATTTTTGTGTTGTTCCAGCTCGTGAGGGAGGTTGTTTTAAGTGTTTTATATTCTGTAAATACACATTCAAGTTTTTAATATCAACCCTAGGTGATTTCAAGTATTCTAAAGTAATTCTAGTGCTGAAAAACCCGAATTAATTGCTAGTTTCGCTTCCTTGTTCTTGTGGCAGAATTGAAGGGATATTTTGTGAAAAACTAAGGTCAAATTGGAGTTGTTCTTTCTGTTTAAAGGTAAGAAACCTCTTTCTCTATATATATTTAAGATTATCCAAGCTGTGGCTAAGTCGTTGATGCTAGAACTTGTGAAATATATATCGAAAGGCTTGGTAGTAATGTTGTTGGTTGGTGGACTGTTTTGAAGGGACTGCATTTCTTCATTCATGGCAATCCTCCACTTATCTTCTTCTGAACTTTGGACTGTGTCTTTATAAGTGGTAGGAACACCATCGGCTACAAATGAGGCTGCACAAGCCACCGTCTCTATGAGACGAACAGGTTTCTTTATTGTTCTTTTTGGCTTGCTGGGTGCTATTGATTCAAGTTGTTGTTGGGGTTCCTGAGTTGGAATCTCCCCTTCCACTGACTCTTCTTCCAGGGGAAAATCTTCTATTATTTTCTCGTTTTCTCCCTGTGTTGGAAAAATTAATTTTCTCTCAAACTCCACCTGCTTTGAAGCACCATCAGTTTGTTTGACATCTTCAAATGTCACCTTATCTATTATGGCAGATTCATCAAAGGTAACATCTCTGCTGAATATAACTTTTCTTGTCTCTGGACACCATAATCGGTATCCTTTGACTCCAGAAGTAATCCCCATAAATATAGCTTTCTTTGCCCTCAGATCCAATCTTGACTCTTTTACATGATAATATGCAATTGAGCCAAACACATGTAAAAAATTATAATCTTCAACAGGTTTTCCATACCATTTTTCAAATGATGTCTTGCCTCCAATAGCGGCAGATGGTAGACGATTAATAAGGTGGCATGCATATATTATTGCCTCAGCCCAAAATTCTTTGCCCAAGCCAGCATTGGACAACATACACCGAATCTTCTCAAGCAAAGTCCGGTTCATGCGTTCTGCCACTCCATTCTGTTGTGGTGTATTTCTGACGGTGAAATGTCTCAAAATGCCATCATCTTCACAAATCTTATTGTAAAGATCATTTTTGTATTCTCCATCATTATCTGTGCAAAGACACTTTATCTTTCGACTAGGAAGCAAGCGATTAGTAAACAGCTTGATACAGCTATGGGAGAGGGTAACATTCAGGTGCCTCCAGCCATAGCAGGCCAAAGTGAGCCTCAAAGTGAGATGCCGTCTCATACCTCTCTGTCTCCTCCAGAGGATATTAGGAGGCACCCAGTACATCCAGTTCCTCCGTCTGGCACTACAGACCACGATATGCATAGTGCGGTGCAGTTGTTGACTAGCTTGGTAGCTGCTCAGGCTCAAAGGCAAAATACCGGTGCTGCTGATAAACTGGTTAGTACGAGAGTTCGTGATTTTATTAATCTAGACCCTCCAGTGTTTACCGGATCAGACCCCAAGTAGGACCCACAAACATTTATTGATCAGGTTCATCGTACATTGCGGGTTATGCATGCTAGTGATACGGAGGTAGTAGAGTTGGCTTCTTATCGATTACGGGATTTAGCGATTTTCTGGTATGATAGTTGGGAGAGATCTAGGGGTCCGAACGCTCCTCCAGCCATGTGGAAGGAATTTTCTGAGGCCTTTCTTCGTCACTACTTGCCAGTTGAGATACGACGAGCTAGAGATGATAAGTTCTTGAACTTTCGACAGAGTAATATGAATGTACGAGAGTACAGTATACAGTTTGATTCTTTAGCAAGGTATGCTCCCCATATGGTGTCCGAGATGAGTGATAGGGTGCATCTGTTCGTGAATGGGTTGGGACCACATCTGATAAATGAGTGCACAACAACCTCCTTGGTAGAGGGCATGGATATTTCCCGTATTCAGGCTTATGCCCAGACCCTAGAGGATCGTAAGCGCCAGCAAAGGGAAGATAGGGAACAGGATAGGGGCCAGCATAAGAGGGCGAGATTTGCAGGGTATTCTGATGAGTTCAGAGGCAGTATCAGGCCCCAATCTTCGAGGATTTTGGCGCCACCTGTAGCTAGTGCTCCTCCACAGTTTCAGAGGCCTCGGTATGATCGATTTACCTATTCTGGTTCAGGTCAGAGTTCGAGGGCATCAGGCTCACAATTTCATAGAGATACTAGTCAGACGAGACCCCCAACACCTCGTTGTGATCAGTGCGGCAAGGCCCACTTTGGACTGTGCCGTCGAGGTTCCGATGCGTGCTATTCTTGCGGACAGCGTGGCCATATGATGCGGGATTGTCCTAATAGAGGAGGTGGTGGTATGGCTCAACCGACTGGATCTATGTCTGGTTCTTCCTCATCAGTTCGACCTCCAGCACAAGTTTTTCAACAGTCGATAGGTCGTGGTAGAGGTAGAGGTTCAGTGCCGAGTTCGAGTGGTGCTCAAAATCGAACCTATGCTCTAGTAGGTTGACAAGATCTCGAGTCGTCTCCGGATGTTGTTACAGGTATATTGTCTGTGTTTTCTTATGATGTATATGCGCTAATTGATCCAGGATCTACCTTATCATATGTTACACCCTTTGTGGCTAGTAAGTTTGGCATTGAACCTGAATTGATAAGTAAACCACTTGTGGTATCCACTCCGATAGGAGATTCTGTGATTGCTAGAAGGGTATATAAAGGTTGCACTGTGATGATTTGTAGTCATCAAACCTCGGCAAATTTATTTGAGTTAGAAATGGTTGATTTCGATGTGATAATGGGAATGGACTAGTTGGCCTCATGCTATGCAAATGTTGATTGTCGTACGAAGATGGTTAGGTTTCAGTTTCCTGGTGAACCCACCATTGAATGGAAGGGGAACATTGCTATGCCGAAAGGTAGGTTTATTTCCTATCTTAAGGCAAGGAAGATGATCTCAAAAGGTTACATTTATCATCTTGTTCGCGTTAGGGATGCGGAGGCGAAGTCGCCTACTTTACAATCAATCCCCGTGGTCAATGAATTTCCAGATGTTTTCCCAGATGAACTCCCAGGCCTTCCTCCTGAAAGGGAGATTGAGTTTAGCATTGATGCGTTGCCTGACACTCAACCGATCTCTATCCTTCCATACAGGATGGGCCCGACAGAGTTGCGAGAGTGGAAGGCGCAGTTGAAGGACTTGCTGGATAAGGGTTTCATTAGGCCTAGCACTTCACCTTGGGGTGCACCAGTCTTGTTCGTGCGGAAGAGAGATGGGTCGTTAAGGATGTGTATCGATTATCGACAGTTGAATAAGTTTACAATAAAGAACAAGTATCCACTTCTAAGGATTGATGACCTGTTTGACCAACTCCAGGGTGCCAAGTATTTCTCCAAGATTGACTTGCGTTCAGGGTATCATTAGGTAAGGGTTAAGGAGAAGGATATTCCAAAGACGGCCTTCCGGACAAGATATGGGCACTTTGAGTTCTTGGTGATGTCATTCGAGCTAACAAATGCCCCAACAGCTTTTTATGGATCTTATGAATAGTGTATTCAGGCCCTATCTTGATATGTTCGTGATCGTATTCATTGATGACATTCTGGTGTATTCTCGTTCGGAGGCGGAATATGTGGGCCACTTGTGGATAGTATTACAGACCCTTCAGGATCATAGGTTATATGCTAAGCTCTCTAAATGTGAATTCTGGCTGAACTCAGTAGCATTCCTTGGCCATGTGATATCTGATGAGGGTATTAGTGTCGACACTCAGAAGATCGATGCAGTGAAGAATTGGCCGAGACCTACAACACCGTCAGAAGTCCGCAGCTTCCTGGGGCTAGCAGGATATTATAGGCGGTTTGTAGAAGGGTTTTCCTCTATATCAGCACCATTCACTAAGTTAACACAGAAAGCTACCATGTTCCAGTGGTCTGATGCTTGTGAACATAGTTTTCAGGAGCTAAAGAATCGATTGACATCCGCGCCAGTGCTCACTCTCCCAGAAGGAACAGAAGGTTATGTGGTTATTGTGATGCCTCAGGTATAGGTTTGGGGTGCGTATTGATGCAACGTGGGAAGGTGATTGCTTATGCATCAAGACAATTAAAGAAGCATGAAAAGAATTACCCGACTCATGATTTGGAATTGGCTGCAGTAATATATGCTTTGAAGATATGGCGACACTACTTATACGGCATCCATGTTGACATCTACACAGATCACAAGAGTTTACAATACATCTTCAAGCAGAAGGAGTTGAATTTGAGGCAGCGTAGGTGGCTTGAATTACTGAAAGACTATGACGTCGAGATATTGTACCATCCCGGTAAAGCCAATGTTGTGGCAGACGCTCTCAGCCGTAAGTCAATGGGAAGCTTAATACATATTGAGGCAGGTAGACAAGGGTTGACCAAAGAGCTTCACCAGCTGGCCAATATGAGAATTAGATTGTTGGACTTTGATGACGGAGGTGTTACTGTACAGAATACAGCAGAATCATCTTTGGTAGCCGAGGTAAAAGCACGGCAATATGAAGATCCTACCTTAGTAAGATTGAGAGAGGGAATTCAGCAGTGTAAGATTACAACTTTCAAGATCGGAGGAGATGGGACACTGAGATACCAGGGCCGATTATGTGTGCCTAGTGTGGCAGGGTTGCGAGAGAAGATTATGATTGAGATTCATCAGTCCCGATATTCTATCCATCCTGGCTCGACAAAGATGTATCATGACGTTAAGGAGCAGTATTGGTGGGATAACATGAAGAAGTCTATTGCAGAATTTGTAGCCCAGTGTCCTAATTGTCAACAAGTAAAGATCGAGCATCAGAAACCCAGTGGATTGATTCAGAATATAGAGATTCCGACCTGGAAATGGGAGGTGATTAATATGGACTTCATTATTGGATTACCTCGCTCTTATCATAAGTTTGACTCCATCTGGGTGATAGTTCATCGACTTACAAAATCTGCCTATTTTCTGCCAGTTAAGACAACTTACACGGCTGAAGATTATGAGAAGTTGTATATCAAGGAGATTGTTAGGCTTCATGGTGTGCCGGTATCTATTATATCAGACCGAGGAGCTCAATTTACGGCTAAATTTTGGAGGTCTTTTCAGAAGGGTTTAGGCACACAAGTAAATCTCAGCACTGCATTCCATCCGCAGACTGATGGACAGGCTGAACGTACCATTCAGACGCTTGAAGATATGCTACAAGCATATGTTCTAGATTTCAAGGGGAATTGGGATGACCATCTGGCACTTATAGAATTCGCCTACAATAATAGCTACCATTCCAGTATTAAAATGGCCCCGTATGAGGCACTGTACGTGAGGAGATGTTGATCACTAGTTGGATGGTTCAAAGTCGGTGAGACAGAATTATATGGGCAAGATTTGATTCACCAAGCCATTGAGAAGGTGAAAGTGATACAAGAGCGACTGAGGACGGCACAAAGCAGGCAAAAGTCTTATTCCGATGTCCGACGTCATGATCTGGAATTTGAGGTTTGTGATTGGGTTTTCCTGAAGATCTCGCTGATGAAGGGTGTTATGCGTTTTGGGAAGAAGGGTAAGTTGAGTCCGCGGTATATTGGGCCGTACAAAATTCTTCGACGAATTGGACAGGTTGCTTACGAGTTAGAATTGCCATCTGAATTGGAATTTGTCCACCCGGTATTCCATGAATCTATGTTGAGAAAATGTATTAGAGACCCTTCTCGGGTCGTCCCTATCAAATATGTACAAGTTACAAAGGACCTATCATATGATGAAGTGCCAGTTGCTATATTAGATTGACAAGTCCGCAAGCTGAGAACAAAGGATGTAGCTTCCGTGAAAGTATTATGGAGGAACAAGAATATAGAAGAAATGACATGGGAAGCAGAAGAGGAGATGAAGTCTAAATACCCTTACCTATTCCAGAGTGAAGATAACGAGGATGCCGGGGGAAAGAAGGACGCATTATAAGGTGAAACGGCTCTATGAGGTAAGCAATAGCTTGTGAATACTCTTTTTTTAATACAAAATGGTGATATGCAGATAATGTACATATCCATAATGCTTTGTATAGTCTTGTAAGGCCATAGGTTGGGTTTAACTGCTTGCAAGTTTGGCTAGTGTCCATTTTATAGGGGAAACTCAGCCGGAAATCTCCGTCGGAATCCACGATGAGTTAGACACCCCATAAACCCTTACATTCGAGGACGAATGTTCCTAAGGGGGAGAGGGTGTTACAACCCAAATTCGTATACCATAGATCACGCCGTAAGTTAGTCGATGTAAATCCAAGAAGAGATTATCTTTGAGATGATAAGAAGTTAATCCTATTGGTCTTAAATAATACAAGGGTGTATAAGAGTGGTTAACAAGTATTAGAAGTTAAACGAATCAAGGATGTTGTAACCCGTATTTTCGGGTAACACTAGAGGTGATTAACTGTCCCAAGAGGTCTTGTTTTAATGTATTTGAATCATATAATATCCGTATCATAAGTCTTGAAGTCAAGCGAGTTATGAAACAAAAGTCGATAAAAGTTGTCGCAACTTAGGTTTATAATTTTACTTAAACTTTAGGTCAAATATTACTGCATTTTTCTCCCAATGTGCTTAGAATTATGGGGTGATCTACATATCAAATTGAAGATCTATGAGTCTATTTTCCAACTCATTAAATCGTTCATCGATACGATCTCGGAATAGAGAGATATTCGCATTTTCGCAAGAGTGCGCCAAGCTGCTCTCTCTATGGGGCCCACAAAGGCGGTTTAAGACATATGGACATATATAAGATACCTCAACCCCGTTTTAAGTCATTATTTTTCAGTATATTCGACCTTATAACCCTAAAAACAGTCTCTCAAGGTTCTCTCATGATCCAAGACCCAAACAAAGGGCAAACAACACAAATCAAATGTCGGGAATCCCGTGGCGCTAGTAAGTTTCTTGTTCTTCTTGTTGTTGCTGATTTTTGTGTTGCTCCAGCTCGTGTGGGAGGTTGTTTTAAGTGTTTTATGTTCTGTAAATACACATTCAAGTTTTTAATATCAACCCTAGGTGATTTCAAGTATTCTAAAGTAATTCTAGTGCCGAAAAACCCGAATTAATTGCTAGTTTCGCTTCCTTGTTCTTGTGGCAGAATTGAAGGGATATTTCGTGGAAAAATAAGGTCAAATTGGAGTTGTTCTTTCTGTTTAAAGGTAAGTAACCTCTTACTCTATATATATTTAAGATTATCCAAGTTGTGGCTAAGTCGTTGATGCTAGAACTTGTGAAATATATATCGAAAGGCTTGGTAGTAATGTTGTTGGTTGGTGGACTATTTTGGGAGGCTCAATATGATTATTAATGATGTTGTTTGGGCTGTTTGGTGATTGTATTGACTTGTGTGAGGTCATATAAATAGGGGAGGTGCTGTCCGTTTCATCGTAAAATAGGTTGTGGTCGATACATAATAGTTACGACGCTTAAACGATAATGATAGTGTCATTTTTCTTATTGTAGACTAAGGAGTCGTGAAATTTGCATAGCTTGAGGTTGGGCAGTATATACAAGGTATGTGAGGCTATCCCATTCATTCTTTTGCACGACTCCGATTGTACATAATGTAATGAACGAGCTCCCAAAGATACTCTACTCTTAGAAGCTAGCAGTACTTACATTGCTTCCCTTCTTATGAAACGATTGATATTGATGTTACTTCTCTTATTCTTATATTATCAATGTTGTTGGTAGTTCCTGATTCTTATAAGATTCTTGATGAAGAGTTAATCCTAATAACGTGTACGAAGGATACCGACCTTACGTCACTCCGAAAGGTTCAAAATGTGATTCCAATGAGTCCAGCATGCATCATATATATGTATCTATTTTACTCTACCGAGCCGCGCTATAGTCGGCCGGGTATGGCACCTATTGTGCAACCACTGATCAGTTGGGTTTTATCGAGCTCCACGTGGGCGGGTACGATTCTACCAAGCCCTATGATGGCCGGGTACGTTTTACCGAGCCTATTATGGCCGGGTACGATATGATGATGATGATGCCCACAAAGGCGTATGCTTTAAAAGTTTATGTATATATATATATGTATGTATCATGTATTTCATGTCAGTAGCCCTCAGGAGTACCCAAATGTCATAGGTTGTATATTCCCTATCACTGTTTATATTATTGTTCTTACTTATGCTTTCCTGCCTTACATACTCCGTACTTTATTCGTACTGACGTCCTTTTTATTTGTGGACGCTGTATGTCGTGCTGTAGGTCCTGATAGACGGGTAGACGCAGCTCCCCCATCACAGTAGGCTATCCGGTTCAGCGGTTATTGGCGAGATCCCTTCTCCGGACTTGCCGTGGTCTTGGTATGCATTTTTGTTATAGACATTATGGGTATGTCGGGGCCCTGTTCCGGCAATGTTGTAGCACTTATGTTCTTTTAGAGGCTCATAGACAGGTGTCGACTCATGTATGGTTTGGAATGCCTTGTCGGCTGATTTTTGTTGTATAGTCTTTCATGGCAGCATGGTAGCTTGTACCTTATATATAGTTTCTTGACAGTCTTGTCGTCCCATGTTATGTATGTTCATGACATTATCTTTCATTGTTGGATGTTCATGATCCATGTCTACTATTTATATTGATCTTGTCGGCCCTTAAAGATAATAAGAAAGGTTAGATAAAATGTACGTTGGTGCTCGGCAAGTATGGCCCGGGTGCTAGTCATGACCCTCCAGTTGGGTCGTGACATTTACGTACTCATACTACACTTACTGCACATTTTGTACAGGTAAATATATGACTAGTGACCTTTACTAAATTATTAATTTCCAACTATTAATACTTAGTTAATTTTGTAAAATAGGTATTTATTGATTGAAAATATTTTCAAAACATTCATTCTAAATTATTAAGTATAAATAAATTAATTTTAAAAAGGAGGGTCAAAATTGGCCGTCAACAACAGCAGATAAGACTGCCGCGTTTGAACGCCTGTATGAAGAAATTAGTGGCAAGGGAGAGGACAAGAAGCTGTACATGCTAGCCAAGGTGCGTATTAGGCAACCTCAGATCAGATGGTAAGTTATATATCGAGCCTACAGTGGTCGAGCGCCTATGAGTGAGCCTAGAATGGCCTAGATACAGAGCTTAGTATGGCCGAGCGCTTATAAACGAGCCTACTACGCAGAGCAGTTATACATACCGAGCCTTATAGGGCCGAACATCTATTTTACTGTCACGACCCAAAATCCTAACTTATCGTGATGGCGCCTATCGTGGTACTAAACAAGTTGACATTTACAAATATTTCCAACACTTTTAATAGAAAACGAATTTAAGAAGTTTAAACAATAAAAGATTTCATAAACGAGATAGGAACCCAAAATACAATGCGAAAATTTCCAACATTGGGGTGTCACTGAGTACATGAGCATCTATACATAACAAGTCTAGAAAATACTGTCTATGATAATCTGAAACTAAATACAATAAGTGGAAAGATAGGGAAGGAGAAACAAGGTCTACGAAATGCCAAGCAGCTACCTCGATAGTCTCCGAGAATCCGAACTCCGCAACTCAGCAACCGCCATGACCGGATGCACCTGGGTCTGCACACGAGGTGCATAGTGTAGCGTGAGTACAACCAACTCAGTAAGTAACAAGACTAAATAGAGAACTGAAAGTAGTGACGAGCTTCACAGTTATAGTTCAATTACAGTGATTTCAACATAGGAAAGTAGACATGCTCTCAAGTTCGATAAATTAGGTCAACAGTTATTCCATGACAAGTTTAAGTGAAATAGAGTGTAATATCTTTAAGAAATTTCAACAAAATGATACATGGCAGTTAAGTGCAACAATAATGAAATTAAATGCATCATCTCAAGGCCACAATCACTCAGCCCTCCCATTCGCTCAGCACTCGGCACTTGCACTCAGTAGGTACCTGCATTCACTGGAGGTGTGTGCAGACTCCGAAGGGGCTCCTTCATCCCAAGCACTATAATCCGCACGGACAACTCACGTGCTATAGTACAATATCTGGATCTGCACGGACAACTCACGTGCTGCACGGACAACTCACATGCTATAGTATCAATAGCTCACAATCAAGCCCTCGGCCTCACTCAGTAATCAATCACTCCAGTCTTCGGGCTTTCAGTAATCATGAAAATCAGCCCTTACAAAATGATATAATGTATCAACAAAGAACAATAGAGACTGAGATACAATAAATAAGTAAAATTGTGGCTGAGTACAAAACAACAATTTAGCAGATAATTCAACATGTATACGACCTGTGTGGGTCCCTACAATGCCAACACATTGTCTAAACATGATTTCTAACATGATTTGTGGTTTAATTTCTCTACTACATGGAGAATGTACAGATTACAACAGATTATTCGACTAAACGGTTCCCCGAAATTTGACCAAGTCATAATTCCCACGGTGCACGCCCACCGTCACCTCAAAACCAAATATATGACACGTAATACGAGGTTTCGTACCCTCATAACCAAATTTAGAACTGTTACTTACCTCAATACGAGTAAATCTCTACTCCAACACACCCGTGCCTCGCGAAACGGTATCTGAATGCCTCGAATCTAGCCATAAACAATGTGATAAAATCAATACGGGCTAAAGGAATCAACTCCATAAAAAAATGCTAAGTTATTAATCAAAATCAAAAATAGGCTCAAAAGTTGGCCCCCGGGCCCACGTCTTGAAATTCGATAAAAGTCACAAAACTCGAAGGCCTACTCAACCACGAGTCTATCCATACCAAATTTATCAAAAACCGACACCAAATCGTCACCCAAATCCCTAAATCAAACCCTCCAAATCCCTAACCTCAAACTCCCAATTTACACTTTAAATACACACGAACTAGTGGGAAAAATAAATGGGGAAGCTATATTATTGATCAAGAATGAGCACAAGGGGCTTACCTCAAGAATCCCCTCGAAAACCCTCTCAAAAATCTCCTAAACCGTGCTTGAAATGTTTGAAATGAAGCCAAAATCGCGAACCCTTATTTTAATAATCTGCCCAGGCTTTTCGCACCTGCGACCCAATATCTGCACCTGCGGAACCGCTTCTGCAGTACATCCTCCACTTCTGCAGAAATCAGTTAAGTCCCCCAGCCCCACATCTGCGCTCCAAGTTTCGCAACTGCGAAGCCACTTCTGCGGCCTTCCATCCGCTTCTGCAGAAACATGCCTCTCCCTTAACTCCGCATCTGCGAAGCCTGGCTCGCACATGCAAGCTTGCAGATGCGGTTTGCCCCTCGCATATGCACCCTGCCAAGGCCAGGCCAGCTCCGCTTCTTCATAAATCTAGCCGTATCTGCGGTATCGCACTTGCGGCCAACCCCTCGCAGGTGTGATCACACCAGAAGAGCTCCAGCTTCATCAATGCGCTAAGTCTCATTTTCGATCTGTTAACCATCCGAAACCAACCCGAGGCCCCCGGGACCTCAACCAAACATGCCAAAGAGTCCCAAAACATCATGCAAACTTAGTCGAGCCCTCAAATCACCTCGAACAACGTCAAAATCATGAATCGCACAAAGATTCAAGCCTAATGAATTTTGAACTTTCAATTTCTACAAACGACGCCAAAACCTATCAAAACACGTCGGATTGACACCAAATTTTACACACAAGCCACATTTGACATTACGGACCTACTCTAACTTCCAGAATCGGAATCCGACCCAGATATCAAAACGTCCACTCCCGGTCAAACATTCCAAAGATTCCTACATTTGCCATTTCAAGCCTAATTCTACTACGGACCTCCAAACCACAATCCGGACATGCTCATAAGTACAAAATTACTTAACGGAGCTAACAGAACCATCAAAACTACGTTCCAGAGTCGTTTACTCAATGATCAACATCTGGTCAATCATTTACACTTAAGCTTTCAACCTTGAGACTAAGTGTCTCATTTCATTTTGAAATCTCACTGGACCTGAACCGAATACCCCGGCCAATCACATAGCAGTTATAAAGTACAAAATGAGCAGTAAATGGGAGAATATGACTACAACTCTCAAAATGATCGGTCGGGTCGTTACATTTACATACTATATTAAGAGAGTTGAATTAGTATTAGCAGGTAAGCGTATTTCCAGATCATCTTTGACTCTCAGTTACTTTCAGTTATTATATTATCAATTCAGTCTCATCTTTCAGTTATTCTATTGCCTTAGATACTTGGTACATTATATCATATTGATATCCCTTTTGCCGGGGATGCTGCATTTCATGCTTGTAGGTCCTGATATACAGCTGGATAGACCTTCCCAGTCGATAGAGTAAAGGATCTGCTTGGTTGGTAAGTCCACTTCCTCGAAGTTACCAGGTCTAGAGCTTGGAGTCTATTTTATATATACAGGTTTGATGGGTAGATCGAGTCCTTGTCCCGATCATGACACAGTTCAGTTATTTATAGAGGCTTGTACATGAGACCTGTGTATTTGTGTATCAGTATTGTGGCCTTTCCAGCCTTATGTATACGTTCGGTTTGGTATTACAGGTTGGAGACACTCATGGAAGCTTCGTCAGCCTGCACAATTATGTGTATGAGCTTTTGGTATGTTTACCCGTCAAATGAGAGAGACGTTATTTTCAGATAATTCAGAATATGGCCTCATCAGCCTTGATTGATATTGTCAGTTTGAAGGTAGGCCTCGTCGGCCTAAGTTGGGGGTTACCCCTCCAGAGTTCATAGTTACAGAGTGGTACGCCCCATAAGATGAATCGGTAAAGTCATATGGATAGATAACCGAGGCTATGAAATAAGAAGGACATCTTGTCATAGTTCTGTATATGTTCACAAGGTGAGTCCTAGAGAATGGCTAAAAGCTAGAGGAAAAAGGAGAGAAGAGTCACATAGGCACACAAACAAGGTCAAAGTCATACAGGCTGCATGACAAAAGGTAGAAACAATTACGATATTGGCTGAATTCCGACAACATGTCGTGATGTGAGAAAGTAGCCTAAAGGGGGAATGCCCTGGCCTTTGGATTTATTCACGGAATAGTTGCCTAGATGGCAAGGAAAATATTAAAGTATTCTTAAGAGCTATGGGTTATAAGACTGATAAGTGCATCAATCAACATTCGAGGACGGATGTTCCAAAGAAGGGAATGATGTTACACCACATATTTTTGTCGTGAGAGTATGTCGTATGTCAATTGATGTAATCCAGAAAAGAGATCGTCTTTGAAATTACATAAAGTAAGTTAATAATATTACGTTGAAGGTTACAAATATTTAAGTTCATGAATAACAAGTACCAAGATGGTTGAAAGGCTTAGAAGCTAAACAAATTGAAGAAAATAAGTTTCGTCGAATGTCGACAAGCTAGGAATATTATAACATGTACTTTTGGGGTGAGACTAAGGTTCTTAACATTATACGTAGGTTATATTATAAGTTATTTTAGTCGTATGATAGTCGTGTGTTATGTTTGAAGTCAAGCGAGTTGTGGAACAAAAGTTGGCAAAGGTCATCACAAGTTACATTCATAAATGTACTGAAATTTAGGTCAAATGTAGCTGTGCTTTTCTCCCATTATACTTTGAATTACCGGATGAACAGCTAGAAAATTAAAGATCTATGTGTCTAGTTTCTAATGCATTAAATCGTTCGTCAATACAACATAGGCGTAAAGAGATATTTGTATTTTTGCGAGACTGCGCAGAATTGATAGGTGACAAGTAGGTGTGTCACCTACTTGTTTAAATAAAAGGACGAAACTTGTCCAACAAGGCGATAGTTTGGGTCGGCCAAAGAGCCCTTTTAAGGGACTATTTCCTAAAGATATTATACTTATTATAGAGCAAGAAAATAAGAGATAAGCCCCTGCAAACGTCTCCCAAAAATTCAACACAAAATCCTAAATGATTTTCTCTTCTTTTCGAGTTCTAGTTGGAGGAAAACCTAAGGGTTGAAGAACCAAGATAGGAGCTGAGATATTCACCAAATAAGGTAATTATAATTTCCTCTTTCATCCATTTTTTCTGCTGTAAAAGTAGAGAAATTCGTTCAATAATTGTAAGAACTCATGGGACGGTGATTGGAAGCCGTGAGTTCGAGTTATTCAACTTGTTGTGAACTGTTTTGTGGGTTGTTTCATGTTGTTGTTGGAATATCTATTTTGCTACTGTTTTATGGAGTTTTGGAGGAGAAAAGGTGTGGAGAAATACCAAATAATGTTGGAATGGTGGGCCAATCGTTCGTCGTGATATTTTCGGGTTGTTTGACACTACAATAGTTGTCATGTTGTGTATAAAGTGTTGGGGCGTGTGGGCTATTTTGTGGTATTTTATGATAGAGGTAAGGTTGAAAAATAATTTATATATGTTGTTATTGTTGTGTTCTTGTTGTTGTTGTTGCTGTTATGTCGAATTTGGAGGAAGTAAAGATTATTGGGGAGATGCTGCCCGTTTTATTATAAAATAAGCTTGTCGTTTATTTTGTGATCGTTGTACCTTCCATAAATTAATGATAGTATTATTATCGTTGTTGTAGATTAATGTGCGACGAGACGAGTTCAACGTGGTTATTAAACAGATTGTGATAAGGTATGTTAAGGCTAAACTATTCCTTTATTTTGGCATGATCCCGTAACTACATGTATTTGATAACGAGAAATAATAAGATATTCGTATTCCTGAATTTATATAAATTATCCTAGTCTCATAAGTTACAGTATTCTCCTTTATCGGGACTTTATATTCAATTAAGCATTGTCTTCTTCCAGCCAAGAGAGCAGATGGTCTATATATATATATATATATATATATAGTACTACAGTATTTTCACCACCATCGAGCTATAATCGGTGGGCTTGCCCCTATTAGGAAGTACTACAGTATTTTCACCATCATCGAACTATAATCGGTGGGCAGGCCCCTATTGGGCAACCTTAGATAAGATGGTAAGTTATATACCGAGCCTACTATGACTGAGCGCCTATGAGCGAGTCTAGAATGGCCGAGATACAGAGCCTAGTATGGTCGAGCGCCTATGAGCGAGACTACTACGGCATAGCAGTTATACATACCGAGTCTTATAGGGTCGGACAATTATTTTACTTACTATATTGAGAGAGTTGAGGCAGTATCAGCAGGTAAGCATATTTTCAGATCGTCTTTGACTCTCAGTTATTATATTATCAGTTTAGTCTCAGCTTTTAGTTATTCTATTGCCTTACATAATCGGTACATTATTTCATATTGACGTCCCTTTAATTTTGTCGGGGACGCTGCATTTCATGTCTGCACGTCCTGATAGACAGCTGTATAAACCTTCCCAGTAGACAGAGTCAAACATCAGCTTGGTTGGTAAGCTCCAATTCCTCGGAGTTACCAGGTCTAGACCTTGGAATCCATTTTATATATACTAGTTTGATGGGTAGATCGAGGCCCTGTCCCGACCATGATACAATTCAGTTATCTTTAGAGGCTTGTAGACTAGTCCTGTGTATTTTCTATATCAGTATTGTGGCCTTGACAGTCCTATGTATACATTCGGTTTGGTATTGCTGGTTAGAGCCATTCATGGCAGCTTCGTCGGCTTGCACAATTTTATGTATGAGCTTTTGGGTATGTTTACCCCTCAAATGAGAGAAACCTCATTTTCAAATGATTCTGAATATGGCCTCATCGGCCTTGATTGGTATTATCAGTTTGCAGGTAGGCCTCGTCGACCTAACTTGAGGGTTACCCCTCTAGACTTCACAGTTACAAAGTAGTATGCTCGGACCGAGTATGGCACCAGGTACCGGCCACGCCCCTAAGTTTGGGGCGTGACATAGTATGACTCCTGCATTGTCAAATTAGATAAGGAGCGCAAACAAACTGCTTTAGGGTGATTTATGTATTTTTCCTTTATTTTATGAACAAACTGGGCTATTTATTCAAGTTCTATTGATGCATTTTTGGACCTCCTTTTATTCTTTTTAATAACCCCATATATTGTTATCTATTTCTTCACCTTTCTGTCAAGAATAATGCAGGAAAATATTATCCCTACTAAATTCTTGCGAGCTTTTTTATGTCAGTAAATATAAATCAAAAAAATTGAAAAACCAACAAAATTGGCAACACACAATAATAAAAAAATGATATTTTTTATTTTTTATTTTAATAGTAAAACGGCTGATTAAATTCATTTGGTTTTTGTTTTAGCATAAACAGATCTAATCGAAACATGAACATCCCTATTTCTAATGTGGGACCAAAATTATGGTGTCAACAATACATATCATGTACACTGTAAAGTTTTAATGCTCTTAGATTTTGATAAATTTCTGACAACGTCAACTTAATATTTATAAATTTGCCATGAAAATTTAAAGTGTGTCATAAAAAAGCTAGCTAGACAAAAGAAGTAATTTAAATGAGGTCCTCTATACTTTTTATCCTAATACAATTATATTCTTCGTGTAAGAAAGCTCGTGAAAGCCTTCATAAATAAGACTAGAAATAAAAATGTTTTCATTGTGCATATGTGCGTGTGATTTATTACTCGGTATTCCTACATCATCTCCTATTCATAAATTTGCACTCATGTTGGAGAGTTTATCGTAACTAGCATCTTTGTACATACACTTGTTTACCCTAAAATCGAATAACAATTGAATTTATATGCGATTTTAAGAATACGTGATATAACTTGATACAAATTGGAAGAAAAGATTAATATTGAAATTAATGAGAAGAAAATAAATGCAAACCACCCAAATTAGACAGCTTTAGCCTTGAAGGTTGGTCACTCCCAAGTTAATAAATGCCTCAATCGATGTCGGAATAAAAAGACAAGATAATAAGAACTAGAAATAATAGTATATTGCTTTAGGATGAGTCTTTCAATCCCTTTTACAAAATCTATATAAGGTAAAAAAATCTCATGATTTGCTAATTAATCGGTTTCATCGATACGTGCCGAGATTCCCGCCGTGATGTGCGACCGGTTACGGATATTTCGGCCTTCCGTTATTTTGGTTCGATGATGTTCTCTCAAGCTAATTCGGAGTTAGAGTCAGTTCTGGGGTCACATACTCGATAATCTTTGAAGGCGCATGTTCTAACCTCGTACCTAGGTTCGATAGAATTCAGGGTCGATCTTCAATCCATTATGTTTCATCCCCGATACATCATGCAATAGGCGAGCTCTGTTTCTACCGTATACATTTAGCCAATAAATAAAAAGGGGTTTGCAACAATAAAAGACTAATAAAGAGATCGGGGCATACTATTTATCAGACCTATAATATCGTCCAGGAAGATTCCAGCAGCCTCGCGTAATTAGAACTTCTTTAGGACGAACTCCTCTTTTGAATCTGTCAGCAGGTAATTTGGGTTCCTTTAGAATATAGTTGTAAAGCTTTATCATTGTATATGAAAGAACAGAGAGCGCTCCGGCTATCACAACCTCTAAGCCTCATTTGTTTTTTTAAGATTAACACGGCTGAATCAAAATATACATCTGAATATCAAGATATGTATTAAGATTAAAACATTTGAATTTGAATACACATCTGAATATCAAGATGTATATTAAGATCTGAAAACTAAATGAATAAGATTGTTTGATTTTTAACATCTGAATATATAAAATTATTATTTGAAAATTAATAAACTTAAAATTCAAATGAAATACTAATTAATCTAATATTCTATCAATATATATATTTTAAAAATATGGTAGTTGCTGGTAGTAATTGCTAATTGTGGTGCTTGTAAATACAAATTAGAGGCGGTGGTTGGTGATAGTTTTGGTTGATAGTGGTGGTTCAGGTAGTAGCTAGTGGTGATTAGTAGTGATGGCGATTATGATTGAGGATGATGGTGGTGGGTGGTGATAGTTAGTAATGGCGAGTGATGGTGGGTGGTGGGTGGTGGTAGTTTATAATGATAGGCAGTGCCGGCTATTATTATTGATGGTGATGGGGTGGTTAGTTGTGGTAGTTGAGGTGGATAAGTGTTGGTTGTAGTTGAGAATAATTGTGGTGGGAATGGTAGGGATGGTGGGTGGTGGTAGTCATTAATGGTGGCGGCTATGATTGCGGATGATGGTAGTGGTGGTGGATGGTGGTGGTGGTATGGTGGTAGTTGATAATGGTAGGCGGTGGCGGCAATTAATAATGAATATGGATGATAGCATCTTAATGAAATTAAGTCTCTGTTATAGATCTTAATCATACAGACCTATTCAGACCCATTAAGTGGTTGTGAAGTAAAAAAATAAACACACTTAATGATTAAGATCTGAATAATTAATATTTAGACTTTAAAAATAAACACACTTAATGTCTGTGATCTGAATGATTAAGATTATGTAACGACCCCAATTTTCCTTTGTAGGACGTCGTGATGGCACCTAGTCTCTACGACTAGGTAAGCCTAACAGATAACAATAACTTGGCAGAAACAATTATCAAAATACTAAAATAATGCCGGATAACTGATATAACCTTCCGAAACAATACAAAATCTCATCAATACACACCCCAAAATTGGTGGAACTGAGTCATAAGCTCTATAAAATAAACTAGAATATCTAATACGTTACTGTTTGAAAGAAATACAACAGGAAGTAAAATAGGAAAGGTGACTCCGAAACTTGCGGACGTGGAGCAGGTATACCTTGAAGTCTCCAAGCAGAAGCTCAAATCAACTCTATCGTGCAGCACAAGCAGACCTACCTGGATCTGCACAAAAGTGCGAAGAAGCGTAGTATGAGTACATCACAACGGTATCAGATATGCATCAAGCCTAATTTCGATAGAGTAATAACGAGGCCTGGTCAAGACACCCATTAGGATATAAATAAGCATCATAAAAAGGAATATGGATAAATAATAAAAAGCGGAGAAATAATTGATACGAAACAAAGTAATAGCATGAACTGATACAGGAAATTAGACATGGAAGTAACATAAAAGAAACAGCTAAAGAGAACCTAAATGATCATATACGGACAACTGCTAAACAAGGAAGAACAAATAACAAGAAATGTTCCCACCAAACTACTTGCAAAATGAGATGAACAACAAGAATCACAATGAGGTACTGCCTCGTGTGCAATAAGAATCATCACCGAGGTACCACCTCGTATAAATCAAGAATTACAACCAAGGTACCGCCTTGTATTCACATTTCTCAATTTCAATCACAAACTTTCCTTATATCGCTGCGTGAGCCTTACATTTAAAATAGGATTTGAAAACAGTTTTTTCAAAATAGCTACATGCACTTTAGCCCACCTTATGACGCCGCGTGGCTTCACGTAGTTTCCCTACAAGCAATACGCACATAAGTCCCACCTTATAATGTCCCATGCACATCAACCTCAAGCTTTATACTGCCACATGAGTGTCAATATCATATTAAAATAATGACTCGCACCACAAGTGCCCATATATTATAATTTTCCAACAATTCACAATATCAATGTTTCAACAAATTGCCCACGACTCCGCTACAACGGGTACAAGAATATCAACAACAATAACAAATGTAAAATGCTCAAAAAGAAAAATGGTTCAACAATAACAATTTCGCCTCAATGTGATAACAACTTTCACAATTTCAACACCAATAACTTAACAATGAGAGACAATGTATAACCACGAGGTTAAATAAGAATAACTCGCAATGGAAGATATAACGTATAGCAATGACTTCAAATAATAAAAATCAATAAAGAAAGATTCAACATGAAACAATAAAAGAGACAACAAGTTCAACTAAAGTATGAGATTGATTTATCAATTAGGAGATAGAACAAGTGTTAACGAAATCATTTAAGGCATGTAAGGATAGACTAACACAAATAAGAATAAATTGACTAGGAAAATTTAGAACTTGATATGGCATTTCAATTAAAGCATGGAAATAGTCTAAGTAGCATAAACCGGTCAAATACCACGTACAACCTGTGTACACGGATTTCACTTAGACCAATTGAATCAAACAATACCAATCCTAAGGGGTAGTTCTCCCACACAAAGTTAGGAAAGACACTTACCTCAACTAGGCCAAATCAACACTCCGAAATAGCTTTTCCCTAAAAACCTGCCTCCACACAGCTCAAATCTAACAAAAATCAACACTAGGGAATTCAATTGCAATAGATAAAGCTAAGATCTTTACACTTTTTCCGAAAAGTCAACGAAAGTCAACTTGAGGACTGCCCGATCAAAACCCGGGTCCAATGGTAGATTCCGTCTACCCATGACCCCACGAGTTCATATATGTGATTAGTTTCAAAATCCGAGTCCAAATCGACTCTCAAAATTCAATTTCTTATTTTTCAAAAACTTGACAAAGTTTCTCAAGTTTTCACTTTGATTCACATGATTTTGATATTAAAATCTAAGATATGTTGATGGAATATGATTAGAAATAGATTAGAATCACTTACCCAAGATTTGTAGGTGAAAATTCCCTGTCCAAATCGGCTCCTGCCGAGTCTAGGGTTTCAAAAATAAGAGAATGAGTTAAAAACTCCAATCTCCCAGCCCTTTTAACCAGCTGCAGATGTTGTATTTGTAACACAGGGTTCGCATTTGCGAACCCTCGCAATTGCGGACCAGGGCTCGCATTTGCGAACCCTGACAGCCTTATGCATCATCACATTTGCGAGAAAGCCTTCGCAATTGCAAAGATGGAAATATCGCAAAAGCGAACAAATGTTCGCAATTGCAAACTCTATCAAAATTATGATGCCTTCGTAAATGCGAAGGGGTAGTCGCATTTGCGACAACTATCCCCCCCTCTTTCTGTTACCTTCGCAAATACGACCCTGGTGTTCGCAATTGCAACAGCAGAGCACCAGACACCAGATTTCTGCAATTTCAGTCCAAACTATTCCAGAACATGTCCAAAACTCATCTAAGCCCTTGGGGCTCCAAACCAACCCTTCACACAAATGTAAAAATATCATACGAACTCGCTCGCGCAATCAAAACACAAAAATAACATCTAAAACTACGAATTGAACTCTAAACCGCATAAATTTCAAAGTAAAGTTCAAGAATCTCTAAAACTACAACTAAGCGTCCGAATCCCATCAAAATCAACTCCAAATGACACCAAATTTTGCAGGCAAGTTCTAAATACCATAACAGACATATTCCAAGTCCCAAAGTAAAATTCTGAGCTCGATAACAAAAAGTTAACCTACGGTCAAAGTTTTCAATTTCAAATTGCCAAATTTCGGTAAATCAACACAAATCACCTACGAACATCCAAAATTTCTAGGCATACGCCCAAGTCCAAAATCACGATACGAAGTTATCAGAGCCATAAAAATACAGTTCTGGGATCGTTTTTATAAAAGTTGAAGTTTGGTCAATATTATGTAATTTAAAATTTTAAGTCAAGAATCAAGAGTCCAAATCAATCCGAAAGTTTCCCAGAATGAAACTAACCAACCCTGCAAGTCATAAAATCATAAACACTCATGCTTGAAGCATGAAAAAGGGTAACAGAGCGCAATTATACAAAATGGCCGATCGGGTCGTTACACTCTCCCCCTCTTAAAATAAACGTTCGTCCTCGAACGTGCATAAGGACATACCTGAAGTGGTGAATAGAGGAGGATAATGGCTCCGCGTATCGTGCTCGGTCTCCCAGGTCGCCTCCTCGACCGGATGACCCCTCCATTGAACCATTACTGAAGCAATACTATTTAATCTCGACTTCTGGACTTGTATGTCCAATATAGCCATAGGATTCTCAATATAAGTCAAATCCTCGTCCAATTGGACTATGCTGAAGTCTAGAACATGAGATTGATCACCATAATACTTCCGGAGCATAGATACATGGAATACCAGATGAACCGCAGATAAATTAGGTGGCAAAGCAAGATTGTTGGCTACCTCCCCAATCCTCTCAAGGATCTCAAAAGGTCCGATATACCTAGGGCTCAACTTGCCCTTCTTCCCGAACCTCATCACACCCTTCATGGGTGAAACACGGAGCATGACTCGCTCTCCAACCATGAATGAAACATCGCGAACCTTTCGATCCGCATAACTCTTCTGTCTAGATTGGATTGTACGAAGTCGATCCTGGATCATCTTGACGTTCTTCAAGGCATCTAGAACCAAATCTGTGTCTAATAACTTAGCCTCTCCCGGCTCAAACCACCCAACTGGAGAATGGCCTTCTGAATACTCGATTGGTAGTTGTTGTTATAGAAAAACTCTCTAAGTGGCATGAACTGATCCCAAGCACCCCCAAAATCCATAACACAGACGCGAAGCATATCCTCCAATATCTAAATAGTGTGCTCGGATTGTCCGTCCGTCTAAGGGTGAAATGTTGTACTTAACTCAACCTGTATGCCTAGCTCATGCTATACAGTTCTCGAAAAATACGATGTGAACTGCGTACCCCGGTCAGAGATGATGGATACAGGTACGCCATGAAGTCAAACAATCTCACGGATATAAACCTGAGTCAGCTGCTCTGAAGAATAGGTAGTCACTACCAGAATGAAATGAGCTGACTTGGTCAATCTGTCCACAATCACCCATATTGCGTCAAATTTCTTCTGAGTCCGTGGCAGCCCAACAACGAAGTCCATGGTGACACGCTCCCATTTCTACTCGGGAATGTCGAGTCGCTGAAGAAAAACACCCGACCGGTGATGCTCATACTTCACCTATTGACAATTTAGGCACTGAGCTACATACTCCACTATGTCTTTCTTCATCCTCCTCCACCAATAGTGTTGCCTCATGTCCTGATACATCTTAGCGGCACCCGGATGAATCGAGTACCACGAACTATGGGCTTCTTGAAGAATCAACTAACGTAACCCATGCACATTGGGCACACATAACTGCCCCTGCATCCGCAACACACCGTCATCTCTAATAATAA
Source organism: Nicotiana tabacum (assembly GCF_000715075.1). Classification (NCBI taxonomy): domain Eukaryota; kingdom Viridiplantae; phylum Streptophyta; class Magnoliopsida; order Solanales; family Solanaceae; genus Nicotiana; species Nicotiana tabacum. The sequence continues at coordinate 112,164,951 of NC_134083.1, forward strand.
CCTCATTGGCATCACCGTGCTGAACTGTGTCCTTAAGAACAAGCAAATGGGGGTCATCATACTGACGCACTCTGATACGATCATATAGAGAAGCCCGAGAAACCATGTAGGCAAGGACTCGACTGAGCTCCGAAACATCCAATCTAAATAACTGGCTGGCTAAGGCCTGAACCTCCAATGCTAATGGCCTCTCCGCTACCGGTAGATATGCTATACTACCCAAACTCTCCGCCTTTCGACTCAAGGCATCTGCCACCATATTAGTCTTCCTGGGATGATATAGAATGGTGATATCATAGTCCTTGAGTAACTCTAACCACCTCCGCTGCCGCAAGTTAAGATCATTCTGTTTGAACAGATGTTGTAGACTTCGATGGTCAGTAAAGACATCATAAGGGACACCATACAAATAGTGCCACCAAATCTTAAATGCATGAATAATGGCTGCCAACAGTAAGTCGTGGACTAGATAATTCTTCTCATAGGTCTTCAGCTATCTAGATGCATAGGCAATCACCCTGCCATCTTGCATCAACACCGCGCCAAAGACAACACGTGACATATCACAATACATAATGTAAGAACCTGAGGCAACACCAACACTAGGGCTATAGTCAAAGCATTTTTGAGCTTTTGAAAGCTCGCCTCACACTCCTCGGACCATCTGTAAGGAGCACCCTTTTGGGTCAATCGGGTCATAGGAGCAATTATAAATGAGAAACCCTCTACGAAACGACGATAATACCCAGCCAAACCAAGTAAACTCCGGATCTTAGTGGGTGAAGACGGTCTGGGCCAACTCTGCACTGCTTCAATCTTCTTCAGATCCACCTTGATCCCCTCACTCGACACCACATGACCCAAAAACTCCACCTAATCAAACTAGAAGTCAAAATTTGAGAATTTTGGATACAACTTCTTCTCCCTCAAGGTCTGAATCACGATCCTTAGGTGTTGCTCATGATCTTCCCGACTGCGGGAGTACACCGAGATATCATCAAATAAACACAATGACGAATGAATCAAGATATGGCTGGAATACACGATTCATCAGGTGCATAAATGTTGTTGGGGCGTTGGTTAGCCCAAATGACATCACGAGAAACTAGTAATGATCACACCGAGTCCTGATGATAATCTGACTGCAAATCAATCTTTGAGAACACTCTGGCACCCTGTAGCTGATCAAATAAGTCATCGATGCGTGGCAATGGAACCTATTCTTCACTGTAACCTTGTTCATAGAACCACCCATCTTCTTCACAAAGAAGACTGAAGCATCCCACGTTGACACACTGGGTCGAATGAATCCCTTATCAAGCAGCTCTTGCAACTGTTCCTTTAGCTTCGCTAGGGCCATACGATATGGTGGAATAGAAATGGGCTGAGTGCCCGGCAACAAGTCAATACCAAAATTGATATCCCTATCAGGTAGCATGCCTGAAAGATCCACTGAAAATATATCTGGGAAGTCTCTCACTACCAGAACCGACTCAATGGTAGGAGTATCAGTACTGACATCTGTCACAAAGGCTATATAAGCATCACACCCCATCTCAACCATCCGCTGAGCCTTTAAAAATGATACAACCTTTCTAGGAACACAATCTAATGCACCCCTCCACTCTAACCGTGGCAAACCTGGCATATCCAACGTCACAATCTTGGCATGACAATGTAGATAAAGATAAGATCATTACACTTTTTCCAAAAAGTCAACAAAAGTCAACCCGGGGCTCGCCCAGTCAAAACTCGAGTCTAATGGTAGATTCCATCTACCCATGACCCCAAGAGTTCATATATGTGATTAGTTTGAAAATCTGAGTCCAAATCGACTCTCAAAACTCAATTTCTTATTTTTCAAAAACTTGACAAAATTTCTCAAGTTTTCACTTTGGTTCACATGATTTTGATGTTAAAATCTAAGATATGTTGATGGAATATGATTAGAAATAGGTTTTAATCACTTACCCAAGTTTTGTAGGTGAACATCCCCTCTCCAAATCGCCTCCTACCGAGTCTAGGGTTCAAAAATGAGAGAATGAGTTCAAAAATACAGTCTCCCAGCCCTATAACCAACTGCAGATGTCGCATTTGCGACATAGGGTTCGCATTTGTGAACCCTGACATCCATATGCATCATCGCATTTGCAAGAAAGGATTCGCAATTGCGAAGTTGGAAGTATCACAAAAGCGAACAAATGTTCGCAATTGCGAACTCTGTTCAAATTTTGCTTCCTTCGCAAATGCGAAAGGGTAGTCGCATTTGTGAAAACTTCCCCCCCCTCCCCCCCTTTTGTCACCTTCGTAAATGTGACCCTGGTGTTCGCAATTGCGACATCAGAGCACCAGACACCAGACACTAGATTTCTGCAATTTCATTCCAAACCACTCCGGAACATGTTTGAAACTCATCCGAGCCCTCGGGGCTCCAAACCAAGCCATCACACAAGTCTAAAAACATCATACGAACTCACTCTCACAATCAAAACACAAAAATAGTATCTAAAACTACGAATTGAACTCTAAAACGCATACATTTCAAAGTAATGTTCAAAAATCTCTAAAATTACAACTAAGCGTCCGAATACTATCAAATCAACTCCAAAACGACATCAAATTGTGCAGGCAAGTTCTAAATACCATAACGGACCTATTCCAAGTCACAAAGTCGAATTCTGAGCTCGATAGCTAAAAGTCAACCTACAGTCAAACTTTCAACTTCAAATTACCAAATTTTGGAAATCAACACAAATCAACATACGGACTTCCAAAATCAATTCCGAGTATACGCCCAAGTCCGAAATCACGATACGAAGCTATCGGAGCCATAAAAATACAGTTCTGGAGTCGTTTTCACAAAAGTCAAAGTTTGTTTAATATTTTCTAATTTAAACTTCTAAGACAAGTATCAAAGGTACAAATCAACCCGAAAACTTCTCGGAACGAAACTAACCAACCCCGCAAGTCATAAAATCATAAACACTCATGTGTGAAGAATTAAAAGGGGTAACGGGGTGCAATTACATAAAATGACCGATCGGGTCGTTACAGATTTAGACCTCCATTAAGTGCAAATAAATGAGAAGTCAAATCTAATATGGTATCAAAAGTAGTTTCCGACTCTTCTTCGACTTCTTCCCTTCCACTCAACGTCTCCTCTTCTTCAATAGTTCTTGTGATGTATTCTTCTCCCTTCTCTAATCCTTTTCATCATGCTCACCGGTTTATCTCTATCAAACTCTCCTCTAAAAATTATATATTTTGGAGAACACAACCGATGCCCTTTTTACGAGGTTAAAATCTTCATGGCTTCATTGATAGATCAAAGTCATGTCCACCTTCGTTTATCACCGTGGAAAGTTCGCATAATGATAAACCATATTCAGAATATACCAATTGGATCCAATAGGATCAAATAATCACGAGTCTCCTTATATCATCTCTTTAAGAAGAAACCATATCGATCATCATTGGATTGAATACTTCCTAAGATATTTGAGATGCTCTGAATCGGCCTTGTCATTGCCTTCCACTACTAGATTTTTTAACGTCCATATGCACATGCAATACCTCAAACAAGATGACCTCATTGTCACACATTTTTTATAAAACGTTATACATTTTTTAATGGATTAGCAATTCCAAGAAGACCTTTGAATGATTCAAATTTCAATACTTATGTGTTTAAAGGATTGCGATCTGATTTCAAAAATATTGCTACTACTTTATCAATGCGATCAGAACTAGTTTTATAATCAAATCTCTATAGCATGTTGCTGAATCACGAGTTTATCCATGACTCGCCCATGTCTTCCCTATCCTTCACTTCAGGAGATGAATCCCATACCCTATCAACTAATATTGCTTTGCGATCATTTAGTAGTGAAAGACAAATCACAGGCCAAACCAATAACAACTCTCAAAGAGGATGTGGCAGATCGTATAGGGTTCGAGGAGGACGTGATGGTCGCAACCAGTATTGATGTAACAACTATAGAAATAACTACTCTACTATGGGTCATCCTTGGAATGGAAACAATGATGGATGAACAAGGTGACAGAATTGCAATGGCACAAATCACCTTGTTGCTAAATGTTTCCAATAATACAATCACACTATAAATCCATCTTCTAATCTTACTCATCAGGCAGTCATTCTGTTAACTCAGAATTGGTTTCCCAATGCATGCATTACTTATCACATTGCAAAGTACTGGTAGTGCCTCTTTCTCAAATATCTCTGATCGTAAATTTTTCCTAAATTAAATTCTTTATGTTTTATCTATAACTTGGCATCTCGTTTCTGTTCAAAGGTTTGCTTATGACAATAATGTTTTCTTTGAATTTTACCCTTCTCATTTTCTTGTCAAGGATCAGCACATCAGGATTTCACTTCTTTCAGGTTAGAGAAATAATGCTCTTTATACCACGTCTGTCAAGCCATATTCCTCAAGACATCTGATGATAGACTATAATCTCATATTTTAGTCGATTATTACATTCTAATTTATTGCACTTTAATTGAGTTGGAGCTTTAATTGCTAGTGTTTTGCACTAATTGTGTGCTTTATACCTTGTAGGAGTAATTCCGATCTATGTAGATGTTATGGAATGAATTCAAGCTGTTCTAGAGCTTTGAAGTCTGAGTAAAAGCCCAAGGATTAAGTTGGGATCGAGTTCGGGGATCAACGGATGATAGTGCAACGAAACGAAGAATCGAGTAGGCATATTGCGCATTGTCCAAAAAAAGGCACATAACGTTTCGCTAGGAACTCCGTTTGGGATCCACAATATATCATTGGAAAGCTGTTTAAAAGGTCTACAACTTTCATGTTTTATATTTGCCCAAATTCTCAACAGAATGCCATCCACGTGTGCGGCCGCGCATTAGGTGCGTATATGAGGCAGAATAAGGTGAAAAGTGCATGGCCAAGTGCAGGTGCACACTTCCAGGTGCGCGGCCGTGCACGTCCTATCCGGAAAAAGTGTCCTATTTTGTGTAGGAGAAGGTGTATTTGTTTGGGCTTGACCCGACTTGGTATATATACATGAAAAACCGGTATTTTGAGGACTTTTGACATAATTTAGACCTAAGAAAGCTAAGGAGAAGAGGGAGAAGCAAGAGCACAAGGATTTCACCATTCATCCTCACTCAAGACAAGGGTTTGGATGTTTTATATTTTTCTTTGACTTAAACTTAATTGTGATGAATTTCACCATATCCATGGAGCAATTCTTCCTTAGGGAATGATAGATTTGATGTTTTGAGAATTATTTATGGATATTAACTCTAGTTTTATGTATTTAAGCATTTTGGGTGTTTTTAACGTTGCATATATATTCACTTGTTTATGTAATCGAAAGAGACATAATTTGTGATGTTTTGCATTATCTTATTGGTTGAATTCATTGATTCTTGTTAGTAATCGAAAGAGGCTAGTTGAATTAATGTTTAGAGCTAGTTAGGAGGATAATCGAAAGAGGTTCTCGTAAGGATCAATCCACTACGAATTCTTGCATATCTTCACCAAGCTTAACTTAGTTCATATCGTAAGGTTGAGACTTAATCGAGAGAGGAGTTTCTACTGAATGTTTGAACATAATAGAGGGAATTCGAGAGACTCACTTGAACCATAGAAGTGAAGTAACTAGAGTAAATTTCTAAACAAGTATCTTACACCTATCCAATCAACCCCTGTTGCGATTGTCATTATCCAATAGTTTAGACTTTTAGTAAATTTTAGTTTTAAATCACACAACTCTAAATTGTTGATCATCTTGGATATCAATTAAAACTAGAAGCTACGAAAATACTAGTTAAATCCAATCCATGTGGATACGATATTTTCTATACTATATTCAACTAGCGAGCATAATTTTGTGTTGTGTTTTTAGCTTGTCAAATTTTGGCGCCGTTGCCGGGGATTGGCAATCAATAGTGTTGGAAATAATTTGTAGTGCTAATTCAGGAATTTTTCTTTTTATTTTGTTTTTCTCTTTTTACATTTGGTGTTTTGTGGCTTTGCGCAGACTACAGGTTAGATTGGTGCGTGACCCGATCTTCCGGGAAGGAATTCCTACCATACGAGCCGAAAATTGAAAAGCAACTGCGACAGCTGAGGAATGAAATAAATCTCCCCGCGAATATTGAGAAGGTTGGGCAATCCTCAACCAAAGAAGTTATGGCGGGAGATGAGGATAATGTTGATTTGGCTGCAAGAGAGGAAGCCCGGCAAAGAGGAAAAGCTGCACAAGATGCGGAGGAGACAGCTCTTCAAAATGCACAACATGTCTTTTAGGAGGAGATGACTAGAAGAATTGTTCAGAATCAAACTTTGGGTGCAGACCAATTCAGAAACATAGCTCCCGGTGCTGGGAGACCACTTGGCGATTATGCTAGACCGGTCTACAACCAAGGCTTATCAAGTGTAAGACCACCTCCAGTTGCAGCTAACAAATTCGAGCTGAAGTAAGGGTTGCTCCAAACTCTTCAAAACAACTGTATTTTGAGAGAAAAGATGAACGAAGATCCAAACAATCATCTAATGGACTTCGAGGAGATAATGAACACCTTTCAATATAATGGTGTGTCACAAGATGCAGTTTATCTAAGGGAATTCCCCTTCACTCTCAAAGATGATGCAAAGCACTGGCTTCGAAGCTTGTCTAATGGATCGATTAGAACATAGGATGAGATGACTAGAAAATTTTTTGACAAATATTTCTCATCAGCTAAGACGGGCAAGTTTAGAAGGATTGACACCAACTTCACGCAGAACATTGAGCAACATAGCTGGAGGTCCGTTGATGAAAATGACCCTTGAGGAGAGAGTCACTATTCTAGATGAGTTGTCCGAGGATGCAAATCAGTGGCCCTCTGAAGTTGCTGAAAGAAGAAGATCAACTGGTGTTCACCAAGTTGATGCTAACACATCTGTGTAGGTACAACTTGATGCCATGGCAAAGGAAATAAGGAAGCTAACTTTAGCTTAAATACACAGTGAGCCTCATGTAGCATGTGACATATGTGGAAGAGGACACCATATTCATGAGTGTCAAGCATAGATCGAGGAAGTTAATGTTGTTGGTAATTATAACTTCAATGCAATGGGTGAGAAGCACCCCAGTTTTTCATAGAGTTCACCTGCGGTACAACAAATGCATGGTAACAAAATAATTCCAGATTTCAAGAAGCTCCTAGTTTTGTGATTCAGCCGAGGCTGTAGTTTCAGCCTCAACATCCAATTCAGTCTGGGTTAGAAGACCTAATGAAGTCCTTTATTGTCAAGACGGATGAGAGTCTAGATGCTCATGGTGTTGCTATCAAAGAACTTGGGACAAGTTTGCGTAACTTGGAGAGATAAGTGGGACAAATTACAACTATATTATCCGAGAGAATCCCAGGTACTCTGCCAGATGATATTGAAAAGAATCCCAAAGAAACGGTAAATAATGTGACCTTGAGAAGCGACAAGTGTTGGAGGATCCCACTCCAATTCACAAAGAAGCTGTGCCTGAAAAAGAAAGTGGGAAGGAGCTGAAAATTGAAGATGATGATAAAAAGACTGAGAAGAAGAAAGGCAAGAAGGGAGCTGAGAAAAAGAAAAAGGAGGAATCCAATGAAGAAAGCAAACACATGCCTGCTTTACCTTTTCCCCAAAATCTCTATAGAGAAAAGTTGGATAAGTAGTTTGACAGATTTCTAGATATGCTGAGATAGATTAATGTAAATTTGCCATTCACAGAAATTCTCTCACAAATGCCAGCTTATGCAAAGTTCTTGAAGGAGATCCTTACAAAGAAGAGGAAGATAGAAGAGACCTCAGTGGTCAAACTTACAGAGCATTGCAGTGCAATATTGCAAAATAAACTCCCACAAAAGTGTGGAGGTCCAGGGAGTTTTACGATACCTTGCTCTTTAGGCACTCTTAACTTTGATAAATCTTTATGTGACTCTGGTGCCTAAATTAATATAATGCCATTGTCTATTTATAGGAAACTAGAAAAGGAGATTAGATAGATAATGTTGGTACTGATATCTTTGCAGCTGGCAGACCAAATGACTATAACACCCGAGGGGATAGTAGAAGATGTTTTGGTGCGGGTGGATAGGTTCGTATTTACTGTAGATTTTATAGTGCTGAATATGGAGGAGAACAAGGAGGTCCCCCTCAATAAGGAAGACCATTTTTAACAACGGGTAGAGCTATACTGGATATACATGGTAGAAAACTCATGCTTAGAGTGGGTGAGGAAACAGTGACTTTTGAGATGAATGTAGCAACTGGAGTGAAAAAGGAGAAGCCAGCTGCAAGTGTTGAGTGGAAGCTGAAAAGTTAAAAAGAGAAGGCTCTAGTGATTGAGAAAGACAAATGTGGGGTATAACCCAAGAAGGCTGAGAAGAAGTTATCTGCGTGGATGTATGCACTAGTTCAGGCGCGTGGAATGGAGCTCGACTTCGACTCAGACCCCGACTGAAAATTCAGGAAAGTTTCCTTTGTCTTATGCTATTTAATTGTGTATCATGGGGACATGTCACAACTTAAAGTGTGGGGTAGGGGGATATTTGTATGTTGTATGTATACGTATTTTAGTTTTTGTTAATTTTAGTAGTTAGAGATAGAATGAATTGAAAATAATATAAAAAATTTAATTTTTTTTATTTTTTCCGACGATGGATATCATTCGACGGGTTTCTTGATGGAATTAAGTCAAAAGAAAAAGCCAAAAAGATTTTCTTTTGTAGTTAGTGTATTAATTACCCCTTGGTTTTTCATTGTGATGTGGTTCTTCTCCAAGAGTTTTGTTTGAACCGGGTGTAGTTAGATTTTTGTTTTTCGAAGTAGGAAAACCTTGTGCTATGATTTGAAATGGAAGCAATATCTCTTGACGTGATCATGCCTTGAGAATAGTTAGTGCTTTGGTTGTGACACTTAGGCTCAGTTTTTGACTCTTGTATGAGTGCCTTAAATTGTATGATCTTAACTTTGCTTAACAGCTTTGACTAGGGTATCTTGATGATCCAATCTTGAGTGAGTTATGTGCCATGTGTGTGTGACGTTTGGTGTATTTTGTTCATTGCATTTGATGTCTAGAACTTGCCCCGTATGTTTGCAAAGTGAAATAGTAGTTTCGTTCAATCTTGGAAGTGATATAGGCATTTCTTTGTTGAGCCACCTATATAGTTTACCCACCAACTTGTTATATATCGTAGTTAACCCCATTAAGCTTGTAATCCTATATTTTGGCAATCACATTACAAGCCTTACCCATTTGTTTGAATTGACCATTTATTTGAACCATTTATCTCTCTTGAGCATTTGAAATTGTATGAACTTTGTAAAAGCTGAAGTATGGGGTGATTGGGTTGGCTTTTGAGTGGAACTAATGAAATAAGGAGAAGGTGCATTGGATTGAAAAAGTAATAGCCACTCGAATTGAAAAATAAAAATAAAAATTTATTTAGTTGTATGATTGTGAAAAATGATCTTTGATAAGTGGTAACTTTTGATGTAATTGTGCTTAAAAAATTTGGGAGTTAATGTATATTGATGTGAAGGTGGAGTATTGGTTTGACATAAGTGTGGGGTTTTGAATGAAATTGTATGTATTAAAGTGCTTAGGGAGGTGTAGTCACTCTTTTATCCAAATATATCCTACTCTTCCTGCAGCCTACATTACAACCAATTAAAGTCCTACTTAATCTTTGACTGAATAAGCTCAATTAGTAGAGTAGTACACGACGGGCAAGCTTATGGTTCATCTTTTGTGGCATATGAATGTTGTTTCTGAGAGTGAGTGAATTCTTTCTATCTTGAGTTCCTGATGGTTCTAAATTTTTATGGTGTGTGGAACTACTCTCTTTTGTTGTGTGAGGGCACTTGATTCATGAAGGAAAGATAATGTCGTTGACCTCTATGTTAGAGTAAGTGAGTATGTTGTGAATAATACGTGGTGCTTGTGAGTCAATTCTTGAGGTGAAGATGTTACACTATTGTGCTTAGTCTATTTTAAATATTCTTGTATGATGAGTTATGAGACTTGTTTAAAAAGGTCGTGTCATTATGAAGTGTAGTTTGATTTCTCGAGGATGAGCAATGGTTTAAGTGTGGGGTGTTGATGGTAGACTATAATCTCATGTTCTAGTCGATTATTGCACTTTAATTTACTGTATTTTAATTGAGTTCGAGCTTTAATCGCTAGTATTTTGCACTAATTGTGCGTTTTATGCCTTGTAGGAGTGATTCTGATCTATGTAGATGTTATGGATTGAATTCAAGCTATTCTATAGCTTTGAAGTCTGAGTAAAAGCCCAAGGATTAAGTTGGGATCGAGTTCGGGTATCAACGGATGATAGTGCAACGAAACGAAGAATCGAACAGGCATATTGCACAGTGTCCAGTAAAATGCACATACCATTTCGCTTGGAACTTCATTTAGTCTCCACAATACATAGTTGGAAAGCAGTTTAAAGAAGCTACAACTTTCATGTTTTACATTTTCCCAAATTCTCAATAGAACGCCATCCACGTGCGCCGCCGTGCACTGGCCGCACATTGGCGTGCATACGAGGTAGAATAGGGTGAAAAGTGCACGGCCAAGTGCACGGGCACACTTCCAGGTGCATGGGCGCGCACGTCCTGTCCGGAAAAAGTATACTATTTTGAGTAGGAGAAGATGTATTTTTTTGGGCCCGGCATATTGCACAGTATCCAGTAAAATGCACATACTGTTTCATTCGGAACTCCGTTTGGTCTTCACAATATATCGTTGGAAAACCGTTTAAAGAAGCTACAACTTTCATGTTTTACATTTTCCCAAATTCTCAACAGAACGCCATCCACGTGCACGGCCGTGCACTGGCCGCGCATTGGCACGCATATGAGGTAGAATAGGGTGAAAAGTGCGCGGCCATATGCACGGGCACACTTCCAGGTGTGCGGTCGCGCACGTCCTGTCCTGAAAAAGTATCCTATTTCGCGTAGGAGAAGATGTATTTTTTTGGGCCCGGCCCTACTTGGTATATATACATGAAAACAAAAATGGTATTTTGAGAACTTTTGACATAATTTAGACCTAAGGAAGCTAAGGAGAAGAGGGAGAAGCAAAAGCACAAGGATTTCACCATTCATCCTCACTCAAGACAAGGGTTTGGATGTTTTATGTTTTCCTTTGATTTAAACTTAATTGTGATGAATTTCTCCATATCCATGGAGTAATTCTTCTTTAGGGATTGATGGATTTGGTGTTTTGAGAATTGTTTGTGGATATTAACTCTAGTTTTATGTATCAAAGTGTTTTGGGTGTTTTTATTGTTGCATATATATATTCACTTGTTTATGTAATCGAAAGAGGCATAATTTGTGATGTTTTGCATTATCTTATTTGTTGAATTCATTGATTCTTGTTAGTAATCGAAAGAGGCTAGTTGAATTAATGTTTAGACTTAGTTAGAAGGATAATCAAAAGAGATTCTTCTAAGGATCAATCCACTACGAATTCGTGCATATCTTCACCAAGCTTAACTTAGTTCATATCGTAAGGTTGAGACTTAATCGAGAGAGGAGTTTCTACTGAATGTTTGAACATAATAGAGTGAATTCTAGAGACTCACTTGAACCATAGAAGTGAAGTAACTAGGGTTAATTCCCAAACAAGTATCTTACACCTATCCAATCAACTCCTATTTTCTCCCTTTGATATCTTCTTACTTACTCTTGTTGCGATTGTCATTAGCCAATAGTTTAGACTTTTAGTAAATTTTAGTTTTAAATCATACAACTCTAAATTGTTGATCATCTTGGATAGCAATTAAAACTAGAAGCTACGAAAACACTGTTTAAATCCAATTTCTGTGGATACGATATTTTCTATACTATATTCGACTAGCGAGCATAATTTTGTGTAGTATTTTTAGCTCATCTACATCCTTTCACTCTCCCAGCTACAAAAGCTTCCTTATCTTGTTGGCATCTTTCGCTGAGTCATCCATATCAGAAAGTTCTTAGTCAGGTATTGTTCAAACATAAGCTTTCTAGTTTTAGTTTTAGACAAAATAATTTATGTGATGCTTTCTAACTTGACATGTCTCATAAACTATCTCTTCCTGTTCGTATTAATAAAAGTAGTTCTAATACTATTTAATTAAGGGTAAAATAAAAAATTTAAAACAAATTATTTTTAATTTTAAAAATTATGATTTTTTTGAAGTATATTTAAAAACAATACTGTCATGTAATCTAATATGGAGAGAATATTAATTTCGAATTTACTTACTATAAACTAGAGGTGACAAATAGGTGAATTTGTCATACCCCGGCCTTAGGGAGCGGGATTGACACTCAACCGAGGTGACCCAATCAAGCCATCCTAATTGGAGCCTACTATCTACTCTTATCCATGAATGATTTATGGAGTAATAACATGTAAGATCAACCGAGAGGATGGGAATGTGAAATACTGATTTTCATTCATTAAAGAGTTTCATTGATAGATAACAAAATGATACTTGTCCATAGCTTGTAAAAGGAAGTAAATGACAGAACAACACTTCTAGTTCCCCCATACATACATGACCCACAGTGTGTCTACGGAGCCTCTAGAGCAACATAAGAAAATATGGAAGTGCCGGTGACAAGGCGACGACTATACCTCAAAATAATTTACAAGATTATATACAAAATAAGGGCCCTGATGTAGAGAAGATCTCACCAAAATCCGCTGGAGAGGGTACGCTCCTATCAAGAATTTGTGCCGCCTATTGAGGTACTACCTGCATCCACTAAAGATGCAGTTTCTCCGGCAGAAGGGACGTTAATTCATATGGAATAGTACTAGTATGTAAGGTTAAGTACCCTCATATGGAATTGAATGCCAATATAAGGAGAGGGAAACATGGAAGTAGTAAAAAAATCAATAGTATTTTAAAATTCCATGTTAAAACATGAGAAGAAAGTATAAAATATATAAATCTTTAAATGAGCATTAACATTTTTAGTTTTGAGATCATTAGCTACTGACATAATAACATATAACCACCATGTGTGCGGCATGGCATCCGCTCTCAGCTCGATCGGCTAACCCATCTTACCACAATGCGGTGTGGATCAACGTATCTGTGCTAGCAATACAATACATCATCCCAATATTGGGGCATAATCTCAGCATGGTGCGAAAGGGGACTTTTTTCCAATCCACTCCTACACTATCACGTGTAGTTTCGGGTGTAGGCCTTACAACTTACACTTTCTCGATTACATAACAATACTCCCTAAAATATCCATTCAAAGAATTTCATAAAAACCTTTTCTTGTCATTTGTCCCTTAGGACATACATTATCATTATCATTTTGGCAAAATGACCATATTTTCTCTTCATACTTTTACTTTATTCATTTGGCATGACTTATAATAAGACATCAAGGATATTTGAAACATATAAAAATCATAGATTTGGATAAATAACTATATAAGAGCTTAAAACACATTGAAATATTTCTAAAAGGAGAGTGTAGTGATTGCAATTGAAATATGAATTGAATTCATAAGTATTTGATAAATCAATCATTTGAAATATTTTAAACAAAAGAATGGGAACTTGGACAAACCATAATTAGAGTTTTACGAGGAGTTAATGGAATCCGATTTCATGGAAGGAGTTTAGCCAAACATACCTCAATCGAGCTTTCCTTAGGATCCCTACGATATTCCACTACAACAACTTAAATCTACATTAACATTATTTAATTGAACCATTATTAATAAGTATTCGCATATTTTAGGTCTTTTAAGAATTTTGTCAAACACCTAATGTGCATACTTGTTTTCAACTTCCTACGATGGAATTTCATCACCCGACAACCAACTCTCATACCAACAATTCACTTACAATCACTTTTAGGCAATCAACCACCTCCATTGGTACATGCATGCCTAACCATATGCTCCCAACCCATGAATCTCATTTTCCTATTCTTCACAAACACCCAAATTTCAAGATTGAGGGCTTATGGCTTCCAATTTATAATCTCACTTATAAATTTATTATTGAACATTGCATGTGAGTAGGGGTGGCAAAAAGGTTTAAAATAATAGTTAACCACCCATATTATTCACTAAAAAATGGGTTGGATAATGAACTATTTAAAAACTGGTCAAATATGAATAAGAACCATATTATCCATTTAGAAAATAGATAACCAATGGATACCTAATGAGTTTAACTTTTACATTTGTAAAGCCTCAAATTGGAGGTTCCTCAAGTTTGGGAGACTAGGAATTCTTCCAAACGTGATCATATTCATAAAGTCATAGATAATATGGTTACCCATATTATCCGCCGGTTAATCCATTTTTTATCCATATCAAATATGAGTCGGGTCGGATAATTTATCCGTTTGTTTTTCTGTTTTTGACCCGTCCCATATCCTACTGGACCCGCCCGTTTGCCACCCCTACATGTGAGCTAGGAAGGAAGTCTTACCTTGTTAGTTGAAGAGCTTGTAATTCCCCCCTCCCTGAATTTACAAGAATGGCAAGGAACTGAAGAGTACGAAAGATTAGAGCTTTTCCCTCTCTCTCTTGAATGATACTCTTCCTCTCAAAGATCAGATTTTCCCTCTAAATTAATCCCTTAGGAATTTTTTATTAAAATAGAACCGGGTTAGGAATTTTCCAAAAATACCCCTCCGAGTCATGTCTTCGATCGCGGAGTGGATCGCGTCGCTTTCGCGGTCCGTGAAATAGTTCTCCAGGTTTGAATTTGAACTGGACAGATCTGCAGCGGATCTACAGTCCGCATAATGGTTCTGCTGTTTGCACATTGAACCGCAAAATCTTCTCAAAGAGTTTTCCCAACTGGCCCTACCGATTTTGCGATGGGTCTACAGTTCGGGAAACATATATGCCATTTGTATAGCCCACCACAAAAAGGCCTCAAACTTTAGGTTGATTCTGACCCAATCCACGATGATTCTGTGATCAGCGAAACAGATTCACGGTCTATATAATTGACCACAAAATCATCCTCTCATGATAATTCTTATAAGCACTTCGCGACACATTACTCAGTCCACAAATCCATACCGCAAACTTATCCTACAACATTCCAAACATATTAGCTCTGCTTTGACATCATAAAACCTAAAATTCTTAGGTTTTTTTTTGGGGCATTATAGAATTGTATAAAATTTGAGTGGGTCAAAATAAGTTTTGCTAATAAATGGGTTATAATCTAATTAATCCGCCCAAAGTTTGCTTAGGTCAATATGAATTAACTCAAGATGTAGAAAATAAAAGGTCATAACCAAACACGCCCAACAGTATAACGACCCGACCGGTCGTTTTACTTTTAGGTCCCCATTCCCCTATTTAAGACTTTCTATATATGTTTTTACTTTTTTATGACTTGCGGGGATGATTGGTTTATTTTTGGAAGGGTTTGGATTGAATTCGGAACACTTAGTTCCTTAATAGTGCTATATGGTGGCCAAGTTTAACTTGAATCAATATTTTGGGTAAACGACCTTGGAACCGGGATTTGATAGTTCCAAAAGATTCGTATACTGATTTTGGACTTGGGCATGTGTTCGTATTGAGTTTTGGGTGATCCTGGAGCGTTTCAGCACTTAATGTTGAAAGTTAGCACCTCAAAGGTTTTAGAGTTTCTTAAATTTGGTTTGAAGTAGACTTTATTCTTATCGATGTCCATTTGGGATTTTGAGCCTGGGAATAGGTTTTTATGGTGATTTATGACTTATGCACAAAATTTAGCATCATTCCGAGTTGTCTAAGTATGATTCGTCGCGTTCAGAGCTAGTTGAAGAAGTTTGAAGTTCGTAAGTTATTTAATTTGGTTTTAGGGTACGATTCTTAGTTTTGATGTTCTTTTTATGTATTTCAAGGCTTTGAGCTGGCCCATATTATATTTTTGAACTTGTTGATACAGTTGGATGGGGTCCCGGGTGACTCTGGTGTGTTTCGGACCACCAGAGTTAAGTCCAAAATCACATAAATTGCTGGTACTGGTTTCTTTCTTTGTGAACGCGGAGGGTGTCTCGCGTTCGCGGTGAAGGATTTGGGGCAGGGGTGATTTTTTCTTTGCGTTCACGATCACTTGGTCGTGTTCATGAAGGTGTAATACCTTTGGCATTCGCATTCGCGATAGGAGGTCCAAGGGAAAAGGACCTGAGGTCAGTGAGTCATTGCCCTTTGCGTTCGCGAAGGGCCAGTCGCGTTCGTGAAGGGCTTTTTCTGAGCCTTGGCAATTTTGCCTTCTCGATCGCGAAAAATGTCCACTGGGCAGAATATTTAATAAAACTCGGGACTTATTCCATTCTTTTTCATTTTCACTTCTCTTGGCCGATTTTGGAGCTCTTGGAGGGGAATGTTTCATCTAGCATTTTAAGATTTGTGATTCCTACCCAATGTGAGTTTAATACATAGATTATGGGCAGATTTTAACATAAAAATTGTAGAAATTATGGGATTTTGTTAAAAAAACCTAAGTTTTGATAAAAATAGATTAGACCACAATTTGATTATGGATTTGAGTATAAATTATATATTTGATTATGGAATCGGATTGCTTGGCATTATTTTGAGGATATTAGTGTGGTTGGAGGACTGGGAAGAGGACATTGAAATGAGGTAAGTCTCCTGCCTTAAAGTGTTATTTGTTAATAATTGTGGGTGTTACGTACACACGAAGTGACGAGGGTCTATACGTAGATAAAATCATGTTATGTTCGGGTAGATACAGGACTTTATCATGCAATATTTGTATTATTTAAACCCAACTTGTTAGTTTAATTACTTGTATAAATAAGTGAAATTTGATTAGAGATTATGTTAGACCGAGCTTCGTTACTTTGGGTGTTGGCGGAATATTCGATTTTTGATAGAATAATTTATGCTCCTTTATGTGCCTGTTTCGGTGTTGAAAACGTATGTCCCGTAATCCGAAGAGTATTCCTATTCCTGTGGATCGGGCCGAACACTTCAGCAATATTTATATAAATGAGATGCATCAATGGATCGGGCCATACGACCTCAGTAGTGTATGTACACGATTATTATGGGTCGGGCCATACGACCGCGGCATACCTCGTGCTTGATGTCACTGGGAGTCTTATACTTGATATTTCCTTCATGACTTGAGAATTTGTAACTACTTGATCTCCTATATTTGTTGAAATTGGCATGTGATATTCAGAGATTTCAGATTGTTATTTTGATAAAGAATCACTTATTTATTGCTTCTTATTCTATTGTTAATGTTGTCTTTCATGCTTATTTATAATTCTTGCACTTTATTTATTGACCTCTAGTAAGTGTCGATGTCTACCCCTCGTCCCTACTTCTTCGAGGTTAGACTAGATACTTTCTGGGTACGTATTGATTTACATATTCATGCTACAGTTCTGCACTAATTGTGCAGGTTCTGAGGTAGGTACATCTTGTGGCCATTTGGGCGCGCATCCCCGTTATTTAAAAAACCTAGTGGTGAGCTGCTTCTTATGCTACATTCTGCAGCACCTGGAGTCTCCTCCTTATTGTATTTACTTTTCTTTCTATCTTGCTTAAGACAGTAGTTATAGGTTTGTATATCCTACTAGATTACTCGTGCACTTGTAACACTGGGTTTGGGTGTTACTAGTAGATGATTATGAATTTTTGCCTATTAATATCACCATTTCGCTCATATGTTTTACTTACGATTTATATCACCATAGCCTTCTATACTTAGATTCTTTAATAAGTAAAATTCATGATTTAAAAAGTGATAAAATGGATTAGTTCACCTTTGGCTTGCCTAACAGCGATGTTGGGCAGCATCACGGCCTATTATGTGAATTGGGTTGTGACAACTTGGTATCAGAGCACTAGGTTCACATAGGTCTCACAAGTCATGAGCAGGTCTAATAGAGTCTTGCTGATCTGTGTGAAGAGTAATAAAGTAATAAAGAGTGAGTAGAGTATCGTTCCCACGAGGACTTGTGATCAATTATCGACTAAATCAAGTAATTTCTACTTTATCGAGTCAAGAACGAGTTCAAAGTGATTTTTGTTTGATTAATTCTAATAAGTTAAGTTTATTAAAAGAAGAACTAATTAACTAGCACACTTAGCACGAAAGATTGAGTTCAGTCAAAAATAATATTCCAGGGTCATGGTTAAATAACAATACTATTGAATTCTTTAATCAACTCGACTTATTAATTTATCTAGGTTATTAACCTGCAAGGACAATAATACTCGTAGAAATTCGACAACTTCTACTTGCCTGTTCAATTTATTAGAAACCTTATATTCCTATGAGATTAGAGATAAAAACACGCATTAAACGACAAATAGGTATATTTCTATCTGTATTCGCAAATCAATCCCCCAATGACTAGGTTCAAGATCGCACTCTATTCAATCGTATTGCAATCAAGAATTACCTCTTTCAAGTTCAACTCAAGATCCATATATAGTATCTCACTGTTAGCTAGGTAGTAAAATAGTTAGGCTCAGGATATTAATAAACAACCCAATATGATAAATTAAATCATCAAATCAATCTCCGAATATGAACATTCATGCGAAACCATAACCCTAGAAGAAACAATTTTAACCACGCATAGTCATGGTAGCAATCTCAATTAAATCCCCAAAATACATAATAAATCAATAATAGAAGGGAAAAAGAAGAATTTGAGATGAATTCCACAGTTTTCGAACTCTGTTATGGCTTTTCTCTACTTCCAAGTGTGTTCTTGCCTCCCTAATGTCTTCTCTCCCTTCAAAAAGTGGCTAACTCTCATATTTATATGGTTTAGGG
The DNA here is from genome assembly GCF_000715075.1 of Nicotiana tabacum. NCBI lineage: Eukaryota > Viridiplantae > Streptophyta > Magnoliopsida > Solanales > Solanaceae > Nicotiana > Nicotiana tabacum. Next base: position 112,183,777 of record NC_134083.1, read on the forward strand.
TTCAATTGGGCCGAATTTGGCTTCTCCTAATTCAGATTGGAGAAGCTGATTTTTTTCTGCTCCGGTCTCGGTCTAGCGAAGCGAACCTCGCTTCGTTGTCCCAGATTTCTACCTTTAGCTTTTCTTTCACCAATTTTGCTCCTATTTGCTCCTTTTTCGTGCAAGTTTGTTCCTACACATAAGAAACATATAATGAGCATATTTTTACTTCAAACGTAGTGTGAAATCCCGCAACTCATACAAGAATTAATATACAAACATACTCAAAACATGCACTTTTCACCATTTATCACCACCCCACACTTAAACTCTTGCTCGTCCTCAAGCAACTTAAAATTAAGCGCATAGGCAAGAAACACATTTCAAAACATACTCGAGTATCACATCAATGACAATGGTTTTTATGAACTCTTAGAATCCAGCATAAGAACTATTGACATCTTTCTTCAAAATTAGACCCATGCCAAGACTATTTAAAATATTTGTGCGACTCTTCTAACATCCGAACCTCAAAAGATGACTCCAATACATTCCCTGCTATAACTCACTTCTTGTGCCAACTAAAAGTGCCTGGACTTTACCAATTCTTTGTAAATTATATGCCCTCACCACAAATCAAAGATACAAATTAGTCCACACACTCAAATATGCATTCAAGTATAATTTAATGACTTACAAATCAAGAGAACTCGCTCACTCTCTCAAAGAAATTGACGTGCATTATGAGGTCGTACCATAAGCTTGCCCGTAGTGTATGTCTCTACTAATCTAAGCTTGCAAGGTCTAGGATCAATTAGGTCTTTTCAGGTTATAATGTAGGCTAAAGGATGGGTAGGATATATTTGAGTACAGTGACTAACTCTCCTAAGCCCTTTAGTACACTACACTTAACTTTCAAATACACACTCATCATGACCAAGTCAAGCAATGCCACGAAACCATGTACAATTTGTCCTTTCTCTCTAAGCATAACTATGCATTCATTAGCCCGAATAAGATGAATATGAGGTGTATTTTCTATTATTTTTCTTCCTTTTTTTTGTATTTTCTATGACCTTTTTTTTCAACACTCTCCCCATTTATAGGTTGCCCAGATAATGATCTTTCAAAACATACGTGCACCTTTTGGCCTTTCTATGGTTCCATTCAGAAGCTACCTAAACTCTCACTTTACTCTTCTAGCGACTTAAGTCCTTTCAGAGGTAAAGGTTCAAGAAGATCTGATTACGAACAAAAAAGGAATCGACTTGTAATGTGTGTGCCAAAGAAAAGGTTTATAGGCTCAAATAGGCTATCTAAGAATAATTTGATTTATGGTGGCATACTAGCTCAATGGATAATCAAAGAAACGCTGACATCATCTCCTAGACTTGCAAAGCTTACTTATTTCGCTTCGACTAATACACGGGGCAAGTTATAGACTAACACATGATAGCACATAATGTAATAAAGACCTCACATCAGACAATGCACATAATTCATTCCAGACGGCTCAGGCCTGACTATCAAGTTAAACAACTAAGCATAGTCATCATAACAATTCCAACACTTAGGAAGTAATCATAGGTGTCAACAAATAAACTTAAGAGTCAAAAGAAAACCACACATATTGTCAAGGCATGTAATATAAAGATCATGACGAAAGTACTTAGTTCAAATGCTTCGAACCTATGCCCCGATATAAAACATGTCAACATCATAGATGCTCAAGTTCTTCCTATTCTATTATTAGTTCAAAAAGAAGAAAAAATGAAAAAAATCTTTTTGTATGTTTCTATAAAACTTTAGTCCGTCAAGAAAACTGTCTAAGTAATCCATCATCGGGAAAAGTCCATAATTATAAAAAAATCTACCTAAAAATACCCGGTTAAAAAAATGGCATCTCAGGAAAGAACCATGGTTTAAAGAAAACCCGGGATTAAGCCACTAAAAAAATGACTACAATTATACAATTACAATGGTCATAAATGTGATCATGCAATTACAAATGTATCCCTAGCAAATAAGCACATGGCACAAAAATCAAAGTCTAACACTCTACCCCACACTTAAGAATGTGCACTGTCCTCAGTTGCACAATATCAGAAAAACACAAATAAGCACGATCAAAAGTAGAGTGGGTGTCATAAACTCTCTCTTACTCACTGGGGTTGTGGAAATGATCGGTTGTGAACCATGGTTCCCGGAAGTGCTGGCTCCTCTAGTGCGATGCCAGACGCATCAACTACCTCAATTAGCTTGCCCTCCAAATATGGAGGAACATCAGTCACAACATTCCCCACACCCGCTACAGTCATAACAGCTAGTCCTGGCTCCTCCGCAATAGTGCCATCAGTAGCACTGAAATCAACCTTTTGGAGCTCCTCTGTATAAGTCTGTAACTTTATAGTTATTGTAACGACCTGACCAATAATTTTGAGCTCTAACACGTCGTTTGGTTGTTTGAGGTCATGGATATCTTCACTTCATGTATTATAACTTGTATGCGTAGTCGGAATTGAATTTCGGGAAGTTCGGAGTTGATTCAGATGGAAAATTCTCAATTCGGAAGCTTTAAGTTGGAAGAGTTGATCAAGGTTTGACTTTTTAGTAAACGACCTCGGAATCAGGATTTGAAGGTTCCAATAGGTTCGAATTATGATTTTGGACTTGGGCGTATGTTTGGGTTAAGTATTGGGTGGTCCGGGAGCATTTCAGCGCTTATTGTGGAAAGTTGGCAATTTGAAAATTTTAGAATTTCCTAATTTTAGTTTGTAGTGGACTTTGGTGTTATCGATATCCGTTTGGGGTTCTGAGCCTTGGAATAGGTTCATATCATGATTCATGACTTGTACGTAAAGTTTGGCGTCATTCCGGAATGTTTAAGTGTAATTCGGACGCTTTCGTCGAAGTTTGAATGTTTGAAAGTTCAAAGGAGGATTTGATTGCCGATTCATGGTTTTGATATTGTTTGGTGTGATTTGAGGCCTCGAGTAGGTTCGTGTTATATTTTGGGACTGGTTTTTGTAATTGGATGGGGTCCCGGGAGCCACGGGTGTGTTTCAGATTTGTTTGGGTTGTATCACGCTCTTATTTGATGTTTCAGCGTTGTTTTATTTGGATATAAAGGGTACCATATTGATAAAAAAACCTTTGATTTGTAATTGGATTGAACCATTAGATCCATATCATAATTACGTGTAACACCCCGAAAAATTTCGAAGTACTTAAGCGCTATAAAGAAAGTTGATATGCGCTAATTATATTATTTTGTGTGCGGACAAGGGTTATTATAAAAATGATATCACTTGATCATGATAATATATGTATGATGCGCATTAAGAATAGTTTATGGTCTAAAAAGAGCCTCAAGGCTAAGTCAAGTTGAAAATTTTATGATGGGAGAAAGTATCAAGTGAGTTCGCACAAGATCCTACTTCAAACTTATGCTGCTACCAAACTATAACTACTTAGGAGGTGATCTACCTTTCAAATTAAATCCCTTTGAGTCTAGTTTCCAACGCTTCAAACTGTTCATCATTTGGACACTCCTACAATATGTTATGACCAAATTACCAAAGGATGGAAAAATGTGATTCTGCGGTCAGATGTGCGACCGCAGAATCATTATGCGATCGCGAAACTGCTTCTGCGACCGCAAAACTGGTTGCAGAATGGACCAGTACAGCCCAATATTTGGCACCGATTTTGCGGTGCATTGTGCGACACCGCATAGCAATTATGCGACAACAGACCTGATTTCGGAGGGTTAATTTTTCTATTTTTATAACCCGGCCCCATTTTGATAAATAGGCTTTGGGGCTTATTTTGGGGCAATTATATGAGGTTTCTTTAGAGAGAAGTGAGAGTGTTCTAGATAGAGGAAGTAGATGAAGTGTTTTGTTCATCAAGATCTTGTCCAAGTTTTGAAATCCAACAAGGAAATCTCACAAGTTCTTCATCTAAGAGGTAAGGTTCCATACCCGAGTTTTCAATTTCGAATTTGGGTAAAAGATGGGTGATTGGGAGTATGATTCTTGGGTGTAAGAGTATTATTTATACATGCATGTACCAATAAGATTTGTGGGAAGATTGTTGATCTCAAATAAGTAAAGATTGGGTTGTAGAATGAAGGAAATCTTGTAGAAGAACCTTGTAACCAAATTTGCACACCTAGTGTTTGATAAAATGCTCAAATGAACTGAAACCATAAATATCTTCCTAATTATGGTTCAATTTTGTGATGTCTCAAAATAAATTGGGATTGTTAGAATTTTCGGAACGTTGTAGTAATTTAAGGAAAGATCAAAATGAGGTATGTTGGCTAAACTTCTTAACTAGAATTGAATTCCATGAAGTTCTTGTAAGTCCCGAGTTATTCTTCATAAATCAACTATTCCGAATAAACTTTGTGCTGAAAGGTATATGTTCAACATGTGTTCCGAATGCTCTTATCATATGATATTATCCTTTAGGAATGTGTTCAAAGTATGAGTTGGGTATAAAAATATTATGACTCCAAGTAGTGTTTCAAGTGAAGGCTATTATGCCAAATTGTGTAAGAAGTCTCAATGTGCTTAAGACTCTTAATTGCTCATAGGTGTACTCAAAGTCGTGATTAGAGATTCTTTGTTGTCGATAATCTATAAAGATGCTTGAAAGTGAAAGTAGTGAGTTGGGGATATAAAGTGTAGACACCGTGCCAATAATGAAAGTTATGATTATGGCCAATAGAGCCAATGAAATGAAATGATGTCTGAAATATTATGAAATGAGCCTTGATTCAATAATTTTAAATTGACTCCGAAAATAGAATTATCCAAAAGCTTATGTACTCAAGTCATGTCCAAATGTGGTTATTCTAACTAATGCTACGCTTCGTAAGTATTCCAATACTTTTTAATCCTTTACATATTTATGAGTTGAAATTGTGTATTGCCCTTTTGGGGAAAGGACTTTAAGAATATTCTCTATGTTGATGCTTATGATGATGAGTCTTGAAAGTAATAAAATGAAAGTATTGAATATAAGATACGGCCACCGTGCCATGAATGAAGAATAATATGTATGGTGAAAGGGAGCCAATGAAATAATGATGTTGTAAGTAATTGAAAGTACTAATGGAGTAATAGTATGAACATGAAATGTGGTTGTTTTCCTAAATGAGAATTATGAGGTGTTGTATGTCCCAATGGTTTCAACTATAGTTGTATGCTTCTGAAATAATGTATGTAAATGACTTCGATGTTAAGTCCTCAAGAATCATGAACTTAGCTAATGACCTCAATATGTCAAGTGAGTGAATAACAAGATGAAAGGGAGATGTCCTATGCTAAATGATGATGAACCTTAAGAAAAGAAATTTGGCTCATGTTGCATTGAAATTGACTTATTGATTCACCATCCATGTGCTAATGTAATGTGCTATGTTTCTCCATGATGAGCATGAACATGAAGTGTTCCAATGATCCCGGAACTTATGACCTTAATGTAATGTAAATTATGTCGCTTTGAGTTTATATATGGTTATATGCATAATGATGTGTTATGAACCCTATGGACGGGCTATGAAACGCATAGGTGTATGATAGGTGAATCCTGTGAACGGTCTATGAAACACACAGGTGTATTGTGTAAGTAAACAATGTGAACGGTCTATGAAACACACAAGTGTATTGTGTAAGTAAACACTGTGAACGGTCTATGAAACGCACAGGTGTATTGTGTAAGTAAACACTGTGAACGGTCTATGAAATGCACAAGTGTATTGTATAAGTCTATGAAATGCATAGGTGTATTATGTAAGTAAACACTGTGAATGGTCTATGAAATGCACAAGTGTATTGTGTCAGTAAACATTGTGAACGGTCTATGAAAGGCACATGTGTGTTGTGTACGTTAACACTGTGAACGGTCTATGAAATGCGCAGGTGTATTTTGTAAGTAAACACTATGAGCAGTCTATGAAATGCACATGTGTATTGTGTAATTAAACACTGTGAATGGTCTATGAAATGCACAGGTGTATTTTGTAAGTAAACACTGTGAACGGTCTATGAAACGCACATGTGTATTGTACGGTATATGTGAATCCTATGAACGGTCTATGAGAAGCATACGTGTATTGTCTATGGAAGCCTATGAACGGTCTATGAAACAAATAAGTGATTAATATGATATGTGAATACTAAGAATGGTCTATGTAATGTATAGGTGTAAGATAAGAGAGGGATATGGACAGTCTAGTGAGACGTATTGTTAACGCAGACATTACGTGTCATTTTCACTGGCCTTGTTTGTACATGTTGTTTCAATTACTTTATATTATGTATTCCATGCATAGTTCATATGGCTTAGTTAATCCTAAACGAAGTTTAAAATGATGTAAGCATAACGAGACTTGAAATGTGAATCTATGGGATGTTTCGTAGTTCTTGATGTACTTCATATGACTCTTATTTGAATCACCATGATTTCATACGTAGTTCTGTTTGCCTTACATGCAAGTACTATTCCACATGTACTCACGTCCCTTTTGCCGGGGGCGCTGCATCTTTTAATAGATGCAGGTATACTTCTACAGGATGATATGGATATTTGGTAGGGATCTTCTACACATCAGATTATGGTGAGCCCGCTACAATTCCAGTGGGCATTCGAGTCTAGTTGGTTTTATGTACTTAGGTATCTATTGTCATAGAAGCTACAGGTACACTGTGGATCATGTACTTAAGTTTTGAGTTTCGTCATGTATTTATGTTCACAGATATTTATGAAGCTATGTATCCATCACGAGAGAAAAATAAAAAATAAAAAAGAATTATGGGCCATTGAGCCAAATGTATTCAATATGAAAGTCATGATCTAATTATGTTTTGATAATTCATGCATGAGTTATGATGAGAGGTTGATGTAACATAGTCTTGCTCGATTAGGTTCACTCGGTTGAGCGCCGGTCGTGCTCCTTGAGTTCGGGGCGTGGCATTACGAAACCATAGAAACATGAATCGTCGAATTTCGAGGTCGTATGAGAGAGTTATGCTCATTTCCGTGTCGGGAAAGATTACTATTTTCTAGTGCGGACTTTGTTATTTGTGAACATGAGGGAGGTCCTGCGAATGCGAAGAAGGAAATTTGAGTTGACCGGTCAACGTGAAAAATTTCTCTTCGTGAACGCCAAGGTGTCCCGCGAAGGCGAAGAACAAAAATCGCCTGGACAGTGTTTTAAAAGGGCAAACCGAGCATTTTAGTATTTTGAGCATATCTTGAGTTCTAGAGCTCCGTTTGAGATGCTTTTTGTGACGTTGCTCTCGTATCAACAAGGGGGTAAATATATGACCTTTATTTTGATGTTTTTCCATGATTATTTTCGTTAGTTATCATTTTTATCTATGTTTAGATTGTAGAAATTGGGGTTTTGAGCCCCAAAGTTATGAGATGGTAAATCCTTGATTTGAGTGTCAATTCATGGGCAAAATTGGATTATTTTCGGAATATAAACTATAAAAGTTATGCGTAATAATTATTTTTGATAAGTTTCGAAATCCGAGCAGTGAGCCCGAGGGTTAACTTTATTGACTTTTTGAGCGGAGTTAGGAATTATTATAAATTGTTAAATTGTAAGCATTGGAGTATATTTTGATTGATTTGCACGTTGTTTGACAAGTTTCGGTATGTTTGGCTTTGAGTTGAGGTGTTAGAGAGGTGTTGGAGCCAGTTACGGAACTTCGGAGCGAGGTAAGACTCATGTCTAACCTTGTGAGGGGGAAACTACCCCTAGGAGATGTAATTGTTATGTGCTACTAGTTGTGGGTGCTAGGTACACACAAGGTGATGAGAGTCCGTACGTAGCTAAAGTATGTTTATATCCGGGTAAACTTAGAACCTTATCATGTAATATTTGAATTATTTGAACTCATTCTGCTGGCTTAATTAATTGAAGTTATAATTGAAATTGATTTAGAAATAAATATATGTATACTAGGCCGAGCCTTATCACTTTGAGTTGTGGGCGAATATTAGGCCGAAGCTTATCACCTTGAGTTGTTGGCAAGTTATTTGAGAAATGGTAAAGGTTATATTCACTTTGTTCCCATGCACTGTATTGTAAGCACGTGTCTCGTAATTTGATGATTTCCTTCCTTTATTGTGGAGCGGGCTGAACGCCTCTGCAATGTAATAGATGCATCTATGGTTCGTGCCGCTCGACCCTCGGTAGTGTACACATTATTCTGGATCGGACCGTACGACCTCAACATAATCGTGCATTATATCACTAGCAGTTTTACCCCGTTATTGTTGTTGTGCTTCATGTCTGCTTATGATTTATCATATTTCTTTATTGGACCTCTAGTAAGTGTCAATATAGACCACTCGTTACTACTTCTCTGGGTTAGGCTAGACACTTACTGGGTACGCGTTGATTTACGTATTCATGCTAAACTTCTGCACTAAATTTATAGGATCTGACAGGTTCAGTTGGTGGTCATCTTGGCGCGTAGGCGCAGCTGCTGAGGAGATTTTATGGCGAGCTGCATTCTAGGCTACGTATCGCAACCCACAAAGTCTCCATCGTATTATTTACTTTATCCTGTCTTATTTACATTTCGGACAAATTTTGTATTATTATTATACTCCTTAGTAAATACTCATGCACTTGTGACACCGGGTTTTGGGGTGTTTTAGAATTTGTTTATGATTTTGCTTACCATTGAGACACTTCTTCTTTATATTTTACTTAAATCATGCGTATGTATGATTTTGATGCATCTATCTCTCTATCTAATAAGATTCATGATTTCAAAAATAATTAAATGAACAATTAAGTTGGTAGTTCATCGTTGGCTTGCCTAACGGCGACGTTGGGCGCCATCATGGCCTAGAGTGGGGTTTGGGTCGTGACAACTTGGTATCAGAGCTCTAGGTTCACTTGGGTCTCACGAGTCACGAGCAAGTTTAGTAGAGTCTTGCAGATCGGTACGTAGATGTCTGCACTTATCTTCGAGAGGCTACAGGGCTATTAAGAGCACTTCCCTTCTTGATTCCTCTTCATGCGGTTTGATTCCATTAGAGCTTATGCCTTCATTTCCTTCCTAATCAATCTTATGCGACGTGGAGCAGTTGTTATCAATTGGACATCGAGGAGTTGTAGTGGTACTTCATACGTGGTGCATCATGTTTCTCCCTGCGTATTCGGGTGGGCTATTATCGTCGCCTTGCGGAAAGGTGTTCTATCATTTCAGCCCAGTATCTGTATTTCCTATGGTTTCGAGGCTATGCACAGATTATTATGATGTTCATGCGTTGTTATCACACAGTGTTGGTGTAATAGTGGGGTACTTGTTTATGTGTCGAGGCAGTGAATGACTTGAAAGGAGGATTTCTCAGTGCATGGTTTAGAGGTTCAAAATTTAATTCCAGTGGAGGAAAGGCAATTGGACTATGGATGTTCAGGCTTTGGTTGATGGAGCAACGAGACTTGATATTTTCGAGCGTGGTGGAATTCTCATTTGTGATGTGGTGTCATCGTCATTGTTTGAATGCATTAAGGTTCGCCGGTGTTATGGTCTTCTTTGATTTTCCTTTGGGGCAGGGTGTTATGAAATGGTGCCTGAGAAGCGATTGTCAGAGATGGCGGTGTGTAGCGGTTTCAGAATCGAGTCGGTGTTTCTAATATTGATAGCTCGAGAAAGATGGTCTTCGAGGAGGCTTAGAGTTGGTAGCAATTTATTAATTCAGGTGCTACAGAGATGGGTTTTGATTTGAGGCAGCATTTGGGCAGCGAAAGATGAAGAAGGACATGGTGGGAGGTGTCTCACGGTAGTTGAATTGCTAGAAGGTCAAGTATGAAAAGCAAAGGTCAAGAAGTTGCTTAACGGATATGGTTTAACTGAAGTGGGAGTGGCAGTGTAGCATATGGATTATGTGGTAGGATAGCCACATTCCTTGAGAAAAGTTAGAGCGATTCGGGGATCATGGTGGACGGTGACCATGTCTACAGATTTTATTTGGAATGTTGGTTATTGTGCTGAGGAAGGTTAAATATGACAAAAAGAAATTGGTTTGGAGTGTCTAGGGGTGTAAGAACATAATTATCGTTATGGGATACGACCTGACTTCGAGTTTGGAATGTATTTTCGGACTTTCAGTTGATGTCAATGGGGAATGAACAGACTTGGATAGCTGGTGAACGAGCATGGGCTCATGAGGGTTTACTAATTTCATAGTAGTGGTACCCAGTGCAACGTCGTTGGAAGATGTAGGTATGGAATTTCATAGGTGGGTCATCTCCTATGAGTAGGTTAGTGATTTCATGATTTTGATGAAGTTTATACGAAGAGTTCTACTTACTACCCGGGAGAAGGTCGAATATGCGATTGTGGCTGATAATTTGAAATGTTCATGAAAAGTTTAACAAGAGACTACGAGGAATTTTGCTAGTTAGCGGTGTGAGAGCATGGTAATTGAGAACGAGGAATCTTTGTGGTTTCTACATTATGTGATGGTAGCTTAAAGCTAAGTGGGGGAGCCCAACGCCTACGATTGGATCGTGTGGTTGTCTGCTTGTGCGATTTTTCGTTATCGGTGCATTGGTGGATTATTTACGACTAAGAAAAGGAAACATCAGGGGCAATTCGAGCGAAGAACTTGATGAATGTGTGCTATATTTTGCCTTATTGATTTATGTGCAGGTTTTGGGAAGACTCAGAGTTTATGCTTCTTGTGGATGTGATGTACAACGAAAGGAATTCATCTGGTTACTTATTTGGGAGTGTTCATATGCTAATAGAGCGTTGGAGTTTGATTATATTCGGAACCAGGTCAGAGCAGGTGACTCTCAATAGTGGTTCTAGTGAGTTCGAGGATGTAAGCGCGGTGTTTAAGGATTTTTATTTTGTCTTGTGGCTGAAGACTGGGATTTTGCAGCAGAGTGTGAAGAATACTTGGGGAATTTTCTATGTTATCATCGGGTCTGCGGGGTAGTATTGGAGGAATGGGAGAAATAGCTTCGGATTCGCGAAAGGTCTTGCAGAATGGGTGTACCAGTTGGAGATGCTATTGTGCGCTTGAGGAGGGTATGAGATGGTTCATGGGTATTGAGACGATGTGGTCTCGTGATTCGGGTCAATCAAGATGAGTGCTGATTGTGTTCGTTATGTTTTTGAATGGAGCTATTATTATCTCTAAGGCAAGTCAATAGTAAATTGGAAGAAGTTGGGTCGGTTAGTAATGGTTTGAATCAGCATGATTGTGGAAATAATTAGTTCCTTTGACATGTTAAGTTATATAGGTGGTTTGTGGTTGTACGTGCGGGCTTGAAAACCACCATAATTTGATTGACTTAGGAGGTATTTGATTAAAATGGTCTTGTTATGTGTAAATGGATCCCGTAAGAGTTATGGCAATTTAGACCACAACTCAAGGTTTGTATTCTCTGCGGTTATAGGAATTCAGTTGCGTGTTGAAATGGTTCTTCTTAAATGAGTTAAGTGAAAGGTTTCTAGCCAATGAAGTGTTTATTCTACTAGTAGTTCAGGGGTTATGATGAATTCTTGTACTCTCGCGTTGCGACATGATAAGTGCAGTGAGCGGCATAGGAATGGGAAGTTGAGGATCAAGGTTGCGGCTCGGTATTGATAAGAATGTCACGAGCTCGGATGAGGAGGGAAGAATTCAGATGTTCAGAGTAGGCTGGAATTTTCTTTAGTGTCACTTGTGAACGGTGTCATGTGTAAGAGTCTTGGTGTATTGATTTGCGGATTCTTGATTTGCTTTACAGAATTAGTATGGTTGGTAGTATGGATGTGCAGACTTTGCTACCTAGTTCAGAAGGTCATGGGAGCATATCCCATGGGGAGATTTATATAAGTGTGACATGTTAGTCACTGGATTGTTAAGGATTGAAACCAAGCATAGAGATTCTGGTACTATCGCTAATGCGAGAGCTTATGCCTGAAAGGCGCTCTAGTCATTTGGTTGTGTACTGTGGGAGTTTGGTCCGGATTGGACGGCTGCTCGTGTGTGTCATAAATAGAGCCATTATGGATCCTTGAAAAGTTGGTGGCCCAGTATGGTATGATCAGAACCGGATTGAGGTCCGTTGGTGGGTCTAATGTGAATGTGTGCTCTATATCAGATCAGATATGTTCATTCGGCATATCATTGCTTACAGAGGAGTCTTCGAGCATTGGATGTTATTCCCGCCATCAGCTATTCCATGTAATACTCTATTGTGCAATGTGGGTTGTGAGACGGCTTGATTATTCGCACATGTGTTGTGATCCCGTGTAGCTTGTGAAGTTATATGAGCAGGATGGCTCTCGAGATGCAGGTCATTTATTGCACCTTAGTCGTGCTTGGGTTTTTGTAGCGTATGGCGCTATCCGTATCCCCAGAGTTGTATTATGCACTTGTCATGTTTGTGGTCGATATTTAGGCATTTCGTAAGTATAAGCATTACGACTGATGGGTGTTTCCTTTTTGGTTGTTATGTGGATCGGGTGGCACGCTGCCACGAGTATATTTTTTGGATCGGGTGGCACGCCGCCACGGGTATGTTGTATGGATCGGGTTGCTTGCCACAACAATATCACGCTTGGATCGGGTTACACGACGCAACATAGTCATAATTGGATCAGGTTGTACGCCGCAACAGTGAGATGTTGAGTACAGTTCCCTATACTTATTTTTGTGTGTCTTGTTTCTCGTCTCTGAGAAAGGTTTATAGCATCTGTTGGCCGTTTTATTCATTATGCGGGCTGGGTTATTCCTTGTCGGAGTTCGTTCTTCCTTATGAGTCATATTCGAGTTGTAAATTATTGGTGCTTTGATGGCGCTATATGAGATTTTAGATGGTCTTTAAGGTGGATTATTGCCCGAGCAGCTTGTACTTGGTGAGATGAGGTTATTGGACCTGAGATCGGTGCAATCGGATTTAAGTAGGGTATATTAAAGAGAAAATATCGTTATTCCGTTCAAAATGAGGTAATGGTTTTTTGTCAGGTGAAGAGACCTCATAATTTATTGTTTTGGCAGGTGGTTATGAGTTTCTACACATCTCTTTCATTGTGGCAGTATTGCGAGAGTTGGAACATGGCTTACATGTGTTATGAGGTGTATTTCGGGCATCGGCTACGTGAAATTACAGCTATTGTGATCAGAGGATCTTATTATGGGCATGCGAATTATGCCGTGCATGGTGTGATTTCAGCAAAGGTGCATGATCATGTTTTGGTATAGTGTGTAGTGATTGATGCGGTGTTCGTATGTTAGAATCGTGTCTCGTAGAGAATTTCGGATGTTGGAACCTGGTTCTAAGGCTTGTTGGCTAAGAAAAAGGAAGGATCTTCAGTATGGCTCGAGCTAATGTGCTCACATGGGTTGTGGTGGCACGGGTAGGTGCACGAGGTGTTAAACAGTGATTTTGGACAACTCCAGAACAGTTCTTGGCACGTTCGAGGATGAACATATGTTTAAGTGGGTGAGAATGTAACGACACGACCGGTCATTTTGATCTCTAACGCGTCATTCAGCGGTTTGAGGCCTTGGGTAGCTTCACTTCAAGTATTATGACTTGTACGCATAGTCGGAATTGAATTTCGGGAAGTTTGAAATTGATTCGGATGGAAAATTCTCAATTCGGAAGCTTTAAGTTGGAAGAGTTGACCAAGGTTTGACTTTTTAGTAAACGACTTCGGAATCGATATTTGAAGGTTCCAATAGGTTCGTATGATGATTTCGGACTTGGACGTATGTTCGTGTTGAGTATTGGGTGGTCCGGGAGCATTTCAGCGCTTATTGTGGAAAGTTGGCAATTCGAAGATTTTAGAATTTCCTTATTTTAGTTTGAAGTGAAATTTGGTGTTATCGATGTCCGTTTGGGGTTCTGAGCCTTGGAATAGGTTCGTATCATGATTCATGACTTGTACGTAAAGTTTGGCGTCATTCCGGAATGTTTAAGTGTAATTCGGACGTGTTCGTCGAAGTTTGAATGTTTGAAAGTTAAAAGGAGGATTTGATCATCGGTTCATGGTTTTGATGTTCTTTGGTGTGATTTGAGGCCTCGAGTAGGTTTGTGTTATGTTTTGGGACTGGTTTGTGTAATTGGACGGGGTCCCGGTAGCCACGGCTGTGTTTCGGATGTGTTTGGGTTATATTGCGCTCTTATTTGATGTTTCAACATCGTTTCTTTCGACATAAAGGGTACCATATTATGAAAAGGCCTTTGATTTGTGATTGGATTGAGACATTAGATCCGCATCTTAGTTACGGAACCATAGAAATAAGAATCGTCAAATTCCGAGGTCGTATGAGAGAGTTATGCCCATTTCCGTGTCGGGAAAGATTGTTGGTTTCTGGTACGAACTTTGTTCTTCGCGAACGCGAGGGAGGTCCCGCGAACGCGAAGAAGGAAATTTGGGTTGACCGTTCAACGCAAAAAATTGCTCTTCGCGAACAAGAAGTTGTCCCGCGAAGGCGAAGAACAAAAATCGCCTGGACAGTGTTTTAAATGGGCAGACCGAGCATTTTAGTATTTTGAGCATATCTTGATTTCTCGAGCTCCGTTTGAGGTGATTTTTTCGACGTTGTTCTTGTCTCAACAAGGGGGTAAATATCTAACCTTTATTTTGATTTTTTTTCATGTTTATTTTCGTTGGTTATCATTTTTATCCGTGTTTGGATTATAAAAATTATGGTTTTGAGCCCCAAAGTTATGAGATGGTAAATCCTTAATTTGAGAGTCAATTCATGGGCGAAATTGGATGATTTATGGGTAATAATTATTTTCGATAATTTTTAAAATCCGAGCAAGTGAGCCTGATGGTTGACTTTATTGACTTTTCGAGCGGAGTTGGGAATCATTATAAATTGTTGAATTATAAGCATTGGAGTATATTTTGATTGATTTGCACGTTGTTTGACTAGTTTCGGAACGTTTGGCTTTGAGTTGAGCTGTTAGAGAGGCGTTGGAGCCGGTTATGGAACTTCAGAGCGAGGTAAGTCTCCTGTCTAACCTTGTGAGGGGGAAACTACCCCATAGGCGATGTAATTGTTATGTGCTACTAGTTGTGGGTGCTACGTACGCATGAGGTGACGAGAGTCCATACGTAGCTAAAGCATGTTTATATCCAGGTAGACTTAGGACTTTATCATGTAATATTTGAATCATTTGAACTCATTCTTCTGGCTTAATTTATTGAATTTATAATTGAAATATATATATATATATATATATATATATATATATATATATATATATGTGTGTGTGTGTGTGTGTGTGTGTGTGTGTGTATTTGGCCGAGCCTTATCACCTTAAGTTGTTGGCAAGTTATTTGAGAAACGGTAAAGGTTATATTTACTTTGTGCTCATGTACTGTTTTGTAAGCACGTGTCTCGTAATTCGATGGTTTCCTTCCTTTCTTGTGGAGAAGGCCGAACGCCTCGGCAGTGTAATAGATGTATCTATGGTTCATGTCGCTCGACCCTCGACAGTGTACACATTATTCTGGACCGGGTCATACGACCTCGGCATAATCGTGTGTTATATCGCTAGCAGTCTGAATATTCATGAGATTTTCCTCCCACTGATGACCGGCATTTATTATGGTGTTCCTTATCCGTTGGTTTTTGGCACTTAATATATCTGAGTTGTTGATATAGAACACGGGACTGAGAAATTTATATCTTTAAAAGAAATTTTTGGAAGATTATGAAACTTACAATTTTACCCCATTATTGTTGTTGTGCTTCATATCTGCTTAGGATTTATCATATTGCTTTATTGGACCGCTAGTAAGTGTCGATATCGACCCCTCATCACTACTTCTCTAGGGTTAGGCTATATACTTATTGGGTACGCTTTGATTTACGTACTCATGCTACACTTCTGCACTAAATGTGCAGGATCTGACAGGTTCAATTGGTGGTCATCTTGGTACGTTGGCGTAGCTACTGAGGAGACTTTATGGCGAGCTGCATTTCAGGCTACGTATCGCAGCCCACAGAGTCTCCACCGTACTATATATTTTATCCTGTTTTATTTATATTCTGGATAGATGTTGTATTATTATTGTACTCCTTAGTAAATGCTCATGTACTTGTAACACCGAGTTTTGGGGCGTTCTAGAATTTGTTTATGATTTTGCTTACCATTGAGACACTTCTACTTTATATTTTACTTCAATCATATGTATGTACAATTTTTGATGCATCGATCTCTCTATCTAATAAGATTCATGATTTCAAAAATAATAAAATAAATAATTAAGTTGGTAGTTCACAGTTGGCTTGCCTAACGGCGACGTTGGGCGCTATCATGACCTATAGTGGGTTTTGGGTCATGACAGTTATTTCATGTTAATTTACACAATTCAACAACAAGTGAGGAGGGCAACATCTAAGTCGTGCCTAAGTCGGCCGCGGATGACACTAGTTTTAGAAAGATTACAATTAAAGTTCATAAGATACCCAATGGCCACCTACACACTTAAGAGGAGTTCGTATTGCCCATAGAGGTAGGCTGGTTACTCAGACTTCACTAAACCTCGCCAAAACAAAATTCGAGGGGACTGCCATGGGGGAGGGAAGAGTAGACGAAAAAGAAAAAAAAATGAGAGGAAGATGGTTCTTACCTTATGGAGATGGGGCGATGGGGAAGAGTGAGGAAGAAAAGTGGGGGATGGGCTATATGTTTTTGAGTGAGAGAGGGAGAAGTTTTTTTGTTTGTCTGTTACTTTTTTTTTGTGATAAAATAACTAGAAACAAAAGGAAAGAAAAAAAGAATAATAAAATATAAAAAATTTGGGGGTCGCGCAAGACCCGCGCTACGTGCGCCCTGGAGACGCGCCTCATTTCTCTCTCAGTTGTGGCCAGTCCCAGTCTATTTTTTTTGTTGCCTCTTTTTTTTGTGCCCACTCTATTTTTTTTGTTCCCTCTTTTGGTCCCAGTCTCGCAAAGTAAGACAAACTTCGCTTCCCCCAAAAAAATTTATTTCTCAACATTCTCGATCTCAGTCTCGCGAAGCGAGCTCCACTTCGCTGCTTCCTCCCCATGTTATTTTTTTCTTTTAAATAACGAAATAACAACTACAAGAAAGCAATAATGTTGGGTTGCCTCCCAACAAGCGCTTGATTTAACATCACGACACGACTTACACCACTTCACCACTTTTGTCTCTACTTTGAAGATCTATATTTTATCCCTTAATTTGATTCAAACTTTCGATTATGGTTCTGGGGTGGTACTGTGAATACAAAAGAACCAAGCAAATAATGCCGCATTTTTCACTTTTTGGCCTTTAAGTGCGGAATGTCGTTTTGTCTTTTTGGTCTAGCAAATTTCAGAGTATTTGCATTTTGTTCTTCATTCCTTGACTCCTCCATAGGTCCGAAAGGATCGATTCCCAAGTCATCATCCCAACACAATGTTAAAAGTGGTTAGAATGAGGTCCAATACACTCCAACTCTAAAATCGCTTCACTTTTGACATTCTCGTGTTTGTACACTTTCTCAACCTTACCATCGTCAATAATAATTTGGTCTAATGATTGGAACTCTTCTTTATGCTCCACACGCTGGCTATTATCCACAAAAATTAGGTGTTGGGCATCAGATGCCTCAACTTTTTTATTCAATTGAGTCCGTAGGCCATGGATATCTGAGCCAAATTGGTCTATCTCTAGCCTAAGCTCAGTTCTTTCTTCTATCAGCTGTTCTGCCATATATGAAAGGCCATTACGGAGAAATCCATGAAATTCAATTAGTTGAGCTTGTTCCTCTAGCCAAGATTGGCTCACTATATGTCACGCCACGAACTCGGGGAGCGCGACCGACGCTCAATCAAGATAACCCGGTCAAACAAGCCTGCTAGATACTTTCTACCCGACCTTGCCCATAAATAGAGTGGAGATGTACTCCATTAATTAAAAATTAAAAGGATTTCCTAAACAACAACCATTTCATTACCACTAGCAGCTTCATTTAAAATTTTCAAAATATTACAAGTTTATAGATATAATGAAAAATATATTTGCCAAATACCAACACTTCTAATTCAATTCCCAACATCAAACAGCACCCACAACCTATCTACGGAGCCTCTAAGTACAACAGAAGAGTAGTATGGAAGTACCAAAAATAAGGCCCCGACTATACCTCATAACACAATGTACAAAATCAAATGACATCAGGCCCGGAATAGAGTAGGGCTCGCCAAAACCTGCTGAATAGGGAGTAACTGCTAACGAGATCCAAAGATGCCCCCTGATGAACAACTTGCATCCATTGAAGATGCAACGCCCCCGACAAAAGGGACGTTAGTAAATATGGAATAGTACTAGTATGTAAAGCTAACTGTCCTCTTCATAATAGAATGCAACCATAAAAAGAAAAATCATGGAAACAGCAAGCAACGATCAATGATATCCAAATGCCAAGTTAAAACATAACAATTTTCAAAATACGAAGATAATATTGTGAAGATGATAATCAGAATACGAAGATAATGTTATTTTTTGTTGGGAGATATTTAGTACCGATATACCACCATGAATTTAACACGGAGTCCGATCACAGCCCGATCGGCTAAGCCATCTCACAAAAAGACATCCAATCACAATACCACCATACTTTTAGCACGGAGTCCGATCTCAGCCAGATCGGCTAAGCCGTCTCACCAGAGACATCCAATCACAAAAACATCTACACAAAGAGGCCCTGCCACCTCACCCCAATGTGTGCGAGTGGAGGTGTAATCACAATCACAATCACCACTATGTGTGCGGCATGGCGTCCGATCTCGGCCCGATCGGCTAGGTCATCTCACCACAATGCCGTGTGGATTGACATCACCCTTTTGATAGCAATCATCTCATCCCAATTAAGGGGAATATTCTTATCACATCAATCTCATCCCAAATAAGGGAAATAATCACAATGCACTCCTACACCGGCACGTGTAGTTTCGGGGTTAGGTTGTTCCCACCTACCCTTCCTCGGTGACTAACGATACTCCAAAAAATATTTTTGATTTTCATACAAAGGAAATATAAATACAATTGCATTTACCTCATAACCTTTCACACCATATATAGATTCATTAGTACTTTCAACCACTTACAACATTATCATTTCATTGGCTCTATTGGCCATACATATGATTCTTCTTTCATGGCCCAATGGCCATATTTCATATTCCACACTTCTATTTCTTTACTTTCAAGGATCATCATCATAAACATCAATATATAGAATATTCCGGAAATCACAACTTTAAGTTCATTTGTAATGAAGACTGTAAACACAGTGGATCTCTGTCCAGGAAAATGAGTAAAATGATTGGCAATCAAAGTGCAAGTTAAAATCATAAACGAGTAACACACCATTTATTCTTGAAATACTTTTCCCCCAAAAGGGCAATGCATAATTTCAACTCATGAATATGTAAGAGCTTAAAACACATTGGAAATACTTACAAAGCATAACATTAGTTAAAACAACCACATTTGGGCATGACTTGAGTACATAAGCTTTTAGGGAAATCTATTTTCGAAGTCATTTTGAAACATATGAATCAAGGCTCATTCCATAACGTCTGTCACATCATTTCATTTTATTGGTTCCATTGGCCATAAGTATAACTTTCATTATTGACACGGTGGCCACACTTTATATCTTCAACCCACATCTTTCACTTTCAATCATCTTTATAGATTATCAACAATAATGCATTTCAAATCTAAGACTTTAGGTACACATATGAGCAATTAAGAGTCTTAAGCACATCGAATTTTTCTCACACAATTTGGCATCATAACTTTTATTTGAAACACTTCTCAAAGCCATAACATTTTAATAGACATATCATTCATGAACACATTCCCGAAGGATAACATAATGTGATAGGAACATTCGGAACATGTTTTGAACACATAACTTTCAACACTTTGTTTACTCGGGATAATCGAATTTATTAGGAACAACTCCGAACATGGGAATTAGGAACTTGAACCAACCATACTTGAAGCTTACGGGGACATTATGAAATTTGATTCTAAGAGAGAAGTTTAGCCAACATACCTTATTTTGAGCTTTCCTTAAATTACTATAATGTTCCAAAAATCCTAGCACCCCCAATATATTTTGAGACATAACAAAATTGAACATAAATGTAAGGCCCCGGGAAATTTTGTTGTGTAATTTAAGGTCTCATGGTGCAGAGTTAGGCTAAAGTGTTAGAAGTAGTAAATTTATCTTCGCGTCGAGCTTTCTCGCCGCGGGTCAGACTTTTTGAGTGAAAGAATGCAGTAAGGTGTTGAGGAATCTTTTTGGCTGAAGAATGCAATTCAGCGGTCTGGTTTGCGGCCGCATAATCAATATGTGGGCCACATAAGTACTGCAATGTGAAGCAGAAGTTGAGCTAAGTTGAAGTCCATTATGCGGCGCACTATGCGACTGCATATCAGTTCTGTGGTGCATTTCGCGACCGCATAATAGGTCTGCGGGCCGCAGACCTACCGCATACCAAACCCAAAACATCCTGTTATTAACGCGACCACTTTGCGGGCCGCATAATCATTATGCAGTATTTTTCTATTTTTATAACCCGATCCTATTTTGATAAATAATATTTGGGGCTTCATTTGGGGCGATACTCTGATAAGTTTAGAGAGAGGTAAGAGCAATATAGAGAGAGAAAGAGGGAACCTAGCTTTTCAATCACCCAAATCTTGCTCAAATCTTCAAGAATCAAGGAAGATAGCAACTAGATTGTCCTCTATCCGGGTAAGTCCTACTTCCAGAGCTTGCATTCAAGAGGTTAAGAGTTCAAATATATTATGGGTTTAGAAATAGGCCATGCATGTGACACTAAATTGTAGTGTGTGGGAATAATGAACTAATTTGGGTAGTTCTTGTTGAAATTGGTTGTGGGAAGAAGGAATTTCCATTGTAGGATCTTGTAGTCTATTTCACACGATTAGGTGTTTGATGAAATTCTTAAGACAGTTACACCATGTGAAATCCTTCCAATTATTAATCGATTTTCGTTATCCTCCTATAGATTATTATTAGTAGAGGTGTCGGTGCATTGTAGTAACTTAAGGAAACCTCAAACAAGGTATGTTGGCTAAACTTTCTCTCTCGGAATGAAATTCAATAATGTTTTCGTAAGTTTAAGTATGATCGGCCTAAAATTCCTAATTTCTACATTCCGGGTAATTCCATATACGCTTCTAAACTTAATTACTCTGAATGAGCTTATTATCGAAAGATAGAGGTTTATAGTATGGTTTGCTTATTAAAATGGTATGGCTTTAAGTCGTATTCGAAATAAAAACTAGTATACCAATTAGGTGAGGAAAACTCGATATGCTTAATACTCTTAATTGCTCCTATGTGTACTTTATGACTTGATTAAGTATGTCTCGTTGTTAACAATCTATAAAGATGTTAGAAAATAAATTAAATGAATTGGGGTACTACTTTTTTATGACCTTGATGTGTGTTCTTATTGTTGGTTGGTATATCTCTTCCTTTGGGAAGAACACTTTGTTCTAAAAGTTCTGTTATTAACGCACTTGAGGTATATGATTTCTGGAGTGTCCTACATGCTGGTATTGGGTGGTGATCCTTGAAATTAAATGAAGTGAATGTATGGAATATAAATAAAATGCGGCCATCGTGCCATGAATAATGAAACTTGTGAAAGGCCCAAAGAGACAAGGAAATATTGCTATTGTGAGAGGTTGAAAATGCTAATAAAGATTTGTACAATGTGAAAGATTCTGAGATGACTACATTTTTATATATGTGTTACCTTTGTGTGCAAGCTAACTAAAAATATTTTTGGGAGCATCATTAGAAAAACCGAGAAAGGGTGGGTCATAAGGCCCATACCTGAAAGTACACGTGCCGGTGTAGGGGTGGATTGTGATTTGGGATGGAATTGAAATATTGGTGAAATTCTAATTATTCCCCTAAATTAGGATTAAACTGGTACGTGTGAATTTGAAAAGGAAAAATCCAACCCACACGACATATGTGGGAAGGAGACCTAGCTGATCAGGTGGAGATCAGACTCCATGTTGCGCACATGGTGGTACTGCTCTTGTAACAACTTTCTTTCGCATCACATGTCAAACCACATTGTCCGTGGGGAGATGGCCTAGCCGATCGGGCGTGATCGGACTCCGTGCTAACAAAGATGGTGGAATATCGGTGCTAATGATCTCCCAACCAAAAATATATATTATTTTCGTATTTTGAAAATTATCATGTTTTTAAATATACTATTTTCGTACTTTGAAAATCGTTATGTTTCAATTGGTTATTTGGATATTGTTGATTGTGACTTGCTGGCTCTATGTCTTGTCTTTGCTTATATGGACATTCTATTTTGAAAGAGGACCTTTAGCTATGCATACTAGTGCTATTCGACGGTACTAATATCCCTTTTTCCGGGGACGCTGTATCATTAATTGATACAGGTAGTTCTACAGCAGGCGGCATCGATCAGTGATATAAGTATATACTTCCCATCCGATATAGTGAGCCCCACTTCATTCCGGGGTCTTGAACCTTTTGTTCCTCATATATCTATTATTCATTTTCTTACCATGTTTTGAGGTATGGCCTGGGCCTTGTTGCCGACATTTTCTTATTACCCTTCAGTTGTACTTAGAGGCTCCGTAGGCAGTTTATGGGTGGTGCTTGATGTTGGGAGTGGAACTAGAAATGTTGGTATTTAGCAAAAATATGTTTTTCATTAAATCCATAAACTTGTAATATTTTGTTAACATGAATGAAGTTGTTAACGGAAATGAAATGGAAGTCGTAATGAAATACTTTTAGAATCTGATTAATGGAGTTCATCTCCTCTTTACTCGTGAATTAGTTGGGTAGAAGAAAATCTAGCAGGCTTGCTCAGTCAGGTTTACTCGGTTGAGCGCCGGTCGCTCTCCTCGTTCTTTTTGGGGCATGACAAACTCGGTATCAGAGCCTAAGGTTTTAAAGTGTCCTAGGATGTCTCGGAGTCATGTCTAGTAGAGTCCTTCTTATCGGTGTGTTGTCGACCACATCTATAATTAGGAGGCCCTTGGGCATTTAAGAATTTCACCATTCCTTGATATTCTATATCGTGCGGTAGAGCTCAAGATAGGGAGCTAATTTCCTCGTTATGTCTCATTTTCCAGATGAGTAACCCACGAGTTGGAAGCAGCGAGGAAGGAATAACCCCACCGTTGAATCTGGGGGAAATCGCACAAGAGTTCGTTCGGAGAATGCGTCAAGCTGTGGAGGGATTGGAAGAACTTGTTGCTAAGGGAAGTGTCCTTTTTCCTACCAATGTCACGGCACTGCCGGATCGTGTGGTGAGAGCATCAAAGAAATGAAAGAGGGTTGTCGGTGCTAATGAACCGGATTGTTCAGTTTGCAAGAAGCGTCACTTGGGAAGATGTTGGATGACTCTTGAGATATGTTACGATTTTGGAAAGAGGGGGGCACAAGAAGAACAAATGCCCTAGGTTGGGTACACCTATCTCGGTCTGCCTGGTATGTGGGAAGGAACATTTGACATCGTGTGGTGAGTATTCTCAGCAACATGCTTGGGGTGGTAGATCTGGGCAATTCCAAGGGCCCGCACAGCAAACCGGTACTGGAACTGTTACTACCGTATTGGAAGCTTGGAGGAAGGATAAGGGGGAAGTTTATAATATATGCAAAAGGGGTGAATATCAGGCTAGCGGGGCGAGTCAATTTAGTGGACCTCGTCCCCGTTGTGTGAACTGTGGGAGATGTCATCCGGGAGTATGTCACTATGGTACCAATGTGTGCTACAAGTGTGGTATGTCGGGTCACCTTCAAAGAGATTTTCATTCATCTCGCCAGGTCATGGGCAGGGGTGTGGCACAGCCAGCCAGTTCTACAACTACTTCATCTACAGCGCCTCCCCCAGCTCTGGTCACTATAGCCCTCGTAGTGCGTGGAGCAGTTAGGGATGGTATTCAGGGCTCGGGAGGGCCCAACAGGTTCTATGCTATGAGAAGGCATCAGAGGTCGGAGGTTTTTCCGGGTGTGGTTACAGGTATATTGACTTCCAATCTTCTTACGTATATGCTCTTATTGATTCCGATTCCACTTTGTCATATGTTAATCCTTATGTTGCAATGGGACTGTCAGGACAACCTTATGAGCCATTTTATGTATCTACTCTTTGAGAGGACGTATTATTCGTAAAGCCTCTTTAACATAATTATCTTACTTACGAACTCTTGAGAAATTGAGTCCTATAATAACTTCTTGAATTGAGTCATAATCCTAGGGTAACACTTCCCACTTGCTTCCCTAAAATTCTCAACAAGGGGCTACACCTGATGAATTTCTTACAGAACATTTTCAATCAACTGAATAACATCTGTTAATTTGTAGTTACGCATGCACCGTCATAAAAGTTTACCTATGTGGTGTCAAATTTAATGTAAAGGAGACTAGTGTGGTGATCCTTCTCGAGCCACTCTTTTCTCTCTGATGTATACGGCTTCTATGGCTTGAACAATCACTCTGCTCTCTAGCAAATATCATCATGAAACCTTTCCTCTATCTAGTAACATGAGAGCATATCTCAGCTCCTATCACATGTGTGCATGTCAATTGAAGAGGTCGTTTGTCGGTATAAAATTTCTGAGAAATCTAAGGTTTTCCCAAAATCCGTCATAGGAAGATATTCTCTTTGCCCATTGTAGTATGACTCTCGTTCCCACTTAGATCATTTCGTAGCAAGTAGCTCACTTTGTTCCTAGTATCGTAGTTGCCCGTGAAATGGCCTAGTATTGCAACTTGAGGATTATTATAGCAGAAGCATGTCAATCTCATAGAAAAGTGTTCCTTCTCTCTCATCGATACATGATTTCATCCCAACATTTAGATGTCCTGGCTAGGTGGCTTCACTCGTGAAGGGTTAAGGTTTAAATGTTTCAGGTTTTGGCATATATCACGAATATTTTGACTTGGAAGACAAGTTGTCATATCCTTAGTCCTCTCATATAGGATCAACTAGTGGCAATGGTTAAGCTGTCAGAATAATAATAGTCTCATAGGTGTTCAACTTCTTTCTCATCCTCATGAGCTTGTGGCATAGATTCCTTGTGCCAGTTAATGTTAGGAGTGTAGTTCAACCGCATGTATTTGAAACCCATATCTCATTCAAAGTGCCAGAGTATTCTCATTTTCCTTACACTCCGGGGGATGACTGGTGTCACGTACTTGAACATTCCTCCTTAATGATTTTTATTTCCGCTATGCTAAGCTAACTCTATGCCTCATTAGTGAAATCGATGATGTCACCCCAATGATTAATCAGGCCAACATTATCAATAGTAAGTTTTATGTTTCTTAGGATATGTAACCTCATGAAATACTCTGCTCAGCCCATTGATGGATTTTTGAATAATTTTGACCCAGTCTCGAGGCTCGCTGTTCCTGTTTGTGGTAAATCTGTCGAGGGTGTAGGTTCAAGCATGTCAAAAAGGAATTATCATTCCATGGTCAATCATATTGGGTAAGAACTCTATAGTCATATTCATTCTAGCCCATCATAGAGTAATGGTTAAAGGTCGCCAAGGGTTTATTCGTGTGTCCGACATAGAGATTTAGAGTTAAAGAAAGTGAGCGAGTTGTTCTCAAGATTTTCTCCATGATGATACTATGTGAATTGCTAATAAAGGTAATATAGGAGTAGTGCAGTTTGGAATTTATGGGAATCTCGAAAGAAGCGGGCCAAGCTATGAGTATGATGTCTCCCCATCGTTTCCCTCCATCTACCCGGTATTTCATGTGTCTATGTCCAAGGAGGAGTTGGAAATCTTTTGTATATTGTTTTGGGGGGGACTTTTGGGAGTAAAATTAATGGGTAGTCGGCTTATGAGGAGTAGTTAATTGTACTCCTGGGTTAAACAAGGTTGAAATTTGCGGAATAAAGAGAGTGCCATCCATCAAGTGCTATGGCAAGGTTCGTGCAGAGGAAGTCATCTTGAAGGCCGAAAGTGTTGTGATTCGAGAGGTATTCTTTGTGTGTTATGATTTAGATATGTGCAGCTCCTATCCAGATATCGTTTTTGATAATGTAATGCCAGTTATGTGGAAGATTTGTGTTATAGGTATATTGTGTGATTTTCCTGGTTACAGATGTGTTGCTATGATGGTTTTCGTGGTTCTCTGGCAGGTGGATAGGCACAATTACAGAGAAAACTCTACCGAAATTTCTAGAAAATTTAGGAGTTAGTAAAAATTTAGGGACTTGAGGTAGGTGAGAAAAGAGATATATTATGTTAAGTGTTTGGGGCAGACTCTACCTCTTATTCGAGGACAAATGATCCTAAGCGGGGGAGAATGTAAGGCCCCGGGAAATTTAAGGTCTCATGGTGCCGAGTTAGGCTAAAGCTTTAGAAGTAGTAAATTCCGTCGCCGCGGGTCAGACTTTTTGAGTGAAAGAATGCACTAAGGTGTTGAGGAATCGTTTTGGCTGAAGAATGCAATTCTGCGGTCTGGTTTGCGACCGCATAATCAATATGTGGGCCACATAAGTACCGCAAAGAGAAGCAGAAGTTGAGCTAAGTTAAACACCATTATGCGACGCACTATGCGACCGCATATCAGGTCTGCGGTGCATTTTGCGACAGCATAATAGGTCTGCGGACCGTAGACCTGCCGCATACCCCGCTCGAAACATCCCAGTTCTCAGCATAAATTGTGCGACCACTTTGCGGGCTGCATAATCATTATGCGGTCGCATATGCGACCGCAGATCTGAGTCGGAGGGTCCATTTTTCTATTTTTATAACTCGACCCTATTTTGATAAATAATGATTGGGGCTTCATTTGGGGCGATACTCTGATAATTTTAGAGAGAGGTAAGAGCAATATAGAGAAAGAGAGAGAGAGAGAAAGAGGGAACCTAGCTTTCCAATCACCCAAATCTTACTCAAATCTTCAAGAATCAAGGAAGATAGACACTAGATTGTCCTCCATCTGGGTAAGTCCTACTTCCATAGCTTGCATGCAAGAGGTTAAGAGTTTAAATATATTTTGGGGTTAGAAATAGGCCATGCATGTGACACTAAGTTGTAGTGTGTGGGATTAATGAACTAATTTGGGTAGTTCTTGTTGAAATTGGTTGTGGGAAGAAGGAATTTCCATTGTAGGACCTTGTACTCTATTTCACACGATTAGGTGTTTGATGAAATTCCTAAGAGAGTTACACCATGGGAAATCTTTCTAATTATTAATCGATTTTCCCTATCCTCCTATAGATTATTATTGCTAGAGGTGTCAGTGCGTTGTAGTAACTTAAGGAAAGCTCAAACAAGGTATGTTGGCGAAACTTTCTCTCTCGGAATGAAATTCCATAATGTTTTCTTAATTTTAAGTATGATCGGCCTAAAATTCCTAATTTCTACATTCCGGGTTATTCCGTATAAACTTATAAACTTGATTACTCCGAATGAGCTTATTATCAAAAGATAGAGGTTTATAGTATGGTTTGCTTATTAAAATAGTATGGCTTTGAGACATATTCTAAAAGAAAACTAGTATACCAATTAGGTGAGGAAAAATCGATATGCTTAATACTCTGAATTGCTCCTACGTGTACTTTATGACTTGATTAAGTATGTCTCATTGTTAACAATCTATAAAGATGTTTGAAAATGAATTAAATGAATTGGGGTACTGCTTGTTTATGACCTTGATGTGTGTTCTTATTGTTGGTTGGTATATCTCTTTCTTTGGGAAAAACACTTTGTGCTAAAAGTTCTGTTATTAACGCACTTGAGGTATATGATTTCTGGAGTGTCCTACATGCTGGTATTTGGTGGTGATCCTTGAAATTAAATGAAGTGAAAGTATGGAATATAAATAAAATGCGGCCATCGTGCCATGAATAATGAAACTTGTGAAAGGCCCAAAGAGCCAGTGAAATATTGCTATTTTGAGAGGTTGAAAATGCTAATAAAGATTTGTACAATGTGAAAGATTCTGAGATGACTACATTTCTATATATGTGTTACCTTTGTGTGTAAACTAACTAAAAATATTTTTGGGAGCATCATTAGCAAAACCGAGGAAGGGCGGGTCATAAGGCCCACACCTGAAAGTACACGTGCCGGTGTAGGGGTGGATTGTGATTTGGGATGGAATTGAAATATTGGTAAAATTGTGATTATTCCCCTAAATTGGGATTAAACTGGTACGTGTGAATTTGAAAAGGAAAAATCCAACCCACACGGCATATGTGGGAAGGCGGCCTAGCTGATCGGGTGGAGATCAGACTCCATGTTGAGCACAGGATGGTACTACTCTTGTAACAACTTTCTTTCGCATCACATGTCAAACCACATTGTCCGTGGGGAGATGGCCTAGCCGATCGGGCGTGATCGGACTCCGTGCTAACAAAGACGGTGGAATATCGGTGATAATGATCTCCCAACATATATATATATATATATATATATATATATATATATATATATATATATATATATATATATATATATATATATATATATATATATATATATATATATATATATATATATATATACTATTTTCGTACTTTGAAAATCGTTATGTTTCAATTGGTTATTTAGATATTGTTGATTGTGACTTGCTGGTTCTATGTGTTGTCTTTGCTTATATGGACATTCTATTTTGAAAGAGGACCTTTAGCTATGCATACTAGTGCTATTCGACGGTACTAATATCCCTTTTTCCGGGGACGCTGTATCATTAATTGATACAGGTAGTTCTACAGCAGGCGGCGTTGATCACTGATAGCAGTATACACTTCCCAGCTGACATGGTGAGCCCCACTTCATTCTGGGGTCTTGAACCTTTTGTTCCTCATGTATCTATTGTTCATTTTCTTACCATGTTTTGAGGTATGGCCGGGGCCTTGTTGCCGGCATTTCCTTATTACCCTTAAGTTGTACTTAGAGGCTCCGTAGGCAATTTGTGTGTGGTGCTTGATGTTGGGAGTGGAACTAGAAATGTTGGTATTTAGCAAAAATATGTTTTTCATTAAATCCATAATTTTGTAATATTTTGTTAACATGAATGAAGTTGTTAATGAAAATGAAATGGAAGTCGTAATGAAATACTTTTAGAATCTGATTAATGGAGTTCATCTCCTCTTTACTCGTGAATTAGTTGGGTAGAAGGAAATCTAGCAGGCTTGCCTAGTCGGGTTTACTCGGTTGAGTGCCGGTCGCGCTCCTCGTTTTTTTTGGGGCGTGACAATATATTAGGAAGATATTCATGGTTTCAGCTCATTTGAGCATTTTATCAAACACTAGGTGTGCAAATTCGACTACAAGGTTCTTGTACAAGATTTTCTTCACTCCACAACCCATTCAATACCAAGAGTTTACTCATATTAGTTCAATTACCTTCCCACCATCCTTATAGCTACATGCATGCATAGATAACAACTCTCATACCCAAGAATCACATTTCTCATTACCTACTTTCGGTCCAAATCACGCAATTTAGGGCTAGGGAGTAGAACCTTACCTATTAGATGAAGATCTTGTGGATATTTCCCATAAATCTCCAAAGCTTGAGCAAGAATTTGAAGAATGAAGATGTTGGTGCCCTCTTTTCTCTCTCTAGAATAGCTCTCTCCTCTCTCTAAAATATCAGATCTTTCCTCCTAAAATGAGCCCCTAAGTCCTTATATCAAAATAGGGTCGGATAAGAAAATTTCTAAAAATGACCCCCGAAGTCAATTAAGTGGTGTAATTATCTGGTAGCAGAATCGTTATGTGGGTAGCAAAATCGTTGTAACGACCCAGCCTTTTGTTTTTAGTGTATTAGCCCCGATCCCTTATTTACTATTTTTCCCGTATCTGTTTTTGCTTAAGTGACTTGCCAGGAGGTCTTGTTTTTGGTTTCAGAGTGTTTCGGGACACTTAGTCCCTAAAACACAAGGTTAAGTCTTAGGATTTTGATCGTAGTCAGAAGTGTGTGAAGACGACTCTGAAATGGAGTTCCTTCGGTTCCGTTAGCTCCGTTGGGTGATTTTGGACTTAGGAGCATGTCCGGACTATGAATTTGAGGTGTATAGCTAATTTAGGCTTGAAATGGTGAAAAGTCAAATTTTGGGAAGTGTAACCGGCGGGTTGACTTTTTGATATCGGGGTTGGATTCCGATTCTGAAAGTTTGATTAGGTCCGTAATGTTGAATAAGAGTTGTTTGCAAAATTTGAGGTCAATCGGACGTGGTTTGGTAGGTTTCGGCGTCGTTTGTGGAATTTGAAAGTTTAGAAGTTCTTTAGGCTTGAATCCGTGTGTAATTGGTGTTTTGATGTTGTTTTGAGTGATTCGAAGGCTTGACTAAGTTTGTATGGTGTTTTAGGGTTGGGTGGTATGTTTGGTTGAGGTCCCGGGGACCTTGGGTGAGTTTCGGATGCTTAACGGATCATTTTTGGACTTGGCTTGATAGCTGAAGTTCTGGTTTCAGCAGGTTCTGGTTTCCTTGTACGCGATCGCAGGGATTCATTCGTGATCGCGTAAGCTTATTTGGGGCAGAGGTGAGTTGTTCTATGTGATAGCAGGGTTAGGAACGCGATCGCGTATGTGTGCAAAGATGTGCTTCATGAACGCGTGGCTAAGGTCGCGTTCGCATAGAAGGATTTAAGTTGGAGGGGAGGTGTGGCCAATGCTCTATGAGATCGCGTGAGGAAGGATGCAATCGCGTAGGTATGAGAGGCAGTGATCTGCGATCGCGTGGGTGATTCCGCATTCGCGTAGGATAAAAATGTGGGGCAGCATA
This sequence comes from Nicotiana tabacum, assembly GCF_000715075.1. Taxonomy (NCBI): domain Eukaryota; kingdom Viridiplantae; phylum Streptophyta; class Magnoliopsida; order Solanales; family Solanaceae; genus Nicotiana; species Nicotiana tabacum. The sequence goes on from NC_134083.1 coordinate 112,214,575, forward strand.
GTTGTGCTTTGCGATCGCGAGGAATGTTCCGCGATCACGATGAAGGATATCTGGGCAGGCAGTATTAATTTCAAAACGAGGGTTTGAACCCATTTTTCACATTTTGAGCTAGAGAACACGGAATTGGGCGATTCTTGAAGGGATTTTCATGGAGTTGATTGGGGTAAGTGATTCTTATTTGGTTTTGGTTAAATCCCATGATTTCATCTTTAATTTTATCATCTAATTTGTGATTTGAGATGAGAAATTGGGGAAAAAGAGGAAGAACTCTTGAGTTGGGATTTTGAAGTTTTGAATGGGATTTTGTTATCGGATTTGAGTAAATTTGGTACGGTTAGACTCGTGACTGAATGGGCTTTCGGGTTTTGTGACTTTTTTGGATTTTGAGACGTGGGCCCGGGGCCGGGTTCAGGCCAATTTCGGATTTTTGCTATAATTTTGTATTTTTCTTTTGGAATTGATCCTTTTAGCCTATACTGATTGTATTGTTCTACTTGTGGCTATACTCGCAATGTTCGGAGACCGATTTGAGAGGCAAAGGCATTTCGGAGTAGAGATTCGCTCGGTTTGAGGTAAGTAACAGTTTTAAATCTAGTCCTACGGGTATGAAACCCCGGATTTTGGTATGATGTGATTGTTTTGGAGGTGACGCACTTGCTAAGTGACGGGCATGTGGGTGTGCACCGTGGGGGATTATGACTTGGTCCGTCCCACGAGATTGTAAAGTTGAATAGCCCATTGTTAATTTTATGTTCCCTCTGTCTTCTAGAAATTTGATTGTCATTCATGTTAGAAACCATGCTTAGGCCATATGTTATCACTGTTGGGACCCGTAGTGGTCGAGTACTTATTGGATGACTTCTAATTTCTGTCTTGTACTCAGTCATAGTCTTACTTGTGTGTTATATCCCTGTTCCCTCTCATTTCTTATTGATACTTGTTGTATTCTCTGTTTGGGCTGATTATTGTGATATTCTGTGAGCCCGAGGGGCTGGAGAGGTTAGTGACTGAGGTAGGGCCTGAGTGGTGAGCTGTGAGCTATGTGAGGGTATATGGATCGGGTTACACGCCGTAACGAGCCTTATGTCTATTTATGGATTGTGGATCGGGTTGCACGTCGCAACGAGCCTTATGGCTACTTATATGATTGGGTCGGGCTGCACGGCGTAGTGATATAGTGCTTGGGCTGAAAGGAGCCCCTCTGGAGTTTGCACACCCCTAGTGAGCGTAGGTACCTATTGAGTGTGTGTATTGAGGGCTGAGAGCCGAGTGATTGAGCTGTTGTGACGAGTTGAGTGTCTGTGGCCCTGAGAGGCTATACTTGTTTTTTCATTTGTTGATGCACTTAGTTGCTATCTGTCATTGTTGTGAAATTTCTGAAAGATTCTATATCCGGATTACCTGTACTGTAACTGTATAAACTGATTTGACTTGAATTGCCGGATTTGAAAGCATGTCTACTATTTGCTGGAATTATTGAAAATGAACTATATTTGTATAGCTCGTCACTACCTTCTCAGTTCCTTATTTATATCTGTTACTTGCTGAGTTGGTTGTACCCATGCTACACCATGCACTTCATGTGCAGGTCCAGGTGTGTTTGATCATGGAGGTTTTTGAGTTCGTGCGCGATCGAGTATCGGAGACTACGAGATAGTTGTCGGCGTCAGCAGACCTTGTCTCTCCTTCTATGTTTTATCTCTTTTCTATATTGATACTTAGACACTGTTTGTATTAGACTCGATATCTAGATGCTCGTGACTCAGTGACACCCCGATGTTGGGCTATTTTTCCGCACTTATGTTTTAGGTTTTACTCCGTTTTTATGAAAAACTCCAGTTATTTTAAATGTCTTAATTCATTTCTGTTAAATTATGGAAGACTTTTCGAAATGTTGGCTTTCCTAGTATCACGATAGGCGCCACCACAATGGGTTAGGTTTTGGGTCGTGACAAGTTGGTATCAGAGCCTAGGTTACATAAGTCTCATGAGTCATGAGCAGGTTTAGTAGAGTCTTGCGGATTGGTACAGAGACGTCTATACTTATCTTTGAGAGACTGTCGAACCCTTAGGAAACTTCACATTCTTGAATTCTTGTCGTGCGAATCTTTTGATTCTGGTAACTAAATTTTTGTTGTTCTAATTCTCTCACATATGGTGAGGACGTGTACTACGGGGCAGGATGGACAGCCACTAGTACCACCAGTCAGGGCCACGAGAGGCTGAGGTCGCAGTAGAGGTCGTGGTAGGGGCAGAGGTGCAGCTCGCACCACAGCTAGGGCAGCACATGCAGATCTACTAGTTGCCCCGATTCATGAGCAGGCTCCAGTTGTGGATGAGGCGGTAGGACCAGCTCAGGCATCACCTGTGCCTATTGTGATTCCAGTACTTCAGGAGGTCTTAGCTCAAATTCTGACGGCGTGTACCAGTCTTGCTCAGGCGGTCTCTGTTCCGGCCGTAGCATCCACTTCTCGAGACAGAGGGGTGCTTAAACTCCTGCCGCCCGCACACCAAAGCAGGTGGTACATGGATTCCAGACACTGGGGGCACCACCAGCCCAACCGGTTGCAGCTGCTCAGGACTATGTGGTTCCTGTCATGCCTAATGATGAGCAGCGTTGATTGGAGAGGTTTGGGAGACTCCAACCTCCATCTTTCAGTGGTACCGAGGGAGAGGATGCACAGGGCTTCTTAGACAGGTGTTAGAGTATACTCTGTACAACAGGTATTCTAGAGGCCAGTTGGGTCTCGTTCACTACTTTTCAGTTATCTGGGGCTGCCTTCAGTTGGTGGGAGGCTTACGAGAGGCATAGGCCGGTCAGCGCAGCACCCCTTACATGGCAGCACTTCTCTGGTCTATTCCTGGAGAAGTTCATGCCACAGTCCCGCAGAGAGGAACTGCGCAGGCAGTTCGAGCAGCTTCATTAGGGTGATATATCCGTGACGCAGTATGAGATGAGATATTCAGAGTTGGCCCGTCATGCTATCTGGTTGGTTCCTACAGACAGGGAGAGGATCAAGAGGTTTATAGATGGCCTCACTTTTCTGCTGCGATTGCTTATGACCAGAGAGAGAGTGTCTGGTGCTACTTTTGATAAGGTTGTCGACATTGCTTGTCAAATTGAGATAGTTCACAGCGAGGAGTCGGTTGAGAGAGAGGCCAAGAGGCCTCATGGGCAGGGTGGATTTAGTGGTGTTCCTTCTGGGGGCAGTTCCACCACGGTAGGGGTCGTCCTTTCAGACATGGTCAGACGACTTGCCCACACCATGGTGCATCAGCTGGCCATGGTTCACACGGTTATCAGCAAGGCCATTCATCTCTCAGTGCCATCCCATCTCATAGTTCATCCCGTGCTCCATCGGGTCAGGGTTCGTCTATGCCAGGCCCTTCTGCCAGTTATCTCGGTGCTCGGGGCTCCCTTCAGTCCCTAACACCAGCACCGGGGAGTTGTTATGAGTATGGGGAGTTTGGCCATATCAATAAGTAGTGTCCCCGCCTTATGGGAGGTCTGGCTCAGCAGAGGAGCCAGTCTCTGACATCAGCACCAGTTTCTTCACCACCCGCTTAGCCAGTTCGGGGTGGAGCTCAGTCAGCTAGGGGTCGTCCGAGAGGGGGAGGGCAATCAGGGGGTGGCCAGGCCTATGTCTATGCTCTTCCTACCAGACCAGATGCCATTACTTCGGATGCTGTGATTACAGGTATTGTCTCAGTTTGCCACAGAAATGCCTCTGTATTATTTGACCCTGGTTCCACTTATTCATATATTTTCTCGTATTTCGCTCATTTTCTGGATATGTCCCGTGAGTCTCTAGTTTCATCTGTTCAAGGATTAACGAAATAATTCTTATCAATTATGATGTACAATAATTATTTTTAATTGATATATTTATTTATATAAAAAGAAATTAATGTGGTATTCCAGGAATATAAATGAAACTCTTGAAAAATAACTAAGAATATTATTAATTAAAAGTAACATAATTGTAATTTAATTCACTTGCTTTTACTTCTAAAAAGAATTTTTCGTTTAATTTATGAAATCCTTAATTAATGTTTCTTTTTCAAAACAGAACCAAATAATAATAATAATAATAAGAGGGAAACATTAAAATAGTACTACGTTGGGAGAGAAAACAGTGAGGACATCTTCTCCCATATCGGCGAAGAGACGTGGATTTCTCCACTTTATAATGTTGGCACAGCGGTAATGCATTCAACGGTAATAATTTTGATGGTTAACGCCCTTTGATGTACTAATGTAGTAAACTTGTACATACTTTAAAAAAGTTACAGAAATATGAAATAATAGAGAGGGGTTAGAAAATAATAATAATTAATTAGTAATTACTAAAAGAAAAATAATGTTGTGGTACCATATAATATTATGTGTGGGGGAGCACATAATCAAATAAATAAATATAAATATAAAAGCTTTTACAGATTTACTCAGGAATTTTTATGGGAATTTACTTGCAGATATTTCCATACGAAATTCCGCAAGAAGCTCTTAACTTTCATAAATTTTTTACCAAAACTTTCGTGCGAATTTTTAAAATTTTGAACGAAAACATCCGCAAGTCATTTTCATATGAATTTAAAACCCTAGGTAATTTACATTTGGATTCAAAAATTCCCAGGTAACGTACCTGGGGATTGTAAATTTCACAGGTAATAGTTACCTACGAAGGGTTTTCCATCGGATTTTTTTAGAAGGAAAATTCGCAGGAAACTTCCTGAGAATTGTCCTACATAAACCCCAAGAAAATCCCCATGTAATACGTGATTTTCTGGTAGTGGATGACATATTGATCTACTCACGTAGTATGGAGGAGCATGAGCAACATTTGAGGGTTGTGCTTCAAACCTTGTGGGAACAAAAGCTATATGCTAAGTTCTGCAAGTGCGAGTTCTGTTTAGATTATGTGGCTTTCTTGTGGCATGTTGTATCAGGTGAGGGCATTAATGTAGGTCCTAAGAAGATTGAGGCAGTTCAGAGTTGGCCTCATCCTACCATAGCGACTGAGATCAGGAGTTTCTTGAGGTTAGAAGGTTATTATCGTCGGTTTGTGGAGGGCTTCTCATCCATTGCATCTCCTTTGACTAGATTGACCCAGAAGGGTGCTCTATTCAGATGGCCTGATGATTGCGAGGGGAGCTTCCAGAAGCTAAAGACTGTATCGACTTCAACATCAGTGTAAGTGTTGACGTCCGGTTCAGGGATGTATACTGTGTATTGTGACGCTTCACGCATTGTCTTGGGTTGTGTATTGATGCAGGAGGGCAAGTTATTGCATATGATTCACTTCAGCTAAATCCCCACGAGATGAATTACCTCGTACATGATTTAGAGTTGGCCGTGATAGTTCATGCTCTGAAGATCGGGAGGCATTACCTTTATGGGATGTCATGCGAGGCTTACACCGAGCACCGTAGTTTGCAGCATTTCTTTAAGCAGAAGGATCTTAATCTTAGGCAGTGTAGGTGGCTTGAGTTACTGAAGGATTATGATATTACTATCCTCTATCATCCGGGCAAGGCGAATGTGGTTGCAGATGCCTTGAGTGGAAAGGCTGAGAGTATGGGTAGTTTGGCATTCATTTCAGCAGAGGAGAGGCCGTAGGCTTTGGAGATTCAGTCCTTAGCTAACAAACTTATGAGGTTGGATACTTCAGAGCCTAGTCGAGTTCTTGCATATGTTGTGGCTCAGTCTTCTTTATTTGAGCGGATCAAGGCACGTTAGTATGATAATCTGCACTTTCTGGTTCTTAGAGAGATGGTGCTACGGGGTGGTGCCAAAGAGGTTACTATCGGTTATGATGGTGTTCTGTGACTCCAGGTTCGCCTATGTGTTCCTAATGTTGATGTCCTGAGGGAGACGATTCTAGAGGTAGCACACAGTTCGCGGTATTCTATTCATCCATGTGCTACAAAGATGTATCGTGACCTAAGGCAACATTACTAATGGCGGCGGATGAAAAAGGACATAGTAGAGTATGTGGCAAGATGTCTAAATTGCGAGTAGGTTAAGTATGAGTACCAGAGGCCAGGTGGCCTACTTCAGCATATGGTTATACCGGAGTGGAAGTAGGAGTGCATCACTATGGACTTCGTAGTTGGGTTATCGCAGGCGTTGAGGAAATTTGATGCCATTTGGGTAATTGTCGAATGGCTGACCAAGTCGGCGCACCTTATTCCGGTAGTGACTACGTACTCTTCAGAGAGGTTGGCCCAGATTTATTTTCAGGAGATTGTCTAGTTGCACGGTGTGCCTATTTCCATCATTTCAGAAAGAGGCCCTTAGTTCACTTCACATTTTTGGAGAGCAGTACAAAGTGAGTTGGGTACCCGGATAGAGCTTAGCACAGCCTTTAATCCGCAGACTAATCGGCAGTCACAGTTGACAGTTCAGATTCTAGAGGATATGCTCAAAGCATGTGTGATTGACTTCGAAGGGCAGTGGGGTCGATTCTTACCTTTGGCTGAGTTTTATTTATAACAACAGTTATCAGTCCAGCATCAAGATGGCTCCATTTGAGGCTTTATATGGTTGGCGATGTCGTTCCCCCATTAGTTGGTTTGAGCCAGTAAGGCTAGGTTATATGGCACAGATTTGGTAACAGATGCCTTGGATAAGGTAAAGTTTATTCAGGAGAGACATTGCACAGCTCACTCAAGACAGAAGAGTTACACGGATCAGAAAGTGCATTATTTATCATTTATGGTAGAGGAGAAGTTTTTCTTGAAAGTCTTGCCAATCAGGGATATCATGATGTTCAGAATAAAGGGCAAGCTGAGTCCGAGGTTCATTGGTCCATTTGAGGTGTTGGAGCGAGTTGGGGAGGTTGCTTACAAGCTTGTTTTGCCTTCCCAGTCTATCAGGAGTTCATCCTATTTTCCACGTGTCTATGCTCCGGAAGTACCATGCCGCCAGGTCACATGTGTTAGATTACATCACAGTTCAGCTAGATGAGAGCATGGGTTATGAGGAGGCGCAAGTTTCCATTGTTGCTAGGCAGGTCCACCAGTTGAGTTCTAAAAGGATTTCAGCGGTAAAGGTCCAGTTGAGGAGGCGACTTGGGAGACCGAGGAGGACATACGGAGCAGATATCCATACCTATTCAGCACCCCAAGTATGATTCTAGACCCGTTCGAGGACAAACGTTTATTTAAGAGGTGGAGAATGTAACGACTCGATCGGTCATTTTGTTTTCTAGGTCCCTGTTCCCCTACTTAAGACTTCCCGTATATTCTTTTACTGTATTATAACTTGCGGGGATGATATATTTGGTTTTGGAAGTGTTCGAGTTGAATTCGGAACACTTAGTTCCTTAATAGTGGCCTAAGGTGGTTAAGTTTGACTTGAGTCAACATTTTGAGTAAACAACCTCGGAACTAGAATTTAATGGTTCCAATAGGTTCATATGATGATTTTGGACTTGGACGTGTGCTCAGATCGAGTTTCGGGTGATCTGAGAGCGTTTCGGCGCTTAATGTTGAAAGTTGGCGCCTTGAAGGTTTTAGAGTTTCTTAAATTTGGTTTGAAGTTGACTTTGATATTATCGATGTCCATTTGAGATTCCGAGTCTGGGAATAGATTCGTCGCATTCGGAGCTAGTTAAAGAAGTTTGATGTTTGTAAGTTGATTAATTTGGTTTCACGGTGTTTTCTTAGTTTTGATGTTGTTTTATTCATTCTGAGACTTCGAGCAAGTCCGTATTATGTTTATGAGCTTGTTGGTACAGTTGGACAGGATCCCGGGTGACTCGGGTGTGTTTTGGACCACCCGAAGTTAAGTCAAAAATTCCAGAAATTGCTGGTATTGGTTTCCTTCTTCGCGAACGCGGAGGGTTTCTCGCGTTCGAGATGAAGGATAATGGGCAGGAGTGATTTGTCCTTCGCATTCGCGATCACTTGGTCACGTAGGTTTAAGACATGTGGCCTTCGCGTTCGCGATAGGAGGTCTACGTTCACGTAGAAGGGAAAAGGGCATGGGGTCATTGGGTCGTTGCCCTTCGCGTTCATGAAGGGTAGGTCGCATTCGTGAAGCTTGGGATGGGCTAGCCTTCGTGGTCGTGAGCACCAGGTCGCATTCGCGATGGGCTTTTTCTAAGCCTTGGCAATTGTGCCTTCACGATCGCGAGGCCTTTTTCGGGATCGCGAAGAAGGGCCACTAGGCAGAACATTTAATAAAAATCGGGACTTCATCTATTCTTTTTCATTTTCCACTTCTTTTGGCCGTTTATGAAACTCTTGGATGGAGGATTTTCATCTAGCATTTTAAAGTAAGTGATTTCTACCGAATGTGAGTTTAATACATTGATTATAGGTAGATTTTAACATAGAAATTGTAAACATTATGGGATTTTGTTGAAAAAACTAGATTTTGATAAAAATGAGATTAGACCACGAAATTGATTATGGAATTGAGTAAAAATTATATATTTCTCGTAAGGTTATGGGTAACATTTAGCTACAAAATATTCGGAATCCAGGCACGTGGGCCTGGTGGTGACTTTTAGGAATTTTTCAAATTTGGTTGGGTAATTTTCCAATTGACGAGAGTCCGTACATAGCTAAAATCATGTTATGTCCGATTAGACATAGGATTTTATCATGAAATATTTGTATTATTTGAACCCAACTTGTTAGTTTAATTACTTATATAAATAAGTGAAATTTGATTAGAGATTATATTTGACCGAGCTTCGCTACTTTAGGTGTTGGAGGAATAATCAATTTTTGATAGAAAACTTTATGCTCCTTTATGTGCCTATCTCGCTGTTGTAAACGTATGTTCCGTGATCCCAAAAGTTTTCCTATTCCTATGGATCGGGTCGAATGCCTCGAAAATATTTATATATAATGAGATGCATCCATAGATCAGGTTGTACGACCTCGGTAGTGTTTGTACACGATTATTATGGATCGGTCTGTACGACCTCGGCATAACTCGTGCGTGATGTTACTAGGAGTCTGATTATACTTGATATTCCCTTCATGACTAGAGAATTTGTAACTACTTGATGGCATATATTTTTTGAAATTGGCATGTGATATTAGGAGATTTTAGATTGTTATTTTGATAAAGAATCACTTATTTATTGCTTCTTATTCTATTGTTATAGTCGTATTTCATGCTTAGCTATAGTTCTTGCACTTTATTTATTGACCTCTATTAAGTGTCGATGTCGATCCCTTGTCACTATTTTTTGAGGTTAGACTAGATACTTACTTGGTACACGTTGTTTACATACTCACGCTACACTTCTGCACTAATTGTGCAGGTTTGAGGTAGGTACATCTAGTGGTCATTTGAGCGCGCACCCCCGTTACCCGGAGACCTAGTGGTGAGCTGCTTCCCATACTCCGTTCTGCAGCACCCGAAGTTTCCTTCTTGTTGTATTTATTATTTCTGCCTATTTTAACCGGTTAGGATAGATTGTTTCTCAACCTATGAGGTTACACCATACCGATCCATCCTAAACAATTTCTAGCTGGTCAAAATGGGTCATACACATCTTGACTCAATTATTTTTTTATCATAACTCAACCCATTCAGCTTTAGGCAGGTTGGACGGTTTTGAGTTTGGATTGCCAGTGTAGACATATAAATGTTATACAGAATTAAATCCAATAAAATAACTTGGACTATATTTTAAATTCAAAATATATTATTCCAAATAAATATTATGGGTTAATTTAATTGGATTAATTATATACATCTAATAAATAAGGCCAAATTCATTGGGTTAGCCCATTTAATTGGGCTACAAATGATGAACCCACTTTATTAAGCCTGAGATATCATCTTCCTAGAGGCCTTATTTGGTGCCACGTGTCAAATGACGTGGAACGCCAAGTCAAATGGAAGAGACAATATGATCATGCCACGTGTCAAAATTAAAGGCATGTCAAGTCAAATTAATAGGCCAATGAAACCGCGCTATATGTACAAGTGACATTTTTTGGCCAATCAAATGTGGTCTTGTCACGCTTCAATCTGATTGGTTGGAAAGAGTTTGTTTTCATGAAAATTCTTATCTTCCACAACTATAAATATGGGTCTTCATGACTAAGAAAAGACATCAGAAATCATAACAAGAAGCAAGAGAGATCAAGCAATAAACTATGATTATCGTTCAAGCAAGCAATTTTCAAGCAATAAAGATCAAGTCTGAGAAATCAAGTTCAAGCTAAAGTGCGAAGAGCAAATAAAGGTTCAAGGAGTATGAGTTCAAATCAAAGTTCGTGCTAGTTGAATTAAAGATCATCGTTCGTGAAAACAGGCATAAATTCAAGATCAAGCTCGAAAGCCCTTGAATTTTTATTAGAAAAGAAGAATTAGAGGATTCATAGAGATTGTACACTCGTATTACTTGAAATCAAAAACTATGATTATTGCAATACTTTTTGGTCTTGATTATTTTTTTGACGCAATTTATTGTCTACAAATTCTTGAACACCCAGTAGGACCAATTCTGTACTTCATATCTTTCTCTTGTAAAGCGAGGTCTGCAAATTCCAAAACCAGTTGGGGGAAATATCACTTGTTACGTGTTTGTCGAAGTTTAGCACATGTTGTCAACAAAAGATCGAAGGTGTACTTCAAGTCTCGTATTCAAGTTTCGTTAAGATTACACACTGACAAATCTTGAAGTGGGGGCATTTATAGACTTTAAAAATTTATCAAATTAGTGAATAAGAAAATTTGGACTAGGGCCTATACAACAAGAGCCAATTAGGGTTATTCGATCGATGACTACTCCACCCAAACCCCAATTCATGCTTATAAATAAGGCTACATATATCCTTCAAAACCATCTCAGCAATTCCATAAACTCTCGGAATATGCACAAAGAGATCAAATATACGATTTGTGAAATTTCATAAAAATCTTGAAATATTCATTAAGAGATCAAAGTCATGTAAAATATGTCTTGCTCAATGTTCTAGCAACATTCAAGATTCAAATGCAGTGCTGCTACATGCTTCTTCATCATTAAATACATCAAGGAGATGCATATCATCCTACGTTCGAGCAATGCTAATGGGGCACATGTCGTTTGGCCCGTTTGGGCAACGCAGTTGAGATTGGAGCAGAATGGATGACTCTCGAGAAGGATCTAATGAATTCAAGATTTATATGTAGCAATTGTGAGTTTATCCGGATCAGCATATGGCTAGGATCTGAGATTTACATTGGATGGTGTCGAGACTCGCGGTATTTCTATGTCATTATGGATTTTACATTTCGGTATCAAGAAGGTGGAGGAAAATGGCTTTAGATTCACAGAAGGTCACTTTAAAATGGGTATCTCGGTTGTGGTACTTTTGGGATACTTAAGAGGAAATACAACGGCTTATGGGCCTTAGGGCGGTGCGGTTTTATTTTAGGATCTCGCGAGTTTTGGTTAAGAATCATGGTGTCCTGGCAATAAAAAATGTCACTTTGAGGGTAATTCAGAAGGTACTCAGAGAAAGAGTAGAACTTGGTAGTAGATTGGATCGGCAAAGTAATAGATATGATCGGTTCTTTGGGTACTTATGATGTGGTGAGTCTCTACAGGTGCTCGGCAACAATACTCTTGGATTTGTCGACTTGCATGGCTTGGTTGAGTTAGAGAGATTCAGTTCTGATGGCTTGATTGTGTGCAAAGGGGTTTCAAAGTGCTCTCAAGGATTTCTACCACGGTTAGAGGTGTATATTTCCTACCGGCGTGAGGAACATGTTGCGTATTGTGATTTTTTCCTAGATGAGATCAAATAGAAGGTTCCTGGCCAATTGAGTATAAAGTTTGCTTGTGACTCAGAGTTGATTATGAGATTCTCGTACTTTTCCTATGATGGCATGATAGATGTGGTGTGTTAAGTGCGATTGAGATTTGCATGTGCAAGGTCACAGTCCAGATTTGGACGGGAAGGTCATGAATTTTGGACAGCATGGACAGTTTCAGATATTTAGATTAATGTTATAACTACTTGGTAATTCCTGAGAAGGGTTCGCATTTCAAAAGGTGCACTGTGTTCAGACTTACGAATACTTCATTGGTATTGTGGTACTTGCCTGGTTAATCGATGATTGATATTCAAATTTTTCTATGTGACACAAAAGAGTTATAGAATTATTCCTCGTGGGATGATTGTGTATGAGAGATGTGTTAGATATTTGGGCGGTGGGGTTCGGATCAGATATGGTGATTCGTGTGTTCTATGGATCTGGAGACCAGGAGTTCTCAAAAATAGATTATTTTGTGGTTGTGGAATGTGAAGATGTGGCCAAAGCTAGCCAGATAATAGTATGTGTTATAGTTCAGTCATTGTGGACTTTTAGAGGGTTATATATCTATTTGTGGGTGACCAGAGTGGATTTGGAGTCCATTGGCAGGCCCAATGAGGATGTGTATTCTACACCGGGTCAGATTGGTTGACTCCGTACGTTATTGTCGAGGGATGTGCCATTCGGTAGAGTTAAGCTTATGTGTGTTCTGATATGATCTATGTGTTACTCCTCTATGCTATGAAGGGTTGTGATTTGTTGGTTATAAGCATGCATGGTGCGGTTCTGTTTAGGTCTTGTAGTGGGATTTTAGCAAGATGATTATAGGGGTTTCGAATAGTTGATTGCGCCTTGGTTATGCTCTCTCCAGACTGTGGTATATTGTGCTATTTGCTTCCTCATGGTTATGGTCATACACTTCGTGTATTTGATGTCGAATTGTGTGTAGTTGTTAATTTTGAGCATGGTGGCATGAAGTATTTCATATGGACCCGTGTTTGGATGGGGTCACGTATTGCAGCTAAGTTATTTTGGGATATGATCCTTTGAGTTAGATTCGTGAGTCTTGGTTCTACCATGTATGATGGGTTCATATCATTGCGGTTGTGGTGGTACTTGTTGAGTTTGTGGGCCAGTTCTCTCATTTGAGTCATTTTCCATTTTGGGTACATTTGAGTTGTTGCTTATTGGTGCACGGATTGCATGGGTTGTGATTCTAGGTAGCATTGGTGTGGCATGTCAATAGGATAGATGGGCTTGATAAAGTAAGGTCATTGGACCTAGAATGGGTGCTATCTGATTTGTTTGCGGTATATTTGAAAGGATAATGTCAGTGATCAGCTTAGAAAATGGCTTTAGTTCTTGTCGAAGGAGAGGGAGCTCCATGACTTGTTGATCTGATGAATGGTTATGAGTTTCTGCATGTTTCTTTCATCATCGGCAGTGTACGAAGGTTATAGAATGAGGTTTTGTTTGAGATGAGATTTATTACCGGTAATGGGTTATTTTGAGCAGTTACTGTGATCGTAAATTTTGCTACGGGTATGCAAGTCGTGTGGTATGTCATGTGATTACATCTTGGGTTATGGTTATGGATTGATACAGCTTGTTCAGACTTGTACAGTGTGTAGACGCGAGGTTCAAATCTTGTAGGAAATTTTGGATGTTGGAAATTGAATTCTATTGTTTACGGGCTAAGGTTGAAGTAATGATCTTCAGTTATGTTGTGTTGTCGGGCCTATATGGAATAGGGTGACGTGGGATCACCCCCGGGTATGTGCAAGGTAAGGTTACATGGCAGTTTGATAGCTTTGGAACGACTCTCGACACGTGCGAGGACGAACGTATATTTAAGTGGGGGAGGATGTAACGACCCAACCGGTCATCTTGAGCATCTGCATTTCGCTCGGTAGTTTGGGGGAAAGAGTAGTTCCTTATGATGTATTATGACCGGTGTGCATCATCGGTTTTGGTTTTCATGTGATCCGTAGTTTGATTTGGAAGAATGAATTTTATCATTGAAGCTTTAAGTTGGAAGAGTTGACTAAGTTTGACATTTTTGAATTTGACCTCGGAACGGAGTTTTGAGGGTTATGTTAGGTCCGGGTGGCGATTTTGGACTTGGGCGTATGCCCGGATTTGCATTTGGATATTTCTAGAAGAATTCGGCGCTAATTGGTGAAAGTTGAAAAATTGAAGGTTTGAAAAGTTCATAAGTTTGACCCAGAGTTGATTTGGAGGATATCGGATTCGAATTTTGGTTCCGGGAATTGGAATAGCTTCGTTATGTCATCGGAGACTTGTGTGCAAAAAATTGGGTTTATTCCGGGTTGATTTGATATGCTTCGGCGCGAGTTTTGGAAGTTGGAATTTCAAAGTTCATCTAAGTTTGATTTGAGGTGCGATTAGTCATTTTGATGTTGTTATGTGTGATTTGAGGCCTCGAATAGGTTTGTGTTATATTTTGGGACTTGTTGGTATATTCGGACGGGGTCCCGAGGGGCCCGTGGTGAGTTTCGGACGTGGTTCGGATCATTTTGTCCCATGTTGCATTGCTGAGGAAGTGCAGGTTCTGGTGTTGCGCACCTACGGTTAGTTTTGCGCAGGTGTGGTGGTCGCAGAAGCGGAGATGTGATTGCACCTGTGGAAAGGGTCTGGGTTTGGGGTCATCGGAGATGCGGATCTTGGGGCGCATCTGCGGCCCCGCAGAAGCGTCGGCCAGTGGCGCAGAAGCGGTATTTAGCGCGGGAGCGGAACAAGACTCGCACATACGCTGTCGCAGAAGCGGAATTTGGTTCCGCATGTGCGAGGGTATGTGGTTAGTGTATTTCCGCAGAAGTGGATGTCTTGTCGCAGAAGCGACACCGCAGAAGCGGTTCATTTATCGCAAATGCGTAAAGGTCGCGGCAGAACAATATTAAATTGAGGTTTTTAGTTTTTTTATCATATTTTGAGATTTGGGACTCGGATTGAGGAAATATTTGTAGTGATTTTTACTACATGGATTGGGGTAAGTGTTCTACACTCTGTTTTGATTATATTTCGCGAATCTATCTTCATTTTTGGTAATTGGTTGATGAATTTTAAAGAGGAAATTGGGGGATTTTGTCTAAAATTTCATAAAACAAAATTTTGAGTTTTGAACATCGATTCGGAGTCGGATTTGACTGATACTAGTATGGTTGAACTCGTAATTGACTAGGTTGTCTGATTTTATAAGTTTTGTCGGGTTTCGAGGTGCGGTCTCTGGTTTGACGTTTGAGTTTATTTTGGGCTTTTGATTAAGGATTTAACCTTTATCATTTGGAATTGTTTTCTTATGCATTATTTGATGTATTTGAGTTGCTTTTAGCTAGTTTCGAGCCGTTTGGACGTCGGTACACGCAAAATGGCATTTTTGGCACATCGCTTGGCTTACTCGGTATTGGATTTGGCTTGTTCGAGGTAAGTAACACTTCTAAAGTTGGTGCTGAGGGTATGAAACCCCGAATTATGTGCTATGCGATTGATGTTGAGGTGACGTGCATGCTAGGTGACGGGTGTGTGGGTGTGCACCATAGTAACTGTGATTTAGTCGATACCATGGAATTGTATAGCTACCATATCTGAACGTTTTTACTATACTCTATGTGTTAGAGCACTTGAGCTATAATTTATGCTAGAAATCATGTTTAGGCTATATGCTGGCTCTATTGGGACCCACAGTGGTCGTTCCTTGGTGTTGAGTTATTTGTTTAATTGTAGTTATGTACTCAGTCGTATTCATCATTACATATCATATCTCAGTCTCTATTATTGTATATTGTCGCATCTCATATCATTGACTTTGGCTGCTTAGCATGAGTGTTGTGAGCCTGAGAGACTGGAGAGATTGATGACTGAGTGAGGCCGAGGGCCTGATTGTGAAAATATTGATACTATAGCACGTGAGTTGTCCATGCGGATCCATATATTGATACTATATCACGTGAGTTGTTCGTGCAGCACGTGAGTTGTCCGTGCGGATCCAGATATTAATACTATAGCACGTGAGTTGTCCGTGCAGCACGTGAGTTGTCCGTGCGGATTATAGTGCTTGGGCTGAAAGAGCCCCTCCGGAGTCTGCACACCCCCAGTGATCGCAGTTGCTAGCAGTTATTATGTTTGGACTTGATCTTCTATGTACTGTACTGAGTGACTGAGTGTGCTGAGTTTTGAGCATGATGAGTGAGGATACGAGACAGTGAGATTGAGTACTCTGAGAGTGCGAGTACATGAGTTCATCATTGAGATGCATTGCATTTGACATGCGTACTTGAGATACAGGCATAGAGATGCATTTCCTCATGCTACCCAATTTTGGTGGAATTCATGATTTCACCTGTATATTGACATGTAGGCATAGAGATGTATTTTTCTCATGCTATCTGAAAATGAAACATCTTGTTTATTGTTGAAAGCTGTTTTTGGGAAAATCATAATTTTCAAATTTATTCATATATTTTTGAGTTTTTCGGTGAAAGATCTGGGATCTACTGTTATACTTGAAAAGCATGCCTATTTTCCGTAACTGTGAACCAGCTGAATTATTTCTTGTACCATCTTTATCATATTGTTATGAACTGTTGCTGGTTATTGGAGTTGGACCCTGACCCTTGTCCCAGCTCATCACTACTTTCAACCTAAGGTTAGGTTTGTTACTTATTGAGTACATGGGGTCGGTTAAACTCATACTACACTTTTGCACCTTGTATGCAGATGTTAGTTGCTGATGTTGCTGTGCACGACGGGAGCTGAATTTGAAGATGTACCTGCGTTACGGTCATAGTTGTCTCTTGATCTTGGTAGCTATAGAATTTTAATATGTTCCTGTATAGTTCAAACATATGATGTACTTTATTTCATACCAGCTTTGTAAATTCTAAATCTTAGAAGCTCGTGATTTGCACTACCAGTCCTTGGGGAGTTGTATAAAATTCAGTTATCTCATCTTTGATTCACATCAGTGTTATTATATTATGTTATTTTGTTAATTGGCTTACCTAGCGGATTGGGTAAGATGTCATCACGACGGTTTGGATTTTGGATCGTGACACTTTACCCCTTCTTCAAGTGTAGGTGGAGCATCTTTCTCATATTCATCTTCTTCAGGGTCCCCATCATTGAATGATATGTAATAACATGATGAAACATACTCAAATTTCACGTCATCATCCATTAGAGATGAAATACCATGCTCACCTTGTGCAGTAACGTGATACGAAGAAAATTACTTCGTCTTCATCATGCTCCTTAGTGTAGACCATAGTATATGGATTTACCTTGAGTATTTCTTTACATGAAACCACAAGTTTTGTTTGTCGTCTCATTCTAGAAGGAACCAAAATTTGAAAATCCTTATAGATCTTCTAGATTCTGGGTGAAGCGGGGTGTTCTTATGCTTTGATAATATCTTTGAAATTTGTTCTTCTTCTTCAATTGACCTAATCTCTCAAATACAGAAAGCCTCACAATTAATTTTCCAAGTCGATCAAAGACAGAAGGCCTATCGGAACCGGCAGATTCATCTTCGGTAGTGATATGATTATTGCTTGCTCTTTTTATAGAGATGCAAACTGGTGACGGTTCCTTGTATCCCAGACCTTCACGTGGATGCCTTTTAGTAGCTTTTGATGGGAGCTTCCCTAATTTTAACAGCTCATTGGGATTATATCTAGCTTTTGCAAATATCCTGTAAGCATTAGGATCAAAAGCTTCATTTGCACTATTTTTAGGGAGTTTCATATTCTGCGAATGATTTTTGGCCACGAACTCTCCAAGTAGCATTGGGGACATCTTTACTGCATCAATTCGTTTGATCAGAAGAGTTAAATCCCTTAGCATATTAGTTTTGAGATTGGACGATTCTCCCTCATCTTTCTTCTTTGTAGGGACGTAGCGGAGCGCAGGAGTTACTTTATTGCCATAAGACACAATGTTCCCTCTATGAGATTTATTCGAGCTAGGGTGTACCTCCTCAACAACAGCTTTGGCTTTACGAGAAGCCACCACAACTCTTTCAGTCGTGGACTCGTCATTATTTCTCTTTATGACATCATCAGCTTTTATCTTCTTCATAACATAGTTCTTCAAGTAGGAACTTTGCATCCCCGAAGTGCGACTCAGCCTCAGTGAATGGTTTGTCATCAGCAATTATCTTTTTCTTGACCCCATCCTTGTAGTACTTTAAACATTGATCGTAGGTAGATGGAGCCACTTTATTCTCATGTATCTAAGGCCTCCCAAGCAAGACGTTGTTTGAAGTCTTTGCATCGATCACATGCGGCCATGAAATTAATTGCATATCTCCGATGGTGATCTCCAATTTAATTGTGCCTATCGCTCTTTAACCCCTTAGTTGAAGCCTTGAATCATCAAGCGGCTTTTCGAGAGTTCGTTCAGGGGGATGCCAAGTTCTTTCATGGTACGAATTGGTAAGATGTTCACTGAGGATCCTCCGTCAATCCAAATTGTATTTACCTCTTTATTGTGCATATAGTCAGCCATGTATAATGGGCGATTATGAGAAGTGTCACCTAGTAGAAGGCCATCATGCGTGAATGTGACTTTTTCTTCGAAGCATTAACTTCTTGAGGAATGGACTTAGTGAGCTTTTCTAGCTCTAAAGATGGTTCCAATGATATATCTTCACCCTTTTCTTCTCTTTTATCAGCATTGCAATAGGAGGACGCGTCACTATCATGGGAAATCTTTGTGTGGAGCCAACTTGGTACGAATTCCTCCAAAGTTACTGGATGTCATGGCTTTTAAGGGTAGTGCACCTCAAATTTTGATTTCTTCAAATGCTTAACTGGATTTTGTTTCAATTGTCTTTTCACTATCATTTTCCTTGTTGGTTGTTCTATTGAATCTTTTCGTGGACTTCTTTTGTGGCGTCTACGGCGAGTCACCAATATCCAACCTTCATCATCAGGCTGACCAACTTCGACTATGTTATTCTCCAGTATTTCTTTATCTTTACTTTCTTCAAGACTGCATAACTCATCTGGATGGAATGAGCCAAAGGTGATAGATATTTGGTTCACACAGGCCTTCTCATTGTCGCGCCCCGTTTTCTCGCGAAAGCGGGCTTCGACGTGTGACAACTCTTTTAAATGGGTATTCAAAGAGAAGAGTCGCCACCTAACGGTTTAACGTGCGTTACGACACCTATTTGTAAATAACTTTGTTTGACTAGTCAACGCCACCAAAGATCGGGTAAAGGCTCAAATTACCTCAAAGAAAAGGTGTTAGGCACTCTTCGCGGTCCATAACTGTGGGTCCCAGACGAACTTTAAACTATGTGAATTATGTAATTAGACTAGGTGATCAAATAAATAAAGGAAACTTTAGAAGTCGAAGAGTCTTATTAGGGCACGTGAGAATCGGCACAAATCTTAATGACTATAGAGATACAACTACATTGATCTATGTTAAATGACTAAGTGTAAATAACAAATAAAGAAAGGGGAGGGGGTCCTATGTGTTTTAGCCTAAAAATCACCCCGTGCAACATAAATAATACTTCGCAACTCCTTTGAGGTAGGGGTTGCTCATATTATTCAGCGGGCACAGACTATCATCTCCTGTTACCCGATTACTATATTAAAGTTGTTTACCTAAAGGCGCTCTAATTTAATTCTAGGTCGTACCCTATGCGTGCACTACCCGTCTCATACATATGGTCCAGGAGGCTTTGGACCTCTATTTGGGTGGTTCTAGACTTCTCCTAGGTTACTCAAAATGATAAAAACTAGGTAACATTCAAAACAATCAAGACTTCACGTAAAGATAATTAAAGGCCCAAGTTAGCCTCCACACATAAACAACAAATGCATGCGGGCAGATTCAGCAATAGATAGTTTTCAGGATTAAGACGCATTATAGCCGTTAAGTCCTATAAGCATGATTTCTATGTGATTCCGGATCCCAGCATTATACATGTAGTGTTGCAGTTTTTGGACTATCGTATGGGCAGATTAAAGGTATTACAAATCTATAGGCATGATCTCTAGTTATCTGCGTAATGAGGTAGCAAAACAATCCCAGAACTCTGAATTACCAATGCTGATTTTACAGACATGTTTCTTAGGTACGTGACAGTATCCTATAGGAAAGATTTCTAGCAGTTAACAACTGTAATTGATTTTATATACTTTATACCTATAGGCATATTGTCTAAGTGTGGAAATGTGATGAAGTAACAAAGTAATTGATTAGTTGATTAAGATCCTATAGTCATGATATCTAAAGGAGAACGTGCTACGAGCAATAGAAGCAATTGTTTGATTGATTAATTGAAACCCTATAGACATAGTATCTAGATGGATATTAGCAAACATGTGTTATTGCACATGAATGATTTATCACAAAGGTACAGGACAAGGCATGGGACACACATTAATCCACAAGTAGCAAGGAAAGCATGCTTAGGCTAATAACATAATCAGGAGTTAACTATAGAACATTAAGTTGCACATGAATTATTCAACAAGAATTAGAGCAGGTTCTAGGCATGATTCAACTCTTTACAAGAGTACAGAACAAGGCAACAAGATAAACGCATAATAAGCAGCACATTAGAATAAACAGGCTTTAAGAAAACAGAATCAAGGCAACAAATAGGCAAACTCGATTACTAGAAGGTATAGAGCCTCAAGAAGAGCTTCAGAGCATACAATAGAATGTTGGTTCATAAAAACAAATCTCAAAGACATAGATATGTAGAACATGAACTCAAACGAAAAGAGAATGAAATTTCAAGGGTCATCGGTACTTACCAGTTACTAATTAACAAGTAAGTAAACTAAGAACAATTTCAGCAATATCTCGAAAGTCAGTAGCAAAGCGAACAATAGAACCCCAAATCTCACTGCGTTAGAGTTCCCCAAGGGTTTCAGATGAACCCCGGGCAGTACTCGCATTGCGAAAGGTCGAATAATCGAGTTTCGGTGGCCTTGGCTTTCAGCCGGCCAAGGGTTTAAGTTTTAGAATAGTGTAAGGCGAGAATAAGAAAGGCAGTAGTAGTTTTTTAGCGATTAGAATCTCTCTAAAGGTGAAATTGGGAAGGGGTTTATATAGTGACAGATTAGGATGAACAAACATGGAAAATAATCAAATAATCGTAAATAAGGAAGGAAAAGATCGCATGCAATCAGTAATAGAGTCGGTAGAAGAAATGACGGAAATTTCAAACCCTAGTTGGGTCCAACGGCCATAAATCGGACCGATAATGCAAGAATCATTTATTATATAGTGTATATAGGCGAAATATCACTCAGATCTTCACAAAATCAGAGTCAATCAGGCCTGCTCTTGAAAGATAGTTCTTGCCAAAAATAGGGCGAGAACTAAGTAACACCTTAGACACGCATACAATAAGAAAGTATCACAAAATAGGTAAGTGAATCACGGATTGATTCCATTTTTAGGTTGGAATTGGAAAGCAATCGGGAGGCGGCTACTAGGGTTTCTCAGAAGAGGAAGTGGTTGAGTGGTTTAAGGGAGGCTGATAGTTTAAAATGGGGTGAGGGTTTGGGTTATGGGGATATAAGGAGAAGGGAAGGGTTTATTATGGATCGTTGATCATTTAAGATCAACGGCCATGATCAAAGAAGAAACGGGGCGGGTTATTTGACGGGTCGCGACCGGGTCATCTAAAGAGTTGTCTGGTTAGGCTGGGGTGTTGGGCTAATGGTTTGGGCCAAATTCGGTCCGAACAAATTGGCCTGTTTTAGGCCAGCTCTTGAAACCCTTTAAAATTAACAAAAAAAAATTAAATTATTAAAACGTCTAATAAATGGTAAAAATAATATTTATTTTATAAAAAATATTTGAAAATAATAACTCAACATTATAAACAATATAAAATTCTATTTGGCATAAATAATATGATAAACGCAATTATTTGTAGAATATGATAAACGCAATTATTTGTAGAATATAGGCTATTATTGCAAAAATTATGTAAATAGCTCAAAATGCAAATATAATTATGTGAAATGAAGTAAAAATATTTTAAAACATGTATGTGGGATGCAAATAATAAATTTAGATGATTAAGTCATCAAAAAATAATTTGAAGGAGTAATAAATATTTTGAACAATTAAAATGCGAGAAAAATCAATTTCAAATCTTTAAGAATTATAGAAAATACTTATTTAACCCTTGTAAATTAGGTAATGATGCAAAATGATATTTTGAAAGTATATATTATTTGAAAAAATATGAAGGCAAAACTAGGTATCAACAGCTGCCCCTCTTTACCCGAGAATGATGAACGAGTTGTCGGGTAAAGAAAATGATGACCAATTTTGTCCGAAATGAGTGAGGAATGATGTGTTTTGAAAAAATGGGGGGCCGAACCCTGATTCTTGAGTTGCCTACATATCCCTGGTGTTACGGTAATCAGGCTGTGTGTAGTTCTGGATCCAACGGCAAACGAAACCGATGGAGTTGTTATAAGAGTGGTCATATATTTCGAAAAGGATTTTTTTGGGTAGGATAGTGTCGGATAATCTTAGGTGGAGCTATGAATGCGAATTTGAATGTTACGGATGTATAAGGACAATATTTGAATGGTTATGGGACAAAAGGTAATCAATTACTGGTTGTCGGTTACGTTTGAGATAGTCAGGGATGTGAACGTTGTGAACGGAAACCGAAGCAAAAATTTCTCCTATTTGTAGAACAGTTACCTCTTGAGTCACCTGCAAAACTTAAAACACGATGCACGCGAATATATGTAGGTTATTGCAAAAATTTAAACATGATGCAAATTCCCTTCGGACCATGAGGATTGTCTTCGGACGATGAGGATGATGTCCTTAGACCATTACGTCCTGGGCCATGAAGCGTATGATAAGGGATTCGTAGGCCATGAAATAGTGTCCTCGGGCTATGAGGATGATGCCTCCGGACTATGACTCCTTTGAATAATGATGTGCAGTTTCGAGAGATCCCCAGGCCATGGAATGGTGTCTTCAGGCTATAAGGATGGTGCCTTTGGACTATGACGCCTTCAGATAATGTGGCAATGTTTCTGCCCATCAAATGCAAAGATGTGGAGATATCGATTGTTTGATATAGAAAATAGGTGATGCTTAGTCATATGCGAGGACGATACAAGATAAGGCTTAGTCTTGTATGAGATGAGGGTAGTGCTTAGCCCTATGCGAAGAAGAGAGATAGTGCTTAGTCTTATGCAGTGTGGAGACAGTGCTTAGTCTCATGCAGAGGATGGAGACAATGTTTATTCTCATGCAAAGGATGGAGACAATGTTTAGTCTCATGCAAAGAAGGCAATGTTTAGCCGTATGCAATAGTGGAGACAGTGCTTAGTCTCATGCAAAGAATGGAGACAGTGCTTAGTCTCATGCAAGGAAAGGCAGTGCTTAGCCTTATGCAATAATAGAGGTAATGCTTAGCTTCATGCAATAATGGAGACAATGCTTAGCCTCATGCAAAGAATGGAGACAATGCTTAGTCTCATGCAAGGAAAGGCAGTGCTTAGCCTTATGCAATAATGGAGGCAATGCTTAGCCTCATGCAGTAATGAAGGCAATGCTTAGCCGCATGCAAGGTATGGAAACAATGCTTAGTCTCATGCAAAGAAAGGCAGTGCTTAGCCTTATGAAGTAATGGAGGCAATGCTTAGCCTCATGCAGGGTATGGAGACAATGCTTAGTCTCATGCAAAGAAAGGCAGTGCTTAGCCTTATGTAATAATGAGGGCAGCGCTTAGCCCTATGCGAGAAAAGGCAATGACTAAGTGCGAGAGGATAAAGCATTTCTTAGCTTGATGTTTTGCGTTTGTCAATTCTTGTTGTTGTGGAGATAGTGATCCTATTGTGTGTATATATTTGCGGATGTTCCTATTATGTTCATTGTGCCTGCATCCAAAGAAAAGTCATGAGTTTTGCGGGGAAAAGGTTGGTTCGTGCTCTCGATTTCCTTGATTCGCCTTTTGCCTTGAGGCCCTGCTTGAGTCACCCTGGGTAAAGTCTGGCTGCCATAGAAACAAAATTTTCGAAAACATGCATGTATTTGACAAATTATTTGTAGAAAATATAGTTGTTTGAAATATGTGATAATATATGAGATCAAATGATTTTGATGAACTGGTGACTGTGATGCATTTTGAGACGTCGCAACCTCCTTGCTTCAGAATTTTGAGCATCCTCCTCAAAATTCTGCCCCAGTTTAAACACATACTTCTGGCGACACATTTCTTGGCAGTTCCAAACGTGATGAGATCGGTCAAACTCAGGACCTTGCCCCAATTTCTGACCATAGGGAAAATGAAGATTTTATTGTGATGTGATCGAACCCACAAGGCTACCTATGTATCCCCTCTTGAACAAGAATCAGGTCAAGCGTAGTTTAGTTACCAACTCATTCTGTGCCGGAGTACTTCGGCCATCTGAAATTTCAACGTTTTCTGCTATAGTAGCATTGTCTTTCCTGATACCACTTAAATCATCCATTTTTCCTTTTCCTTTGCCTTTGGGGTCGCTTGGTGGAGGAGGAGGTGGAGGACCTCTGGATCTGGTATGGTATATTGATGATGCCAGTATGCACGAACCAACCTTTGGGAATGGGAAAAATCAAAAGAAAAGAAAAAAGCAAAAGGTAATCAAGTTAGTAAGGTGAAATAAAAGAGTGTTTGCAATATTTAAACATGTTTCACAAAGTCGTGCAATAATTCGCGTCCTAATTTGGGGACCTCATTGTGCCTGCGGTAGGCCTAAGCGACACACAAACTTAGAGAAAAATGATGCCAACATTTGCGTCATTTCATTAATGCAAAAAATGAGTGAAACCTTTACTAAATCGACAATAATAATAAAGTTACTAATGGCATTTAGCCTTATTACAATCGAAATCTAAAGCTAAGCTAGAAAGCAGTAAAGAATATCATTTCCTAGTCTACTTGGTCCCTGAAGGACCTTCTCCGTGCTTGTCTCTTTTGACTCCCATCAATCAGGTTTCCCAGATCGTGCATATCCAACAATAAGTAAGCTTTTGCTAGATGTCCTCCTTCACTGCTATCCATGCCTTGGCAATCTAAGAGTCTCTTTTTCATCTTCCCCTCGAGCTCTATCAATCCTTGTTCCAAGTATTCCAATCTTTCTGTTGACTTAGTGACAATCCCCTTCCATTCCTTTATCGCCTCCATGTTCACTTTGTGTTGTTCCAGATGTTTTGCTTCAAACTCGAACACCCTTTTATGTAGCCTCTTATACTTAACCTGTTCCTCAGCCACCTCATCTACGATCCTATCTTTTGGATTGACTCCTGGCTTGGCGTCCTATGCTACGTCGTCCTGCAACCATGATAGGTAGTAGTACATATGACCGGCGTGATACCTGTCTGGCTCGATGGTTTCTCCTTCCACAATGATCTTTTGGTTCCACATATGTTGTGCCTTGAACTTAAATGGGATGACATCTCCTTCGAAATCTATCTTGTACGGGACCATTTTGGAAACCCGAGGTATGACCTATTTTCTTCTCGCTTGCCTCATTACCCTTATGGGGGCATAAGGATAGATGTCTCGCAACCCGATCAGTACCAAATGAGTATTTCCCCTTGATCTGATAATAAAATCACTACTAGGAAACTATTCGAACATCCAATGCACCTGCTCATCTGTCAGATTGCTGAAGAAACTCTAAGGCCCCGTTAAAATTTCCTAATGATTTAATATTTTAAAGTGCTACAATGGTATTCGGGAATAACGTGTTCGAGTATCAAAGGAGACCCTATGGGGTGGAACCACATTATTTGGACATCAAAAGTGTTTCAACGACGTCGTTTCTTCGAGTATAAGTGGTAACACATTATGCAAATGAGCTCCGAATTCAGTTTCAATTGAAGTATTAGATCCGTACTGAAATTACGAAGCCATACCAAAAAGAATCATCGAATTCGGACATTGTATGAGAGAGTTATGCCCATTTCCCATCGTCAGCGCCCAGGGTAGCGTGGGGCGCTATCCCTGGCGCCGGGAATCTTGAGGTTCTGGAACCAGCGCCACAGGCAGTGCCCCACGCCATGTGTGGCGCCCGAAAATACTATATACTCATTCGGGGTTCATTTTACCCCATTTCTCTTGGCCGAACTTTGGGGTTTTCCTCAACTCTCTCAAGACCCCCAACTCTCCCCCATCTTCAAGGTGAGTAATCCCTACTAATTTTGTGTTTCATTCCATCAATTCCATCCTAAAACTAATTCAATCCTCCATAAAATACATAGATGTTCAAGAAATTTCTTCGAGAACCCAAATGAGGGTTTTGCAAGATTTCTTCCAAAAGGTAATCCTACACCCTTAGACTTACATGTATGGATATATTATGGGAATATAGGTATGAATTAAGTATTTGAACTTATGGTATGGTGATTGGAATCCATAAGTTCCCAATTTAAATACATAACCATTGTAGAGATTGAAAGGTGATTAGTTGATGGAAGTTTGTTGGTTGGGTATGGATGGATGGTCATGTATGTGATGTTGGAAATTATGAATTGTTTAAGAATGATGGTGGGATAAATTGTTGGTAAATGGTAGCAGTTGGATGGACTAATTCTATGGGTAAGAGATATAGAGATTCATGCCTACTAGGTGTTTGATAAAATGCCTAAATGGCCTAAACTATGGAATTTGTTATTAATATTGGTTCCATTGGATGTTGTTATTGTAGATTGAAGTTTCTTAGTGTAGTGGATCGTTGTAGTATCATTAAGGGATGAATTTGAGGTATGTTGGCTAAACTTTCTCTCTTAGAATCGAATTCCATAATGTTACCGTAAGTTCAAGTATGGTTGGCTCAAGATTTCTAATTTCTATATTCCAGATTATCTCCTATAAACTTGGCTATTCCGAATGAGCCTTATGTCAAAAGATATATGTTCAAAGTATGGTCTGCGTATTAAAACGTTATGACTTTGAGACGTGTTTTAAATAAAAACTAGTATACCAATTGGGTGAGAAAAACTCGATGTGCTTAAGACTCTAAATTACTAATATTTGTTAGTCTTGATTTAAAATATCTTGTTGTTGATAATCTATAAAGATGCTTGAAAATGAAATAAGTGAATTGAGGATATAGAGTGTGGCCAACGTGCCAAGAATTTAAGTTATGATTGTGGCTAGTAGTGCAAATGAAATGAGAGGATGCGATAAAGAATATGCAATGAGCCTCGACTCATATGTTTAAAATTGATTTCGAAAATAGAATTGCCTAAAAGCTTTTGAACTCAATTCAGGCCCAAAAGTGGCCGTTTTAACTAATGCTTAGCTTTATAAACATATCCAGTGTAGCTTGAGTTCTTACATACTCAGGTGTTAAGATTGTATATTGTCATTTCTGGGAAAGAGTATTGCAAGAACAAATGGTGTATTGATTGTTTATGATTTTGATGTATGTTCCTACTGCTGGTCGGTATGCCCCATTCTTTGGGAAGAAACCTTTTATGTTTAAAGTTTCCATTACTAATGAATTTGAGGTATATAATTGCTGAAATATTCTATATGTTGATATTTGATGGTGATATTTGAATTTGAAAGAGGTGAAAGTGTGGGATATGAAATATGGCCATCGTGCTAGGAATAAAGAAACTTGTGAATGGCCAAATGGGCCAAGGAAATATTGTCGTTGTGAATGACTAGAAATTCTAATGAGAAGTTATACAATGTGAAAGATTTTGAGGTGAGTACAATTGTATTTATGTTACTTCTGTGTGCAAATCAAATAATAAAAATGTTTTTGGGAGTATCATTAGCAAAACCGAGGAAGGGTGGGTCATAAGGCCCACACTTGAAACTACACATGCCGGTGAAGGGGTGGATTGTGATTATTCCCCTTATTTGGGATGAAATTGAAATATTGGTGAAATTGTAATATTATTCCCCTTAATTGGGATGAAACTGGTAATAATTGTGGATTGGAAAAGTCAACCCACACGGCATATGTGGGAAGGCGGCCTAGCTGATCGGGTGAAGATCGGACGCCATGTTGCGCACATGGTGGTACTACTCTTGGTAACAACTTTCTTTTGCATCACATGTCAAACCACATTGTTCGTGGGGAGATGGCCTAGCCGATCGGGCGTGATCGGACTCCGTGCTAACAAAGACGGTGGTATATCGGTGCTAATGATCTCCCAACCAAAATTGTATATGAAGTTCGTATTTTGAAAATTATTATGTTTTAACTGGACATTTGGATATTGTTTATTGTGACTTGCCATTTCTATGTTTTTTCTTCTCTTATATGGGCATTCTATTTTGAAATAGAACGTTTTGCTATACATACTATTGTTATTCGATAGTACTAACGTCCTTTTTGCCGGGGGCGCTGTATCTTTAATCGATGCAAGTGGTTTTACAGCAGGCGGTATTGATCAGTCATAGCACTACACTCTTTTCAGATGATTTGGTGAGCCCCACTTCATTTCGGGGTCATGTATCTTTTGTTTCTCATGTACTGCGTTTTGATGTATAGTCGGGGCCTTGTTATCGGTATTTTCATATTACTCTTTAGTTGTACTTAGAGGCTCCGTAGACAGGTTGTGGGTGGTGTTTGATGTGGGGAATTGGACCAGAAATGTTGGTATTTGGCAAACATAGTTTTTATTATATCTATAAACTTGTAATATTTTTGAAATTATGAACGAAGTTGCTTATGAAAATGAAATGGGAGTTGTTAATGAATTCTTTTCAGTGTTTGATTAATGGAGTGCATCTCCTCTTTATTCATGGATGGGTTTGGGTAGACGGAAATCTGATAGGCTTGCTTGGCCGGGTCCACTCGGTTGAGCGCCGGTCGCGCTCCTCGATTTCGGGGCGTGACAAAATTGGTATTAGAGCCTAAGGTTTTAAAGTGTCCTAGGATGTCTCGGAGCCGTGTCTAGTAGAGTCCTTCTTATCAGTGTGTTGTCGACCACATCTATAATGAGGAAGCTACATGGACTTTTAGGAATGTCACACTTCTTTGATACTCCATATCGTACGATAGAGTTCAAGATAGGAAGCTAATTTTCTCACCATGTCTCATTTTCCAAATGAGTAATCCACGAGTTCGAAGTAGCGGGGAGGGAATGACCGTGCCATTGAATTTGGGGATATTACACAAGAGTTCGTTGGGAGAATGCGTCGAGCCGTGGAGGGATTGGAAGAACTTGTTGTTAAGCGTAGTGTCCTTGTTCCTACCAATGTCACCGCACCACCGTATCGCGTGGTGAGAGAATCTAAGAAACGAAAAAGGGTTGTTGGTGCTAATGAACCAGGTTGTGTGATTTGCAGCAAGCGCCACTTGGGAACATGTTGGATGACCCTTGAAATATGTTATGTCTATTGAAAGAGGGGGCACAAGAAGAACAAATGCCCTAAGTTGGGTACATCGATCTCGGTCTGCCCGATGTGCGGGAAGGAACATTTGGCGTCGTGTGGTAAGTATGCTCAGCAGCATGTTAGGGGTGACAGGTTTGGGAAATTCCAAAAGCCCACACAGCAATCCGGTGTTGGAATTGTTACTCCCGCATTGGAAGCTTGGATGAAGGATAAGGGGGATGCTTATAATGTATGCAAAAAGGGTAAATATCAGGTCAATGGGACGAGTCAGTTTAGTGGACCTCATCCCCGTTGTGTGAAGTGTGGGAGATGGCATCCAGTATTATGTCACTATGATACCTATGTATGTTACAAGTGTGGTATGAGGGGTCACATTCAGAGAGATTGTCATTCGTCTCGCCAGAGCATGGGCGGGGGAGCGACACAACCATCCAGTTCCATAGCTACTACATCCACAACGCCTCCCCCAGCTAGAGGCACTATACCGCCCGCAGGGCGTGGAGAAGCTAGGGGTAGTATTCAGAGCTCCGGAGGGCCCAACAGGTTTTATGCTATGAGGAGGCGTCAAACGTTTGAAGCTTCTCCAGATGTGGTAACAGGTATATTGATTGTCCAATCTCATGATGTGTATGCTCTTATTGATTCCGGTTCCACTTTGTCATATGTCACTCCTTATGTTACTATGGAAGTTGGGAAAGAACCGGAACAACTTTATGAGTCGTTCTATGTATCTATTCTTTGAACGAGACTCGGTATTCGTGAACCCTCTTTATCACAATTCCTTATATTTACAACCTCTTGAGAAATTGAGTTCTATAATGAGCTCCTTGAATTGGGTTATAACCCTAGGCTAATACTTCCCACTTGCTTCCCTAAATTCTCAACAAGGGACTATACCTGATGAATTTCTTACAGAAACTTTTGATTCGAATAGATAACATCTGCTCACTTGTACTTATGCATGCACCATCATAAAGTTTGCCTATGTGGTATCAAATCCAATATAAAGTAACCTAGTATTGAGATCCTTCTTGAGCCACTCTTTTTTTCTCCGGTGTATGTGGCTCCTATGATTAGAACTGTCATTTTACTCCTTTGTGACCATTATCATGAATCCATTTCACTATCTAGTAACATGAGAGCATATCTCAACACCTATTATATGTGTAACTGTCAATTGTAAAGGGGTCACTTGTCCGCATAAAAGTTTCTTGAAAATTTGAGATTTTCAAAAAAAATCGTCACAGGAAGATCTTTTTGTTCATGCATCTCAGTATGAATTTCATGTCTACCTAGATCATGTCCCAGTAAGTAACTCACTTTGCTCTTAGTGTTGTAGTTTCCCATGAAGTGGCCTAGTATTGCAGCTTGAGAGTTGTTATAGCAAAAACATGTCTAGCTCACAGCAAAGTGTTCATTCTCTCTAACCAATACATGATTTCATTCCAACATTAAGATGTCCTAGATACATGATTTCACTTGTGTGAGGTTGAAAGTTAAGCAGCCTTATGATGAGCATATTGAATTGAAAGACAAATTTGTAGTGTCTCCAGTCCTCTCATATAGGACCAATTATTGGCAAAGGTTAAGTTGTGAGAATGATAATAATCTCACAAGTGTTCAACTTCTTTTTCATCCCCATAGGCTTGTGGCATAGATTCCTTGTGCTAGTTACTGTTAAGAGCATAATGTAACTTCATGTATTTTGAAACCCATATCATATTCAGGGTGCTAGAATATTCTCATTTCGAGTTAAACTGATTTTCCCAACATTCCAAGAGGCGACTGGTGTCACGTACTTGGCTATTTCTCTTTGAGGCCTACTATTACCGAACAAGGTACATATGGAATGAAACAATTGTTATTGTCCTTCCTTTTCATGACTCATAGTCTTCCGAGAATAATTGGCGCTAATGTCTTTATCCTCCCGACCATGCCTCCCATATGTCACATGTTAAAAATGACTCATTTCTTTTAAATATCAGAATCATGAACATGGTCCCTACATTATCAATGCCTACTAGGCAACTCTATGCCTTATTTGTCGAATCAATGATGTCATCATAATGATTAACCATGTCATCACTATTGGTAGTAACCTTCATGTCTCTTAGGATATAACCTCCTGAAATGCCCTACTCAACACATTGATGGATTCTTGAAACATTCCAACCTAATCTCTGACCTCGTTGTTCCTATTTATAGTAACCTATGGGGGTTGACGGTTCAAACATGTCAAAGAAAAAGCATCATCCCGTGATCAAATATATTGTATAGGATGTTTTATGGTCATATTCAAGCTAGCACACCTTAGAGTAATTGTTGGAGGTCCCAAAAGGTTTAGTTTGGGTGTTCGGCATATGGATTTAGAGTTGAAGAAAGTGAACGGGTTATTCCCAAGACTTTCTCTTTGAATATATTGGTTGAATTGTTAAGGAAGGTAAAGTATGTGTAGTCATATTAGGCCATACGAAATCTTGAACAGAATAGGCCAAACTATGAGTATGATGTTTCTTATTATTGTCCTCCGTGTACCCGTTGTTTCATGTGTCTATGTCTAAGGAGGTAGTTGTAAATCCTCTGTCTATCATTCCGGTGAAAGCTGGTGAAGGTCAAGTTAATGGATAATTGGATTATGAGGGGTATCTATTTTCCATCCTTGTTAGATAAGTCCGAAAAGTGAGATTGCATCCGTCGTGTGTTATGGCGAAGTCTTTGAGTCGAAGAGGCCACATCAATGTCCAAAATTGTTAAGGGAATAAAATGTTCTCACTTGAGTGCATAGTCAAATGATTGTGGATCAAAAGGTACTTTCTTTGGGTTACGATTTAAATATGTGCAGCTCATGTTTAGGTGTCACTTTTGATAATATAATGCCTACAATGTTGAGATTAGTGCTGCTGATATATATATATTGTGGCCTATCCACCTGCTAGAGAATCACCAAAACCACTCCTAACAACCCATCCACAACTCGACAAAGCATCACAATATATATATATATATATATATATATATATATATATATATATATATATATATATATATATATATATATATATATATTGTGATGCTTTGTCGAGTTGTGGATGGGTTGTTAGGAGTGGTTTTGGTGATTCTCTAGCAGGTGGATAGGCCCAATTACAGGAGAAACTCTGCCGAAATGTTTGGAAATTTATGAAGTTAGTAAAAATTGGCAACTATTGGTGTGTGGATGAGGATTTAAGTCACATTGGGTGTCAATGGCGGATTTTAACCCTCATTCGAGGACGAATGATCTTAAGCGAGGGAGAATGTAAGGCCCCGTTAAAATTTTCTAATGATTTAATATTTTAAAGTAGGACAACGGTATTCGGGAATAACGTATTCAATAATCAAAGGAGACCTATGGGGTGGAACCACATTATTTGGACATCAAAAGTGTTTCAATGACGTCGTTTCTTTGAGTATAAGAGGTATCACATTAAGCACATTAGCTCCAAATTCCTTTTCAATTGAAGCATTAGATCCGTATTGAAATTATGGTGCCATAGCAAAAAAAATCATCATATTCGGACATCGTATGAGAGAGTTATGCCTGTTTTCCCATCGTCAATGCAGGGTAGCGTGGGGCACTATCCCTGGTGCCAGGAATCTTGAGGATCTGGAACCAGCGCCACAGGCAGTGCCCCACGCCACCTGTGGCGCCCGAAAACACTATATACTCATTCGGGGTTCATTTTACCCCATTTCTCTTGGCCGAACTTTGGGGTTTTCCTCCACTCTCTCAAGACCCCCAACTCCCCCCCATTTTCAAGGTGAGTAATCCCTACTAATTTTATGTTTCATTCCATCAATTTCATCCTAAAACTAACTCAATCCTCCATAAAATACACAGATCTTCAAGAAATTTCTTCTAGAACCCAAATGAGGGTTTTGCAAGATTTCTTCCAAAAGATAATCCTACACCCTTAGACTTAGATGTATGGATATATTATGGGAATATAGGTATGAATTAAGTATTTGAACTTATGCTATGGTGATTGGAAGCCATAAGTTCCCAATTTAAATACATAACCATTGTAGAGATTGAAAGGTGATTATTTGATGGAATTTTATTGGTTGGGTGTGGATGGATGGTCATGTATGTGATGTTGGAAGTTATGAATTGTTTAAGAATGATGGTGGGATAAATTGTTGGTAAATGGTAGTAGTTGGATGAACTAATTCTATGGGTAAGAGATGTAGAGATTCATGCTTACTAGGTGTTTGATAAAATGCCTAAATGGCCTAAACTATGGAATTTGTTACTAATATTTGTTCCATTGGATGTTGTTATTGTAGATTGAAGTTGCTTAGCATAGTGGATCATTGTAGTATCATTAAGGGACGAATTTGAGGTATGTTGGCTAAACTTTCTCTATTAGCGAATTCCATAATGTTCCCGTAAGTTCAAGTATGGTTGGCTCAAGATTTCTAATTTCTATATTACGGGTTTTCTCCTATAAACTTGGCTATTCCGAATGAGCCTTATGTCGAAAGATATAGGTTCAAAGTATGGTTTGCGTATTAAAATGTTATGACTTTTAGTCGTGTTTTAAATGAAAACTAGTATACCAATTGGGT
Organism: Nicotiana tabacum; assembly: GCF_000715075.1. Classification (NCBI taxonomy): domain Eukaryota; kingdom Viridiplantae; phylum Streptophyta; class Magnoliopsida; order Solanales; family Solanaceae; genus Nicotiana; species Nicotiana tabacum. The sequence goes on from NC_134083.1 coordinate 112,248,327, forward strand.
GAGAAAAACTCGATGTGCTTAAGACTCTAAATAGCTCGTATGTGTATCTAAAGTCTTGATTTAAAATCTTGTTGTTGATAATCTATAAAGATGCTTGAAAATGAAATAAGTGAATTGAGGATATAGAGTGTGGCCAACATGCCAAGAATTTAAGTTATGATTGTGGCTAGTATTGCAAATGAAATGAGAGGATGCGATAAAGAATTTGAAATGAGCCTCGACTCAATTGTTTAAAAAGGATTTCGAAAATAGAATTGCCTAAAAGTTTTTGAACTCATTTCATGCCCATAAGTGGCTGTTTTAACTAATGCTTTGCTTTATAAACATATCCAGTGTAGCTTGAGTGCTTATATACTCAGGTGTTGAGATTATATATTGTCATTTCTGGGAAAGAGTATTACAAGAATAAATGGTCTATTGATTGTTTATGATTTTGATGTGTGTTCCTACTACTGGTTGGTATGCCCCATTCTTTGGGAAGAAACCTTTTATGTTTAAAGTTTCCATTACTAATGAATTTGAGGTATATGATTGCTGAAATATTCTATATGTTGATATTTGATGGTGATCTTTTAATTTGAACGAGGTGAAAGTATGGGATCTGAAATACGGCCATCATATCAGGAATAAAGAATCTTGTGAATGGCCAAATAGGCCAAGGAAATATTGTTGTTGTGAATGACTGGAAATTCTAATTAGAAATTATACAATGGGAAAGATGTTGAGGTGAGTACAATTGTATTTATGTTAGTTTTGTGTGAAAATCAAATAATAAAAATATTTTTGGGAGTATCATTAGCAAAACCGAGGAAGGATGGATCATAAGGCCCACACCTGAAACTACACGTGCCGGTGTAGGGGTGGATTATGATTATTCCCCTTATTTGGGATGAAATTGAAATATTGATAAAATTGTGATATTATTCCCCTTAATTGGGATGAAACTGGTAATAATTGTGGATTGGAAAAGTCAACCCACACGGCATATATGGGAAGGCGGCCTAGCTGATCGAGTCGTGATCGGACTCCGTGCTAAAAGTATGGTGGTATTGGTATTGTGAACATTGGTATTATGAACATTGGTATTGTGAACGATGGTATTGTGAATAGTGGTATATTGGTTCTAATGATCTCCCAACAAAAAATTGTATACGAAGTTCGTATTTTGAAAATTATTATGTTTTAACTGGACATTTGGATATTGTTGATTGTGACTTGCTATTTCTATGTGTTGCCTTTTCTTATATGGGCATTCTATTTTGAAAGAGGACTTTTAGCTATACATACTAGTGCTATTCGATGGTACTAACGTCCCTTTTGCCGTGGGCGCTGCATCTTTAATGGATGCAGGTGGTTCTACAACAGGCGGTATACATCAGTGATAGCGGTACACTCTCTTCAGCTGACTTGGTGAGCCCCATTTTATTTCGGGGTCATGTATCTTTTGTTTCTCATGTTATGTATTTTGAGGTATAGCCGGGGCCTTTTTACCGGTATTTTCATATTACTCTTTAGTTGTACTTAGAGGCTCCGTAGATAGGTTGTGGGTGGTGTTTGATGTGGGGAATTGGACTAGAAATGTTGATATTTGGAAAACATGTTTTTCGTTATATCTATAAACTTGTAATATTTTGGAAATTATAAACGAAGCTGCTAATGGAAATAAAATGGGAGTTGTTAATGAATTCTTTTCAGTGTTTGATTAATGGAGTACATCTCCTATTTATTCATGGATGAGTTTGGGTAGAAAGAAATCGGATAGGCTTGCTCGGCTGGGTTCACTCGGTTGAGCACCGGTTGCGCTCCTCGATTTCGGGGCATGACAGAAACGCACCCAACTTACAGCATTTCCAGGATTTGCAAACCTTTCCGGAATAAATGTCATTTTCTTTGGGTGATGGTTGGCTATGTAGTCATTCAATGGTCTTCGCAGAAGCTCTTGACGATACTCTCCCCTCTGAAAGTGTTCCAGCAGCCAGACTTGTAGCAATAGATTACAACCCTTAAAGTGTCCAAATCCACGTTTGCACCGATCTAGAGCACAGTACATCTCATCTAAGATCATAGGGATGATGGTATAAGTTTGTCCCTTGATGCCATCCATCAAGGTCCTGGTGACCATGGCTAAGCGAGTACGAATCCTTCCCCCTTTCATTAGAAATATCAGCAACCCCAAGAAGCAGACGATGAACACATAAACCCGGCGATGCACCCATCCCAATGAAGTAATGTCTAGTTCATCATGGTGAAGACGATACGAATGGCTAGACATAGCAGCTCATCATTCTTCTTAAAACCCAGCATTTTCATAAAACCGCAGGGAGTACAATTCTCTGGTACCAGTAATCCCAGACTATCTCATGACAACTTGGCGAAGCCCCCTATTTCTTCTAGGAGAGGAGTCATTTCTATATTGCCAAATCAGAAAATTGCTCTTTTCTCGTCCCAGAACATGGTAGCGGCCTCAATCAATTCTCTATTTGGTTGAATGTTTAGAAAGGATAGCAGGTCACCAAATACTCTTCTCACATGATTTTTGTTGCAAGGCGCAAGGTCTTTCCACCAGTCAAGTAACAAAGGTGGGATGTTTTGAACCATGGCGAACCTGGGGATTTCATGCTTCATTTTCTGCAAACATACAAAGGTTAGCCCTTTCCCCCTCCAGATCTGACTATTTACGCAATAATGATCGACATGTTGGCACATTTTCTCCAAGTAATGCACATAATATGATAGTGTCCATTGGGATTGTGGAAATCCCGTCGGACTTTGGACAAGGTTCATCTTAGCGGGTTGTTACGTTAATAACGCTCCAACCCATACTAGGTTTAGCATGGTGCATGTACATTTTAAGTTGGAGTAGGGTTTGTAAAATGGTCTAGACTGGTACTCCCAAGTGGACAACTTGAGAGGGAAAGGCACGGGACCATCGATTGAACTGCTGATTGACTAGTCTACCGCAAATAAGCCTTTCCTATTTAAAAAGGGTGATTTTCAGGAAAGTGCGGACACTCATCAAGCGCCGCTATGTTGATAATTGGCACAAGTGGAGTATGATGTGGAGCATGATCCATGCAGAAATAATAACATATTGCCAAGCATTTGCGTGTAAAAAGCAATAAATAAAATAGCAAAAGTGAGCATGAAAAGAAGAGAAAAGAAAAGAAAGACAAAAGAAAGAAGTCAGTTTGGCTCATGAAAATGTGCGAGAACGTAATGAAGCTGATATGGAAATAGGGATAATGTAGCAGTCAAGATGAAAAGAAAGGAAGAGCATGTCAAACAAAGGAGAATAAGGAAAGGGACGTGCATGTCATAGCAAAATTTAAACAAATAAAGGTGAACATGGGAAGGGATGTGCATGTCATAGCAAATTTAAACAAATAAAGGTGAATACGGGAAGGGATGTGCATGTAACAAAGAAAGTAATCCACATAAGTCAAGTTCGTTATGGTAAGAGCCTAAGTATAAATTCCCAGCAGAGTCGCCATGTTGTCGTGCCCCGTTTTCTCGCGAAAGTGGGCTTCGATGTGTGACAACTCTTTTAAATGGGAATTAAGAGAGAAGAGTCGCCACCTAACGGTTTAAGGTGCGTTAGGGCACCTATTTGCAAATAACTCTGTTTGACTAGTTAATGCCACCAAAGATCAGGTAAGGGCTCAAATTACCTCAAAGAGAAGGTGTTGGGCACTCTTCGAGGTCCACAACTGTGGGTCTCGGCCGAACTTTAAACTATGTAGATTATGTAATTAGACTAGGTAATCAAATAAATAAAGGGAAATTTAGAAGTCGAAGAGTCTTATTAGGGCACATGAGAATCGGCACAAATCTTAATGACTATAGAGATACAACTACATTGATCTATGTTAAATAACTAAGTGTAAATAATAAATAAAGAAAGGGGAGGGGGTCCTACATTTTTTAGCCTAAAGGATCAACCCGCGTAACATAAATAATACTTCACAACTCCTTTGAGGTAGGGGTTGCTCATATTATTCAGCGGGCACAGACTATCATCTCCTGCTTCCCGATTACTATGTTAAAAGTTGTTTACCTAAAGGCGCTCTAATTCAATTCTAGGTCGTACCCTATACGTGCACTACCTGTCCCATACCTATGGTCTAGACTTCTCATAGGTTGCTCAAAATGATAAAAACTAGGCGACATTCAAAATAATTAAGATTTCACATAAAGAAAATTAGAGGCCCAAGTTAGCCTCCACACATAAACAACAAATGCATGCGGGCAGATTCAGCAATAGACAGTTTTCAGGATTAAGAAACATTATAGTCGTTAAGTCCTATAAGCATGATTTCTATGTGATTCTGGATCCCAGCATTATACAGGTACTGCTGCAGTTTCAGGACTATCGTATGGGCAGATTAAAGGTATTACAAATCTATAGGCATGATCTCTAGTTATCTGCGTAATGAGGCAGCGAAACGATCCCAGAACTCTAAATTACCAATGCTGATTTTACAGACATGTTTCTTAGGTAGGTGACAATGCCCTATAGGCAAGATTTCTAGTAGTTAACAACTGTAATTGATTTTATATACTTTATCCTTATAGGCGTATTGTCTAAGTGTGGCAATGTGATGGAGTAACAAAGTAATCGATTAGCTAATTAAGATCCTATAGTCATGATATCTAAAGGAGCAACGTGCTAAGAGCAATAGAAACAGTTGATTGATTGATTAATTAAAACCCTATAGACATAGTATCTAGATGGACATTAGCAAACATGTGTTATTGTATCCTATAGGCATGCCATCTAAAGCGTTTAGTAGTGAACATGGAAACAAGCGTAGCAATTACTTGAGTCAACAAGTTTGACAAGTTAAGTGCAGTGTGTGCGTGATTCCTATAGGCATGATTTCTATTGGTGTGCAACACACTAAATACATATAAGGAATGCTGAACGAAATAGCAAATAGAACACATAGACCCTATAGGCATGTTTTCTACCCTTTTATGCAAGAATTAGAATACCCCAGCCCCCCCTTTTTTTATTAATCTCCCCATCATTCAGTTTGCAAATCATTACAGGCCCAGAAGGAAATAATACATACTTAAAGATGACAAACTATAGACTAAACAAGTACAAGCCCGCTAAGGCAATCATAAGCCCAATACAAGGTAACCCGGGGATATCCCAGGCCTTCAACAGCAGGCCCAAACCACAGGCTCACAAGAAAACAACTAGAGTGCCCCTGAATCCTGTGACCAAGTCCAACAACACCTATGGCCCCCTTCCAGGCCCAACAAATAATTTACTTACCCAAATGGATACCAAACTCGACCAAATGAGTAAAAACGACTCATAAAATTAATTGGACAACTCAAACACTCAGTTCTTAAAAGTGAAACTAGCAGCTACTCTTGTCGAGGTATATAAACAAAATCATGCTAAGTTGAAAGGCATTCAAGACACATATAAGGCAAATTTATGCTCATAGTTCTAATGACTTGAGAGTGATCTATTTGACTACATAGGATAGTAAACCATTCTAAAGAGTTTCTATAAGGAGGCATGATTCAAAGTCAATCTAGGGAACCCTAGATGAAGGTCTAGCAGATTCAGGCAAGAAGCAAACAAAGTACAGCCAACACATAGAATGTTCATCATAGAAAACCAATAAAAAGAACAACTTAACAGAGTAAAACTCATGATCAAGTGACTGCTTAATGGAACAGGGAAATCTTAGCATGTTGAACACTAATCATAATACGAGAAGCATGTCAATCTTCAGAATCAAGATAGGCTAGTATTGAACGTGATACTAGTTGGTCATATAGGAGAGGAAAGACTGGTTATGAGGTTTCCTAAGGTCCCAGATAGTGTTGAAAATCATAGGATTACATAAGTTTCAAACATATATTAGAGCTTAAATGGCATGAAGCCAGGCTTTAGCTAACCAGTATAACATAAGAAATTCAGCAGGTTGGACAGGAACGACTTAACCAGGTCTGAAACACATGCATGGATTTATCACAAAGGTACAGGACAAGGTAGGGAACACACATTAATCCATAAGTAGCAAGGAAAGCATGCTTAGGCTAATAACATAATCAGGAGTTAACTATAGAACATTAAGTTTCACATGAATGATTCAACAAGAATTAGAGTAGGTTCTGGGCATGATTCGACTCTTTACAAGAGTACAGAACAAAGCAAGAAGCTAAACTTAGAATAAGCAGCACATTAGAATAAACAGGCTTTAAGAAAACAGAATCAAGGCAACAAATAGGCAAATTCGATTACTAGAAGGTGTAGAGCCTCAAGAAGAGCTTCAGAGCATACAATAGCATGTTGGTACATAAAAACAAATCTTAGACACATAGATATGCATAATAGGAACTCAAACGAAAAGAGAATAAAATTGCAAGGGTCATAGGTACTTACCAGTTACTAATTGACAAGTAAGTAAACAAAGAACAATTTCAGCAATATCTTGAATGTCAGTAGCAAAGCGAACAGTAGAACCCCAAATCTCAGTGCGTCAGAGTTCCCAAGGATTTCAGATGAACCTCGGGCAGTGCTTGCACTGAGAAAGGTCGAATAATCGAGTTCCAGTAGCCTTGGCTTTCAGCCGGCCAAGGGTTTAAGTTTTAGAATAGTGTAAGGCAAGAATAAGAAAAACAATAGTAGTTTTTTAGCGATTGGAATCTCTCTAAAGGGGAAATTGGGGAGGGGTTTATATAGTGACAGATTATGATGAACAAACATGGAAAATAATTAAATAATCGTAAATAAGGAAGGAAAAGAGCACATGCAATCAGTAACAGAGCCGGTAAAAGAAATGACAGAAATTTCAAACCCTAGTTGGGTCCAACGGCCATAAATCAGACCGATAATGCAAGAATCATTCATTGTAGAGTGTATATAGACGAAATATCGCTTAGATCTTCATAAAATCGGAGTCAATCAGGCCAGCTCTTGAAAGGTAGTTCTTTCCAAAAATAGGGTGAGAACTAAGTAACGCCATAGACACGCATACAATAGCAAAGTATCACAAAATAGGTAAGTGAATCACGGATTGATTCCATTTTTAGGTTGGAATCGGAGAGAAATAGGGATGCGGCTACTAGGGTTTCTCAGAAGAGGAAAGAGTTAAGTGGTTTAAGGGCGGCTGATAGTTGAAAATGGGGTTAGGGTTTGGGTTATGGGAATATAAGGAGAAGGGAAGGGTTTATTATGGGTCGTTGATCATTTAAGATCAACGGCCATGATCAAAGAGGAAACGAGGCGGGTTATTTGACGGGTCACGACTGGGTCATCTAAAGGGTTGTCTGGTTGGGCTGGGGTGTTGGGCTAATGGTTTGGGCCAAATTGGTCCGAAAAAATTGGCCTGTTTTGGGCCAGCTCTTGAAACCCTTCAAAATTAACAAAACAAATAAATTATTAAAACATCTAATAAATGGTAAAAATAATATTTATGCTGTAAACAATATTTAAAAATAATAACTCGACACTATAAAAAATATAAAATTCTATTTTGGCATAAATAATATGATAAACGCAATTATTTGTAAAATATAGGCTATTATTGCAAAGATTATTTAAATAGCTCAAAAATACAAATATAATTATGTGAAATGAAGTAAAAATATTTTAAAACATGTATGAGGGTGTAAATAACAAATGTGGATGACAAAGTCATCACAAAATAATTTGAAAGGGTAATTAATAAATATTCAAATAATTTAAATGCAAGAAAAATCAATTTTGAAGCTTTAAAGAATTATGGAAAATTATAGAAAATACTTGTATAACCCTTGTAAATTAGGTAATAATGCAAAATGATATTTTGAAAGTATATATACTATTTGAAAAAATATGAGGGCAAAATTGGATATCAACACTCATCTTCAAGCATGATCTTCTTTTCACGAGCCAAGTCTATAAATTTGTCCTTGAAGATAATGCGCTTCTCAAGAGGGTGACTCATAAGTTGATGATATTTGCAGTAATTTGAACATTAATTTTTCTAGCTTCATTTGGTCGCTTCATCTCCAGCAGCTCAATGAGCTATAGCTCAAGGAGTTCTTCAAAACTTGCAGGGATATCAGAATCTGGAAATGGGTACTCATTTTCTTGCATTTCTTTTAGAGTCAATTTTTCACTTGGATTATCTTGAAAAGAAGTGGATTTCATACTCTGCTTCTTGCTCAACTTTGTTGTGAACTTCATAGGTGATGTGTTGACATTCATAGCTTCTTTGCTTTGCGAATTGCGCATGAACTTACTCCATCTTTTAACATCTTGCTTGTCATTCCCTTTACGAGGCTTGTATACAGGCAACCTTTCATTCCCAGAAGAGGCCATGCTTAACTCCATGTCATGGGAACGAGTGGAAAGTTCTTCGAATGTCCTAGGCTTGATGCCTTGCAAGATGTAATGAAGTCACCAATGCATGCCTTGGATGCACATCTCTATGCCAGAACCTTTGCTAAGCCTATATTTGCAGTTGAGGCTTGCATTCCTCCATCGATTGATAAAGTCGATAACTGGTTCATCTTTCCGTTGACAATTATTTGTAAGTTCCACCATGCTAATGGTGCTCCTTGTGCTATAGAAGCGGGTAAGGAACTCTTGCTCCAGTGGATCCCAACTATCAACAGATCCAGCCTCGAGGTCCGTATACCAATCAAAAGAATTTCCCTTTAGCGAGCGGAAAAATTGCTTGATGAGGTAATCTCCATAAGCCCCAACATTATTGCATGTCTCAATGAATTATGCCACATGTTGCTTTGGATTACCCTTGCCATCGAATTGCTGAAATTTGGGAGGTTGATATCCAGTGAGCATCTTCAAGCTATCGATCTTTGCGGTGTATGAATCCGTGTATGTAAGGGAGGACTTGGAAGCAACTTCATACTTATTTTTTATAGTCCCTTCAATGAACTCCTTTAGTTGATCAATTGAAATCATCTCCTCAGGTGAGACATGGATAGCCTTAGCGGATGCTACTTGCCTTGGGGGAGGATCACATTCTGGAACTTCTGGGAACTTTCCAGGCATATAGCTGGATTCATCTTCCATCAAGATTCCCACCCTATCCATTAACTTATCAATTCTAGCATCTTGATTTTGCTTGTACTTGGTCAAGCCAGCAATTGCTTATGTTAAGTTTGCCAACTGCTCCTCCATAGATAAAGCGTTCGTCACTATTGCTTGCATGATTGCCGTGGACGACGGGGAGTAGCATGGATTGTCATATAGATTCATCCTCGATTGGCTTACGCTATGTGATGTAAGTGGGGAGGATCCATCACTTGATGTATAATCATCTTCCTTTACAACAGAGTTCTTGGATCTGGAGAGGTTAAGCAGAGCTAGAGTTTTCTTAATTTGTTCAGCAACATTGCATCCTCCTTCAGGTGCGTTCGTAGAGGACCTTGCTCCTTTGGAGGGTGAAGATCCGAAACAGGGATTGATGTAGACGACATTTGGTGTGCTTGTTATCCTAAAGAGCTTACTTTGCTCCTTGTAACTGATCCAAAGCTTCCAAAGGTAACATCGAGGATGCTTTCCACATCAGTGTAGAACCTAGAATTAGCAGCATTGATGGAAGTTGATCTGGAGTTAATTTTTTGTAAAGCCATTTCAATGTCTTGAACTTTGGCGATTGAAACGTTGAGATGAGAGGTAGAGATTGTCCCAAAGAGCATGCCAATTTGTTTGCAATGAATTTGTGCAGAAAAATAAAATTGCAATCAGAAAAAAATTATAAAAAAGGATTTTATTGATAAAAATTGTGGGTAATAACTCTATTTATCCCTTGATTCTTCCCTCAGATTTGTTATCCGTAATTTGAGGGCCTAATCAGTGTATTGCTCGAACTTAGTATGATATGTATCTCCTTGATGTATTTGATGATCAATAAGCATGTAGCAACACTCCATTTGGATCTTGAATGTTGCTATAACTTTGAGCAAGACATATTTGACATGCCTTTGATCTCTTAATTAATATTTCAAGAGTTTTATAAAATTTCGGAGATTGTGTATTTGATATCTTTGTACGTATTCCGAGAGTTTATTGAATTGCTGAGATGGTTTTGAAGGATATCTATAGCCTTATTTATAGGCATGACATAGGGTTTGAGTGGAGTAGCCACCAAGTAACCCTAATGGGCTCATCTTGTAGAGGCCCTAGTCTAATTGTTTTATGTACTTATTTGGCAAATTTTTAATGTCTATATCCAGCTCTATGGGGTTGGTCGGTATGCGAGATAAAGTGACATATAGTGGGATTAGGTGTGGAATTAAATTTATATTGTATTTGGTTAACGGTAACATAGTATGAATTTAATTGTAGAGTTAATCCTGAATATCTCATCAAACTTGAAATTATTTTATCCTACCTTCGAGGTGAGATAAATTAGTCAAGAGATTATTATCTCAATATTATAATTCTGAGATAATTTAGTTCGCGTACGAAACGACTATATGCCAATATAGCTTTGCTCGCACACCAAAAGGCACGACAGTCGTTACCCAAAAGAAAAAGGCACGTCAGTCACTAGTTGTGAGCTCAAATTTTGTTTGTTTAGAACTTTCATCTTGTCAAGACATGCTACGTGTGTATATGGCCCACTAAAATAAGTGTAAAACGTTTATGGAAAAAGGACAACAGGGTGGTGGGCTCATGGGCTGTGGGCTTCGCCAAGAGCTCAATTGCAACATCTGCTCTACTTGCTGAACTGTTTGCCCTATTAGCAGGGATT